>NC_134855.1:145765730-147021980 GCF_049852395.1 Peromyscus maniculatus bairdii
TCATCTTTTGACTTGACTAAAGTGTTTTTGTCACAACAAATAAAATGCAGTCCAATACATCATTTGGATTTATTTCCCAGCATTCAACACTGAGCCATAGTTAAAAATCCTTTTATTTCCAGACACAAACGATTCCAGCTGTGGTTGCTTCTAAGCCTTATGTGGATTTGTATTAATGTTTAGATTTCTGATGATCAGTGCTTATTTTGGGGTACTATGTAAAGTATTATATTAGTTACTTTTCTCATTGTTGTGACTAAACATCTAACAAGAAACAGATTAAGGGAGGAACTATTTATTTGGGCTTATGTGTTAAAGGAATAGAGTACCTGAAGGAAAATAATGTCAGCAGGGTGTAGAAACAGGTGTCTACATTGTAGCCACCATTAAGAACCAGAGAGTTTGTATTTCTGTAATGGTCTCCACCTGTTGTTGCAAAGAGAAGTTTCCTTGGGGGGGGAGCAGGAATGGGGAGGGACTAGACTCATCTCTGTGTAAAAGGACAACTATTTAGAAAACCACAACCAATCAAAATGCATAGTTGTGGAGCCCAGTCTCAATGGCTACATCTACAAAACATTCCCCTACCTAAGGCTCAGGGGACATTGCTAAAGAGAAGGCAGAAGGGTTTTAAGAGCCAGAGGCTAAGGAAGTTTTCTATAAGACTATATTTGCTAGTAATGTCAGATGCTACACATATAAAGTCTTCTTACCATCATGACCACTTAAGCATGAGATGAACAAGGACACATCGGTAGACATACCAGAGTGTGCTAGGAAAAGCCCCAAAGCCCTCATTACTGTATAAAGAACTATGGACAACTAAGGCATACTGAGAGCCTATCCTAATGTTTTTTAATATTCTGCCAATGTATTTTTATAGTGGTTTCAGAGTACTGTGTTTGTCTTTAGTCTTTGATCAACTGAGTTGGTTTTTATATGGTGTGACAGCTAATAGTCAAGGTTCAGACTTTACGTAGGAATATCCAATTTTCTCAACAGTATTCATTGAAATAACCACCATCTCTACAACGCATAGTTTGAGTGAGTTTGTCTGGATTCATTTGCTTGCAGATGTGTTTGTTTCTAGGATCTTAATTCTGTTCATTAACCTATACATCCATTTTTTGTGCCAGTACCATGTTGTTTTGGTTATGAGGCTTCTATAGCATGACTTCATATTTGGTGTTGTGAGGCCTTTAGCTTTCATATTTTCCTTAGATAGTTTTTGTTGTTTGATTCCTTTTCCTACATGAACTTTAGGATTTCCCCTGGTTATATGAAGAATGGCATTGACTTTTTAATGAAAATTGCATTAATTGTGCAAAGGGCTGTGAGTAAAAAGGACAATTTAACAATTTTAATTCTTCCAACCCATGAACATAGAAAGCCTTTTGTTGTTGTTGTTTCTTTGTTTCTTCAATTTCATCTGTTTGGTTATAGTTATTGTAAATGTCTTTTACTTCCTTGGTGAAATGATTTCTGTGTTTTTGAAGTGCTTTCAAAGGTGATTGCCTTTTTGTATTTTGGGGCTTCTTTCTCAGCATGCTAGTTACTGGTTTAGAAAACTGTTTCAATTTTGTGTGTTGGCTTTGTGTCTTTCCTCCTTACCTAATCTTTGTGTTGTTTATAGTAGTCTGTTGCAAATGGATAACTTGGTATTTCCTCTTTCCATTTGTATGTCTTGTATTTCACTTGTCTGATTTCTCTGTTCTAGTGCAAAACTGAATAGGAGTGATGAAGGCAAACCCAGAAAGCATATATAATCCTAGCTACATAAGAGGCGAGAGCAAGAAGATCACAAGTTCAAGACCAGGGTTAGCTACAGTATGAATTTTAAGATCAGTTTGGCCAACTTAGAAAATATCTGTCTCAAATTTTTGAAAGTTGAAAAAAAAAGAGAAGGTAATGTAGCTCTGTGGTAAAGTATTCGCCTAGCATTTCAGAGGCCCCAGGTCCAAGCCCCAGGACTTGAAAAGAATAAAATATGATGAGAATAGATACTCTTTAATTCAATACATTTGAGAGAATACATTCTGCTTTGCTCACACCCAGTCTGATATTGGCTGTGAATTTTTTATATTTTGATTTTATTTTATTGAAGAGGCAAATTCTATACCTATTTTTTTAGGGATTTTGTGACAAAAGAATGTTGGATTTATCAAATGTCTTTTGTTTGTATGCTTATTTTTGTATCTTTTGAGATGAGCATAAGATCTCTCTTTGACGATATTGTGTGGTGTATTTCATTTCTATGACAGAACCATCCTTGCATTCCTAGAATAATTTCAATTCAACTTTGGGGGCCATCATTTTCAATAGCTATTGGATTCAATTTACTAGTATTTTGTTGAAAAGTAACTCTAGGTTCTTTCAAGATGTTGATGAATGATTTTTTCTGTTTTTCTCTTTTGCTGTGTCCTCATTTGTAGGATAATAAAAATCAAAATCAGCAAAGGAACTTCAGCATTAGACTATACTACAGAGTGAATGGGCTTTTATAGGTCATTTCAACCAGTAACTACACAACACACATTGTTTTTATTATCACATGGGAATTATTTGATATTTTCCCCTACTCCTTAAATGATTTTTGGCCTAGTAGTTTTATTGTGCTATGTCCTCCATTTAATATTACCTAGTTAACTTCCCCCAGAGCTCTATATATTCTTTCAGTACATAGATTCAAACATTTTACTTCCAGTAACCTCTTGCATTATTATTTACCTGTCCAAATGTTTTTCTGGCTAATAGGGGGATCTATGTATGCATGTGTGGTATAATTTTTATCTTACTTTTAGGCCACATTTTATGACTCAATTTTTCTCTTTATTTCATTTTCATAGTCACTGTTTGGTTTTTCTCTTCAAATGCTTATTAGATTTCACTTTGAAATCCTTGTAATTAACCATCCATTCTGAAGTGATTTTGTTTCTTTCTTTTTATTTCCTTATGAGTTAAACTTACTCTCTTTGCATTTTCTCCCTCTGATTTCTGTAACATTTCTGCTTTTAGTTTGTCTATTTTATAAACCAAAGTTTCTTCCAGAATATTTAATTCATTGTTAAATGTTGTGTTACCTTTGTTTTCCCCCTTTGCCTGTTTGTTTTTCTGGTTGGAACACTTCCATTATCTGCATGTGGTTGCTTTATTATTTATTCAGGATTTTATTGTACAGATTTTAAGTAGCTTACCAAATTTACAATTCACAGACACTCTGATCTGGCATGATAGTGCACTATAAGACTTAAAAGATTATTTATCCTATGCTTATAAGGGGCATGGGGGTGAACACATGTGGAGATCAGAGGACAATTTTCAGGAATCTCTTTTCTTCTTCTACCATGTAGGGTCATAGAATTAAACCAGGTCATTGGGCTTGATGGCAAACACCTTCACCCACTGACCCTTCTAGCCAGTCTCTGCAGTATAGATTTACTGAATGTTTATTCTGAACCATGGATGCTGAGTTTTTATTGTCATTTGTTTACTTTTGAGACCTTTTGCCCTCTGTGATGGCTTGTGTTGATAGTCATAGACACATTTCATTCATGTGTGTCTCTTACCATGTTGCCAACTGGGACTGTGGTATACTAATAATGTTCTGTTTGTTAATTTTGTTGAGGTTGTAGATATTGACTGATTAATTTTGTTTTCCTGTGTTGTTTCTGAAACTATGCTGGAATATTTGATGCTATATAGTTACTGATTTATTCAACTACTCATAGCCAATAGGGATGTATGTTCATTTGGCTGTAGGAGGTGGTGATATAACCAGAAGAATCAATGATAAAATCTAAGTTTTTGGGTTTCTTTTGTTTGTTTGTTTTTTCTTCATAACTGAGTAGCAAGTTCATGAAAAAAAAACTTTGAGACTGGTGATAGATTATGTAGGAGTAGAGGTCGTATGGGTGGATAGAATTCTTTTCAAGGTCTGCATATTTGATTATAAATATCTCAAGTGCACAGCTATGTGAGACTTAATATCAAGAGAAACAGTGTGAGAAACAAATTTGAGAGCCATGAAGACTGAATGTTCAAAGATTGTTGGTCAAGCAAGAGATAAATATCTAGCCAAAAAAAAAAAAAGCGACAAGGAAAAGATAGACAGGTAGGAAGCCTGAAATGCAGAATAACCCAGAAGTCAAGAGCATAAAAGGGGTCAGGGAAAGAATGATCGGTTGCAGCTAATGATGACAGGTCAAGAAAGATGGGGTTGGAACAGCAGCAATTAAAGATGAACTTGGGCTGCTCTTCCCTGACCTTAATGGGAGCCTCTGACTGAAGGGAGGTGCAAAGAGAAGGTGAGCTGAAGCAATAGAATCGCCTGGGGAAAACATTCAAGTGAAGATTTGAGAGGTTTAAGTTTGGTGGTAAGTTTTGTGAATAAGCTAACATGTGACTTAGGAATTTCCTCCCTTAGAGCTGGACTCCAGGTTCTGCCTATTGCAAGAACCATAGCCTGATGCTATCCAGAAACATCTTACAAGGTGGCGATGGACAGTGTCCACCTAGCACAATGTGTTATCCCTCTAGTTTCACCTTGGTGACTGAGGGTTCACAGGCACTAGCCCATATGCTTAGTAGTAAGCTAAGTCAAATACCACCCTGGCCAAATAAAACTATAATTAAAAAGCATCCTTTAAGCATTCTCCACAGAGGAGTGTTCCTCACCACCTCCCAATGGTGCTGGGTCTCCCAAAGTTTCCGGAGTACATATGCTTCACTTTGCTGTCTCTGACATTCTGACTCCTCTCAGCTTCCTGTGTCAAATCAAATCAGATTTCTTTAAATAAAACTGCTTTAGCCTGTTTGTTCTCTGCCATCTTTGTATGCCTACATACGACTCAAGAAAAACAATCAAAAACAAATAAACAAATCCAGGTAAATGGCAAAGGGGTGTTTGCATGCAGACACCAAGAAAAGAAGGCCAGTCACTTAAAGGTTATTTTGTATTTCAGCCTGGCTTGCCATCTGTGTAACCTTGGAAAATGTCATTTAATCTTGTCTTCTGAGGGGAAAAAATCAGGAGGAGGGGTTATTGTAGTGTTCATAGCCTAGTTGAAGAATAGAAAGATATAAAATGTGTAGAATTGTGGTGTTTGAAGAGTGGAGTTATTTTAAAGATGTCCCTAGCACTTATTTCATGGAATTGATCCCATAGAAGACAAGGACCAGCTTAAAGATCAGGGGATTAAAGTTGTGGGAAACCTGGGCCAAAGATACAGTGATTGTCTGAGCCAGAAACCCTGTTATAAACAAGAATGAAGTGAGAAGCCCTGTTATACATAAGCATGGACTATGGTAATGAAGTATCTCTGGAGTCAAGCAGAACCAAAATGTGCATTGTATTCCAAAGGTAAGGGGAGGCTACAGGACTGTTGCAGGACCACTGCAGGACTCCACCTGTCCAACCCTTTACCACCCATCTCTTAGTTAGTCTCCTCTACCACCTTCTCTATCTCATTTTGTTATTACCCTCAGTCTGTTCCCCTATACACGGTTTTGACATGTTAAAAAAGCTAAACTGAAATTTGCATTCTTCCTGTTTATATAACTCTCTTGCTTTTAAAGTATAGAGCAAACTGTTATATATAGCGTCTTCTCACACCACGGCCCAAGTAATTTGTTGTGATTATAGCCACTCCAGACTTCTTTATATCTTCACTGAACTCTTCATTTTCCTACTTCAAATGCTTGGCACATCTGTTCTTGAGTGTGGACAACCCTCCTTGACACTTCATATATCTGACTCCTACTTCTCTTCCAGGTATTACACTGAACATTCTTTCAAAGCTGTAAAGCATCCCCCTTCTCTCCTACAGTCCACTCTGTTTTCTTTACACATTTGCAGCATGTAACACCTTTTACTCCTATTGCTTATGGTACTTGCAATTAACTATTCAGTCATTAAATGTTCATCTTCATCCCAAGTGTAACAACCTACAAAGGCAAAGACCATGTCTATTTTGTTCATCATTTTAGCTGTGGTACCCAGAACAAAGCCAGATACATAGTGATCATTCAGTAAGTGTCTGTTGAAGCACTGACCAAGTAATAATGAACAAAGGGTAAGTAAGTTATCAGGCTCTTGGGTCTTAGAGGAAATGTAAGGTATAAGCCAGAGTAGCTGGAAATACTACCTCAAGATTGCAAACTGAAGGTCAAGTCCTATCAGACTGAGGGATTTCAGTATTAGAGAAGACAAAGACCCAAAATAGGGAACTGGGAAAAGCATTTGAAAACTATGAGGTCAGAGTTAAAGCCTCATTATAGTACATCAAGAATCTAACGGGATAATACAGCAAGAACTGCAAGTATTATCCACTTTTCCAAGGCTTATTGATTTGGGGAGCATGATGTAGCTTAATTCTATGCCTCCTGAATAAAAGTATTGAGTACACTTGGATGCCATAGGTACTTGCACTGAAATCTTACATTGAAGAGGCATCTGACAATTGCAATAATTGTTAAAGTTTGGATGGGTATATTATTAGGTAAGTCAGACTTGGCTTATAATAAAAGGCATTTGTAGACATAATGTAGGTAATAGAGTAAAAACTGATTGCAAAAGGCAAGGTACAATAGAGTGGTATTAAGGATCAGAAATGCAAAATACTGGAAAGGCAGGAATAGCACTGGTAGCTAAGACCAGATTCAATATTTGAGAATGTCCTCAGGATAATCCAGCTTCTCCACAAAAGGAGCTTTTTCTCTGTCATTTGATTATGGGAAACAGAGTCACAGAGAGAGAAGGTGGCTTGTTCAGTCTTGCACAGCTCTGGCAGAGCCTAGAGTAGAGTGGTAGTCTCAACACAAGTACTGGTGAGGTTGTTATAAGTTCTACCCCAAGGTGACATGCACCTGCATGAAGATTGTCAAGTCTATGGCAGGAAGGATATGAGTGAGGTTTAAAAGAGGAGAAAGTAATGTGTGTTTATCCGACACAGATTATAGACCCAGAGTAAGGTATGGTAGAGATAGAACAGAAAATACTATACCCTCCAAGTTCTTCTACAATCTGAGTACAGAAAAAGTACTTCCTGCTTCTTAATCTGATCGGGACTCTAGACATATGCACACTGGCCAGACCTCCCATGTAATAGAATTTACAGTGTCCAGCACGGCTCCGGTTTGCTTGCTGACAATCCAATCAACCAGAAGGTCAAGGGAGTGACTCAGGGCTTTGTAATTCTTTACCTAATTCTAACCAACAAAGACAAATTGCTTATAGAATTAAAGCTGTCAGGAACTTAGGAAAAAGTGAACATGTCAGCTTCATGTTTGTGAAAGTCAGGAAGACTTAGGGTAACTAGACACATGCTCTACCCTATAGAAAACAGACTTTGCCAAGTGCAGAGTTGAAGGTATGGTTCAAGGAAACGGCTTGGTTTTCAGGCTTGAAAGCATGAAGGGGAAAATGATTCTAGGTCAAGTTAGGAAGTCTTGCAAATGATACAGGGAGCAAGAGTAGATGATGAAACAAACCCTTGTAGTTATCCAAGATTCCCACCCCTATGAATACACATTTTTAAAAATTCCCAGAGAAGGCAGGTTAGTGCTGTGGATATCACTCTATATAAATAAAACACGGATGGCCAGTGACCAGGCAGGAAGTATAGGTTGGACAAAGAGAGAGGAGAATTGGGGAAACAGAAAGAAGGAGGGAGAGACACTGCAGCCACCGCCAGGACAAGCAGCATGTAAAGACTCTGGTAAGCCACCAGCCACGTGGCAAGGTATAGGTTTATAAAAATGGGTTAATTTAAGATAAAAGAACAGTTAGCAAGAAGCCTGTCATGGCCATACAGTTTATAAGTGATATAAGCATCTGAGTGATTATTTTATAAGTGGATTGTGGGACTGCGGGGCTTGGGGAAACTGGAGAGAAGCCCTCCAGCAACAGGTTAGTCTTCACTTTTGCAGAAAGGAAGGGCTAAGAAGGAGCATAGAATAGACATCTGAGATGTTGGTGACATTGGGTCTTCTAAGAATTGGGCTTGTCATAAATGTATGCTTACTTGATGAAAATTTGTCAGATTGTATTTAAGATGTATTTTTGTATGTCATATCTAATTAACAGTACAACAATTACATTCCTTTCAGGATCTCTTTACGCTTAGAATTACCCATTCGTTAGAATAACAATAGTACTTTGTTTATTCATTTAATATTTTCTTGTTAAAATTTTTATTTTGTGTGTATGAGTGCTTTGCATGCATGTGTCTATGTGCACCACATGTATGCCTAGTGCCCTTTAGAGCTAAAAGAGAGCACTGGATCCCTTGGAACTGGAGTGAAGATCATTGTGAGCTCCTGTGTGGGTGCTGCGAACTTAACCTGGATCCTCTACAAGGGGAGCAAATACTTTTAGTCACTGAGCCATCACTCCAGCCCCTCACTTAATATTTCTTATGTTAACCATTCCATGTGATTACATGTCCCTCACAATCACTTCAGTTGTAGTAACTTCTTCATGTTCTGCTGTGTTGATGTACCACCATTTCTTTCACTAGGCCTGTATAGTTAGACAAACACATTGCTTTTAGTTTTCACTCTGGATCCAACATGTTTAATCAGAAGGTCAGTTTCTATGTTCAAGGTTATTCTGTAAGAGCACCTTCTTAGATGTAGCAAGATTGGATTGGATCTCTTTAAGGTTAAGATAAGTACAGTCAGTCTCCTGCCTGCATTCACAGGTGCAGAATCGTGGATTTGGAGGACAGACTTAAGGAACTTGAACATCTGTAGTTTTGATATCCATGGGGTTCTGGACACCATCTAGCCTGGATATCAAAGAATGACTATATTTTCAAATTACTCCAACAGTCTTGGTTTCATCCAACCTTCGCCCACTGTTATATGCAACTACCATGCATAAAATGGCAAGTTTCCTTATATAATGTTTTCCAAATCTTTTTCCTTTGCACTTATATGAAGTTGACGGGCCCCTGACTCTTGTCTTACACCTCTCCCACTCTTCAGTTGCTCAGGGGTGGTCAATGTGATATTACCATTTGTGGGGCGTCAGTTTTCTGAGGGTCACATTTTCTCAAACTATCTCAGGCCTTTTAAACTAATCCCAGAGCTGAAAAACAACAGGAATTTAAAGATGTTCCTCTCTCTCCAAATATGAAAAACAAACTATTAGTTTGTTCATTTTAACATCATGTACACATTTTAACTTATCTGTAACTTCAGCCTTTTCGATATCAGTTCTCTTTCTTACATGCCCTTTTTATCATTCTTTTCTTTCTGTCTTCTTGTTATGTTCTTTAATTAAAAAGTAACCTTTTCTTTGAAATATAACAAGATTCAATTTTCATATGTAATCTTAAAAGAAATACTTCAAATATTTGAACCATTATTTGATGAACTGTTTAACTTAACATTTATGATTTTCATCCTATAAAATGCAGTTATTTTTTACAGGGACATTTTCCTAATGAAAAAAGAAATACTCATTCCAAAAAACAAGTTGGGACAGCCCAACATTCTTTCTTTAAGAGGTACCTCAGGCTGATGGGTTAGGCAACTGCAGTAGGCAGAGGAGCTATATCTGCAATGAACTTGACCATCATCTCCAGCCTCTACTGTGCAGAAGTAACAAATATGAGTACTCGAGTTATTTAAGAAATCTAAATGCTTGAGCAGTCAGGAGAACTTGTAACTATTTATTTGAAAGGTTCTGATGTACAAGTGAATGTCAGTCAGGACAAGAGCTTATATGTATACCACAGGGCTCTGCCGCTGGCATTCTCCTGGTTACTACTGGCTAATAATTGGGAAGAAATGTTAGAAAAAATGCTTTCTAAAATTTTGAAGGTAATAGAAATAGGATAGGTTATTAGAATCAGATCAAAGAAGATAGAACCCATAGTAGTAAATATGTACTTTGGCTATGTAACTAGAAGCTCAATATAAGTAATGAAAATAGCAATAGTCTTAAAGACTGTGCCCTCCTATTCTCATGATTGCACACTAAGAGACACAAAACAGAAGGTGTCCCAGGATGAATAGCCAAGGTAACTCAGAAGACTTGAACTCTCATCTTAGGGGAGTTTGCTGACAAAGAACATTCATGATATGACAACTATCTCTTAGTATTCCAACCCTTTTCCTCTGCAAGCAAGGGTAAACTTTCTGTGCAGCAGGAACAAGAGTTGGGAAAGCAGGACTTAATTATAGGAGTTGTACTTGAGCTAATCAAAGTTGTAGCATTCAAGGGTGTGCATAGATGGAATAGATTCTGCCAACAACATTGCCATTTCCTCTCTGCTTCTGGATGTAAGATGTGGAAGATTCCATTTCCCTTCATCACTGAAATTGGGTGTGGCCATATTATTCGTTCTAGTCAATGAAACAGGAGTAGAATTGAGAGTGTCACTTCTGATTCAAAGCATTCAATTTCTAGGGTTTGCCTTTTCAGCCTTTGTTCCCTTTGGGTTAAAATGGATTGAGCAGCTTCCTTGATCATTTAGAGTAAGTAAGTGATTTACATGCCACTCTACCACCATCTCAGACCCATCCATACACCTACGTGTGAGTGGTAGTCTGAGTAGAGTACCAGTAGCCTTTGCTGTTTCTATCCATTGAAGTCTGTGGGGTTTATTATTGCAACACAGTCTTTCTAACCTGATGGACCCAAATGCCTTCAAGAAAGAATGGATCCTATAATAAGCTATGGGTTCTTGAAAGATACTTGGTTTGGCATCTCACACCTTTGCATTCCTTGTGCATTTTTACTTTCTTTGCTACATTGCCTTCAAACTGTAATTCAGTCAGATGGGATTTCCACTGGTTCCAGGACCTCCTGGCAAATGAATTCCGGTAATGAAGGCTAAGATGATTCTCCTTATGAGCACATTTTGCTGTAACTCCACAGCATGCCAGCAATGTCACAGATTTATGGAACCTTTTCTCTTGGGAAACAGCTAAGAGTTCACCCAGTAAAGATTTTATATACAAAGTAATAGACACACAGATAGTAAGACAAAGAGGCATATGCGCACACACACACACACACACACACACAGAAAGAGGGACAGAGACCAGGACAGGGACACACACACGCACGCACACACGCGCACACACACACAGTGGAGGGGAGGTGGGGGAGAGGAAGGGAGGGAGGGAGGGAGAAAGCTTTAATCATAAAGACAATGAAACACATCAAAGATTTCAGGACCAAAGCAACTTTTTGGAACATGAACTTTGTGGTTTGGTTCATAACAATAACACATGTCACACAGCCTTGACTCTTGTCAAGTGTCCATTCAGTCTGTCCAAGTAGATGCATTGCTGCTTATAACAAAGTTTCCAGAGGAAGGCTGGGGTCCACCTGCTAATTCACACCGGAGAACAACATACCCTGTAAATTCTCACATAACCACTGAACATTGCTAAACTTTCTGAGTGCTGGAATATTTATAAAGTAGCTCTGACTGGTGAAAAGGTTTATGAGGTAGTAGGTGCCATGAAACAAACAGAACAACATATGTTCTAAGCCTGAGAGGAAATAAAGAGCTGAAATTCAAAGGTGATCCCAATAGGGGGAAAATGGAAAGGACAAATTTTAAATTATAATTAAATGCATGTACATACATATGTATATGTACAAATCTCTAAGTAGTTTTATATAATAGTCCTTATATAATCAACAATTAATTAATTGCTGTCTCATTCTTTTTGTTGTTCCCAGGAAACAAAAATCAACTGTGTGCGTCTGGCTACAAAAGGTATGTAGACCTGTCCTTGTCTGACTCTAGCTGTTCTTCAGCAATACAAGCATTGTTCCTGTGTTCCCACAAGGGAAGTTTAGGCAACGGTGTCTAAAACAAAAAGGAAATAATTATTTTTGTTGGGGTCATTTGCATCTACATCATGTATCTCCAAAGAATATGTTCATAACATAGAGCTTAAAGTATAATAACTCCAAGCATATTTACTGGATGGATAGATGGATTTTACAGTGAATGTAAAATACTTTAAATTTTTATTCTGTATATATACATGTATACATTCATTTTATTTGTGTTTATGTTTGTGGGGTATTTGTCTTTAAGCTTGTCTATTAGACCTGTAGTTGAGGTTTTGTACTTTATTCAGTTGGCACATGGCTTTCAAGTATGAGGTGATTAGTATTGCTGCCTTTAAAACGAGAAAGCAGACACTGCATTGTTATGTCCTTCGCATTTCAACACTTATCCCCCAAAACACGAAGGCAGCATTGTTCAGGCTCATCACTTTTGTTTTCCTAATTATAATTGAATTGCCTGGCTCTTTCAATTGGTACATGTTTCTGTTTATTACTTTTTTTTAAAAAACAAAATCAATGAATGGTTTGTTATCATTTAACCTATTACAAGGTTGAATGGTTAGAAATCAGGTTTATCTTTTTCTTACAGAATTGATATTTTCAGCAAGAGCTTCCCCCACCAATACACCAGAAACAAAATTGAGCTCTGTTCTCTGCATTTATTCATAGCATACACAATTTCACAGTTTACTTCCAAGGGTATAAAATTTATAAATATAGTTATACATATCATCATAGATATAATAGACAAAAAAGCAATGACTCAAGTTATATATGTATATATGTGAATATGTGCACATGTGTACAAACAAAGGAGTCACATACATGTGGGTAGAAGAGGAGAGATAGTGAGTGAGTAAGAGGACATAAAGAGAGACAGAGAAAGAAAGAAATGGGGGTGAGGAGAAATATAGCTACCAAGGTACACTCCAAAACCACTGAGAACTTTTCTAAATTCTAAAAATTCAGCTGCATATGTAGGCACCAAAAGGATGTTACAGGAAGAAGATGGAACATTGAGACTCTTGATGATAAGAAGTCCCTGAGCTGGCATGTCCCTAACTTGTTCCCTCTAAGGAACTCAAATGACTCAGTGGAAAGAGATAAAATAGTCTTGAGGCAGGGAGAATTGATGGCCTGCAGACAAAAGTGACACAAATCACAGACCTTGGCAGGCTTCACCACTGAAGAAAACAGATAATATAGAAGGAAGAACATCATCAATTGGGTAGCACTGGGGCTCTAGACAGAAATCAGGAAGCTGGGTGTCTGAAGTATCCCACATAAGTAGGCAGCCAGAGAGGGGTAAAAAAAATACAGAGAAAATTCCTTTGTCATGGTAATACTCATGGCTTCCCAGTACTTTTTCATTCTATACAAGGAAATAACCAAGATGAGTGCTCTCCCTGCTGTGGGTTCTAGGGACACACTGAGACATAAGCACCTCCAAAGAGTTCTTTACTAGGTCCGTTTTACCTGAGAACTGGGAACATGTGACTTAAGAGGCAACACGTACATGGAAGGGTGATGGGACGATATATAAGACTTACTGTGCTTTCCCACCAGTCTCAGGACCACAGTCTTCAGATGTATAGAACGCTACTATGCTGGCTTCTCCAAGGACACATTGCTGGTCAGATGGAGAATGGCAATGACATTAGAAGAACTATAACAGACATGCTGTCTATCTCTCCATAGTATAACTGTGTCTCCTCTTGTGTTACCTTAGGTTAGAATCTTTCTTTAGTAGCACAGGTAAAGTGTAAGTGTGTGAAATGGTAGAGATGCATGGATGAATGTGTGAAATCCTAGCTGATTAAGCACATGCAATATGTTTAAGGGCATTTCCAGCATCCACATCCTACTTCTGTAGTACATTGAGATTCAACACTTCCTCCCAAAAACTAGACTCCATCACTACTTGGGAAAAAGGTAGAGAACTACCTAACACAAAATGCCAACCTATCATTGTTCAGGGAGCCATCCCTCATTACAGTCCCAGAGAAGAAAGATTCTTGAAATACAACACTAGGGCTAAGGGAAGGAGATTCATGCTTGGTTCATGTTAACTCCATACCAATCACAACACTTGAAACATCCCAGGATCAATCAAAAGCAAATGCTGCCTGAATCCATGTATTGCCTATAAGACACTGAAATGAAGGAAAGATACCTGACTCATCCCGTTCCTTTTTTACTACCTAGATCAAATTTCTTTTTGGTGGGATTTTGCTATAGATATGTTTTTGCAGAGGGAAATTTGATGCTGGGAATTCCACAGGAATCAGGCATTTATAAAGTCCCAGAAATATGTCATCACTATCTCTTTATGAATATCTACCTTTCAGCCATTTTGGCATCTTCCTTGGGCATCTGCTGACAGACATTCCATATCTGGAGGGAAATCACATGCCTGACACAGGCCCACACTCCAGTGATAAAGTAACTTGCTGTTGTCTTGTTCGTGACCTTGGGTTCTCTATATTGTCCATGGTCATCTATATGAATCCCATAGAGCCAGACAATTATCATGTATTTCAGCCCTAAGTACTCATTTGGGGTCATTCTGTATTGACCCTAAAACCATTACCTGTTACGTTACATACTCAGTAGCTCTAATTTGTGTCTCCCTGTTATCTCTAGAAGCAGAGCCTGAGACAAGTATTTAGAGGCATGTTCTAGTGCTCAGGGAGAGGGAGAACAAGGAAAAAGAGACCATGATAAATGAAGACCCCATGGGAATAGGAAGAAGCAAAATGCTAGAGAGATCCCCAGAAATCCACAAAGATACCTCCACAATAGACTACTGGCAATGGTAGAGAGAAAGCTGGAACTGACCTACTCTGGTGATAGGATGGCCAAACACCCTGTCGTGCTAGAAATCTCATCCAATGACTGATGGAAGCAGATGCAGAGATCCATGACCAGGCACCAGGTGGAGCTCTAGGAGTCCAATCAGTGAGAAAGAGGAGGGATTGTATGAACGAGAATTGTTGAGACCAAGATTGGAGAAAGCACAGGGACAAATAGCCAAACTAGTGGAAACACATGAACTATGAACCAATAGCTGAGGAGCCCCCAGCTGGATCAGGCCCTCTGGATAAGTGAGACAGTTGACTAGCTTGAGCTGTTTGGGAGGCCCCCAGGCAGTAGGACCTGGACCTGTTCTTAGTGCTTGAGCTGGCTGTTTGGTGAACCTGGGGCCTATGCAGGGACACTTTGCTCAGCTTGGGAGGAGGGGACTAAATCTGCCTGGACTGAATCTACCAGGTTGAGCTGAATCCCCAGGGGAGTCCTTGCCCTGGAGGAGATGGGAATGGGGGGTGAGCTGGGGATAGGGTGGGAGGGCGGGAGGAGGGAGGACAGGGGAATCTGTGGCTGATATATAAAATTAAATTAAATTATAAAATAAAAAAAAAAACTAAAAAATGTTGTAAAAGCGAATGGGATGGGCTAAGCAAGAGTCTTTTCCAGGCAGAGTTGAACTAAGACTAGATCTACAGTGAATACACATTTCTCTGAAGTTGTCTTAGCTCATAGTAAAAAGACAGCCTAGTCTTCATCAGACTTTGGCTCCTTCTCTACCACAGTCTCTAAGGTAGTTACAGAAGAAGTAACAAAGGTGAACCTCAGACCAGAGTTGAGAAAGCTCTGGTTGTAAGCTCTTAGTCACATCCTGAGGCTGTGCCAACCTGATATGAGGAACTGGGTGCCAAACCCAAAGCCTCTTTCTGCTGCCTCTAACTCCAACAAGACTCCTGGAAAGATTATACCATCATGTTGAGGGGCAGCACAATGCTACTAGAGTTGTTCAAAGTGTGAGAGATTCCAGAACACTCCAGAATTCCTTTGCAGAGCACAGTCCAGTCCTGGTAACAGACCTGCTCAGAGCTGTGGAGAGAAACACAGCAATAATGGGTAAATAAACACTGTTTTAGTTTAGAAACAAAAAAATGCAGACTTTGAAAAGAAGGCAGTAGAAAACCAACATGCAAAGATGATCGATTTAAATTTTGGTACTTATTATTTTTTATTTTATTTTGCTTTAATGTGAGAAATAAGGGAGATAGTATAGAATCATTAAATGGAGCTGATCTTTGGAAGATTCGGGATGGGTTCAACTTGAGCAACTTATGGGAAATGAAAGCTAAACATAATTAAAAGCCCTGCTAGGGATCCGTGAATATTGTAGAAAAAGGGGTGGAAAGAATGTAAGAGCTGGAAGATGGGACATGCCATCTAGGCAAGAGACAGTCATTACAATCAGGAAGCCACAGCAACTGTGTGTGCTTTCATTGGGTCTGCACAAGAATGGACCCATCAATAGTCAGGCATGAATGGAGGAGGATGGTGAGATAGCTAACGCTCATTGCAGAACTCTTTGTTGCTAATGATAAGTTAAGGGAAAGGAGAGCTATTGCCTTTAATTGTGTAGCCCCTTGTGACCCACCAGGCTCTAATGGACAGTTCCAATCCAATGAACACAGAAATGACCCTGGTAAAACTAAATGAGTCACAAAATCAACCCAAATGCCATGAATCTTGGAAGGGAACTTGTTGGGGAAGGAGGTTGAGATGGGAGGGAGATAAGAAGGGATAGGCTGAGTGAGTAACCAGAATGTGTTTCTTCATATGTATAAAATAGTCAAAAGACTAATTTAATTTTAAGTGGTTCTTGGCTTTCCTGGAGAGTATATGGGAACTTGGAATGAGATCCTTAGAATTCAGAGGTGCTGAAGTTCAAATAAGAGACAAAACATGGAAGAAGTATGAGCCTCAGTGGTAGAAGACAGTTCCAGCTGTAGATGCTGGAAGAGATGTCCAAATAGCTGAATACATGCCCTCTGGGCTGGGGCAGAGGAGGCCAAGTAGATAATAATCTCTGATCATGTCACTCAGTTGCAGAACTACACCAGACAGTTCCACTTTCAGAATCTGATGGGCCCTCTTGTACCCTTCTGAACTTTACTGCTTTCATCACCATGCTGGTCCCTACCAGTCTTTCCTGAATTCTATGACTTCTGTTTACCCTTTGTCCCCATTCAGGCTTCTTCCCATTTATTGACTGCACTCCAGCACATAGTATTTGTTCAATTATTTTTTAGAATTACCTTTTATTTATTTATTTTGTGGTGTGTAGAGTGAGGCTAACATGTGTCACAGAACATGTATGGAGATCAGAGGGCTACTTGAAGGAGTTTGTGCTCTCCCATCTACCATGTGGGTTCTAGGAATCAAACTCAAGTTGTTGGACTTAGTAGCAGTTAATCAAAGGACAAAGCAAGCCCCTTTACCCACTGAGTCTTCCTAGTTTGTTTTGTTTTGTTCTTTTTAAAAAAAAACACTATTTATTTATCTATGGGGGAGAGTGCACATGTGCATGATACAAGTGTGAGAGTCAGGGAACAGCTTAAAGGCCAATTTTCAAATACCTTTCACCTTTTGTTTGAGACACAACCTCTCATTGGCCTGAAAGTTTTTCATGTAGGCCAGGCTAGCTTTCCCACAATAATCTAAGGATCTACCTATCTCCATCTTCTACATCACCATCACTGGGGTTACATGTGCACACCACTGGACTTAGCTTTTTATCACAGATTATAGGGATCTGAACTCGTGACTTCTTGCTTGCAAAGCAAGAGCATTACCAAGTGAGCTTTCTCTTGAGCTCCTCTTCTAGCTCTTCAACTATGTGAAGTTGCTTCTAATCTCAGGACCTTCTTTTCACTATGAGCAACCGTATGTATCTGGCCACTATATGTATCAGCTTACCATACAGATATCTTTTAAGTTGCAGCTTGAATCTTACTTGCTGAAGAGACCATCCTGACCACCAAAGTAACATACATTCACAAAATTTCCACTTTGATTGTAGAACTCATCTTAACTTGTAAACGTGCATGCTCTTATCTGTATGTCTTATATTTACCATCTTTCTGGATGCCAAGTAACATAAGTATCTATTTTAATGATCACTGTGTCCCCAGATCTTAGCACACATTGATGCTCAATAATATTTGTTTAACAAATATGAGAATGCTTTGTCGGGTCAGTGGACGGATGGACAGATAGATATTTCTGTATGAATGGATCAATGGATAGCTGATCCTGGATTATTGTTTTTCTTATTTATCTGATCAATGGGTAGAGGGATCCTAGGTTATTATTTTTTTCTTGTCCACTTTTTTTTTAGCGTAAACTATATATCAGGACTGTGCTATCAGAGGATGGAAGAAAGGTGAAGTAGAGGAACAGCTGTGAGATCTATAATTCCCACGAACAAAAAAGTAGGTCATTCTCTACTTGTGGTTCATGTGGACAAGAGTTTCACTACTCCCTCAGGGAGCTCTTTCTACATTGGACACACCAGTGGCCAAGAGTTCCTCTGGACACTTCAGTTGGAAACATCACTGTGCATTAGCTTCTTATAACTCCTGCTGATCAATCCTTGAGGCCACATAATCTTATCTTTTCTCCTTTTAGAAAGAAAATTGACTTCTTATGGCCTGTCCTCCTGCTCTCTTGCTCGAATAGGGTCAAGTGTGTGCATATTTACCTGTCTTCTGGCAGTTGGTTGTAGCCACACTAGCCACCAGCAGGCAATAGCAGCAGCCTCACCATTGGCACCAGCCTTTAGGAGAATGCAGCTGGCTCTGCAGACTCCTGCTGGGTGCGCAGGAGTGGCAGTTAGAAAAATCAGCTTTGATTTGATTTGCAAACTGAGCCGAGTCATTGAGACAAAATAAATCCGGAAACCCATAAAGCCATTTGCAGAGTTGCTTTGCAGAAGACAGCTACAGTTTTAATCTAGTAAACACTCTAACGATCCCATTAAAGCAGCCCCCTTGGAGTAGGTGCTGAAGTGAAGCCTCAGAATAATGAAGCATGAGATAAGGGGCCAGTGTCACCAACAGCTCTGTCTTGTCCATTAAGGATGGACTAAAACCATTGTCCAAAGACAACAGGCAAGACAATGACTTTTTGTAAATGTGCCATCTTTTGGCAAGTCTAAGCATGAAGTAAGCCATTTCATTTAGCATTTTTCTCTCTGTAATGAATCCTCTCTCCTACAGGAACTGACAGGGACAGTAAATGGCCCTTCTTTAGAGAGATGCCCTCATTTTGCAGATGCTAAGACTGGGGCCTTATTGGGAGAGAAGGTGATATGTTCATGGCTTCCTTAGCCACAGAAGAACAAGTCACATGTAGTACAGGAATCCAAGAGAGATGTAAAAATTGCCTTCTCTAAGTAGGAAATTGTGAGCCACACTGGCCCAATTCTGCTTGAAAGGTTCTCTTGCATATCCTGAAGAAGTTTGCTTGAAATCATGAGAATCAGACACCTGGCTTCAAATCCTGTCTCCAAGTTTAGTTGCTTGACCTGAGACAAGTAAATTGCCATCTTGGAGGCTACTGCATCACTTTTGGAGCAGGTATCACTAATTCTTTCTATCACTCACCCAAGCATATGATAGATGATAGACAAGGAGCTTCCATCCTTCCATCCTTCTTGTGGCTGTACAGGTCTTGACAAGACATGCAGTCCTACATAGATCTTAGGTCTTTGTAGAAGGCCACAGCCCAGACCCTAGTCATTTCTCATGCAATTTTATATATCCACCATGTGTCAGATGGACTCAGATTAGAATCAAAGTGGAGAAGCTGAAAGGGTGCAGAGATGATGCTGCCCTTGGCCTTTAGCACTTGACATCTGAAGATTGAGTGCTTATAAAAATCGTCCACAGATATTATATATAGCCATGTATAGGATTTTCCTCATTCATTTATCAGCATTTGTCATGGCACTGTTATTTTCTCCATACCTGCTCAGCAGTATCAGAAGGGACCCAAGAACACACCATGCCCAAACCTAGTTATGGTGGCTGAACAGGGACATAATGAAATAGCAATTGTTAGAGGAAAATCTGAAGTTACATAGTTCAGTGAAAAAAATCTTGGCTGTTGCTCAGTCTTTTAAACTCTTTCAAACTGTGGGAAAAGAAGCTGAAGGTGTAAGTTTGGAGAGTTGAGACATAGCACTGCTATTCTTCTCTAGTTGAGACTGAGGGATGAATATTCTGGGCTTGGGGTTGTATAATAAAACAAAGTCCCCTTGACCTTTACCACCCTTTACTCTGCCCTGTTTCCATCTATGTCCTAAAATGCCAATGGAATAATATAGCTTTTTCTGAGGGTTGTATGAGAAGATGAAAGATTATATCATAAAGAACACCATAAAATAAACTAAAGGTCATGAAAAATCCTAACCCTTTCTTTAATATTTTTGTTGATGCAACAGCTGGCCTATTTCTCTGGTCTTCTTTTGTGGTTTTTTCCCTTTTTCTCCCTAGATGAGCTCAAATTGTCTTCTTCCATACACACCTTCTCCACATCCCACTAAAGAAGGCTAAAGCTGGTACAACAGAGTCCAGGAAAACAAATGCCAACACTAACTCTTGTCCTCTGAGTACATACCTGAAGAATTATCTGCTGCAGACATGAGATACCTTGGTTGGCTTTTGCTCACATCTGTGCTTCCAAAGAATTTGTATCTCTTTAAAGAGAAAGGGGGGGCATTTAGACCCAGGAGCAAGGATGGGGAAAATTTGCAATAGACTAAAGATACAGATTAGAAATAATAAGAATTTGAACACCATCAATGGGCTCTAAAATGGAGAGGAGGGAGAGTTTCCAAAATTTAAACACCTGTGTGTTCTTGTATTGTGTGACTTTTGTTGATGAGATATGAGCCAACATCCATTCACCTCAGATAGGGTACCAGTGGCAGATCAAAGAAATGATTCAACACAAATTTAGCTTAGTTTTTTTTTTTTCAGTAACCAACAGAAGTAGGGGTGACTCAAAATCAGCTGCGTCACTAAAAAGTCTACCCCTAGTATGGATGATAACTCATGAAAGCTATGTCCTTGGAGCTGTCTGTGTGATGTGTGTAGAGCTCTGCTGGTCAGAATCTCCTCTCCCCAGCAATTGTTACAGCTCATATACTCTTGGAGAGCGGCCCTGTGGATCTTGTTTCAGGAGTTTCCTAAGATTTATAATTTCCATTTACTTCTTGAGTGTTAACTAGCCTCCCTCCAGGAGGAAACCTTCCAGTTAAGGAGATAAGATACACAACAGCCAGTCACAGAACTCTTTGTGTAGACGTGTGGTGATGTGAGTTACATCACATGTGTGATGAAAGAACTAAAACATAGCCCTCATCAGGTGCTGAATAAACGTTGGTCATTGTTCTTATCTCCACTCAAGAAATGAACCCATATAAGCTCAGAAGTATGAAAACCTTCAGGTCTCCAGGTATACTATTCAGAGCTCACTCCATATCACTATTGAATTTTTTTGCCTATCATAGACTGGCTGTAGCTGGAGTTTTTCTGGTCCTGCCTGGCTCACAGTCAGGACAAATCTCTCTCACCTGTCAGTCCTACAGCCACTCAGACCCATCCAAGTAAACACACAGAGACTTATATTGCTTACAAACTATATGGTCATGGCAGGCTTCTTGTTATCTCCTTCTTCTATCTTAAATTAACCCATTTCTATTAGTCTGTAAGTTGCCACATGGCTCATGGCTTACCAGTACCTTACATCTCCCTTGTCATGGCGATGGCTGGCAGTGTCTCTCTGCCTCAGCTTTCCACTTCCCAGAATTCTCTTCTCTGCTTGTCCCACCTATACTTCCTGCCTAGCTACTGGCCAATCAGTGTTTTATTTATTAACCAATCAGAGCAACACATTTGACATACAGAACATCCCACAGCGACTGGCTAAGATATTCCATGGATCACCAGTAGGATTGCGCATCTTCTATTTCTTAACCCTTCTCTACACCCCTTTTCTACTAATGATTGGTAAGTTTGTTTTCAGGTTGTAACAGGCATTGTATCTCTTCAGGGGTACTTAAGATCTGAAATCTGGAGCAGAAAATGAGGAGGCTCAAGAAGCTCTCAGCTCTCTTAACTTCCATACTGAAACTAAGAAATTAGTTTATCTTCAAGCGTGTCTTCTCCAGGGCCAGCTGTAGCTCAGCAGTATCTCTCTATACTTGACATTCATTGCTTTGGAAGAGAAAGAAGTCAGAGGCACTCCACATTCTGGCTTTCTTTTTCTTTACAGGGTCTCAAATTTTCATTCATGGTTGCTTATGTATATAAATACACCAAACAGATCCTGTGAAGAGAGATGTGAGTCACAAATGCTCTAATTTTTAGAAAAAGCAGGTAATTCAGGAGAAGGAAGATGTTTCCACCTCTTCTTCAAGTGGGTTAGTCAGGATAGAATAGGCTTTGCCGCAATAACAATCTAGAACCAAATCTCAGTATCTTAAATATCTCACTTAGACATGACTAATGTTTCCACTCCATGTCCTTGATAAGAGCTACTACATGATACAGCCTAACCTCTGTCTCTTCTGTACATCTCAGAAGTGAAATGGTACTGGAGAACTTTATCATTTCCAGTTCCATGTACAGAACCTGTTCCTATTTCCATTTCCCTATTCTGCTTAAATCCATAATCACACCTCTCCTCTGCTTCTCCACTCACTATAATAGCACCCATCTGTCCCTGTGGTCTTGCTACCTGAGCATTACCCCAGAGTTGTATCCCTGGAAGGTAAAGTGAAGGGGCCTCCTCTGGGCTCCGCCAGCTAAACTAAGACTTGTGCTGTTTTCCTTAAAATCATTTTTCAAGATACCTATTATTGCCTTCACATTTTAGGTAAAGAGCCTGGCTTAGAAGAACATGCTATTTTCCAAGTGACATGCCTGGTAAATTGAAAATACTGCACCAGAGTTTTATGTACTCAGTTAGCTTTTATTATTTGTTTATTAAGTGAAATTTCATATTGATATGTGGCCCCTTATTCTCTAGCGGTTGAGAAGTTCATCTTTGGGTTTGCACAGCATTAGATTCTAGGCCAGCAAAGGTACTTAACTGCTCTGAATCTCAATACCAGCATCCACAGACTGACAGGAGCAATGCCACTGATTTCCCTGACCTAATACAAGAACCTAGCAAAGTGGCGCAGATCAAGTGCTCGGTGTGGTACCTGACTGATAACAAACACTCAGCAAATGGTCAGCCCTGGAAGAGCTAACACACACACAGACCAACATAGCATAAGAAGGTTAAGGTGAATATTTGCCTGAAATGCCATTGGGGCAAGAAGGGAAATTCAAAACAAACAAAAAATCATAGTACAAGCTTTCTCAGAGTGTATGGGCACAAAGCCAAGCTTTGAAACAAGAGTGAAAATGATCACAGAGGATGATATGAGGGTTAGAAAGATTTTCAGAACAGGGGTAGTTAGGAACAATCGTGAGGTGAACATTCTAGGGTTAGAGAGATGCCTCAGCAGTTAAACCACTGTTCTCTTACTGAGTCCCAGTACCCACATCAGGTCACTCACAACTTCTTTCAACTCCAGAGACAAGGGGATCTGATGCCTCTGGCCTCCAAGAGTGCCTGCACTGATGCACACATATGCCCCATATAAACAGAAGTATCATGCAAAGCCACTCTGCACTAAATATAGCCCCACTGGTGGTTCTCTCTCTCTCTCTCTCTCTCTCTCTCTCTCTCTCTCTCTCTCTCTCTCTCTCTCTCTCTCTCTTTCTCCTCCCCCTCTTCTTCTCCCTCCCCCTCTCTTTGTCCAGTGAGAGTCCTGGAGTCCTGCATGGGAATGCTTAAGCAGACTCTTTTTTCAGGAAGTGCCCTAGCTGCTGCAGCTCAGCAGTGAATGGAGAAGATGGACTAAGGCAGGAGCTAGGCTGCAGAAAGAACAGTTAAGAGACTGCTGATGGAGGCTATATAGAAGTCCGAGTCTTGTCTTCCCCCAGTCTATTGTCTTTTTCTGACATATGAGGTCAGCAGTACCTTGTCTTACCCATCTCCTGGGGCTGGGAGGAAAACAGACTAATAGGAAATAATCACTTAGAACAGGGGTTAGCAACCTTTCCTATAAAAGGCAAGGTAGTGAATATTTTCAATTTTGTAGGCTTTAAGATCTTTCTCCTCCCTATCAGATTTGTCACCAAATCACAAAGGCAATTGTAGAAATACATAGGAGGACATTTGTATTAAAATAAAGCTCTGAGCATGAAAAATTTGAATGTATATAATTTTCATATAAATTGTAGTTTTATCTCTTTGCTGCGATGAAACACTCTGGCCAAAAGTAAGTTGGGGCAGGAGTTTGTTTCAGTTTACAGGTTACAGTCCATGATTGTAGAAAGCCAAAGCAGGAACTTGAAGCAGAAACCATGGAAAAACACTGCTTGTTAGCAGGCTCATCCTTAGTGGGCATTCTGATATAGCCCAGGACCACCTGCCTAGAGACTGATGCTGCCCAAAGAGGACTGAGCCCTCCTGCATCTATAACAATCAAGAAAACCCTCACAGACATGCCCATAGGCTGTTCCGATCTGAACAAGTGCTCAATTCAGACTCCCTTCTCAGTTGACTCTAGGTTATGTCATGTTGACAGTGAAAGCTAATTAGAAGAGCATACTGCAAAATATTAGTCATATTTTTCCTGTGCCACTTTAAAAATCTAAGAACCATTCTTA
This sequence comes from Peromyscus maniculatus bairdii, assembly GCF_049852395.1. Lineage (NCBI taxonomy): Eukaryota > Metazoa > Chordata > Mammalia > Rodentia > Cricetidae > Peromyscus > Peromyscus maniculatus. Next base: position 145,790,136 of record NC_134855.1, read on the forward strand.
CCATATACCTACACCGGAAATAGCATAGATACCAGACCTGGACCACAAACTCACTACTGACTTAGAAAGTGCTTTGGAAAGAACAAAACTTCACATGTCTTTCGGAACAGAGTGTTATGATCACTGTGCATGGGTGGTTAACTTTTATAGTTGTCGACTGGCTGATGGTCAAGCTTGTCTCTTGTATCATTTTGGAAATAATATATTTTTGTTTATCACTTGGTCTGGGATACCCCATCACTCTCACCATTTTGAATAAAGATCTTGTGCAGTTTTGCTGATAAATGACCAGGGAACATTGTAGTCTGTGACTGAGGGTGTAATACTTGCTGGGATTTTTGTATCACTTTCTTTAGACACTTGGAGGGACATTAAAGCTAGACAAACCAGGCTTTGAATACAGCCTCTGCTAGTTACTGTTTTTGTGACCTTGATCAAGCTGTAAAATTTCTAAGTCACCATTTCTTCATTCATTCATTTACCCAACAAATATTCATTGAGTACCTACTCTGTTCCAGGTGCAGAAGAGAGCCACAGAAACATAGTAGTCAATGAGACACAGCATTTACCTTCAAGGAGACTACAGGGTTAAGGGAAAAGCATCCACTCACAATAGGAGGAGGTTGCTGCAATGAGAAGGAAATGCTAGGATATTATGGGAAGACAAAGGAGACATATCTGCTGCAAATGCAGGACCCTTGAGGGAAGATCCAAGCTGATTCCTGATAGGTTAGCAGTTGTCTCCCAGGGGAAGAGGCAGGCAGGAATCCGTGCCTTACAAGTGACTGGCCCAAGCACGGTCTATAGACAAGCAGCCGGGGCTGTTCATCATGGGAATGTGTTTACATGCTGGCAGCTGAGCAGAGAATAAGGTGGTGGGAGTATAGAGGAATGACTATGGCAAGGAAAGCTGGGAAGTCATCACTGATGGTCTGTGAGCTATGTCGAGGGCTTTGAGGTTTACCTGTGAAGACAGCGAGGATGATGATATGTTTCTCTCAAATGGCAGCGACTCAGTAGGAGGGGAGGAAGACCAGAACAGTGAGCCCATAGAGGCTGTTTAAATGATCCAAATGCATTGTAAGAATGGCTGGAGAAAGTAGGACTGAAACTGGAGAGAAGGGGGCATCTTGGTGAGCTTTTCTGGAGTAGAGTCAGTAAGAGATGGTCACCAGTTATAAATGGGAAGTCATGTAAAAGAAGGATAGAAGATGGACACCCTTACTAATAGGGGTGAGGGTAATCACTCAGATTTCTACCCAGAGATGCTATTTCTACCCAGGGGTGGCACCATTTACAAAAACTAGAAAGATTGGGGGAGATGCAGTTTGGTTGGAGAAATGACAGGTTCATTTGTAATGCCACTGACCTTTCTAGTTGTCCTATTTCTTAGGAACACTGTACCCGAGGTACTTGGTAGAGTACATGATATGTCATGCCTGCTTGATAAATGGTGACTCTTACTCTTTTATCTTTTAAGAAAAATCTATTTCAGGCCCCTGTTTTGATAAATCATGATGTTCTTTTGTTGTTCAGTACGAGCTCTTTAGAGCCAGAAGAATTACAGTCTTGCTCATTGTACCACATGTGTTCATGTGTGTTTCTTTCTCTCCTTCTCTTCTGCATGCTGCCTGGGGATTGGCTTCCTTGTGGTCAGCACCAATGGGCAGCGCCCAGGTGACCCCGGGGACTCCACTCTGCCTCCTCACCACAGGTGATCACCAGAGCCCTGGGCAGGAGGGAGGGAATGGCCCATGGCCCATGATCTGTGGGTTCTCCAGGCCAGGTGCACAGAGATGACAGTTCTTTCACCACATCCTCCCACCCACCTACCTGCCTATCCATCCATTCATCCATCTAACCACCATTCTCTCCATCTACCTATTCATACATCCCTCTGCTTATCCATTCACCCATTCTACCTACTATGTACCAGGCATTGTTCTAAGTACTGAGGAATACAATAACAAGCAACAAAGACAAGTTCTGATGCCTTAGCTCATGATTAGTCATAAAAAGACTACACAAATAAATGTGCCATTCTTACTAATGCTAAGGAGAAGTGTAAAACACACACACACACACACACACACACACACACACACACACACACACACACACACCTGGAACTAAAGAAATGTTTCACAGGATAAATGGCAACTGAGTAGTCGTCCGAGGGTGGGAGAAAGTTGACCTAACAGGCTGTTCTTAAGGAATGAGTAGGTTTGATCAAAACCTCAGCTCTACCATTGCCCCTAGTACATCCTTTAGATGTGACTGGTCCCACATTTCCTTTCTGTTAAGAAGGAATAATAGTACTTGTCTCTTTGGGAACATATATTGGCTTTATGAACTCTACATATTCAGATTCCTCTGAAATTTCATTCTAAGACTAAACAAGATGATAAATGTCAAAGAAGCTGGAACAGAAGTACCCAACCTAGTGTAAGTATTTGTTTGGTACAAATGAAAGGCTTTTCCCTCAAACACAGCATAGGCAGAGTTCATTTCACAGAAATAGACACAGTTATTCAAAAGATACAGAGTCCACCCATTAAAAGCCAGTGCCCATTCAGAACATGGGAAGGAAAGATAACCTGCTAACCACACCTCTCCTTCCTCAAGAGTCCCCTTCTGACCAATAGAAAGCTTCTTGAGAGATTTCACATATTCACCCACAGTCTTTTTCAAAGTTCTTGCCTGTCCCAATCACTGATTGATCTGCTAATAGTGGTGGGAAATAAAGTGTAGCTGTCAAGGGTAACGTGAGCCCTTTCATCTGCTCCACCCCCTTCCCAAACATCACTTGACCCTGTGATGGGGATTCTGGTGCAGATTATCCATTGAGAGATGTGCTCAGACATAAAGGAGATAGATATAGGATAGGACAAAGGACAATGTGTGGCCCATGTTAGTTAAACCCTGGGGCTGGGGTGTCTCTGGAATATGGTTGTTACATAGGTTGGCCCCTTGTGTTAATCACCATGCACTGTCACGAGTGTGTACAGCCTTCTAGAGAAGTGGATACCTTCTCCAGAGTAGGAGGTATCTATGAGCCATTTACAGCCAACATCTACAGTAGCCTCGAGTAAATACACCAGTCAAATAAAGGAGATGTGGGTAGAGCCTCGGTAGCATCCACTGTGGCACTGCGTTGGGCCCGTTATTTGTATTGCCGTAAAGCAGCACATTTCAGTGTGTCCCTGGCAACACTGTAAGTATCTCATCTTTGCCCCTCCTTGATTACAGACACTTAACATACCGGATAGGCTTATTTTTACCTTGGAAGCCAAGTATCATGTTTATTTCATACTGTCATATTGAAGATTGAATTTAGTAACCTTGCAGAACACCCTACACACTGGCAACCCATAGTAGGTCTTCATAAAATGGCAGTTCCCACCCTTCTCTAAAATAGGCCCACTAAACTCACCCTTCCTCAAGAGAGGCAAGTCACAGATAGACACATGAGAGCATGCACAAAGGCAATGAGAGGGAAGTGACTCTCGCTACTGTCCCCAAACCGGATTTATGGGGCAGCAGTGCCTCCCTGGAGTGTGTATGAGCAATTCCATTTATGCTGGCCATTGTTCTCTGGGCTCTATTCAAGTCAAACAGTGAGATGATGTTTTCTTTAAACAGGGCCAATCCCATATCAGGAGCATTTGTTCTTACCTTTCGCCTTCTGAGGCATCTGAATGTTCCTCCTCTGACAGGTTTATTTTATTGTGCTCCATTTATTCCCACCCGTTTCCCAGCTTCGTTTGATGGGTGAGGTGCCTGTGAGTTTTTTCTCAGAGCATGCTGTCCCTTTCAAAGGGTGCTTTTGTTAATGCCCATTCTCTGGTGGCAATAATAGCTGATGTAAATAATAACTGCCTGGGTATGAGTGATGGGGATATTGGACTATAAGTTCAGGTGGCTGTTTCCATAGCTGCTCCAGCATGGTGATATGCACAGCCATGCGATTTAATATGGATGGCCTAGGCTTTGCGATGAGTGGAGGCTCTCAACTCTGCCACTTTCTGGTCTGGTGATCTGGGTAAGTTACTCTTTGTTGAATTTGATCTCCTCGTGTGGAGAAGTGGGGTTAATCAGTCCTAACTCCAGAGTTAATTAAAAGAACTAGGTGTTATCAGTGTGTGAGTGTCTCAGCCCAGTTAATTCTTTAGGTGTCCCTGAACCACTAGGCTTCCCATCAAGGAATCCCTGCTCCAGACCAAGGCTTCTGACTATGGTACAGTTGATCTCTGGGGCTGGATTGTTCTCTATGGCTGCAGTCCAACCTTTGTGCTGTGGGATGTTTAGAGAACCTCCCTCTTCTACCCACAAGATCATTAGCATGTCAACCCCAATTGTCACAGCCTAATATATCCAGACATTCTCAGATGTCCCCTAAGGAACAAAATAACCCTCTACAAATAGCTTTTTAAAAGCTCCAGAGCATCACTGTTCAATAGAAATATAATTTGATTGGTGGATATAATTTCTAATGTTTGAAATCCCATTATGAAAATAAAAGAAACTTGAAATTGATTTTAATAATATAACTTATTTCATCTAACATGCCCCAAATACCATTTAATAAGTAATCAATATTTTACAAAACTATTAAATGGAAGATATTTCACATTCTTGTTTTTGTACCACTTGATAGCTGATATTTTTTTACATTTAGAGTGTGTCTCAATTCAGATGCTGTTTTAAACAGTTAAAGTGAAAGTAATATTAAAGTGATAAAACTCGGGGGCAAAGGAGACGGCTTAGTCAGGAAAGAGCCTTCCACATAAGCACAGGGACCTGAATTTGTGTCCCCAGAACTGAGATGACAACCTGATTGGAGAAGCTCACTCCCATAATCTCAGCAGTAAGAGGTAGAGATAGGTAGGTCCCTGAAGCTTAATCGCTAGCTAAACTTGCTGAATCTAGAAACTTCAGATTCCAAAGAGACACTGTCTCAAAAAAAAAAAAAAACTTAATTAATGACAGTTGAGGGAGACACCAATATCAACCTCCAGCCTCTACAAAGAAACCCGTGTAAGTACATCTTTTCACACACATTTACACGCACTGACACTACCAGGTACACATATACCATATACACTGCACACATACACACACACACACACACACACACACACACACACACACACACACACAGTGAGAGAGAGAGAGAAATTATATGCAACAAGTAAACATGCTTTTCATTGCATCCATTTTAAATTTTAAAATAATTGAAATAAAATATCCTTAAAATTCAGTTCCTTGATCCCATTCCGAGTGTGGGATGATATCACACCTGGCCTAGTGAGGACCATTTAGGACAGTACAAATGTACAGATGAAATGTGCCTTTATCTTCTTGATCCCTTCTAAGGGAGCAAAGGAGCAAATCAAGAGAGTCCGGGTTCTATAACTATTCGTGTCAAGTTAGGCCACACCCCAGGGGGTGTTTCTCCATGTTTGGCAATATGTTTGGTTGTTCAAAGTGCATGTGGGGACATATTAAGTAGAGGTCTGAGAAGTTTCCATGGAGAAAAATGAAGCAAAGCTTCCCTGGCCAAGACTGGACATTTTTCTCTAGAAGGTTGACCTGAGGCTAGAGTGGACAACTAACTAGTCCATTAACATTTCACCTGCAAGAACTTGATCTATTCCAACCCCACCAGTGCAGAAAGAATGCCTCATCTCTCCACCCTTCTCTATCTCATCCAGGCCTCTGTCTCTACACCCAGGTAGGCATGGGCAGTACCCAGCCAGAGGCCAGAGTAGAGGAATTAAATGCAATCTCCAATAACATTTTGCTCTCGCTGCCTTGGCCATGCTCAATGCCCATTGTTAATTTGTCCACAAGAAGGACTTTAGCCCAAGCCTTCTTCTGAAGCCCAAAATATATTTGTTAAAACTGGGGGACCTTGAGAAAATCACCCCACTTTTGTGAAGCCCAGATTCCCCATTTATAAAGTCAGAAGTCATGCAGTTGAGTTCTGGTCTGGCTGGTCTAGTCATGATGAGGTACAACTGGAGACATGGATGTAGCCCTAGCCAAGGCTAGGAGGTGCTGAGAGGGTGCTGGCTAGACCTCCCTTGGCACTCATTTCTTTTCTGTGTATCTCATGTTAAAGCTATTACTATTGTTTCTTCATTGGGACCTTGCTATGTGACAAGATTCAGGTTCTAATGATACTTATTGGAGGTGTTCGGCAACAGCCCTTAGAATAATGGCGTTTCGGGAACACCCTAAACCTAGGTTCAAAGAGCTATGGGCTTTGTAACAAGACTCCGTGGGCAGAATAAAGACAATAAGACATAACAGCCACCTCCTAGAGTCACTGACTGGGCCTTGCAGCCTTGAAACCCCTGAGGCCGAGACAGCTCACCCATGGAGCTCATGCCGCTGGTGGCAGCCAACAGATGGTATGAAGCAGGAGCCGGAGGCAGAGCTGGGTGAAGCTGCATGCTGAATACTCATCATTCTGGATGGTGCTTGGTGAGGAAAGAAGGGCCAGGCTCTGGGGACATCTCAGCTTCGGAGACCAGCCAGAGAGTTCTGGGGGCAAATGGTATCAAGAAAACCTGACAGTATGATTAAAAAAAAAACAATAAAGTGAATAATGTATGTCCCATGCTTCATACATGTTATGGGGAAATGCTCAGCATTTCACTTTATGAGCTCATGTAAAACTTCCCAAATCTCTACCAAGTCAAGTGCTGTTCTGGTTTTACAGCTCAGGCGTCTGAAACTTAAGTGACTAAAAAAAACAAAAAATCACAGAACTTGGAAAGTATGGTACCAGGATTCAAACCCAGGCCTCTCTAGGCAGTCCAAGTTTATTTACCACACCATCTGCCAATCTTAGTGAGCACCTATGATGAGCCAAGTCCTGGAGATGCTCCATCAGAGTGACTTAGGGCTGTGTCTCAAAGGCCACATGATTTCAGAGCTGTTGCTCCATTTCTTTACCTGAGGAACAGAAATACTCACATTGCCTAGCTGTAGAGAGAACAAGGGAGATAGTCTCCATTATCTTACACATACATTGCTATTATGAAAACTTAAACCCGTTTTATAGACGAAGAAACTGAGACCCAGAAAGGGCCAGGCAAATGGGCAAGCAGCAGCTATGGCCAGGCAACAGCAAGGATTTCGGGGACAAGTGAAGAATAGGGAGGGAGGTAGTGACTACCAAGGCCTCCAGCTAGAGGCATCTGAAGGGCCAAATAGCATCCATAAATCCTGGCACATAATGAAGCTGAGATAGAGCTAAAAGGCTGGACCCAATTGCACAGCAAGCCCAGCTGCTGTGACAACCCAGAGCAAGGTGAGGACGAAAAGCTAAGGAGACACAGTGCTAAGATCCCTAGGACCTCACACCCCTCCATTCAACATGTTTGTTAGTTGCTATCAGCATACACCAGGACTGTGCCTGCAGGTTAAGGTATGAGATGCCAGTAGCCAGTCAGGGATGCTGAGTGCAGAGGGCTTTCTTTGGTTCTGCTCTTAGGCCACACGTGTGACTCCAGAAGTTGATGCAAAGTGAACCAGACACTGTCCATTCAAAGCATGACAAGAAACAAGGCAGTTGGCCCCTTATTTTTGCTGCATTTTCTTTTACCAACCTCTCAACTGAGTATGTAGACTTTGTCCAGATGAGACATATGGAGTTCTCTCTAGTAGCACCCAAATGCTTATTCTGCCTTCAAAACAGTGGTTTGCTGGGAACATCTATGGCTGAGATTTTCATGACACCATTTTCACTCGTGGGATAGTTCCGTCAGGCCAAGGAGAAATCAGGCCACAGTCTTGTACTCAAACCACCATCAAATTCAGATTCAGAAACCCAGTGTTTTCCATCTCCTCTCTCTTTCTCCATCTTTGATATCTGCCATCACATCTGGCTGATGCTGTCTCTAGGATGGCTCCTGGGTCTCTCTCTCTTTCTTCTCTGCAGTGCTCATGCATGGGACTACTGAAGTCTTACTTAAGTTAGTCCTATACCTATACCTATACCTGGTTGGTATAGCTATCTTCCCATTCCTCCTCTTCCAGTGTGTCCTCCCCACAGATGCCCAAGTGATCCTTCAAAAGGAAGAGTCAGATCCTGATTAACACATGCCCCCAGCTTCCCCTGCACTGTGGGATGGACACCCTGTCTCTGCCTTCTCCATCTCTCTGACTGTATTTCCTCCTTTGCTCTTTTTATCTCTTCCATACCAGCCACATAAGTACTTGCCTTTCTCACCTCCTGCCTTCCTTTGCTGGGATGCTCTCCTGTGGTCTGTCTGTTTAAACCTGTGGGAGCTCTGCAAAGCCTGTTATCTCAGAATCTACAGGAAATGGTTGGCTGCCTCCAGCCCTGAGTGAGGGTTCTGCTTCAACTTGGCACAACCCATAGCATAAGCTTATCTTGGAGCTGCTTGGATTCGGTCAACTGTTTCCTTTTTCTCAGCAAATATGCAAGTGGTTTTGCTTTTAGCCTCATGCTCTTACCCTCATTCAGATCGAAGGGTAAGAGGTTAAAACTGATAGAGCATGTGCCAGACACAGTGTACTGTGTCCTCCCATCCCTCTTCCTGTCTCTATATGGTGACACTTCATACATCTTACCCAACATGTTTTTTTTCCAATTTTATGAGAACCATTGTGAGTCCCTGGGCACCGATTTTTCAGCCTACTAGGAACTCTTCATGGCCCAGTATACTGCCTCCCAATTGTGCTGGGCCTGGGCCTGCTGAGCCTAAAGTCTTCCCTGGCTTTGCACAGGGCTACTTCAGAAGAAGTCATGTGTGAGCAGAGTCATGGGGAGAGACTTGGTGTGTCAGTGTGACCAGCATCGGCCATTCTCACCGCTCTAGGCACACCTCTGCTCTCCTCAGCCCACCACCTCTACTAATAGAAGAGCTGGATTCCTGCCCATCCTTTGGGGGAAGGGAATAGATCTGTTTTCATCCAAAACACACTGATTCAGTGTTCCCATTTTTAAAAACCATGATTCAAAGGCTAGAAAAAAGGAAAACACGTTCATGGTGGATTTGACTGGAATCTCAACAATTGCTCCCCAGCTCCTTGCTGGTTTATCACCCTCGCTTGGGTGAGCTGAGCTAATCTGAATTCCATGCTGCCTGTTTTCTGGCTCCCCTCTCTGATCCTGCTCACACTTCCTCTAATCCTTGCTATGGATTTCTCCCTCCCTTCAGGGTACCTTCTCTCTTCTCCAAGCCCTCTGATGCCTACTGAAAACTTCATGTTGCAGAGGCATAATGTGGACTAAGCTGCCCCAGCTGGCAGATCTTTCTTTGTCTCTTTTCCCACTTCCTGCCCCTCTGAGTCAGGTAGCACAATCATCCCTTGAGGGATCAATTTGTCTGGAGTTGTTTAGAAAAAAAAAAGAACTTGCTTTTGAATAAGAGCCTTAGGGAGCCTAGGTCCCTAGTGCACCCTGCAATGCTGTTCGGGCAGGAAACCAGGGCATGTTGACTGTCCTGAAGGCCTATATTATCTTTAGACTGTATCTGAGCAAGAAGTTCTCTCTTCTCTCTTGGTGTGCTGTCAGTGGGCGTGACGTCAGACAGTGTTTGCCCTTTACTTAGTGAATTTCTAAGATCCCTATCCTGTCTGCGTCCCATCAATGGGCTGCTTGTAGCATCATGACTCAACTAAGTTGTATGTCACATTGTGTCTCCCAAAAAATATGTTGAAGAGGCAACTCCCAGTAACTGTGAGCATATATTTATTTAGGAAGAAATAGCTCCACAATGTGATTAGTTAAAGTGAAGTAAGAAAGTAGACCTTAAGCTAGTATGACAGAGAGGCGAGTATCACATGAAGACACACTCAGGAAGAACAGTGCAATGATAGTCTAGGCTAGAGTCATCCATCTTCAAGGTAGGGAATCCCAGGACTGAAGATCAGAATGAGAAGAAATGAAGAAAAGCCTTCCTGATCTCTGAGAAATGTGTCCCTAGTGGCATGTCCATTTTGGACTTCTAGTCTCTGGAAGTATAGGAATCCATATCCGTTGTTTTAAGCTGCCACATTGTTACCACAGCTATAGAAGCTCATATGCTTACCAACACCATGAACTTGAGCTTGGAGCAGAGATCTATGGTTGAATCCCAAGTGGAGAGATCTCCACTGTGAAGAGATCACAACCAAGCATCAATATCTGAGAAAGTTTCTGTGACCTACCCATCTCTCCTCTGGTGTACCTTCATTTGTTATATTATACATTTGATTTGACTCCACTAGTCTACACTCCATGGCTCTGACCCTTACCTTTCTGGCGTAGTTTCTGCCTTCCATGTGTCACTAGTCATGGGATTTGCTGTTGGCCTTTCCCTGCCTCAGCCTTTGCTTTACAGTCAAGGCATAGGTCACCTGCTTTCCATTCCCTGAGGTTATAAAGCCTACACACCATTCCTGGCTGGCTTTTGTGCTGTCCTACACTGATCCTAGGAGGACTTCACTTGTTGCACAGTTGCCCTGGGCCCATGCTCAATTGCATAGCAACAATCATAACCAACTCACTGTGGCAGTGTGCTCTCTCATGCCAGCTGCCTGAGAAAGTCTAAAGGGACTACTGGTTTGCTGCAGGGCATCCTAAAGAATGTGGGTTCCCTCCTACATCTGTTCTTCACACTATATTCTTAATCCCCAGTGCAGGCTGTGGGTTCTCCTGTTGGTGATAGCTACATGGCTTTGAACCCTCTGGTCTCCACGGTTCAATGCACAGATTTCTGCAAGCAAGAGGCAGTTCTTGTAGAACCACAGGACACCAGTGTGGGGTGAAAAAAGAGGATGCTGGACTGTGGCAGGGTTGCCTGCCATGTGTGTCACAGCACAGACATGTGGAAATCAAGTGTGTAGTCTAGTTTTGCATAAACAGAACTGTGCATGCAGTCTTCTGAGACATATTTCTGTGTGAGCATCCAGTATGTGAGAACATTTTCAGTTTACAAGTTCCTTTTCCACCAAGAAGTGAGCTCCATGATGGCAGGATTATTTCTTCATTAACTCTCAAGTCCAGCACCTCACAGTACCTACTATCATTGCTATAACTGCAGCATCTCTCAGGTTAGACCATGTCCAGGAAATGTCTAGGACCTCTCCTCGATGACTGAGTGTTGAATTGGTGCTAATGAGTATAATCCACTTGTAGTTCACTTGAGTACTCTAAGTCCATGACCCCGATCTAAATTTTGTTTCTGATCAAGGTCAAAGCATAACTCTAGACATCATTTGACCTCTCTCCATGGATACAGACTGCCAGATCCTAAATCTAAGCCAAAGGCTGATATCTGACCCCTGCTTTGGATTTAGCCCCCCTTCATTACATCCTAATTGTTAACCTTGACTGTGACTTGACCTTTGTGAACCTAGTTTACAAAGTGTATCTTCTTCCTGATTTTGGAAACAGCTTTGTACCCAACTGTAGTTTAGCTTAAGGTCTTGTTCTGACAGCAGATCAAATCCATTCTCTAAATTTGTTCCTGGGTCCTGGCAATGCACATAGGCTAGACCTCTCCAGAGCTCAAAAGAACAGGTGAAGTCATCTGGAGATATAAGGTATTCCCAGCCCTTGCTCTGCTAGGGGTGTGTCAATCATGCTTATGTACAAAGTCCATTGCATATGAATACTTTTAAGAAAGTCAGGTGCTGAATTTTAATACATGAAAAATATTTTGTGATCTTTCTTGCATGCAGAAGAGAGTCTCTTAAGGACCTATCTCATTGCACCATCTTATAGAGCTACTCACAACTAAGTTAGAATCTGACCTGTGGAAAACATTCACTATGCAAAACAAGTCCACCTAGAAACATGAAGTCAGGAGATGCATGGGTTGAAGCAGAATCAGCACTGGGGGAACAATTTATTTGAGTGGCCAAAGGGCTTTCAAACAATCAATTAAAGTGATCCTCATCTCACAGGGTGCTAACCTCCATTTAAGACTGAAAATGAGGGCACCTCTGTCAGCACTATTTAGCAGATTTAGTTGTACAGGCTATGATGAAGTCACTTTTAACCTCTTAGGACTGGCTAGGTAATGTTGAAGGAGTGTGTGATATTAGAAATGTGCATCTTCTTTACACTTAACTCAGGACTTATTAAATTACTTTCTGCAGCAAGGGTAGAGCTATCTGTGAAAAACTTGTGTCTCTGTGGTGTTTTCCAGCTACCTGACATTGACTCCAAGTTAAATCTTGGCTAAATGCAATTACTGTCATATGATGAATTGAGGCAATTTATTTATTACTTGCAAAACATCTTAGGTGATGTCATTTGGAAGAAGAATAGAATAATCCTTCTTAAGTACTCCATTATCAACCCAATCCACTGAGTGAGGAGGTTCTGTTCTGTGGTGTGGGGGAGGGCAGACAGCAATATAAAAAAAAGACACCAACGTCAAAGAATGGGTATTGGAAACAACACAGAAAGTGCTCACCTAAACTTGAGCTAACATGTCTCTCTATGGAATTAAAATGAGGTGCTTTGGTTGCTAAATATCAAGAAAGGTTTTAGTAAGAAAGCCCAGAGATTAATAATGAAACTAAACTCAGAATATTAGGCACTTTGAAATGGTGGTTGATATACAAGGGAAGTGAAAAGAAAAAGAGAAGTTAAGTTGAAAAGGTCAGGTTTAAATATCACTTGAGCAAAGCCTGTATAATTTAGCTCATATAACAAGATTCACATGACATGTTCATCAATCCCTTGGATATTAGAATAAGGTATGCTGGTTGGAGGGCACAAAGAGAGAATCTTCAAGCAAAGGCAGGTATGAAATGGAATTGCTTGGTACAGCAGGTGGCAGACCCAGTGGGGACAGATATAAATACCTATGGCAGGTATTTATACAGAGTTGGTTTTATCTAGCTGGTTGAAATAAGATTCTTGATTTCCTTAATACTCATTTCCCTCTAGCTTCTAGGTATCTGAGGAAAATGGCCAGTTTGGGGCTGAGCAAGCTTTCTCCCTATTTAGTCAAGAAGTGGCAGAATAGTGTAGCAGTTTCATAAGAAGAAACTCGGCATCCGACTTCCAGGTTTTGTAGGCTCTGCTGGCAGCTGCTGGCACCTCATCTCTTTGAACTTCAGTTTCACCATCTTTGAAATGATAGCAGAACCTGCTTCAGAGTTTCTGTAAGGCTCAAAGAGGGAATTAGAGGTAACAGGCTTAACACATGGCTGAAGTTTAAACTCGACCACCCAGTTTATACTTAATTATATTAGTGTTTTACATGTGGTCATGAATCCTGCTCCTATCGACTCTTACGTTGCCATCTTCTGGAAAGCCCCAGCGTAACATGTAGCTGTTATACAAGCCAATCATATTTCTTCACTGCAGCCCTGACTTTGCTAAATCAGAACACAGTAGTAGACATTCTCCAGATTTATACATTCTGATAACTCTCAAAAGCAGCAAGAAGTGGAATCTGGGATCACACACTCAGAGAGCCCATGTTGGCCCTTTGCCCATCTAATCTATGCCTGTTCTTCTATATTGTCACATCCTGCTTTGACATCCAGGTATTCCCTGCAGGCTTCCTCTCCTGGACCACCATGCCCATGACTTCTGGGCTTACCCAGCGGAAGACCCCAGTTAGAGTTGGAAGAGAAAAGTGCTGGAGAAGCTCCCTGGTTTAGCTTCAGCCCTTCTTTTGTCAGAGTTTGTGTCTGTCCCAGGAGTCTAATTCCCCCAAAGGTCTCCTGCAGTTCTATCTCTTGCCCTCTGGCTGATTCACTACCTTCTGTTTCTCCTGTCTGGGGTGGGGAGTAGCTTCCTGATAATTTTACTCTCGACTCCCCAGTATCTTCTGATCCTGGGTACCAATCCCCTGGTACAGTGGCTCCCTTTAAAAGGTTTGGAGTTGCTTCCCTTTTCCTGGTTGGCTGCTGACTGATGTGGAACATGTACTAGTTTGTAATTATCATCCCTTCCCTCTATGAGTAGGAAGGGTTGGGGGAACCTGATTTAATCATCTAGTCTATATTTTTTCCCTGCATCAACATCACACTCACTATCGGAAAAAAAAAAATATCTGAAATACACATCTTTTTCATTAAAAAAAAAAAGTCTGCAATAACATTTGTTTCTCCCCAGGCTTCCCGCTCCCCTCCTGTTCACCACAATTTCTACCCTCAAAGGCTGCCAAAGTAGTTCATGATCACAATTACAAATACTTTGAATGCTTTGGGAGGCAATTTGTAAAGTCTAGAGGCTTGAATCTAATGAAGTAGCCAGATGCTCTCTCCCCCACTTGTTTCCTATCTTGGACTTCAATTCCATCTTAAAATAGCCTATCGTTTAGAGAATTCACTTCCAGCCAAGTCAAGCGCATATATAGTGCATACCTGACTTTAGCAGAGCCGGGAAGTTACCCAGCTTCCTTATCTGTTCCCTGTTGTCTCCACTTGGCAAAACATCCATAATCAGAGATGCCTGCTATGCTTAAAACCTTCCCTGGCATAGTGGTAGCAGCTCAGAGTGAGGGTTTCAAAGGTTTTTCGCTGCTGGGTGCCAGATACACGCAAAGCCAAAGTAAAGACAGAGAAACTCTTCAACAAAAGAAGTCATTAAGTAGACAGGGGTAAACTGCCAGCACAGTAAGATTTGCCTGAGATAAGCCACACTGTGGATAATATGCCCTTGGATAGCTGAGAGGCCACTGTGTGTTTTAAAGAGTGCAGCTTTTAGGAACTGCATCCCTAAGAGCCAGCCTCCTTTCTTTACCGTCAGCAATGATCAACAGCATGGGTTACGCATCCACTGGGATTTACTTGGGTTTTATCAATTGCAATTAGATGTTCTTCATCTGTGCCTTCTATTTTTTGCTGCATATCTTTACAGGGACAATTCTCTGAAGTACAGCTAAGCAGTTGGGCCCGATGCCAGTGAGAGTGCTTTGAGGGTGAATCATTAATCCCTTGTTGCCAAATTATGTTATTGCTGCCATCAAGTCATCCAGATGTAAGCCTGATGTGGGCCCTGCCTATCTGAGCAGAGTCAAGTGCATCACTCTGGGGATGGGGACTCTGCCTAGCTTCATTCTAAGGACTTGGATAAAGCCAGGTAGCAGACTGCAAGGAGGTGTGGCCCCAGCCTCTAGTCCCAAAGCTTACAGACACCCTGAAACCAGTTCCTGAATTGTTATATCAGGACATGGCATGTGTGCAGAGTTTGTCAACTCTGAGATCCTGAGAAAGATCTTTGAGATTTTAGGATTTTCTCTCAATTTTTACAAAGGAGGACATTAAATCACATTGTCTTTCATTTATTTGATCAAGGTCACTTGACTAGTTAGCAATGAATGTCAAGGATTTATTTGAAGCGCATTGCTTTGAGCTGGTATCATAAAACCATAGCATTTCAATATCAAATGAGGCACCAAGTTCATGTAGTCCCCTCTGCTCAATAAGGTGCACACTATGCCCCTGGAAAGCTCCTTTTACTATGGGTAACATGGTTTCTTCCTCTGTGAGGAACCTGGGAAGTGACAGGGCAGGATAGAAGTCCCAGAACTATAAGAATGACAGGAGGATTTCGCACCAAGAGTATAGACATCACTGAAGTTAAGGGACACCCAAGTTAAGATGGGGAAGCCATGTCAAATGATGGTGAAAGAAAGATCAGGGTCCAATGAATATGCGGACTTTAAGATGGTGATGGCTTTGGAAAGCATTCAGGATTGCAAGGAAGTCAGAACAGGTGGTAGAGTAGGAGCCAGCAAACACAGAAAGGCTACCTCATCAATGGATCTTGGGAATGACAACTATTTTCATGCTGTCACTACTACTACTGAAAGAGCTCTACCCTCATTGGATAAGGAATCCCTGGTTAAAATCCAAATGAGGTAGTTGCATAATAGCATAAGAGCGACAGAGTGTTAGGCTCCAGTGGGTAGCTCTTCCATATTAAAATGTTTCATCATGTGGTTCCCTAGTCAATTCTACACTCTGACCTTTTAAATTAGAGATCAAATGTGTTCCGTCTTCTACAATGACCTGTTAGTTGACCAGAAAACAAGAATTGAATCTCATCAGAATATAATCTCTATATAGAAAGATTCTGGTCTTGACTAATGCACTTTCAAGGTGAGTGATCTGTGAATTTTGCCATGCTTTTGAGCCACACAGAGACTTCATCAAAATGTAACCACTACTTCCATAGTCCTAAGGTAGAGCCTGTGAGTCTGAAATTTTAATAAGCTCTGAGGTGATGCTGGTATCTTGATTGTTGAATCACTTCCTACGTATAAAATCTCTTGGGTTATCTTACCCCTGGGGATCTCTCTTAGGTGGTTGAATGTATAGTTAGACAAGATTCATCAGAGAGTTTTGATGAGTACAGAGTAGCATCGACCAACACTGCCCTTGCCAACAGAGGTCTTAGGAGTCCTGGGGAAAATCAGAATGAAATAGTTGCTTTGTAGCATTGGAGAAAGCAGGAGGGAGACACGCATGGCCCTCAGCCTCACATAGGGATGTAAAATTGAGGGTAGGGAGATGCCTCCAAGAAACTAAGCATGCTATATTAGGTACTGAGTTTCTATATTCAAGAATAGACAGCTAGAAAACAGAAAGTCATGTGTAGATTGGGGCCTGAGGCTAGGAGGGGATAAGACTATGCCAGTGGTTCTGACCTTCCTAATGCTGTGACTCTTTAATACAGTCCTTCATGTTGTAGTGACCCCCAACCATAAGGTTATTTTTGTTGCTACTTCATAACTGTAATTTTGCTACTGTTATGAATTGTAATTTAAATAGCTGTGTTTTCCAATAGTCTTAGGTGAGGCTACAAAAGAGTCGTTTGATCCCAAAGACATGGCAGCCCACAGGTTGACAACCGCTGCTCTAAGCTTTGAGGAAAGAGTAGAGGGAAAAGGCAAATGACTGCTGTGTTGAGAAAACTAATGTAGCCTTTGGGAGTACTCAGAGCTCAGAGGGCACAGCTGGCTGGGGTTCAAGGTTAGTCCTGTAGCCTCATGTTGGAGACAGCTGAATTAGTAAGCTGAGTTCACAAGATTGTTTTTGATGACCACATCACACAGGGGCCTTAAGGAGAGCCTTAAGGTTTATCTAATTAAATAACTTATCACCTGGTGCCGCATTGCCAATTCTGATATACTTGGATTGTGCTCAAGCTGGGTCCTGTGGAAGCCAAGGGTGATGAAGATGCAGCCAAAGCCCCTTCCTTTTCCCAATCCCAGACTAAAAGACAGAAGTCATCTGAGTAAGAGACTGAGTCTGTTAGGGACTGACATTTATGCTAAGCAGTTCTCTAGAGGATTTCCAGTTCTGCCTCTTGGAATATCCCTCTTTGGATTTCTGGGGCACTGAGTCAGATAGGCAGTCTTTGATTTACCAGCCTAGATCATGGCACCTATGGAATGATGATCATCTTGGTAGGCAGCCCTATGAGAAGCCAGCCCTGTTTTGCTTCCCTATAACTCTGAACTCAGCTCTCATTCTGAGTACCAAGCATCTACAGTGCCAGACCTGAGCACATAACACTGACTGCCAACAGAAGTGTCACTGATACTTCCTGTGTCCCTATCCCTCTGTTCTACTTCTTGGGTCACCCATAGATCTTGTCTTATCTTTTCCCTAGAGTCATTCTTTCCATATGTCTATTGCCTTTGTATTGCCAATGCCATTCATTTACGAACAGAAAAGCAAGTCTCTAATGACTACTGAAAATTATCTCAGAGAATGCTTAAGTGAAAGTTGAGTTTTCTGCATGTTCTTGTTGTTGTATCTGAGCCTGAATGGACCAAAAAAAGCATGGTCACCATGAAGTTCATTCTTTCAGCTCTGAGGCCTTTTAGTTAACTCACTGAACTTTTCTAAACTACTGAGCTGTCACATTTCACATGACTGCCCACAATCTGGATGCTTCTCTGTGGCCCTCAAGTGAGTACTATTGGTTGGTCATGGTCACTGCTAAAGGGACTCCTACCAGAAAAATATTGGTCTTTGGGCAAAGGTTTCCTAACATTTAACTAAGAACTTTACTTACCTTGGAGCATGGCACCTGATCCTACCCTGGAAACAGTGTGTGGCACAGCCAATCATTCCCTGCTTTGGGAAATGCATCTTCTGTTGGTTCTAGGACACCATACTCAGCCAGGTTTTCTTTCCCTGTCTGGAGGCACATGTTCTGTATGCAGTTTTGTCTGCCTCTGCCCACTCCCTGGACACTGCTGAGCTACAAGTGTCTCTTCCAGGCCTGCTTCTCCTTTTACTTGATATTCCCTTCCTAGGTGATTACATTAACTCCCATGCTGCAGATACTATCTATGGATATTTAAGAATTGATTTTTTTATCTACAGCCAAGACTTTCCCCCCAGAGCTCTAGACACTCACTTTTAGCTACCTACCTTCAATTTCAAATTACTCTAGACTCAAGCATGGTTTCACTCTAGCCCCCTTTTTGTGCAGTTCCTCGAAGCTGTAGATCCCACTATCATCTACCATGTCATGAAAAACAAAACCTGTGGCCACCCTTGTGATTTTTCCCCCTTTATTCCCCTCACTCCATCTATCACCAGTTTTCACTATATTTATTTCAGGTAATTATCCCTTTTACTACATCTCCAAATCCACACTGCTATTTTTTTTGAGTCTTTGTGACTATCATCATCTACCTGGGTGCCTATAATAATCTCCAAACTCATTTCTCCAAGTCACTTTGTTTCCACATTGAAGTTGAGATGATGAGATGATATGCTGGAAACACAAATCTGATGCCATTATTGCCCCATGAACAGTGTTTAGATGGCTGTCTGTTTTGCTTGGGCTACAGAACAAAACCATCATCATAGTGTACAGTGTCATGTGTGAACTGGCTCCTGCTTCCCTCTCCAGCATCTTTCTTAGCTTTTTGACACCTTTAACACTACATTTCTGTCATACACTAGGTTCCTTGCCAGTTACACAGCCTGACCCAGAGTGTCTACTATACTGCTCCTGTAGGCTTCCATTGTCTAGCTACAGCCCTGAAACTTAACCTGCTGGCCATTTCCTCCCAGAAGTGACTTACTTCCCTGTTATGCTCTTTCCAAGGGATCATGTGCCTCTCTGTCCAAACCCTTAACAAAGCTGAAAGTTGCTGTCTTAGTTAGGGTTTCTATTGCTGTGAAGAGACACCATAACCATGACAACTCTTATAAAGGCAGAAAAACATTTAATAGGGGTGACTTAGAGTTTCAGAGGTCTATTCCATTGTTTTCATGGTGCAACATGGCAGCATGCAGACAGACATGGTACTAAAGATGAAGCTGAGATTACTACATCTTGACTTGCAGTCAACAGGAAGTGATCTGTCTCACTGGGTATGGCTTAAGCATAGATGAGATGTCAAAGCCTGCCTCCACAGTGACACACTTCCTCCAACAGGACCACACCTACTCCAACAAGACCACATACATCTCCTAATAGTGCTACTCCCTTTGGGGGACATTTTCTTTCAAGTCACCACAGTTGCCATTACTAATTATTGATTTATTAAGTATATTCTCATGGTTATAAACACCAGTGAGTGCAAACTCTCTGAAGACAGGGAGCATGTCTGTTTTGCTCATCACGATGTCTCCAGATGCCTGCCACTGGTGAATGTTTGCAAATACTTACTTACCTAAGGAGTGGGGAATAAATCTTATTAGACCAGTGACAACAGGGTTCTTACAAAAGAAGAGGTTCTCAGGGGATCTCATCCTTGAACTCCCAGCCTCTAGAACAGGACTTTGGAACAGGTACTAAGCAAAGTTTAATACTACCAATGATTCAGTGATCTAGAGTTAACCTTTCCTCTAATTCTGAATATAAATACTGTCAGTATTGGGGAGCCTTGTGGTTTGAGGTGCTCTCTTTCCTTTGGGCTTGGTATATTATAGACTAGCTTTTTCTTAGAAATCATAACTTCAGTCTCATAAACAGAGGCTACTTAGGAGCCACTCAGAAACACCCCACTCTGCAATATCAGACTTCCCTGACTAAAGATATGTTGGCTATTTCCACATGCACCAGGAAGTCACTGGGCTGCAGAATAGTGGAACCTTGTCAGACAGCCCTAGAGTTGGGTGAGTTGGTTGGTCTTGACTATATGTGGTAGAAGTAATGAATAAAATATATCACCTTTAACTGCTTCTAGGGAAAGGCTTTTTGACCATACAGAGACTATAGTTTGGACCCAGCACTTGGACACACAGGATCTCAAGACACATAACTGAATGAATAAATAAATCATTCTGCCCTCTGCACTTTTCTGACATTCCACAACCATCACAGTGACTGTGAGGAGGAGTTCTTTGCTAGACACTGGCTTTGTAGCAATGAAAAGGACACAATACCTACTCTTGAAAGCTTCCCATTCCCACCAAGGATGCTCAACTAAGTAAAACAGTTTGCCAAAGTTGACTAAAGTTTGAGGAAAGTGCCTGGAGAGAATATGCACTCTACACTCATAAGCAAAAAATAAATAAATAAATAAAAATTGAGAAGTATCAATGTGCTGGAGGCCTGCTCTTAAACAGCAGTGAGTTTGGGGAGTCAGATTCGCAGTTCTGTGTTGAAAAGCAACCTTTCAATTCAATGCTCAGCTAAGTTCTATGAATACATGACTGAAAGCAAGAGAAAACTCAACTTGGTTCCATGTGGACAAATGTGTGTGGGCAGAGACATCATCCCTTTAGCCAAATACCAAACAACCGCGCACATTTAGTGAGCCCCTCTTATGAGTCAGGATCTGTGCTAACATAGAAAACTAAGATGAAAGAGGCATAATGCTACCCGCGAGGAGCTTGCAGACCAGTGGAAAAGACAGATGTGAAAACAAGCAACTAATAATACTAGTACATTGTGGTAAGAGAGATTGTGAGGTATGTGCAAAGGGTTATAAAGTGTTATCAGAATTTAGAGGAGAGAGAAACTCTGCCAGAGGCACAGGAGGCCACAGAAGGTATATTGGCTGATGAAGGATGAACTGGTGCTGATGTTGCAGAAAAGTAGAGATGAGTTTGGAAAAAGGTGCTTCTGACTTTAAACTGCCTCACAGGAAAAAGAGAAAAAAATGTGATTCTAATGGGGAAATAAAGACAGCAGGAGAAAATTGCCCTAGGATGCTGGTAGCCCATGGACTATCTCCAGAGTGTCTAAAACAGGAAATTGCCTTCCATTCTTAGTAAACATGGAGAAGCTGGGCTCTGCCTTTCTTTGCTTACTTACTTTTGCTAAGGAGCAAGCAAAACAGTCATTTAAAGATGGGGAATGAGGTGTTAGGGGTTTCTGAAGCTGAATTCAAGGTTTCTCACCCTAAGGCCTAAATTTGGAGTCACCAACCTGGGGGATCTTGCTCCTGACATTAGCATCACCCATGCAATTTCTAGCAAGGCCTTTCATTTTTTTTTTTTTTGGCTTTTTGTTTTTTGTTTTTTGTTTATTTTTCCCATATATAAAATTAGAAAAACAATGTCTGTCTTTGCAATTATCTGTGAGGATTGCTCAAGTTAGAGTCCTGAGTCACCCACACAGGCCTAAAGACATAATAAGTGGCCAGTTCCTTTACCAGAGATTGAATCAACATGTTAGCATATAGTATTACATAATTGCCAAAATTGAAATATTCATCATGTTTTCTGAACCCAAGGCAATTCCTTTTAATCCACTATTCTTTTCCCTACTGTTGGCTTCTTATAAAAAATAAAACAAAAAGATCCCTTAGATCACAATGATTTTAACTGTTACTTAAACATAAAGCTATTATTTTCATTACATAATCTGAAACATAATTCTATGAACCCAAGAACTGAATGGTAAGCCAAGGTTTGAACACTCATAGCAAAGCAACATAATGAATAAAACCTTATGGTCCCTCATGGCAAGTATGAGAAACTCTTCTGATTGCTTAGAATGTCAGTTTCTTCATCTCTGAGAGGACATCATACTTATCCCAACCTCTTAAGGAATTAATTCTCAAAGGGGATCACATAGAACAATATATCTGAAGCGCTCAGCACAGTGCCTGGCACATAGGTAGCTTTAATAAGTAGACACTGTTGTCACTGTCACTGTTGCCTGGTCACATGTGAGCCTTTTTAACATCTTCCTCCTTCCCCTTTCCTCTCAAGGTGCCTCCACCCAGAACTCTAACACTGTGGAGCCAGAGAAGCAGGTGGACAACACGGTGAAGATGGCAGGTGTGATCGCTGGCCTCCTCATGTTCATCATCATTCTCCTGGGTGTGATGCTGACCATCAAAAGGAGGTGAGCCTTGGCGCTGCCTAGAAGATCCTGCTGACCCCATGACCCCTCACTACCATGTGGCCAGGCAATTTTTCTGTCAATTGTTGTCCAGTAGTGCTTTTCCAATAGGATCCTTGAGTTCCTCATGCTATTGCTTGAGAGACATGTGTTGCCTCCTTGGCAAGTGGCTTTGAGAAGACCAGCTTTTAAGGTGGTCAGTGATTCCTATTGCTCCCTTGTTGTGTCATGGAGTCTGGTTATGATGAAGTTAGTCTTCTCGGAATTAGCTACTCTGTATGATTTCTGATGCCCCCAAGATGGTTGGGGAAGTCCAGGAATGCAGGTGAACACAGTAAAATAATGAATGCTTCACCGTTTCTCTCCCGCATTTCCTCACTACCCACTGGTCAAGAGCAGCCTCTCATGCTGCTCTCACAGCCTCCAAAGGAGTGAGACTCCACAGATTCTTGTGCTTGAGACGCCTTCCTACTCCACGTCTCACCAAACCTTCCCAGCCAGTTATTAGCGCTTATCTTCTGTCAGAATGTTTCCTTGGGCACCTATGGGCAACTAATACAGTTTTCCTTATGTTGTATGTATTTTCTTTCAAATTGCATTGCTGATAAAAGCAAGGGTACCAATACTTCCTTTACTGCCAAGATTCAACCTCCCATCCTCATCCTCTACTTAAGATATAGTCACAGGATTGAAGATAATACAGGTCTCATGACCATCTCTGTTTAGTTTTTACCTGTCACTGTATTGGCACACTTTACTTCCCATTTCTGTGTCTTCTCAGTTTCACTGATGGGCTTCAGTCATGGCCTCCATCTTCCTACTTTCCAGGCAAATCTAAGAAGGCATCAACCATATTATAGTAATGTCTGTTAGAACCCCATCTTTCGCCAGGTGGTGGCACACGCCTTTAATCCCAGCACTCAGGAGGCAGAGGCAGGTGGATCTCTGTGAATTCTAGGCCAGCCTGGTCTACAGAGCAAGATCCAGGACACGCACCAAAACTACACAGAGAAACCCTGTCTCGAAAAAGCAAAAAGAAGAACCCTATCTTTTCACAATTCAAACAGTACTTTATGTTAGTCTTTAAATTTATGCCTGATACTGGGGCTCTGGGTTTGGTTAATTGTGGAGTTCGGGACAACTAGAATGATAAGGATCAGGGAATTTCTACCATCTGCAAGTTGAGACACTTTGGAACTTGTCTTCCACCAGAAAAAAAGAAACTAAATTCCCCCCAAAACAACTCTAGCTTCTACTCAAAGTCACATGAGTACCAATGAAGAAAAAAATTGAAAAGCAATGTCCTTATTTCCAGTCACCGATGACTCAGAAATGCTGGTGCTGCCTTCATCTATGCAGCCAGCCTTTTCTCAGCCATGAAGCCACCAGTATGTCCTTGTATGTCCCTCTCTCATAGTAAGGCTTTGATTCAGCCAGTCTTCTTCAT
Source organism: Peromyscus maniculatus bairdii (assembly GCF_049852395.1). NCBI lineage: Eukaryota > Metazoa > Chordata > Mammalia > Rodentia > Cricetidae > Peromyscus > Peromyscus maniculatus. The sequence continues at coordinate 145,813,841 of NC_134855.1, forward strand.
CGCCAGGATATCTTCTTGCTAGGACTTGGTCTTTAATTTATATATTTTATCTAATGCCACCATTTCTTTTCTCATGTAACCAGTAACTCATGCAAGAGTTAAGGTTCTCAACTAGCTATTAATTTTCCTATTGTAAAAAAAAATCTAGAGTGAAAGGAAAGTCCCATGTTATCATCAGGAATACAGAGACTTCAGAAAGCTAATGGTAGTACTTCCTTGTCATCCCATCATCACTGATAAAACATAGTCCTACTATAGGTCCCAGGGACTAGTCAATCAACCGCTATTATCTGAGGTAGAGCATGTACTTTGAGTTCTCTAGGAGTGGTAAGCATACTGTACATATAAGATCACTGACAAGTTTCTTAGCCTTACAGATGTGTTAGAGGCAGAGGTGAGTCTGGGAATGTCTACATGGGAAAAGTGGCCAATTAAATGGAATTGAATATCTTGAAATTTTCTGATTCTTTGCCACTGATTTGTAAGTCAGATATGTTCTTCCAATTTTGCTCTTTCTAATGCCTGGCTTAACCTACGTCACCACTGACTGTGAGCTTGTGAAAAAAATTTCACTTCCTTCTCAGCAGCTATTTCTGAAATGTGTGATTTTTCTGGGAGGGAGGAAAGAAATGGATTTCTGTTTCTAGGGTGAGAGTACATAGAAAGTGAGCCTTCCGTGTAGTTTTAACCTCCTCCAGGGGTATCTTTATCACCTCTCATGTCTATAAAACTGTCAGACACAACCAACAGGTGTCATGTGATCACCATTTCACCCCCCAAAGCAAAATTTAGACCCTGTGGCAATGCATAGCTTGGGGATGCTGATCTGTACTTGCATGCGTAGTATATGGACATGTTTCTGCTGGTTGATGGGACTAATTCACAGATGAGGTGAAGGAGAGATGGGGGCTAAATAAGAATACAGGAGAAATAGGAGAGAGGGGAGAGAAAGGAAGAAAGAGAAGGTAAGGCAGGGAAGGGAAAGAAAGAAATTCAGCACAGGCCTGCTTCTTCCTACTAATCCACAGTGTTTTCCCATGTCTAGAGATATCTCAAGGACAGTGAAGGCCACAGTGAATTCATTCTTTCTATAGAATTCTTCTTACTCCAGCTCTATTTATAAATATGGGGACATTACTCAATTCAGTCTGTTACTAATCTGCTGCTAGCAAATATGCTACCCATAGCAACCTGAAAGGGAGAAGTTTAAAAGAACCAACACACTGGAATAGTGAATGAGCAAATCAACCCAGCTCAGGTTCCCTGTGTCAGGATCCTTTCAGAGTCCCACTGTTACCTACAGTTCCTGGGTTCAGGGATTCTCAGGGGTCAAATACCTGCTTGCCATCATATGCCCTTCACTGGCTTGAGCTTGACAAGGCCATCTCCTTGCCCTCCATGGTTATCAATGTAGGGACTGTTTTTTCTGCTCCCTATGTCTCTAAGTTTGAGTTGAGTCCATCTCAGATCTTTCCAGGCTACAGCCACACATGTTTCCATAAACATAGATGTCCCTCTTAGGGGTTCACTATCATTGATGGTAAAGCTCTCTTCTCACTCTCCAAACAACATGTCTTATTGCTAGGTGTTTCCCTTTTTAACAAAACTAGAGAGCAGGCAGAGAATGTACGTGGATTGCAAAGGATGAAAGGGAGGGCTTAATGAAGAGATTAATTTATATTTGGATGACTCAAGAAAAGAGAAAGAAAGGGAAATAGGAAGGTAAAAATCAACAAAACATGACAAATGTTTTGTAATCTTTCCATGTACTTGTTTTGTAATAGAGAGGAGGATCTTTAGAGATAAAAGCCAAATGGTGATGCCAATGGAGGTTTAAATAAGAGTTTTTATGGTTCCCAAAAGACTCAAGTTAAAGTTTAGAATTATTTTTGAGTCACTCTTAACCAGTCTTCTTTGATTGTGGAGCTATACATAATCTGAGCATTATAAAATCTGGACCCTGAGCCCTTCCCTGACACACTTGATTTCCAATGTGGTTTTAGCCATGCTCACTGCAAAATATTCATCCTTATTTTCTCTTTTGCTTCTGGATCTACCAATGATATATAGACTTCAGATGTTCCAGAATGGATGCTCCACGACACATGCCATGCCATCATATAGTAGCACATACCCTTTCTGTTCTGAGCTCCTGACAATGAGAAATTCTCATTACCAGTACCTCTCTGCAATCCAGAGCTCATTTTACCCTTTCCTTTCTTACTTTGGAGTCATTAGACTGTCTCTTCCAAAGAAATAGGCAAGCAAGAGGTTGTGAGGCAGCCTAGATTGTCCTTTAGCCTGATACCATAGAGCACTGGATATTTTCAATGCAAATTAAGATAGAAAACACAAGTTTTTGTGTCTTAACCAGTACATCTTGATGGTTGATGATGTCATTAGCCACTCCTGTCCCATATAAGAACCTCTACAAATTAGCATTTTGGGGGTGTTCTATTCCAATCCTATGCCCCCAAGTTTCAGGCAGTTCAATGTTGTGCTGCTTTGGAATTCACTTCCTGGAGTCTGAGACTGGAGTTTGTTACCATTTCTTTTCTGCCGTTGTGATATAGAACAGTCTAACCAAAATCAACTTAGGGAAAGAAAAGGTTTATTTCAGTCAACAGTGCAGTCCATCACTGAGGGCAGTCAGGGCAGGAAATCAAGCAGGTACTTGAAGGCGTGCTTGCTAACACAAAAATGAGAATCAAAACAACAAACAAGAACAATAAGATAAAACATGCCAAAACTAAACAAAAAGCTCACAAAAACAGAAAACATGGCGTGCATTAATACCCTCTACAGTTCATTTTGTGTTGCAGCCAATTTTTATGGGGACTATTCAGATTTTGTTCCATATACCTACGTGAGGAATTAGACTGTCTGATACCAACAGGAACACTCATCACACACTGTACCAAACTCATTCCAAAACTGTCACCAATGTGCTAACATCAATTCTGCAAATAACACTCACACACTGACCTAATTTCTTCATTTTCTGCTTAAACTGCTGAGTGTTCCGATTGTCACCCTTCTAATGATCGTAATTGCATAGATCTGTTGATGCTTCTATTCTGTTGATGTTTTGTTTTCATAAGTGGGAAATGAAGTTCAGAGAGGTCATATGAGTTGGCCAAGGTGCTGGGATAAGTTTAGAAATAAATCCAGACTGTGGTTCCAGAGCCCAAGATGCTAATTTTCACCAGTCCTGAAAGACTTTCAGAAAGCAAACAGATCATAGAGGTTCAGTTTTGGAAACCACTTTCCCTCTCTTGATTTTGCTATACATTATGTTTCCCCAAATGAAATATTTTGACATATTTCTTTGCCTACAAGATTCTTAACACTGTCAAACGTTCACCCCTGCATTCTTCCGAATATGACTACTGAGTGTAACATCCTAGCAAGGTCTTCCTGCATTCCAATCCCAGCAGGGTGGCCAAGTGACAGTCCCTTGCATACAGCCCCTATGCTGCCTGCACTAGTCTTCTTCTGTATGTTCATCACATAACCTAGTGGGGATTATTTTGCTGGCCTGAAGATGGAAGAGGCCCATAAGGGGCTTCTGCTTCAGGCCTCTCTCCCTAGAGTTTCCTGGCACTGTATCATATATCCTTGGACATCCACTGGGTATTTCAGAGTCAAAGTAGAAATCATTGTCTAGCTGCCAACCAGCTCCCAATCTTGTATCTCCAGCTCATTGACAGGCTCTGCTTTCTATCCTATTTATCAACCACATGAGGTTTTATCACCAGGAATTCTTCTAAGCCCACATCTTGGCATTTTGGTGGTCAGATATTCTCACTGTCCTTGGCTCTTCCCAGGGTAGACCACTAATGTGTCTACCTCACTAGCTTCTCTCACTATGATTGCTTCAACCCATTCATCCCTCCACCGCACCCAGAATAATGTTTCAAACTTCAATGCATGCTCTCTAGCCTGCTGTCTAAAGCATCAATGGCTCATGGTGGGGGTGGGAGAAATGCACAAGTTCAACTCTTTGGAGAACAGTTTCATGAAGTTCTACCCCACCACATGCTCACTGTGATTGTCCAGGTCGCCTAGTGTCACCCTGACTCCTGTGAGCTTCATTCCTATTTAATGCTTGTGTTTCTCATGTGACCTTATATTACCTATATAAAGGTCAAACTCTGGTCACCTCTCCGGTAACCCTTTCCTGGCCCCACGATCTGGATGTCCTCTGTGAAGGTCCATTTTACGTTCTCATTCACCACTGTCATCTGTAGTCACGCTTTATCTCCTCCACTGGATTACCAGCGTGGATCCTGACTCCTCCTTCTCTCAAACAGGCCTTGCAGATACTGGGAATTTCCTACAATAGACAAACAAACAAACAAACTGAACGGAATATTCCAGTGAAATTAAAACAGATGAGGGCCAGCACTATCTCTTAATGAGTATATTATCATTCAGAAAATAGACACAAATGTGAGCATCCAGTATCAGTGGTGTACCAAGTCCTAATACTCATGAGGTAACTCTGGAGGACACTGTTCAAAATATGCATGGATGTTCCATCAGAGACCACATTGTTTAGAATGAAAAACTAAATAAAAATAAAAGAGTGAGACAAATCAAAAAACCTAAGATTCATTGGACCAGCTAAAAATACAGGGCATATTATTGGGTTATAGAATGTCAGACTACTGAAACACAAAGTGTTAGAAAATTGCTCAAAATCACATGACTCTGTGACAGTACTGTGTCTCAACCTTAGGCAGTCTGATGTGGAAGTTCATACTCTTAAATAACACTGTCTAACCTGGATGTCATATAAAATGGGCCATACTAAATTGAGATGCTAAATTGTGTGGCATAATTTTTAAAAGGGTCATTGAGGTAAAAAAAAAACAGATGAAATGTGTGACCTTATACCTACCTTATACTAAATACTAAATGATTTTTTATCATAGGCTTACACCTCCCCGCACACACCTTTCTATTTGTGCTGTCTTGAGCAGCTACCCAGTCTGGACACTTGGAAGCCTGTTTATAGTTGCTCACACTTAAGTCACCTATTGACTTTGTGTATTAATCATCACCCTTCATGTTTACCTCTTATTTCCCATCCCATGATCATTGTGAAGAAAGTCCCCCACATCTCTTGTCTTGACTCTTGTTTTATCTTCTGTGGCCACGGTCCATTTCCCTTCCTACTTTTTCTTTACACTGCTCTGAGGATCATCCATCTAGAATAAATATCTGTTCATATGGCTTTGGGGGTTTCCCTGTGACCTTTAGGATGGAGACAAAGTTCCTCTGCAATATCATGACATTTGTACTTTACTCACTACCCACTCATATAAAACAGTTCCATATACCTGAAATGTTCACTCACAGGCTGGCTTCTCTGTGACTACAATTCAAGCATGGTAGATTCTGGTCTACTTTATCTTCTGTCCCCACCACCAGCTGTGTGGCCCCACATCTTCCTATCAGACTCTCACTATGGAAGAAAATATAACAATGCTTGGTAACATGGACTCTTGAAGGAAGGCTGCCTGGATACTAATACCGACCACCAGCCATGCTACTTACCCACTATGTGAATCTGGGAGAGTTACTTCTTTGAACCTCACATTTCTTATCTGTAAAATAAGAATAATAGTGTCTCATAGGGCTAGTGTGATGATCAATTGAGGTAGTCCGTGTGATTTACTTAGGATAGTATCTGATAAGTAATACCCTATTGTTTAAAAAGTAAAGTTTTTTTAACTTATTTTCACTCTTTATTCTTTGAGAATTAAACTCAATGTTTTTTGATCATATTCACCCTTCCCTCCACTCCTCAAACATTCAAAACCCCTTCCCCACCCACCCCACTTTATATTCCCTTTAAAAACAAACACATCAAATATAGTTGATGCTGCTCATATACCCTTGGCTGTGTGGCCTTCTACTGGAGCAGGTTGGTCCCATCAGGGACTACACCCTTAAAGAAAACTGATGTTCCTCCCACACGTATCAACTGCCAACAGCTCCTCAGCTAGGGTGTGGACTTTGTGCCTACCGCCTCTCTTCATGATGGGATTCTGACTGGCTTGAGCTTTTGTGGGCCTTGTACATTATATATACCATCTTCTATGCATTCATCCATGCAGCTACCTTGCTATGTGTACTGTTTCCTTCTAGTCTCTACCCCCTCTTACAATCTTACAATCTCTTTGCCCCTCTTCTGCTATGGTCTTACACTAGTATCTGGTACATAAATGATTGCCTTCTATTTAAGTGGTAGCTATTATTATTGCCTCCTCTATAATTTTCTTACCTGGCTTTCATAGTAGACCAGGTGGGTTGGATTAGAATCTCATTTGTCTATTTATAGGACTTGGCAGAGACAGGTATATTCGTAGACACTCAGGAAATTTTTTAGATTAATAATTAAATGATGTTTGAGTAGATGATGAATGTGCTGTTGGATGGATGAAGGGCTAAGTGAGTGGATAAATAGATGAATGGGTTGGTTTGTGCCCTGGGTAGATAAATAGAAAGACAAATTGTTAGGTGGGTGGATGGATGGATGGATGGATGGATGGATGGATGGATGGATGGATGGATGGATAAGTTTATGGGCTAGATAGGTGGGTAAATGACCAAATGTGTGGTTACATAGACAGGTTAGCACTGTTAAAATGATATAGAGCAAAGAGAAACTCTACCTGAAGTGTTGTCAGCCAGCTAAAAGGCGATTCTGCAGTATGTGATTTATTAAGTTTGGGATATTGTTTTTTTTCCCTTCCTAAGCACAGCTGTCTTTGTGTTCAGGATTTTTGGTTTCAAGCAATCTGTTATCTGCAATCTCACTGTATCCCTGTAAATTCAGACCTTCAGTAAATCTTCTTCAAGGTTTAGAGAATATACACAACACAATATGTAAACTGTGTTGTGGTCACAGAGCAAATACCTGTGACTTTGCAGCTTGGTTAAGAAAAGATTACCCATTATTAGAAGACCACTGCTTATTGACATTCTAGGAGTTTCTTTGACAAGAGACAGCACTAGCTTTGGTGGCCTCCAAGATTACTCAGAAAAGCTTTCGGGAACAGGCACTCTGTTTAAATGGGAGGAAGGAAACACGTTGTTAGGAGGTGGCCTCAGAAGAGGTGAACCTTGAAAGTTGAGAACAAAAATTCAGAGGATCAGAATACTAAAGAGAGCCTTCTGCCTAAGAGGAAGTAGCTGCCAATAGAGAAGAAGCCCAGCTCAGGACAGAGCATTCCAACTTCTCCACAGGTGCACAAAAATCTTTGACCAAGTGAGGAGTGCCCTCTTAGAGCTTGGGTTCCTCAAATAAAAGTAATAGTAACAATATATACTTTTGTAAGGAAGATTTAAGAGCTGAGGCATGGGGCATCATCAGGTCTGGTCCATTTTTGGAGCCCTGTTTTCTTATGTCCTCAAGCAGTGTAGGCTACATGGTGGTAAAGAACATGACCTTTGGAGAGATGATGTCATCAAGTCTGGATACTGGTTGTGTCATCTTCACCTCATTTGCCTCAGTTTACTCTTTTACAAAGTGAAGATGATAGTATCTATCTCTTTGGATAGTTGTAAGGGAATACACAAGCCAATCTATGATAAGGGCATAGGACAGTGTTGGTATCTAGTAAATGCTACCTATATATTTGATTTCATTTTATTATTATTGGTAACTATTTTCACTGTCCCCTAAAGTTTGTACATTGTCCCAGTGATGAAAGAAAGAAGCAGCGATTTTTTTGTTTGTTTAGTTTTGAGACAGGGTTTCTCTGTGTAGTTTTGGTGCCTGTCCTGGATCTCACTCTGTAGACCAGGCTGGCTTCGAACTCACAAAAATCTGCCTGGCTCTGCCTCCTGAGTGCTGGGATCAAAGACATGTGCCACCACCACCCGGCAGAAGCAGCAATTTTTATATCTGTAGATGAGGTGAGAGATAAAATACCTTTCATCTATCCTTAGCATATTCCAAATATAGATTCGTATTGACTAATATTAATTTAGATTAATGTAATTTTTGAAAAATATTATATATTATGTCATATCTTATTTGGATATAATCTAAATAAAGTCATCTATTATAAATTACCATATAGCTATGGTTACTCTTAGGAATAGATAGACACTGCTTCCAATGTTTGAGATGGAGAAATTAGAACATGGAGCTATTTAATTACTTGTTCCAGACCATGCATCTGTAAATGATAGTACTGGCATGCTCAACCTTCTTGTACCTCCATGACCTGAAAGCTATTTGAAATGTCTTTCATGTGTGGCAACAACTTAGTATATGGATGAGGAAGCAGGTTGAGGGTGGGGATGGGGAGTCTACTTTTCTAAAATGTCACAGTGAGCAAGTGAAAGAGCTAAAATTAGAACACCTGCCTCTTTTTCTCATTTTGCTGAAAATAGGTAAAATGATTAATCTAGTTCTATTACTGTAACAAAATGCCTGAGACAGGGTAACTTACAAAGAAAATACACCTGTTTCTCATAGTTCTGGGTAAATCCAATGGCATGATGCCAGCATCTGCTTAACTTCTGAGAAGGGCCTTCTTGCTGCAACATCACATGGTGGGAGAGCATCATCCGCTGAACAGACTGAGGATGTCTCCCTTTTCTTACAAAGCCACCAGTTCCATTATGCCCCACCCCACCCCTGCCCTGACCCTGATGTTCTTTTCTGGTTTCAATCATCTCCAGAAGAAGATCTCTGATAGCATCAGATTTTGAATTGGGGGCTCAATTTGCACCATCAGCTTCCAAAGAGATGGTCAAGCCATAGCAAGAGATGTTTGGATTCTGAGCTTTCAGCCTCTAAAAAATAACATTTTCAGCACTGTACCAGCTGTCGGTGAAGCAGAAAAATAATCAGTGGCAACCTGTGTGGCTAGTGAATGGGGATTTGATGACTCACATGAATTTATCCAATTCCTGTCCATCACAGATATGAGTCTTCCCCTTTCATTCTCCAGGGCCATTATTCATTTGGTCTAGGATGCTGAACAATTTTTTGTGGGGAGTGAGGTCACTGAGTCTTGCTATGCTGTGGTTCATTTTCCCCAGCTCAGCCTACCAAGCAAGCACAATTTCTTTCTGTTTTCTTACTACTCAGTTTTTTTCTGGACTTTTAGGGTTGTTGAGTTGGGCTTTGATAGCCCTGCCTTGGAGGCTTTGGCTACTTCTGACTTGAAAGGTGGAAATCTTGAGCTCTGAATATGTGTTCTCACCTCTGTGGTCTGAATATGTGTTCATACCTCTGTGGTCATAAAGACAGAGTCTTCCTGTGACAAGCAAATGGGATAATAATTACAACTAATCAAATCATTCAATGAGGAAGGGAACTATTCTTGCTTACTCAGGAGGATATTTGGGGACCTGAATTTCCTAGCAATCTTTCTCAATCCTCAAATGCATCACTTATTGTCAGTGTAGCTAAATCTGATGTGAAATAAAAACATCCCTGTTTATTTTCTTACAACCTAAGATAAATTATGACAAGGGGAATATAATGGACATACATGAAGGTTTGCAAATGCTTAGAAGCCAGGAGCTAGTAGGGACATTAAGAGAAGCCTGAAGGAAGTGATTTTTCAAGCTTCTATTGAAAGCTTGAATTCTTAGCCATAAGAAATGCTAGATGATATAAAATAGATACAAATTGAGGTGCCCTGGCTTTGATGAGCAGTAGAGGACCAGCAGACCCATTTTCATATCTTCCCTCCCTTTGCCCACTCTGAAGAACTCTTGGCATCCTGGAATACAGTTGGAAAACCATTAGCAGTAGATGAGAATATAAAGGCAGAGTTTATTCAAGTTAGAATCTGGTGACATTGAGGCTTAGAACTCTTCTAATTTCCTCCTCAGTACAGTGTTCTTTCATGATGATGTTAAAGTTTGTCCTGGTCCTACTATGTGACAAACAACCCCCAAAACCTAATGACATAAAGAATTACTAATTTGTATTCTACCTAGGTCTTCACTTTGGGTAGGGCATAAAGGAAACATGTATCTGCTCTGTGAAGCTCAAGGTCTCAGCTAAGATAACTTGTTTGAATTCTAGCTTGGGCTGGAAGAACTAGAAAGTATCTGGTCATTCCTTTCTCTTTGTGTAACCCCAGGGCTTCCATGTGATCTGTCCAGCATGGCAACTTTGGGAAAATTGAATTACTTATATGGACACTCAAGCATCCAATAGAGTCCCCAGCAAAAGGGACTACATGGCTTCTTCTTTTCTAAAACCTAGCTTAGAAATCCCAGAACACAATCTTACTACATTTTGTCATCCATGACTCATTACTACGGTCTAGATACATAAGCCTGGAAATGTGGATGACTGGGAAGCTAGCAAGGATGCAGCCTGGTTATTTCCCTGTTTTGGACATGACCTCTTACAAAATAGATGTGGATGTGATCTTCCGTGAAATAGTTAAGATGAAAGGTGCTGCTGTGTCTGTTGTTGCTTGGCTCCTAGGAACACTGGAATGTGAAAGTTTGGTAGTCTATTTCTAGGATGCCATAGAAAGCTACCTAAGACCTTCAAAAGTCCATAATTATAAGGAAGTTTGTTTTAGCTGTCCATAAGGAAGAACATTCAGACAGTGCAAACGGCCACCAAGAAACTTGGCTTCCTCTGCATGTGGCAGAGACAAGAGTCTCTGTCAGAGGGGAGGTCTCTCACTTCTTCCACCACTAATAGCAGCTGATGTGTAAGAAGCTGCATCTCTTTGAGCTTAGGGTTACTAAAATGATGTGCATTTCTAAGAATCATGATTTCATATAAACCTAATTCTTCTTTGTTTGTCTTTTCTTTTTCCCCCCCTTTTGGACATTTCCTTCATCTGACTGCCCATCAATATATAGAAGAAATGCTTATTCCTACTCCTATTACTTGTAAGTATCGAGCCGGTGTTAACTGCTTTGTGCTCCGTAAGAGAGGCTGTAGCATGCATTTCCTCCTGCACCAACTGGTTGATTGTCTGTTGGCCTCTCATAGCCACTTCTGTCTAGTCATCTATAGTCCAGAAGTTTTGATTTTGTATGGATGCTTTTCCGTTTGAAAATGCTCTGTCACTGTTCGTGTCCATTCTGTTTCTGTCATCCTGATTTTGCCCTTGTACCTTTGGAGAGATGTGAGGGGCTTGTTCTCCTTCGTGAGTCTCAGTTTCTAACGAGCAGCACCTCAGTTCCAGAAGGAGGGGAAGGTAAGACAGAATCACAGATCTCAGGAACTTCTGAGTCCCTTTGTGCCTCTTCAGGGAAGGAGTAGTCTTGGGGACTCAAGGGATAGAAAAGAGTCCATTGGCTCTTTCCACTATACCAGGGAGACTACAGGGAGTCATGACTTTATCCAAATCCAGCCTCGAGGATGACAGAAACATCCAAGGTCTTGGCGTTAAGCTGGAATTCCCTGTTTGGCGTTTAACATTACTTATGTCACTTCATCAGTGCGTTTTGTTCACAGTTAATGATGGCTGTCACCTTTTTACCCCTACTAAATAAAGGTGATTTTGTTACTAAATCAGAGATTTTTCAAAACATGTGGGTAAAGGAGAAAAACTTTATATAATAGATCCTTGCTGATAAAAAGCTGGGAAAACCACTGAAATACTCCCATATTCTGAGTCTACATCTCTGGATTTAGAGAATGAGGTTCATAGAGAAATCTAAGAGCTTATCACATATTCAGCCTGCATAAAAATAGGAATAGAGCTCAGAATTCCAAGATCTTAGTAAACAGTATTGCCCTCCATTCTAGGTCTTCCCTTACCCTTGGCAAACACAGCCTTGTGAGAAAGCCTTGCCTCTCAATTGCCTTCTACTGAAACCTCCACAGGTGGAGATGGAGCCAGAAAGTGGCTTCCCCACCCATTCTGCTCAGTTAGTACCAAGCTGGGGGCACAGAAGATACTATCATCACCATCGTTCATACGGGGATCAATGTTCTCCACCACGACTACCAAAGGTCCTAGAACATTTACCTCACCTGTTTATTCATTCAGCAAACACACACTGATTATGCACACTACATTCCAGTTAGAGTGTTGGAGAAATAGCAAGGACCTTAAGCCTCACCCTTGTTCTATATGATATGTCACTGTAGAGAAGTCTCTGCAATATTTTGTCATTTAGAGATATGTTGTAGGTAATTTAATTTTTCTCTAGAGCATTGTCTTTCCATACCCAACCTCCAAAAAATACTTGGCCAGAGATGAACCACTTAAGCACCAAAGAGCCTGAACAGACAAGGCACACTTAGTCATCCTGAGTAAGGGAAACTACCAACCCTGCTCAGGTACCTTGTGTATACAATAGCTTACTAAGCCCTCATCAAAGTACAGTTCAATAGGCAAGTCATTCTAAAGTCACTCAGCAATAAATGGAAGAGATAGTGACTTGTACTGGAAAGAGAAACATCTGGGGAAGGGAGAAATGGTTGGGAGCACAGAAGATAAATATGACTATAGGTATGTGTAGTCTGAGGAAACTGGTAGAATTCCCAAGTAAAAATGTCCCAGGCAACCTCGGGAATACAGAAGCATAATTTAGGCAGGAGGGGGATGTTTGGAAGCGTCCTCTGAGGATGACAGAAGAGAATATGGGGTGAGGCAATTAAGACTAGAGAAAGAGTAGGAGGAAAACAGAGAGTGAAGTGCCGAGTTTCCCAAACTGATCATGCGTAACAATTTCCAGGCTGAGGTTTGGAGGGGAGGTGCAGGATGGCAAAGCAGATAGATGATAGGAGGGAAGAGAAGAAGTCATTAGCTATAGAAGATACTACAGAGGAAGGAGGTAGAAGGTGAGGGGACAGCCTGGTCATTCCAACACCAGGAGTCACTTCTGAGAGTTGTGGGGTAAACAGTGGACACAGAAGAGGCTGAAGATGCTGTAGGTGGGGAAACCATGCAAAGCAGGGCCTGGAGGCAAGCTGTTCGGAGACACAGGTCAACCTGGAAGAAAGAAAGATGGGTCTGGACCACTGGACTGAAAAAAGGCATGGAAGTGGGGGACGGAGAATGTAAAAAAAAAAAAAATGGGTCAGCAAGATGGCTCACTAGGATAAAGTCCTCACTCTCAAGTCTGAGAACCCAAGGTTGTTCCCCAGAATCCACAGTGGAAGGAGAGAACCCACTCCTGAAGTTGTACTCTGACTTCTATATGCATGCTATACTATGCACGTATATGCACTCTCTCACATACACATAAATATAACAAAAGTTAAGAAAATATCAGACAAGAATGAAAGACAATGATGGTCTCCAAGCTCCCCAGATATGAAAGCCTTACTCTAATTACTAGGGTAGATCCTGAGTGGAAGCCTCCTTATTCAGGGCACAGATGAGCAACCTCAGCAGTTGGAGGGGCTTGTGGCAAATGCAGCATCCAGGACACCAGACTAATGTCCTGAATTAGAACCTGCACCATGACAATGTCCTTTTCTCAATAGTATCCATAATATACTGTAAGAAGCAATGAATAAACCAGAAGCCCCGTTGTCCTCTCCATAACAAATAAAAGAAAAAATAATACTCACCTCATAGAAGTCTAGAACACATTCTCTCTAAAATCCCCCAGATCATCCATAAAAACAAAGCCTCCATCATGGTTTATCTAACCAATCTTTACAATAAAGCCAATGCTAATACACTCAACAAATATTAATGAAGTGCCCACTGTGAGCCAGGCTCCTGTCAAGGTTCTAGGAATTTAGGAGTAAGAACAAAAAAGGAAACACATTCACTCATGTAGGAATGTTTAGTAGGAGGGAGATAAAATAGCATATATCATAAAAATGGGATGAATAAGAGCTAAGACAAAAATAAATTTAAAAAACACATGATAATATACAGAGTAGGAGAAATAGAGGAACTTTATCCTCAAAGAAAAACAACCTTCAAGTACCCACCGTCATTGCAAGGTTATACACATAAGACCAAATTCCTCAAGCATTTCCTAGAAGGGACTGTAGCCACAAGTTTTCTGTGTCCTGAAGCTGCTCAGTCCTAGGTAAACATATTGATGATTATATTAATTACAAACTGTTTGGTCTATGGCTCAGGCTTATTATTAACTAGCTCTTTCATCTTAAACTAACTCATTTCTATTAATCTATGTATCACCACAAGTCTCATGGCTTTTCCTGTGTTTCATTACATCTTATTCCCCTGACAGCACTCAGCATCTCCCTGAGTCTGCCTTTCTTCTCCCTGTCTCTTTGTTTAGATTTCCCACCTGGCTCTAACATGCCTTGCCATAGGGCAGAGCAGCTTCTTATTAACCAATGGTAGCAACACATTCACAGCATACAGAAGGACCATCCCACAGTACTTCTCCTTTTATGTCTAATCAAAAAGGAAGGTTTTCATTTTAACATAATAAAATTACATATAACAAAATAGTTACCAATCTTAAATTATAGTTACAATATCTGGTCTATTTGTATTTGGCAAAATCACAGAAAATATTCTATCATCTATCCTATTTTTATGAGTCTAAAGTTTATATCTAATTTATCTTTTATTATAACCAAGGAAAACTATAACTATAACTATTTAGTCTTCAGCTCCATCAAAGACCCCAGAAGATATAATATTACCTAAGTAAACTGGAAGTGCATTGTAAGCAAATTTCAAAATTCTAGAAATAACAGAGACATCTGGCTGCCTGGACAGTCATCCAAAGTTTCTCTGCAACATTGGGACATCTATCTTTAGCCTACAGGTCTAGAGTCTCTGGCATACTTTTCAGTGAAGCAAGAAATTTGAAGAACTGTTCTGCCCATTGGCAAAGTTCATCAGTCACTTCCTCTGTGTACTGAAGAATGTCTGGCAGTTTCTTCTGTGAAGCAGGAACCTGAAGGACCATCTCACCTTGTTTTAGCAAAGTTCAATGGTCACCTTCCTATGGGTCCTGCATGTCCAGTTCATCAAGCAGTCCAGGCAAGAACAGTTTCTTGCCCAAATGAATAGCCTTTTCCATATTATAAGCAAACTCCATAATGAGTTTCTTTGATGCCCATAATCCTCTTTGAAGTAATTGGTGCTGTCAGGAGCAGATGTGTATCACTGTCCAGAAAAGTCTAAGTTCTTAAAACATTTAAAATGCCATATTCTGTAGGTCTTTGAAGTGTTTGAAGATTATCTATCTATCCAAAATATATCTCTATGTGACCTTGAAAACCTAATTAACATGATTATAAGTTTGATGCTATATATTGACTATTAATTTGTATTTTTAACTATACATTACATTTTTAAATGAGCTAAATAAACATAATATCTTAAACAAGAGTGTAAATATACATATAGTATAACAAAATTGACCTTAAATTTGTGTCAATAAACCAAAATCCATACCAATGTAAAGTATTTTGAGATTAACAATTGTTTTCTGGATTAAAGTATATTCAATAATCTATATTTTTCCCATAATTTCTATATCATGTTCTTCCTGTTTTTAGAAAGAGATTGACCATGACCATTAACCATTTATAATTAACCCCCTTTAAATGAAAATAAACACTTATAAACAATATTTTGGGAATTTAGGCATAGTTTCCTAGTTGGATATAGGCTTTCTATTTGAATCCTGTAAGCAATCATAGACAATGTGCACATGAATGAATGTGGCTGTCTTCCAACAGAAACTACTAATACAGAAACCAAAGTATCAGGCAACTAGGCCATAGTTTGCCTGATCCAGACTTCTAAGAGTAGGGGGAGGATGAGATTCACCCTGCTTTTTTGAGTTCCTACTATGTGCAACATCCCACACTTGGTGTTGACCATACAAAGGTAAATTTGGTACACTCTCTACCAACTAACAAAAGATGAAAATGAAAGGAACTTCTAGTTGCCCCCTACTAGTGTCCAGCTCATCTAATGTTTAGAATGTGCCTTGTGAGATATCAATCACTGTGTTGGCTTTATTTAGATGTCAGAACTCAGGCTTGAAGATGTGTTTATAACCCATAGACAAAAAGCAAAGCAATGGGGCCAGAATTTGAACTCAGGCCTACAGAACTCCAAGCTCTATCCATTCTTCTCACCAAGCCCCACTGTTGGAGAGATAGAATATCTAGAGCACGTGCCTTTGTCTAGGATCCAGATTCAAGCCTCTGAAGAGAGTCAGAGCTGAGTCAGTACACTAGGATACTGTCAGAGGTAACCAGGAGCTTGGTGTAAGATTGGTCAAAATTGCTTATTGACCTAGGATAAGGAAGGTGAAAGTTTAAGCAGAACTGGAATTTGGAGACCCAGGGACACAGGAGAATTTAGAATATCACACAAACACACACACACTCTCACACACATATACACACACATGGGGAGGCAAGAATAATGTAAGTTTGAATGTCACACCTAGATCAGAATTCTTGACCTGCCTCTCCTACTGGTTTTCTCCTTAAACAATCATGGGACCAGTGTGATCCTTCATCTTCAAGATGGTGATGTGACAATGACTTCCCAGCATCATGAAAAAGTATATATGCAGTATCAAGAGATAATCAAAATCAGTAGGCATTTTATAAATGGAAGCTCTTATTCCTTCCATTCTGAGCTGACATAAATGCTCTGTGGGGTTCATGTTTGCCTTCCTATATTAAAGCAATTCTCAGCAACTTTAGCTGTTCACTGTTTGCCTTTGGATAGGATATTAAGAGCTGGCATGTGTCCACAGGTTAATTTACCTCAGAGTATGTGATAGGCATGGTAATTATTCTGAACAGAGGCATTTTAGTCAAGTAAATCTTCTTAAAAAAACACTAAGAATTTACCCACTGTGGTGGTCAAGAGAGAGCAGTTACCTGAATTACTGAGGTCTTGGACATGTGCTTTGTGCAAGTGTCACAAAGGTGGGAGACGGCCACCTGGCTGGCATGTCTCAGGTGCTATGTGGGGCTCCTGGATTTTTCTTAGATATTTTCTGTTCCCACAAAGTTCAGTGCATCCAAGTCCTATGTCTTTTTGCAAGGTCTGGATCAAATGCTACCTTCTCCAAAAAGACTTTTCTGAGTCTCTGAAACACTCCTACACACACACTTCTGTGTACTCCCACTGCACTGTCAGGGGCAAGGGCATATGCATCTTTGTATCAGGGACAGGGGCATATGCATCTTCAGCTTGTTTCTGTTTCATGAGGGGTTAACTCTGTGGTCTCTGGTCTCCCTGATACACATAGTGAACCCCCAATAACTGTATATGGAATGAATGAACAAGATGAAATCAAACAATGTAACAACTAAAGTTAAAATAAAGATGGCATCATTTTATTTTTATTATTACAGAACCTATACTGTCCTTATTTTTCTAACTCCAAGGAAACCTTTGTTCCTATGTTTACATCTGTGTGAGCTAGACACATGACTTCACTTATCTGAGTCTTGGTTTCCTGATAAGTCAAACAGGGTTTTGAAACACATGTCTTACAATGTTTTGTAAAAGAGTCAATGGATGAAATGTTTGTAAAATACCTAGCTCTTAGTAGGGCCTTAACTGAGATATGAGGCCAGGTTCTTCTCTGAGATGCCTATTACCATCCATATTCCACCTGTTACAAACCAAGTATTCCTGCCACAATGTATTTAAGGAGGCATTTACAAATGATTATATCAAGAGATGCTCAAAAATCATTTTCTGTAATTCATCAGTCCCTTTGAATAAAGACAAAGAAAAAAATAGGGATAGAAGAAAGCCATTCAAGACAATCAATACCAATTACCCAGAGCTGACAGAAAACATGTTGACAAGTGAACAGCCAGGGCATAATCACAGTCTAAGGCCAAACCACCCCGAAGGAGACTGGTCTCCTCCAAGGCATTATTATATAGGCAAGACAGAGTTGGTACTATTCTTGCTGATTCATAGGCCCTATACCAGATAGGCCTCAGTCTCTATGAAACTGTAGCCTGAAGTCTGGATTATGGGTGAGGAATGTTGACAGTTGAACCCAGGGCCTCACACACACTGGGCAAGGGCATTGCCACTGAGTATCTTCACACTTCCCTATCACTTCTCCTTAATTTTAAGACAGGGTCTTGTTAAGTTGTTAGAGATGCCTTTGCACATGCAGTCCTCTGGCTCAACCTCAAGAGTAGCTGTAAATCCTTCCTGGCTTAGAGTTTGCATGGTGAAAAAGCATCTGTCTTAGTTAGGGTTTCTATGCTATGAAGAGACACCATGACCATGACAACTCCTATGAGGGAAACACTTAATTGCTCACTTACAGTTTCAGAGATTTGGCCCATTATCACCACTATGGGTGGGAGCATGGTGGCATGGAAGCAGATGTGGTGCTGGAGGAGTAGCTGAGTGTTCTACATTTTACAGGAAACAGAAAGTGAACTGAGACACTGGGTAGTATCCTGAACATAGGAAACCTCAAAGCTTGCCCCAAAAGTGGGCACACTTCCTCCAACAAGGCCATACCCATTCCAACAAAGCCACACCTCCTAATAGTGCCACTCCCTATGAGATTATGGGAGCAAATTACATTCATATTACCACATTCCACTCCTGGGCCCCCATAAGCTTGTAAGAATATCATAATGCAAAATGCATTTAGCCCAACTTCAAAGGTCCTCATACTCTATCACAGTCATACAATCTCTTAACTGTAATCCCCTATTTAAAAAAAAAAAAAACAGATCACATACTTCCAACAAAAAAATGGCACAGGATATACAGTACCGTTCCTACATGTAGGAAAAGAAGCATAATGAGTGAACCAAAGCATGACCAAAAACCAGCTGGGCAAACTCCAAATTCTGCGTCTCCATGTCTGATTCAAAACGCTCTTCAGATCTCCAACTCTGTTCCACTTTGTTAACTGCAACATACTTCTTTCTCTTGCACTGAATCCACTTCCTGTTAGCAGCTTTCCTTGGAAGGTATCTCACAGCTCTGGCATTTCTAACATCTTGGGTTCTCCAAGGCAATCCAGGCTTCAACTTCACAGCTTCATGTAATGGCTTCTCTAAACCTCCATTTAGGAACACCCTTGATATGTTCCTGCCATCAGTGGCTTTCTTTAGGTGTGGAGGCAAGTTCCATAACCCATCTATTCTTTCCTTAACTCTAAAGCCAGAACCATGTGGCCAAAGCTGCCAAGTTCTGCTGCATACTGAGGATAGAACATGGATCCCTCGTTCAATTACATCCTCAGCTTTCTGTCTTTCAGTGCCTAAACTTGGCTGTCCTGTTCCTGAAACTTGCTCTGTAGACCAGGCTGGCCTCAAACTCAGAGATCTGTCAGCCTCTGCCCTCCCAGTGCTGGGATTAAAGGTATACCCCATCATACCTGGCTCTAAGCTTTTCTTTAGTTTCTTTCCACAAGATGAAAACTAAGCTGGGTGTGATCTTACCCTGAGGTCACCACTCCTTATATTCCATTTCTTAATCTCTTTATCTCTTTGAACACAGAACTTAGTTCATTCCACTTCCTGGTGCTTTTTTTCTTCTCAAAATTTACTTTTTGTAATTTACCCTGCTTAGGTAGTGTAGCAGGAATCTTAAAAGTTCTTATTAATGAAATCAAATCTGAGCCAGGTATTGGGGTGAACACTGGAAGATCAGAGAGACAGAACAAGCCACAGCTAACCTTACCTGGCCAACTTCTCAGCTGATCTTGTTTCCTCAGACTGGAAGCCTCTGTGTCCTCATATCCGAATGGCTCTCAGCTGAACTGTGCTGCTCAAAACCTAAAAGCTTAACCAGCCAAATGCTTAACCAGCTAAAAGCTTCTAGTTTCTAGTCCTCACACCTTATATACCTTTTTGCTTTCTGCCATCTGGCATTAAAGGTGTGAGTCACCATGCTTGGCTGTATCCTTGAACACATGGATTTCTATCTCTGGAATGCTAGGATTAAAGGCATATGTTACCACTGCCTATCCTCTATGTTTAATATTGTGGCTGTTCTGTCTCTGATTCCAGGTAAGTTTATTAGAGTGCACAATATTTTGGAGAACACAATACCACCATAAGGTAGCTCCTTTTCATTATCAATCTTCAGCAGAGTTACCACTGATAACCACATGACAGAGTCTATAGTAAGCTGTTTTGAGATTTCTTCTGCCAACAGAATTAGTCCAAAACTCAATTTAGCCTCAGGCAGACTCCTCAGACAAGGGCAAAAAGCAGCCACTTTCTTCGCCAAACTATCATAAGGTCAGTCTCTAGGCTACATACAATGTTCTTCTTTGGAACCTCTTGATCCCCACAGTTCATCAAATCAGTCAGCACCACTGACTTCCATGCTCCTACAAATATGGCCTATTAAGCAGTACTTATAAAGCATTCTACTGCTTTTCTAACCCAAACTCCCAAAGTCCACATTACTCCAAACAAAAACAAGATCAAGCCTATCACAGCAATACCTCAGTCCCTGGCACCAACTTCTGTCTTAGTTAGGGTTTCTATTGCTATGAAGAGACACCATAACCACCACAATAAGTCTTATAAAGGAAACATTTAATTGGGATGGCTCACTTACAGTTTCAGAGGTTTAGTCCATTATCATCATGATGGGAAGCGGGAGGAGTAGCTGTGTGTATTGCATCTTTCTGGCAACAGGAAGTCGACTGAAATGCTGGTGACACACTTCCTCCAACAAGGCCATACCCACTCCAACCAAGCCACACCTCTTAATAGTGCCACTCCCTATGAGATTATGGGGGCCAATTACATTCAAACTACCACAGCATCTTAGATTAGTATTTTGTGTGATGACTTTGAGAAAACTCTCCTGACATCTTTAGCACTCAGATGGATGTGTCCCTTCCATTGTATTGTACCTTTGTCCCTGCAGTGTTCTTCCTAGAATACCCCCACCTTGTGTGCCTAAAAAGTTCTAATATATTTAATAAGGCACATCATTCTCCTATTGTGGCCTTCTTCAGTTTACACAGATTATATCCATAGACTGAGCTCACATCTTTATGATATCCATTTCTCATCCATTCACATACTAACTCATCGATGAACTTCTTAGGTCATACTATGCTTGGAACAGCTGCATGCCCACCTCCTACTATACAGTAGCTGTTCATTATCCACTTTTCATTACCCTACAACTAGATAAGTAAGCAGAGCAATTCAGACATCCTAATGAGTGAGTATCTATGGTGGATATCCCTCCATGTTTGTTTTATCTCTATTGAGTTATATTATTTCATTCTGTGTAAGTTGGTTAATATCAATTTTTATTTATTTTGACATATGTTGGCTTTCAGATCACCATGGTTTTGTAGTTTTATATTGAATCCAGGCTAGAAACATTGTATTTGAAGTTGCATGTCACAATTATAAATGCATGAAATTAATGAATGCTGTCACAGTGAGTTGGATATAAATGTAATGGGCTAGATCATGTGTACAGATAGATTTGGGGAGGTATTGCCATTGAAGGATGCTTTATTGTTTACTCTATTGGATTAGAGGCGAACCATATCAGTCATGAATACCAAACAGAGCCAAACTACAAGTCAGAGCTCTGTCACTTTAGTCAGGGAAAATACAAGTGACTATTTCTCCCCCAAAGATAGGAAAAGATGTTTACTCCATACTTTTAAGTTTACATCTAAACTTAAGCTTCCAAACCAACCAGGTATTAATGATGCCTTGAAGCTTAGAAACATCTGGCTATGATTCTAAGTTTTTCTACTCTACAAATGCATTTGAATGTCAGAAAGACGGGAAAGGAAAGTGTGTGGGCTGTCTGCTGATTGAGAGGAATGACTGAAGTGTGGGGAAAGAGGATGCTCTAAAATACTGAGTCCCTTTCCAGAAGGAAGGACTTAGTCACCCCTAATAGAGGCTGGTGAACTGCCCTTTTCAGGACGTTATGTTTGATGTTGCCTCTCCAGGTGTAGTCAGTAGCTGCATGTAGCATGAATTCTAATTGGTCTTAATAATAAAAACCCAGAGTCAGATATCAGGGTGAAAGCTTAAAGATCAGAGAAGCAGAGCAGCCAGCCACTAGAGAGATTTCTTACCCCTAGGAATCCTCAGACTGAAAGGGACCCAAGCTCCTGTCTCCACCCTCACCTTCTCACTTCCTCTCTCTGCCCATCCATATCACTTCCTGTTTCCTCCTCCCAAGTGCTGAGATTAAAGGTGTATGCCCCCACTGCCTGGCCTCTATGGTTAACTAGTGGCTAGCCCTGCCCTCTGATCCCCAGGCAAGCTTTATTTGTTAGAGCACAAACTATCACCACAGTAGTCAACATGGGGTTATCAAAGCCACTCTGCCTCCCAAACTTCCCATGGGGTTGCTGCCAAAGCCGTTACTGTGATGATGTCACTGATCAATTTCTTCCATCTTCTTCTTTCTCTGCTATTTTCCTCCAATACAAGTGAAGTCTGTCAATCGCCCCAAGTCTCATCAAAGACCACAATCTGTGACACTCCCATTGGCTTGTCTGTAATTTGACCACTAGAGACAAGTGGGTTTGAGTATGTTCTGTGTCTTTCCCTAGAGCATGTTTTCTTCATAGCCTATGGGCACTTTGTATACCAGCCAACTAGGGTAATTCCTTCCTTGCTTGTTGTTTAGGTCAACTCTAAAGAACGCTTCCTTGGACAATCTTCTCCATGGGCATTTGCTCTTTGTGCTGGCACGAAGACCATGGGATCATTCTTATATAGCCCTACCTGAGAGGGTTCCAAGTATATCCCAGACAAGACTATAGCAATACCCTTTTGTTGACACAACTCCATTAAACTGCCATTGTCCGAAGTACTCAGCCATAGTGACACTTAGCGATGTGTCAACAGGGCAGAAGCAGGTTTTCCTCTGAAAATATTAGCTTCAGCATGCATCCTCCAAGTAAAGCTTCTTCTTTGCTAAGGTAGGGCCTTAGCAAAGATAGAATTATTTGATGTACACACTGTAAATGCCTTTCTCAGTATTTCAGCAGAGTGCTTTTAATGGAAGAAAGTGCTTTAGTTAAGCCCTGCGATGCTCCTGCTGATGATAATGATTGCATCTTGTTTGTGTGTAATGCTTTATCTCTTCCGAAGTGCTTTCCCACTTATTACCCACTTATCTGTTGGGCTTGGAGGTATTTAGCAAGATATTATTAGATAGATGATGGAGCTGAGCAGTAAAGACCCCTGGGCATTCTGGCTCTGCCGTTTAGAGAACTCTCTTAACTCTTATCTCAGCTTCTGTTTCTCATCTGTAAAATGGGAGTCATAGCACTGACATTTAAAACAGCTTTGGAGTGTTAGGCTTTCATTCATATGCATGTAATGAAGATTTCTTTCCTTTTTATTTTTTTTTTGAGTATTTCAGACATGACTGCTGTGTTTACATCATGTTTACCTCTCCCTCTCCCCTCTTCAACTCATTCCATCTCCCCTTTGTTCCCTCTCAAATTCATGACCTCTTCATTGTTAATTGTGTGTGTGTGTGTGTGTGTGTGTGTGTGTGTGTGTGTGTGTGTGTGTGTGTATGTGTGTTAACAAACGCAGCTGAGTTCATTAAGTGTTGCTGGAATATATAAATGTTTAGGGCTGACCACTTGAGGATTGGACAATTGATCAAGGACTCATCTCTAAAACGGTTTCTCCCTCTCTCGGCAGCCATAGATTGTCTGTAGCTCTTCATCTAGGGCTTGTCCAAGTTGGCATGGTGACTGGTCTTGTCATTGTATAGGTCTTGTTAGGCAACCATATTGTTGAGATTCCATGAGTGCGGCTTATCTGTCACACAGAGAAGACACTACCAAGCAATTTCTTTCTGTGAATTGCCGAGCTGAGATCTGAGTAATTAGGGGAGAAAAAGCCCTTCTTTTAAGGAATTCACAGCTTAAAAGGGGCATGGACATGTCAACAAGTAGTTGTAAAATAATGTACTAAATGCATGATAGAGGAGTAAGTACTAAAGTTATAAAGGAAAAGCAGTCATTGGTAGCTGTAAGGAAAGATCTTGTGAGTTAAATGGCCCAACAATGTTCTGGAAATAAAGTATGCATGAGATGTTTCCTTTTTTATTTGTTTAATGTTTTAATTAAAATAGAATTGCATCACTTTCTTCTTTCTCTTTCTCCCTACAGCCTCTCCCAGATACCTGCCCTCTAACCCCTCTCATTCCTCCCCACTGTCAAACTGATATCTTCATTTTCTTTGATTATTATTATTACTACATGCATATGTATGTGTATATGTATGTGTATGCACCAATATATGGCTACAGCCTGCTAAATCTGTTTTTGTTGCTTATATGTATATGGTTTCAGGGTTGACCACTTTGTATTAGATAACCATCAATGGGGCTCCTCCCTGGAGAGGCCAATTCTCCTTTTCCCAGCAGTCATTAGTTGCCAGGTAGTTCTTTGTCTAGGGGTGGACCCCCATTAAAGTTTCCCCTTATACATTAGCATGTCTTTTGATGTTGCCATTAATCCAGTCTTATTTATGTAGCCATTTCTAGGAGAGACTGTTTCACAGCACATTTCCTAGTGTTCTGGCTCTTAAAATTACTTTTCTCTTTGGCCACACCGTCTTCAAATACATGCACAAAACCCACACTTTTATTTTTCATAGTTGGTTTTGTGGCATCCTTGGGGTAAAAAAAAAAAAAGATTTTGCAAGGAAAATAAAAGATAAAGAAATAAGTGGTGAAGAAAGGGAAATAAAAGGGCAGAGAAAAAGTCTGCATCCTACCTTTATTGCTTAGTAACTGTGAATCCCAGAGCCTCAAGGCTTCATTTTCTTATTTGCCAATGGTGTTGATAGTCCTTCCTTGAATCACTGACCTATGTTAAAAGATTAAGTAGCAAAGTACATATACAAGGTGATTATCATTAGAAAATAGTAAATTTGGAGAATCTAGCTGTTGTTGGGTGTATCCAAGAGAAATATTCAGAGGAACAAAGATGTAGAATTATTGTAGATGGTAGTCCTTAACCTTTTTAAAAAAAGTTCCCCTCTAAGCAATTTGGACAGGACATTTGTTCCCCTGGCATCTATCTGTGGTGATACCAATAAGAGAGATCCAAAACAAATTAGTGACTCTGACCAGAACTATCAGTTTAGGCAATGTTATTTAATACAAGCAGACTTTGTAGATCACTGGGCAGAATAAAGGACTGCAGTTGACAGTTTCCATTCGACCAATTCCAAATACAGGTACTAAGCCTTGTTCTGTATGGTATAGCTGTCAAAACCTTCCATTCAAATGCAAGGCCCCACAATTTAGGAATGTAGGGCCTTCATGTTCTATTATGAAATGTCTAACCAGACACATTGCTAGTTTCCTGAGAGACAGAGCCCAGGGAAGTTGGTGCAAGGGTGGGAGCTTTCAGGAAATGAAGGCAGTCACATAGGAAGGAGACCAAAATCTACAGCCTGTAAACAAGTAACTGAATAATTGAACTCAATGATTTGGTCAGTACATAGACATGGTAAGGTCTACTGGCTTATTCATACCTGAAAGCAGGGTTGAGGACTCCCCATTTGGAAGAGCTGAAGAATCCAGAATCATTGAAGAAGGAAATTTGGAAGAGGAGATGAAAGCATTACCTAATCATTTAACCAAAAAATCCACATGAGAATTTGCTTCTATAGGGTCATCAGTTAGAAATGACTTTGACTGTGATGATAGAACCTGAGTTTGACAAGCAAAGACTACAGAGGATAGGATATCTGATGGTACTATTTCCTTTTTTAAAATTACGTTTGTTTGTTTGTTTGTTTGTTTATGTGAGTACATATAGGGGAGGGACATGCATGTGTCATGCCATGTATGTAGAAGTCAGAGGACAAATTGTATGACTCTCTTTTCACCATATGGGTCTTAAGGATAGAACTCAGGTTGCTGGCTTGGTGGCAGGTGCTTCTGCCCATTGAGCCATCTTGTCGACCCAAGCATTTCCTTTACACATGCTGAGTAGACAACCCTTGTGCTGTTCATAAATGTATAGAAGTCATTTAAGGAATGGCAAAAAGTTCGCAAGCACATATTTAAATTATATGTGATTATTTGCTCACATGATTCCTCATCATGGTCTGGGTGCCAATATGAGGAGGAAAGGCCCCTTGGCTATAATTAATTTCCTGGGAAACATTTTTTTCAAATCTATCAATCACCAAAACCCTAAGGAGTCTCATGGTGCTACTGATGAAATCTCCTTTCTAAAGAAAAAAAAAGAAAGGAAGGAAGGCAGCAAGCAAGCAGAAATAAGGACTGAGCTGCTTTCTAAAGCAACTTTTTATCCAGTGGATTTGGACCCCTGGTTCATTCTAAGAGCCTGGGGAGAGTTGGCTAAGTTGCAGCCACCCACATTGTTAAGCAGGGAGCATGGAAAACATAGTGCCACCAGAACACCATTGTTAGTGGGAGACTTGAATTCTTGTAAAATGTGAAAATCCAATTTTATTAATCCTATAAACCAAATTGAGTCTCAAAACTAAAGAAGGATTGTTTTATTTCAGAAAAGACCTTAACAACAATGTACTTTTAAAGAAATAGAATAAAGCCAAGGGAATCTTTGCAGTTTAGTCTTTCTTTTCCATGCCATTTATCATCTGGGCATCAACAGGATAAGAGAAGTTCCTCTAGGGAAGAAAATCTAAGCTCAAATCTTATGGAAATAGCATTCTATGCTATTATAATTTTTCCTTATATTTTCTCTAAACACAAAAACTACCATGAAGGAGTGAGACCTAAGGTATTGTTTTATTTTGTTTGTTTTTAACATGAGATCCATGGTGGATACTTTGACAATATCACCATGGGTATGTTTCCCAGCCCGGGGCAAGGGGAAACATTCTCAGTGTATTATACTACTATAATCTCATGTCTCATCATTTAAGAGTGTTAAATAGTGGTTTTGTTTGGACTAATGGGGAAAAATAATAACCATACTAATAAACAGCACTGTAGTAAAAGGCACATGGTGCAAGCTTGATTCAATTCCTGGATGTTACCACTTCCCTTTCCCCCTCCTCCTTCCTTCAGTCATTTCCTCCCCCCTCCCTCCTTCCGTCCTTCTATTCTTCCTTTCTTCCTCCCTTCCTTCCTTCTTTCCTTCCTTTATTTTGATACTGGGTCTTACTTTGTTGCCCAGGCTGGCTTGGAGCTTTACTGCCATCTAGTCTGAGCCTGTTTCCTCATCTGTGAATTAGGAATAGCAATCACAAATTAGAGGGTTACAGTGCAGGCTCATCAGGACAGCATAAGATAATGTTATACAGGCACAGAATCTAGGTCCCAATGAAAATATTTTTAAATTAATGGACACCAAAAAGCAAAATTTAAACTTATCAGTAGAGACCCATGTGATATAAATATAAAGCTTGTGCACCTTATTTGATGTTTCAGTCAGTATAAACATGCCCTTCCACTTACAAATGGGTAAAGAAAGTAGAATACTGGGATGGAGCGATGGCTCAGCGGTTAAGAGCACTGGCTGTTCTTCCAGAGGTCCTGAGTTCAATTCCCAGCAACCACATGGTGGCTCACAACCATCTGTAATGAGATCTGGCACGCAGACAGAACACTGTATACATAATAAATAAATAAATCTTTTAAAAAAACGCCAAATAAATAAATAAACCTAAAAACAATTTAAAAAAAAAAGAAAGTAGAATACACGCTCACCATCTCTTTGTTGTGTACTAAGTGCATTATATGTATATATGATTATTGTATTTTTGGTTTATGTATACTTCTATTTTAAAGATTTTTATTTTTATGTATTTATTTATATGTGTGTCTGTACACACACACACACACACACACACACACACACACACACACACACACACACACACACACCCTGGAAGGCCAGGAAAGGGTGACAGACAGATTCTCTGGAGCTGGTTTGCAGGTGGCAGTGAGCCATCTGATATGGGTGCTGCAAACCAAACCTGGGTCTTCTGCAAGAGCATCAAGTGCTCTTCCCTGCTGAGCCGTCTCTCCAGCCCCATCATGTCTACTATTACTTTGTAATTTACAAGTGATTTTTACATAGGTATTTTGTGGAATCTTTATGTTAACCCAAAAAGAA
The DNA here is from genome assembly GCF_049852395.1 of Peromyscus maniculatus bairdii. Lineage (NCBI taxonomy): Eukaryota > Metazoa > Chordata > Mammalia > Rodentia > Cricetidae > Peromyscus > Peromyscus maniculatus. Next base: position 145,841,855 of record NC_134855.1, read on the forward strand.
AGTTCTATTTCAAATTTAAGGAAAAGAAGGCTCACAAAACTGACCGGGGACAAGGGCTATCGCAGAAAGAGAACAAAGAGATGCCATTGCTGGTGTCATGATCTTAGGATGCACTGTGAGATGCATGTGCCAAAGATTCTGAAAGAGACTACTCTACATGGCAGGAAAGCTAACAAAAAACACAGCCTCTGCCCCACCAAGCCATTTAGACGCCAGAGTCCAAGGGCAACACGCAATGAATATGGTTCAAAGTTGTGTCTGACTTGAAAGTGTGTAACCATATCCATATATTCAGACTATAACTGGAAAATGTATAGACAAACAGAAACCCTATAACTAATATTTTATCCATTTAAATACATTCTCCGTATAAATGAGACAAGAAATAAAACAGAGAAGTCACTCATCTTCTTATAATTGGTATGAAATTTATAATCCACTTTGGCAAAATAAGAACAGAGATTAAGAGAGCAGAGGGTAGAGATTGTTTTGTGACTGTTTTATAAATAGGCCTGTTGAGTCTAACTTTTAAATGAAATCTCTTAACACATTTTTGTTTATAATGTCCTATAAAAGGGCTGTGCTGTTGAGAGATTTTATTCATATTCACCTGTAACAAACACAGAAGTAACTAGCTATCGAGTGATCAAATGATGAATTTATTTAATATAATATGTCCCAGGTGATCTTTTCCAGGCAGTTGAGGCTTGATGATATTTTTCTTCCTTCCTTTAAAATAAATACATGATGGTGATTGCACCTGTCAGAAAAATATATATGCTAGCTCTTGACTGGTCTTGAATGCACTGTGTAGTCAGCCTGGGCTTGAACTCACCATGTAGGCAGACTGGTCTTGAACTCTTGAATCTCCTGCTTCAGCTTCTTGGGTGCTAGGACCGCAGATTATGCTAACATGCTTCGATTCTTGTTTTTGTTTTGTTGTTAATCACCTTTTTCATAGTTTTTGATGTGTAGTCCTTTGTGGGATCTGAGGATATGTGCTTGAATGTCTCCTTCTTTCCATGCCATTACAAATGGCACTGATGCTTTAAAATCCCTGTTTTCGTTACTCATTGCTAATATATAGGCATGAAACTGATTTCCATATTTTGAAAAACAATTAATTATTCCAATCAATTTAACTTTGAAAAGACAAGTAAAAAGAAGTCTTAAATGGAAAAATAACTTGCTTCCCATACAAAGTAATTTTGCATGAAAGATTGGTTGGCAAACCCAAGCCAGATGTTTATCAGTGTGCCTAGGATATGCCCAAATTAAGTTCCCACATTATGCCTACTCACTGGCTGTATTGGCCTGCAAGCCAGGCCCCATTCGGTGAGCAGTGGTTGTAGCAATTACAACTTAGTGGTGGTTAAGATGTCAAGCTTTGGTCTCTACAGACCTGGCTTTGGATCATGATCCCACCATGGACTAGACATGTGCTCTTAGTAATCCCTTATCTTCCCCAATCTTCATTTTCCTCCAGTATAGGCTGTGATCAGAGCCTAGGGCCTGGCACCCAGTAATAGCTCAAGAGGCCCTGTTCTTATTATTTATTTAAAAGAAGAAAGATGGTAGGGAAATCCAGTGATCTGTCTAATGCTGATGAACTAACAATGGGGCAGACTAACAGGGAGGTGGTAAACCTCCCTATTTGGGATAGCAGAAGGTATCCCAAGAGAGGCTCCAGGAGTGTTGGGGTATTATAATCCTCTATCCTTGACCCTAGAAGCAGGACCAGCTGACAGGTTTCTTCAGTTCCCTACATATCTGACCCAGAGACACAAAGAGCTTGGAAGCAGTATGCAGAAATAGTTTTTTTTTTTTTCTTTAAAAACCAAGTGCAGACCAGCCTTATCTTTCCATCAACTGCAGTTTATGATTGCACATTAAACTCAATTGCTTTCTCTGGAGGCTGGTGCTGGGACCCATCATCTCTAGCCCACTGCCATCCATTCTTGCTTTCCCCAGGAGTGCAGACAGACAAGCCGCCTTCTTGGTGTACACTAATTAATTTATCTCATGCTTGTGATTTTACGGCGCTTAAGTGCTGGAGCATTTCTGTTTATTCTTCTCCCTGCAAAGCACCTCACAACGCATAAAGACCATGAATCTCCATTGCAAACCGCCGTCTGTCTTGGGCTGGAGAACAGCCTGCCGGCTGCCTGATGTCTTGCTGGCACTGTCTCTTACAGCCAAAGTAACACATCCATTAATTTACCCTTAATGACATTTTGACATACCAATCAGTTCATCAGATGTTCCTTTTGCAAGGCTTCTCCTGAATGGCAGGGCCAGGGTGCCAGGCCATTCTTGATGCATAATGCATGAGACCAGCATGCTGCTCAGTGCCTTTAACAGACAGGCATGTCTGCCACCCTCAGACTGCGTGTTCCTAATGGCCCCTACTCCCTGAGTGATCTACACCCATGCCCTCAGAGCTGTTGGTTTGTGTACTGTGGCTTGGCTGGGAAAGCTGGACAGAGAAATGAGAGGGTCCTGTGTTCGAAGACATACTTGTGATAATGCTGTTTGAGGGAAATCAGTATCTCTTTGCCACACTCAGTGGGCTCAGAGAAGCTTGAGTTTCAGAATCCAAGTGCATCTGTGGCAGTCCTAACATCCCGCATTTCATTAGTATCCCGCTACTGCTTAGAAATTTTAAAAAAAAATCACAAAGATACTATGATAATAATGAATATCAAAAGGGAATGGAAAATTATCCTTCATGTCTTCACTCTACCTTTAGCCATCCACCCATAGATATACTACCTCGTGGTTGTAATCACAATGTAGGCACAGTTTTATTTTTTGGTATTTTAACTTAATGTAATCCAGTTAGCATTTTTCCATGTTGTTACATAGTTTTCATCTTTAATGGCACTCCATCATTTTAATAGTTGCATAATATTCCATCCAGGGGATGTATTATAATTTACTGAGCCGCTTCCCCATTGTTAGACATTTACGAGGCTGTAACTGATTGTGTGCTATTAAATCGAAGCGCCAGAGGAGGTGAAGGAGACAGCAGGCTCTGCAGACTGCAGAACTGGGCTCCAAACCCACCTGTTCCCTTCACCTATTTTATGGGTTTAGCATTAGCCCTCCTGGGCTCAGGATTTCTCATCAATAAAACAAAAAGAAATAACCACCACTTTGTGGTGGTGTTATGAAACTTCAAGCTGTTTCCAAGGTACAAGCCACACAGTAGAGTGTATGAAAAATTAAAGTATTCCATTTAAACATATGTACTACAGATAGGAAAAACTCCTCTGACCCCAAGAATATTTGGCAATGCTTAACAGATCTTTTCTTTTTGTAAACAGGGTTTCACAGTGTAGTATATACTGGCTTTCAATTGGGAAGTCTCCTGCCTTAGTCTCCCAAGTGCTGGGATTATAAGTGTGTGCCAGCATGCCCAGCCAGAGACATTTTTCTTATGTTATACCAGGGAGTAACAGAGCCCCTGGCAACTAGAAGGTTGAGATCAAGGATGCTAATAAATATCATGTATTATCTAAAATATCAACAGCACCACAATTGATGGAATTAGTGCATATAGGAATCAGTGCTCCAGTATCATCTCATGGTATACGTTATGTCCTTTGTTTTCATTATTCTTTTATTTCCTCGGAATAAATTCTCAAGAAAATGGAATATCTGAATTAAAAAGTATATGATCCTAAGCCCAATGGCAGTGGGAGTGTCTAAGTGTGGTTCTAGGTGCTAACAGAGAAAGGACGGCAGATAAGTGCCATGCATTCCTCTCTAGAGCAAGGGATGATATGCTGTAGAGGAGTACTTCTCAAAGGACAGAGCCCAGCATCTCCTGGGAACTTGGAAATGTATAGTGTTTTATCTTTACCCTAGACTTACAAACTTTAAAACTCTGAGAATGGAGCCCAACTCTCTCAGTTTCAGCCAACAGTATAGGTATTGTGGTGCATGTACGAGCTGGAGAATCCTTGCCATTCACTTCTGCAGAATAAAGCCTGTTTCTACAACAATTGGTCAAGTACAGCCACTTTGTAGAGAATAGTATTGAATCAAATTATGGTGAAGTTCAGATATGGAAGTTTCATTCATTCATTCAACATAATAAAAGCACTTAAATACTGTGCCAAGTGCTGAACTAGGTGCTGAATACACAAACACAAATAGGAAGATTAATGTGTGTTGTGTTCCTCCTATATAATGAACTGTGGTTCTGGAAGGGGCTGTCTGCAGAGGTCATAGGTTCTTGTTGCTGACATTGCACAGTAAGGGATCGAGTATCTTCTTACTCAATTTTACAAGGGGCCTCGAGGTAGGTTGGGAGGGACCTGGGGACCTTTACAGCCCAGATAATCCAAGATCTTATAACTCGTGTAACCACAAATGGACATCTGAACACAAGTGGGAGGACAGCATCTGCCCTGACATCTACTTTGGCTTGTTTTCTTGTAAGAAAGGTTTGCATGAAGGAGGAGAGCTGATAGATGAAGACAGAAAAGGTAGTTTCCCTGGAATGCACCTGTCAGGGAGCAGATACAAACAAAACTCAGAATATGCCAAAGGGAGAGATTCTCCATGCTTGGGAGCAGATGATGGTGAGGATGGTGATAGTGATAATTTGTATTTGTGAACATGTAGGTGCATGTGTATGAGGTTGTATGTACATGCATGTGGAGGACAGAAGACTTGTTATTCCCCAGGTGCCATCCACTTTAGATATTTAATTGTTTAATTTTTTGAGATTATAATATAATTACACTATTTCTCCCTTTCCTGGTCTCTAATTGGCCTGGTATTCACCTAGTAGGCTAGACTGGTTAGCCAAAACATACCAGACTTCTCTCTGTCTCTGCCTGCCAGCACTGAGGTTAAAAGCATGGGCCACTCTGCTGGCTTTCTCTTATTAACTGGGTTCAGGAGGATTGAACATCAGTCTTCCTGCTTGCAAAGCAAGCACCTTATCAACTGAACTATCACCTCAGCCAACAGTGACTATTTTTAATCAGTACAGTCATTCTGTAGGTTAAAATACATCTGATTATCCTACAGATGAAGAAACAAAGTCTCATTACCTCATGAAGATCGAGACCTTATCATGATTGCACAGGTAGTTATAACCTAGGCAGTCCAGGGCTAAGGTCAATAGTGTTTCCATAGCACCAATATTGGAAGGGCTGCCTCCCCAGCCTGGGACTTTCAGAGCTTGGTAGCTTGAAAACATTCAGGGTAACAACCATCATCTGAACCATGGATTCTGTTCTCACTTTCCTATCAAGTGTCCCTTCCCTTCTCATTGCTTATTATTCAACAAACATCTTATATAAAGCTCACTTGGCAGGTAACAAATCCAGGTGTAAGTACTTTCAAATTCATTATCACAGTATCTACCCTGAAGCACTAAGACAATTCACAATCTTTGGCACTAGCTGACAGATGAGGAGACTGACTTATAGAGGAGCAAGAAACTACCCAAGACTACAGAGCCAGTAAATGATAGACTATGGCTTGAGTCTCAGCAGTCTGGCTTGAGAGTCCATACTGCTCCCACTAGATGCTATTGCAGGGTTCTGGGACAGTGTGTTCATATGCACATATGGAAACGGCCCTTCTATATGTTGTATGCTCTCTGCCTGCTGGATTTGTGCCAGCTCAGGAGCACATCCAGTGGGGTCTAACTGCACTAACTGCAAAGAAAAGCCTGTTTCAAGTGTGAGAAAAGGGAGGCAGACATAGTCAGGAGAAAGAAGGAGCAATAGACCAGCAGAAGCACAGAGAGCAAGACAGCAGAGGGATGGCGGTTGGTAGGTGGTGGCCATGGTCCCTTGGGCATTTAACCCATAATAAGATCTGCTGTTGCTGTTGCTGTGTAACTTTGCCAACCTTGGGAAAGCAGAGAAGCTCCCATACAAGGGGAGGGGAAGGCCCCACCATCTCAGAATAGGTACCTAACAGAGGCAGTGGGTCGATGGGATGCTAAGTAACTGAATGTGCACACTCCGCAGATATACACATGTGTGGCAGTTTGTTTGCCTGGGAGGAAGGGAACCAGAGGAGAAAGTGGTATGTTTTGATTGAGCATGGCATAACACAAAAATCAGAGAGAGCATCCAGAAACTTGACTGCCTGGGTTTGAATCTCTGCTCCGCCTCTGGAAAGTTTGGGCATTTTTATGCAGATCATTTCAAGTCTCTCTGCCCTGCTCCTTCATCTGTGAAGTGGTAGCAGTGCTGCTGCTAACCGCATGGTTATTAGAATGAAAGCCCCTGATACACTGTACCTACAATCCGTCAATAGTGCCCGGAGCAATGGAAGTGCAATACCAATGTTTATTAAATGAATGTGCATTATATATCCTATTACAGTTACATTAATTTCTTAGGGCTGCTATAACAAAGTACCACATGCTGGGTGCCTTAAAACAACTAGAACATCTTCTGGACTGGGAAGATGGCTCATCTAATCAAGTTTCTGTTGTGCAAGCATAAGGCCCTGAGTTTGATCCCCAGAACCCACGTGAAAAAGGGGGGACATGGTTATATGCGCTTTGTACTCTTAGCATTGCAAAGGTGGAGACAGGTGACTCCCTGAGACCTATTGGCCAGCCAGCTTAGCATACTCAGCAAGCTCCAGGCCACTGAGGCACCCTGCCTCAAAACCACCGAGGCAGTAGGTAGATCTCTGTGAGTTTGAGGCCAGCCTGGTCTACAGAGAGAAATCCAGGACAGGCACCAAAACTACACAGAGAAACCCTGTCTCAAAAAATACAAAAAGGGAAGAAAGAAAGAAAGAAAGAAAGAAAGAAAGAAAGAAAGAAAGAAAGAAAGAAAGAAAGAAAGAAAGAAAGAAAGAAAGAAGACCAGAAACAAAAACAAACAAACAAACAAATAAACAAAAAAAAATACTGAGGCAGATGGTCCGTGAGAAAGAACACACATAAAAATGAAACAAAATGAAATACCACTTCATGATGGCTATTGATCTTTGGTGTTCCTCAGTTGGAAGCTAGATCACTACGGCCTTTGTCCTTGCTGTCACGTGGTCCAGGGAGCTTCCTCACACAGCTAGTCTGATAAGCAACTGGGCTTTGATGCCAGGCTGTCTGCCCCCATCATCTTTATGTTAACTATTTCACCATCCCCAACCAGATACACGAGAAAATGTTTTAATAACCTAAAAGCCCTGCACACACTCATGTCCTCAGTTCATACTGTTGACTCTGATGGGATGGAGCTCAGCCTCTACCTCAGTTGCAAGAATTCTGAGCTAGTGGAGTTTGGGTTAATGAGGGGTTTTTGTTTTTGTTTGTTTGTTTGTTTGTTATTGCTGCATTTGTAAGAGACTGGAACAGTATGTAACATTGTCTAAATCTGCATTTAAAATTTTTATTTGTATTTTCACAATTTCATATACAACATACCTTGAACATATATAACATACTTTGCCCTTATCCCCAACACCACCATTACCCTCTCTTATCTCCTATCTCCTCTCCCTCCTGCCAGACCACTGCTTCTTCCCATTAAGTCCCCCACCCCATCCCTTGCACTTCCATGGACTTTAAAAAAGTCTTCTGTGCCCCGTTACTGTTAATTAGTCTGGCTCGACATGGGTAGGGGATTATTTACTTGAGGAAGAACAATTTACCAGTGTTTAGACCACTGAGGAATATGACCTGCTTGCTCCCAGCATTTATTAACTGCCTCTTGCTCCTCTGAGAGGAATAGGGACTCATGAGCTCTACCCCTCCCAAGCTGGAGTGTTGAGGTCATGTGCAGGTAACCACTGTTACTGTGTGTTCATGAGTGTAGCAGCTCTGTCATGTTCAGAAGATAGCATTCCACAACATTCTCCCTATCTTCTGGCTCTTCCATTCTTTCTTCCCCTCTTCAGTCATGTTCTCTAAGCCTTGGAGTGGGCAAAAAGGGATGTCTTATTTAGGGATGAACACTCAGCAGTTATTTGTTCTCATTGATTTCATCAGTTATGAGTCTCTGCATTAACTGGTGCCCATTAAACAGACACTTTTCTGACCAAGGCTAGAAGAAGCACTAATCTATGTATATAAACACAAGTTTTAGGGAGCAGTTTGACACCTTGTCCACTTAGCAAATCAACAATAGTATGTTCACCCTATGGCCTATGACCTCCTTCTCATGGGCTTGTGACCAGGTTTACAGTGCCAGGCATGAATTACCTCCTTGGAGCAAACCTCAAATCTAACCCAAAAGCTGTCCTCTAGCCCTCCATCAGTCATCACTGTGCCACCAGTGGACACATATTTCCTGGTAGGTGAGTATTGCAGCTCATAGGGCTCACAGCTGGGTGAAACTTTTGATAGCTTTTATCCACTTGCAGCTGGCTTTTCCTTCTGCCATTATATGAAAGCTAACCAGTGGGAAAGAAACTTAAAGCTCACTTACAGCTTGATTTCTCAATGTCCTGCAATCAAAATGTGTGGTTTCCTCCCCAGCATATGGTATTGTCTTCTCATTTGCATGTCTAATCCCATTCCTAGAAGACATATATAAGAATGTTGGACCAGGTGTCTGAGTTTTCAGGCAAAAAGCAGGGACTAGGTCCTATGGCTCCTACCTATGTATTGTGTGCCTTAACTAAGAACGCTCTATCCAGGCCTTAGTAAGAGGAAGTCTCTCTGTGAAATGGGAGACTAGTATGGTTCTCTTCCTGTTATGATGGGCAATCGTAGAGAGTCAGTCATGTGGCCTGTTTAATTGGTGTGTAGCCTTCCTTTTTCATCTTTCTTTTCTTTCTTTCTTTATTTTTTCTGCCTTTGATGGGCTAAGATACCGTTGAGCTTCAAGGTTTAAGTCTCTGTGAGTCACCAAGATAGTCTACCTAGAGATGCTAATGAAGGGTGGGCCAGAGGCTAAGCCCTCTGGGAAGGAAAAAAGTGCCTGGTCACTGTCTATGCAGGAGAGTATCCATGGCTGGTCAGTGTCTGCCCAGGAGAATATACATGACTGTTCAGTGTCTGCCCAGGAGAGTATCCATGACTGGTCAGTGTCTGCCCAGGAGAATATACACGACTGTTCAGTGTCTGCCCAGGAGAATGTATATAGTTGTTCATATCCAGGAAAAATCCTTAGATGAAACTTTCAAGATTTCTAATAATAAGTTGGACCATCCTATTCCAAGACAAAAAGAAACAGGGATTTTGTGAATGTGAATGCTGGAATCCCTCACTGCATCTAGTGCAAGGAAGTTTCCAGTCTGTACTTAAACTCTTCTAGCCGGGAGGCTCCTCACAGTGCAAGCCTGAAATGGAAAGGGTTCCTGTTTGTTTCATTTAGCTTTGTTTTCATCAGGATATCAGGATGGCCTGTCTTGCAGCCACAGGTATAAAGTAAGTGCACATTAACTTCTTGTCCAATAAACTCATGAGCAAAAGAGAAGAAAATAATTTTAGGAAGGAAATGAAGAAGTCTACAGAGGAGAGAGAGCTTTTTAAGGCCTTCTAAGGTTCAGATTACTGTCCTGAAACATTCTCCAGCTCAAGAAATGACCTGCAGAGGAATCCACAGGCCTCTGTGTGCTCTCTTTTCTTCAGCTTTTGTTACCCCCTGCTGGTGAAATCCTGTGACCCAATTGACAAGAACTGCAAAACTAATAGAGAAATACTTGCAAGTTCAGAAAAGTCATAAGTACTCCAGTGTTAAAGGCCCTAAAGGACCACCCCCTGAGTCATATAGCTATTTTATGATGTTTGGCTGTTTTGTTTTTAATGTTCTGTGGCTTGGGATACTCTGTGGAATCTAGAGTATTTTTTTTTTAAAAAAAAGGACTTCTGCAAACATTCCACTAATTCTGCAAATATTCCAAGAACGAAATGCTGAGTTATCTACCCAAACATCTCAAGGAACACATATTCCAAGGCCCACACTGATGTCATGTAGGGTGTTCCTTCTCTTCGGTCGCACTTATCTACTTTTGAAGTAGTTATAATTTATACCCAGAGCAAGATAACAATCTTTTCTACACTCCAAATCATAGACTTTTAAATATAAATTTGTGCAACAAATTTATTGAACGTGGGCTATGTGCCAGACACTCAGCAAGCAATTGGAGTGGGTACAAGGAGTCAAAAGCCCTTCTCCCAAGAGGTGCTTACCCTAGTGGGTGAGGTTGAATGACTGTCACGGAATGGATGAGTGCTTAGCAGACAAGGCTTCAAAACTCTTCCTGGTCTCCTGCCAGGGTTCAAACCAAGAATTCACTCTCTAGGAGCACCAAATATTTCTTCTTAGCATTCTCCGTCTCTGCGATTTTATATTTCTGCACTTACCTATTTAGTGCTTGTCTTTGTCGTTTGTCTCTGGGCTTGCAGAAGGTCAAGGTGAAGAAGATTCAGCTTTCTTACGTTTAGCAGAGCCTGATACATGTATGTGCTCAAATATTTGTTCAAAGGATGAGTCAGCCTGAGAGGAGAAAATTACAGTTCTGTTAGCGGAGCAGCAAGAAGCCCCAGAGGAGGTCTGACATTGGAATGACTTTCAACTTTGAAAGATGAAGAAAGGTGCCTAGTCGAGAATAAGAACACATCAAGGCCACGAGTATTGAACATCGTGGGGTTGGGGACATAGTTGCTGTTTACTAGAAAGTATGAATGAGAGGATAAGCTGAGGCTAGACCATAATTTGAAGGTCTTGGGTACTTTCAGATTTGGGTTTTCTCCAGAGGGAGAAAAATAAAATGGGAGAGATAAGTTAAATTCTGTGATAATGGCAAGAAATATCCAATTTTTTCCTGTGAATAGGATTGTTTTAATTCTTAAATTTTGAATTCCAGCTGTGAGTTTGTGTTTTCTTTTCTTTTGTGCCTGCTCCATTTCCACCTTTAGGGCTGTGTTTACCTATTGCCAAAACACTCACATAGGACCCCCATCACCAAAGATTCAGCTGTGGGCTCATGAACCCAGGACACTACTATGGTTTGGAGGAGCCCCACCCATCCCACAAAGGACTATGTATTAAGGGCTGGGGCCCAGAGTGCAGTGTTGTAGGTGCTTTGAAACTGTAAGTCTTAGTGGAAGGTCTTTAAGTGACTGGGAGGACTTTAGACCTCAGCCAATCTAAATTATTTTGTTTCCCGACTCCCATCTTGAGCTGCTTGCTCTGCCATGTCCATATAAAATGTGCACCCCTTGCTAAAGAAAAACAAAAAGCAGAAGGATCAGCAAGCCAATGACTCATAAGCAACCTTTTCTCTTTAGAAGTTTATTGTCTCAGGTATTTTTTATGTAAACCTGGCTAACATAGATATATAGCTGAGGGTTACAGCTTAGTTTTTAAAATTTTAAATACCTTCATGTTTTGGAGAGGCTCAGTTTTTCTTTTCATTTGTATGTATGTATGTATGTAGGTAAGTAGGTAGGTAGGTATGTGTGTGTGTGTGTATGCATGCATGTATGCACGTTTTTGGTTCTACCCAAACATTTCTATAAAATTTCATTTTTCTAAGAAGCAGTGAGATCTCTTCTGGTTATTATTATTGCTTTGGAAGCCGGTGATTTGTGTTAAAGACAACTCTCTCTGTATTATTTACCCTGAATGGAATGAGATTGGCTGGAAGTTCTGCCTCCAAGGAAATAGCCGAGCTCTGCTTCACACTCATTTGTAGTTTTCAAGTTAATTCTCTTATCAGATTTCCTTTTATTTCCTGCTGGGGCAATGTGAGGAAGTTTGGATGGAGGCAAAATATCTGGTGTATATCCTTCCAAATTTATGATGAAGAAGGTCACATATACATTTTTAAACAGACTCCTTTTTGATAATGAATGAAGAATAAAATTTTGAAATACCATCAGCTACAAGATTTTCCTTTTTGTTGGTGTTCTCTTTGCCTGTTGATTGCCTAATGGTGGTGAGAGAGGGCCAGCCTGAGCCAGGCTGTATTTCTTGTCTTTCCTTTGACCACCTGGAGTAGTTTTGCTTGTAGAACGCTCTGCCTGTGGCCTGACCAAAAAAAAAGAAAAAAAAAAGTGTTTCTTTTCTTGAGTGCAATTCCTTCCCTGGGCTAATTTTTAAGAATAAATAAATGACGAATTCCACTTTAGGCTACATTGATCTTCAAATTATGGCCAAATGAGAACCATAAAAGCTATTCTCTTCTCTATCCAGATTCACCCTGTCCTCTTCTCTGCCATGCTTTCTACTGCTGGGCTGTGCTCTGCAGGGATTCCATCAGAGGGTGCTTTGACACCTGTAGCTATTAGTTAGATTCTGTTAATGAGGACTGCTATAGGAAGTCAGAGGCTGGGGCAAGTGGAGTCAAGGTATTATGGCCCAAGATTTCCTCTCTGTGTTCTCATCTAGGATAGAGCAGACCCTTCAAGAGAAAAGTTCTGCTCATCTGGCCTTCTCTTTTCAACTCTTTCCTTCAGGGTTCTGACTATGGCTTCCTGTGCTTGTCCCTGTGGGCTCCTAGGCAGGAAACAGAGTAGCTTGCCCCTATGTTATATCATCTTGCTGCCCCTATGACCATTTTCAATAGTCCTTTTATAAATAAAGACTTCTCAAAGTATCTTCACTTAAAGGTACCATCATCTGCCATCCTATGTAGTCTACACCTACACATTGGACCCATGTTCTTAGGAGGAGGCTGTCAATTGGGAGTTGGACCTGGATAAACTCTTCTAACATACTTCTCCATCCAGATTTATCCTTTCCTTTAGCGCTTCTTGTGCAGGGAGATGATTAACTCTTGAAATGACCTATCTGTGATTGGGAACACTGTTCCTATGCTACATTTAATTTCTCCTCTTTGGGATGCAAGTTCTTTCTGCAGTGAAACAAGAATAAGAAAGGCTAATGGTCAAGCCAGGTTCTGTGAAGACTCCAGCAGTAGACTCAGAGATGTTTATCCTTAAAATACATATTTAGCCCATAGATTTTCATCTGATAGGAACATTATGACTATATTTAGATGTATGTGTAAACCCATAGGGACCACATTCAAGAAGGTCATGATATCTTTATCACTTATGAAATACCTATGCTCCATCAGTTGAAATTTAAGTGAAATAGATTTTTAAATCCATAAAAGAAGAAGCCTTTGACCTTTTCATTCCCCAGCGAGAAATCAAAGTCACTGTCACTCAATATAATTCAAAGACAGAATTCCACTGTGGGACTGCTGGGAGGGTGTTAAAACATTGGAATATGGTTGGTTGAGTCAGCAAAGATTTAATAGCAGCATCCATGTGGTTGCTGTCCTCTAAATGCCAAGTAGTGTGCGCTGTGTATTGTATGTGCTACCTCATTTAATCCTTATGACTATATGAGGCCAGTCCTGTTATTGGGTGCAATGTATAGAAGATTTCAGAATAGACAGAGATCAATAAACCTGCCCCAGGCAGGCAGCAGAGGTAAGCTATGAACTCATGTCTGCCTAGAGCCAAAGTGGGTGTAGCCTCAATGGTTGGTGTCAGGACAACAAGGGGACCTTCTCGGCTATTTATTGGTCCTGAATCTAGGCCTCTGGGTGCTGTCTTACATCTTCAGGTGATTCAGATTTACAACAAACTTTAAGAAATGCTCCTCGGAGGTGGGAATGGAGGGTGGGCTGGGGGTAAGGGGAGGGCGTGGGAGGGGGGAGAATAGGGGAACCCATGGCTGATATGTAGAACTGAATGGTATTGTAAAATAAAAAATATATATCACAAAAAAAAAGAAATGCTCCTCTACACTATTGTTATTAAAAATGCCTCTCTGGTTCTCTGGGACTGTTGCTTCTGTAGGAGTGTCTATGAGTCAAGTCCAGCTTTGGCTTTTCTTTCTTTGAGTTAATTAACTAACCTTTACCCTCACCAACCACCAACCCTCACTTCAGTCTACAGCTGTGTGATAGATTCATTCATTAGTCAATCTCTGAGGAAGGCTGGACTGTGTCTCTTATGAAATATCTAAACCCTATCAGTTAAAATTCAAGTAAAATAGACCTCTAAGTCCATAAAAGAAGCCTCTGGCCTTTTAGTTCCCTAGGGAGGAATAAAAATCTCTGTCGCTTGGTATAATTTATAGAGATATAGAATTCCACATTGGGACTATTGGGGAGGGTGTTTAGAGGCATGAAAACAGAGGGTCCAGCCTGACCTCTCCTCCCTCCAAAGAGAAAGTAGGGGAAGAATCACAGAGCCTCATTGATTTCTCATTATAAGCTCAAATATATAACATGCTCATTGGTACAGATAAAACAACTACTAAATGAAAATGATCTCTAGTTTCAGGAAGGCTTGTGTTTACTTGACCCTGAACATTGGAGAGCCTGCCTTGCCTCTGCTTCTGTTGGATGACCTAAATATGGTGTTGAGAATGGGGGATGGGGAAAGAGACTAACTTACCTTCCCAGCCCTCTAATGCAACTAGAACCATCTGACTGTGATTTTTCCCTTGCACATGTCCCAAAGGAAGCTGGCTAAGAAGCAGAAGGAGACACAGAGTGGAGCCCAGAGGGAGATGGGCCCCGTGGCCTCAGCTGACAAGCCCACCACCAAGCTCAGCACCAACCGCAATGATGAAGGCTTCTCCTCCAGTTCTCAGGATGTTAATGGATTCAGTAAGTAGAGTCAACTATGGTGAATAGAGTATCAGTGTCAATTTGGGTCCTTGTGCCTCTCCTGTGGATCACTCACAATGACTAAGTCCAGTGAACTGTGGGGTCAGAAGCTTTCCTGGGATATCAGAGAGGAAGGGTCTTCTCCCTGGCAAAGCTTTGGGGTAGCCCAACCTGATGTAAAAAAGAATATTTAAGAATATGGGACTGGGGAGGGGGCTCAGCCAATGGACATGCCACATGAGCATGAAGACCTGAGTTTGGATCCCAAAGAAAATGTTAGTCTGGGTGGCATGTGCCAGTAAGCTCAACACTGGAGAGATAGAGACAAGGGGACTCCCTGGGGCTTGCTGGTCAGTCAGTCTAGCCTAATCAGTGAGCTCCAAGTCCAGTGAGAGAATCTACCTCCAGAAATAAGGTAGGGAGTGATTGGGGAATTACAAGATACCAACTGCTGATGTCCAGATGCATGTAGAAGCACACACATGCAAATACACGTGAATGTACACATACCCATAAACCACATATGCAAAAAAAAGAGAAAGAGAAAAAAAGAAGCTATGCCTAAGCAGATGGAATGGGAACAAGTCATCCTAAATAGAGACAGGTAGTTAAAAATAATAATAGTTACAAAGGAGGAGGAGGAGGAGAAGGATTGTGACCTTAAGGCAAAAAGCATACTGTACTGAATTTAGTGGCTGACAATTTTCAAAACTATCTCACATTTACTGTGTAAGGCAGATGAGTCATGGAATATTTCTATCTTTGTCCCTAATATTTAAGAAACAATTTCTAAAATCCTAAAGCTCTGGGTTCCATGTACCTACTGGAAGTTGTACCTCCTGAGTCCTAAACAGTTCTATTAGGTCAAAACTATCTTCATCTTCATGGAGTTAATAAGGCATCCTTGGCTAATATAAGTAGTTTAGATTCCATGGTTGACTCATCCAAAGGAGCACTCCAAGGCTGGGTAGTTATAAGCCTGGTTTGGTGGCCAGGTTTGAGAAAGCTGCTTTTCATTCTTATCTTTCAACAATGCTATAAGCTAGATATTTCCTGGATTTGATAATAATACAATCACTTTTCACTATATATCTTATACGTTATAGACAGAAGGAACCACATTTTGTAAAGACTACTTTAGATGTGGTCTTTCTGGGGGATGTGGAGTGATGAGAACATGAAAGAGTAAAGGAAATTCTTTATATATATTTATATATTTATATCACACCATCTATGATGCAGACACTCTTGTCTCCTTTTCATCACAATCCTATGGGATACTTAGTGTTGTGAAGCCTATTTTGTAGGGAAGAGATTTTTGTTTCAACTTCCCAGAGTCACATAGATCATCTCATGGATTTAAGACCCCTAAGCTGGAGTGCCACATAAAACTTGGAAGTTTTAGCCAGGCAGTGGTGGTGTAGGCCTTTAATCCCAGCACTCGGGAGTCAGAGACAGGTGGATCTCTGTGAGTTTGAGGCCAGCCTGGGCTACAGAGCGAGATCCAGGACAGGCACTAAAAGTACACAGAGAAACCCTGTCTTGGGGGAGGGGGGAGGAGTTGAATATGGCTTTTACAACAAAAATCTAAAAATATACTGATGATCTTATGAACAAATATTTAATTTTTGCTTCTTCTTAGACATGAGAGGCTATCTGTGATCTGCTTAATCCTGCACACAGCCCTTTCCTGACTTAATATAAGTGAATTACATGGATTCATGTATTTCATAAGGGTGCTGAAGGGGGAGACCGACAATGAACTGGAAAGGCACAGAAGGGCTGGGTAGGAAATAGGCTTGGCATGTCCTTGAAGAAAGGCTGGTTCTGAGTTGCACTGAGTTGTCTCCAGCCCTTCTACTTTGAGCATTGCAAGTTTTTCTTGAAACTGGGCCTAGTGATACTGACTCATCCCAAACTTCTCCTGTATAGCCCAGCCTCGTATGCACACTTTTCCTTGTTATAAAAGCACCTTAGAAAGACATCATATGCTGAAAGATTGTGGTCCAAGAAGCCTGACAATCACTGTGACCCTGGAATTGTAGTCACATGGGAAAACAACGTAGGTCACACTGATTTCTTGGATTTCAAAGAGAAATATCACCACTGTTTTCACTATGGACAAAAAGTTAGACCCTCCAGATAAAAATGCTAAAGACTGGGGTGGATTCTTCACTTAAGAGAAAGAAAGGGGAAGAACATTCAGTGGAATCTGATGAGGCATTTTAAAGATCAAGGATAGTCTTCTCAAACAATTCGATGTGTGAGGTGTCCATATTTTACATTTGTATACACACACATGCAGAAAACCATATGAACTCCTATGTCTCTGTGTATATATATATTTATTTTTAATGACATTCCTTTTTAAAAGACAGAAAAAACTTTCAATTGACTGGTTATATTTAGTTATTATGAAATCTTGCATTTGTTTGAATCATTGAATATTTTAGAATTCTTTCTGTGCATCTAGTATCTAGGGCTGCAGCTATAAACACACTCTGGGGATTTTTTTCTTTTTTCTTTTTTTTTTTTTTGAATGCCCTAAAATGCATCAGGTAACTTTTAGAATGCCCTATGGAACCACTGGGATGAGATTTGAAGGGGGAAAATGTAAGTAATGCTTACACTGGAGATGTAGAAATTGTTTCTAAAATCACCCTGATGTGTGTAAAATTGAATCTATTTTCCTGACATTAGGGAAGTGGTTGTCTGGCTTCTGAATTGGCATCTTTAAGAGCGACTGAGATTATGTGCAAATTTTGAGGCAGCATTGAGAGAGGGAGGGCAGGTGAACTGTTGTTACATTGGGTAAGATTGTAGAAGGACATGCTTTGGGCAATTATTTCATTATTGAGCATGTGGGCCCTAGTTTTATGCAAATCCTGCCTCTTCCTGCTTAGGTCTGTGTTCTAGCCTTATCTATTACCAGTGACTGCTACGTTTGGCAACATCTATTCAGCAAGCCTCCCAATGTTGTATAGGAACAGTGACCTCTGGGGCAGCAGGGTGACAGGGCTCTGTCAGATATGGGCTGCTGCTGTGGAGTGCTTAGGCATTCTTTTAAAAGCAGCGCATGAAACATTTCAAGGACAAACAATGCGCATTGTTTTCCATTTAAAGAAAAGCTGGCTTTTATTAGGTAATCTGATTGTGATCTTGGCTGCCTTGAGTACTTGTAATTTTTTTCCTGTGATCTTTAGCTCACTGGGATTGTTTTCTGGGTCTTTCTTCAAGTACTAGCCTCATATATCATGCTTATATCTGCTGTTTATCTTCTGTATTTGTGTGTCTTCTCCTGGCTCATTTTCAGACAAAATAAAATGCTTCAAACCAAATCACAGTTGTATCCCTAGGATACGGGAGCTTGGCTGTTCACCTTTCTCATACTGCATTTAGACTTCTTTGTTCACTGGCTACCACTGACTGCACTCCCATAGAGCTAGAGTTACAGGAGACTGTGAACCACCTGATTTGGGCACTGAGAACCAAACTCGGGTCTTTGGGAGGCACAATAAGCAAGAGCCTTTAACCACTGAGACATCTCTCCAGCCTCCAGAGAAATATTTTTATTTGTGCAACACATTTCAACAATAGACCCTTATTTCTGTGTTGTGGATAACTTCTGGGTTTAATATGGTGCCTATTCTACATGTAAGGAAATGGGGGTACAAAGTACATGGTCTTTGACAGGTCATAATCAGGATACATTTTTTTTCCTTGTATCAGTTAAAGCCTATATACACAGTTCTGCCAAGAATTTAGGGAAATGCCCAACAAGAGCACCAATGATAAAACAATAGTAAAAAAAAAAATTAAGATCAGAAAATTATAAATAAAAAGAAGAAAGACAATGAAACATTATAATATAATTATATCATAATTGAATATAGATATACAGGCTAAATCATATTGAAATCACCAGACATTGGACCATTAAGTGCTCTGCTAAGTCAGGAACAGTTTGATATAAAGTTGATATAAATTAGAACACACCTCACAGATAACATTTTTCAAGATATATTTATTGTATCTTTTTATTTGTGTATGTGACTGTGTATGTGTGTGTATGTGTGTGCAGGTGCCTGCAGCAGTTACTAACTTTTAGTTATCAATCTGTCTCCTAACTTACTGGTAGCAAACACTAAAAGAGGAGGCTAACTCGAGGGAGTACCTGCTATGCATTGGCTCTTTGGCTTTTTGCCAGTTCTTCTCAAACTTCCTCGGAATTATGTAATTTCTATATTGCCTCCATTTTGAAAATGAGGACACCAGGTTTGAGGCAGCTAAAGCAAACAAGCCCAAAGTCACACAGCGCAGAAATAGTACAGATCAGATTAGGAGCCAAATAGAGTTATCCACCCTCAAACCAGAGCCATTATTGTAGCTTGGCAATTACCAGCTTTACTGAATAAGCTCTTTGGTACTGGTAGAGACAGACAGCATTATTCCCCAGTGATAGTGCGGGTAAATTTCCTACCATGTGAGCAAAAGCTGCCACCACCTCTCTGTTGAACACAGAGGTCTGTATCTAGGTACTGCGGTGAAGCCAGTTTGATTGCCAGGAGGTGCTGGGCTCTGTGACGAGCTTTTAAGTCCAGCTTGGCAGAACCCTGTCCTGACCATATGTTTATTGCTGAACCTACTTAACAGTAAACTATACATTCATATATTAAAAACATCTCCCTAAAATTCTTTGAAGAATTTTAAAGAAATCTGCATCCAAAAGCACACATTCCTCTTTGCAAATTGGACATCTTTGTCTTTAATCTTCATCAAGCCCTCTACCCTGAAGCTGGATAGAAAAGACACAAAGGCAAAATTGCCCTGCAGAGTGGGAGGACAGTGCCTCCTCCCACCTCCTCTATTCATCCAAACTCTTGCTGCACATGCACCTGCCCAGTAGATACTCTCACAAACAGGTTCTGCAGGAATTGTCCCTCTAGGGGATTCCTAGAAAAGCAAGACCCTAGATCAGTGGTCTCATCCCCATTATTGCTGAGATGGAGCAATCTGCAAGAAAATACAGAATGAACAGGAATGGCTTCTGGCCCCTGGCTCACCACAGGGCAGGAAAACAGAGGTCCAGACAATGAGCATCTTTGTTGTATGACTTTGTGATAAAGCATTCTGCACAAAGAGCTCTAGGACTCTTCTCCATCTTTGTGATCAAAATACACCTAAGAGTACATTTCAAGAACAAAAATGTGCATTGTTTTCCATTTAAAGAAACACTGCCTTTTCTTTAGTGATCTGATTTTGATCTTACTATCTTGCATATTGATACGTTTTCCCTGTGATCTTTTGTCCTTTTCTGGGTGTTTCTTCGGGTGCTGTCCTTGCATATTGTGCTTACGTCTTCTTCATCTTATGTATTCATGTGTCATCTTCTCCTGGTTCATTTCAGTCCAAGCAGAAATGCTTCAGGAGCTGTTTTCTTCTGATGATAACAGTAGCCCCTGAAGCCTGAGGCATGTCCCTGTCACTCAACAGACAGAACTCATAAAAGGATTTCTTTGGGCTCAAGTCAGGGAATGTTTAAGTTTGATTCCCTCATAGGATGGTTGAGCAGAGATGGGGCAGGCAGAAGGAAGCACCCAGTGAAATGCAGCCTGATTTATTTTAGAAATACACTGTGTAACTAGAGACATTGACATTGGGGAGATAGATGAAGACTTTAAAATGTAACCTGGACTGGAGGGGAGTGTGGTGGACTCCTTGGGAAGGTGAGCCGGCGACAGAAATGAGTCTTGGCTTTCTCTGGTGTAATTGTGGACTTGGTATATGATGTTGATGATTGTTCCCTCCATTGGAGACCTTATCTGGATCTGTTTTGTTTTGTTTTGTTTGCTGAATGCTTTCATATATATTGTATCTAGTCCCAAACAACATGGCTAGGTAGAATTTTTACCCTGGTGTTATAAATAATATCATTATAGCCTAAAATCCTGAGCATGGTTCCTGGGTCCTCTGTGGTTTCTTGTAAGAACATACGCTTGCCATTGCCCAAGTCTCTGGCCATCAGATACTCATTGACAACTTATTTATATGAATGAATCAATCAATGAATAAGTGATGGAATTAGGATTCATACTAAGATTTCTCTAATTCCAGACCCTTACGCTTTTCTCAGAGTGAATTTCGTCTTCTATGAACTTGAAATCTGTTACTATAATTTCAACTCATTTGTTTCTGTTTTTCCACCTATGTACCAATCAGTAGCCCAGTGCTGGCTTTGTCTGCCCTCTGGTGTTGGAGAGGGTAATGGAACCAATCTTTCTCTTCCTGTGGCACCCACCGCTACCCTATCTGTTTAACTATTAAACTGAAGTTTCTCCTGCACCCAGGCCTTCATACAGGCTAAATAGTCCCACTTCAGTTATCAGGCTGCATATACATCCCTGTTTTCAATCTGCTCAAAACCTCAATTGGCCCTTCTGTCTGTTTGCCCATACTCATGGAGTAGAGTTCCCAAGATAACCATGACAATATTCCAGGCTAGGACTTCAGAGAACTGTCATCATCCTCACTCTGGATTCCAAACTGACATTCCAAATATACTGTTTATGTTTGAATTAATGTCCAAGTGTCTATCATATGCCTGCCTACTGTAGATACCATTGTTTCAGTCAGGGCTGGCACATCCTGCCTATGTGAAAGTGACTTTTCAGACCCAAAAGGAGAAAGGATTTGATATCTTATTTATGCCAAGTCCACCAAGTTACGTGTTACTTCCAACTGTGTCGCCACTGACATCATTTACTCTTCCAGGTCTGGAATCTCACAAAGGGAAAATGTTTGTTTATAGTTATAATAGTTATCCTTGTTCAGGAATTAATGATATTGTGGTTGGAAAAATGGCTTAGAGGTTAAAAACACTTGCTGCTCTTGCCGAGGACCTGGGTTCAGTTCCAAATACCCATGTGGTGGTTCACCATCATTACTGACTCCAGTTCCCTGGGATCCAGTGCCGCCTTCTGGCCTCTGTGGGCACCAGATACACCTACAATACACAAAAATGCATGTAGGTAAAAGACTCATACACATAAAATAAGAATAAATAAATCTTTAAAAATAGTTAATGATATCCTCATTTTAATGCAGAATACTTAATATCGTATTTATTAACATCATTAGCATATTGAGAGGATTAAATAAATACTGTAAACTGATGATTTAAAGATGAAGAAACCAAGACTTAAAAATAGAAATAAATAGAGCTCCTAAAACTTTGTAGCTTTAAATGTCAGAGTTAGACCTAAAACCTAGGTCTGTCTGACACCTCTGTCCTCATAAAGGAGTGGTTACTCCTTTACACTGCCTTGTGGAAGACTGGCATTATTATTGCCATTTTATAGACAAAGAAACTCAGCCTTTTCTAACCGAATAGAAGTCGACTGAACTGTATAGAGTTTGGGTCTGGTTAATTTTGGCATGAGATGTTTTTATTTATTTGCAAGTTTATAAAGAAAAGAAACTCAGGTCCACAGACATCAAGTCATCCACTTAAAGTGGTGTGTCCCAAAGCCCTGTCTCTGAATGAGCACCATCAGCAGGGCAAGTGCTTCGGGATATACACTTCCAATATGCCTTTCAGGTAATTCCAATGAAGTTCAAGTTTCACAATCACTAGCTCAAGGTAAAGCCAAGGTCTGTCAGACTCCGGAGCTCTTGTGTCTCCTTTGCTAAGTTATTTCCAATACTAACAAAGTTACAGGCTGCCTGGGTGGGAAGGTTCCAACTGTTCCTTTCCCTGGAATGGCTGTTTCAAGAAGCCATTGCTGTCCTTCAGGTATGTGACCTGAAGGGTCCTAGCATGTGTCAATATAACTAAAGCTCCCCCTGTCAAGGTTCTCTCTCAACCATATGGGATTTCCCTCTCCTTTTACCTGAAACGTCAAAAACCCAAGAGTCAAGATTGAAGGAGTGGAAATTTCCAAGGTAAAGCAATGATGACTCACACAGCAAAAACCCAGAGCTCAACAGAGCCTCGCACAGAGGAATGCAAAAAAGAAGTGCAGAAATTCTGTTTGCAGGAACAATTATCTTTTCTGGTTGCTCTGGGATTAAATTGAATCTGGGAGAAGAATTGAATGTTACAAGCTTGCCACCTCCAGTTTTATTGAATATTTTACAGGGATTATTGAATATTTTGCAATCATCCACTTGACTGACAGATAAAGGACACACTTATTAAACCCCTGGAAACCCAGAGTTGTATGGAATTGTTTGCTCTTTGGAAGAGAGAAATAGGAATGTAAGTGGCCCTTCAGAAAGTAGACAAATTGTCCATTACAAACACTAAGGAGTTAGATTGTGGCAAATTGCTCAGAAATTTTTTGAACAAAAATGGATGTAGCACAATAAATAGTAAAAATTAAGAAATGTCTAAGATACTATCTGATCCAGGCCTTTTTTTTTTTTTATTAGAGGTGGAAAATTTGGTCCTGGGGGGTAGTTTCTAAAGATCATTCATTAAGTCACTAATAGAATTAAGAATAGTTTGGGGTCTGCAACCATCTAGCTCTTATTCAATGGTTTTCCTCAAAGGGTTCAAATGTTGTGTATAATCATTAGTGGTTTGTCTTCTAGTAGTTTCTGCATACATCCCCCTGTCCCCAATCTGATTTCTGCACAAATAGAACTTTCTCAAATTGAATTATCCTTTTCATCTCCTCGTTATGGGAGTAGCTGAGGTGTTCCTTTAAATATTCATTGAATGTCGACTATAGGGGAAATATTATAGGGATTGTAAAGATAAACAAGACACGGTCTCTGCCTTCAAGGATATTACTCTCCTCCATGAGGAGACTTGTAAATGGATCCATTTCAATAAATATGGTAAGTGATAGAGGAAAGGCATGTATAGTGTCCCTGGAATGCCAGTCAGAGGCTCAGCAGGTAATTAACTCTGTCTAACTGAGTTAGCAACTGCTCACTTAAAGGCCATGCAAGAGAAGACTTGTCCCAGGTGAAAGGTAAAAGAGCTTGGATGTGTCTGGAGCATCACAGACTCAGAGGCAGAGTCCAGTGCACTCTGCTGAAAGCATATGGTAGTTGGAACTTACTAAGTAAGGACCTCACATCTGTGTCCAATCTAAATTCACATTCCAGGAAAGCTAATCTATCTGAAAGCTGAATGACCCTAGTGCCAGGTGCCCTGGCTTTGGGCTGAATCCTGGCTTCTGGCCTCCTTGAGTTGCACAGCTTCATCTTTGCATTGCAGGAATGGGGACAGCATTTTGTCATCATCGTCGACAGGCACTGTGAGCTGGCACAGCCATTCCTTCCCAATAGCTTTTCAAAAGGACATCAGTGCGGCAACAAAGCTGAAGGTGCTGCTGACAATTTCTGCTAGGCCACTGCATCTCCAGAAGAAAATAGAGGCATCCTCCACACTTCACGGGTGGTCCTGAGTTCTAACAGGGCACTTAGAAAGTACTTCTTAGAGTAATCAGGGATAAAGAAAAGATGCTGGAAATGTAAATAAGTAGTTGCTAGGTAGCAGAATAAACCAAGTCTCAGAGACCTTTTTTTTTTTTAATCTCCTCAGCTCTAAGCTACAGCCTGGATAAGTGAAAAACACACAGATAATTCTACTAGCTAACACTTTGTGAGTAATTGCTGGACAAGGTGCTTTGAATGCCTCGTTTCATGTAATATTGGAAGTAGTCGTGTGGTGAGGTTAAAGGAACCTCAGAGAGTTGAAGTAGCTTACTTGATCAAGGTCATGTAGGTCCCAAAGAAAGCAAGCCTGGGTTTGAAGCAAGGGCTTATGGGATTGACCTGTCAGCAGCCCCTCCTTCAGGTAACAATTCCTTTACCTGACTTTCCTACTCTCCTTGTTTCTCACTCTTTTCTACAACCATTTCCTCTCTTTCTTCTTTATCGGATGCTCTTTTTTTTCCCCCTCAACTTCTAACCACTGAGGTACCTGGATCTTAGTCTTGGAGCACATCTGTCCTGTTTTATTCTTGCTGAGGTGGCTGCTGCTGCTGCTGCTGAGATGATAAACCAAGGAGCAGGCCAGATTGGAAGCAGGTTTTGGTTGGAGTGGGTAGTGCTTAAATCTCAGCCATTGGGTTTGAGGTACTAGTGAGTCACTAAAGAGGTGTCAGGTAGGCAGCTGAAGCTGGGTTCTTGAAATCCATCAGAAAATGGCCTGGAGACACAAATGTTAACTCTGCTTTATACACAAGGTGATTAAAGACACTGCTATAAATAAATAGAGAAACTGAGGATCCAGGTCCCTCTGACCCCTATAATCTTCCGCCTCTCTTCTTCAATGATCTCTGAGGCTTGGGGAGAGGGAATGTGCTATAGATGTCCAATGTCAATGTGAGCATTCTACTGGCTTTCATTCTTTGCACCTTAACCAGTGTGGGTCTCTGTATTAATCACCATCTACAGCCAAAAGCAGCTTCTCTGATAAGGGTTGAGAGATGCACTAATCAATGCGTGTAACGGTTAGTTATGAGAACTTAGTTTAATTCTACATCTATTTGGCATAATAATAATGATAGGTCCTCCCCTAGGTCATAAACCCTGTCTAGCCCCAGGTTCTTGTCCCTGATAACCGTGCCACTTAGGAGTTTAAACTTGTGGAGTGGACCTTAAGTCCTTCAAAAATGGTTAGTTACTCCCATGACATTCATACCACTACTGCACAAGTAGGCCTGTCCTGCCAGGCCAGAAGTTATCATAGATGACTGGAAATCACTTTATTCTGGTAGTGTGAATAGCACCTTCTGACACTGTAAAAACTGCCCAGTAGGAATATGGCTTTGTATCAGTACAAGCCCTTTTTTTTTTGTTTTTTTGTTTTTTTTCATGTTCTCTGATTCAAGTGTGTGGTGTCTTCAGTGATAGATTCCTATTGTCAATTTCCGGAGGGTAACCAGAAACACTGACAACAGCCTATAATGTTTGAGGTTCTGTGGGACCTATATGTCCAACAAACCATTCATGGCATTAAGCTTTTTATTTGTTAACCTGTGGTATCTAATAGGGGCATTGTCACCAGTTATAGGACAACTATATTTAGAAATTTTTTATATTTGCGCGCGCGTGTGTGTGTGTGTGTGTGTGTGTGTGTGTGTGTGTGTATGTGTGTGTGTGTGTATTCTACAGCAGTAAGGTTCCATATGACTTCTTTGAAAGGTCTTTGTGTTCGTTATACCCCCATATTCCCTCTTCTACCCTCCTGTCCCAGATATGATGGCTCACACCTGCAATTCAAGCACTGGGAAACTGGGAGTAGAGGGTCAAAAGTTCAAGATTAGCCTCACCTGTATAGCAAAGTTGAGACTGACCTGACCTATGTGGGATTCTTGCTCAAAAAATTAGAATGAAACTAATTTTTAAAAAAGGACGGCTTATTCTGAACTTTCAATATATCTAGAACGCATGTATTTCTCTCAATATCTACTCTCTCTATTCATCTCTGCCCAAGCCATCATCACCTCTTACCTCAGTAAAATATCGTAGTCCATAAATAATATATAATAACTGTATTGGCTGGTTTTGTGTGTCAACTTGACACACGCTAGAGTCAACAGAGAAAGGAGCCTCAGTTGAGGAAATGCCTCCAGGAGATCCAGCTTTAAGACATTTTATCAATTAGTGATCAATGGAGGGGGGCCTAGCCCAAATGGTGGGTGATGCCATCCCTGGGCTGGTGGTCCTGGGCGCTATAAGAAAGCAAGCTGCACAAGCCATGGGAAGCAAGCCAGTAAGCAGCACCCCTCCATGGCCTCTGCATCAGCTCCTGCCTCCAGGATCCTGCCCTGCTTGAGTTCCTTTTCTGACTTCCTTCAGTGATGAACAGCAATGTGGAAGTGTAAGCCACACAAAGCCTTTCCTCCCCAACTTGCTTTTTGGTCATAGTGTTTCATTGCAGCAATCGAAACTCTAACTAAGACAATAACAAAAAATAATAAATAATCTCTATATCCATTCTTGTGTTTCTCTACTCCATTTCCCCATAATAACCAGGGATATCTTTTTAAGCTATCCTAAACATTAGGATAAGGTCCAAAGGTAACATCCTGAAATCTTAAACTATTCACATCACCCAGGCTTTCACATCTTACTGCCCTTTTCTGTGAACTTCAGCTATGCTGTCTGCTCTCATAGAATTTTATCTATGCCATTTCTCTATCTAGACTGTGGTAGGCAGGCCAAATCTGGCCTAAGGTATCTATTAATATAAATAAAGTTTTATTAGAACATAGTCATGTCTGTTTGCATATTTTCAAGCAAATTGCAGCTTTCTTTTGATTTATTTTATTTATGTATTTTATGTAAGTGCATACTTTGTCTACATGTACATCTGCTCACAAGAAGACAGCATGAAACAGTTGTGAGTTATCATGTGGGTTCTGAGAATTGAACTCAGGACCTTCAGAAGAGTAGTGAGTGCTCTTAACCAGTGAGTCATCTCTCCAGCCCCACCTGTTTGTATATTTCTATAACTGTTTTTGTGCTGTGATAGTGTAGTTAGTTGCCATAGAGACCACTTGACCCACAAATCCTAAAATATTTACTCCCTGACCCATCACAAAAATAAGTTCCAGCCCCTAATTGATTATTTTAGCTCTTGACTCAAGTATTTTTTAATCTTCTAATCCCTTTATCCAACTCCTTCCCTTTTATCAACAGTATCACTCTGTTGTGTTCCCCCATTTTTCCCCTCAAGGCTGACTGCAGTTTTCAGACACATTTTTCTAAGATCTATTTTATGAAAGTTCCAAGGGGGAAAAGCATTTGTGGTTTATTGCTCCCCTATCCTCAGCATGTAGTACAATGTCTGTCACAGAATAGATACTCAAAACTCTTTGTAGCAAGTGGATGGATAGATAGATAAGAATTAGGCAGAGAAACACTACGTGCTCAGAACACTAAAAGGAATATTTGGCATAGATGGTGCCACGTATGGTTGTACTATTTTCAACATCTATAAGTGGATACAGGTGGAGAAATGGATCAGATGTTCCTTTGCCAATCAGATGTTGCCCAGATCTTAGCCCGTCTGGTGCATTTATCACCAACCTCAGAATTCTAATACTCAAAATTATTTTACACATTCATTTTCATGGTTCCTGGAATTCTGGGAGTTGTTAGTCAAACGAGCCTTTGAAACTTAGTCACTAGGTAGTCAGAGAGTGTGACCTAATCCACTGCCCCCCACCCCAAATCCCTTAAGCAGTAAGGGCTATAAATGAGAGGTCTTGAGAGCACATACAAATAGGGAAATCTCAGTTTGACTGCTTGCTGGCAAATAGAGAAGGCAAGAGAAATAGCAAAGCAACACTTGTAACAACAGATTTAGTTCTCACCTGGCTGGCTGCACATGTAGATGTGGAGATATGGCTTATTTGATGGTGTACTAGTGACCATGAGCACTGTCACACAGATATGGTCCATATAGCCATGGAGAGGCAGCTTCCCTCTTGCTCTGAGAACCGCAGGCTTTCTATAATTAGTGAAACTTACTTACTAGTTAAAAAGGAAGGCATCTGGAGCTATTTGGTTTTCTAGTTAATGAGAGAGATTTCTAGATGGGATGTGATATCTAAGTGAGATGCACACCTGTAGAAAATGTGAGTAGACTTCATTGGTTAAGAACAATGTTGTGGAGGAACTGGATTTTACAGAAACAAATGTCAGAATCAGTCAAGGCAGAAAAGGAGACCCAAGTGACCACTCTTTATTTACCACATCAAAATTTGATGGCATGAGAAACATCAGTCACTATGTTTTGTCCACAGTTTGGTGGGCCAGGAGTTTGGAGAGTATAGGGGATATTTGCTTCTTCTTGATGATGCTAGGATGTCCTGAGTGGCTGAAAATGGCTATGACAGCTCCCCTTGGGCCATATGTCTAGTACTTCAGTTCTTTCTCAGGTAGCATCTGCTGGGGATGAAATGGTCAAATGACTCTGTTGTTTGCATGTCTGATTCCAGGACTAAAATGACTCGAACATCTGGAGCAAGCTAATACCATCTCTCCCCATGCATTTGACAGGCTTCCTTATACCATGGAAGGCTCAGAGCAATCAGATGTCTTCTATCATCACCAGCTTCCCCCAGAGAGTATATTTCAGGAAAGTCAGGAAGAATGCCAATTATCTAAAAAATGAGGTCTATGTGCCAGCATCACTGCTGCCTATCATCATTGGGAGTAGGCATAGGCCAATTTAACTTGAAGAGACTTGAGGGGCAGACTCCATTTCTCTACAAGAGATATGGCATATGCATACAGGAGGGGAATCAATGGTATTAATTGCCATCTACTACATAATGCAGCTTCTTTGGTGAAGTTTGAGACATGTACTAATCTAGAGATATAACAACTAATGATTAGGAGTTGGTTTAATACCATGCCCCTTTAGTAGCAGGTTCTCCCTAGAGACTATGACCTGTCTAACCATGGGTTCTTGGCCCTAATAACTTACCAATTAGCCCAGAGATCCACAACTGGTCAAAATGCAGAAAATGAGAGACTGTGAAATATTCAGGCCTAAATGGGAATTCCATAATGCACACACTCCACCCAGTTTTAAGACTCTGGGATCATTGCAGAAGAGGAAGCAGGAAAATTATAGGAGGCAGAGGCAGTGGATTACTACAAGAAAACTGTGGTGATATTGTGTTTCCCAAAATATTGTGTACCCCAATAAACTTATCTGGGGTCAGAGAACAGAACAGCCACTATATACAGAGTCCAGAAAATGATGGCACACACACCTTTAATCCCATCACTTGGGAGGCAGAGATCCATCTGGATCTCTGTGAGTTTAAAGCCACACTGGAAAAAGCCAGGCATGGTGACTCACGCCTTTAATCCCAGGAAGTAATGGCAGGAAGCAGAAAGGTATTTAAGGCATGAGGACCAGGAACTATAGCCTGGTTAAGCTTTTAGGCTTTTGAGCAACACAGTTCAGCTGAGATTCATTCTAGATGAGGACTGAGAGGGTTCCAGTCTGAGGAAACAGGATCAGTTGAGGAACTGGCAAGGTGAGGAAGCTGTGGCTTGTTCTGCTTCTCTGATCTTCCAGCATTCACTTCAATACCAGGTCCTGGGGTTGTTTTTATTAATAATACCCTTTAGGATTTGTGCTACAGAAAACTGTTTTTCAGACACGACAGGGCAGATGCATACATAAACTCAGAGAAGTTGTGACAGCATGCACAGGACCTGCACAAGCTCAAGACAAAGTCCCAGTGTGTTGCACGAATCCTAAATGGCCTTATAATAAAAACCCAGAGCCAGATAGTGGGGTAAATGCTGAAAGATCAGAGGAAACAAGCCACAGCTTCTACTTCTTACCTCACCAACTCCTCAGCTTGAAATAGCACCTGCAAGAGAGCAAATTCCTGTCTCCTCCCACCTTATATTCCTTTCTCTGCCCAGCCATATCACTTCCTGTCTCAACCTTCCTAGTGTTAGGATTAAAGATGTGTGATCCTGAGTGCTGGAATTAAAGGTGTGTGACACCACTGCCTGGCTGTTTCTCTTTTAGACTGGATTAATCTCATGTAGCCCAGTGTGGCCTTGAATTCACAGAAATCCAGACAGATCTCTGGTAGTATTAAAGGTGTGTGCCACCACTGCCTGACCTCTGTGGCTAACTCTGTGGCTGGCTCTGTCCTCTGATCTTCAGGCAAGCTTTATCTCTTAGATTAAAAATATATCACCACACCAGTGTATTTGGGGGAGGTAGCTACTAAGTTTCACCTCTATCTGAGGAACTATTAGTAAGTGATAGCTTCCAAGAAGGAAGAGAGTTAGTTTTTAAGGATGTGGCACCCAATAAGACAACCTTACTTCAGTGGATGGCCACTTATCCCCAAGTATGGAGCCAGAACAAATTGGACTTGATGAGTTAAAGAAAAAAAAAGAGGATGTGAAGTTAGGTGTGTATAAGATGAATGGAGAGAGAAATGGTGAATATGATCAAAACTCAATGAATGAATACCTTAGTTAGGGTTTCTATTGGTGTGAAAAGACACCATGACCACAGCAGCTCTTTTAAAGGACACTTTTAATTTAAGTGACTTGCTTACAGTTTCAGAGGCTCAGTCCACTATCATCATAGTAGGGAGCGTGGTGGCATACAGGCAGACATGGTGCCGGAGGAGTAGCTGAGAGTTCTACATCTTGCAGGCAACAGGGAATCAACTGACTGTCACATTGAGCAAAGTTGGAGCAAAAGAGACCTCAAATCCCACCCACACAGTGACACACTTCCTCAAACAAGGCCATACCCACTCCAACAAAGCCACACCTCCTAATAGTGAAATTATGTGGGATCAATTACATTCAAGCTACTGCAATGAAATTCTCCCCAAATTACTAAAAATATATACTTTTGAAAGACTCAGTGGTAGCCATCTTAGAGACAAACTGGCACATTATTCTAAAAGGACAAAATGAATACACAGGGACAAAGAAGTATGGCAATGTCTGCTCTGGCTAAAAGTCAGTGTGACCAGTATGGATAGTTCACAATTTCCCAGTTTCAATGTTTGTTAGCAACAACTCTGCTGTTACCAAGAGTTTGGTAAGGTATCTGCAGAATTTCTGCCTCTAGAAACTTCTTCTCTCTTGTATAATTTCTTATGAGGGTAAACATATACTTTCAAAGAACAGCCCAGTGCTTGTGAGATATCTCAGCAGGTAAAAGTGCCTGGCACTGAACCTGATGACCTAAATTCTCTTCCTGGGACCCACAGAATAGAATGAGAGAACCAGCTCCAAGGTGTTTTCTGGGCTCCACTTGCCTTCTCTTATGGCGCGCGCGCGCGCACACACACACACAAACACACACACACACACTGAAATGTGATTTAAAAGTTTCAAAAACAAGAGTCTAAAAACATTAAATTTTCCCAGAGCTTTAGACAGAATGCAGAAGGTGGGAAACGTGCTTCTTTTCTGTGTTTGTGGTCCTCACCCTCCCTGCAGCCAGGCTGTCCCTGGCATTTTTTTTTTTTTTTTTTTTTTTTTAGTAATCTCATTTAATTAGACACACAGTTATAAATGGTTTGGCCTCTTGTGGCACCTGAACTATTAGCTCATTGGTATTAAGTGGTAGGAGATGAACGTAGGCAAGTTAACCACAGGCGAGGTCTTAACATAAAAGTGTTGAAATGCATTGATTTCTGCAAGGAGCTAAGGTAGATGTTAAAGATGGAGAGAAAGGCTTGCCATCCATTTTGTAAAGGTCATCCTGGTGACTGCGAGGTAAATGTGCTGGAGGTGGAGTTGATGAAACTAAGCAAGGCAGATCTTGTTTTTCCACAGAACCCAGGCTTCTAGGAAAGTGACAGCACGAAAAACTGATGCACACAGGAAATTTTGTTACATACACACACACACACACACACACACACACACACACACACACACACACACACTTGGGGAATTAACAATCACTACAAAAAAACTGCCATGACCAGCTCCTTGAAATGAAGGGGTAGGGGGGTGTGCTTCAGTATTACATTCTTAAAATTGTTTTTAAGCCCTGGGTATTGATTAGATCTTCTGGCTTGCTTCATATTTTTTTTTGGTCAATCAATATTTTGAGAGCTTGATACCTGGAAGTATTTGGGCATGTTTGATTTTGCAATGAGTGTCATTATTCAGATAATAACTCATTGGGACAGTTCAGTTTTTCCTAGGTGAAAACCCCTTTTCATCTTCAGGGTCTTTGATCTGGGTTAGATGAAATTCCTTCTGATCTGCAGATGTGACAGAGGCTTAGGAAATAAGAGAGTCATTCCAGGCGAGCAGAGTCACTCCTGTCCTTACAGCAGTGGGGACCTCAGTGGAGAGTCTTCAGCCAGCTGTGCCCCATCAGATGTCTCTACTTACAGATCTGTTCTCTGACCATTGTCACTATAAACTTTTCACTCTGTTCTGTCACTATTCTTTCAAATTTATCTATCAGCACAGGTTTATCTAACAATTCAATGTCATTGCTAAGCTTTACTTATCAAAATGGACACTTGCCTAGCCTGTTCTGAGATATAAAAACACTCTCACCATGAGTGTTCAGCCAGCCCTCCCCACCCCCAAACAACAACTCCCCTTTGCTCTTGGAATCAAGTTTAAATGTACCTCATAATCTATAAATCTATAGAGACAAAGAGACCAAGAATGAACTTACTTCTGTTTATAGCTTTATTCTCTCTCTCTCTCTCTCTCTCTCTCTCTCTCTCTCTCTCTCTCTCTCTCTCTCTCTCTCTTTCTCACTGTGTGTGTGTGTGTGGTGCATATGCATGTATATACACATGTGGAGACCAGAGGTCAATGTCAGGTGCTGCTTTTTCTATCTACCTTATCACTGATTGGCTAGTTACCCAGTGAGCTCCTGGGATCTGTCCATCTCCTCCACCCTCATCCTCAACATTTGAGTTGCAGGTATATGTCACAATGCACAGCTCTTCTATGTGGGTGCTAAGAATCTGAACTTAGGTCTTTATTCTTGCATGGCAGATAATTGACTAACAGAGGAACCTTCCACCTTACATTTTCAGGACCTCTCACTGAACCTGGAGCTCATCAATTTGTCTAGAGTTGGCTGGTCAGCAAGCTCCATGGGTCCTCCTGTCTCCACTTCCCCTATGCTGGAATAACAGGCATGTGATACCATGCCCATGTTGTTTTCTGTGCATACTGGGAATTGAACTTTGGTCCTAGTGCTTGTGTGGCAAGTACTTTTCCAGATGAGCATTTTCCCAGGCCTGTTGACATCTTTAATTTCATCTCTGACCACTGTCTGCTTTGCTTAATGCAGCCCAGAAATATTAACTTTCCCTCATTCTTTGAAAACACTGAGTACTTTCAACATCATGGCTTCAACAATTATGTTGCCTCCTTCTAGAATATTCTTCTCACTTTCATTTTTTTAGCCACTATTCCTAATTCAAGTCTGTGATCAAATGTCAACTTTGGAGGGATTTTCTGAATATCTAAGCTAAACAATTTTCATATCTTTATTTACAATTTTTAATTTTAATTAAAATCTAACCACATTGTTTTCCCTCATCTCTTTCCTCCTTCCAACCCCTCCTTTGTCACCCCGCCTCCAATCCCTCCTCCTTCCTCTCAAGTAGATGGCCTTTTTTTTACTTGATTGCTATTGTTAAATATATGAAGATGCATAAATATATAAATGCAACCCACTAAGTCTGCTTGGTGTTGCTTGTGAATATGTGATTTCAGGGCTGACCATTTTGTTTTGGATGACCAATTGGGAGCTCTAGGCAGTCATTATTAGTTTCTTGTAGCTCTGTCTCCAGATGTAGGACCCTCTGAGACTTCCCCTTTCAAGTTAGCATGTCTATTGTTCAGGTCTTGTTTAGGCAGCCACATTGTTGAGGTAACATAGAGTGTAACTTCCCTGTCATTTCTAGGAGACACAATCTCACAGCAGACTTCCTGGGCCTCTAACTGTCTTTCCACCCCCTCTTCTGTGATGTCTCCTGAGTCTTAGGTACAGGAGTTGTGTTATAAACATATCCACTGGGGCAAGGCTTCCCTTGGTCAGTTGGCCTATGCATTATGAACAGTTGTGGTTTTCTGTGATGATTTTCCATTTGCTTCAAAGAAAATCTTTGATTTGGGCTGAGAGCTACAGTTACCTGTGAGTAGAAGATTTAGAATGCACTTAGAGATTTTAATGGTTTAGGAAAGTAGGTTCTCCTCTAAGGTCTATGACATTATTAGCCCCTGTAGTGGACTAGGTTTCTAGTACCAGACATGATTTCTTTTCTATTGCAAGAGTCTTAAGTTCAGTTAGACAGCTATTGATTATTATCCAGATATAAGTGCCACTATTGCACCTTTAGGGATGTCTTGCCACACTGGTCATTATTGTGGATCATAGGCAACATGATTGGATGATGGTGCTGTGTATCAAAAATGTCATGCATGAAAATGCTTGTTTGTTCTTCTAGGTGTTTTGTGGCTAATATCAGCAGCATCTTTACTAGCCTGTAAAATCATAGCATATAGAATATTCACTCCTGTTTTGGCCACTACTACATTCTTGGAGATTAGGGTGGCTCTTGGTATAAAACTGATAATATATTATGATGTGTTGAATCACTTGTTAGTTTTGTAGTCAAGATGGGCCATGATGGTTCACTTTTAATTATTCAGTATTCCATCAACTATTTTTTTAATATTTTTTAAGACTTATTTATTATGTATACAGAAGAGGGTGCCAGATCTCATTACAGATGGTTGTGAGGCACCATGTGGGTGCTGGGAATTGAACTCAGGACCTCTGGAAGAGCAGTCAGTGCTCTTAACCTCTGAGCCATATCTCCAGCCCTCCATCAACTATTCTTATAAATTGCTAAAATATATGAAGGATTGATGACTAGAAGACTTCTACAGTTGCTCTTAGTTTTTAATCCCATAGTAGAGGAAGGAAGACCAGATTGTTCTGGTCTGGAAAGTGTATCTGGTGCATTTTGTGTGTCATTTCTTAGAAAGCTGTAATACTGGTATCTTGGTCTTTGTCATGAGGTCTAAAGATTCCTTCCCCAAGTGATTAGTTCATTGGGCTCCAACACATAGAAACACTCTTCAGAAACACTCTGTGGACCCTAGTGACCCTTCTACTTGTGATGTCTCCCTCTGTCTTTTACAAGGTTTTAAATTTCTAATGTTTAATCTTTCCCCAGTCACAGATTATCTGTCTTCAGTTTTATGCCTTTAGAAGTCTTCTCAATGTCTGGTGTAATTTGAAATTTTATCTTCTATTTGTGTATTAAGGAATATACCTCATTGTCTTTTACGTTGTGGTATAAAAGATACTAACAGTTATTGAGTCTTAACTAATTACCAAGGACTATGCTAGATCCTGTCTTATGTTACACCATATATTTTCTTAATCTGTGAGGTGGTGAGTATTAATGGAGCTAAGTTTCTTTGGCAAGGATAGAGATTCAGATTTAGATAGATTATGTAACTTCTTCAATTCCACACAGCTATCAAGTGGCAAAGCTGATTTGAAAACTAATCTTTTGATTGCATGTGATTTTACTGTAATAATGACCTCTTTCCCAAATAGTGAGAAATAATCACATATTTTCGGGGCTACTGAAATAATGGCCCACTTAGGACAGTGATGTCTTCAAATCCCAAGATATAGTCTATTCCTTACTCTATTTTTAAGAGTTCACTAAACTTTTCAGGATGCTGTTGATATTATTTCATTCAACAATGTCTCTTGGGTACCTGTTCACTGTATGATAGCATGTCACAGTTCTTCTACCACATCAGTGAATAAAGCAGAAATATAAAACTGCTTTCTGAATCTTTCTGAAAGCCACATTTCAACAGTGGCAGAGAGACAAATGAGTAACAAGCAATAAAAAATGAGTAAATTGTGTGACATGATAGAAATTATAAATACTCTAAAACAGTGGGACAGGCTGAATGGGATTAGAGTCCCAAGTAGTCAAGGGTTTGGGTTTTGCAGCAGATGGGATTTGACCAAAAACTTTAAGAAGACAGGAGATATGTAAGAACATCATCCCTAGTAGAGGATTCCAAGACATGTGTGCCTGATGTGTTGGAGGAAAAACAAGGAACCCAAGATCCTGTCTTAGCTTTGAGGCTCTAGAGAACCAGGTTTTAATAATGAAAAGCCCTCACTGTTCATTACTTCTCTGAACACAGATACTTCCAAAAGACACTATTGTGAAGATATTTAACCCATGATTCTTCCAAAGAACAACAAACACACTGAGGCAGAAAGTGAGTCATCCAGGGTAGGACCCTGGCAGCTTCCCTGACTTTCTCCCCGCCTTAGAATCTGACACTTGCACACCAGTCAGCCTCATTCTCTTGGTCCTGCTTGGCAGGGAGCCCAGTACCACACTGATAAGGATGCTGGCTGGCATAGTCACTTCCATCACTGTTTGCTGAACTTGTTTTTTTTTTTCAACTAACCAGAGATGTAGGAGGGTTAAGTCACAATCCCAAGTCATTTATTGAGCATGGAGATTTCTTAGGTAAGCTGTTGGTTAGCAAATTCATCACAGTATACTTTTTACTTAGCAGGATCACTTCATTAGTGCTTTATTGCTGGAATTGACTGTCAATTATGTGGTTAACTCATTTACTTAAGAAATGATTTTTTTTATCTGGGCAAAGTCATTCAAAGTACATTGTTAACTCTTTAACAATTAAAGATTGCTGTCAATGCCAATTCATGTCATCAGGAAAATTACACCATTTATTTCCCTTGAAATATCAGATACTGGGAAATGCTATGAAAAAGCATAGTGTAGTTCATAATCTATTGAAAATTAGAAACTTTTACTAAATTGATCAGAACTACCAAAGCTAAGCAAAGTTAGCTAGAAGCTTTGCTTGTACTCTCCTTGGAATGAATTATTACAATGGAAACCTATGCGTATTTCTTTAAAGTTTATGTTTTTGTTGATATTATATCTTTGAGTACTCAAAAACATCATGGAGTAATGTTAAGATCAGTGATTGGCAGCCTCTAAGATGGCCCCAATGATTCTTGCCTTATATTCTCTATCAGTGTATCATCTCCTTCCTATGAGTGCAGGCTACATCTATGACTGGCTTCTAATGCTAGACTATGACATGATAAAATGGTGAGATGACACTTTCAAGATTAGGTCATAAAAAGACTGTGATTTCTATCTTGGTGGTTTATTCTCATGCTCTACAGGGAGCCATCCATGGTGTTGTGTTTCCTTATGGGGAGATCTAGTCAGCAAGTAACTGTTAGAGATATCCAACCAGTAAGATATCATCAAGGAACTAAGGTTCATATGCTGATGTTCTATGAGAAAATGAACCCACCAGAAACTATGAGAGAGAACTTGGAATCAGATTTTCTTCAAGATGAGTCTTCAGATGAGACCATGAGTACCACATTATGAAAGGCATAGAAAAGTCTCAAATACATTCAAACTTTATGGTTTCTGCAGAGCCCATGAGATAGCATTATTTATTGTATTATTTTATACTGTATTAAGATTCAAGGTTCAGAATGAGTCATTTGTTACACAACAACAGAGAACTAGTTCATGGCTTACCAAGTGAGACGTTATAATAGTTCATAGAAATCCTTTTGGCTAATAAGGAGTGGAGCCAGGATTTCGCTCTGGTTCTTCTGCTATATCTCAGCAGGAAAAAAAAACAAAACAAAACAATATGAGCTACAGACCAGACCCCTCCTTGTTATTTCCAATAATCCTAAAATTTTTGAGATTCCCACAGAGACAACTACTAAGAGGCTCTTTACCAATAGCAGTGATTTCCTCGTGATTTTCACACCTTCATTGCCCTGAGAAGAAGCAACTGAGATTTTTGAGACTGGCAAGCAAGCTGAAGGATAGATCCCTACCATCTTTCTAATTGAATCAAACTTGTCTTGGTTTCCATAAAATGCTTATAACTGTGATTCCCAAACATGACTTACTCCAATCTAAAACTATGAAATCCCTGTCTCCTGGGTATGGGTTCACACAATCTGTATCCAATGTGCTGCCCAAATGACTGTTAATCCTCATCAGGATTTGGGGATCTATTATGTAAGTCAAACAAGACTGGCATTACAGTGATCAGCCATTATAATTCAGCAGCTGAGAACCTGCCAAACTGATCTTTGAAATGGGTATTACAGTGTTTCATTAGTTCTAACCATTAGTATTTGTTTCTCCTCAAGTAAAACCATCAGCTTTCGATTGCTTGAAGTTTTGTTTGGTTGGCCTTGAACAATATCATGCTGACCATTTTCATTCATTTATTGGAAGCATTTTCAATTTTATGAGCAATTGCAGGACACTCTGAAGAACAATTGTCTTTATTTCCTGGAAGTTCCCTGATGGACTGCTCAGTCCTTTGCTACTCAAAGTGTGGTCTATATCCAGCAACCTCAGTATTACTGAAGGGTAACTAAAAATGCATATTCTTAAGCCACATGCCACATCAGCATGACCAGAGTCATTTTAAAGTATCTCAGAGATATAAAATAAAGCATGGGAAGCATTAGTCTAATTCAATTTATTAAATTAATAAATTGAATAATTTAAATAATAATAAGATTAATTTAATAAACTAAAATTTATTAAAACTAAGATACAAAGAGGTGAGAGAAATTAAATAATTCAGTGAAAAACCTGGGAGAGCCTCTGGTCTTGAAATTCCCAAACTATTCTTTCTACTCTATCAAAGTTGTATTGTCTGTGCTGTTCACTGTACCCCAAAACTCTAAGTATCCAGGATACAGTTTAAAATGAACAAGGGAATTCTCTACCTTGGACCTTGTACAGTAGAAAATTCATTTTAAATAGCTGTTACACATTTACATTTTCTCTTCCAGGCAAGGTTAGTCATTTCATTTTCTCTTTCTTACCCATCAATAAAAAGCAAAGTCACCTGTCAGACTGGAGATTGTAAAACCTGTCAAAATTGAAATTTTCTAGTTTAGCTAAATATTACTCTGCAACTATTCTGCATGCCTTTGTCTTATTACAATTTTGATAAATGAGAGAAAGAAAATAAGCCCATTTCTTTAGAGTGAAGCATCACTTAAAAGTCCATTGTTTTCTTCTTCCTGTCAGTGTGAGAGTTCTGAGGGTTAGAAATCACACACACACACACACACACACACACACACACACACACACACACACACACACACTGCTGAGCTGAGTTTTTAGTGTATGCACAGTAACTTTAGGACCAATGAGAAACTTCAGATCCTGTCTAGCCCAAGCTGGAGTCACACTGAAATGGGCAATGTTTACTCTGAGAGAAGGATGTTGGGGTTGGGTCTAAGTGTAATACTTAAAATCACTAGAAGCCCATTTGGGAGATTTACATTTTTAAGTAAATGTGGCTTGTTCAGTTATTCACACTTGCCAGGATAGATGAACTAGAAGTAGGAAGGATAGGGCAGTAGATAGTTTCCTATGGTGTTTATTAGCAAGTTAGAGGACAGAACAAGATGTTGGTACTAAACACAGATCACAGAGAAGCACTGGTACATACTAGACATGTGGCATCTGCCATCATGGAGTTTACAGTCAGGTAAAGAACACAGATATGATACAGTTTCACTGTCAGTCAGTCACTCTTACAATTCATGAAGATGACATATGTTCAAAGAGATACACTGTAATTCATGAATGTGATGTGATTGTCAGAATATAATATAGGATCCTCAGATGGAAAGAGACGAGTGCCTTTCTTGATGTCTTTATTCAGAAAAGGGGGAAAGTGGATAATCATCACCTAGATTCTTCTGTTAAAATTTTACTAGACTTATTTTGTCATCTATCTCCCTATCTGTTAATCCATCTTGATTTTATTATGCATGTCAAAGAGAGTTTCAGACATCAGTACATTTCCCCTTTCTTCTAATACTGAACTGTATATCATTCAGTCATCTATTATTCTCTTTGAAATAATTTTTATTGAAAATAGGTTCTTCTCTCATATGGTACATCCCAACCACATACAGTACATCCCCCTCCCTCCATTCCTCTTACTCCTTTCTATCGTCTCTCTCGCCCAGATCCATTCCCCCTCTGTATCCTCTTCAAAAAAGAGCAGGTCTCCAAGAGATGAAAGCCATAAGGGACAAAACAAGACATAGTAAGACAAAGCAAAAGCCTTTGTATTGGGGCTGGACAAGGTGACCCAATAGGAGGAAAGAGTCCTAAGAGTAGACAAGAGAGTCAGAGACACACCTGCTCCCACTGTTAGGAGCCTTGAGAGAACACCAAGCTAACAGCCACAACATATACACAAAAGATCAGGTGCAGACCCCTGCAGGCCCTGTGCTTGCCATTTCAGACTCTGAAGCCCATGTAGCCCATGTGAGCCCTGCTCATGGTGATTTGGTGGGCCATATTCTCCTGGTGTCCTCCATCCCCTCCGGCTCCTACAGTCCTTTATCCTCCTTTTCCACAGGGGTTCCCCAGTCTCCAAGGGGAAGGACCCAATAGAGACCTTCAATTTAGATTCTCTCTGCATAATGTCTGGCTGTGGGGCTCTGAGCGTGGGCCCATCTGGCGCCAGAGGAAACCTCTCTGATGACAACTGGACAAGATAACTATCTATGAGTGTAGCAGAATATCATTAGGAATCATCTTACTAATTTTTTTCTAGTCATCTAGGTCTCTGAGCCATCCAAGCAGTGTATGGCATGGTCTTCCACTTGTGGTATGGACCTCAAGTTAAACCAGATTGGTTGGCCACTCCCACATGGGCTGAGCTACCATTGCCCCAGCACATCTTACAGGCAGGACAGATTGCAGGTAGATGGTTTTGTGGCTGGTTTGTTGTCCAAGTTTCTCTTTCCATAGCTTGCAGAGTACCCTCTCATGCCAAAGAGATGTAGGGATGAAGGCTCCATGCCCATACCAGTTCAACACTCTGTGTTCAATGAGCTAAATGGAAGTTGCCCTCAGCAATTGAGCCCCGCTTTTTTTTTATTCTATATGTCTTTCACATCATGTATCTTGATCCCATTCATTTCCCCATCCCTTCACATCTACCCTTCATACCTGCACACACACCTACAAATAAAATAAATTTTAAGAGAAAAAAAGGGAAAAATTAAAAATCTTGTCATGGAAGCTACAGTGTGACACAGTAAGTCATACCACAGACCTCTTTGTCCATAATCTTTACTTGCATGTGTTCCTTGCAAAGAGTCATTGATCTACTTTGAGTTCTCTGCTTTCTACTACATTATTGATGCTGGGTCCTCACTATACTCTTGAGCATCCTGTTGTTGCCCTATGCTGTGGAGATCCTGCAGCTTTGTGTCTGTGGGTGAGCTTCCCTCACATGCTCTAGCAGATCATAGATGGGGTATATGTTGGGGTGGGCCAAGTCATAACCCTGGGTCTGGCCTGGGCAGCTAAAGGGTTGGTCCACCAGATGAGAAATGGGGACAGCTCTCCCATCTTTACAACTTTGAGGCTGGCTCACCCATACCTGGGGCCCCACTTCTTTACATATACAAAATACAAACATATGAAATTTTCCATCCCATGAGTTCAACATTCAGATACACTTGTACAACACAAGTCCTTAGTAACATAAATTATCTGCATATGCCCCGTGTGCCTGTTCACAGCCAGTCCCATCTCCAACTCTATACAATGACATTTTTTTTAAATATAACTTTCTTGGTGTTTCTTCCACCACAGATCATATGTCTCTTCTAAAAGAAGATGTAACTTTTTGATTTTTTTTTTAGACAAGTTCTTGCTATGCAGCCCAGGCTGGCCTCAACACAGCTTACCTGCCTTAACTTCCCAAGAACATATAGAAGCATGCACCTCCATGTCCCTTGGGAAATGACCTTTGAGTTGAGCGCCCCCCCCCCGAATAAGTAGTATTTATATGGTCTTTAAAGGTTGGGCAATCAACCATTCCAGCCATGGGATGAGAGTAGCCTGAATACTAGAAGTTGGTGAAATAGCCAAGATGACCAAAGTTTAGTGAGCGGAGGTCGAAGTGGTACACAACAGATGAGAAGGGTGCTAACTAGAGTCCCAGGAGCCTTGAGAGCATAGCAAACAGTCCAAATACTGGAATGTAGCTGGAAGTCAAAAGTTAACCAGTAAAAGACTTGAACAGAGAGATGGCATGCCCCATTTGGATTTCTGCAATGCAAACTAGAACACAGACAAGCAAGAGGACATCTTTGGAATTGTAGGCCTGCTGTTTTCAGCCATTAGGAGGGACATATGGCAGATAGAACCCTGGCCATGGAAAGAAGGGAACCCTCTCTTCCTCCTCTTTCATATTAATGGGCATGTTTGATTGTGTCCCAGTCCTCAAAGGTTTTTCTAACTGGAATCACACCTTTTCTCATTATATCAGATTTGTCAAATACATAGAATTTTCTATGCATATTTCCAAATTGTTAGCAGTCTATCTTAGTTACTTTTCCATTGTTGTGCTAAGACACCATGACAAAGGCAACAGAACATTTTATTGGGCCTACAGTTTCAGAGGGTGAGTCCATGAGCATCATGACAGGGAGCATGGCAGCAGGCAAGCAGGCATGGTGCTGGAGAAGTAGCTAAGAGTTTACATCTGATCCATAAGCATGAAGCAGAGGGAGCTAACTGAGAATGGTGTTGACTTTTGAAACTTCAAAGCCTAACCCTAGTGACACTTATCCGACAGTAAGGCCACACCTTCCCAAAGAGTTCCACCAACTGGGTACCAAGCATTCAAATATATGAACCCATGGGTGCAGTTCTCATTCAAACAACCACAAAATTCTAGCCAATATAAGATCTCTCTTTCAAGATAAGTAGCTCAGGCTGTCCTAGGAGCCATGATCCAGAGCAAAGTAAGTAAGGCAACATGAATCTTCCACTATTTGGGGTTTTTTATGCTAGTTGTTGTTCTGTCAAAAACAGCAATGACATCAGGTCCCATCTGCAGTCCCTTGTGCATGCAGCTTCAATCAATCCTTTTATCTATGACTCATTCCCTTCCTCATATAATCTCATTCTTTCTTTATAGATAAATGCTTCCTAAATGCCACCCCAAGTTGTCCTTTTGTGCTTACAAAAATATCAAAACTGCAAATTACATGTCTTCATTACTTCTGTGTGGAGCAAATTACTGACCAAGATATATTCCTTGCATTTCTTTGCAGATTTTATTTGTACTAGCATGTCCCAGCCATGGACTGATGTTACATAAATTCTCAGTGATAATCATCTTTATGACATTCAGCAATCTTACACTTTCTTCTTCCTTGGCATACTCCTGTCTCCCCTAGTAAGCAATATACTCCCCAAAGGCTGTTCCCCACCAGCCAATATTTTTACCATGTTCTTTCATTAGTTTGTACAACATTTTAGAATGGTATTTCATTGTCTCCTTTGGGGTATTTTTTTGCAGGTCAAAGTTGAGCATTTTTCCAGGTCCATTATTTTCTAACATAAATGACTCTGAAAGTGAAAATGAATAGAGCACATACAAGAATGGAGCAGTAGACATATCTTACAAAAAAAGGACTCTTGTTCCCATTGAGCTAAAACATCTTAAAAGCCCACAATTATATCCCTTCCTCTTTGTGGTCCAACAATATGTTTTCAGGCTTCCATACCCACCCTTCAGCTTTCATCCTTATTTCCCATTAGAACCATGAGTGGTTAAGACCAGAAAACACCCTTCACATGGTTTCTGACATGCCCAACACCCTTCATT
Source organism: Peromyscus maniculatus bairdii (assembly GCF_049852395.1). NCBI lineage: Eukaryota > Metazoa > Chordata > Mammalia > Rodentia > Cricetidae > Peromyscus > Peromyscus maniculatus. The sequence continues at coordinate 145,885,676 of NC_134855.1, forward strand.
TTGGCTTCAATTATATTAAGTGTATAAAACTCATGCTGAAGCACACTGGTATTAACTCTTCTGCTATTTTCTACTGACTTCCATGAAATTGTGACAAAAAAGAAATCAAAGTTTTCAAAAAAATTAATAGTGAAACCCATTCATCAAATGAAATTCTCTCAGAAAATTTATTTTCTAAAACATTTATGAAGCCAATTAGATCTGGTTGGAGCAGAAGTAGAAGATGACAGAACATACACATAAAATCCTACACAAACACACACACACACACACACACACACACACACATGCTTTCGCATGTGCTAAGACCATGCATATGTTCACAAAACCCTTCCCAGTGCTCCAATTCACTCTCACCTACAAAGGAAACACTGAAATGGGTCTGCTTTCCCAGCTCTGTCTTAGCTACTAGAACACTAAGTCCACACACTGATAATTTGCTTATTTCTTGCAGACCAGATGAGTGAAACTTCTCAATTAGTTGTCTACTCCGAACAAAACTAACAACCCCAACTGCTGATCACTTGTACCAGTCAGGACTGGTGATCTTTAATCGGAAGCATATGGGTCACCAGAGCACTGCTGTCGAATGAATGGCACAATCTAAATTTGAGGATTGTACAGCATATATAGTCAACTGACTGTTGTGGTCCTGTGAAAGCCTAGATTAGAGGGCCCCTGGGAGAGATGGGAATCCATTGGTGAGTCCCTGACAAAATACAGTATTTCCCTGAAAGATACTTGTTTTCATTGTTGAGGCAATCACCAGCCCTCAGCATAGACACAGTGAAGGGACATCAAGGCTGGAGTTCTGCTGCATGAGAAACCAAGGGACAGAGCTGCCTTTGCATCTAGACTGTGGCCCATCCGTTTCCTGATTAAATGTTCCGGACATTTAATGGCAGTTGTGCAGATGTCGGCTTTGAGAGAAGGACAAAAAGAAACACAGTGTCTGATCTCATCACTGCATTGGAATCCACACTGTCTGGCCGTGGCCTTGTCCACAAGAACACTAAGCTGTTTGCTGCGGCTCCTCCAGCACTGCTTATTCACCAGCTAAACATGCTCTACCAATCTAGCATTAGCTAACCAGTTATCTGTTTTGTTTTTTTTCCAAAATCATTTTTTTTTGGTAAAAGGTTTGTTAGTAATTTACTGTTTTCAAAGTTGAGAGACAGATTTTTCCTTTGCTTCAGCCTTTCTACTGCATCCTTTCTCCCCATCCTATTATCTTCAGTTTTTGTATATTTTATGTACTTTCCACTTTCAGTGACTATATTTTTCATTTCTAGATGTTGACTTTGTGTTTTTCAAACCTGCCTCTCTATCTCTGCTGTGTGTCTCATACCATTACAAGTCCATATTTCTTTCTTTTCTCCTCTTTTTAATCCATACAAATGTATTTATTTTATGGTGTCTCCAATTGTTTTATTATTTTCAGTTCTTGGGAGGTGTGTTTCTCAGCATCATGTCTGCAGCTTCTCCCTCCTGGGGATAAACTTGTCATTTTCTATATTTTATTTTTCTATTGAGTTCATCTTTAGTGGAGGTGGTTTTGTTCCAAGGTAACTAATGTGTCTTAGATTATGAAAATGCCTCTGCAGGCTGATTTCTTGTTTACCTGTGAGATCAGAGAGATTTCCCATGGTCTTGAGGTTTATAAATTGATTTCTAGGTTTACAGTGGCTCTATCACACCAGGTACAAGTGTTGTTGAGTGGTATTTTTTTTTTTTTTGGTTTTTGTTGTTTATTTATTTATTATTGAGTGTGTGTGTGTGTGTGTGTGTGTGTGTGTGTGTGTGTGTGTGTGTGTTGGTGGTGGTGGTGTTTGTGTGCATATATATACAGGCTGGAGGAGGACCTTACCTGTCCTGTTTTATTACAGCTTCTGCCTTGTTCCCTTTAGATGGGGTCACAGGGTCTCTCACTGAACCTGGAGCCTTTGGAGGTTTAGGGGACTAAGCTGGCAGCTAGCGAGCCCTAGAAATCCTCCTGCTCCCCCTCTGTTCTTCCAAGAGGTAGGATGACAGCTGTGAACAGCATGGCCTTTTGCCTGGAGGCTGGGATCCAAACTGGGGTCCTCATGCTTGTGCATCAAGCTTGGACACCTCTCCAACCTAAGCACATAAATATTGCCCCCAGAGTCTCATGTGATAGAATTCAATCTAGAGTCTTCTCCCTGCTGTTTTTGATCTCTATCTGAAACCTGAGCTCTCTTCATTTTATATGCTGATATGGTTGACTTACCCACACACACTCTCTTACAACATGTCCAGAAAATTACATACTTTAATTAAGAACAACAAGATTAAAATACTGTACATTGATTGTTCAATAATAAAAATAAATAAGTTTACATAATTTTTATTTCTGGCTATATATTTGTTTTTATTGATAAAATTAGAAATTTTAGCAACAAAATTTTGCAGTATAGTTTTTATATGATTTTTCCTTAAAATTATGTTCTTCATTCTGTTTAATAGTTATTGTGACTTTTATTCTCATATCTATATTTAGCTGACTTTTAGTGCTTCCAATATCAGTTCTTTTATAACATGACTTCCTTAGTTCTCATGGGTTTTGTTTTGTTTGTTTGTTTTTGTTGTTTCTCACCTACCCAAACCTCTGGGAAAGAAGCTCCCCCCCCCCTGCCCAGTATAACTGGAAGCTTTGTGTGCGGAGAATGCCTGTCTATAACCTTAGAATTGAAAAAGAACTTGTTTCAGTATGTAATCTTGGATTCATACCATTTTCCCTTTGAGAATTTTTATTTCACTGCTGTCTGGCATTTAAAATTGGGCAAGAGAAGATACAGTAATGCTGTTTCTTTTATTTTAGCAATAGTTTTCTCCAGCCTAAATGTTTGTCTGAGTCTTTCTACATCAATGATGTTTAAACAGCTGGATCAGGCTACAGGTTCTAATTTTGAATTGTATGTGGGAGCACTGTATTTGAAGATCTTGGTTTTCTGGTTTTTTCCTTCCTTTCTGCCAGGAGCTGTGTTCACATGGTGTTCTTCATTATTGCCCTTGTTCACTTAGCCTGTTCTCTTCTTTAGTAACATGATTATCTGTCATTTGTCTGTCTGTTTCCTTTTCCCTGAAAGTACCTCTTTCCCTGAAAGCATCTCTGTCTCACTTAGACATGAGCACACATGACTAGATGACAGATACAGAGGGAACCATAGCCCTTTGTTCTCATTCCCTCGCCTTTTGATCTGGAAGTTTTTCAAATGAATTGTCCACACGGGTCTGCCCGTTCCTTGTTCTCATAAATTCTAGTGTCCTCCTCAACTTTGCATTGTGCTTCCTTTGTTTCATTAGTTCCTCAGCAATCTTTTCTTTTTTCCTAATAAAAATTTAAAGTTGTGGTTGTAACTCCACCCATGACACCTTAACGGTGTGGCTACCTAAATGGGACCTGAACAATGACCACACAATAGACATGCTATTAGAGAAGGGGGCTGTCTCGGGGGGCCTCCCCTAGACAAAGAACTACAAGTAACTATGGACTGCTGAGAGCGGGAGAAACAGTCATCCCCAGGGTGAGCCCCTAGTTGATTATCTCATACCAAGTGACCAGTTCTGAAATAATATACATGCGTGCAACACCAAATGAACTGAGCAAGTTGTATTAATACACTTAGACATTTATATAACAACAATTAGATAAAAAGAAGCTATGGATTTGAAGGGGAGGCAGGAGAAAGTTGTATGGAAGGAGTTGGAAGAAAGAAAGAAAAGGTAAAAATTTCTGTGTTTATATTTTAATTCTAAAGCATAAAAACATTTAAAAGAAAAATGAAAATTGAATTATTTTGTTTTACTTTTGGTTAATCTATTCATTGTGCAGACTAATGACATCTAATGAAAACTGTCAACATATATCTAAGGCATGCACTGATCAGATCTAACTGGCCTTTTCCACTCCACCTCCCACCACACATGCTTCAGCCTCTGGTTATAGTTAGTTTACATTCAGGTTGATGTCTGTCAGCTCTTACAGATGACAGAAAACATGTGGTTCTGGCCTTTCTTTGCCTGGCTATTCCACTGAATGTAAAGTCCTCCATTTACAGGCATTTTGCTGTAAGTGGTAGCATTCTTCTTTATTATTTTTTTATTTTAAACAATTTTAACTTTAAATATTTTTTGATTGTATTCTTCCCCTCCCCCAAGTCCTTCCAGATCTTCTCTCTTTCCTCCCATCCAACTTTAAGTTCTTTCTCAATAAACAAACAAGCCGGACGGCAGTGGCGCACACCTTTAATCCCAGCACTCGGGAGGCAGAGGCAGGCGGATCTCTGTGAGTTCGAGGCCAGCCTGGGCTACCAAGTGAGTTCCAGGAAAGGTGCAAAGCTACACAGAGAAAACCTGTCTCGAAAAAAATAAATAAATAAATAAAATAAACAAACAAAACCAAGAAAACAAAACACCCCCCCCAAAAAAAAGAAATAAAACACCAAACTTTACAAAATAAAAGCACACACACAAAAAAACAAAACAAAACAAAAAAAAACCTGTGGAGTCTGTTATATGTTGGGCAACTACTACTCTTAACATGAGACCTGCCCTGGAGTGGTTGATATACCCAGTTTCACTCCATTGGAGAAAACTGATCTTCCTTCTCCCAGCAGGTATAAATGATAGTTCAATTGTTAACCTTTACCCTAGTGGCTAGGTTTTCATTCATTCATCCATTCGTTCATTCATTCATTCATTCATTTGTTTAAATATAACAAAATAAAATATAGTAAGAAAATAATATAAATAATATAATAAATATATAATATATTTTATAATATATAAAATATATAATAAAATAAGATTAATAAAATATAAATAAAGTAATATAAATAATATAAACAAAAACTAGCTGATCGAAGTTGGACAAGACAAACCAACAGAAAAAAAAGAGCCTAAGAGAAGGTATGAGAATCAGAGACCTACTCATTCACACACTCAGGAATCTCATAAAATCCTAATCTAAAAGCCATAATATAAACACAGAAGACATGGTGCAACCTGTGCAGGTCCTGTGCATACTGCTGCTTCAGACTCTGTGAATTCATATGAGCTTTGCTCGTGTTGACTTAGAGGACCTTGTTTTCTTGGTGTCCTCCATCCCTTCTGGCTCTTACACTCTTTCTGCCTCCTTTTCCATGGGGTGCCCTGAGCTCTGAGGACAGGGATTTGATGGAGACATCCCATTTAGGGCTGAGTGTTCCCTGCTCTTTCACTCTCTGTGTAATGTCTGGCTGTGTGTCTCTATATTTGTTCCCATCTGCTCCAGGAAGAAGCTTCTCTGATGATGGTTGAACAAGGCACTAATCCACAAGTACTGCAGAATAGCATCAGGAGTCATTTTATCACGACATTTTTTTCTTTTTTCTTTGTTTTGTTTTGTTCCATTATTATTTTGTAAAAATCTTGGGTAACTAGTCTCAGGTTCTTGGTCACCCATGCAGTGTTGTATGGGTTCCAACTTATAGAGTGGACCTTAAATCAAATCAACTATTGGTTGGTTATTCCCACAAGCTTTTTGCCACCATTGCCCTGGCTTATCTTGTAGATAGTACACCATTGTAGATCAAAAGGTTTGTGGCTGAATTTGTGTTTATGTTTTTCTTTTGAGAGCATTCGGAGTAGCCTCCTGTACCAAAGACACCAGAACATAGGGGTGAAGGATCTATGTAGGCACTAGTTCAATCATGTTCAGTGAATTTTGTGGGTGTTATCTTCAGCAATGGGGACTTGCTGTCAGTTTGTGGAGAGTCTTGACAACAGCCTGGATTGTTTGGAGATTCTCATGGGACCCCTTTGGCCAACAACTCAATTAGATGTAACCTAATCCCAGTACTGGAAGCTTCATTGGTAACAAGAGATAATCAGCTGGGACCCTGTCTCCCCCAATGTTGGCAATTTTGTTTAGATGGACTTCATATATGTATATTTTAGGAAGTTTCTACTGTATTAGGTTTCCATACTACCCCTCAAATTCTCCTTAATTTTAGCTGTTTCTACCCATATTCCTTCCCACAAACCCCACTTGATCCTCCTGTTCTAGCCATCCTTTTATCCATCTCTATCTATTCTATTTCCCTTCCCTACTGAGATCTCGCTGTTCCCTCTAGTCCCTTATAATACTAACCTGTATGGAACATGATCAATTTAAAAAAACTGTGTCTTCATAATCTGTTCCTTCCCTTATTTCTTCATATGTTCTTGCCTTTTCCTAAGATGCATTTCAAAAATGCATTTTTGCTTTCTATGATGTAAGCTAACATGCTCTAAAGAGAAGTCATGTCAAATTAGCTTCAATGAATACTTAGTAATTTGTATAACAGAATATAAAAGTGAGCATCAGAACTGGTTCTAGAAGGGTTTTCAGGCATTTCATCTCACATTGGCATTGCCCCTAGGCTGACTTCCATCATGAAGCCACGATTATTTTAGAAATTTTACTCATCAAACCCAGATCTTACGGTGGACAACAGCAGGGAAAGGTAGCAAGATTAGCCTCCTTAGCTGTAAGAAGTCCCTAAGACGTTCCTCACATTTCATTGACGGGGCAGCGCTGACAACGGGGATCAGAACACCCAACTGACATAAACAGAAATCAGGATATTCTCACAGATCTAGGAATAAGTTCCTGGACTATATCAGGAAAATCTAGGCACCCAAATTAATTTGGGGTCCTTACCAGACAGGATAGCTCTTCAGCAAAGAGTAAACACTTCTAACTATTGTGAGTTTAAAAATATAGAGAGAACACAATCTTCCTTACTGCTTGCTAGCTAACATGGTGTATTTTCATGAGAACCCATTTCTGTCTTATTTATGTTTGTTTTTTTATTTTTTTATTCATGTATTTATTTATTTATTTTATTATTTGGTTTTTTGAGACAGGGTTTCTCCATGTAATTTTGGTGCCTTTCCTGGATCTCACTCTGTAGACCAGGCTGGCCTCGAACTCACAGAGATCCACCTGGCTCTGCCTCCCGAGTGCTGGGATTAAAGGTGTGCGCCACCGCCGCCTGGCTTATTTAATTTTAAAGAAAGAGGGTTTTCCCTGGTGTTTATCAGTAATGACAGGGAATGTACCACCATTGTTCCCCACTGGTGACTTCTGGCTCCTTCTCTTGTGAGTTAAGGCGGAGTGATGGTCATTTGCAGCACCTATGTCTGTGCATGAGCCCTCCCCTGGCACAAGTGCAGAGGAGCACAACATGCTTCCCCTCAAAGCAGAGTCTCAGATTCTCATTAGAAAGGACAACTCAGGATCAGCACCTTGGATACAAAGGTGCCTTGTTTGGTCTTTGTCTTGGTCAAAGATTGCAGTGAGGAGTTTAAGGAGGAGAAACCACTGGGGAAGGTCCTACTTCTCACACTAGGTTTGGGGGTCTTTGATTTCTCTGAGCCTGGAAAGAAAGTGGTTTTTTTTTAACCTTGAGGCACAGTCTTTTGGTATCGAATGTCCATTGCATCATGTTTATTTCAGCTCTGAAAATATATGCACACCAGGTAACATTCTGCAGGTTGTTTATTTTTAGGTGTTCGATTCTACTCATTTGGTCAAGCACATGAAACCAAGAAAATATACTTTGGTCTGCCATTACATTGAGTGATAGCAGGTCTTCCACTGGGTATGAGATGGGCATGTGAACTGACTGTCCCTCTCTCGGGGGTCACAAATCTCATGCACTAGTGTAAGTCTAGAACTCACAAACAGAGAACATGCTCTTTTAATAACATGACTTCCAACCACAAGCCAATTACTTCATCTTCTGCTTTCCCAAAGCAACCACAATTGCTTCCAACTCTAGCGGGGGTGTGGGGGGGACACCTCCCTTGTCAAATCAGTTGGAAGATTATTTTGTACAGTTGCAGAAATTCTAAAGAAATTTTGACACAATTAAGTCTTTATCTTTGTGCACATGTTAAGTACGGTAGTGCTGTAATTCACAAATACTCCTCCCCGTGCTGGCACTTAGCTTGCTTGACAGACTTGGATTTCAGTTCTGGTATGAATTTATCGTGCAGTTGTATTGGTGTTTGGTGAGAGAGGGGAAGAAAGCCTCCGACTGCTGGCCGGTGCTACGGGAGGCTTCCCACACTGGGATTCCACTTAACCTTCACAGTGATCTTCTCAGATGATGAGGGAAAAGAGATGATGGTGGATGGCACGTAATCATGGGCATCACCATCACCAACTAAAAACAAAGCTTGTAGGTTCTCCGTAGCTTATTTGAGGTCTCATGGCTGGAAAGTTGTGACTTTCCTCTTTGAAGGCAAGTGCTCATCAGATCCTGTGCTTTGACTCTAATGCCAGCTCTTGTCACAGTCCCGGCTGTTGTCACGGTCCTGGCTGTACTGGTTCTGATCACGTCCCCACCCTAAGCAGGTGATCCATCCTCCTCCTCATTTTACATTCTCTCTCCTTGCAGACTCTGTGCTCCCAGCAAGCAGTCTAGATATTTGCCATCCTATCTTTGAGCTTTTCTGTCCTAAAGGGCACATGGATTTGAGAAGAGTTTTGATAGATGAAATAAGAAATTGATAGTGGTATCAGAAATTGCAGGAATGTGGTCGACTGATTCAGAAATTTTTGTCTTAACTCTGGGAAGACTTTTGATAAGGATGACTTGACCGTCTGTGTAAAGAACTATAAAAGCAGAAAAGGGGTTATTGGGATACTGATGGAGTGCTCCTGTCAGAAGGCACCAAACCAGGCAGCAGCAGTGGGAATGGAAGAGAGCAGAGAGAAGTCAAAGAAGGGGGAGAGAAGCAACTCTGCTGTATTAGTGTGTTTTCCATTGCTACAACACAATACCTGAGGCCAGATATTTTATAAAGCAAATAAATTCATTTAAGTCAGTTTTGGACACTGAAAATTCCAGGTGGGGTGGACTCCTCTGCTCTCTGCTGAGGGTCCCTTTGGACCCCTTGACTGTGTTTCAGCATGACAGAAGACGTCATGGCAGAAACGTGTAGGTAGTGAGAAAAGAAGTCAGTGAAAAGGTACAGGTCAGTCTTGCTCTCTATACAACCATGTCCAATGTTGAAGTCACCAGGAGACCTCATGTCCTCTCACTAGTGCCACGTTGGAGGCCATGTTTCCAACATGTGCACGTTGAAGGATTTCCTGCAAACCATCTGTAAACTGCAGTAGATTCCCCCAAAGACCACCTGGATTCCTTCTCCATTGCTGAACCCCCATAAGCCAGTGGATGTTGTACATAATTTCATTTCTCCTTCCTGTTTCTCTCCTGGATTTCCTGCCTGCCTCTAAACTGCCTTTCCATAGGCCAGAGCAGCTTCTTTATTAACCAGTCATAGCAACACATATTCACAGCCTACAGAAAGACACCCCACAGCAACACTTGGTAATAGGCATTGTGCCGGGCAGTTGTCGCACACAGTATCTTTAAGTTCTCACACTTATTTTTCCTGTATGGAGGAGAATAGGTGGAGAAACTGAGGCTCAGAAATTCTATCACTTGGCCAAGGTCACAGAAATGTGATTGGTCAACCTGTGATCCCAGCCCTGATCTGTCAGGACCCAAATTCAGCATCTTTTGGGCTGCAGACTCTGACCATTTCTAAAATAGTTCTGCAAACATTTTAACCAAGACTAAAATGAAACAAAGCCCACATACCCATGATTTTATATTTTACTATCACTTATAATGAAGTAAAGTTTAGAAAATGATTAACTGCTATCCAAATGTAGCTACTTACATTTAAAGTAATTTAAGTTACATATGTGTGCCCTCTGTCACATTATCCACATTGTAAGTGTTCAGTAGCCACAGGTGGCAAGGGGCTGCCATGCTGAATGGTGAAACTATAGAGCCCTTCTGTCGTTGTACAAAGTTTTATTGCAGAGTGCTTGGGCTAGAGCTGTCTTACACAAGACCAATATCTCTTTATTTAGAGCTCACTCAAGCTCTAAATAATCTCTCTTTAGGATTTTATCTGGCTCTAGATATATCTGTGTGTACCTGCATTGTCCAACACAGTAGCTATTAGTCACCAGTGTCTGCTGAGCCCTGGAAATATGACTGGACTGACTTAAAATACTTCAGAAATGTAAGGCACACACTAGATTTCAAAGCTTTTGTATCAATAAAGAATGTAACAGACAACATTAATAATTTTACACTAAGCATACATTGAAATATTTCTTTGGATGTGTTGGGTTAAAATTGTACTATTGAAATTAATAGTGTGTGTTCTTTTATAAAAATCTTATTTAATGTTGCCTCAAGAACATTTTTAATTATATCCATGGCTTGCATAGTATTTCCTCTGGACAGTCTACCATAGATCCCTTCACTTTCCTTTGTGACTCCAAAGTGAAATCCTTTCCTGTCTTTCTTTAGATCTTTGGTGCCTAATAGGTACCCATATGCCACATATGGGTATTTCTTTGTGCATGTGAGTAAATATGTTCCTGTGTGTCTATTAATGCATGAGTGTGTGTGGGTACATGTGTGTGCATGTAGGAGGCCAAAGGTAGACATTAGATATCTTACTCTAACATTTCAACCATATTCTTTAAGACAAGATTTCTCATTGAACCTGGAGGTTGCTTATTTGGCAAGACCAGCTGGCCAGCATGCTCCAGCCATCTCTGCCTTCCCAGCCCTGGGATTCCATGTGTATGGCACCTTGCCTGCCTGGCTTTTTTATATGGATTCATGGGGGATCAAACTTAGAACCCTGTGCTTGTTTGGCAAGCACTTTACTGAGTGAGCCATCATCTCCTGAGGCCCCACATGAGGGTGCTTCCAGTGAAACTAACTGAAACTAAACAAAATTTAAAATTCAATTCCTCTGTCACATTAGCCACAGTTCTGTTGCTCTGTAGCCACGTGTAGTTAATGGCTACCGTGCTGCAAGTCACAGAGGGAAAACACTGCCATTGTCACAGGAAGTTCTACCAGGCAGTACCAACATAGATTATACATAGAGATGGCAAGAGGCACCGAGATGAAATGTGAAGGATACGGCAGGTTTCCATGGCACCTAAGCCTGTAGCACATAATCCACTGTCTCCTGGGTACCTGTCCCTGCTCAGCTTTGTTAGACCTGTTTGTGTACAACTTATCTCTTCATCCCTCTTCCTGCGAGGTCTTTGGTGTGTTTATCTCTGCTGCAGCACACCTTCCTGCCCCCTCTCCTATGTGTATGTGTAGCTAACATGGCGCTTTGTATGAGACAGGTACACAGGAAGCAGTTGTTAGCCCGCTGAAGTGGCAGTGTTGACCTAGTGAGTGAAACTACAGGGAGATCTGGGAGTCTGGGAGTAGACTATGGGGCGGGGGGGGGGGGGGGTAGGACTAGAGGGAGGGAGAGTGCCAGGATCCTATGGGGAAAGGAAGAAGAGTTGCAGAAAGACAGAAGAGAGGAAATCAGAGAGACAGATAACTGTCAACCCGAAATCTTGTCAGTGTGACCCAAACCCTTGAACCCACCCCACAAGCTCCCTGCAGACAGTGATGAGAATTCTCAAAGGACAATTCAGAGGCTCAGCTTGCAGCTACATACGGAGTGCAAAAGAAACCCCAAATATTATTACATGATACATAAACATGTAAGACCTATAAATGGGAAATAGGAAAATTAAAGGTCTGATGAGGAGGGAGAATGAAAAATGGCCTCTCCCTGGGCCAGCTGGTTTGAGTTACGTTTTATGGGCAGCGTGTGAATTCTAGCACCCTTGTTGAATTTGCGGCAGACTCGCACATTAGTTTTAAGGCTCCCTCTCGAATAGGAACATCATAACGCTTTTTAATTGGTGCTGATAAAAAACGTAGCATTACTTGTAGGTTCCTGAGAGAAGTGAGTTGTGAAATTGGGTTTTCATTAAACCTAATGACGGAAAATTAAGCATAGTGCATCTGGCGAAATGGGGTGCGATAAAAGGCATCACTTCTGCATTATCGAAGGTTAATAAGGGAATAGGTGAGGTAAGACACATTGGAAAAAGGAGTCCAACTAGTTGAATTAATAAACCTTGAAAATCCCTTGGTTCCAAGTCCTCATGGCATCATTAGTGCTGGCATCGGCATTATCACAAATGTTACAGCAATACAAGTTGTTAGATTTCTAATGCATTCATTTTCCACTCCACTGTTGGTTTTGCTGACACTAAGTTTACAGTCTGTCTAGCAATGTGTTTAGGGGGAAATATCCATATTGATAGCCTTTTCAGTTTGGAAATGTTTGGCGTCTCACAAAAATTTGCCAGGTGCCAACTCCTAGGAAGCCTGCCTCTGCCAGGCAGCTGGTTTCCCATGCAGCTTGCACCCGTGGGTCCTCTAGAAAAGTTGGGGGCAGGGTGTAACTGGAGTATTCCTGTGTCCACCCAGCTCCTGTAGCCACTCAGGCCCAATTAAACACACAGAGACTTATATTACTTATAAACTGTATGGCTTTGGCAGGCTTCTTGCTATCTGTTTTTATATCTTAAATTAACCCATTTCTATTAATCTGTAAGTTGACATGTGGCTCGTGGCTTACCAGTATCCTAACATCTGCTTCTCATTGTGGCAGCTGACAGCATCTCTCTGCCTCAGCCTTCCACTTCCCAGAATTCTCCTCTCTCTTTGTCCCACCTATACTCCCTGCTTGGCTACTGGCCAATCAGCATTTTATTTATCAATCAATCGTAGTAACATACTCACAGCATACAGGACATCCCACAGCAGCAGGGCATATCTCCATGGTGGCGTCCACATGATTGTGTTTAAGTGGGAAATAAGGGTTGTAGGGTTTGATTTGATGTCACCTCCATCTCCAATCCCTTCACACCATTGCAGGAGCGATATTCACTGGAAGGATGCTTCCAATGCATGACAGCTAAGACACCTATGGGAAAGAGTGTGAGTCTTTAAAAAACAGGGTTCTCCTGCAGAACCCTCAATGGCTTCACGCTGGTTTTAAGAGTTATTGCATTCTCAGACTTTCTGGATCTGCCTGCCATCATCTGCCACAGAATTGTCCCATAGTTTTTATTTACTCCTGCCTCTCTGCTCTTAAACATGTCTTTATCTCTCAGGCTTTGATCTTTTTGCTTCAGATGGCTCTTATATTTTCCATTCTAGACCATCAAGCTTTGAGTGTGGACTCTATTTCTTTCTACATTGCCACTGTCTAAGAAATCCTTGGCACTGAGTTGGCTTTCATAAGTCAAACTCATGATTACAAGGGTATGACGTAGTAGGGATACAACCCCAATATGTGCCAGGAATTGCATTCAATCAATGCTGGTAAAGATGTATCAACCTATTACCAAACCATGGGAGAAAAAGTAGAAAGTATTATTCTCAGTGCAGCCAGGAAGGTTTTTAAACATCTTACTTCAGCCCTTCTTTACCATGTATGAACTTGTATCATCGATATCTGTCTATTGGGTGATTGGGCTAACTCCCAAAGGCCAGCTCTTGTCTATTCATTGCATTGAAGCAGGAAATGCTGAAGCCATAGGAGACACAGAGATACTTCAACTCCTGATGAGGAATGGTCCAATCAGTGTCTCAAGCTCAGGCTAATCAAACCCATAGCTTGGTCTCCCCTGGGAATGATAACAGACAGAAGGATGGAAAGTGAAGAATGTGACCCTGACTCATTCATGACACAGATGAGCACATGAGGGTAACCAAGACTCTGTCCCAGAATGAATGGCTTTCCCTGGATATTATACTTTGAATACTACAACCAAAGAGAGGTTAGGTAAGTGTGATCAGTTGGTCATCCTGCAGGCCAGACGTGTCTCTCCAGTATCCTGTCTGGTGAGGAACTAATTTTGATGTTGTCATATAGGAATGGATTGTGCTTTCCCAGAGAGACCGCCTGATGGGTTATTGTGACAGGGAAGACAAAGAAGCTGAAGGGGACATGACTTTTAAAAAGAGAAGCTGCAGAGAAATCTGGGATATACACTAAACCTCTCAGGAAATGCGAGTGGCACAGGCTTCCTGGATGTTTGCATGGGAGCCTCAGTAGTTGAGAACATCTGGATATGCACATCAACTGCCACATCTGTCAGGTCTTATCCCTTGTATGGCACAAATAAAACAGCCCCAGGGCAGACTGTCAGAGTATTTGAGAGGATGTGAACACGCCAAGCCTAGATGATTCTGGGAAAGAGAAACTGTTTCCAAAGTGACCAAACAACAGAAGGTATTGAAAGCAACTCAATATGTAGAGATATTTTTATGAGTGGAAGCTATAACTTTTTTTAAGATAGAGAGGGTCTCATGTGGTCAAGTCTGGCTTCACACTTACTATTCAGTTGAGGGTGACTGAACTTCTGATCCTCCTGTTTCCCCATTTGGATATCTAGGATGACAAGCCCATGCAAACCAAGTATTATGTGGTGCTGGGGACCAAATTCAGGGCTGTGAGCATGCTAGGTGAATACTACCAACTGAGGTATATCCCCACTGCCGTATCAAGGGGTGTGGCATAGGATGCCCATGAGAGTCATGGCTGGTGAGAGTAAAGGAAGACATTTAGAGAAATCTGCAAGTTGGGATCAGGGACATTTCAGGGTCAGTGGTAGTAAGGGGGAGAATAGATGACAGGAAGAAAGTGGCCTCTGTTACAGAGCCCATTGCTGCAGAGAGTAGCTGGAGGGTTAGAGTCCCTGCTGCCTACTGGGAGTCCGAGACCAGCTATACTTCCTCCTGGTGTGCAACCCAAAGGAAACAAACTAGGAGAGAAATCAGATTGCAGACATGCTGGCCCAGAAGCAGTTGTGTAGATCTTCTGGCCAGGCACCTGAGATTCTCCTCATCTGCAGACAAACAACGAGCCTACACCTTCTATCACATTAGGGCCTGCAGCTTCCCAAACAAGAAGGTTTTTCCAAGACTTAGCCTGGCTTCTTACTACTTCTGGGATTGGCTGGTATTGACCAAGGCACTCAAAAAGCCTAGAAAAAGGACTGAGGACAGGCAAGGGATAGTCACTAAACTGTCACTTTGTCTTCACACAATCAATGAGCCCTTGAAATTGAAATGAACCGAGGATCATCCATGTGCACTGGTTTGTTATTTCACCATTTAAATCTGTGCACACTGCCAAGCCAGGGAAGCACTGTCCTTTGTCTTTCTATAATTTCCTGGCCAGTAGAGTGCAGTTCAGTCCCTCTGCCCTCTTCAGGTGCTGGGGTGGGGTGGGGTGCAAAGAACAAAACCCCCCAAGTGAGATTTCCCTGCTTCTTTTTCTTTGAAGCAGATGGCAGTCGTGGGGAGCTGTCCCAGCCCACCCTCACCATTCAGACTCACCCCTACCGGACCTGTGACCCTGTAGAGATGAGCTACCCCCGGGACCAGTTCCAGCCTGCCATCCGAGTGGCAGACCTGCTTCAGCACATCACCCAGATGAAGCGAGGCCAGGGCTACGGGTTCAAGGAGGAATACGAGGTAAGAGACTAGCCTGTGAGGATTCCCCCAATAGCTCACAGGTACATTTGGAGCGCTAAAGCTTTGCCTCTGACCATGAGCAACAATGCCTGGGAGCATGGTGGAAATGCTCCACCAGGCCCACTTAATCAAAACTTACATTTTAACTAGAACCCAGAGATTAAATTTAAGAAATATCATGCTCCAAATCCCTCCATTTTACAGTCAGACCATTCTTCACTCTGAATGTAGAATGGCTCCAGCCCTCTTCCCACAGGCTGTAGAAGAGCCAGCCCATCTCCCTGCCAATAGCGTCTGGCATGCCTGTATTTTCCTGTTCACCTCTTGCCCAGTATTCATGCTTCTGTGCTGTTCTCACCATGCTCCATCAAGTCCTCAAGAGGGACTGCTGTGCCCTCTCTCTACCTCCTCCTCCCTTCTGCAGTGGTCATTCCTGTCCACCCACAACTCCCTCACTCCCAAAGCACCTCTAGTACAAAAGATATGAATGCATGCTGTAGTTATTTCAGGAGCTCAGGGAGTAACAGACAACCATAGGTTAGCCTGTAGATTCCTGACCATGCAGCATGCTAGTAAGGCCCTTAGGGTTCTAGTTTCTCACAGCTCTCTACCTTCTCCTCTGTCCTGAGTCTCCTTTAGTGTCTTCAAGCACCACCCACAGCATCCACGGAATGACTCCTGCATTCCCTTTGCTTTGTAATACAAAACAATTTCTCCTCCTGCTGTCTTTGTCAAACTCCTTTCTGTTTTGAATCCCACCTACCAGATCCTACCTTTTTTTTTTTTTAGAATTTATTTATATTTTATGTATGAGTGTTCTGCAAGCCAGAAGAGGGCATCACAGCCTCTTATAGATGGTTGTTAGCCATCATGTGGTTGCTGGGAATTGAACTCAGGTCCTCTAGAAGAGCAGCTGGTGCTCTTAACCACTGAGCCATCTCTCCAGCACCAGATCCTGCCTTTTACAAATGAAAATTACAAAAGAAAAATTCATTAAGATATTTTCCTAGACCAAAGAGCATCTCCTCCCTCCCTGGGAAAAGAAGTGGTAGTTCTCTTAGTGACAGTAGACACCAGTTGCAGCCATCTTCCTCTGTTTCCCCTCTCTCCCCCTTTCTTCCTTGTCCAACATCTCTTCAGCATCTTCTGTATAGCATGTGCTAAATGATACCCACTGGGTATCACCCCCTCCTTCCCTGCCTTCCTTCTCTCTCTCTCTCTCTCTCTCTCTCTCTCTCTCTCTCTCTCTCTCTCTCTCTCTCTCCTTTCTGTCACTTGCAGCAATGACCCAGATATGTTCTCTTTAGTTCCACTTTGTGGAGTGAAGGCTCTTTGTCTCACACCAGCTCGGACTAAGTTTATCCCTCAGACTATACCCCTAGAACCCGCTTACATGGTAGTATTTCTGAAGTCATGGGAGGACAGGAAATCATGCTAAACTAGGGATCAAGATAGCTGGGTTCCAATGCAGTAAGCTGTGTGATCTTGGCATATAATTTTGCTATCTCAGTTTTTAAATTCTTCATTAGTTGAAGAGTGTGTCTAAGTGGCTCCTAGGACGTATATGCTCCTAAAATTTTATGGGAATATAAAACAGTGGAGAGGGGTGTGTTTGCCATACTTTGAGAACAAAAATATTCATGCCAATGGATGCAATTACCAGCTCAGGAAAACCAGCAGTTAATTTCAAATATAATCTAAGTCAAATACCATTTCTCTGTGTGTACTCAATCTATTACAAGAGCCTCTTAGATTTAAAAAAAAATAAAACCATTGCTTCTTTGAAAAAAAAATATTAAGACACAGATTGATAAAGGAAAATGGATTTGTTTACACTTTGCCCAAACCAAGGACAGAACGACTCTTGGTTGAAGCCTTTTCTGCAGCATTGTTGTGCAGCACTGTTGCCCTTTTATAGGAAAGATGAAACAGAAGCCAGGAGATATGCATGTGTCAATTTAAGTTGCCAGAATTGTGTGGCACATCTTTCCAAGAAGCAAGCTTCTCCTCTGGTTGGCACAAAAGCTGATTCAGACTTTCCCTTTCCCCATCTTGGGGTTCATTGGGGCCCATCATTTCAGGATTTTCAGCAAACAGGAAGGTACAAATCTTTCTTTCGAATATTTCCTCTCCTGCCAGGATAGTTACAAGACTACCAATTTTGGAAGACTATTGGAACAAGAGTTACAGGTAATGCTCTCATCATCTCTGGGTCTTCTTTCCTAAAAGGATGAATGGTCCCAAGCCTTGTATGCATGCTGATGCACATAGATACAGATCACTTTGTTGAGCAAACACCTCAGCACAGGGTGTGTTATTTGTAAAGGCATGCCCTGTATTATTGTGGTTTGATGAGCCCCTAGTCATTATAATTTGTCTTGAAGTTTCAAATAGCATCAACAGAGGTATATAGTTTATCAGAAAGGTACACAAATGTTCAAAACGTAAAACACCGGTTCTATGAACTTTCAATCCAAAATTTAAGAACAGAAATATGGACATAATTGACCATTTTGGTATATTTCTCTCTAGCATATTTCTTCTAAAGCATCCGTTCCTGTATGGTCAGCATTTGTTCTTTGGTTTTGTTTTGTTATACCTGTCAGCATCTCCCAAACTTTTTAGCATGGAAATAAACTTAATTTATGACAAAGAATCCATGTTATTCCATCATTTGGGCCTCACCCAGAAATCTCACTAGTAAGGCCACCCTTATCCTCGTTAGTTCAAATTGTATTAATCAGTGAGCTAGCATGCCTTGCTTTTGGTTAATAGCATTGTATGATTAACCCGGAGTTAATTAGAAAGCATTGTTAATTGAAATATGCTATTTTGTAGGATGTGGTAGTCCAGTTTCTTAGAAACATCGATGTGTTTTTCTTTTATCATAAAGGCTCCTATGATTTCCAGAATCTTCATCTTGAACATGAATTACAGATCTGCTTGAAGACTCAGAGTAGACATAAAACCCTGAGTCTCCAGTTCTGCTGTCATATAGGCTGCTATGTGATGTCCTTGCTGTCACCTCCCTATTCTGCTCTGCTTTTATTTTTTCATGCCAGCATGTGGATTTGACAAGCTGACATCTAAGGGACCCTGAGCTTTAGCAAGCCGCGCCTTCTCAAATCCAACTTAACTACACAATCACTCCCAGATTTGCTCAGTAAATATTTCCTGATTATTCATTATTACTAAGGACTAGCCTAGGCATTTGGGATATAATAGTGCGTGAAACAAATTCATGCCCTCATGAAGCTCGTATTCTAGCAGGGAAATAGAAGCTAAGCATAGGCTGAAAATAAATAAAAACTGCTGGGTTACAAACTACTTCAACTAAGAGCAACAGAAAACAATTGATTTATTGCAATAATTGGTTCTGCAGGTTAGAGATGTAAACAGTGAACAAGAGGTACAGTTGATCTCTTTTCTGAAGTGCAAGGCTTCATGGCTAGGGGCTGAAATCATCTACAGTGTCTTTATTCTGGTGTCTAATAAGTGGCACAGACATCATCTGAGGTGTCAGTGGAGGTTTTCCACTGGAATTCCTCTAAACAGCCTCCTGAGTGGTCTGGGATTCCTGGCAGAATGGTAACGTTCAAAACAACTGGGCTTATGTTTATTTGGTTTTGTTTGTTTGCTATTTTCTTTTCTTTTCTTTTTTTTTTTTTTTTTTTTTTGGCAACAAGGTTTCTCTGTGTAGCCCTGGCTGTCCTGGGACTCACTCTGTAGACCAGGCTGGCCTTGAACTCAGAGATTCACTTACCTCTGCCTCCTGAGTGCTGGGACTAAAGGTGCACCATCACTTCCCAGTGTGGACTTTTTATATGGTGGCTCAGAGCTCCAAAGGTGAGCCTCCTACCAAACAAGGTAAAAATTGCAGAATGTTGGTGACCTAGACTTTGATGTCACATTGCATTGGATATAAGCAAAGAAAAGGCCACTCTCCTTCTAGGGCAGAGAGGAACTAGACTCCATTGCTTCATAGGAGGGCCATTTGCCAGATTCTAGAAGAGGACATAAGATACTAATCGTAGGGTGATATGGTCTGCTAGAAAAAGAGAAAGTAGATAGAACAAGGAAGGGAGATAGTCTAATCTAGAGCTGTGACATGCAATCGGGTCCAGTATTGATTAAGATAAAAGGATTGTCCTTAATATTTAGAGGGAGGGATTTCCATAGCAAGGGATGTGTGAACAAAAAAGAAAGCTGGTCAGTATACAGTGAATACATGCTAAGCATGAAATAATCAGATTGGAAAAATGAGGGACCTGGTGCTTTTGTACATGACAAACTGGTATAAGGAGTTTGGATTTTACTCTGAATAAACTAGAAACTTACTGTAGAGCTGTGAGAACTACAGGTGCTAATGGTCTGATTTTATGTTTAAAGACTCATTTTAGCTACTGTGTTGAGAATGGGACACAGAGAGGCCAGGGAAGGCAGTGATGTGGTAACCCAGATGGGACTCTGGCTTGCGCCAACAGAGGAGTCTATAAGAAATGGTTGGGTTTGGAATATGTCATAATGATAGAGCCAACAACATTTCTTAATACATGGTGTATAAGTAAAGGAAAGGAATCCAAGATGACTCTGAAGTTCTTACCTGAACCACTAGAAAGATGGAGTTGCCACCAACAGTGATGAGACGTTACAGAAAGGTCAGATCTGGAGCAGCTGGAAGTTCAATTGAACTGAGTTTACAATGTCCATAAGAACAGTTGGCTATATGAATTTATCTTGAGAAAAAAGCCTGGGATACAGAGAAAAAAAAAACATTGGTAATAGTAAAGTCACAGTACCAGATGAGGTCAACAGGCATGTCAACAGAGACAAGGACCTTGGACTGAGCCTTTTGAAAGTCCCACTTTAGGAAGATATAGAGTATTTTCCATGGGCTATGCATTGGATAAGGCTGTAAGGCCTGCAGAGATGCAGTAACCATGACCCCATCTGGAGAACTGAGTTTATGATTAAAGACAGGCATATATAGGCTTATAATTGTAGGACAAAATGCTACAATAAAAGAATACCCAGAATTATTGTGACACATAGGGATAGGGCATATTAAGCCTAGCTTGAGGGTAGCTGTATTAGTGGTTTTCAGGAAAACACTAGCCTAAACCAATTGTAAAGAAATAAGAATAGTAAGTACAAACAGAGAAGAAAGTTCTGGACAGAGAACTATAGAAAGTAGATTGAGTTAGAAGAGACACAAGTAACTTGATTTATAAAATATGAGAGTGCCTGAAGGGAGTTGGGGCTGGAGTTATTAGCAGGAACCTACATGTCCAGGAAGAGGGCAGTATTTGGCACACTAAGGAATTTGGATTTCATTCTGGGGTCATGGGGGCCACAGACAGAACAGAAAATTTGAAGTAGATTCACACATTAAATCTTGTAGTAGAGAAGAGATACCAGAGGCAAGTAAGCAGCCAGGACAATAATTCTTGGAAACGATGGACCTGCACTGCCCAAACATGGAGACTAGGCCAGGAGCCCAGATGAGCCCCCCCCCCCACACACACACACTCTGTATGTAAAGCTGTAAAGTCATCTTGTTCCCTTTGACATGGAACTTAAGTCCCTCAATATACATCTTCTAAGTTTCACTGCTTGAAGTAATACATGGCTTATCCTGCACTGAGAGTTAAATGCTTGTACTCACATCCTACCGTTTTCTCAAGTATGTAGGTGATCTTCAGCAAGTCATTCCTTGCCTCTGGTTCTCACTTATATCCTCATGTACTGAGTATACGTGGATTGGTCATGGTAATCCAAGAGCCCTTTGTATATCTAATATTATGAGAGTCCAAAAAAGAACCTTTTGGCCTGAGTAATTAGGTTTCCTTACCACAGAAGTCTCTGGGGCACCCTCTCCCATGCCTATATCTCAGGATCTAATTGATTAACCATAGTTCAAAGAATTCAAGAAGGACTAAGGCAAATTAACTTCACTTGCCATGCATATTTAGGTCTCAGCTGAGATTTTTAATCTTGGCTTCAGGTTAAAATTAACCTGGGAAAAAAATTTAAAAACAGCAGTGCATTGGCCATATTTTAGACCAATTAAAATAAAATGTACTATGGTGGGATCAGAGATTTCAACAAGCTTTCTAGTTGATTAAAATATACTTTAAAAATTACTAGTCACTAGTCTTAGGAAACCCCTGGAGTTTCCGGTGTGGGCCATATCTGTGTCCACAGACCATCACTATGTCTGCTTTATTGTCTGACCCACAAATCTTCCTGAAATAGAATCAGTCACATTCAAACAAAGACCATGACATGGTCATGAACTACAGAACCTTTTCTTCTTTCCTGTTCTCCTAACCCTAGCCAAGATGATCTCACTTTTTGTAGTAACAAACCAACAAAAGATGCCATAGCATGTCAGCAAAGTGAACATATGTTAGCTAGAGAGCAGGATAGCACGTTGAACAGAAGAGTAACAGGTCTGGGAAAGATGAGGGAAAACAGGAAGAGGTGACTTTGTGATACAGACGAAGAACACAAGTATGTTAATCCCCATCCAACCCAGGCAGCTTGTCCTAGTAATGAATGGAATAAGCCCAGTAGGGTGACCAGAAGGTGTCTGGTTATCACAGCTCCATTAAGACTATTTAAGGCAACAAGGAACAGCTGTGAGGAATATGATGCAGTCTAATGAAGAGCAAACATTTGTTCATTTTCCAGCTCTGGCTGGATACACCATGTGCACAGCTTTTGAGGGGAGAGGCCATCTTGCTTAGTCATCTGTGGGTGATGTCAGACAGGCAGCCTCCTAATGGCGCATAACCATGGCAATGGAAGCTTCCTGAGCAGGCACAAAGTACACCCCCCAGTTGGTAACAGATTAACAGAACTTCCTGTTGCTAGAGGGACTCTGGTCCAGTTCCTTGATTTATAGATGAGAGGGGTTCTGGGGACAGGCATGAGAAATTAGTAGCAGATGCTCAAATCATAAATGGGAAAACATGGTCATTCGTCTACTCTGCAAAATCATAATGGCCCAAATGGAAGAGCCAGGCTCCCACCTGCTCATCTCACTCTCCTGGCAGGGTTAGAACGGGAAGAAAATGGGCCAGTTCCTGAAAGTGACCAAAAAGGCATTGGACTCATGTGGTGTCAGACTTGGGAAAGAGCTCACATGGATGATATTATTAACTCAATCCCTTTGGCCTATTTTTATCAACACTGTTCATAACACATGTGACAGCATTTATTTGTTTATGTTTGCTACAGGAACCCTCCCAACTGAGTGAGTGATCCTCAGGATTCTGTAGAAAGGTTCTTGAACCAAGAATCAAGACCTAGTTCTCATCCAGATCCCAAGATTCTGCATAGTCTTAGACAAGGTTTTCTCCTGAGTGAATCCTAGTTTCATCCTCTGTGAAATGCTTGACTGTGGAGTTTGCAGCTCTTTTAAAGTCTGATAGTATATGGCTTTTTCTAATCACTCATCTGGTCACAAACACCATCTAAGTACCAGTGGTGTCCCTTCTACTATTTCAGGCACTAGAGATAACTGAAGAGAAGAAATGAAGACCATGTGTTAAGGAAGCTCAAGACCTCACCACAGAAGGGAATTCCATAGCTTAACTCTAGATAGAATGTTTTAGAGCATTGGTTCTCAACCTTCCTAATGCTATGATCCTTTAATACAGTTCCATATGTTGTGGTGACCCTCAACAATAAAATTATTTTGTTGGTACTTCATAAATATAATTTTGGTACTGTTATGAATCATAAAGTAAATATCTGATATGCAGAATATCTGATTTATTACCCCTTCGAAAGGGTCTTTCAATCACCTCCCACACGGCTTGTGACCCACAGGTTGAGAACTACTGCTTTAGAGGCACATGGGTGAAGGCATTGTAGGAAAAAAGCAGGCAGGTGTTACTGGCATTGTTATTATTTATTTTGGCTTTGTTGCCTGTTACCAAGATAAATAAGAACTATCACAAAAGATATGACATTGAGCTGAGGCAAAGTAGAATATGGAGAAAACTATGTACACTCCATGTGTGTGTGTGTGTGTGTGTGTGTGTGTGTGTATGTGTGTGTGTGTGTGTCTGTGTGTCTGTGTGTGTCTGTGTCTGTGTGTCAGTGTCTATGTATCTGTATGTGTCTTTGTCTGTGTGTATCTGTGTCTGTATCTGTGCATCTGTGTGTATCTGTGCTGTGCCTGTGAAGGCCAGTAAAGGGCATCAGATCCCTGGAACTGCAGTTATAGGTGGTTGAACATTCCCTCACCTAAGTGCTGG
The DNA here is from genome assembly GCF_049852395.1 of Peromyscus maniculatus bairdii. NCBI lineage: Eukaryota > Metazoa > Chordata > Mammalia > Rodentia > Cricetidae > Peromyscus > Peromyscus maniculatus. The sequence continues at coordinate 145,909,380 of NC_134855.1, forward strand.
TAACTTGGGTCCTTGCCTAAGTGCTCTTAACCACTAAGCTATCATTATATATCACCCCCCACCACTACTACCACCATAATCAACAAGGTCACGATCATGATCTACAACAAATTATCCCTTCTAACACTGAAGTTTAGGAAAGAGTTGCTAGCCCAGAAACAACCTCCTAGATGCTTGTGTGTAGTGTGTATAACTAAAACAATTGGCTTGGGGCTGGGCCTGGAGGCTGTCTCCCAGCTCAGAGCTGGAAGGGATCAGGAGACCCTAGTGCAAGCTTCTCCACTGAGCTTGAAAATAAGGACAAAGTCTTCTTCTTTTTTCTTCCCTAAAACATCTGGAAAATAACATACAAGTATAAAATATTATTAGGAAGTACTGGTTAAAAATTTAAGTGATTAGCAATAATTTTATCCAAGATGCAAATCAAAACCAAAGTGAGCTATTAGCCCACCCTAGTTAGAATTGCTGTTATCATTTGGCAGGAAATAGAGGGATGGAGAGATATCTTGGTGGGTAGGAACACTTATGTTCTTGCAAAGCACCCAGGATCAATTCCCTAGAACCCACATAACAACCCAACAATCATCCATATCTTCAGTCCCAGGAATCTGATGCCTTCTTCTGACCTCTGAGGGTACCAGACACACATGTGATATACATACAAGCAGGCAAAACATTCATACACATTAATTTTTATTTTAAGACAGGAAATAAATGCTAGTGGAGAATCAAGAGGTAGGGGAACTCACATATTGTTGGTGGGCATGTAATAAGCACAACCATTATGGAAAACAGTATGGAGAGTCTTTAAATAGCTAGAAATAGAACTACCACATAATAGAACTATCCTACATTGAGTTATACATCAAAGGAATTTAAATGAGAATATAGAACAGACATCTTCACTTACAATAGCTAAGATATGGAATCAACCTAGGGGTCCATTGACAGATGAATGATAAAGAAAATGTAGTATGCATACTCAATGAAATATTCATCTGTACAAATGAGACTGTCATTTGCAGCATTACGAATGAACAAGAGACCATTATGTTAAGTGAAATAAGTCAGGCATAGAAAGACAGATAGCACATGGTCTCACTTAAATGTGGAAACTAAAATACTCATTTTAAAGAAGCAGAGACTAAAACAGTGGTCACTAGAACCTGGGAAGAGTTTTGAGGAGGGAAGGGTAGAGAAAAGATGGATTGTAGGTGCTTGGGCACAGTTGGGAAGGAAGAACAGCTTTAAAGTCTACAGTAGTGTGAGTGTGTTGACAACAGTTGATTGTGTATTTCAGAATAGCTGCTGGAGGTTTTGAATATTCCTAACACAAAGAAATGACATCTGTCTGAGGTGACAGATATGCTAATTACCCAATCTGATCATTATGTATTGTATAGATGTACTGAGCTGTCAGAGGATACCTCATAGATATACACAATTAGTATGTGTCAATTAAACATAAGATTTTTAAAATGGCTCACCCCAAGTAAAAGACAATATGTCTTACAGAAAGAAGCCAACACAGAATGCCCCTTACCTGTGTGGGTGGTCCCTCAGGATGAGTGGAGCATCAGCCTTTAACTTTGAGGCTGAGTCTCCCCCAGGGCATTTGCTATGTGCCTCTGCCTTGCTGCCTACAACAGCAGCTCTCCAGAGTTAATGTATGTCAGAGCAGCTAGAGAGTTAAGAAAGGACACTGAGGCATAGGGTCACTGATGCCGGATAGCTATTGTATAAATCGAGGACATGGCATGGTTGAGGGGAAGGTTTTTATTGTAAATATGAGGGAGAGTAAATCCAATGGAATCTGGAAGAATCCAAAGCCAGGAGAGAAAGTAATGTACTTGAACATGGATAGCAGACTGAACCAGGCCAGGAGAGAGGAGAGAGTAGGGAGCAGGGCAGGGTGTGGGGAGAAAGAGACAACAGAGAGAGGAGGCCAAGAGAGGAAGACAGAGAAAATAGAGAGTTCATAGCTGAAATGGCAGGTTTCTATGGTAATGAGAAGCTGGGGAAAGGGAAGCTCATGAGCTGAGGAACTTTAGAGTGGGGGCAGGGCAAGAAGAGCTAAGAAGAGCCAGAATGCCAGCATGGACTCTGCAACCAGTGTTTGTGATGCTGAGAAAGACTGGAGGCCAGCATGTGCTTTGGTCTGTCAATAGACATAACACATAACCATTTGTCCAGAGTTCCTTTTGAACCTGACAGCTGTGGGGTACTGCTCTGTTTATCCTTAGGAAATCTGGATATCCACCAAGTTTGAGAGCCACTGACATAAAAATTGTCATCTGAAAAAAATCTGGTTTTTTTAAACTTTGGTGTGTGTGTGTGTGTGTGTGTGTGTGTGTGTGTCTGTCTGTCTGTCTGTCTGTCTGTCTGTCTGTCTGTGTCTGTGTGTATGCACTCACACATGTATGCATGTCTAAGTACACACATTTTGTGTGGGTTTGTGTGCATGTACATGCAAGCATATGGAAACCAAAGAGCAAGCTCTTGAATGCCATTCCTTAGGATGTACTTCCGCCTTCTTTCTAGAGACAAGGTTTCTCACTGGTCTGGAACTCACTGATTTCCTTCATCAAGTTGACCAGCAAACCCCAGAGATCCATTGGTCTCTGTCAGCCCAGCACTGGGATGACAAGCTACCATGGCCAGCTTTTTGTGTCACCTGGGTTCTGAGAGTTGAACTTGGGTTCTCATGCTTGCTCAGCGAGCACTCTACCAAATGAATGAGCTGCATCCCTAGCCTTTTTCCTTTTCTGTGACTTTGAGACTGGAGCTCACTGTATAACCCAGGCTAGCCTTGAACTCTTGAACTACCCTGCCTCAGTCTCCTAAGTGCAGGCTGTAATTGGGCCCTTTAAGGAGTGTTTTATGACCCGACGCACAGACACACACTCAACTATTCTGACTTGATCCAAGTTCCCATGGCAGACAAATACCTATATCTTGCAGCAATCTGATTTTCTACTTTGCTTCACCAGCAGAATTCATAAATTACCATCTATTTAGTGACATGGTATGCAATAATATTTGCTCTCCTGATGCCATTTTGAGTAGATATCATTAGTCATCCCCTCCTGCCTTCTCCATCCACATTTATAATCCCCAAGGCATATGCTTTTCCGCACAGAATAGGTAGCGTTTGTTGAAAGCTTAGCCTCTGCCAAGGCCACCACTAACTCACACAGCACCTCAGAGAGAAACAGCAGAAGGTGTAACTGCCTCAAGATACTTAACTGTCACCTTCCAAAAGACGTTCATAATACAGATATATAGAAAACTATACTGTCTGGCATGTGCACAGTGCTTCTTTAGATCTATTGCTCGTGTATGGTCCCCAACCTGCACAGCTGTCCATGGTGGCCCTTATTATCTAGTAAGTTCCCCCACAGACTTCAGTAAATTGAGTATTAAATGAGTCCATGAATAGATTGGGACTGAACCTTAGACTCCCAACAGATGATGGAATTCTCTGCTACCTGAATTCTATGTCTTGCCTGAAAAATAACTCATTCTTGCTTCCTAGGAAGGCTTGAATTTTAAAACTGAGAACCTATATCCCAAGAATCCCTTTGATTTGTGACAATCTGAGACAAGTGTTGCCTTGAGTACCCCTATTTATGCTTATGCCAATAACTTGGATGTTTCTTATGGGGCACACAGTAAATTCTTTGAGTAAGCTATGATGGACCTTTGTATGGAGGGGGATATATAGTCTGTGAACACCTTACACCTCAGGCATTGGTCTAGATGCTGTGGGCTTTACCTTGTGGGCTTTACCTCAGGTAATCACTAATTGTCGCAAAGCTCTGTGGAACATGCCTCTTCATTTTCTATGTTAAATAATTTATATTTTAATTTTGAGAATGCCTGTGCTGAGTTTTAAGAAATGCACAGAATGGTGTAGACACCTACATAATCAGGATCCCTAAGGGGGAAATAACAAAACTGTTCTTCCTGCTCCCACTGTGTTTCTACCCTTCCCCTCCTCTTGCCTGAAGGGTGTGTCACGTTATTGGGGCTTGGATGGCAAAATGACTCCCAGTGAAAATATTCAAGCACCTCAGACAGCTTGCCTTTCTGCCTTTCCCCCATTCACATGCATAGTTGGTGTGCTCTAAGTATTTCTTGAAAAGAAAAGCTAATGACAGGCCCTACTAAAATGGCTCCTCCTTGGTGAGGACTCTACAGAAGTTTCCTGCCATGGAATACAGTGGGAACAGGAAGAAATCCTGGTGGGCTGAACTGATTATGGGGGAGGCAGGCTCTTGGCTGTGCCCTGAAGCATCATCCGGGAACTGGCTGATCAGCAATCCTGGGGCCTGGTTTTGCTGCACCTCAGGGCATTTCACATCCAATTATCTCCTGGGATACAGTCAAGCCAAAGGGAATGAAGGAAGGAATCACTGCTGACAGAGCTGCTTGGTTAGTGGGGCTGCAGGAAAGTGAAGTGGACTTGCACACCTCAGCACAGGATTGGAGATGAGTTCTTCTCAGAAACTCTGCTCTGAGGTCTCACTATTTGGGGTTTGGATCCAAAGAAGAATTAAAAGCATTATAAAGGCCCCTCTTAGCTAGTAGGACCAATCCAACTAATAGATTAAAAAGAACTAGCCAGGCAATCATTAGGGATGATTCTTAGTTCTAACAGGGAATTAAAGTACTAAGTAGGGAAACAGAGGCAGGTTACTCAGAATTGGGGACTAAGTCAGCACAACAGAGCCTAAGAAGGAATGATTTGTGATCATGTGGTCTGAGCCTCCAACTAACCCTGTGACTTGGCAGGTGATTGTCAGTCATAAGAAGAGTAGGCACCAATAATCATTTCAGCATGAAATCCATCAGACCTATCAACAAAGGTGAAGTGGGGGTGAATCAGGTGACAAGTGCTCTCTACTGTTTATCATGATGTGACCATGGCTATGCTTCCTCCTCATAAAATAATCCCAAAGCATTCCTATTGACTTTGAGTAAAACTCACATCCTATCTGTGACCTGTAGGACTTTCACTGAGTCACACCTATGTGCTGTGGAATATTCCTTTACACTGTGTGAATATATGTCGATGTGACTGGTTTAATAAATAAGCTGACTGGCCAATAGCTGAACAGAATAAGATTAGCAGGAGAGCCAGAGTAGGAGAATGCTGGGAGGAAGAAGGACAGAGTCTGGAGTCACCAGCCAGATGTAGACGGAACAAGAGATGAACTGTACATGCCATGCTAATAAAGGTACCACCACATGGCAGAGCATAAATAAGGAATATGGGTTAACTTAAAATATATGAGCTAGTAAGTAATAAGCCTGAGTTATTGGCCGAGCATTTGTAATTAATATTAAGCCTCTGAGTGATTATTTGGGAGCAGCTGTGGAACAGGAAATCTCTGTCTACATCTATGTGCCACTGATTCACATATGTATATCTCTTGTTCTTTCTTCATGTTCTAGAATACCATGAGCCCATTCCATCTCAGAGCCTCTGCACTTATTCTTCCCTTCACCTGGAACACTCCTCCCAGCTCTTGCCATGGTTTATATTAGCTTATCATTTAGTTTGAAATCAAATATGTCACCCAAAGATTAATAGTCACATATATAGTATTGAGGAAGTTGGGTTTATTGCATACCCCAGGTGCTGTGTAACTTTTCCTAGGGACACATGAACAAATCAATTCACTCCAGATAGATAACTGACAACAGACCAAAGAAATAATCATGCCAAGTCTAGCTTAGTGAACCAGTAACTTTATTGAGGTCACTTACAGGAGTATGGGTCAAGGTTTACATACAGGACATGTATGAGACTAAGGCAGCTATATCATAACAAAAAGCCCACAAAGCATGGTAATGGCTCACAAAAGCTCCATCCCTGGTTTTCCCCCATAGGATTTGTAGCCGGAAGGCTGGTTGGAGAATCTCCTCTCTGCAGCATCTGTTACTACCTATATAACCCTGGAGAGGGACCTTGTGAATCTTCTAAATTTTAGGAACTTCCTAAGACTTGTAAGCTGTTTATTCTTTGAGCCTTGTAAGTTTTACTTCCTGAGTCTTAAAGATCTTCCCTCTAGCTTTAAATAGTTCAATTGGAAAGAAATGAGCATGCAACATGGTGAGGGGTGGACCTCTCAGGAAACAGATGTCAGAAAGGGCTTATAGATTGTGGGGCCGTGCTCAGTGAAATTATCGATGGCTTAAGCAAGCTCCAGATTAGATGCTAGATGTGGTATTATTGGACAGCTTGATGAATTTTACTGAGAGAAAAATGTAGCTGGCAAAGAGGCAGTGGGCATTCCTGTCAGCTGGGATTGAGGGATGTTTAGCCATTTTCTTTGTGGTCATGAACAATGCTCATATTTTTGTCTCTGTTCAGATGTGATTGAAGAAAGGTCTTACAATTGTTCCTTCCCATCATGACTCTCACAAGGGCTCTCATCTCAGACTGGTTTCTGTGAAATGTTTATGCTCAGTAGGAGAGCCCTAGGGTTCAGCTATGAGTGTCAGGCCAGCTTGCCAGTACCAGGTCTGCTTTTCTCCTTCTCAAATGTCACCTTTTCAAACAAACCTGCCCAAACCTCTCTATCTGAATTGTGCTTTATCCCTAGCTGCTGTCTCCCTGTGTACCCTGCTTATCGCCTTCAAAGCACACAGTATCAACTGTAATCACTTGTTTGTTTGCATGTCATCTGCCTCTCCCCACAGTGAAAGGGGTTCATGACATAGTATCTGTCACATCTGTAGCCATCATTTCTACAACCAGGGACAGAACCTAGGCTCAGATGACTAGTGCGGAAGGAAGTGTGGGAAAGAGGAACACAGTCTCCTGTGCTGCTGAGCAGCTATTCTCCTGCCTCCAGACCTCACTTACCTAGGTTCCACAATAATCTAGTTCTTTTGTTTTTCTCAAAAGACCTTTTCAAATCTGACTTTTGAGGATGTGATGAATACCAAGGCTCAGCTCTCCAGGGACAAGGACATCCCCAAACAGATCTTTTGAACAAAAATTAAGTGACTTCTTTGGGAAAGGAGCGCTATGAAAGAGGGGAAACCTTTCCACACTCAGAGGGGAATGCAAAAATAGGGCTTCGCACTTTAAGGAGAAAGAACAAGAAAAGGGAACCAGAGATTGATAATAGAGGAGTATAACGAGGTGGCAATTTTGGTTTCAAAAGAATGTGATTAGCTCCTAATGACTGCCACCATTCCCTGGTCAATCTACTGTAACTAGCCACTAATGTAAAAATAATGCCCCTGGCTCCTTCACTTTGAAGACGAGATGAGTCTCCCTTTCATGCTCTTACCCCTCAGATTTGTTTTCTTGAAGAGATTATCCTCTATTAGACTGCAGCTGCCTAAAAGGGGAAACATATGGGTGATCAAAGTCTGCCAATTAGGGGCCATTACCACCTCCTCTTGGTGGCTCTATTAGGCACACCTTCTATATTTGTCAACATCATCACAAACCCATACCCACCCCCACATCCCATCCCTGATTTCCTTCAACCTCACTAGGGGGAGACAGAAGACCTGGGGCTATAGTAGATGCCTATGTGTATTCCCATGGGAAGTAGCCTTCAATCTTTACAACTGTTATGTTGGGTGCAGGATTTTCCTAGAATAGCTTTGCCTTGGCTTATTCCCAAGGGCATGGCTGTGATGTTAAACAACCATTAAAAACTCTAGGAGTGGCAAGATCTCTGCATTGGATCTTCTAGGAGTGGCAAGATCTTCATTGGATCTCTGCAGTGTTACAATACAGAGGGCCCATGCTTCTTCTACTGGGCCCATGGAGGCAGACCAAGACAGAGCACAGGGCCAGAGGAAAGAGAAATCCAGCTAGCAATGCTACTCAGAAGACAGGCAGGAAACGACAGCGAGCATTCTGTCACTGAGGGTATCCAAGTCATTGACACTGTGAATCAGCTGATCAGCTGCCTGAAGGCCACAGTAGGCAGGAAGTTTTCAAGCTCACTGCTGATTCTGCAATTCCAAGATCTTTGTCATCCGTGGGCATAGAAGCCCTTCATTTATTAGTCATTTCATTCATTCCAAACTTGTCATCCTAACAGTATGAAGTACAGTCCTAGCAGTGGGCCCTGGAAACAGAATTATAAATGTAATGTTATCCTTTCCCTGAAGAAGCCCGTGGAAGATAAGAAGCCATGTTGGAAGATAGGCTTTTAGGTTATTAGAGGTAGAGATGTCCATGTGATAATATAGAAGTGACTGACTCTAGCTGAGAATACAGTAAGGAAGGGTGAGCCTAAAGGATACAAAAGAGAAGAAGCTTGGATGAGTTTGGAAAGATACCTAGAGATTTTACAGGAAGCCTCGAGTAGAAGGGAATTTCAAGTAGAAAGAACATGTGTAAAGACTCAGAAATCTGAAGGACTTTGTACATGGCAAGAAGTAAGGCTGAAAGAACATTTGGGATGAAGTCATGAAAGGCCTGTTATTAATTTGGAATTTATTCAGTAAAAAGAGAAGTAACTGGGTCCTGTTCACAGTTTATAAAGATCACTCTGATAACAATGGAGGATAAATTGGAGGGAACAAAACCAAAGCCAGGGAAACCAAAGAGGAGATCCAAAGGTAAATTATCTCTGCAGGTCAATTTACCATTTTCACAGTGAAATCCCGTGAGAGCTTTGATCATTGCCTGTGTCCACATTTTATCACAGACAGTGACTTATCTGGTCTGGAATAAGACCTTGATATTAAGAGCTTGAAACCATACACAAGCAATGCTAGCATGTAGCCATAAAGAGACCTTAAGCTAACTGAAACCTAAATTCTGGCACACATGCTGTATCTGCGATACTAAACATATTTTTCCATAAGATTCATGTGAAAATATTCTGCCCCACCACCATGTTGGAATGAACAGTGGACTTTTATCACAGAGAGTTTCAAGTGGCAAATCTGATCCCCAAAGCTCAGCCCAAATATCATGAAAGGCAAAGCTGTCATTAAGCCCCTGTCACACACCAGTATACTAGCAGGCTGACTGACAGAAGTGAGGCTGCCTGGTCAGGAGTAGGGTGAGGTTGGAAGCAGAGTGAGGTGCAGGAGCAGGAAGCATCTGTGCTCTAAAGATAGCCTAAACAAGGTATAGGTTGCTATAGGGATGCTTGGTACCCAGAGGCCAGGCTTGCTTTGTTTCCCCTCTGAGATGCCTACCTAAGGGTTTGAGGCACACAAAGAACAACATTCTGAGCCAACAACAGTTGCAAAGGCACCTTGGAGCAAAATTAGAAAGCATGGCTTAGCCATGGAGCCCAGACAAAACCCTCTCATTTGTGCCTTTCAAAGGTGGCTGTGGGAAGGAGAAGAGACAGAATGGACACAAGTCCTACATATCCAACCACTGCATAGATGAAGCCCATGGCCATGCTAGGAAAAAAAAACAGGTCAGCAAACCATAGACACAAGCTAAACACATACTTACAAACAGATGCATTTGTCTGTGGTTGCTTTTATTCTACAGCCAGAAGGTATGATTCAAATATGTGTCCAGATCTTCACAGATGAGTCTTGAATATAACCTTTGCTATGGGAATCCCACCAAAGTTGGTGAAGCCCATGTGAGACCAACTGTAAGAAAGGGTTCACTGTACACAAACGCTACTTTTTCATGCACAGTGGCCATGCCTGCCTCTGAGCGACTGGATTTCTGGCCAATTGATGAGTTCTTACTCTTGCTTAGAATGTACCTAATGAGGAATAGATGAGCAAGGTGAAGGCTGATGTATTTAGATGAGTGAATGTATTCTCCTCCACTGTGCAAACCAGAAGCTGCAAATTCAGTACCATAAGTAATGCAAGGACCATGGGCAGGACATTCAGCCTGTCCTTCTGTGAGGACAGATAGAGACACTCATCAAAATAGGGCTTGCCCTGCATGCTGCTGCAGGCTTGCTAAAGCTGTTCCTACTTCATGAATGCTCATTTCTCCGCTCCATGATGGGACTGACTGCATCTTCTTTTTGTTTTGGACCACTTGGCACTCAGCTCTTGCAGACTATCCATATGGTTGTTTCCTTGGCTGTCACTTACATAGTTGCCTCCCTCTTAAACTGACTGATGACTTTCTAGCTCATCCCTCCCTTTAAGCTCTAGAGCTCTACATTAAATTTCCTGATCAACGGCTCAGCTTATATATCTTACAGACATCTCAAATTTGGGTGCCATTATTACTATTATCCTCCAATGGTTCCCTACCACACTTAGAACAAAATTCTGTATTAACCAGTAACTAAAGTGCTTGGGGGTCATTTGGATTCTCAAATCTCTCTAGAATTTTCCAGTCATTAGCTCCTACCCCAACAATCCTACCATACTCTCATCTATGAACATGATCATGTGGTCAATCTCTGACCTTTGCATCTGTTTCTTTTGCTTGGAAAGCACTTCTTATTTTTCTCAGTGTGACTGGCTTGTTCACCCCAACAAGGAATGAATTTACATGTGAGTTTTTCACAGAAAACTTCCTAAACTTCTATCCTGCTCTATTTCTTCATATCTTCATTATATAAATTTGGATTTGCTTTGTCCTTTGCTACATTTCATAATCCATTGAATACTCTAGAGTCCTAGTACCTAGAAAAATTTCCAAAACATATTTGGGGATCAATGAGTATCTGCTGAGTATATGAATGAATGAATGAATGAATGAATGAATCCTTGCTGCTGTAGACTGTAAGCTCCTGACAGAAAGAAGACAGAACAATATTTGAGCCAATGAACAAGCAAGGTAAGTCCACAGGAGGCAGCACTATAGATCATAGCCCTTTATACTGAGTGCCCATCACAGTGGATATTCATTTCCTGTTGTTGGCTCATCTACACTTGAGGAGAGTTGCTATCTCAGGCTATGCTAACCAGTCTGCCTTTGCTTTGTAGGCCTTACCAGAGGGACAGACAGCTTCGTGGGACACAGCCAAGGAAGATGAAAACCGCAATAAGAATCGATATGGGAACATCATTTCCTGTAGGTGTCCTTCTGGGAATTTATATGTCTTAGATTTGGGGAAATGTGGGAGAAAAAAGTTCTCTTTTCCTGGGATTTGATATAAAATAATCCTTATGTTCCCAGCTTTGGGTTAGTAGATTATTACGATGATCCCAGGAAGGGATAGTGAGGCCCAAATGAAGTCAATAACAATCCTAAGAGAGGAGGAAAGGGAGGGAGGGAGGGAGGGAGGGAGGGAGGGAGGGAGGGAGGGAGGGAGGGAGGGAGGGAGGGAGGGAGGGCTGACACAAAACTGACTGCCACTCGGTGATAGCACACAAGTATTGGCACTTCCAGATGATGGTATGAACAGTCTTCTAAGCAGCACAGGGAGAGAGAGCAATGTTACCTGAGAAAATGTTGAGTTAAAGCTCTGTTAGGAGTTGCCCATAGTAGCCTTCATGTGATCTATTGTAGCCCAACCCAGGCCTTTTGACATCCTGTCCACTGTGTGAGGAATATTTCTTAAGATCTCACGGTACCCCAGTTTGGGCAAAGCAAGGGGAAAGGAGGAAATCCTAAGGGACAAGTTATTTCTAGCACAGTTAAAAGTTTTGTTCTAACTGTCTAGACATCGCCAAAGAAAAAAGCTGGAGGAAGAATAAGACACAGGCAGTTTGTAAAGGAAGAAAGAGGCAGAAGTTTTCGCTTAGCTGTTTCCTGTGCTGATTTAGGAATGGGCTCTGAATAGTGGAACTAATCAGAAAACATTTATAATTTCTCTCTTGCATGCAGACAGCAAGATTTCTTGCAAGTGAAGTGTCGGAAAGAGATATTCAAATAGTCAGCAAACATGTATTAAGGTCTGATGTGTGGGCCTCCTCTGAACACTTCCAGGGCTGGGCACTGGGAAATGTCTTTGTTGTGGGACAGGTGGCTATTCACTGTGATTTCTCCCCACCATCATCTGCCGCAAAACAGTGCCTGGTGTACACTAAAGTATCCAGTGCATTATCCAATGTCCTTGTCAGGTTGTGAACTCAAATGGGGTTCACTGTCAAAAATAGGTTTCCAGTGCCCTGCCCCTAGGAATATTGAACAGATGTGGAAAACAAATGCCTAGAGCTTAAGGAAGGGAGACAGACAGGCCAACAGACAGAAGACAAGATGTATGAGAGATATATAAAAGATAGGTGAGGCCTCCTCAGGCCTCCCACAGCTCATCCCTACCTGGGTGATCACCAACTGTCTCCTGGATCTGGCCCAGTCTCTTCTCTGTCCCCTCCATATCCAACTGGCCCAAACTTTCTACCTATCTGATCCCTGACAGAATTCATAAAGATCTTTACTATATGAATTCAATGGTATTATTTTTCTACTAAAAGCCCTTTAGACATTCCTTTTCACCCTTGAGTTCTCCTTCTTACAAGGCCTTTTCCAGATCCACTCATGGGGGTTCAGTCCATCATAGTCTCCTCGGTAAGCCACACCGACTCTCACACAGCTCTTGAGCTTTCCATGTTTTCCCTCCACACCTCAAGGTCACCTTGACACATTCCATTCTCTCCATCAAAGTGTTCTTCCCTTCTCTCTTTTGACTTGCTAATGTGTACTTCTTCTTTTGTCTATCAACTATCATCACTCTCTAGGGGAATATTTTTTGACCATAAACATGTAGATGAACCACAGTATTCAGCCCTAGAACTCTGTGTCTTATGTTCACCTTGGCCTTTGTCATTGCTGTACATCGAGAGGCATTTGGATAAGCCTGCTTGCTTGCCTCACAGCAGCATAGTCCACAGCCATCTTGTATTTCTGTTTCCCCAAACCTTCCATATGACCTATGTCTAAAAAATAAGAACTGAATATGGGAGGGTCCTATAGGGCATGAGCATTTCATTTCTGTCTACTGCCCCCCCCCAAACTGATAGTGAACACCTTAGAAGGATAACCGGAGGAAGGCTGGATCAAGCCAACACTGGAATGATAAGTCCAAAGAGGGAAGAGCCAAGAGAAGACAGAACAGGAAGGAGAGAAGGACACACCATACCTGCTGAGAGCACCATTTGATAGCCAGAATTGCAGAAGGCAGTAGAAATGGAATTGAACTCCTTTGCTGAGATGACTTCCTAGGAACTATAGCCACATCACTCACTGTACAGTAGCTCCAATGGCAGAATGGGGAGCAGAGGCAGGAGAAAGTTAACAGGGATCAGATGTCCAGGCCTGCTATTCTGGGGAGCTATATTCTAGCTGTAGATGCTGTGTGTGAGCTCCTTTTTTAAGTATGCATACTCATGGTTCCACCCTGCCCTGCCCACCTCTCTTTGACTAAAGACTATATCCAAAGCCAGGGAAAGATGCTATGCCCAAGCTCAAGACAGACAGCAAATCTGAAGAATCAACACATCTGGGAGAAACCTCAGCTGCCGTGAAACCCCAAGTTCCCCACCAGTCCACAGAAGGGCCTCTTCCACATCATTTTAGATTCCCAGAGAGATTACACTGCAGTTGTTCCCAGCAGCAGTGAGCTTTACAACAGCTTTCTAGGCTGCTTCTGACCCCCCCAACCCCAACCCAGCCTTCCAGTGCTAGCCACTCTTCCTACAGACATGTCTTGCCTTGGAATTTTTGTCTTATATCCACCCCTGGAGAAAAAGAAATAGAGATGGAGAAAATTCGGAAGCCTTAGTAGTGTCTCCTTGGTGGTTTTAAATAAATATCTTTTCTAATTGAAGTTCAGTGACTGTAGCACATCAGGGCTAGTATATATACCATACTGGGTCCAGTGGAGAGACACAGTCCAGGTGACTTGTGGGTCCAAAGAGCAACACAAGACATAAAGGGGAACAAAAAAGGGGAGTCCTGAAGTTTCAATGAAAAAGGTTAAAGAGGAATAGCCCAGAGGCCTGGAAAGTATCCCTACCCTTATATGTGCCCCTCTCAAAGGCCAGGCCTGCCCAGCCTTAGTAAACACAAATAGTCTTGGCACAAGAAGAAAACCAGCTGTGATTACCATCTTAAGGAGCCCAGGTTCCCAAAAGGCCTGAGTGGAGGACAAAGGCCCAGGCCAGGGAGCACAGCAAAGATTAAAGGGGAAAGGAGGAGGGCAGGGGCTGCCACCAAAGAGCTGTGAAAGAGAAATCTTGGTAAAAGAGCTCTTTCTTCCAAATGATCCCATTGAGAATGTAGTAATGGAGACCGGGCTTTCCAGGGAGTAGAAATGGAACAGAATGGAACAGAAATGAATGGGCAAAGTGAGAACAAAGCCCTTTGCTTTCAGATAGCTCCAGGGCAGAGACTCTGAGCAAGAAGGAATTTCAAGCAAAGTGTCCATCTCCCACCCCCAGCCCTGTGGACATTCTGGAGCTTTCTGGATTTGGCAGGAGAGAGATGACTGTGGAAAAGGCAGTTTTCAGAAGGGCTGCAGATTCCATAAAGTGGCACTGTCCTGTGATCCGTCAGGATCCCAGTGAAAAGTTGATGGAACCCCCAAAGAGTGTCCTTTGAGAAGTAATGACAAGTTCATTCATAAAGGTGTAATCTAGGAGCAAAGATACTAGAAGCCACCAAGGATTCTGCAGGGAGAAATTGCCAGGACCTGGAGACAGGCTAAGCACAGGTGTGTCCTCTAGTGGCATCTCCAACAAGGGGGATGGGGAGTAAGTTCCCTGACCCTGCTGTCTTGCCTCCACACACACTATGCTTTTGCTGTCTGGTAGCTGAACCCATGAGAAGCCAGAGAACAGGGCCAGCCCAGTGGCTCTCAAGCTGTAGTCCCTGGGCAACCGTAGAGAATCATTTTGGAGCTCATGGAATTGCTAATGATCAGATACCTCCCTGGGCCTCCAGCATCAGAAGGCATGGAGACAGCCCCCAGCAGTCTTATTATTTAAGCTATCTAGTGATACTTTGAGAATCTCATATAGTCACTGGACACCAACCTCCTAGATCATAGAACCAGGTGGAGAACATAAAACATGAATCCCAGGGCTCAGATTCATTTTCTAAGGCTTCTTTTACCTAAGCCTTGGGGAGATCTTAGAAAAGTCACTGGGCTCTGTGGTATTGGAGTCTTGGACAGGAGGTCAGGGAGAACCAAGTTGTAGTCTGTTCTGCCAGTTAACTTCTTGGTGACCTGTGTGGCAAGTCCCCTCCATTTCTCTGGCCTTTTTCTCACCTATGAGGTCAGAGTCCAATGTAGAAAAACCATATTAAAAATGAATGGAAATGAAATCTACATCCAATGTGACCTTTGGAGTCATGGGTTTTTTTCATGTAGGGCAGTCTAGCCTCTGAGTTGACAAGCCGAGAAAGATGGCCCAGAGATGGATCAACGATTCCCAATGTCACACAGTCACATAGTGAGTATATAGGACTGCCATGGCCAGAGCTCTGATCTGTCACCTGCCAGGATGCCACATGCTTCTTGCCAAGGAATCTCTCTGGTGCATGAAGCCACATGTATACTTTCGAGGAGTATGTGCTCCCAAGAACCCAACTTCATAACAGATAAGCTCCATAGAATGGTGTTCTCTTCCTAAAGTGGGAAGGGCCAGGAAGGACTCAAGTCCAGAACAAACCTAGAGGCCCTCTCATACAGCAGGATTCTCTACTGCCTCCTAGGAAGAGAACTGGGATGACATCATTTCTTCTGACCCTCAGCTTCTGCTCTTCTTAGTTCTCTCTGAAGGTGGCTCTTGGTGGATCCTACACGCTTCTCCTAATACAGAAATCATTGTTATTCCCCATATCCTCCCAAACTCTCTGTTGTTCATGGCCCGAATTCTACTGCCAGCATCTGTGTCTTTCTCCTAAGATGTTCTGCCCACTGGACCATCACTCTCTGTTTGAAGGACAGACCACAGCACTGGGAAATTGTCCTCAGGGGTTGCTTTCAACTGATGGCTGGTACAAGTGGATGTCTAAAAATCCCAGCTTCTCCCAAAGCTCTGCAACAAGACTAAGGTCTGTTGTCCACTGTGGCCAATTCTGGGTGGTACTCCTTTGTTGGACTCCTTTCTTCCTGATATTTGCTGGGAGACCCTCCAAAATCACTAACTTAACTTCTCCACTCTGGTTCTGCTTCCACTGTCCTTTCAGAAAGGCTCCCTGGTGGGGCACTGCCTGGTGGCATGCTGAGGGTGCAAGGAGATGCACTGGGAACAACATTGTCCTCTGTCCTCTCTGGGTACTCTTCCCATCTATTCTTCCCCTCTCTGGGCTCTGCATTGGGAATGTCCCAAATTCAGCGAGCAGCTAGCATTGATCTTTCAAAACAAGGGAATGCAGAGAATGTGTGTGTGTCCTCCTTGTGTGGTGGCCAAGCTATACCTCCTGTGTCTCAATAAGGGTAATTCAATCAAGATTGAATGTTTAGACCTTTAGCTTGGATGAGGTACCCAGGCAGTCCCTGTGGAATTACCTGCCTCCTCCCTACCCACTTGTGCAAGATGATAGCATTAACATTTCCAATACTTCTAGGAAATGGTTTTTCAGCTCCACAATTCATTGTAATGAGTCAAATCTCTTTTCTCTGAAAAATTGCACCTGTTTTTTACCCTCTGCAGTGCCCAGAAGACAGGAGGAAAGATTATAAAGTATGCAAATGATATTCTCTCCCAGCCCCACCTCTCTGAAGTGATTCTCTCTTAAAGCGGATGTGACTTGAGATGACTGATTTATTGGGTTCTGTCTGATGATGAAGAAAGGGAGGGGAAGCTGGGGTTTGTGTTTTAGTTAGAATTGTGCAGAGGAGCAAACTGAACCTTCTCCTCTGGAGCAGTTGTAAAATGGCAAGACAGAGACGGGGGACCAGTTTTGGGGACTGAGATGTTAATAGGAAACAGGGGATAGAGGGATGTGAGGCATTGAGTCTTAGGGGCCAGCCTGCCACTATATAAAGAAGCTGTCAGCCTCTTGAGTGACAGAACTCCATTGGGCCTTGAGTTTTCCATCCATGAAGTAAGGTGTACAATATGCCACTCAGAGTTACTTTTTTTAATCAAATGGCATAGTATCAATGCAGCTTCCTTCCAGAATAGTCCATAGAATACCCTATACTCTCCATACAGATAAATTTCTATCCCTTGCCACCTGCCACTGAGGGGTCTTTGACCTCATGGCCCAGTTCCAGTAAGGTCTCCTGGTCTTTCCCAAGAGAGATTAAAGTTGGGGCAAATTTGTGCAAAATAACTAGACATTGATTTGCATGCTCAAAACAGGGTGTACACGATAATCATGGAAGAGCTTTCTAAAACATACCATGCAAGGTTCTACTTGCAGCTTCTGATTTAGGGAATCTGGAGTATGGTCCAAGAATTTGTATATCTAAAGATCACACTTGGAGATTCATTGGTTGATAATAATAATAAAGCTGAATTTAGATATTTGTGTTGATTCTTGTAGCATGTTGGGTTTTTTTTTATATTTGATCTCTTTTCATCTCTGGTACGTCTGCAGTAAAACAAAATATAATTTGGGGGTTATAGTTGAATAAATAGAGGTTCGAGGAATGTTATGACCTAAGCCAAGTGCTATGATGATCTAGTTAGGGAGTGGGGAATCTCAGGTCGGTCTTCACAGCTCAGACAATCCTTTAGCTCTCTTCTAATAAAGATAGAAATTGGCTGTAATATTGGGGCAGGACAGGCTGGGGCTGTAGGTGTGATGAGAGATCGGTCATGATAAGAGGAAGAATGTGATCCTGATGCATGAGTGTGTGCCTCAGCACATGTAAAGGCTCTGTGAGCAAAACAAACGCAGGATATTTTAACAACTTAAGGCCAAGGTTACCAGAGAAGTGTGGAGAGGAGAACATGACTGGGTTCCCAGGCAATCAGAGCATGTGTGGCTTTGTGGGTATGATAAGAGTCTGTTAGTGAATGACTACTCCACTTGATTCATGTCAGTGAACAAAAGCAGACATATTATCAACAAAATTTTAGTGTATCTGTGGTTTGAAGTAGGTGGTGGTGGGAATATTTACACCACAGAAATCAGTCACATGACATAGTGGTGTTTGCTCCGTCCATGACATTGGGCTCTAGGGCCCAAAGGAGGCGGTACTTCCTGCTGCTGTATGTGATCTCTTAAAAGGAGAGGGACAAGAGTCACATGCCCCTTCTCCCTGCTGTAGCACGAATCTTAAAAGTTCTTATTAATAAAAACAAACCTGAAGCCAGGTACTGGAGTCAATGCTGGAAGATCAGAGAAGCAGAACAAGCCACAGCCTCACCTCACCAATTCTTCAGCTGATCCTGTTTCCTCAGACTGGAGGCCTCTGAGTCTTGGTCCGGAATGAATCTCAGCTGAACTGCTACTAAAAGCCTAAAAGCTTAACCAGGCTCTAAGTTCCTGGTTTTCACGCCATATATACCTTTCTGCTTTCTGCCATCACTTCCTGGGATTAAAGGCTCTTGTTACCATGCCTAGCTGTTTCCAGTGTGGCTTTGAACTCACAGAGATGCAGATGGATATCTGCCTCTAGAATGCTAGGATTAAAGGTGTCTGTGCCACCATTTTCTGGCCTCTATATCTAGTGGCTGTTCTGTTCTCTGACCCCAGATAAGTTTATTAGGGTGCACAGTATTTTGGGGAACACAATATCACCACACCCTGCTGCCTGTGAGGTGGATTCGCTCTGGGTCAGATCAGAGGACGACTTCAGCTGTCTACTCCATTCTGTATTCATGAGTGTATTTCCTCAATTTATATCTTAATAAATCTTAATAAATCCCTATTACCCATTAAATAGACTCACATGGATTGATCTTAATAACATGATATATCAGACCTTTTTACCTTTTAGAGAGCTGTTTGTAAAACATTTACCAGCATACCATTGGTCCACATTCTAAAGCCATGAAGAACAGATAGATTGAAGACAGAAGGTGATGTCCTCCCTCCCCTGCAACTGTGTTCATGGGACAGTTTTGTCCTTCATAGCCCTCTACCATCTACCAATGGCTATGTCTCTTCCAATTCCACCTGGGGGATCCAGAATTCTGTCCCTTCATCTTACTTCACAGTCAGGGAGCTTCTCCTCTAACATATGACTCTACATAACTCTTCTCTTTGTCTTGACTCTCAAGGACTGCATGCCAAATTAGCTGTTTTTCAAGCTTGCAAAATGTAGATGGAGCATAATGAACATTCTGGGCTGCTTGTAAATTACCTTGTATAAGCTCCTTGCCATCGTTGGCTGCCCCATCTTTCTCCATGTGCATGTGGGTAAACACAATTTTTATCTTTCTAATTACATAAAGTTAGAAGAAGAAAGGGACACCGAATAATATTAGCATTTCCCAGAACAGATAAATAAACCATGAGGATACTGCCACTCTTTGTATTGCCTTTCTGGTAGACCTGTATCTGAATTCTGTCCTTTAAGGAACACATGCGTCACTCTTGTCCTCTGCAGATAAACAGATTTGTCTTGGGGCAGATTGACAAATAGGGAACACCAGCTTTCTAGGTGTCTCTAATGTCACCCTACAGTACCTTAAATCCAGTCCCAAGGCTCCATTTATTGAGTCCCTGCTGTATGCCAGGCACTATCTTTTATTTCTTTAGGAGCAATTTTAGTTTTATAGAGAGTCTGAGTGGCAAGCACAGATTCTGCACCACTTACATATTGTTTCCTTTTTCATCAACACTTCACACAAGTGCAGAACATTTGTTGCAGTTGATAGCCTAATATTGGTCCATTATTATTAGTTCAAGTCCATAGTTTACATTAGGGCTCACATTGTGTATTGTTCGGTTCTATAGAACTGGAAAATGCATATATTCCAATTACACTATTTTATAGAATAGTTTTCTTGCCCTAAACATCCCCATTGCTCGACCTATTTAACACTCCTTCCTCCTCTTCTAAGCCCCTGCCAACCATTGAAGTTTTTATAGACTCCACAGTTTTTCCCCTTTTGGAGTATTATATAGTTAGAACCATATGTAGTATCAACATTCAACGTAGCCCTTCCAGTTTGGGTTCCATCATTTAGCAATCGTATTTAAGTCTTTTCCATGTCTTTTATAGCATGTAAGTTCATTTCTTTTTATCACTGAATAATATTCCAGTATATGGCATATCACCTTTTATTTATCCAATTCACTTACTGAAGATATTTTTGGTTGCTTCCAAGTTTTTACAATCATGACTAAAGCTGCTGTAAACATTTACATACAGCTTTTAATATAGATATAAGGTTGCAATACATTGGGTAAATACCAAAGAGTATAATTACTAGATCACATGGTAAATGGATTCTTCATTTTGTATGAAATGGTCTTGCTGTCTTTCAAGTAGCTGCACCATTGTGTGTTTCCACCAGCAATGAGTGAGTTATCATTCCTATTACAAATATTGACAAGTACTTGGTGATATTGTGGTGTTTTGTCACAATTCTGTATGTAATATTTCACTATTTATACTTTCAGTTTCCTAGGTACTTGCATCTTGGTGCCTTAATGTGGCATAGAGGACACTCCACTGGAATCCAGCTTTCTCCTCTGTCCTCTCTTGTTCCTGTTCCCCTCGCAATCAGTGATCCCAAGACAAGAGTCTTCCACAGACCTACTCCCACTGCACCTTCCTACAATGAGTTGGCTCCTTCAGGGTCCCTGATTCCACAGTTTCCTCTAAGAGAAAGACTTCCTTGATGCCCATGGGTCACTTTTAATTTCTCAGTCACATTTCAGTACACAAAGCTCACTATCCCTCACTTTCGAGACCTTGATGTTTCTCTTCCATTCATGATTCATCTCCTTGAACAAATTGCCCCAACTGCTTAAGCATGAAGCTCACCTGCTGTAACACTCTCTTAGTCTCTTCAACTAGGCTGGCACATAGTAGGTACTCAGCAACTGTGTTCTTAATAAATAAATGGAGATAATGGTAGACACCCTGATGGTTAGAGACATAGAATCTTTAAGGATATGTGGTGATATTGTGTTTCCCAGTATATTGTGAACACTAATAAACTTATCTGGGGTCAGAGAACAGAACAGCCACTAGATAGACATAGAGGCCAGAAAATGGTGGCACTCATACCTTTAATCCTAGCCTTTTGGAGGCAGAGATCCACCTGGATCTCTGTGAGTTCAAAGCCACACTGGAAACAGCCAGGCATGATATCTCACGCCTTTAATCCCAGGAAGTGATGGCAGGAAGCAGAAAGGTATATAAGGCGTGAAAACTAGGAACTAGGGCTGGTTAAGCTTTTAGGCTTCTAGTAGCAGTTCAGCTAAGATTCATTCTGAATAAGGACTCAGAGGCTTCCAGTCTGAGTAAACAGGATCAGCTGAGGAATTGGCAAGGTGAGGTAGATGTGGCTTGTTCTGCACCTCTGATCTTCCAGTGTTCACTCCAATACCTGGCTTCAGGTTTGTTTTTATTAATGAGAACTCTTAAGATTCGTGCTACAAGGATACTTGATTAGTTTCTTTCTTTTGCTTTGTTTCTAATGACTTTTGCTTTCAGATCTATATATCTCCTTTCAACATTTTAAACCAGAACCTCTGTTCCCACTGCTGTGGTCTCCAGGCAAGCATAACTCAGTAAAGGAAATTTTGATCTGCCTCCTTAGCATAGCAGGCAATTCATCAGTTTCATAAATAAAAGAGACTTTGAGTCACTAAGTCATTAATAAGAGCATTGGATGAAAACATAATATACATTTCCCTTTTCTGAGGCTTACAGATTCTGTAACTGCTGGTAACAGGGCTTGATAGCCTGGGTTCAAAGATACTTGGAATTCCTCAGGACAGTGCATCCTGTTGGTAGAGCAGGATGAACCTTAGAGAGTGGCTATATAATTTGTAAAAGTGCTTGACTTCTGTGAGCCTGAGTTCCTTTACCTGTGAAATCAGAATCGTAATAGCACATCACTGTGACCATGATAAGGTAAAGAGCTACTTTTAGGGAAAAGCGAATAAGATGATGTATCTAGTGTTGGGGACTTACAATAAATTCAGTAAAGTCTAAGTTCAAACTCTCCTTATGCTATACCCTATATCTCTATCCCATACCCATTCAGAGTTATCTCCTACCTACTCCTCCTTTCTAGTGGCTCCCACTGAAACTTTCCCTCCTTGGAGAATTAGAAAAGGGGTATCCGGTATAACACATTATCCAAGCATGATGCCTAATGCCTGTTGATACTAGTGATTGACTCTGAGTTAGTAGACATGAGTGGTATCTTATACCAGCCCAGGGCCTTTTTGCCCATAGCTGGACCCATTTCTGGCCTTCTAGTTGATGTTGCATTTCAAGGAGCTGATCTCTGCAAGACTCCTTTGCAACCAGGGACTCTCCTCCTTGTGTCCAACTCCTGCCAAAGAGAACCCTGGGGGCGCCAGTCTTAGAAGGCTGTCCCAATCATAGAGTTCTGAAAATATCACCCCATCTCTCTCTCCATCCAGCCTGTGAAGGTAGTATCTCTTTATTGTTTTTCTAAATTATCTCACTTCTTAAAAGTTCCTTCTATCACTCAACCAATAACTTTTCTGGTTATCCCCCACTGTGAATACTTACATGCTTTCTAATCTCCTGCTTGGAACTTTATGAAAGTGGGAACCTATGAACTTGGAGTTAACAGGCCCACACTTTTCTATGTTGCACCATTCACTGGTCATATGGCCAATTTTTATGAACCTGAGTTTGCTCATTTGTCACAAGGACTAACAGAACCATTCTTCCACTCTCATGAGATCGCTGGTAGCACCCAATGGGGCCATTCACTTATACACTCACCAAGCACTCACTGAGTGCCTGCTGTGTGCTAATCCCTTAGGGCTGCAACAGAACACAGAACAAGGCAGTTAAGAAACTCGGGTTAGTACCAGCAAATGTAGCTATAAACCGAGGAGTCCTATAAAAGTCTAAAAGGAAAAGTTGGTTTGCCCTCCTTAACCTCATGAGGCCTTAGGATGCCCATACCTCACTATCCCACTGACTGTGAACCCCATCTCTGCCCTGGAGTATGATGGGGATGAGGTATGTATGTAATGGCAGGTGCACAGTGACCCAGGTAGCAGACTGAGGGTCCTTCCCAACAGACCCAAAAAAGATGTTCTCTAGTGCATATATATTAGCATGTCAGAATTGACTTTAATTAATTGCAAAGGGTTATCCAGCCTTTCTGATGTACCATTTAAAGTGATTCTAATTTGGCATTATTTGAAGCAAGCATGTTATTGACTAAAACCCGTACATCTTGTTTATGTTTAGATTGTGTTTGAAAAGGCATTCTCAGTAACATGACTTTTAGTTATTGATGACCTCTTTTCTAATGATCCAGTCCTCAGTTTAATGATGGTATTGATAACAATGCCTTACCAACAATCTGTCTGCACCAGTGCTCCAAGAGACAAACATAAAGTAGTTTGTGTCCATGGGGAAATAGGTAAACTTGCTGTTGTTAAGCAAGCACGGAAATGGAGAATATTGGTTCAGACTCCATGACCTTATGTTCTGGGTACTTACATCAGTCTCTCTTGTATTATCCCATGAAGCAGGTATTTCCATCCCCTTATTGATGATGGGATCACTAAGACTTAGGAAGCAGGTGACATACCTGCTCAGGTAATGGTGAAATCATGAAGAATAGAAAGTAGAAAGGGGTTCATTTTTCAGATTTGTCACCTCTCTGTACCTCTACTTCCTCATCTACAAATAACACAACCATGAGAAAGTGGCATAGTTCCTGCTGGGCAGTCACTAAGGAGTGACAGCTCTAAACTACTGACTCCTCATCCCATAGCTTCTCATCTACCACTTCCTGCTTTTTGTTCTCTCTGCAGATGACCACTCCCGGGTGAGGCTGTTGGTACTGGATGGAGACCCCCACTCTGACTACATCAATGCCAACTACATTGATGTGAGTGACTGGGCTAAGTAGCTATGGGCTAGGGTTGACTTTCCAGACTCAAGATCTAACTTAAAGGCTGTCTTTAACCTGTCTACCAGAAGGTAGTCAGAAAGTAGCTCTTCCCTAGTTTGTATGACGAAAGTTGACTATCCACCCAACTGCTCTTGAGCAGACTAGAGTCATCTGCTCTTTGGGGCTCCAGGAAAACTGCTAGTTTGATTTATTCAATCCACGTATTAATTTGTATGTGTCTGTCTATGCAGTCATTCATTTGAAGGTACAACCATTGATGCAACAAAATGTTTAAAAGACTCACTACATGCTAGATATTATAAGACCCATAAAACCAAAAATGTCACAGTCTCTACCCTCAAAAATATCAGAAGAGTGATAAGCTGTGCACATCTGTGGTAAACTAGGGTAAACTAGAACTTGATGACTGTTAAGTCCAGATAAAATATGTGAGCAGAAAATTATATGAACCAAAGCTTCAAATGAATGAAAAGTAAAATTCAAAA
This sequence comes from Peromyscus maniculatus bairdii, assembly GCF_049852395.1. Taxonomy (NCBI): domain Eukaryota; kingdom Metazoa; phylum Chordata; class Mammalia; order Rodentia; family Cricetidae; genus Peromyscus; species Peromyscus maniculatus. The sequence continues at coordinate 145,933,727 of NC_134855.1, forward strand.
TCAAAGTGAGAGATGATGTGCCTTTGGTTAGAGAACTGCTCTTACCAAGAGGATGGAACTTGGAAAGAAATACATATCATCTCTGTCCGAGGATCGTGGAAACAGTACAGTGGGAATACTGGAAAATGAGGTTGGCACTAGATCCTTGATGACTTAGAAGGTGGAACCCCCATGGAAAGAGAAAACTACTGAGGGTGTTTGAATGAGGGGGGTCCCATTCAGCACTGAGCTTTACAATTCATCTGCTACTGGAGAAAGGTAGAACAGAGACAGAAGAGACTGGAATTAATAAAATCAAGTAGGAGAGAGGCTGCCATCTCAGTCCAGTCACTACTGATAAAGGGACTCAGTTTGAACAGGAGCCAAGAAAGGTATGCACTGAAATGAAAGAGAGTATGATAGAGGAAGTCTGGCCACAACTGCCAAGTAGATATCCCAGAATTACTAATCCAAGATGAATTCTCCAGGACTCAACTCAGAGCCTAGAGATCTTGAAGAATGACTCAGATTCCCACTGATCCCTCAGACTCTCGAATGTATTGATAGACCAGCTATGAAGTACAGTAACATGTTTCATGAATTTTCTTATAGCATAGCCTGGATCAGTTTGTTCATTAGTTCAAAAGGCATTTGTTGAACTTTGAACCTAACACTACTTTATACTGAGTGGACACTCAACCAGCAGATGCCAATCCAGGTTAGACTGGTTCCTTCCTTTTCTCCCCTCCCTTGATTATGGCTAGGTAGATGTGTCTGTCCTAAAGAAGAGCACCCACATAGAGCCTTACATGCCTGGGTTACTAGTGTTATGTGAACAGAAACACCCAGGTTAAGAACCACTGATCTAGGGGCTCTAAGGGTTGCTGATCTTGAGGTTGACCCATGGTTCCTCTGTGCTATCATACTCATAAAACCAATTTTCCATGTTGAATCCCCTGTCTGCAATGTCCAGAGTGGTTTCCACTTCACTATTGGACCCTGCCTAATGAAGGACCTGCTGTGTGACCATGACCTGAGACTAGAGCTTCCTTGGAGATAAAAAAGGGCAGTCTGTGTCTGTAGCCCCCTAGATGATTTCACAAGGAGGAATCCAATTCTGAGTAGCTTGTATCCAGCAAGAGCAAGTTGCTCTAAGCATCCATTGACCATTCTACTAGCTTTCCCCTTTAATAATCATTTCACAAACACCAAGCAGATATTCCACTGTGTGCTAGAAATACCTTTCAGATAAGGATTCTGTCTGGTAAGAGGGGTCCAATGAGAAAAGATACCTTCCCAGAACAGGGGCTGTCAGACTGAAGCCTCAAGAGGGAGTCCAATGAAAGCTTGAAGGAGATGACATCTCAGTCCTGCCTTAGAAGGTGACAAAGAACCAGCTGGACAAGAAAGAGTTATAGTAACCTAAGAATTAGTAATCACTTCTCATGTACCAGTATGTCACCTTAAGTAGTACTTCAACCTCCCTGGTTAAATACCTCTAGTACCCACAGCCAGATGAGTAAGCTGGGTCTCTCAAGGCTAGGTAATGTACCTAGAATCCCACCCAAAGGAGGTAAGAGAGGAAGAGCTAGATTTTGAATCAGGAGTGCCCAACTCTGTTTCCTCTAATAGTAATAAGCAGTGACAATGGTAGCAGGCTCTTAATGAGTCACCCTTGGTCCTATTATGTGTGCATTAAGCGAGTCAACTTACTAAGACTTCTTGGTAACATTTCACAGTGGTTCTTATCACTCCACTTTGCATATGGGGAAACTGAGACTTGGAGAAATTGGAAAGCTTGTCCAATGTCATCTAGATGGTCTGTGACATAAGCTCAGTATGAACCATAGCTGAATGTCCCAGCCCAGAACTCTTTCTCCTGGTCCTTCATCTACACCATCACACAGCATGCATTTAGTGGACACTCAGCTAGCACATGTTGATATGGGTTGGACTAGTTTGTTTCTTTCCTTCCCCACCTTGGCTGTGGTCAGATGCATAGGACAATCCTAAGGATATAGCACATGCATAGTCTTGTGTGCCCAGGTTGCCATATTTATCTGGCATTTAATATCTAAATGGAAACCCACACCTACAGTAGAGTGAATGCCTGACTACATGTAGAACAGAGAAATTTCCATGTTGTATAGGCAGCAAATGGAATTGCTTTAAATGCAAGTGACTCTACAGTACCAGTACTAATCAGGTCTTCCATTTCTGTCCTGTTCTGTCATTACAAAGTGTTTTGCAAGCCTTTAAAGACAGGAAACCAGGGATTGAGGTTAAGAGCACTGCCCTAGGTCACACAGCTAGACTTTTAATTCTCTGCGCAGCTAGAGCACAGCAAAGCCCCCTCCCTTTCTGTGTAAGAAGTAGACGGTGCAGACAGGCCAAATGTCTCTACCACATGCTAGCCTAAGAGGCAGTGTCAGGCCCTGAGCTGCATCTCAGTGATTAGTGTCAAGGACTAATGAGACTGCAGTCATGGATCCCATCCTTGTTGGGCCTGTTGTATACTGGCCTTTCTGATGACTACCTTTGTAACGATGGGTAACAACTGTCAGCCCACAAGTGTGTGATAACTGCTATAAAGTGCCTATCAGGGTTCCAAGAGGAAACAAGCTGGCTCACAGGTCTTAACTAGGTAGAGTTTAATAAGGGCCTGAATAATACTGAGGCAGACTAATCAAGCAGATTGTGTGGAGTATCTTGAGGTTAGAGATGGCAAAGTGATCTCAAAAATTCTGTGGCTAGATAAGATAATGGATATAAAAGGAATAGAGTTACTGTAAGGAGAGGGCTGTCTGTTCCTGCCAGGGAGAAGCCAACCCCTGCTAACACAATGAGGAAGAACCTAGAAGGGCATATGTCCCAACATCCCACTGGCCTCTGCACTTTTGCTTCCCCTCCTGGTTAGAAAATGCCCTCTCAAAGTCTGAGGACATGAGTGCCTACATTGCAATTTATATTGTCACCTCCCATGGCAACAGAGCAGGGTGTGGAAAAGACACTGGGGAAAGTGGTGAGACAAAAAGACACCAAACATAAAAGTACCCCTCTTATGGTGTTACCACAACAGGGCAGGAAGCAGGAGAACCACAATTGAGGGCCTGCCTGAAATCCCAGCAGAACTGTATTCTGTGGTCTCCTAGGGATTCCTGATAACCAAAAATACAATGGGGGGGGGAAGGGGGGGAATATGAGCTATCTAGTCTTTATTGCTTTGTCCTGGTCTTCATCATAGCCCAAAGACAAGAGCTAGCTATCCAAGCTAGAGTCCATTCTCTATAATTGGATTTTGACAATTCATTAAAATGACTCTATTTGGATAATGAGCTGGATGAGGTCAACCTTGCCTGTGCCTCTGGAGGCCAGGGTATGTTGCTCTCTGAACCAGCCCACTGGCATGTTTGTTTTCACACCTGAAAATGTATGGGCCACTTGAATCTGTTATAAATTACCAGCCTGGAAATAAATATCATATCTGAGTCCCCAGTAAGTAACAGATGCAGGAGTTCAGAGCAAGATAAATGCATTTTGGATGCAAACCTCTTTCCCATTGCTCATAGACAGATGGAGGCAGGCCCAGCGCTGGTTTGCAGTCAATGTGTGTGCTGTGTAGGTGGGACTTAAATGAACTGAAAGTTCTTTTAAGGTTAGGAAGTTTTCTTCACTAGCTCTTGGCAAATCCCCAGAGGAGACCCAATTGAGCAATGCATTTCTTTTATCTCCTTTGCCAAGGAATCGTTCTCGTGGTTTGAATTTTTCCTCCTTTGGAACTGTGTGAGTTTCTGGAGTCCAGAGAAGGTCTTTTTGCTCAGACGCAGCATGGGGTCCAGGCATGTGGCACACATGCATTCGGTGTGGTTGTACCGGGGTTGACAGCGAAGACAAACACTTTAGTGCTGAAAGCATAGCCACAAGCAAGCCAGGTACAGCCCTGCCCTAGTAGAACTGGCATAACATAATGGGGAGATAGACAAGGGTGTAAGTGAATAAGCCATCTGGTGATTGGTGCTTTGGGTTCAGTTGGTAAAGTGCTTGCCACGAGAATCTGATGTGAATTCCTAGCATCCATAAGGAGCCATGTTGGGTAGCATTGCTGTAATCCCAACACTGGGGATGCAGAGACAGGAAGTTCCCAGGGGCTTCCTATCCAGGCAGTCTAGTCAAGTCAACAATCTCCAGGTTCACTGAAAAGAGTGATTGACAAAGACATCTGACATCAACCTCTGGCCTCCATACATATTCACACATGTGCATGGGCTCCTCCACACACCTGTGCATGCATTTGCACACGAAAACACACACACACAAACACATATAATGGAAGGACAAAAAAACAAGCTGGAAGTAGCAGAGAGAAGCAGACAGCGACCTGGTGCTAAGTCTTCTGGACAGAAATGTGACTACTACTTCTGAAGAAGAGCTATAAGTTCATGGGCAATGGGGACAGCAATGAGAAGACTGGCAGCATAAAGTGGGAACTCAGGAATGTCAAGAGGCCCAAACTAGAAGCTAATTAAACCACCACCTCCTCAGGGAATATTCCTCTGACCTCATGGCTGAGTCAGTTCCCATGGGTGCTCTATGGAGCCCCCACATCTTCCCTTGGAGGTTCATATCCCTGTTTGTAGATGTCTAGGAGCTACTCCAAAGCAGAGCCTACATCTGTCTGGTTCACTCCTGGTTTCTGGTGCATTGTGTACAGTAGAATATACACCTTTAATGCTTGCTGTTTGAATCTAAGATGATTGCACAAACAAATAAAAGCACCAAATAGCCTCAGCAGACCAACCTCACAATTGATATGTGAATTTCTTGCCCAGATTTTTTTTACCATTAACTTTCAAGTACATTTGAATCTTTCAAGCCATAGTTTCTTCCAAGGTCTTTACCAATGCAAAAACCAGACTCATGCATGCATCCCACTGACCAACCTTTCCAGAAAGCTGCACCTAGCTCTGGGTTGTGTGTCTCATGACCCTGGAGAAGAGAAACATGAAAAATCTTAGTGCTGTTTATGTTCCTGTATTCACTGGATATATGTGAAGTCCTGTGTAATCTCTCAAGAGAAAGGAGAATCCTGAGGAAGGAGTTACCTCTGTATCGCAGAAGAGGCCATGTCTAAAGTCTTGGGTAGTAAGGCTACAATACAAGATGAGTGTATTGAGGGAGCAGACACAGGAGACAGCTGGAAAAAAAGTTCAAGATAAGGATGCAGACGTGTAGTTACTATAAGATGAAGCATTTAGACATTACCATGCAAGGAGCACAGAGTCACTGCAAATTCAAATTTAAAAAAAAAAAACAACCTGACACCCTTGGGGCATCCTGAGAAGCCCACTACTGCAGGAAGCAGATGAGCCTCGGGAGTAAAAATGGGTTCTTGGAGGACACCAGGAGGTTCAAGCTATGGTCCAGGACAGGGAAGACTGTGAGAAGAGCTGCTGGTAGAGATGGCAGAAGATGATAGACACAAGAAACCTCATCATTCTTGGCCCTGGAGAGCAATTTTCTGTTCCCAAAACTACTCACAAGACCCCAGAATCTAATTCTTCTATCCAGCCTGCATAGCCATGTCCAACTTGACTTGGAGTGACAGATATGCCTTTCCATCCCTTTGTTGATGGAGGAGGGCTCAGTTACTACTAACATAGGAGGACTCATCTACGCAGCAACTTCTAAAGGTCCAGTGTGCACTCTGAATCATCAAAAAGTCTCAATAAATGTTTACCAAATGAGCAATATTATAATTGCAAAGACACTCATGTAAAATTTTAGAATTATGTCCAGTACATATTATAGGAACTGCCACATATTAACTTATTTAATCTTATTTAATATTCTTTAGGCAGTCTGATCCCCATTTTATAGGTATAATTGATACCCAAAGAAATTAAATAATTTATCCTAGATGACACAGCCTGGAAGGGACAGAGCCAAAATTCAAACCTAGACAACTGAGTTAGTCCATAGCAAACATAATCCACATGCTATGCTGTCCTTCTGGTTGGCTTGTTGTAGTCTGCTTATTTGGTATTTTCTCTGAATCTGACACTATATAAGCTCTATGAAGAATAGTTTCTATAGGAGTCAGTTGTGGCAGCTGAGTATCCTCATTAAGTATATGGTTCCACTTGCAGTAATCGTGGTATGTGCTTAATCTAGCCATGTAACTTAGGCATTTTCATTGCTGTAACGGAATATCTGAATAAGACAATTTAAAGGAGGAAATATTTACTTTGGCTCACAGTTTCAGAGGTATCAATCAATCTATCTTAACAAGAGGGTGTGGCAGAGCACAACAGTTCACATCATAGTTTGTATCACAGCCAGGAAGCAGAGAAGGGGAGTTATAGGAGCAGAACAGGACAAGAATCTCCAAGATCACTCTCCCACTTCCACCAACTAGGCCTGACCTCCTGTCTTCCCCTTCTCACTACCCTATTACCACATTATGAATCTATCAGGAGTTAGTCCATTCCTTGGACAGAGCCTTCATGACCTAATGTCCCTAGATAGACCTACTTAGGGGTGTGTGTCATTAATTCCCTAAGCAGTTCTCAACTCCGTCAAGTTGACAATGGAGATTAACTATTGTACAGAGAGTTTCTGGTCATGATGTTGGTCTTAGGTCAGTGATAGCAGGTACTCCAGATAAAGTATGAACAGAAATTAGGAGAAAACTGCTAAATATTTACAAGACAAGTAAAATAGTAAGGTCCACAAAAGTATAAGAGACTCATACACTAATCTAAGTCATCTGGTAAACCCAGGGCTTCAGAGTTGCCACCAAAGCCACAAGAGGGCAGTTCTGGCTTCCTTCTTCAAGGACTTCTCTACCATTATTTTACAATATTTAAAACTGAAATAGCTGTTCACCAAACTTCAGGACTTATATTGTCCAGGGACAGTTAACCCTAAATGTAAAGTGTATCTAAGGATCATCAACAATGATTCATTTGATTGAAGACTATGGCAATTACTCTGCCTGTAAAATACCTGCTACACAATCATTAGGACTGGGTTTGGATCCCTAGCATGCCTTTAAAGCCTGGGCACATAGCTCTATGATCTGAGCACTGGGGCAGGGGAGAGGAGTCAAAAGGGGAGTGCCTAGAGCTCACTTGACAGAGAACTTAACTGATTCACTGAGATCTAAATGAGTCAGAGACTATCTCAAAAAATAAGCTGGAAAACTATTGAGGAAATCACCGATGTCTGCCTTTCACTTTCACATGCATGTACACACATATTTACACATTTATGAAAACATGTCCATATAGTCCAACACACACGCACGCACGCACGCACGCACGCACGCACGCACGCAGGAGCACATGTACACACACACCAAATACAAATTTAACAATGTATCTATATAAGCCATGCATCCATCCAATCATTAAATGCTAATCATATTTGATAATCTATACTAAATTTAAACTCTTATTCAATACAATACAGTTCTTTTTCAAAATGATACACTGTTCCTCTGTAACAAAGGAGGCCCTCCATCCTTTGCACTCCCAAGTAAAAGACAGTGTCATCTACAACCTCTTTCTTCATGACTAGGATGCTATGGGCCACCAAGTTAGTTCCATGCCAGGGAGAATATCATAAGTACAGGCTTAGGGGAGCATTCTAAAAAAGCCAGGAAAATCACAAACTGGTCTTCAAATTAGCAAATAGTTCTTGGCTCTCTGAGTTCACACTTCCACATACTCCTCTCTGCACCCAAAACTTTCCTATCGCCAGAGAGAAACAATGTGACATCCTTCCAGTTTCCTTTCTCTGACTGTTACCCATGTGCAGTCAGAAATATATCTGTTTTCTCTGTTTCCTCCTCCAGGTGCCCCAGTAGGCCTAGTATCGGGATCTGCATACAATTATGGGTCAGGAAAGGCTGGTTGGTAGTTGGTGTCCACCATCAACCTGAAATGCCTTCTCCCCCTAATTTTGGGTGCATGAGCATAAGGAATGCCTATGGTAAATTTGTATGGGTCCCTCACAGGTAGTTACAATAACAGCTAATGTTAAGCAGCTACGTATTCTGCATGTATGGTCTTAACGTGGTCTTCACTACTTCTCTGAGACACTATCCCTGTTTTGCCTCTGAGAACACCAGATAGCTGGAAAGAGATGTATCTTAATATTGAGCTATTTTCAAGCTTTGACTGGAAACCCTTCACTGTGTTTTCCTCCTATTATCCAGGGGTACCACCGACCCCGACACTACATTGCAACCCAAGGTAAGTGTCTTGGAGTGACCTCAAGGATATCTAGGAAGAGGGATTTTTTTAATCAGGGTAAGCTTTATTATCCACTTTTCCTCTCTCTGTTATCACAAAGCTCTTTCTCCACTAAATGGTCTGGCTTCTCCTGAAGAAAGGGGATGAACTTTCACAGACAGAGAAGCCAGAGACAGAGCAGCAAAGCCTCCAGAAGTCCTTGAGGAGCAAGGAGATGACAAGTTCAGCTTAGATTGGCAGCAGAAAGAGCTGTCACTAGAAAATATTAAGGGCAAAGAGGCCACATGTGGGGTAACCAGCAAAAAGCCTCAGCAGGTTACCCAACAGACATTCCCATCCCTTCAGTGAATGCAAGTCCACAAGAGAGATGCAGCCACTTGCCCTGGAAAGCAGTGTGGCAGTATGCTATCAGAAGGCTTAAAAATTATGATGCCTTTTAAAGCCTCCTGGAGGAAGTCCTGTAGATAATTATATGTGTGGACCTTGACATATATAAAAAGCATTCTTCACAATGTTATCGTGTCATCTGTAATAGGAAAAAGTGAAAAATCCTAAATGCCCAATAATAGACAGGTTGGTTAAATAACATATGGTGTCTCCATGTTTTAGAAACCTCTGTAGCTATGAAAAACACCACTTTTTGAGGATATGAAAAAGTACTTATAATAAACCTGGTGCTTATTGCAGAAAATGTATGTGTACACACAAAACACAGAAAAATATTATTCAAATTTTCTTTCAAATGTATGAATTGCTTTTGTAATTTTAAAATTGATGAAGACCCAGGATATTAGGAGTTGTTTCCTAGGAAATTGCTCTGGACTGCCAGATCCAATCTCCTACTCCTTGCTTTTCTGCCTTTTTCCTTTTTTTCTTTCTTTTTCATTTTCTGTGTTTTAATCCTCTCTCCTGGTCAAGCTTCAGATGAATGTCTCGGGCATTTGTCAAACTCAAAACTCGGGACCCTCTTGCTTTTGGCAGCTCCACCTCCCCCCACCCTAATTCCCTTGCTATCTCTCATTGAGATCCTGCTGTCCAGTTTTTGGAAAAACCCCTGGGACGTGATCTAAACTATAGTCCAGATAAAGTAGTGGATCATGAAAACATGGAGCTGCCGGGCTGATCATGAGGGTAAGGACAGGGGTGGGGAGGCTGCTGCAGACCACAGATACCGAAAATGCGTGGGTTTTTTCTTATCTGTGCTCTGTTCTGACCCTAACAGATTCATGCCTCCAGCCCAAGTCTCAGCTACTTGGTGTCCCACTCAGGCTCCCCTGGCCTCACTCTCACCCACCTGTGTCGAACTTTGATTAAACAGCTGAGAGACAAACCTTTGAACATCCCCTTTGTGCCCACAATCTCTAACCCTATCGCCTTCTCTGTTGGCAGGTCCAATGCAAGAGACCGTGAAGGACTTCTGGAGAATGATCTGGCAGGAAAACTCTGCCAGCATCGTCATGGTCACAAACCTTGTGGAAGTGGGCAGGGTAAGCCTCTCCTTCAGTTGTGTGGGCAGAGGGTGGTGGAGATGCACCCTGGTGTGCCTGGCACCTGCATTGGGCCACCAGCTTCCTAAGCAGTACCACACCCTTACAACAGCCTATAGGGATGGATGGGAGATACCATACTCCTACTTCACATTTGAGCAGTGTTCTCTTCCTTTAAGTCTCCCATCCCATTTCTATCTGCTCTCTCCACTGGTAATGTCATCTCATATATTTTGAGAAAATTAAAGCCATCAGATGGGAACTCTCTCACCAATACATCACAAGCCTATAATCTTATTTGTATCTGCAGCCATCTTCACACCCTTCCCTTCTGTTGTCAGGTCTAGCCATGAGAACGGGCTGTTTCTGTTGACTCCAAAAGGTTGACTATTGGCCATATCTTGTGACAAAGCCTAATATGACAAACACTACGTTTTTGCCCTTGGATAGGTGACCCTTGGGAAGATGCTTTCTGAGAGGTCACTGCAAGCCTTTGTCCACCTCCCCTCCTCATCTGTTAGCCCAACATTCTTCTTCCACCTAAAGAACCTGGTCCTCCCTGAAAGAAGAGAATGAACTTGCACTAGCAAAGAAGCCAGAAGGACAGAGCAGGAAGACAACCAGGAGTCCCTGAGAAGCAAGGAAGTGACACATTCAGCTTTGAAGGGAGGCGGGAGCGGGCTGTCACTAGGATAAATCATTAAGAGGGGAGGAGCCAGGCAGGGCAGATCAGAGGTATTAATATCCTCAGGTGCAACCCAATAAGACTCCGAGTTTTTCTCATATTCCCTTTTCATTTGAAATATAGGACTCCTCCTCATTGCTGAATTATTTCCCTCAGCATATGAATATGATCAGTAATTTCCATCTCAGAGGGACAAAACCCACCACCAAATGAGTCACAAAACAAAAACAAAAATCATGAACCTGCTAAACGGAGGGTGGAGATGGGGAGGATTGATAACAGTGATGGAAAGATAGGGGAGGAAGAGTAATCTGAATAAATTATATTTATGTACAAAATTGTCACACAACAAAATTAATGACTGTAAAATGATTAGAAACATTTTTAAAGCCAAACAACTGTACCTCCCCTGTTCCCACATTTCTCCTGAATCTCAAGGACTCACAGAGACTTTATGTCTCTGCTCAATTCTCCTCTCCCCACCTCAACATGGTAGGTCTCTCCCTTTCATCAGCAGTGATACTGTCAACATCACTCCCTTCATATGGACAAACGCAGGCTCAATGGCTCTCTCTTCATCTGTCTTCTCCTCTCATGGCATCTCACCCTCTACTACCCGCTCTTCCTCCTCTGACTATGAAACCTCATCAGGGTTCAGGCTTCCGTCTCTTTCTTTATTCTATCTAGATTGGGTCCTAAGTTGCCCTTAGCTAGAGCTTAGAAGTGGGACCACTGTTTCCAGCTTCGCTTTTGCCTTTGATTAACTGTGGCCTGTGGGTGGATGGGTGGGCTGCATTGTTGAAAGGCTGATGTACAAATATCTAGACTCAAAAGGCTCCCATACTGTATACAGACTATACATGGGTGGACAGGTGAAATTTATAGATAATCAGGATAAAGTGTCCTGGCCACAGAGATGGAGAAGATGAAGCTATCTTCTCTGTCATGTTGTACTGAAAGGGTGTGGACATCTCATTGCCTAATAGTGGGTCAGGGCCAAGTAAGACTTTATCTTTGCATGTTCACCTTTATCTGGCACATTCCCCAGTTTTACAGATGAGGCATGGGTGCAAATGGGTGAATACCTGAGTCAATCGACTCTAATCTCACTCTTGACTCTCATTCTAATACTTGTAATCCTGCTGTTCAGGCTGCTCTTGCTGTTCAGCTGCTTCCCCAGGGACTGAGACCCAGGCTGCAACTCCAGTGAGTAACAAGAGCAACCCAGGGTTTGAGAATTCCAGCCTGGTCCACAGCACATTCCACATTTTAAAACTAATTCTCCTGGTGATAGACTGTGGATTGAAACTGGTCTTGCAGGGGAGAGCAATTTCTTAATGAAACTCCTGCTAGTGGTCAACACACACACTACATTTTATTTATCTCACAATAATTTTACAAGGCAGTGTTCCTGGTTATGATACACACAATCTGGGCTTAGTTTTCACACCATCCCTTGTCAGCTGTTGACTTTAAACAGTTTTCTTGGCTTCTCCGTGTTTAAATCCTCATCTGTAAAATGTGGATTTAGTGCTATAGTGACATATAATTAAAATAATACATACAAGTAATTCATAAAACACTTAGTAGACAGGGCTAGACAAGGTAAGTATTGACTTTCATTAGCTACAGGAATCTAAGGCATTCTAGAAAGTTCTTAGGTCTAAAGTCTGAGAATCTAGCAATATTCTCCAAACCCTGTTGCAGTTTCAGTGTTTCCCTAAGTGGGTTCCATGGGATGCTAGTCTGCAGGATGGCTAGTGAAGAGAGGATTCCATGGTTAAATACGTTTGGGAAATGCTGTGTCCTCCGCCCCTGTTGGAGAGTCCTAAGATATTTAACTTTAGCATTTCTGAGGATCTAAGTCACATTTTAGCAAAGCAGTCTGTTTAACTTTGTTGAAACAGCATTTCCCAAACTCATTTGACCACAAAACCTTTTTGTGTTTGTTTTGTTTTTTTGTTTCTTGTTTTTTGTTTTTGTTTTGTTTTGTTTTGTTTACCTAACACCTATTAGCACCCAGCGGAACACACTGTGGGAAATGCCACGCTAGGCCGTGCGTCGTCCCCCGGAATGGTAATAACACTTTTGCTATTTTAAGGGGAAAAAAACCATGATTTCTTTTGCTCTCTGTGGAACTTAGAGTCAAATGTGGGAGCTGCTTGCTGGGAGCATAGGTACCCACCTCTGGGGCAGAAAGCAGTGGTGCATCTTCCCTTTGAGCTCAGGACTGTCTGTTTCTTCCCCAACTAAGAGCCTTTCTCCTTCCAGTCCCTAGTGACCGCCTCTTTATAAGGACCCTCTCCTAAACCCTTCTGCTTCTACCTCCTCTCTGTTTTCTACCTGAATTTCTCATCCTTGCTCAGATAATAAGGCTCAGCAGCCCCGTGCTGACACAGCAGGAAATGACCACGCCACCATCTCCAGTACTATTATTCATCGCCAAGTGGGGATGATATACTTCCCATCTTACCTAGTTCTTCCTGATGGCTTAGGGTAGCAAGGCACTGGAAAACCACCAGGAGCTGTAAAAGAAGGAACTGCTATTATTTTTAATGACCCCGGTGACTCTGGCAGAGAGTTAGGCCCTGTGCAATTTGCTGATCCCTGACCACTGAGCACCCCATGGGCAGAAATGCCACCAAAAATCACCCTTGGGTTTATGTGGATGGGAAAACCAAAGGAGTTGGCTTCTCATGCTTGGCACTCTGTTTATGCACTCTCCTTCCTGTCCTTTCCCTGTCTCTCACTTGGCCACAGGTAAAGTGTGTACGATACTGGCCAGATGACACAGAGGTCTATGGAGACATTAAAGTCACCCTAATTGAAACAGAGCCCCTGGCAGAATATGTCATCCGCACTTTCACCGTCCAGAAGGTAAGTTTTCCTTTCTGTGAGAAGCCCCTCTTCCAAGCCAGTTGGCTGGTCTACTCATCCAGACAGTGGAGACCAAGGGTATGAATTGTCCCTACTTCACACCTGCATGATAGACAGAATGGTAATCAGAGTAGATGTGGCTGTTACATTGGATTCATCAACTAGAGAGACCAACAGACTTCAACAGACAAATGCAATGGACTAAGGGATATATTGTGATAAGAGCCATAAGGGACTAACAGACAGACAGAGAATCTACAAGGGTACCACTACATACCCCTAGAGCCGGAGTAATTTGTAGAGTGGAGAAAATTAGGGCTGAGAAGGCTCCAGTCAAGGAAAGGATGGGAGGAATAATATCCTTGGCCAAGGGTCAAAAACATAGTACGGTGAGCAAAAAGACACCAGCATTTCCCAGGCTGGGATTCTAGTCTCAACCAGGGGCAATGTTGTCCACTGGTGGGTAGCTGTCACTGTCTGAAGACATGTGGGAACGCTGCAACTTGAGAGAAGGTATTTTGTTAATGACATCTAGCAGGAGGGGGCCAGTAGTGCTGCTAAACAATCCACAACACACATGATCAAGAACTATCCAGCCCAGCATGTCACATCCAGGACTTTATAGGTTTAGAGACACTGGTCCATACATTTGTGCTACAGCTGATACTCCCGAGGGCTAACCTCCAGGGTGAGTCAGCTCTTGCCACTTAAGGATGTACATTCAGGAAAAGGGAGAGCTGGGGTGAGCCAACCACCAACACTGTGTAGTCAAGGCCCCGTGAAGAGGGTCTGAATGAGCACCAATCTTCTCTACTGAGTCCCCAGTTAATGTTAAGAGCGTCTCTCTAAGTGAAGACTCCAACTGGGATGAACTGTAGCCTACAAGGCATGTTGAAGGAGTGGGGTCTTTTCTTGTCTTGTCTTTCTTTCTTCTTCTTCTTTTTTTTTTTTTTAATTCCTTTAAATAATCATAAAGGGACGAATTACCTATAGGAAACTTCACTTACAAGACCCCACGAATCTCTAAAGATGAACACCACAGCTTCTCCATGGTTTATGAACAGGCAATCAGTAGTCTATCGACATCAGCTTTAGCTCAGCATCCGTTCCTGAACTAGGAACTCTGGAACAGCAAACAGAAGTGTCCTCTGCTCCTGGAGTAAGCACAGCTCCACCAAGGGCAGCATAGCAGAGGTGGGGAGGCACAGGCCAGTGTTAGAGCTGTTCTGCCTCTCCTCCCCATCCCTGATTCAATCTGGCTTCCCCCACCCCCTTCTAGCCTTACTCTGCCTCTCATCTTGCCCCATTTTAGTTTGGATTTCCTGAAAGCAGAGCCCAAAGCAACTGGAATTTGAATGAATTGTGTACAGAAAAGAAGCTTGCAGGATGAGAGTTGGGGGCAGGACCTTTGTAGGCACCCCACTTCAGCCTGACCCCACGGGGTCCTGGGACAGGAATTTCTCCACAGGTATAAGGCTTGCTTACTGAGTCCCTAAGAGGATACCAGTCATTCTGGCTTGCCTAGAACATGCTGGGTTTATCACTGGAGGTCCACATACCAGGAAAGCCTTCCATTCTGGGCACACTGGACTATTGACTAAGCCAGTTAATACCTCAGCCCTTCTATCAGGCAGAGAAGACTAGCTATTCCCAGGGATGGGATGCAGGTCCAGCTGAGGGTTGTCTTCCCAGGAAGGGGAGTGTGAACTGTCTCCAAACGAGACACACAGGGGCTGAGGATGGTGTGCAAGCCCAAGAAGCAAGATTGGCTGGACAACAATACACACCCTGAACCCATCCTCCATAGAGCAGCCATTTGGGGGCCTTGATATCCTGGTACCCTTGAGATAAAGCCAGAGCTCTGGCTGGGGCTCTAGGCCTCCAGGCTTCACTGCCTCACATCCAACCCTGTCATCCCCCTACACTGCCCTCTGCATCCCCCTACACTGCCCTCTGCATCCCCCTACGCTGCCCTCTGCATCCCCCTACACTGCCTCTACATCCCCCTACACTGCCTCTGCATCCCTCTGGTCCTGACCTGGCTTCTTTGTGACTTTCTGCAGTGCTCTCTGTAACCTGTCCCCAAGATCTCAGGCATGCTGCCCCTTTGTGTCCTCCATGAGATAAGAAGGCTCATACACACATCAGCTTCATAATGATGAAGACTGTGGACAGCAGGGCCGTATGGGCAATCTTCAAACCATCCCCCTGCTGTTTAATAAACATTTTCTGAACCTTGTTTAGCTTCACTTTCCTTTCCTAAAATGTGGAGATAATGATAGGAGGCCTGATCCATGGATTAAATGAATAAATACATGGATGTGTTCAAAAGAGTGATGGGACATCACCAGTACTTAGTATAAATGCCAGCTTTTATTTTTACTATTGTATTCCCAGACCTCAGTCAAGGAGGCTTCTTCTAAGAAGCCTTCCCTAATTTCTCCTCTCCTCCAATCATGTTAGATAATTCCTTTGTACACTCTAGTCCAATTATCCACATAGGAGTCTTCCTCACACAGTGAGGCCATGAGCTGTTCCAGGACAGGAGCTGTGGCTTAAATCACCCTTTCATAGTGCCTAGCACATGTCCAGGAAAAGACGGCTCTTGGTGAGTATTACTTAACTTGAGATGAACAATAATGTAGAGATTTCCTAGTACCAGCTAGGAATTGCTCTGAATGTCTAAAGACATGCAAGCAAAATACTCATACACATAAAAATAAAAATAACTTAATTTTTTAAAGTCTTTTTAAATTTAATTTTATTTTATTTTACAATACCATTCAGTTCTACATATCAGCCACAGATTTCCTTGTTTTCCCCCCTCCTGCCCCCCTCCAGTCCCCCCCAGCCCACCCCCATTCCCATCTCCTCCAGGGCAAAGACTCCCCCGAGGACTGAGATCGACCTGGTAGACTCAGTCCAGGCAGGTCCAGTCCCCTCCTCCCAGGCTGAGCCAAGCGTCCCTGCATAAGCCCCAGGTTTCAAACAGCCAACTCATGCTTTGAGCACAGGACCTGGTCCCACTGCCTGGATACCTCCCAAACAAATCAAGTCAATCAACTGTCTCACCCATTCAGAGTGCCTGATCCAGTTGGGGGCCCCTCAGCCATTGGTTCATAGTTCATGTGTTTCCATTTGTTTGGCAATGGTTGAGAGACAACCCAAACTGATCTACTCTGGTGATAGGATGGCCAAACACCCTAATTGTCGTGCTAGAAACCCCATCCAATGACTGAGGGAACTGGATGCAGAGATCTACCGCTAGGCCCCGAGTGAAGCTCCGGGAGTCCAATTGGCGAGAAAGAGGAGGGTTTATATGAGCGAGAATTGTTGAGACCAAGATTGGATAACTTAATTAATTTTAAGAGGTTCTTCAAGAAATTACTGGTTTCACATTTTCCAGAAGTAACTGGCAGAGTTCCTGTGAGCTAACACCCACTAACCCCATGAGTACCTCGTTTCCCCACACAGCAGAGAGGCCCGTTCCTCAGTACCATATCCCCTACTTTCTCCCCATGGACCTGGGAGGGTACATGAGGGCAGCAGGTGGAGGAACGGAGGCCCATTCTCTCCTCAGAAAGGCTACCACGAAATCCGGGAGCTCCGCCTCTTCCACTTCACCAGCTGGCCTGACCATGGTGTTCCCTGCTATGCCACTGGCCTTCTGGGCTTCGTTCGCCAGGTCAAGTTCCTCAATCCCCCAGAAGCCGGGCCCATAGTGGTCCATTGCAGGTGAGTCAGACCTCCATCCCCATTCTGCAATCAACTGTATCTCTGTGGATTTGCTCTCCAGGTGAGGGTGATACCATCTTGTCCCAGGGCCTTGGTTTCTTGCTTTAAGACCTATGACCCAGAACCCAGCCAACTTCTGAGGAGACCTGGGTCCCAGGGTCTAACAACAGTGGTGGTAGGGATTATGTTACTGTTGTGATTGTTGACCCAGAGACACAGCTGAGCACAGCAGCACCTGCTACACCTGCCATGTATATCTGCCCAAATTGCTTCACTTCCCATCCAAACTGGAGAAGTGAGAAATATACTCTTATCATTCCCATTTTATAGATTGGGAAACTGAGGCACCGAAATGGGAGAGAGGGGTGGGAAATGTCAAAACTGAGATAGTTGACATGTTCTCTGGAGCTTCCTAGCAGCGACTTGACATGGGGTACCTTGGTATAAGTATGCATCTCTTCACTCCTACTATTTTTAAAATCAATTGCTGGCCTTCGGGGTCCTTAATAGAGAGCAAGTGGTCAGCATCAGCTTCCCTTTATTACAGAGACGGGAAATTTTCAGCTTTGACCTAGAAAGTCACATTGAACATAAGTGGCATTGAATCCTCCTAAATGGAGATGAAGTATTGTGTCAAGGGCATTTAGAATTGGAGGAAGGTAGATGTCCAGACCTGAAGGCCACAGAGTCTGTACTCCCCTCCTTCCCAATGCCCCTCTATTTCAGTACGACCTTGGGCTCAGCACATCTTCTTATACCTTGTATACGCAGGCCATCTCATTCTTCCTGGCAATGTCTATGTCATCTAAGAAGCCAGGGAAGACTCTGTGAATGTCTCAGAGGCAACCCCTCCCTGTGTGAAAATTTACCACACAGCATCCCTTTGTATTCTCCACAGTAGTAGATACACATCCACATTTCATAGGTAGAAACTGAGGGTTTAGCAGAAACCTCTGCACTGTCCAAGCATTTGGCATGGATTTTCTGCTTTGCCTCTCACCATAAACAAAGAGCAAAAGGTGCATTAGTGTCTAAGCCCAATATCCCTACCTGCAGCCAGAGTTCAGAAGGAAAAGAGGGAGGAAGATTATGGGAAGTATTCATCGGACTGTCTGTCATATGCAGTACTGAGTGTGATGGCCTGTACCTGCGTCTCCACAGCAAGTCACTGTAAAGCAGCTAAGCAGAGTGGTACCTACTCCTAGGGCTGTTATGGTTTGGTTAATGCACACTAAGTGCCTGAAAGAATTCCAAACATAATAAGCACTTGAAACTACCACCCTTCCTGCCTCTTAACATCATCTGACACCCCCAGACAGAGCTTAATAAATTCTTTTGGACAGGAAGTGTGCCTTACTCATCTTCCTATTCCTACTCTGAATCTTAGCATCCAGGGCATCATGGATGCTTGATAAATATTTGTGGTCAGGCACAAAACTAAGCAATTTACATGCATTATGCTTCTAAATTGCAATTTAATGCAATTTACATATATTGTACTGTTAATACTAAGAGGTATACGGCCAGTTTTATTTTATGAATGAGAATAGTGAAACCCAGAGAGATGAAGTCATTTGCCCAAGGTCACACAGCTAGTCAGTAACAGAGCCAAGATTTAATCTCAGGGATCTCAAATAGCATATGCTTAACTACTGTTTTATTCCAGGGGAAAAAAACACAGCTCAGACCTTTCAAAAACCTTTCTAAGAGGCATGAACTGAGGCTCACAGACACCAGCACCTTATTCTCTGATACTGTAGCCGAGAATGAAAACTAGTGATGCTGGTCATTCCCATGTGATACAATGAGGATGAGGCTTTGGGGAACAGATGAATGAGTGATTTTTTTAATAGACCTCTTCCCAGGCTCCAGAACCCATTCTGTTGAGTTCTTTTTAAATAGGTCTGGAGTACACTGGGGACAGATATTTTGAGGCAAGAATAAGGCAAGCTCCACTCAGTTCAAACCATGGTGTTTTATCATCAGTGAACACTACTTCCGAGGGGTTTGGTTTCCAGATCACTAATGTGTGGGTCCCTGCTGGCCTATGCTTCTTGGACTTAGCAGCCAATGTTGCTTTTGCATCTTATTCCATCCATCCCCTTGCATTTCCTTTGATTTCCACATTGTTAGACACAGACATTGGTTTCCACGGGGTAAGTAAAGTGTGAAACCACCACCAATGTGGGCTTCCTTGACAGTCTGTGCTGCTTCCCTTCCCAAGCCGTGGGCAATACAGGCCAGGGTTCTATGATTCAGCCCTACTGCCTTATAACCCAGAATTGATCTGGGGAGATCTGACTGTGCTCCGGGGGGTCTTGTGGAGTCTATCCTCTTGCCGTTGTGTGTCTGGTTTGAGGTTGTCCTAGTAAAGCTTGTCAGTAATCAGAAACTGACTATGTGTCAAGAAAGCTGGTGCCTGGTGAGGGTCTTGAGGCTGTCAGGGGCTCTAGTTTGATGATGTGCCTGGCTCGTGACCCTGAAGAAGCCAGCACAAGGGGGTCAACTGCAAGGCCTTGAATAGGGGACACCAGATCAACTCTCTGCCTTTGACACAGCTCAGAGCTCTCTGGTCTCTGCTCTCTCACTCTCATCTTCTCTGGAACCTCTGTCCTCTTCTGGCTTACATCCACCAAACTATTTGCTGACATGGAACAAAAGAGGGGATAAAAGAAGGGGAGAGAGAGGGAAAAGACATGTTAACTTGGACAGCTCCAGTATGCCAGGCATCGATAAGTGTGATAAAGTGTTTTACACTGTACCCCCTGGACTATATCCTACAGGCACACCTACTATGAAATTTTGCCTTCCACATTATAAATCTTATTAAGGAAAGTAGCAGAAATTCTAGACTGCCTGGGGGAACTCTCAGCTCTCCCATTTGCCATCTCTATGACCTCAGGCTGTAAGCTCTCTATGCCTCATCTTCTCACTTATGAAATGGGGTAAGAAACTTGCCTATCACCTCCTAAGGAAGTCCATAAGCAAATTTGTAAAGCACAACAGTGTGTTACTATGTAAGTACTACATAAGCATTTGCTAAATAAGTACAGTAAAAATAAGTCCTCCAAAACAACGCCAATGATAAAGCATTACTCTCCCATTTAATAAGGAAAATTTTGATCACTTGTTCAGCATAGCCCAGGAGTTTCGGGCTTCCAATCATCCCACCTGTCTTTGGCAACACACTGTCTTTCAACAAGGCTTTGGAGACAGGGCTAAATGGTAGGGGCCTTGTCACCATAATTTGTCCCACCTTAAGATCCCTGACACACACCAAACTTCTCTTCCAGTGCTGGAGCCGGGAGGACTGGCTGCTTCATTGCCATTGACACCATGCTCGACATGGCTGAGAACGAAGGGGTGGTAGACATCTTCAACTGTGTGCGCGAGCTCCGAGCACAGAGGGTCAACCTGGTGCAGACTGAGGTTAGTCCTGGGCACTGAACCAGCTAGTTTCCTGATACGTTGGCCAAGGAGAAGCATGGTAGGACAGAGGCTCATTAGTGGAGAAGCCATGCACAAGGACGTGCCTGCACAAGTATTAGTACAGAATGACGGTGCAGCCTGCTCTGGTAAGACGTCCCAGCCAATCCTGAGAGTCTATGGTGCAGGAACTTCTGGCAGCAATAACTGTTGCGTCCTCTGTCTCTACCATCATCCAAGTAAGACTGAATGGCAGTTGTCAGAGATAGTATTCTATCCTTGGATGAAGGGATGGAGAGGAAGAGGAAGTATTGGTGCTTATGGTATGCCTGCCCTGTGCTAAGCATTCAGTCAGTCCTTGATGGAAATGGCTTAACCAACAAAGTGCATTTTTTTAGGTTTATTTATTTTATTTTGCGTGTCTGAGTGTATGTATGTAAGTGCACCACATATATGCCTGGTGCTCACAGAGGTCCAAAGACCCTGTTGGATCTCCTAGAGCTGGAGTGACCATGGTTGTAAGCCACCATGTAGGTGCTGGGAAACTCTTTAAGGGCAGCAAGTCCCCTTAACTACTGAGCCATCTCTCCAGCCCAAAGCTCTTGAGAACTTTGACTTGAGCTAGAGGCTGAGGATTCCTGGAGAGACATATACAACCCTTACCCTCAAGAAAAGGCAGATGCCCAGGTTCCTGTCTGTCTAGCTGGAGAGCCCAATGCCTGAGGATAATGTAAGTAAGGCTGTCTGAATTGTTGTCACCTATAGTGAGCCAAGAAATGCATATTCTTTATGTCTAGGATATTTTCCCTACTCTTCACAGCCTGTGATATAGCTCCTATTCACATCTCCATTCTATCAGTGGACAGGACACCGAGAAACTATACACCTAAGTCTTCACATGGCTAACACCCACGTGGTTTGTCCTGAACCACTCACTCTCCTGTTAATCAAGTTTCCTGTCTATCCCACTCCTTCATGCCTTGGGTTGTTGTTCCTGCAATGAGTTCACGTTTTGGTTCTAGTAAAGGCTGTGAATGTCCTAGCAGATCTAGAACCCATGGGAGCTCCACGTATATCAACCCTGCAAAGCGACATACCATGGCTTTAGGTACAGCAGTCCCTACAGATGCTCATTGAAAGCTTTAGCTCACTGGGCTCTACTGCGGGCTCTGAGATAGCCCACAGGCCAATTCCCAGGCCTATAACACTAGAGCCAAGATGACTGTGCTGTCTGTGCTTAAGACCATGCCTGTAGACTGCAGATGCTCTAGGTAAAGTCAGACACACGGCCCTCACTGTCAGGCATGGAGATGTGTTTAAATATAAATGAATCATGATACATTCAAATTAAGCACTTTAATTAAAGGGGTCAAATTTTTGTTTAAAAAATATGTTTACCCAATGAACACTTACAAAGACCCAGAATTATCAATAAACTTATGCTTAATAGATTTAAAGACACTCTGGTTGCTGAGTGTGAAGTGGGATGGGGACAAAGGATGAGAATACTAAACATGCTCCAGGAAGTAGGAAGAAAGCTTTCTGCAGAGAGAGCAGGGTTTCTGTAGCAAGCAGCTTTTGGATGAAAGCTGGGAATGTGGGCAGAACATAGAGAGCACTGCAATGACATGTTCTCGAGTTTCTCATTCTTATCAGTGGCTCTGCTCTTCCATCGTATACAAGGGCAAAATGCACCATAGCTCAATCACTGTGAAACATGGAGACTTAGACCTTTGGGTTACAGATAAAAACTGAGGATTCTGCAGAATAAATCATATCCTTTTTTCATTGCTACAAGATTCACTCGATGTGGACAAAATGCTCACAGACAACTCTTCTTACCTGGAGCACTTTTCCCTCCCCTTGACCTTGCAGGAGCAGTATGTGTTTGTGCATGATGCCATCCTAGAAGCATGCCTCTGCGGCAACACCGCCATCCCTGTGTGTGAGTTCCGCTCTCTCTACTACAACATCAGCAGGCTGGACCCCCAGACTAACTCCAGCCAAATCAAAGATGAGTTTCAGGTATGGGCAAAGCCGAGGTTCAGGGTCTTAGCTGCTCTGGATAGTCCTAACAAATTTCCAGTCTGGCTGACTTACATGGCAGGCATTTGCTTATCACACTTATGGAAGCAATGAAGCCCAAAAGCAAGCAGCCAGCAAATATAGTATCTGGGGAGAGCTTAGACACCAACATAGTTTGTGAGTGGCTGCTTCCTTATGGTTTCATATGGTGGAAAGCAGAGGAGCACACACTTGCGTAACTTTTCATAGGGACACTAATCCCACTCGTGAGAACTCCACCCTGGTGATCCAGTTACTTCCCACAGCCCCCACCCCTCCTCATATGCCCTGTTGGGAGCTGGTATAGTAGTGTGTGTGTGTGTGTGTGTGTGTGTGTGTGTGTGTGTGTGTGTGTGTATGCGTGTGTGTGTGTGTGTGTGTGTGTGTGTGAGTGCGTGTGATGAGATGTGTACATTCAATCTATAGCAATGACCCAGGCAATTTAATGCACACTGTGGGCCTTTCTTGGTGAGATTGATGTGTATGTGTGCTTTCAGCCTACAGTGCCCAGCAGCTGTGGAAAGCTTTTCACACCATCAGATTGCACAGTCATTAGCAACTATTAGCCAATCACTCAATGATGGCTGACACTTGCTTTTGTGCTGTGATTATGCTATTGAACTGAGGTCTTGGTTAATTCTTGTTGATGTTGTGGAATGGACAGAAGTTTATATACTGATGCTAGCGTGGATTTCCTGCTTCTTAAACTCTGGAGGGACTGTAGCCCCAGTGTTTTCTCCAGATATTCTTTAAACCCATCATCTGGACTTAGGTGCTTGTTGGAAATGAAGACTGTTGGGCCCCACCCAGACCTACTAAATTAGAACGTGCAATTTAACAGGATCTCAGGGGCATTTATCTATATTCATGTTAAGCTCTTAGCCATCTTAGAGCATGGCTCAGACATGGCAGATTCACACCTTGCAATCAGGATGGTCAAAACTGCAGCTTTGGTCTAAGAGGCCCAGATATAAGTGACTGAGTAGAAAGCTAAAGACCTGGACATAGATCACTGAGTAAAATGCTCGAGTTCAGACCTTCATCCCACAGCCAAAACTGAGTGATGGATCTGTAAGAACTGGGCAGGAAGAAACAAGCAAATCCCAGGCTCACAGTATTCCCATCAGGCTGACACTGTAGAACTCCTTTAAACAAGAAATCTTTATTGTCTTAACGACAGCATGCCAAGTGACAGAGGGATGAAAGTCACAGAACCCTGGTCGTTGCACACAGGACCTACTCTATTGCCTGGAATAGCCCTGGTCCCTAACTGGGTGAGAACTTGCTCTACAGAGCATAAGCCTTGCAATTTTGTAGACCTACTAGCTTGCCCCCACAAGGTCCCTTGTCCACCCTAAAGAGCACATCCTAAGCATCCATCCATCCTCCTACAACTGAGACACTTTTATCACTGAAAAAAGTGCTGGAAAAATCACTTCCTTCTTTCCATGGCACTTCAAGTGGTGTTTAACATTCATTAGGGATTCTCTGCCCCGTTCCCTGCCATATGCCCTTCTGGCTGGCCCTCATTTAATGCTGTGCTAGCTCAGTTGAACAACAGTTCAAATGGTTGGCAGGTGTTGTCAGCTCATGTCTTAGCCTGTGCATGGGCATGCTGCCCCTGCAGCCTTGGCATCTTGAAGGTGTCACAAAGCTCCTGGCAAAGTCTCTTAGCTCAGAAGTCCTGTAGCTGCACACAGGATAGAAAAGAATATCTCTGTCATGGGAGAAGCATGAGTTGGAGAAAACAATGGCAGAGCCAGGCTTGGAGGGTAAAGACAGATAAATTAAGCTAAACTGGGATATCTGTCTCCTTTGCTTGGATACAGCCTCCTGTGTACTCCTCTCCTCCCCTTTGTGCCCCTACAGACACTCAACATCGTGACACCTCGAGTGAGGCCTGAGGACTGTAGCATTGGGCTCTTACCCCGGAACCATGATAAGAATCGGAGCATGGATGTCCTGCCTCTCGACCGCTGCCTACCTTTCCTCATCTCAGTAGATGGAGAATCCAGCAATTATATCAACGCAGCATTGATGGATGTAAGTTAAGCCCTGGCAGGAAACCCCTGGCTGCCATTACAGAAAAAGCTCTTTCCCAAGGTGGAGATGGCTGAATCCCAGTGCCCTGACCCTACCGACCATCTTGCTTCTAACTGCTGGCCTTTGAGACCATGGTTACCCCTCCCCTTCCCCAGAAGCCTCATGTCTAAACCCAGATACATTGTGTGCTTTTGGCTCTTTGGCTCAAAGAAGGTGGACAGAATAGATCAAAAGCCAAAAAAAGAATTCCCTTAACAGCTCAAGTCGATAGCTCTAACCTGCATGCTTCTGCCTCCTACAAAAATGACTCTCAGCCAGAAGTTCAGTTCTGGCCACATTCTTTAGAATTTGAGACCTCAGGAGATAAGATGCGGTACATCATCTTGGGGTTCCTGCTGGAACATCCCATTTAGTTCCTCAGATAACTCCTTTGCAGAGGCAAAGAGGGAGATAGCACACACTAGATGCTCAGTAAATGGGCAGTGATTGGAAGTATTGAAAAGATCAAGAAGGGAAATGGACCATGGCCCTCAAGGCATCATCCTCTGCTTCTTCAATAGCACGTCCAAGAAGGGAACCATTCCCTGCTCTGGTTCGAAGTTAGGGAAATGTCCTGCCCAGTATTCCCATGCCTCTGTCTCACATGCCTCACCCTTGAGTCTTTGGGCATCTTCTAGTTATCATCATTACACCTTCAGGATATGCAGATGCTTGCAGAGGTATGAACTACAGACATTCTAGTCTCATCCATGCTCTTTTCAGCAGGACAGACTAAGCCAGACTAAAGGAGACTTTCTCAGGGTATCCCAGAGAGCTAGAGACAGAACTAGAATTCCTAGTTCCCACTCTAGAATCCATTTATTGTCACTTCCCTGTTTGTTTGACCCAGGAGGATGTGGGCGTCTTGCGTCCTAAGGCTCAAGACCAGAACATCATTGCCTGATGGAGGATGACCAATTCCAGGTTCCTCTCCTTGCTCTTCCCCACTCTGAGGTCATGTCCATCCAGCCCATGTGGTCCTCCTATCTAAGTTACAGGCTAGATAATAGAGTATTCTCTTCCTGAATCAAGGCCATTACTTCCCTGACCTCTGATTATCACAAGTGTTCTGGGTTTTGGAAACAAAAAAAGGAATATAAGGTCAATACCCAGATAAGTTCTCAAAAAACCTGCCCTGGCTTTGGCTCACAGATGCTTACACTCTCTATGAAACCTGGCTGAGTGCAGAAGCAGGGAGCCATGTCTGGATCATGTTAAGTAACTGGAATTGCTCAAAGAGGAAGAAAGACTTCTGATATTAGCTTAGGGCTGTCTTCTAAGATCTCTCTATCTATCTATCTATCTATCTATCTATCTATCTATCTATCTATCTATCTATCTATCTATCTATCTATCTCTATCTCTATCTCTATCTCTCTTTTTCTCACCCGCCCCCTGCCCATGTGTGTGTGTATGTGTGTGTGTGTGTGTGTGTGTAGACATGGTTCAGAGGTACACCCATACTTCCAAGCTCCTCCTACCATTATCCCCCATTGCCCCAGCATCCTCTCTGCCTTCTTCATCTGAACAAGGATCAAGGAAGCTCCTGGCCTCTACTTCGTAGGTTAGATGCTGCCTGGAGTCAAATGCCTTCTGCCAAGCTCTGATTCTGATTGTATTCTTTGTCCACAGGGCATTTCTCTTGTGAGCCATCACTGAGGCCTTTGCCTTTCTTATATTAAAAAAGAAAAAATTCCTTATCTGTATTCCAGCCCAGTCTGTGCATTATCTGGTAACCATAGCAGCTTTGCCTCTAGCAGAAAAATATGAAGTCCTCTGGGTTAATTTTTAATGTTTCCCCTGGGAAAGGATGATGTTATCCATGAAATGGATTGCTGGCTGATCCCTGAAACCCGGCAGGAGCGCAGATCTCGAACATATTTTCAGATAAGACTTTGTCAGGCGTGCTGGCCTAATAGAGCATTTATCACAGAGACAGGGAAAGCAAAGAAAACTAACATTCACTGCATGTCGGGCACCATGTCGGGCTCTGGACTTGCATTGTCTCGTTCTGCCCTGGAGTGTTACTCTCCCCCATTTTTTTGGAGATGTACCGAGGGTCAGAGTATTTCCATCACTTGTTCAAAGTCAACTGGCTTTGAGACGGTGACACCAAGGACTAGAGCTATGTGCCTACCATCGTGAAAACCTGAGTTTCTAATTTTATTTTATATTTTTTGGGTATGAATGCTTTGGCTGACTATATATCGACACACCATCAGTGTGCCTGAACGGGTGTCTGCAAAGATCAAAAAGAGGTGTGTGTTCTTGGTACCTGCAACTCCCTGAAATTGGAGTTACAGACAATTGTGAGCCTCCATGGGGTGCTGGGAAGTGAACTCGTGTCCTCTGGGAGAGCAACCTTTACTGCTGAACCATCTCACTAGCCTTAGCCTGGATTTAGTTTTGAAAGCTTGGAAATGTTTGAGATATTTAAAGGGTCTGTCCCTGATACCCTTTGTTAGATCATCCACTGGCTAAGAGAAGGCCTCAGGAAACAGGAATCCCTAGTATAGACATGACAGACATGTCTGCAAGGCCTTGCCATGCTATCTCTGAGGTCTCTGTTCCTCTTCTATCCCTATCTCCTTCTGACTCGTGACTCTGGTACAATAGCTCTGATTCCCACATGGACAAGCTACCTAGAAAATGTGTTGAAACATTGGCTGGTTCTCGGATTTCACAAGCTATTGCTGAAGTAGAAACACCCCACAATCCTTCCAAATACTTCTTCCTGAGGTGATATGGCACGTGGGGCCCAACTGAAGCTTCCAGACTTACACAGGGCGTCCCCCACCCCCACCCCCGGCCTCAGTGTATCTGTCTTTAACATGGGGAAATTAAGGTATTCACCAGTGCTGTGCTGTGATTGTGTCTATTGTGTTCCAATCACAATGCTGGTGCTGAGGAAGAAAACCTAAGTCAAGAGTATTTCTACCCTGCAGTGAACTTGCTTACTGTTTTTTTTAAAGGTTTGTTTTTATTGTTTCTGATTATATAGAGGTGTGTGTGTCTGCAAGTGGGTATGCACACATACATGAGTGTGCTGCTTATAGAGCCCAAAGGTGTCAGATCCCCTGGAATTGGAGTTAGAAAATAGTTGTGAGCTGCATGATGAGTGTTCTGGGAGCCAAACTCAGGTCCTCTGGAAGAGCAGCAAGTGTTCTTAACCATTGAGCCATCTCTCCAGCCCTAGTTGCCAAGATTTGTGTTTGTTTGTTTGATTTTTTGTGTTTGTTTGTTTGTTTTTAACTTGCAAATCTCATTCATTGTGTGACAGCCATCCCTTTAGATTTGAGTTGCATTTTCCAGGAAAAGAGTCTGAGCTTTGAAACCATCCACTGATCCACCAGTGTTTAGTACCTGACTCCCCACAATGATGTTTAGAAGCATGAATGGATAACAAATGGGTGGATAGTGCTGGATGAATGAACAGATGGTTGAGTCATAATTTTCAAGGGGCAAAACTGGGTTTGAACCTCAGGTCCACATGACTCTAATACCTGGTGGCCTTCTACCACCTTGTTGGCTAAAGGGTACAATGCCACCTCTGCCAGGCTAGCTCAGCCCTCAATCCAGGCCAGAAATGATCCCTGTAATCTTAGCATCATAAGCACAGGAACTTGTGGGATCCCTGATATCCCAAGAGGTGTCTTGGCCAGCAGCACAGCAAACCTGCATCCAGAATCTTTCTTTTCATATTGTAATGATGATTTGCTGAGCTCCAAGACATAAATAATTTATTTGGATAATCCCCATCCAAGTGACACTTTTCTAATGAAATGTCTTAGTTTGGAGGAGAATGTGTTCATTATGAGAAGGTCCCCTTTGCCACCAGGGCACTGAGAGATAACAGAGCAGACAGGTGCTATGTGAGATCTATTTGGCAGGCTCAGGGCCTCTGGCAGCCATCCCAGCCTCATCATGATTGGAATATCACTGATGGGTATGTATTTGACGAACTCTGTGTCATTCCTTTGTCAGAGCCACAAGCAGCCTGCCGCCTTTGTGGTCACCCAGCACCCTCTACCCAACACTGTGGCAGACTTCTGGAGGCTGGTGTTTGATTATAATTGCTCCTCTGTGGTGATGCTGAATGAGATGGACTCTGCTCAGGTAGGAGGGGTTTGTGGGGCTGCTACTGATGAGTACCAGTCAGTCATGATTGGCATGCAAGGAAGCTCTAAGGTGCTTCACTGGTGGGCACTGTCCAACTGTGAATGTCAGGCATACCCATTCTGCTGCTCACTGAATCTCCCACTGAATTCTTCACCAAAGACACCCATAAATTAGTCCCCTTGGCTGTAGGCTTTGTCTAACTATACCAATGGCAAGGCCCTGTTGTCCCTGCCACAGACACTGGTTATAGCCTTACTCTAAATCATAAAGAGCTTAGAAAATCGAGATCTCACACAACACTGAGTACCAGCACTAAAGGCTCTTCGCCATGTGGCCTCTGTTGGCAGAAACTGGAGTCTGAACCTAGGAACTTTTGCTTCCTGGCCACCCAGCTAAGCCTTGACTTCATGACTTAGCCCTTCTGGGTCTTCTAACTTCAACCATCATATGTCTACACTTCCCCATACCTAAGACTCTAGGGTAGATGAGATGAAGGTGGCCTTTCAAAGTTTTACATGAGTCTTTTCAGTGCTTTGAAGAAAAGCAAAGTCATTCAGTGCACTCTTGTGTGAGCGCTGACCTTACATAGGCCTTGGGTGGGAATAATTCTTTATTCCAAATGGGGCTGAGCTATAATCCCAGCCTTACAGGAGCTGCCAGTCTTGCTACAGAGACAGATGGGTGAGTTATCCCAGGCTCATGCGGCTCTGCTATAATAGAGGTCAGCAAAGAAGTGCCATGTTGACCTAGAGCAGAGAGCAATTAATTCAACCCAGGTGGGGGAAGATTTCAAAAGGAAGGTGACTTGGACCTTGAAGGGGGCAGGGGAGATCTGGTCATACAGGGGATGAATGGCTGGGAAAAGGCGTTCCACATAGAGGGGATAGTGGAGGCAAGGGCAAGGCAGATCGATGTGTAGAGGCTTGTTTTCAGTCAGCTTCGGTTCCAGTACACTGGAGCTGTATCTGGAGGAAAAGAGTGAGGTAGGGCTAGAAAAGACAGCAGGGTTCAGTCAGCAGAGAAGTCCCTTGTGCCAGGCTCAGGAGCCTGGACTTAAAGCACTTACAGAATAAGGCTATTGTTTGTAAGTGACAGGATCCTTTCTACCAATAACATTTTTGTACAAACTCAATGAATGAAGGAGGAGGATCTGGGCATATTCAAGGAGGAAGTGGAGACCCAGAACACCACCCAGGCTGGTTTTTCATCTGGTCCTGATAGTCCTTAGCTAGTCTGTCATCTGGATCCCTTTGCAGCATCCAGGGGTTCCAAGATAATTAGGAAAGCTTTACTATACATTGGGCGTGGTCCTAAGGTTTCCAACTTGTGTTAGAAAATGGAGTCTAGGACCAGAGAATACAGACATGGGAATCAGAGACTAGAGAGAAAACACAGCTTGTATTCAGAAATTGAAGAGGAGATCTGAGCAGAGAAAGTAGCCAAATGGAAGCAGAACTTGGACCAGATGTGAAATCATTTCCAGTGTGAAGTCCACAAGCTTCCAGGGAGCAGCTGCATGTGGACATTGATGAAAAGAAGTCCCAGATGGTGGCAGGTATCTTGTTTAGGTGACCAGCTATCCAGAAAGCACCTGGCCAAAATGGAAAGGCAAGAAGATGAGAGGGGTGAGTATGGACCAGAGCTGAGTAGAAGAGGAGGAAAAGGAGTGTGTGTTGGACTGTGTCCATGAGACATACCCAGAAGAGGTTCCCTTCATTCACACCATCCAGACTCATTGAGCATCTGCTACTGCTATTTGTTGGAAACTATTCTAGGTTCTTGGAATGTATCACAGACAAGGTGAAACGAGAATATTCCTGTCTCCTATGCACTTCCTATTCTAAAGGGGAGAGACCAACCATAAACAACAAATGCTCTATCATGAATTCAGTCATATATTGGAACATGATGAGAAGGAAGCATAATGAATATTTTAAAACTGGGTTGAGGCACAAGACACAGATGTACTAGAGTACTCAAGGAAGGACTTGAAAATATGTGAAGATAGAGTTGAAGGAGGCTGGAGAGCAAGCCAAATGTTCCTTCTAGGGAACAGTGTCTCAGGCAAAGAGAACTGTGTATCCAGGCAGTGTGGTAGGAAAACACCTGACGCACTCAAGGAACAGCATAGTACTCTGAGGCCAGAGCAGGGTGAGATGGGTAGAGTTCCAGGTGATGATATCCAAAGAGTAACAGGGTTACATGCCATAGGTGACCTTAGTCATCATGAGAGAACTTGGAGCTTCACTCTGCATAGGATAGGGAGACACAGACAGACTTGGCAGGAGAGTAACATCACTTGACTTTTAAAAGTACAGGGAGTAGCAACAAGAATAGTCAGATGTGGGTGATGGCAGCTTGAGCAGGGTGGTAGCATGGTGTACATTCTATATGTATCCCAAAGGTAGGAGGACAAAATATACTGCCTGGTTGATGATGGAAGATAGAGGATGACACTAAAGTTTAGGGCCTGAAGAATGGAGGATTGGGAGCCAAGATAACAATAGAAAAAAATAAATTCCCCTAAAAGAGATTTCTAGAATTTCCCCTATTTCATTCTAGAATCATAAATGATCACTGCCTGTTCTTCTGCTTGAACAAGTAAGGTAACTCATATTTATGAAGTGCGAGTGAGGTGAAACCTACAAAAAAAAGCCCACATATACTTGTTAAAGTTATGGCTCAGTGGCAGAGCATCTGACCAGCATTCAGGAAGCTCTAGGTTCAATCCCCAGTAGAAGGATGAAAGTCCATTTGTTCTTCTCTTTATCTAACACCCAGTTTGCAAAATTGAAGCCTGGAAACAGAATGGCAATTGTGAAGAACCTTACTTTGGGACATATAATGTCAAGGTTGCTGGCTCTAGCTCCCCCTTTTAAATGGTAGATCCTTGGTGGATGATAGATCTTTCAGCCCCAGATGCTGGTGCAGCCTTTGAGAGCTGCGGCTCTGAATGTAAAAACATCAGGCTCAGAAGCACCCCAAGGTTGGCTGCCATACACAGCTGGCAAGCATCCCCTGAAATCGGCAGATGAATAGAGCACTTATTGATATAAATATCATCACCACAGCAGCTGGGATCCTTGCAAAAATAAACAGTGATATAGCGTGAGCATCAGAAAAGCTGCCTTCAGCACCTGGAGGGGCGGTTCTTCGAAGTGGTATGAACCTTTGCCTGCTAGCATGCTCCTGCCAAGGCAGCCCAGAATGTGGGCCAGGCCAGCAAAGTGGACAGGACTACTTAAGTCCTAAGTATCTCTCAGTTGCTCCTAAGAAAACTAACAGCACATCCTGTGGTTTCACTGTACACTCCTGTTGGAGGGTGGTCAAGCTACAGGTAGGATGCAGGAAGATAAGGACAAGGAGAAGATGTGAGCTCTCAGGAGCCTTTATTTCCTTGTACTGCTGTAGAAACCAGTCCCCTTTGTTCTAAATCCTATGCTTCTTTGAATCGGCCATCTGCGGCCACAGTATTGTTTTCCAAGTAGCTACTAATCAGAGAAATGTGACCCATGAGAGCTGTTGATAAAGATTCTCAAACCTCTGCCTTCAGCCCTAGAGCTTTTACTATCTCTTTAAGACTCTGGGGGTTGGGAAGTAACTTGCTAGATAAAGTTTTTGCTTTGCCAGCATGAAGACCAGAGTTCAGATCCCCAGATGCAGTAGTACAATCACAGCAGTCCTACCCCAAGATAGGAAGCAGAGACAAGCGAATCCCCACAAGCATACAGGCCCGTTAGTCTGGTGGTGTACATAGTGGAGAACAGCAAAAAGACCCTGTCTCAGACAAGGTGGAAGGCAGGGACCAATACCAGGGTTGTCCTCTGACCTCTACACATGCACTATTACATGAACATTCATATTTCCACTAAAACACCCACACACATCAGTGTGCGCAATACACATTACATATAATTATTTTTTTTAAATTTTATTACACATAGTTCAATTTTTCTTGTGGGTGCATTTCAGTCTTTCTATCTCTCTCTGTGTCTGAACACATGTGCCATGGCTCACATGTGAAAATCAGAGTACAACTGTGGAAGTCAGCTCACCTTCCACCCCAGGATCAAACTCAAGTCATCAGGCTTGTTGGAACATGCCTTTATCTGTTGATCCATCACCAGTCTACATAATTTAAAAAAAAAAAAAAAAAAAAAAAAAAAAAAAAAAAGACTTCAAAGGCCTGTAGTCAACTAAGCAAGGCAAAGTCCTAGATGCAATATCCACCATGGTATCCACCATTGTTCCCCCAGAGACCCATAAGGAACAAACTTTGCAAGAAAAACTTTTTATCATTTTTATAAGCCCTAAAGCCAGACCAGAGTCCACAGGGAAAAGGTGTCAGAAAGAAACCTGTTGTTGCGTGAATGTGAAATGTCCCCCGTAGGTTCATGTATTTGAATACTTGATCTCTATCTGGTGCTAGGAAAGCTGTTGAACCTTAGATGGGTGGCACCTTGTTGAAGAAGGGAGTGGTTGACTAAGAGCCTTGAAGTTTTGATCCATTTCCTGTTCATTCTCTACTTCCTGACTGCCCCTTGCATGTGGCCGGCTGTCTCCTACTTCTGTTGTTCCACACCTTTCCTCATATGATGAACTTTGTCCCCAGAACTGTGAGCCAAAGTAAGCCCTTAAATTGATTGTTGTTTGGGTATTTTGTAGCTGCAATGAGAAAAGTAACTAATATGGAGTCCTTCTATGTGGTCATGACACACTATGTAGTGTTTAGAATGCTCAGGGGATTTACCCATGCAAAGAATGGATTCTCTCTCAACCTCCAAAAAGTCAAGATGGGGTATCAGGAAGGAGAGTGGTTTGAGTTGGACAAATATTGTCTCAATCAGCCCAAAGGAAGCAGAATGGAGCGGCAAGCAGAAAAGGTTTCACTTCACCAGCTTGAGTGGCTTCCAACCCAGAGCAAGGCTTTCAAAGGCCTCATTAGTCATTCATTCATCATTATTGAAAGCTTATGATGGGCCAAAGACCTAGACACAACAGAAGACCAAAGAGGCCCCTAATCCTGATCATCCCCATGAGGCCCATGTTGTAGCAGGATACAAATCACTTTCAGGCTGTCTTTGACCAAAAATAAAATCCCTCTCAGGTAAAATCATCTCAGCAAAACCTTAAGCGGTAGAAGGACACAAAGCAGAAGGTGTGTGGAAAGGGTATTTGGGGAGCAGGGGAGAGGTGGCATATCACAGTGCCCTCAAGATCCGTGACAGTAGGAAGAATTATCGTAAACATGACTATTTCATCAGCCTGGGATCAGATTTGGGGATCAATGAGCCCCAACCTTAGCTTGGCTCTCCCCACATTAATAAATACTGGTATTTCCAGTTTCCCTGAATATGAGGTTGCTTCAATGTTACAGTTGGCTACTTGTCTTGTATTGTTCCAGGGCATCACTGCCTCAGTGAGCTTCAGTTCTGTAGACCACGTGCATAATGAAATGCTCTAATCTGAACGCAGAGCCAGCAATGTAGGGTCCTGCATTCTAGACGACAGAATAATCCTCATATTTTGCTTTCAAAGACTTTAGATATAGTTCACTGAATTTTCCTGCTAACTTTGTAGAGGCTACTTTGGAAACAATTGCTTCCTTCTTGTAGATCTGGAAGCTATGGCCCAAGCAGGGAAGCAATGTCAACAAGGTCATTTGACCCGTGAACTTTTGCCCATGACCTCCTGCCAGGAATAATGAAAATGTTTATACTAGTTAAAGACATATTTCTGGGCCCTGGTGCCTGATCAGCACCCAGAAGACAGGAACATGTCCTTACAGTAAAACAAGAGCTCATAGCTTATACAGAAGTTTAGTTGCCCAGTTTTGAGGCTCTACTGTGAAAAGCCTGAGACCAAGTGATGCAAAAAATCAGGTAGAAATGTGGGAAGCGAGTGGGTTCAAAGATGAGCAGATGTCTGCGATGGGTTTTCACACAGCTGAAAGCTTCTGAAAGTGAGGGAGGCAAGCATTCCCTTCTAGCGAGAGAGCAAGGTGACATTTGAGAAATCTGTTTGCTGTCATTATGTCCACAAAACAAATACTCAGAATTGATTTATCCATTTTACCACTACTTGAGAAAGAACAGCCTAACATGCCAGGCAAATGCACAGAATGTTCACCTCTGCACTTCAGCCAACTTAGATTTTCAAGGCACTGTGCCTCTAGCTCCCTGGAATAGTGGAGATAACACTGGAATAGGAAGCCTGGGGTCATTCAAGCCTATGCCTGATGCTCACATGATGCGTTGTTCTGAGTCAGTTTCTTAACTTCTCCAAGCCTCAATCTTATCATTGTTGAATTATCATAACCCAGATGTCAGCCAAGTTCCCAAATCCCTTCCTTTCTCCCCCTTCCTTTCTCCCCAGTCTGTGAGAAAAACCTAGTATCCACCCAAGCCTTCTGTGAAATTCCAAGGAATTATCATTCTCATATTCTTTCACAAGTTCTGGTTTTGCATGAATGGACACAAGATGGGACTCATATCCCTGCAATTTCATGATTTAAGATTAAATATCATACATCATCTTTCTCAAATACCATCTTGTCCCTTGCTTACAGCAGCACATCTTTCTCCAAACACGTCAACTAAATCCATTTCCTCCTCCATCCACATCCTCTCCTATGCCCACTTTCTCAGGCCTACTCTTTCATGGTTAGTATTCATTCTCAGTTTGAAAAGATTAGAATGACCTGAGAGGGATGCATAGGCCTGCCAGTAGGGGATTATCTCAGCTGCATACATTGATAGGAGACCACTGTGGGTGGCATCATTCCCTGGTTGGGATCCTAAACAGTGTAAGTGGGAAAGCAGAGCTGTGGTGGCATGACATCATTGCTGACTGCTCCCTGATTATGGCTACAGAATGTCCATTTATTCCAAGCTCCTGACATGTTAATTTCCCCACCATGATGGACTGTACTCTTAAACTGTGACTCAGAAAAAGAAACTTTCTCCCTTAAGTTGCTTTGGTCGGGGTATTTCACTATAGAACAGAAACGTAACTAAGATACACTCACACCCCCCAAATGTGCTTCCTTTTCTACAAAATTCAACTCCTTCTCTCTCTTTCCTTAGCACTTCTCTTTGAAACCTTCCCAGAATTTGCCTCCCACATACCATGCTCCTGTAGGAAATGTCCTAAACCCTATCTTTCCCTCCCAGGAAAAAGTTCAGCTTTGTCTGCCATAAGAGTAAGTTTCCATCCACCATGCAGAAATCACATTCTCACTTACAGGGCTTTTGGAGGATAATGTATGTGAATGCCCTTTAATAACAATCCTAGGATGCTTCTTTCTATGTTCCTTATACCTTTCACCCCTATTCCCATCGTCTCTCACCCTTAACTGGCCACAGTGCCAAAGCCAATTACATAATCTTATAGAATCTATTTAAAGGAATGTTGTAATCACTGCCAAGAATTCTAACACCAAGTCAGGTGACTCTATTATATTCCTCTACTTAAATTCTGCATAATTCACTTCCCTATTAGGTGACCCAGGATTGATCCTTCCCACACCCCCACCTCAGAGGATCACAGGACCTTGCTACCTAGAGCCATTCATTTATGATGCTGTGATATTACCTTGCCCTTTCCTACTTATCAAAGGATTTTTAATTAACAAAAGCATAACTAAGGTGCACCAAAATATACTTTTTTTCCCCAAAAATAGGCCCATCTGCTAGCTTTCATTCAACTCACCAGGGCATGTTTATTATCCCAGCAACTGGACTAACAAGCTTTCAGGTTCCATCACCAAGAACAAGATGTTTAACGAGGGAGGCTACCTCTGCATTTGTCACATTTCATGTCTGAACTTGTGCCCCCCTCCCAAAGGACATCTTTCATGGCCTGAACAGCCATGGTGTTCAGGTGGAATAATGTACCACAGCTGTTCCAGCACTGTCTACAAAGGCTGATTGACTTTTGCTCAGTTTAACTCATTTTGACAACAGACAGCAGAAGCCCCTCTGCTCTCCAGGAAGAAGTGTGAGCATTTCTAAATCCTCAGTGACAATGAGGCTGGCTTTTCTCCTGGAGACAATCATGGGTCCGACATGCACATCTGCAGTGGTGAGGCCCTCCCTTCTGGCAGCTCTGCCCTCTCTAGACCACTGGGGAAGGAAGAGTAGCAGGGACACCAGAAGAGGAGGCAGGGAAGACAGCTGGTCCAAACTACAAACTTTCAATCAACATGTTTGGGAGCATATGGGTGTGTGTACATGTGTACATGTGCATGGAGAGGTCAAAGGTCAATACTGGGTGCTATTCTCTATCATTCTCCACCTCATTGGGTTTGTTTGTTTGTTTGTTTGTTTTGAAACAGGGCCCTCGGTGAACCTATCAAGCATCAGGAATCCTCCTGTACCCACTTCCCTGGTGCAAAGATGACTGGCACAGGTCACCATAGAGTTTTTCTGAGGCTGCTAGGGATTCAAACTCGGATCCTCATACCTGTGTGGCATGCTCTTTATTAGCTAAGCCCGTCTTCATAGACCTTTAATCTATTCTTAAGGTAGAAAATTTCAAGATTTTCATCTAAACTAGAAAATATCCAGGTCATATTGAGTGTAAGTGTGGCCTCAAGATCAGTTCCATCTTCATGATTTCAGGTTTCAGAGGACTAAGTAGAGCCCATTTTCTTTTAGGATCTTAAACTACCAGAACCCCATAAAAGTTCTAAGCAGTGCTAGCATATACATGTCTTGGTCTGATTCCTCTGCTAGCACATGTGCTCTCTACCATCCCCATGTCACTTAGCAAAGCCCAGTTCCTCTCAGGTTTCCACAAGAAATCCATGAACCCTGAGCATTGTGCATGCTATGAAAAACAGAATAATTAGGGTTGAGAGGGGTATCACATGACACATTGCACCACCTTCTACTTTTCACTGTCTCTACTATACCTCCAGCCTTCCTCTTTGATTTTCTAGTTCCCTCTCAAGAAAACCCAAGTCTCTCTTACTATTGTCCTCTGAATTCCACAGGCAAGTGGCGTGTGTGTGTGTGTGTGTGTGTGTGTGTGTGCGCGCGCGCGCGCGCGCGCGCGCGCACGCACACACACATACATACACATACACACACTCAACATATGCATACATACTAATAATAATAAACAAAAATTAAAAGAAAGAAATAGAAGGTACTTCAAGTGGGAACCCCAATGCATTTATTTCCCTACAAAGAGAAAATCCTCTTTGATTTTCTAAGTCTCTCTCAAGAAAACCCTACATACAAAATGTTTACTTCCTCTCTCCACAATGATGCCTGTCTCCACAGCTACCCTAAGCTGACTCTTCAGGAATTTTTGCAGTAAAGACAAGCTATTCAGTAATTAATACCAAAGATAAACTTTCAAAAGGACTAAAACTGAAAGAAAAATAAAAGCCTTTCTCTTTATCCATCTTGTCTTAAATTATGCTGCCTAATGGTGAGTTCTCACTGGAGACATCCCTATGCAAGGTGACATTAAGATGCACATATCCCCTTATAATAAACTGGACGAATTAAGAGCCCTGGACAAGTTACCAAGAGAAAAAGTATTAAAATGGAATCCTGGCTTTTAATTTTTCTATCTGTGAATGTAAATGTAGATTATAGGTAATGAATCTAGGAAGAGGACCACAGGGCAAAGGGTTCTGAAGCAGACTGGTAAGGGTGATAGGGTCCCCGTGGCATGAAGGTAGAAAGGGGACTGTTGGGGATGGGAAGACACAAGAGGGAGCAGGGAGGTGGCGAGGAGAGTGGAGAAGGAGGAGGCTTAACAAAACAAGTGATATCTGAAAATACTGTAAGGAAAGGGTTACTTTGTTCTTGTTGTTGTTAAGTCAACATACAAAGTAACAGGTTTCCTTCTAGCATTTCACACAAACTTAGTTTTCCCTGATGAAGACACCCTCCTACCCTCACTCCCCACACCCTCACCTCTCCACCCCCTCACCCCTACAGCCCACCCTCTTCCCCCACCCCCTCACCCCTACAGCCCACCCTCTTCCCCCACCTCTCCAACCCTGACCTTCCAGTCTCCTTCCCCCATTCACCTTACTATCCTAGTGTTCTCCTTGGTCATGAGTTCTGTTCCCCTCCTCACTCCAATTCCTTAAAGCCTCTTTTCTCTCTCTCCTGGACCCTTTCTACTGTCCTGACCCTTCTACTACACCCACAACCCACATAACCACACACAGACAAAAATCAGAAACTAAGGGCTTCACAAGAGAGAATGTAGTAATTTGTCTTCGTGTGCCACTTAAGAAACAGCCATGAGAAGAAAAAAAAGTAGAATTAAAAATATGTTTTAAAATATAAAACAAAAGAAGAAAGGAAGAAAAGGAAACAAAATCAAAGCCATGGCAATGGGGCCAGGTAAGACAGCCCCAGGGATAACGGGCTGGCAACCCGGCCTGACAACCTGCATTCAACCTCCAGAACCCACAGTAGAGACAGTGGAGGCAGAGAAATAACCCCTGAAAGTTGTCCCCTAACTCCACAGGCAAATGACATAGACACACACACATGCACTCAACATACACATGCATACTAATAGTGATAACTAAAAATTAAAAGAAACAAATAGAAGATACTTCAACTGGAAGCCCAATGCATTTATTTCCCCAGTTTTCCTACACTTCATACTTAAGCCAAAATGGAAGCTTCCACTCAAATGGAGCCATGCATTTAGACACAAAGATGGTCTTAAGCTAAACCAGAGAAGACATTCTTTGCTGATGAAAATCATGTACAAGTCTTGAAGGGTCACTGGGAACAGAGTACTTGGCTTCCCTACACTTCTGTCTCCTATTTCCTGTCTATGGATTATGTGCAGCATGCTGGGCTGTGAGAAGACCCTGATGATCTCTGGCAGCTCAAATGCACATCTGCCCACACGTCGCCCAGCCGAATGTCACCCTCTGCTGCAGCTGTGGTCTCACAAATTAGGGAACTGAAGTGAAAAGATGGCACCGATTTAGGATTAGAAGGACCCAGCAACCTTCTCCAGCCCTCTGGGCATTATAGGAGAGTGACCTAGAAAATCAAATGCAGAGAAGTGTCCTAAAGTATAGGACTCTTGTTTGAGGCATAGTAGAACCTATTAGCTTGAGAAATTGGTCTGGAAATCTTATTAAAAGAGACAAATCATTCCACATCCTCCTCAGGCTGAAAATATTGGGGGTAATAGACTGTCCCCAGTGCCTGAAATCCATGCACCTCATGTCAGGATCACAGCCGAACTCTGGCAAGGCTAAATTCAATGCAGGCAATAAAGGCAATTATTTTTTTTAAATGGGAAGTTCTGATTAATTCCAGTTTCTCTGGCCAACCACAGACTTATCGGTATCAGTCCCTCATTACTGTGAAGGTTGCAAGGCAGAAGAGCCAGTGGCAAAGAGAAATGAAGTTCAAATTGTGGATTTGTCATTACTGCACAGCTCAGCAGCAGCAGATTGTCCAGCTACAGAGGCCCCTGTGACCAGCCCTCCTCCCCCACCCCCACCTTCACATCTCCTTTCTCAATATGCTTGATTAACCCCTGGTGGAGAGGCTGGGCAAGCAGAGGACCAATGCCTTAAGAAACTTAACCTTGCATGTCTTTGCTACTTGAGAGGAGTGATAAGAAGGAACATTCTTCATATCTAAGTGCAGAATGACTCCTGACTTACAACACGACATTCAGCTTGAGAATCTTGACTTTACAATGTTGTGTAAATGATACAAATTTGATAGAAGCTATATAAATTTTGATTTGGTTGTCTTCCTTGGGTATGCAATATTCTCTGGTAACTGTTAGGCATTGGCAGCAAGCTAAAGATCCCAGACATCCAGCATCCTGCAGAGTCCTTTACAGTGTGTAGTACTTTATTGCAAAACGGCACTCATCTGACGGTTCTGTGTGTGTGTGTATATATATAATATATATATATATATATATTGCAGTTCTGGTGATTAAATATAGGGAATCATGGGTGCAAGGCAAGTGCTCTACATTGATCTACATCCCCAGTTCTAAATTCATTTTCTTCTTTATGATGTCATCAACCAATGACGCATTTATGGGGATACAACCCCATCATAAGCCAAGGAATATGTGAATGATAGTAATTATACAATGGTGATAACTATACAATTGAATTATAAATGCAATAATTATCTGCAATATCAAGTATGTATTCATTTCATGGCTGGTACAGTACTAAGTGATTTGTTTTCATGAATTATCTCCTTTATCCCCAAAATAACCCCAACAGAGAAAGAGACAGCAAAGATTGGTATGAATATCTGGACAGAAAATATTGTAGGTCTCTGTCTAAACTACTCAGTTCTTAACCTGCAGCACTGTATGGCAGCAGTCATAGATAATATGTGAACAAATAAGTGTCAAATAAAGCTTTATTTACAAA
This sequence comes from Peromyscus maniculatus bairdii, assembly GCF_049852395.1. NCBI lineage: Eukaryota > Metazoa > Chordata > Mammalia > Rodentia > Cricetidae > Peromyscus > Peromyscus maniculatus. Next base: position 145,974,839 of record NC_134855.1, read on the forward strand.
ACCATTTCACACAGCTATTAGGCCATAGTCAGCCAACCACAGCTCAAGTTAAATGATGGTATCCCTAAGTGAGAACTTCAGGTCTCCACTGGTAAGAAGGCAAGGATGTGATGTTTCCCTTTTGCATACCCCACCTCCTGTTCTTTCTTTATCATTCCAGTTCTTGAGGGAGGAGAAAATAAAAAATGTCGTGTCATGTGACTTCCCAGGGTGAATTACCAGTTCACTACCATCAACAAAAGAGAGGGCAATTCTTCTCTCCCAGGAAAATCCTGCCTCAGAGGAAGCCACCACACTTTCATGGGTCACCTCTGTCAATATCTACAAGCTGGTGTGGGCCATGACTGACCTCACCCTGTGAGACACTCAATGCAGAACCACTACTAGAAGCTTTAGTGGGTCTTTGTGAACATTCATTATGTCTTCTTAGCAACTCCTGGGTGACCTTTCTATCACATGTAGCACCAGTAGCCCCAGAAATCCTGTGGCCCCAATTGTCATCCTCCTGTGTCTCAAATCTAAGACAATGGTTCTAGGCAAGGTCTATCTCAATGCTCCTCAGAGACCAGGAATTTGAAGGAGCATGTGTTGCCTTTCCACAGATACCCACACTGAAGTCACCCAACAAATCAATAGACACAGAGGAATACTGTATCCATCCTCCTTGATGACACACATAAACAAAAGACCAACTAGGGTCTGAGACCAGAGCTCCTCAGTCTCTGCAGTGCTGCATTGGACTGACAGTATTCTCAAGAAGTATTCTGTATATTATGGTATGTCTAGCTGCATCCTAGCCTGTGCTCATAGCTGTTCCCATAGCTGTAATGACCAAAACTGGCTTCAGACACTGGGAGATGGGGACAAATGGCCTCGAGCTGAGAGCCACTGTCTTAGATGAGGGGTGACCATGGATAAGGCTATCAGCTATGTGTGTAGTTCCCAATTCTAAACATTCTGGGAAGACAGTCAGCAAACTCTCTTGGTACCAGGGAAATGCTCTTTCTTGTGGTATGAGGGAGACATGCTTATCCTCAATTAACTCATGAGAGCAGAGGTCTGGGTGACAAAACTCATAAGCATTAGAGCCTAGATTTGGAGCTGAGGCTGTCAGATGCCAAAATCTGTACTTTTTTAAACAGTTAGTCTGAATATGACTATGAATAGTCAAGGTAGACTTTTCTGGAATGGGAAGCAGTTGCCATAATTGTGGTAAAGTGAAACCAGATTGTGCCTGCTCTTTACTTGGAACTCCTAAAACTGTGACAGCAGCACTTACAAGTAGATGCTGTTCCCCCCCCCCACTTCACAAATGAGAAGACTCAGGTCCAGACGCTATTCTCCCCATTTCACAGATGAGAAGACTGAGGTCCAACAAAGTAAGAGATAATCTGAAGTCAGCATAGAAAATATTTTCAAGCCTTCCCCTTTGTTCAAAGCTTTACCATTTCAGAACCAAACCAAGTACAGTTGGACCTGTACTTCAACAGGAAATCTATGTACAGTTTGCTTTATAAGACTGGACCTTTCTGGCCAGGTTGTCCTGCTCACACAAAAGGCTTGGTGACAAATAGCACTTATGTGCCCCCTTCTTTGACCTTGGCCTCCTGTGACCACTTTTTTTTTCCCCTGCAGCTCTGTATGCAGTACTGGCCTGAGAAGACTTCTGGGTGTTATGGTCCCATCCAGGTGGAGTTTGTCTCTGCAGACATTGATGAGGACATCATCCACAGAATTTTCCGTATCTGTAACATGGCTCGAGTGAGTACAGAGCCGCCATGGCTCACTGCAGAGCTGCCATGGCTCACTACAGAGTCGCCATGGCTCACCGTTCCCCTACTTTGCAGAACAGATGGAGGCTCCTGGGAGAAGATCCCACTGAGCCCGCCAAGAGCCTCTTTCTCTCTCCTGATAAGCTCTTCCTTGGGAAAGTGATGCCTTTGCTGATTCTGGCTCCAGATCTAGCAATGGCTCTAGCACAGACAGATATGCAGAGCGGCATCCAGCCTGCCAGCTGCCTGTTTCCTGACACACTAGCAGTCATGTAGACACAACTTCTCAGACATTAGTTCTTCCCCACTCTGGCACACTGCACTGGTATCCTTCAGTTGGATTTTATGAGCTTTACATCAGGTCCTACAAACACTGAAATGGATAACAATTAGTTGCTTTCAAAGGGATAGTCACTGGTTGAATGCTGGGTAGGAGGGGCACATTAAAAATCCATGAAACGATGGTTAACTATTGCTCTTTACTGAGAACCCAGAGAGATGGGTACTCAGTCTCTGCCCTCAGAGTTTACTATCAAACAGAAATAAGATATGCTCCAACTAATGAGCTTCAGAGAGAAAGAATTCTACTCGGCAGAACAAAGAAAGGTGTTCCTAAAGAAATGACCATCTGAATTGAGTTTGAAGACTGACAGGAGTTTTCAAGGTGTAGATAATTTAAGCAGCATACACAGGGGGATGACATTAGGTATAAAGACACTCTGTGCCCATGATGGCACAGCTGAGGCCCCACTGACTTCTACTCTATTTCAGCCCACCAGGGAATCTGAAAGGTTTGTATCCCCAGGCATCCCGAGCAGAATAGCCCTAAACAGTGCTTTGTTCTCAGCCACAGGATGGTTATCGTATTGTCCAGCACCTCCAGTACATTGGCTGGCCTGCATACCGGGACACACCCCCTTCCAAGCGCTCTCTGCTCAAAGTGGTCCGACGGCTGGAGAAGTGGCAGGAGCAGTATGATGGGAGAGAGGGACGCACCGTGGTCCACTGCCTGTGAGTACCACAGAGTGTCTCCAGGCAGTGTAGTGATGGGTGACAGAATATTTGAAAGCCTTCCTGGTTGCATATGCCAGTCCTAGGCATCATATCAACACCCTTTAGAATCCACTGATAATCCATTCAAAGGAATTAGAATCCTTTAATGAACTAAGGTGTCAGGTTTTCTAAAGTACTGTTGTATGACATATTACTAAAGCAGAATACCATAGGCAGACCACCTCCCAGTGCTCCCAACACACAGTGAGTTCCACTCTCCAAAAGGAGGTATGTGCATCATCCTGCTAGGTATAAGAAAGCTTGGGATAGCCGGGCGGTGGTGGCGCACGCCTTTAATCCCAGCACTCGGGAGGCAGAGGCAGGTGGATCTCTGAGTTCGAGGCTACCAAGTGAGTTCCAGGAAAGGCGCAAAAGCTACACAGAGAAACCCTGTCTCGAAAAATTTAAAAAAAAAAAAAAAAAAAAAGAAAGCTTGGGATAAAGTGAGTCCCACTGACCAGAGCCCCCTTGTGTTATTTCCTGAAGGAGAAGAAATAGGACAGTATTATATTGGCTTAATTAAAGCCTGGTATTTAAAGTGAATCATTTCATCCCATTCACAAGGCAAATACTATCATACCAAAAGCATAGATGGGTAAGGGAATAGAGCAAGAGGAACTCAGTTTGAATTCACCAGACTGTGAGCTGATGTACTGTCTGCTGTCCCACGCTGTATCTAAGAAGAGGGAGGGGCTGGAGAGATGGCTCAGCCATTAAAGGGTAGGCTCACAACCAAAAATATAAAAAAAAAAGGGAGGATGAGGAGCATTTAGGATGACAACCTCTTGGACAGTATGAGAACAACTTGGGCTTGTTCATTGTGTCAGCCTCCTGGGATAGCTCTTACCTTGTACTTAGTAGGAACAGGGACACAGAGAACAGGAGGGGAAGGCACTACTCCAGCAGATGGATTTTCAGGACCCTGGACTCTGTGTCCTCCTAGAGGTGCAATGAGCTTAAGACCAGCTACTGGAATTATCTTTGCTTCCTATCTTAGGATGGGTGCAGCTCAGTACAATGGGCCCCAGTGACAGTCTGCTAAGCAGAAGTCAAGACCCCTAGAGAATTGTGAGGGGCTAAGTGCAGCACAAAAAAAAAAATTTACTTAACTATGTTACCCTTGTTTTCCCCATCTGTCCATTTGGGTATGTTGAAGTAGATCATGTTTAGACCCTGAAGTGTTCAAGCATGAAGCATTCAGAAGAGAATAGTGTATCTGCCAATAGAGAGATTTTAAAATGCCATAGCAGAAAGTATGCAAATGTAAGTATAATTCCTTAAGAGCAAATATCAAAGAGTCTATCACAGACAAGGGTTCTATGAAGAGTTGAGGCCTATACAAACTCTGCAGCCATGGAGATTTACATGGGATGTTATATCTACAACTACCAACTTTTTAGAACATCATTTTTGAGGGAAATGACTAAAAGTCCTTTCTCTTTAAAAAGTACTGTATTACAGAAAAATCTGAACCACACTTTTCTCTTTTTGTCAGAATAATTATTTCTGGTGTGAATAGAGGCATTAATTATCTTTCATTGGCCTCAGAATTGAGTTGTCTTTTTCAAAGCCACTAATTGTTCACTTTCATTAAGATAGGTGGTTCATACATGTCAGGAAGATCAGAGCTTAGAGCAGGTTAAACACACATGGGCACACTTAGAACTGAAAAGCTCCCACCTATAAAAATTTTTCTCTAAGGATACAGATATGCATGGACTTCAGGAAGATATCGTGTGGTGTGCCATCTCAGGGTGATGGATGGTGTCATATATGCCAAGCTGTCTCTAACTATACCACAGAAACTAGTGGCTGGTTTCCAACCCTGGCTCCCTCCAGTTCCTTCCTACACATTAGATGCCCCCTCATTAGCACAGGACAATGTCCATTCCTCAGGATTCCATAAGGCCCTGAGATGCTGCATTCTCTCACTTCACCCTCTTGGTCCTATGTTCTTATTTCAAACGATACTAAACCCTGCTTTCTGGGAAGGCTTCCTACACCCCAATGTTTTTATTTCTTAGCCTATGGGGGTAGGAGTAGTTTGTTTGGTTGATTGGGTTTTCTGCTTGTTTTCACTCATGTCTCACCTACCTAGGTAACTAGCACAGGTGTATCACCCTACCAATAGGGACCTGGACATCCTTGTGGTCCCCAGGCATCATGACAGTCATTGAAATACAGGCACCCACTGGTTAAGGGAGGATAATTTTGTGTACTTGAGACATCTGGTTGTTAGGTTTCCTGTAGGTGAAACATCTGGGAGATTGACTAAGTGCCTTCGCTTCTGCCCAGATGTTCCTTAGACACAGACCATTACATGAAATCATTAGCTGCCTTTGGCAGCTCGCCCAGGAGTTCAGAATCAGGTAGGTTCCCAAAGAGGCTTGTTTCCCTAAGGATAATTTATGGAGCTTCAGAAAGAAGGAGCAACTGATGATGGCCATTCCAAGAACACTCAGTCCCTATACCCAAGACCAGTAGGGCCCTATTTAAACAAGATTTATAAGGAGAACCATGGAAATGGCCTGGTATTTCAGAAATACTGAGCCAATGCCCCAGGACCACAGCCTTAAGTCAGGGCTAGCTAGCCCAAGATTTATAAATTATTGTTGTCTTTATTGGAAGATAGGGAAAAATAGTAATAAAGCAACCTGGTAACTTGCATTGTTTTCATGGGATGTCTGGTAGACCCAGAGTATCCTTTTGGGCATGAATGTAGATACCACATGTATAAAGACACAATACACTCCTACCCTGAGAATGTAAAAAAAGTGTGCCTGGAATGATTATAAAATACTTACAGGGCCAAAGAGATATCAATCTAACTAAACCTTCAAAGGTCATATATTTAAGGTCAAATAAAAACATCTTTATTAGATAAATGGGGAACTCAGGATACAGACCAAGAAGTGCCTTTCCCAAAGTCAAAGAAGATTCAGAGCCCCAGTGGGACTTAACCCAAAACCCATGGTTCAACTAGAGTTCCCATGGCTCTCTAACCACACATCTGCCAGCACAGCTACTCCTTGCTCCCACAATGCAGGTCTAGGATCAACATGTGTCTGAGTAGGAGGTCCTGGGAATTTGGCTCACCCATTCACTCTGTGTTTAGAAATGGAGGAGGCCGCAGTGGAACCTTCTGTGCTATCTGCAGTGTGTGTGAGATGATCCAGCAACAGAACATCATAGACGTGTTCCACATTGTGAAAACACTACGCAACAACAAATCCAACATGGTGGAGACACTGGTGAGATTCCAATAACCATTAACCAACATCCAAAGTCTTCACATTTCCTGGACCTGAGAAATGTGACTGTACACAGGACACACCTTTGACAACTGGGTCTTACTTGAAGAGCTGTAGTCTATTTGCCTTGATGATACTGCCACTTTTCCTGTGTCTTTCCAACCCAACCAATTTCTCTTTCCTGCAGGGCAATCTAAATAGTAATCCCAGTCCACCTACTTTGTTTCACTTTCTGCCTGCTGCTTAAAATGTCCACTAATTCAGACTTCAAGGAAGGATTCTGGAATAGTAGTTTATGAATTATGTTTTCAATTCAGCCCAAGCCTATTCTAATTCACTTATGCTAATATTTTACAATATAAAGCATTAAACTAGGATGCTTTGGAGAGAGGGTAGTAAAGTCAATGGGAAGGCAGAGCCCAGATGTTAAGACCTGGTACAATGGTGGAGACGACCCTACAAGGAACTTGACCATAAGAAGCTTTAAAACTGCTCAAACTGTGATGAGCTCCTACATGGAATATGGTCCATAGATTGGTGGCAGCAGCATCACCTGGGAGTTTGTGAGGAAGGCAGAATCTTAAGCCCCATCCCAAATTAACTGAATCAGAATCTTTGTTTGCAACATACACCCCTGCATGTTCTGCATGCATGTTATAGTTTGAGAAGTCTTGGTGTGCAATATAGTAGCTGAAAGGGAATGATCTCAGTTGGACATTCTGAGAGGTGTGAGTAGACATAGGCATCAGTCAGGATGTCCAGACATGGACTATGGATCATTTCTATTTGATTTTTTAGTGTGTGTGCAGATAGGTTTTCTCCAAAATCTGTATCTCTAATCTAATGCATTCTTTTATTTTCTATCTCTTTCTTGTCTCCATTGCTCTCCTCCTCTCAGGAACAGTATAAATTTGTATATGAGGTGGCACTGGAATATTTAAGCTCCTTTTAGCCCAGTTGGATGGAGAACCTGCCAGAGTCCAGAGGCTGATGGAGCCGACCCTCTTTTTCTGTGACTGACAATGACTGGTCTCAAGAGGTGGCACACCTGCCCAGCTCCAAGAAGAAGACTGGTGGTCTCATGTTCGGCAGTGGGCTCTGCAGCTTCTGGCAGGTCTTCTGTAGCTGTGGGAGATGCTGCTCTGATGGGGTCCGAGCTTCCCTGCCACACCTGACAACATCGGGCCCACAGAAGTTTATCCACAAGCAAGGCCCTGGACTTCTGATCCCCAGACCTCTTGCTTTTGTTCTTTCTGAGTTTGTTAATCTCATGGCAAGCTGACTGTGCAGGCGCTGGGGTGTGGGGAACTAGCCAGTCCTTCCCTTGCTGTCCTTAGGAGTGCTGGGGTTTCATCATGCTATCTTTCAAAAGATTGTAGTTTGGAGGATCACTGGGTTATTGGTTTCTACAATCTCCTACAGGGGCCTCTGGCATGAGACACCTGCCAGTCTGGATCAGTATAACTTCTGGATATCCCCTAGACAACAGCAGGGGTCCTCTTCATCTCATACCTAACTTGTGCTGGGCTTGACTCATAACTCCCATCTGCAGCCAGGACTTGACCTTCTGTATTATCCTGACCAACCAGCTGTATCCACATCACACTTTGGCAAAGGTTTCCTTTGCTTTTCCATAGTCTCTAGGGGAGGAAGATTTATTCTTTGTAGAAAGGGCCGCCCTCCTGGGCAGGGCTCTGGCTGGTCTGTATAGTGTAATCCTGTGCTTCCTAGGTGGCACTTTCTATGGGAAAGACAAACAAGAAAAGCTTTGCGTGTTCTCCCAAGTACATGTGAAAAGAAACTCTTATGAGAATATAAAAATCCCATATTCTCTTATGTCAAGAAAAAAAAAGAAAGAAAAGAAAAAGGTAGGATGGCCGTTTGAATGTGTGGCTGTAAGATAAATTTCTTGGTCTTATTAAATTTCCTGGCCATACCCTTGAAAAGTCCCACTGATAGCACAGCCATTGAACAAGTAAGGTTACATCCCTGGGATTGGTCCCTGGTTTGGGGAAAAAATACAGCAACAGCTTCATAATTTGTCCAGATTTGTCCAAATCTGAACTCTTTCCTAAAGAAATCCAGCTATCATTTTGAAAATGGCTACTGTGGCCCCAAGTTGGCTTCTAATACAGTAAGTGGTTTTAGGCCTGTGGCTCTGAGTCTTGCCCAAAGAATGAATAAATCAAGAAAAGGGAGAAGACATTTGGGAAGCATTTTCTGCAAACCAAGTGCCATGCTTATTACCTCCTGTATGACATCTCATGTAGTCTGTAGCACTCCGAGAAAGGGTTTGTATCAACTCCATTTTGTAATTGAAGAAAACCGTGCACCTTCTTCAGTGAGGGGATTCTGGATTCAAAAAGGCAGGTAATGGCAAGGAAACCTCCCTGCAATTTTCCTCATGCTTTCTCAGCCAGGCAATTATTTTATGGAAGAAAAAATAAGGCTAGAAACTTCTGAGCAGAGAGAGAATTCCATGAGTAGAAAATTTAATCTTTCTGTCTGATACTGGTTCTTCTTGGTAGCCCAAACTTTCAGAAATATTTTATTAACTCATTCCCAGTTCCCCAGGAAAGCTAGTCTTATCTAATTTCTTCATTGCTAAAAACAATTCTCATGTTGCCTCAGGCTACAAGGGAGCCAGCCTGGGAATCTCTCTAGCCAGGGCTGAGCCACACTATTTGACAGCCTTAATAGCCAGGGGTCTAGGAGGCTCTATCTTGCAGACTGATCTAGCTGCAAAGTATGAGGAACACAGAATCCAATAAGGTACACATCTTGCCTTCAGGCCCCCGGTATACTAGGAAAGCTGAGCCACATTGTAATAGTGGAACATACAAGCATCCAATGAGCCTAGACATGAGAGTAACTCACTCTGCCTAGAGCTTCCTAGGCAACATCCATTCCAGCTGGGTCTCAACAGATAGAAAAGAAAAAAGGAAATTCAAGCCAGGGGGGTTAACGTGCACAATGGTAAAGAGAAGTGGGAAGGTATCAAGAGGGACAGATGGTGGGAGGTCAGCTGAGCTAGAATGGAGCAGGACAGGGATAATAGCAGGAAGGTAGCCAGAGCCAGGGAGGAAATATAAAGGGCACGATCATTACCCTGCAGGCAACAAGAAGCTGGCAGAGCTCAACAGTGATGCACTCGATTTTAGAGAAGGCTCCTTCTGGACCAGTAGTACAGCATCCTTTCCTTTCATCAAACACTGTGAAAACATCCCCCTCAGCACATGTGTTTAATATGTTATGTGTGTGTGTGTGTGTGTGTGTGTGTGTGTGTGTGTGTGTGTTCATTATTTTGTTGCTGGAACAAATAAGGAGTGGATCATAAAACTCCACTCTTGTGTAAAACCCTGTGTCTCTGCTCTACCTTGGAGCAGGGTCAACAACCCTGGCCTCTAAGCCTATGAGGACAAGACATGAAAGGATACCAGGGAACCAACTTCTGTTGGCATGATCCCAGGATCTGTCTAGAAGTCCAAGAACACCATACTTGATCAAGGAAGGCCGTCACTTTGGAGGTTCAAAAGAAAACATCTCAAAGCAAAGGCAAGGAAAAGAGTCCCCTGATTTATTCTTCTCCTTTGATGGGCCTCTTACCAGGTAGATTTGAGTATATACCCAGGCCCCAGCCCCCACTGGTCCTTCTCACTTCCTATGGCTTTTGTCTCCTATCCCAAATGGACTTCCCTCTAGCCTACAGGAGTCCGTAGCATAGCCAAACAGCATGTTGCATGCTATTTCCTCAGATTTTGGCCAATTCCAACAGGAAGAAGGTAGAGAGAGGATTATTTAATACAAATCCAAGGATTCATTCTGCTGAGGAAGGGGTGAAAGAGCTGACAGATAAAGATGACAGTGGTCTCTATCATTTCAAATGATGGGAATTTGAAGAGTAACTTCAGGGGGAAGGAAATGTGTGAAAATTCAGGCTGTGCTGAGGGAACTCACCAAAGGTTAACCCATCCCCTTATTTTATCACAACACAACCATCCTCAAAGAAAGTGGTCTTGGACCAGTGTACACAAAAAGAAAATGAGGCGCATGGATAGAAATGACATTCTCCAGATCCATGTGGAAGACATGCAGAGGGCTTAGATGAAATGGAATGGTACTAAGGAATTTATAAGAGATTTTCCCCCAGGAAGTCTCCCAAGAAAATCCACCTTCCAAGAGTCTTTTCTCATCCAACTCCATTTATAGGGTGGGCTCAGCTTTACATGAGCAAAGGAAAGGTGCCAAAGAGAATCCTCACATAGCTAAGGTCTTCCTATTGGTCTCTACTGGAATCTAAATGGAAAAATTGTAAAGTATAAATGAGAAACTCTGAACTGACCCCACTTGGGTGTGTTTATGGCCTACATGGCTTTAGGTTGGATCATAGCTGCATCTCAACATGAAGTTTGGTTTGTTTTTTTTTTTAACCTCTACTGATAGGATTATTATGGATGAGGTAGGAACCTGTCAGCCTCTAGACAGCCACAGGAGGCCCCCTTTTATAGGAATAAGAGGCCACTTGCTTCAGGTGTTAACCCTCACTGTGGGCCTGAACAATCAATGACCAACCAGATGTTGCCTACTTGTGGAACCAGCATGTCACATGAGGTGACTCTTCCAACATTCCTGAAGTATCTGTGACTGTGGCCATTACTACTTTACTGATGAGAAAACAAATCTAGAAACAGAACTCACTTGCCCATATAAGCAAACTTGACCTGATTTACTGAACACAGAGACAATATTCTTCCACCATAGAATCTGGGATTTTCCCACATGATTACTCTTAGCAAGAGAGACAAGAGTGAAACTAATGACTCAGAAGATACTGGTAAAGCCCAGTGAAGACAATGGTCAGCTTCAAATCCCTTTAGCACCTCATGTTTTACATTCATGATATATTTGAAATCTATTTGCTAGTTTATTCTCAGTAGTTTATGGCTACATAAATATATATTTTTAAATCTGCCTTTATCTCATACATCTCTCTGATGGACCTTAAGGAATGATATCCCGTCCAAGGCAAGGCACCTGGCCATGCTTTTTCCTCCTGAGGTCAATTCTAAACTTAAGTTCACACCAACTTATACTCCCCCAGGCACATTCCCTGCTGTGGGGTATCCTGAGTACACCTGAGATTCTCTTCTTCTTACAGAGGGCTCTGCAAGGTACCCACTGACCAACTAGAATAATGAGGACTTACCTGCCTGGCATTGGGGAAGGTTGAGCTCATAAAACCCTAAAGACAAAGGAGAAGCCAGATGCAGCCTTACTCAGGTCCTTGAATGCTGAGGAGTGCCTAATGTCTTAGTAGAGTCTTATGTCTTCTGATGTCGGCAAATCTTAGGACACATGTTACATGAACATATGGAATCTTAAACACCCTTCACTTTAATTAGCTCCATACAATCCTTGGGTTCCTATAGCATTCAGCACTCCAGGCAGGTACCACTAGGAAGTACAGCTTCCTATGGCACACCATGGTAAGTAGAATAAGAGCTTGATGTTTGTTTTGAACTTCAACTTTACGATATTTCAGACTATAAAATATCAGGCTAAATAGTACATGGGAAAGGGAACATGAGCAAAAATCCTTGGCCAGGTTAGAAGGGGTTAATCTGGAAGGCTAGGGCAGGAAAACAGGAAGGCAAATTGAAACTCAGTGTCTCCTCAGAAGCCTGGATGCTTAGAGGATGTGTAGCTGAGTGTTAACCTAAATGACATGAAGCTAGAATAAAGAAAGCCACCCTTCATTAGCCTGGAGCTGGCCACCCCTGCTAACCAAACAGGTCCAGCACCAAGCCAAAACAAATTCCATACTGCAGATATGTCTAGATCCAAGGCTAAACATGAATGGGAAGCTGATCCTATGCCATAAGATCAACAGAGTATACTGAGCCAAGATCCCTAAGAATGAGTCACCAACCCAAAACAATAGGCAAGCTAAAAGTTAAGATGGAGATAGAAATGCCATCTCAAAGCCCTGGCTTGCCTATCCCATTGACCAATCAATGTGAGGCCCTCCTTAGCCTCTTACCAGCTCCAACTCCTAGTCAAGTATAGCAGAAAAATGGAAAAAGTAAATTCAATCATAGACCAACTGAGATTCAGCCTTGTTTGTATAGGTGCCCTGTGTGAGGCCATCTCTAGATACATATCAAAATATCAAAAATTATAAAACTCAGAGCCTTTACTTTACCTAACATGGTATCACCTTTGAAATCCTATCCTTTCTGAATGAGAGAGAGAGACAGAGAGAGAGTGAGAGAGAGAGAGAGAGAGAGAGAGAGAGAGAGAGTGTGTGTGTGTGTGTGTGTGTGTGTGTGTGTCAGTGGACAGTGGAGGAGAGAGATAATAGTTTAAACTTCAGTTTTCTCTGGCACATATTTCCAGGTCATGGAGCTGATCCTCAGAACACAGCACAAATGTCTCTGTCATATCAAAATAAGCTCTTTCAGTTTCTTGGTAAACGTGGATAGACTCTTGCATGACAGTGGCTATATAATTGTATTGTAGAGATCAAGACCATCTCTTGCATATCTCCTGTCAACTTCACATTCACCCCTAAAATCCACCCATGAATATTAGGTGTCCAATATGCGGAGTCAGTATTCACATTGATAGCCCCCCAAACCAAACCTGGCACTACTTTACCTGGCATGGATCCACCTAAGAGCTTAGTGGTAGTCCATTGTAGCTGGTACAGAGGATAGGCAAAGATCAGGATGGAAGACATCTACTAGAAAAGACTTTGGGAGATGGTTAACCATGAGGCTTCCTTCTGGATCTGAGAGCCACTCTAGTATTCGTTGGAATGTTCAGAGAATGAAGCCTAGGGGCCTTGGAATATTGGACAGCAAAATAATGGTATGAGATCCGGGCATTCGGGTAGCTAATGCAGATCATGATTCTTCAGTGAGAATGATTTCTAGGGGCTTTGTGAGCAGATTTGTGTTAGTCTAGAAAAATGTCAACCTCCTGAAGGAACAGGCAGGATACTAGTATCCATAATCTTCATAAGACTGCAGATGCTTGGAGTCCAGCAGAGTTTGCTACCCTGCTTATTCCTATGAGGGGGTGCTAAGGTGAGTGAGGAAACAGTACCTGTGAGAAAGAACTTCATGACTGCCAGAGAGCATGGCTGCCCATCTCAGCAGCTTCCTAGCAGAAACTGGTCTTCTCCATCTGCTGACCTGAAGTGAAGCAGCAGATTGCTGTGATAGACTTCAGGTCACTTTCAGTCCTTGCAGAGTGAGAGTCATGTTCGAACTGGTCCCTGTAAACTGCAAGCTAAGCAGGTCATGCTTGGTTTGTGAGGAGGAAGCACCCCTGCTTTTCCAATCAAGTCTTCTGCTTATAGCCATCAAAAGACAGCTCTAACTGCATCTCCTAGCCTTATCCAGGATGGTTCTCACCAGTCACAGGGAGCGGCTCCTTGGCCATACACTTGATGCTTACTTCCATCTCTAAGTAGAGCAGCCATCACCTAGACTCATTGGCTGTCAAAGCCCTCAATGATAGCCAGAACCAATAAAGATCCTGGCAGGAGTCATAACATGATATCACTTCTTGCACACTAACTCCAAAGGTTAATTCAGCCCTCACTCCCTACTCAAGGCCTGTAGGAAAAGATTTCAAAAGCACAGTGATTCTGTTGGCACCCAATCATAGTCATTCCCAGTGCATATAGTTTATTGCCAACTGGATCTTGGGATAGCCCAGGTTAACTCATGTTTATAATCAGGCTCAAAGCCACATTTTATCTTCTCTCTTCACTCTGTATCTCAGTAGCCAATTAAAGGTACAGTCATAGCTTCTACGGTTGCTTTGGCTACTGGATACCAGTACAGCTCTCAATGAGCTATCATAAGGTTCCCAGTCTACACTAGGGAGGCTGAAATTTTCATAGCCTTGTGGCATGTGATATCACATGACACCAAAGCCTCCACACTGTTTGAAGCCTCCACATATCCCAATGGCCTGCGCTTGTACAGTTTGGGTGTTTGATAGATAAAGCACTTATGAGAAGAGAAAACAAAATAAATCAACTTCAAAAAAATAAAGCCAGCACTGTGCTGTCGATGTTCTTTTGTTTTTTTGTTGTTTTTCCTTTTTCTTTCCAGTTCTAGCTTCAAAAAAAAAAAAACAGAAGGTAAATAATGTCAGGTCAATGAATATCAGATATATTTTTTGACTGTACATTAAAGTGACGTGTAATCTTTTTACACCTGCAAGTCCATCTTATTTATTCTTGTAAATGTTCCCTGACAATGTTTGTAATATGGCTGTGTTAAAAAAAAATCTATACAATAAAGCTGTGACCCTGAGATTCATGTTCTCCTCAGATATTCACACTTGTGTCTTCCTAGGAGTGAGGGGAGACAAGAAGAGTGTAGCAGGAATCTTAAAGAGTCTTATTAATAGAATCAAACCTGGGCCAAGTATTGGGGTGAACACTGGAATCTGAGAGAGACAGAACAAGCCACGGCTAACCTCACCTGGCCAATTTCTCAGCTGATCTTGTTTCCTCAGACTGGAAGCCTCTGTGTCCTCATATCCGAATGGCTCTCAGCTGTGCTGCTAGAAGCCTGAAAGCTTAACTAGGCCAAATGCTTCTAGTTTCTAGTCCTCATGCCTTATATATCTTTCTGCCTTCTACTGTCGCTCTATGGGATTAAAGGCTCAATTCTGGGATTAAAGGCATGAGTCACCATGCTTGGCTGTATCCTTGAACACATGGATTTCTGCCTAGCTCTGCCTCCCAAGTGCTGGGATTAAAGGTGTGTGCTACCACTGCCTATCCTCTATGTTTAATATTGTGGCTGTTCTGTCTCTGACCCCAGGTAAGTTTATTAGGGTGCACAATATTTTGGGGAACACAATACCACCACAGAAGAGGACAAATTGAAAGGCAAGAATTAAAGATACTACCATTAGTGAGGTTTATTTTTTATTTGTTTATTTGATCTTCACAACCATAAAACAAGACATGCATATTATTCCCTCTTTGCAGATGAGAAAGTTGAGGTACTGAAATATCAAGGGATTTTTCCATAAGTATACACTGAACTGGTAAAAGGGTTGTATTTAAAATACTGCAAGCAGTGTGTTCTTGAGTGTGGTTCAGAATACCAGCTTTAGAATCCATGGGACATTTGTTAAGCAAACATTTTTATAATATCTGTGTGTGTGTGTGTGTGTGTGTGTGTGTGTGTGTGCGCGCGCGCACGCGCGCATGTGTGCATGCATGTGTGCATTTGTGTGTGTCTGTGTGTGTGTGTGTACTCTGTGCATGCATGTGTGCATTCGTGTGTGTGTGTGTGTGTGTGTGTGTGTGTGTGTGTGTGTGTGTGGCCACATGCCAGGGCACACATGTAAAAGTCAGAGGAAAACTTTGGCAGTCAATCCTCACCTTTTACCTTGTTTGAGATGTGGTCTTTTGTTCACCACTACAAATACCAGGACAGCTGGCCCAAGATCTTCCAGAGCTTCTCTTGTCTCCACCTTCCACTCAGTTATCAGCACACTGAGATTGTACGTGTATCACTGCATCAGGTTCTATGTGAGTTCTGGGCATCCAAATTCGTACACACTTTGAGCTCTCCTACAACATCAAAATTTCAGAGTCTACCCATTAGCAAACTACTCCTGTATATGTATTATGTTTGCTATGGCTACATAATAAACAACGACAAAATTCAGTGATGCAAGCCTTTTATAGCATCCATTTGGGATTCTAACTCAGCTGGGTTCTCTTATACATTCATTGTCCTGGGGCTCTGCTCAAGGCCAGGCACATTGACTGGCATGGTCATGTTCCATGTACCTCTTATCTGCCCCCTGCAACCTAGCCTGGGCATATGGTTCTCATGGTGATGGCAAGTGAATGAGAGAGAAAGTTTGATCATGTCTTTTGACCAGCCTTTGCTTGAAGGAAACATGCATACAGCATCCCATGAACAAAGCTAGCTCTATTAAATACCTGGAATCAGGAGTAGGGATTCTTCCTCTTGGTAAAGTCCTCTCTTGTCAATTTTTCAAAAAACTCTTTAGTTTAGGCAGCATACCAATGGTGTCTGGTTCACCTGTTAAACTCTAATCTCAAAGTCACCTACATCACTCATTTCACTTGGAAGCTACATGCCAGACTGGTGGTGCTCAATGGATGTCCTCTAACAAGTACAGCACAAGCTAAGGTTGAACAATCATTGGGTGGGTGCTTTTTAGATTGTATTTTAATTGCAACATTTCTCCCTTCACTTTCCTCCCTCTAAATCCTCCCATATTCTCCTCCTCACTCTCCTTCAAATTCATGGCCTCTTTTTTCATCAGTTGTTATTGTGTGCATATGTATTTGTGTACACACACACACACACACACACACACACACACACACACACACACACACTTCTAAATATGACTTCTTGAGTCCATATAATGTGACTTGTATGGTATGTTTTCAGGGTTGACCATTTGGCACTGGACAATCTATTAGCTTGCTCTTTCCTGGGGAGGACACACATTCTTTAAAATGCTATTGCTATTAGAAGGGGTTAGAGAAGAGCCCAGGAGGAAAGGGGGCAAGCCAACTCAAGGCAGCGAGACTGCTAACCTCTGAGTTCAGTGTCTATTCTATACATTTTCTAGCAAAGCAGAAGAAGAAACAAGATCCTCCTCTCTGGAATTTACTGAGTCCCAATTTCTTTGGCTGTATCCAGACACACATGTCAACAGAAAACACAAGCCATGGATCTAGAGCCCATGGTTCATTTGGTTCCCCTTCAGCCTTGGCAATGTGGCAGGGCTTCTCTGCCTGAGAGGCCTAAATGTAGTACCAAAAATACACCCCCAAAGCTCCAGAGCCTAAAAAACTGTGCTTCCCAGCTTGGTCCTGAGCAGGAAACCTGGTGTCCTGCCAGCTAGTTATCCTTGGCACTATGTCCTTGGTCATGTTAATCTCTCTTATTCTGCCTGCTATAATTATTCTTTTGGGGTCAAAAATGTAATAGATGACACCGAGAAAAGAAAATTACAAAGATGAAAAATTATACATAATACATAATAGCAAAGGTACTTTAGGACATAATAACTTTCTTTCCAAAGAGCTAATACCTTTGAAAACGTTTTTATAAAAAGCATGCATTCTTGCGTGCCAGAACTAAATACACATAAATGAGGGCATAAGGCAAAATTACCATTTAAAAATATTTGTTATTGTTTTGTCATTCCAGATCCTTCTCTGCACAAACACACTTATATGTTATTTTCTATGTACTTGGCATCAAACTGTATATTCAGGGACCTTTTCTCTTCTTACTTAACAGCAGATGTGTCTATACTTTTGATGCACACATGGCTGCATAAATATCTTTTTGTCTTCCCTGACATCTTCATAGTACTCTTGAACTGGAGGCTAAGCAAGCTTGAGTATACTGAGACCAGAAGTTCCCATAGTGCTACTAAGGAAGCCATCCCAGCTGTGGGGCCAGTGTGAACACTGAAGGATAGCCTCTCCTGTCTGCTTTACCCCTGAAGAAAGACAGGCAGTAGTGGCATGTCTTTCTTCATGGGTCTCTTGGCTGGACCTTTTAAATCAGTGGTCTCAACCTGTGGGGGACATTTCAGATATCCTGCATATCAGATATTTACATTATAATTCATAACAGTAGCAAAATCACAGTTGTGAAGTAGCAATCAAATAACATTATGATTGAAGGGTTACTACAACATGCAGAACTGTGTTAAAGGGTGGCAGCATTAGGAAGGTTGAGAATCACTGTTCTAAAAGTTCCCCAGTCTTCAAAATAGTTCCACAAGCTGAGGACCAGGCACTCAAAATATGAGCCCACAGAGAACATTCCAGATTCAAAACATACACATATCCAGATAGTTTGAATAATATCAAGAGAAGTAGAGATACATAGAGACAATAAATTAAGTACATAATCCATTAAGAAACTATCAGAATCATCTTTCATCATAGGGAATAAAAGAATAATTCTTATTTATACATTTCTATATTTTCTAGGTTTTATGACCCTTTCATATTCAGAAAAGCCAATTATATAAAAAGTGGAATGAACAAAACATAAGAAAATGAAGGTAAAATAGATAAGTTAATTTAAAAAAAAATAGGTAGCTATCCCAAAAGACCTGCTATACACCTAGACCAAGATAGAGCTAAAAACTTCATATTTCCATCCCAAAGGAGAATGTGGTCAATTACTCAAACAATGTCCAAAGGAGAAGATTAAGCCAGTTGCTCAGCATAAATAAAAGCATTAAAAGCATTCCTACTACAGAGCCTAAATACAAAGATTTTTGTGAGAAACGCCTTTAACAAATAATAGCTTCAACAACAGCCTTAGCAGACAACGATGCTCTCTCCCTCTCTGCAGGCTGGTGGCCTCATTCCATTGAACAATTCCAAGGAAGCTCTTAACTGAAGGGCCCAAATGAAGGGGCCCTGCTACACATTTCTTGGCAAGTCAGTCCTAAACAAGGTGTCAGCTTACAGAATCTTGAGTATTATTCTTCTCTGAGCATCACAATGCTCTTCTATCTGAGTGTCCATGAGCTAGATGGAGGCTTTTATCCTAGACAATTACCAGAAAAGAAGCTATTCGGAGCTATTGGGTAAATTTGGAACCTTGGTTTAAGAGCCAGCTGAGCAAAGAGAAGGGTTACCACCTCCTTTAGAATAGTGAGAAGTCTAACAGCCAGATGTGACTGCATCAAAAGCAAAAACACTAACACCCCTCTATGAAGGTGAGGCAGGAAGGGCTGTGGGGCCTCATTCAAGGTTGTAATGAGGACTGGCTCCATCTTATCTCACTTTCCTCTAAAATACTTAGTCCAGACTACAAACCTGTGACCACACCTGGCAGCCACAGCATTGGTGTAAACCCAAGAGAAATTTCCCTCTGCTTATAAAATACAAGAGACTCAAATGAGAATCAGAATGAGGTGTTGATGCTGAATCAAGTTTCACTACCTGAAAGAGGCAAGCTAAGTGCAAAGAAGATGCCGTGGTTCATCCCTCCCAGGTGCGTGTTCCAGATGTTCCCTGATCACTCAAAAATTGGTCAATTGTCCATTTCCATTTCCTAAGAGAAAAGGATGTCATTAGGAAAAAGACAGAGTGGCAGGAAGAAACTTGAGCAATGCATGCTGAGAATTTCAGTTTCCATGATTCCTATCTGTTTGGAATACCACAGAGAGAGACAGGAAGAGATGGGGTCCCATTTGAATGTGTACTAGACAGCATACAGAAAGGCAAGCACCTTACTACTCTGCGTTACTTGAAGTTCTCTCAAACTCGACTCTTAACCATGGCTGTGGTGGCCATTTCCAAGCAGACTTTTCAGGTTTTCTACAGTAGAAATCTACTGGAGTTTCCTTGACCAGGTTCTATAACTCTTGCTTTTTTCCCCACCATGATCCAGTGCTCTCAGACACTAGGGACACTCACTTACCACTAATATGCCATCCACACATATGAGGAGTTAATGTCCCATATTATCTCTCTCCCTCTCTGTCTTAACCCCCTCTACCCTCCTTGATACTGAAATGAGATTTCCAAATATTAATACAGTCTTTGCTTTTAGGAAAATACCATCTGGGAAACTATATTCAAGCAATGCACAATCTCCCATTCTCAGCTGATAATCTGCCAACACCCATGGAGGGCTGCCAAGTGTTCAGTTAAGCTTTTAATCAAGGGACAAAATGGACTTCGTGTCGGTGTAAAGCTACTCAACTGGAAGAGGTTTTATACAGTCCCAGGTTTACACTGTATATTGCACAGTTGATTTGCTTCTCTGATTTGGGAAAAGGACTCCTACCATCCTATGTTTCGCTGTAAAGAGTTAACAGACCTTTACAGTAGAGAGCAAAGGACAGTAAGGGGGTTCTTTATAGGATTCCACTTTTTTGTAAGACATAGCACAATGTGATGGTTAGCGTGGGGATGAGTGGGCAATGTCAAGGTCCAGAATCCATGCAGAATTCTGCAGCCATACTTATGCCCAACCTCCTCCTAGAAGGACACAGCTCATGACAAAGCATGGGGAAGGGAGCAGCCAGCTTATAATGGAAGACATTATGTAAAGGTGGAAGTGATGACATGGAGTTTCTATACAACACTAAATGCAGATACACATTATCTTTAGTTTGTGAGAGACCAGAAGCCAGTTCTCTGCACCACCTCTGCTAAGCCCAATGACTTTTCTGTGCTGGCATAGAAAAGATAATAGCAAATCTCAAATTCCCATTCTCTTTCCTTCTGGTTCCTGAACTCTGAGCAGGCTAGGTATTTCCCTTGTAAGTGTGGACCAACAGGAAAGCAGACACATGAAAAGATGCAGGAGTTCAATAGCAGAAGCTCACTTGGAGGAATCAGGGAAAGTGTCTGACTATGAAATCAAATCCCTGACAAGAAAGGAAAGAATAGATGAAGATGACACTGGATTTGATGACTGAATCTAAGAACTTTTTTGTTATCACTGTCTCTAATAAACTAAATTGTTGAAAAATCTAATCAAGATAAAAAGATAAATATTCAAAAATAGGAAATGGAAATGGATATAATAGCAAAAAAGGAAATTATGCAGTTTTATTAAAGGACATTATATCTAGGTAATAAATATGAAAATCATGATTGATTGGATGATTTTGGAAATACATGGATATTACCAAGATCACTCAACAACTAGAAAATCCAAGTAGGTCCATTATCAGAGGGAAAGTGTTTTATTGTTAATTTTACTTTAAATATATAATAGCAGATATTTTCATAAATGAGCTTGATCACACTTTCAAACAAAAAATTATGCAGTACATACTATTGCAAAATAATAGATTTGAAGGAAAGCTCTTCAATGACAGAGCAAAAATAGCAGAATACAAAAATCTCTATCTCTTTCTTTCTCTCTCTGACATACACACATCTAGAACAGTCATTTAGAAATAAAAAGTTTTGCTAAATTTTAATGATTATATTTAACTGAGTTTTAAAAGAAATGTACCATGTCTAACTGCACACCAGAAATTTAAAAATAGTTCAATATTAAGAGACTATAAGAAAAGAAAGAAGATATGGAATCACCTTAATAAATATTGAAAAAGCATTTCACAAAATTTAATATTGATTCTTGATTTAATAGCCTGAGCAAGGTAATGATAATGCGACACTGTGTTAGTATAAGAGTTAAAATCGTGAATAGTGGGCTTTGCTAGAGTTCACCTGTGTTCACTTCTCACTTCCCTCCTTCCTTCCTACTAGTATTAATCCAGATGCCAAGTCTTGGCCAATGAGCTTAAGTAGAACTGATATGTCCCAGCTTTATACTGGAATGTGTTTCCTGGCTGGTGAGAGACCTTCCAGCATTTTCTTACCCTGCCTCATCAACCAAGGGAGTGCAAAGTTCTAGATGGTGCAGCTGCAAGATGGGTGAGCCTCCACCACCCTGAATCACCGAATGATCACATAGAGGACAATCACATCTGGAAGTTAATCCCCAGAGCTTGTGTTTGTAGTAAATAAGTCTTGATATCCTTAGCTATTGGGATTAATCCACAGAGTCTATTTAATGATCAAAGAAATTTATTTGGGGGAAAACTCACAACCATGGGAGGTTTATCATAGGGTCTGGCAAAGCTGAGCTATGTCTCATGCTGAATGGCTTGGTCCGTGACCTCAGCATGCAGAACCATGAGGTAGCCAAGAGGGGCCAATGTACATGCATCCCAGGTCGCAGGTGGCCACACCCCAGAGGCTGGTACCTCAAGGCCATAGGCAGATGTAACAGCTACATCTGCCTCACCAGGGATGGTGCTTCAGGGCATGGCTCAAACAGCTACCCATACACTTAGCCATTAAGCATTTGAAGTTATTACTCAAGAGTGCCCAGGAAAATAGTAAATATATCAAAAAATGAAGAAAATTTAAGGGCATTTCCATTGGAATCATGAATATCTACATCATTTCCAATTTTTAGTATTTTTGGCTGATGTCTACATAGCTAGCGCAATTTCAAAAAGAAAAATAAAACATTCATAATACAGTGAATGCTGTGGATCAAATTAACCACAACCATTTTTATTTTTGTCATGACTATATAGCCCAGGAATTCAGAAGTTCATTGGACCATTCTCTCTACTAGGGCGTGTTAGGTGTCAGTTAAGTCTGCAGTCATCTTTAAATCTTTTAAATCTTACCTGGGCTAGACGTCAAAGATGAATGGTGAATGTGGCAGTTGTGGACATTGGATCATGGCTGGGAGATCAATTAAAGTAGCCCCTCTAGAATGAATGTCTTAGTGTAGCCAAACTCATTATATTGCCCCTAAATTCAATCAGAAAGTGTATCCTAGCACATTCTGTTAAAATTAAATATATATATTTCATTCAGCCTCGATCAAATCCGTATAAATCTTTTAATAGATATCTTTAAAAATTATTTTTAAATTATCTGAACAAAGGAACAGGTGAGAGTAACCAAATAATTTTTAAATGAGCTACAATGATTAAAACCATGTAGTACCATTGTAGGAATATATTCCTGTCAATTCCTTGGAGCTCCCTTGTCACATCAAATGCTAGGAAGCTATGTTGACATTTATCACTGTATAATCTGAATAAAACTGGTTTTATGTTGTCAAGTATGCACTGATCAAAGGCAAGAGGAAATTCTCACACAAATTACCACAGCAGAACTTTTGTTGCCTTCTGGGTTTAATTTCATTCAGGACATTTTATTGTATCCAATGTATCCATTAATGCTAGTATTTAAGAGTGAAGTGTTCACATTATTCTTGTCTTGACTTTTAATTACATAAGCGGCACATAAATGCATTTTCTCTGTGAAACAATTAGAACATTTGTGATAAATTTGAGCCCTGTCTGGCCACTGACTCCAGTCCCTAGCACCTCTCCCTACAGAAATAGAAAAATCTCTGGTCCATGCTTCTACTCTCGGCCTTCTCCTTTCTCCAAGCAACTAGAGAACAGACAGACCCCTGCTCATTGCTGGAAGTATCTGATTCAATGCCAACAAATGGCTTTCCCTGGTTGGGAATATGCAAATCAAAGATGGAAGTAAGCAAATACTCACTTTAATATCGTTAGTTACTAGACTTGAAAAATGATTAAAGCCTCCCCCAGGACTTACACATCATTCCACGAGTTACAGCCAACAGGTTCTGTACAAGATAAGAAGCCAAGCGAAGAATCTTTCTCAGTGGTGACTACATCTGTCTTTTTGAAAGTAGCCTTGGAGAGCGATCAGCCATCACTAATGCCTCCAAGAAGGACTGACAGGGATAACCAGTCAGCTTTGGCATCCAGTTCCCCAGAGATGACTAAGGCTGCCCTAGGGTCATTGAATAAGCACGAGCTAAAGGCTCCTCAGAGAGTCACCATATGTCCAAACAGACTGTGGCTACCTTCAGCGGGGAAATGTGCTAAGACAACTCATGTCCTGCTTGTCAAAACCAGAAAGACGGTGGTCTGGTCATAAGAGCCAAAGGAAGCCACATGGGATACACTCTCACAGAGAGAAAAAAATGTGATCAATTCTCCTTATCACTGCAACTAGATAAATAAAACACCTGAAAGTATGAATATATTAAGAGGTATATTCTAAACTCCTTGAGAAATTAGTATTGGCATCTACATTTTAAGTCAGTGCATCAGTGTTTATTCTCTGCCAATCCCAGGAG
Organism: Peromyscus maniculatus bairdii; assembly: GCF_049852395.1. Lineage (NCBI taxonomy): Eukaryota > Metazoa > Chordata > Mammalia > Rodentia > Cricetidae > Peromyscus > Peromyscus maniculatus. The sequence goes on from NC_134855.1 coordinate 145,998,638, forward strand.
GAAGGCCTGTCTCTGAAGCATGCACTACAGAGTACTCACTGGGTCTGAAGATGCAAACTCTGCTGCCTATAGAAGTCACAACTGCTATCTTGATTGGATTTGAGGCCAGCTCCACAGGAGGGAGTTCATGCCTGGTACTATCAACAAACTCAAAACTCAAGGCTAGGAAAGTCATAGGCCTTAAAGGAGAGCATACAGATACTATTTTTCTAGTGGTCATGTCAAACTGCCTTCTAAATATTTTTATTTCTATCCCATAGATGTGTGTTACTCCTAATTTTGCAGTGGGAAGTGGCTAATGCAGGGATACATTGCCATCCAAAGTGCTGAGAATGTGTAACTGTGGCTGCTCAGCTGTAGACAGGACATCTGTATCTACACCTACCCCCAGCTGAGGTGCAGGGAACCTTGCAGAAGAGGGAGCAGAAAGGATGCAAGAGCCAGAGAATGGGGAGGAGTGCTTCGAAAGGTTGTTCTCCGGATGTGATACAGCTGCTGTACACATCAACCCACAACAGCAGTGGTCACCTGCATGAGGTCAAGCCAATTAAAAATTCCAACATGGAAGGGGGAAAGGCTCCTGATGCCCCACGCCTTAGCTAAAGTGCTATTGACAGCTGATGGCTGATGGGGAATCAATGTCATTTTTCTTTAGGATTATGGCTACTGGAAGGTTCCCCATGCCTCAGTGGATGAGCCCACTGCCCCTGAGTATATGGGCAGCAATTGGATTCTATGGGTTACAGAATAAATAATAAGAAAAAAAAAACAAGCATGACATGAGGTTGAGAGGGAAATGGGATGGGGGAGTTTTGGGAGGAGATGAAGGGAACAGTAGGGGATAGATATGATCAAGATATATTGTATACATGTATGACATTTTTACAATATTTTTTAAGTCACAGTTCACCGGGAAGCAGTCATACCGACTCTTACAAACCTAGTTAAAATGGTCTGCAATCAGATGTTAATCATTAGCGCCTGAATCAGGGAATGAGGCTATGTATTCTATACTAGAGTGTGGATTACCAAAGAGTCAATCAAACAAAATTTCCAGAAACCATGCTGGACTACAAGAATGAGAAGGGCCTACAAAGCATGCCTGCCTTTAGTGAAAGAGAGAAAATGGAGCCTCTGTGTGGGTTCCAGTAGGGAATCAAATCAGCTGTAGCTTAAGTGGCTGAGGTATTTTATATGTAAGAAATAGCCCCCCCACAGAGGTCATAGGAAGGGAAATTAAATGCATATATGATGTAGGAGATTCACTTATGGTCTCAATTCTGCAAGCCAATTAGGACCTACTTCAGAGACAGTGCCACCCTGCCAAGTATGGCAGAATGGCAGCTACTGATGTTTAGAGAGACTAACAGCTGAGAATCAGTCCTGGTGCTCCCCAAGGCCCCACAAGGAAAGGGGAAGAGGAGAGGTGATGAAGTGTGGAGCAAGGGGAGGAGAAGAGAGACTGAGTAGAAAGAAAAAGTGGGGATAAGAAGCTTCATGTCATGGGGTAGGAGGGCTGCCATGAAGAAGCCTGACTTGTATTAATTCTTCTCACCTATACCACAGCATGAAGCTGCCAATCTGATGTGATACAAAAGGGACTCAGATCCATGAAGGACAACTCTAGCCTTTCAAATTATCCCTACCTGCTCTTTGCAACTTCCAGCCTGGTCTACTAGAAAGTTCTTCATACCCAGGAATAGCATAGAGCAGCACCTAGCAGGACTGTGACTGAGCCATCAGCTGAACTCCGGTGATGGGTCTGTTGCTATGGGTACATTTCCTAAGGTCTCTTAGGGACAGAGTTTCTCCACTTAAAATTTGAGGATAATAATTTCTGTCTCATCAAGTAAAAAGTCTCAGACTATGTAACAACAAATATATTGAGAAAACTGTAAATGTGTTTGCAAAGGTGAATTGCTACTTTCATTAGACTATTAGAATTAAGGGGTAAACTAGTTAGCCATGACCAAAATATTTGACATAAATGACTTAAGAAAGGAAAGATGTATTCTGGCTCACGTTTATGGAGGCTTTAGTGTCAGTCTGACTAACAGGTAGGGCAGAGGCAGGACTGGTCCAGCTGGTCTCTCCCCAGGGCTGAGTGGGATGGTGAGTGTCAACGGCCCAGACCTCCCCTGTGCACTGGAGAGAAGCACACTGAGCCAGGAGTCTTGTCAAAGCAGGAACTCACTTTATTGCATCAGGAGTGGACTTACATAGGTTGGGGTGATGAGGGATGAAGTGAGGATAGCGGGCCAACGAGATGATGCCATCTCAGCAGTTACAAGGCAGATTCTAGGTCAGGTAGAGCTAAGTCACTCATATGCGGAAGTCATGTCCAAAAACAGATAGCCAAACTCTTCTAGGCTTGGGAAGTTACACTGGGCCTCATGTCCAGGCCTTATGGGATCCAACACTTCAATTTATCATGATAGGGAGAGCCCGATGCAGAAGAACAGTCTACATCACAGTAGACAGGAAGCAGGGAAAAGGAATGCAGAAAGGGACCAGGAAAAGATGTAGCTCCCAAAGACATAGCCCCAGTGACCTATTCCTTCTAATAAACCCCATCTCTTATTCTTTACCACCTGCTAATAATGCCAGCATATCATGAATCCATCAAAGGATTGGTCTGTCTACCAGGTCAAAGCCCATAGGATTTCACTGTTTCTGGGAAATCCTTCACATATACCCAAAAGTGTGTTTTATTAATCTCCAAGGTGTTCCTCAAGTCAATCAAGTTGACAATCAGACTTACCATCAAGAGTAGACAAAGAGGATCCTGCAAGATCATAAAGACTTCCACTTTTGTGCAAGGGAAAACAGAAATTTCATTGCATTTTCCAAGAATTAATGTTATAACCCTCACTCAATATGGCAATAGTAACAAAAAAAAATATGAACAAAGAAGACAGATGCAAACACCCAACTCTGGAGCTTCCAGGCCTCATTTTTCATGTTTGAAGGTTTCTACTTCCTTGCTTTGTGTGGCCCAGCTTATTCCTCCCTGGCTGAGGCATCAGAGCAAAGGAGCCAAGGGACTTTAAACCAGACACAGCTAAATCCAGCTCTGCTCCTGTGGCAGTCTCTGGGTGTCCCTTGTCATCTCCTCCTCACTGCTGCTAGAATTATTATATTTGATCAACAAAATTGCCATTAACAAAGATCAAAATAGCCAGATAGGCCAATTTCATAGGCTTCAACTGAATGGAATGCTGAACTGCCTGTTGGATGCTTCTATTTCTCCTCATTCTTAGATGTGATGCTGATCCTTGGACCAGCTTCATACATCCCACCATCTCTTCACTGAGGATGACTATTTCCCATGCAGCTCCTCAGGCCCCATGCAAAGAACTCCCCTGATGGCTGCCCTCCAAACATGCTTAAATATATCACATTATCAGGGTAGGGGCCCTCAAGCGCCTTTCTCTCTTCCCTTCATCTCATTCCATCTACATAGCATCTGTAGAAAGCAAAGGAGGGGCAGTCTTAGATTTGGATAGTAGAAAAGGCTAGCTAAGCAAGAATCCAGAGAGCTGCCGCTGGCTTCCTGTGTGACCAGGGGCAACATCATCTCCCTTACTGGTCCTTAGAATCAGCACCCAGAAAGGGGGGTATTGGAGATTAGCTTTTCCTCACTGCAGATACCCAGGTCCCCTCTAATAAGTCTTGGGAGTGGACTGGGCATTGGGACCTTTTAACCCTTCCCCAGGTAAGGCTTGAAAACTACTCTTCTGGGTGAATCAAAGGTTCTGTTGCTCCAGGTTTTACTGAATCTCTGAAGAAATGTGAGAATCCTTGTGAGCCTCCTGTGCTGAGAAAGGCAAAGGAAAGGAGCTTCTAGAAATGGGTGTAAGGGCTCATTAGGCCTCATTGGGGGACAGTCTGTCCAGCCACAGTTTCAACCCCCTGTGGCTAGAAGGATGTCTAGGCTCTATCAGGGCCCAGCTGGGAGGCCATTTAGTTTGGAGAATGATTTCCTCTAGGTGCCTCTCAGAAGGGGCTTTCAGTGATGCTGAGAACTGAGGCTTTTCATTTTAATTAGCAAAATCTTATGGCTGCCTTTGGAAATGAGCCTCTGTTCTCATTTCCTCCACAGACTCTGTCAGCCGAGATGGTGAAGGAGGGGATGAGAAGGTGACATGGGAGCTGTTATCTGGTGCGATTTCAGGGCTGGCGGGGGGTGGAGGGGGCTCAGAGGATGTGAGAGTAGCTGAGATTGCAAGGGAACCAAATCATACACTTAAGTAAATGGCTTTGTGGCTTCGGTGACTCGGGTTAGTGACTCTGTAGGACTGTCCTGGTGCAAAGGAGAAGATTAAGTGACAGGTCCACCCAGCCGCGGGGACCCGGTAGGTAGATGCATCATGTCTTGAACCTTTTCAGAAGAGCGAGGGAAGAGCAAAATAACTACATATGGAGATAAACAGAGGGTGGTATTTATCTAATCATCGAATGCATATTTTATTAGTCTAGGCACCTTTAAACTGAAAGTGAGGGCTCCTTGGTCATCTCATTAGCTCCTGGTTTATTGGAGAGAAGCAGCTTTAGTGAGGTGCCATCCATCAGTGGTCATGGGCTGCCCTTCTCTGTTGTTCAGTAGGAAGGCGAGACCATGTGTGTGACTCAGTCTCCAAAGGCAAATCTTGCTTTGACATGAGATCTAAACAGCATGTTTGCTAGCACTAGCATATTTTCTGAGTGTCTCTAGTTGTTTGATTTTTCTAAAACCAAGGAAGTCGTATCCTGTGAGGACCACAAAAGAATAAAAAAGGAAAATTCAGTGAAATGCCCTTAAGCAGTTAGTCAGTGTAAAAGGACCAACATGGAAGGCCTGTTAGTGAATGGCTCAGAATTCATATAATCAAGTCGGGGAGGTGGCTTGGTGGGTAAGAGTGCTCCACAAATGTCTGTACCTAAGTTCAAACCCTGAGACCCATGTAAAAAGCTCAGAGAGGTCATGTGGGTATGAAATCCTACATTATGTGGGAAAGGAGCCCAGAGGATTGTTGCAGCTGTCTAGACACCAGCCCAGCTCCTGGTTCAGAAAATATCCTGTCTCAAAGAAATAGAATTGACGGTGATAGAGCAGGACATATGGTGGCCTCCTGTTCTTCCCCCATGCTCTACCTATCAGCAGAGCTCACAGCCTCCAGCTGCCTTGTCGGCCACTCTCTGTCCAGCCCTACCCATGTCCCTGCTTTACTCTTCAGGTGCCCACACCTCAGGGCTAAATGGCACCATGTCTCGGGACTCAGGCTATTCTGTTGAATATCATGGATGGGTATTGTCATTGCTGGTACCACCTTTACATTGAGGGGGAGGCAGACATTAAAAGAAATAGCTTTAAAATTACATGTAAGATTATCCTAAAGGTTAATGCTTAAAAAGAGAGATTAAGAGGCCAGGAGCATGCATAGGAAATTCTCAGAGGAATCAATGACTGAGATGGGATTTGAGAAACTGAACAAAGCCAAGAACGGATAGGAAAAGGCCATATGGAAAACCTACAGGGACCTTCCCTAGGAAGCCTTCTGTCCTTCCCTGTGCCAGGCACTATGTAGGGTGACCATATGTCCTGGTTGGCCTGGGATAGCTCCCATATATGTTGGTTGTCTTGAGTTTAGCATTTGTCCCAAATACGTCCCAATTTAGATGGAAGTTTGTGCTGCCATCCTCTGAGTGATACATTTCCTAAACTTCATCATTACATTTGTATTAACTATCCACCATACACATGTACAAACACACACACACACACACACACACACACACACACGTGCGTACACAGATATACACACACATCACCTATACATAAGACCATGCCACTCACATGGCACAGAGTTCCTTTTGTATTCATTCTTTGCTGCTCATCACATAGCACAGCCCTGACATTTATACATAGAAGATGTTCAATGGCTGTTTCCTGAATAAGTAAATAAACAACAGGGAAAATGGCCTTTTAAAATTCTGACACTTCTTAAGCCCAGCATCTCACCTCAGTTGTCCAAATCCCATGCCTTTACAGTGTTCCAAAGCATATTTGTGTGTATTTTGAGTTTGTCTAAGGGCCAAGGAATCTGAAGTATTTTTCTATAGTCTGACTTGGCCCCAGAAGTTGACAAAAGCATCATCTCATTAGAGGCTATTTGAATAAAATTATAGGCTTGTTCTTGGAGTGTGGACTTGAGAGCACTTCATAAGACAATCACTGCTAAATATCTGAAGAGGAACACCTTATTGGCTTCTAAAAGCCCATCTCAGGTCAGAGCAACCTAAATTCCTCTCAATGCAATTAGAACTTCAATAGGATGAGAGAAACAACAAGCTTCTAAGAACATGGAGACCTTAAAGGAATGATAAATAGCTCCACTGGAGGTCCTAGAGGGCCATGGGGACTGCTGAAAATTATAGATGGTAACATGAAGCATATAAAGTCCAAAGCCACTGAGGCTGGATGGAGAATAGTCAGCTAGCCTTCCACTCAAGAGAGAAGGAAGAAATCCAGAGCAGTCAGCATCCTGTCTTTTCTGGTTCAACTGAGGATCAAGAACAGGTGTGGTTTATTTCTGCTCTCTGAATGTGCTTCCTTCTTTCTGCATCTCCTTTCTGTTACTCTCTCTCTCTCTCTCTCTCTCTCTCTCTCTCTCTCTCTCTCTCTCTCTCTCTCTCTCTTTCTCACACACACACACACACACACACATACACACACACACACACAAGCTAGTAGGAGAGAGACAGAGATAGACAGGCAGACATACACACACACACACACACACACACACACACACACACACACGAGAGACAGAGAGAGAGAGAGAGAGAGAGAGAGAGAGAGAGAGAGAGAGAGAGAGAGAGATCATCATTTTGCCTAATTTCTCAACCCATGTCCAGAAGTCAAATTGGGAACATAACTGTATGGTGTATGGTATGGTGTGACCAGAGAAAAACAAGGGAAATTGACTCAAGTTGTCAGGGTCCTGCTCTCTTGAAGTTTATGTAAAGGATACCTCTTTCTCTCCAACTCAGAGCTCAGGTATTTAAATCCTTGTTTGCTCTGGAGAAAACAAAACAAAACAAATCCAAAACAAGCAAACCAAGAGAAAAACTCCACTGACCTGACTGTATACGTTTTTGCAGTTCTGTTCCCTCTCTCTTGTCTTCTCCTCAACTCTCTGAGAATTTTAAAGACACAATACAAGTCAAGTCCTCCTCATATCAGTGTTTCAAACCCCTGCAGACATCCAACAAATGTGTGAATTTAAAACAAAAAGGAAAAGAGGTGATAAACCAGATTCTTGATCTAATCTAGATGTGAAGGCATCATAAAAATAATGGGAAACAGAGGTTTCGATGTATTTTCTTTTCTTTTACAGAAAAATGAAAGATTATCAAAGGATGGAGATCTAGGAACCTCAGTTCACTCCCTCCTTCAGCAACATGCTCCTTGTAGGGCTCAGGAGCAGAGCTGGTGTGGAGGGATTCATCTCCAAAACAATTCCTTTGCCACAGTGTAAGTGGCTAGGTGATTTCTGAAGAAGGAAAAACGGAGACACCAAATCTTGTCTTTAGACAAGTCCCTGCCAGGTGATGTGCCTTGGTGGACAGTTGTCCCAGAAACAAGCTGTAGCCACTGCCTTGGAGAGTGTCTATTAATTTTACTTGTTTGGGGGCTTTGTTGTTATTATTGCTTTGTTTTGTTTTAAGATGGGAGTCTCATGTAGCCTAACCTAGTTACAACTTACTGTGGAGCTGAAGCTGGACTTGAACTCTCAACTTCCTTGCCTCTTACTCCCCAAGATTAGAGGTGTGAGACACCATCCCTATATTCAGCATCTCTTCTGCCTGTCTTCTTACCCACCTCATCCCATGAAGGAGCTAAGACACTAGTGAAAACTTGAGTGGGACTTCTCTGAACAAAGAGGGAGGGGAAATGTCGGCAGAGGCAGAAAGCAAGAATGTTGTGAGGGACAAAGTAAGGGATAATTTGACCTTCCTCTATCTCACCATCATAGACCACACAAAGGATTTACATGAACCCTTACCTAAGCACATCTCTACCACAAGCACCAATAAAGAAATAGAAGATTCCAGAGAGCTCAGCTAAAGACAGCTAACCAGGATAATCTCTGCCCCCTGCCACCCAATGTTGACACACTATGATGTTAACATGGAAAAAATTCCACTCAGTTCATTGGCACTGTTGGGTGGTGGCTTAGGCATTCCAAGTACAAAGTATCTCCTGAGAAGTTCTGATTCATTCTTAAAATGAGCTGATTTTTAAATCATACAATAGCTTTCACCCTAATATAACAAACTATTTCCTCAAAAACAGGTTATCTGTGACCAGCCTGCCTCTTCTCACCCTCCCCCCAGTGAGTGCAGAACACCATAATGAGAAGAGGAGAAAATGTTCTCTGGACTCACCCTAAGTGGCCTCCTCTACTCGGCTTCCTTACTCAACATCATATGGCCTTCCTGCCTGGGAGATGACTCATCCTGACAGAAATTAAAGTTTTAAGCTTTAATGAGGGACATTTTCCAAGATATACATCCATACTCTATTACTCTCTGTGGCCAAGTAGTTCAAGAAATTGTACATCAGTGACATAGTGATCAATGTCCACCATGTTCATGGACAAGAGACTGAACCCTAACCCCAGACCCCAGACTTGTCCCAAAATGATCCCTACCTGTGCTGGAAGATTGGCAATCTTCCTCTCTAACCACCTCATGAATTTGTCTCCTTTATCATATGAATCATAGTGAAGTAAGACCAAGATGAGATCTGATTCAGCAATCCCTCCCAGATGCCAGGATAGGAGCTTATTCCAAATAGGTGCTAAATAAATGTTAATTAAATCCATGAAGAAAATGAATGAATGAATGAATGAATAGATGAATGGATGGATGGATGGATGGATGGATGGATGGATGGATGGATGGATGGATAAACTGGTTCTAAGTGAAAACAGTTGACTTGTCCTGGTCTTCCAGTAACCGGTCGATATCTCAAGGCATGGGAGGACAAGTCTGTTTTCCAAGTGTCAATCACTCATGTCTATTCCCAGGAGCTTCAAGCTCTCCTTCCTGTGACTTCCCAATATTCCTGTCACTGCACTTAGCTGGATAGCGGGCAGCCCTTCTAGAGTTAAGTAACAGAAAATTGGAAACTAATAAGGTGAGAAACATTCTCACTGTGAGTGCATTGTTGTCCACAGCTGAGCTAGTCACACCTCTGGTGTTCAGGAGAGGTCTCCCGAGGTCCCCAAATGAAGAGACGACAGCGGCAAGGTAGACAAACAGAAGACATCTAGGTTTGGGAAGACGACAAGACTCCTACTTCCTGCTTGTCATTGTTTGTGTCCTCCTTCCACCAGTATAAGAGGTGACCTGTAGTACACTTCTAGCTGTACTTCATAATTTATGATCCAGGAAATTCTTGAAAGCACAGAGTATGAATTCCACCATAGACTCTCTGGCTGTGGGAAGCAGAATCTGGATTTAAAAAAAAAAACACATGTTTGGGGTTTGTTTTGTTTTGTTTTTTAATGTGCATTGGTGTTTTGCCTGCATATATATCTGCCTGAGGGTGTAAGGTCCTCTGGAACTGGAGTTACAGACAGCTGTGAGCAACATGTGGGTGCTGGGATCCTCTGGAAGCTCAGCCAGTGCTCTTAACCACTGAGACATCTCTCCAGTGCCTTTAAACATGTTTTCAATAAAAGTTTGCAGTTGGCATAGTTATTCCCAGGGCCACAGTAGGCAAACTATGATCTGAGAGCCATGAGCAGCTCATGGTTTACTCTGGAAAATAAGGATTCATAGGTACATAGCCACACCTTTTTCATGTGCATGCCACTTGTGGCTCCATTCTCCCTGCAGTGGTAGAGTTGACTGTGGCCCCCAATACCTAAAACACTTGTTTTATGGCCCTTTACAGACAAGTTTTCTACCCATTGCTTTAAAGCTAAAATTGAGCTTAGCTTTATCTAGAGTTAAAGCCACAAACTCAACACTGTTCTTTGAGAAGGACTTCATCATCCCTTATAAGGCTCCTGTAGATGGTACTGTGATTGACAGGCATGGCTGCAAGGTAAGGATCTGAAGCTGAGGTCCTACAAGGTGGTCTCATTTGAAATTAGGCTCTGGTTCTCAACCCAAGTCCTGGTAAGGGATGTGGAGGATGTTCACAGAGGTGGGTTGGCCTTCCTGGTTTATTCTTGATATTGTTATTTGCTTTGTCGTGTGGAATTTTTTTTCTCTTAAAAATTTTTATTGTTTGAGAATTTCATGCATGCTTATAATGTGTTTTGATCAAGCCCACCTCCCAGTACCTCCCTTCCAATCCCCCCTCAGACTCCCCACTACTGTTCTCTCCCACTTTCATGTGTTCTTTACTTTTTTAACCCACTGGGTGCACTTAGTACTGCCTGTATGTTCATGGCTATAGGGACATCTACTGGAGCATGGGTAACCTCTCAGAAACCTCATCCTTAAAAAAGACTGACTCCCTCTCTCCCCGCAGCTATCAAGGTCAATAGCTCCTTAGCTAGCGATGGAGACTTCATAACCCCCTCAGCCTCCATGCTGGGATTTTGTCTAGCTTGGTCTTACATCCTGTCCTAACTTCTGTGAGTTCATACATGCAGCTTCTCTGTCGTGTCCAGAAAACAGTTTCATTATGCTAACCCACAGCCTCTGGCTCCTGATCTTTGTAGCCCCTCTTCTGAGATGATCCTTGGGAGCAGGAGTATGATATAGATATCCCATTGAGGACCGAGGCTTCTTGTTTTTAAATGTCTACATTCCCACCCCTGTCGACAAACAACTATAAAATGGTATGAGAGGGGGAAACAGGCTTGTGGGAAAGGGGACAGCAATTCAGAAACTCCAAAGGCCTCAAAATTCAAAATTAAGCAAGTAGAGTCACTAACTCTGGGATCCAGCCAGGGTGCCTATGGGCAGAGATCACCCAAGATCACCTACACCACCAATCACTCTGTGGACCTGAGACCTCTTCCTCTCATGGAAGCATGCCATCTGCCCTGTGCTTAGAAGTGGACAGAGCTGACAGTGTGACAGTGTTCATACAAAAGACAAGGATCCCAGTCTGGTGGGTCCAGAGTGGCTAGCTGGGCATGCATGAGTGTTAGCCTGCTGCGATGCTCAGAGCCCCCTCAGAGGGCCATCTGTGCCAGGTCTGGCATCTTCCCAGCTTTCCATGTCCACCAGGGTATGTTACCCCAGATGTTCAGGAGCAAACAGCAGTCAACACCAGGAGTCCAGGCAGATTTGCATTACTTAAAAATGACTTGAAACACACACACATGTCAATCAATGTAATCTGTTCAGCTGGCAAATGAAACCAGGCCTCCGGGAAATTCCAGATCAAACATATCCACCAGGAGCCAAGCAATCTGGGGGCTTTGTCTGAAATAACTGTCGGTGCCAGGGAGTTGGGGTCATGTGGGCTCCCATAAACATACGACACCTGGTCATTGAAAAGGAGAACAGCTCTCTACACAAGAAAAACTGTGACTTAATTCTAATACTGTATCAAAGCATATTTTAATTTAATTTGTACACATGGACCAGACGCAGGTCTGCATGGAAACCCAGAGCTCACTCAAGAATTGAGGAGTACTTCATCTCCTGCTTCCCTCTCCTCTGCCCCCTACACTCAATAGTAACTTTGCCACCAGTCAGCAAAGGATGGGACGGCCACCTGACTGCTGGGTGTCTGGCCTCACAGGGGAACATGGCTAGGTCTTGCAGGCTGAACATCACAAAAACCCACTGAAGAATGGTAGGGCAATGGCAATCTGATAGCTAGACCCTTCAAAGCAAGGCAGGGGTGAATTCTCACAACCTACTTCTCTCCCGATCTCCATTTACCATTTCCCTACCGTGCTGGCTGAGGTTACCATCCTAGCAGATGTCTACACCCAGTTCTGCATCTCAGCATCTAGGCTTGCAGGAACTTGAACAAAACAGCAGGAATCAATGCCCCTCCCACTCCTTCTCACTGGTGTCCAGCCCCTGCCCACTTTAGATCCAGAGTAAGTGACAAGCAAGGGTTCGGACTCGGACTGTGGCCCCAGTGGCGCCTGGTCTCTGGCGAATCTGAGATAGGATCAGTGCATTTCTCAGCTCAGCATCTTGTAAATAATCTCAGATCCTCGCCTGTGTGATGCATTTACAGCAGCTAGGCGAGCTATCGTTCTCCCATTTACTTCTCGCCAGGTGGCATTGATGCGAGCTTTTCTCCGCCTAGTTGAGCTCCTGCTTCTCAACAGGGAGTGCTATTTTCATAAATTTGTGTTTTTGGATCACCCACAGCTCACAGCCCTGCTTTTGGTGTGTCAGTAATAACTGGTGGGTCTCTCTCAGGGGCACAGTGACTCAATCATGGGCACAGTAGGCCTTGCTCTAAGCACAGCACCGCAGCTCAGCCCACACTCTCCTCTGTGATTGAGGACGATGAACATCTTCTGCTCCACTCAGAGCTCCAGTCACTGCCCCTAAATGTCTCTCTGTGCAATTAACTAGATATCTAAATTCAACTTACAATCAGAAATAAACATATTCCTTCACAAAGAATATTCACTGGGATGCCGTGTGCCAGAGGGCACACTGTGTTGAAGATGCAGAAAAAAATGGTAGCTAAGAAAATATCTCAGTTGGTAGAGTGCTTGCCTGTGAGTGCAAGGGCTGGAGCTTGATGCCCAAAACTGACACGGGAAAGCCAGGAGTGACGGCATCTGCCTGTAAACCCAACACTGAGGAGACAGAGACAGGCAGGTACATTGGGCCCCTAGCTAGTTAGTCTAGCTGAATTGGAAGTTATGGGCTGCTGAAGAACCCTGTCTCAAAAGCAATACAGTGAACAGCACCCAGGAATGACCTCCAAGTTTGTCTACACAGGAGCATGTGCCACACACACACACACACACACACACACACACACACACACACACACACACACAGAGGAGTTAGATGAGGTGCACACTGCCAATATTCCATGTCTAATGAGGGGAACTACCCAACAGTATACAGATCTCAGAACCGTTGTAAACACAGATCACAGAACAAGGTCTTTAGTTCAAATCTGAGCCCTCCTATTCCCAGATTTGTGACCCAAGGCAAGCAGACACTTAGTATTCAAACAGGAAAATATGACTTGTGAGTTCCTTTTCATCACTGTGTCCAAAATATCAGACATAAACAACTGAAAGGGGATGTTTTAGCTCACATTTCAGAGGGTTTGGTCTATCATGAGGGGAAAGGCATGATGGAGCAGCAAATTCCTATTGGGGTAGGGCAGGAGCAGAGAATGGGGAATGCCAGCACTATTGGTGAAAATATTAAGGCCACTCCACGTAGTTAAAAGGGAGGTTTATTTAGTGGTGTAACTTACAAATGAAGGGATAGGTAGATTGTAGGGTCTGGGAAAGACGTAGCACAGTCCAGCGGTGTTCTCTGGAGAACTCTGCTCAGTCTACTTCCAGCATCCAGTCCAAGAAAGTCAGCACATCAAGGTCAGAACGGCTACCCACTACACAGCACCTCTTGGTCCTTTTATTCCATGCAGAACCCCATCCAGGGTAAAGGCCACCCACACTCAGGACAGTCTTTCTCCCTCAGACATCCAGAAATGCTCCCATAGACACACATAGAAGGTGTGCCTCTCCTAAATCCAGCCAGGCTGGTAAAAAGAGATTGCCCATTACATCTACATAGAACTTAAAACGTGTGATTATATGGTAGTGGGCATTTGTAAATTATGACTTGCCTTCTAGAGAAGAACAGGTGTCCCAAGCATCAGAAACTGCATCCTCCAGAGATCAATAAAAGGAAAAATTTCTCTTCCACTCACAAGAGAGTTGTTCAAAGGCATAAATGGCAGAGGATCATTGCTGAGACCTACATAGTGATAGGGAGAGAAGCTATTTGGCATGTTCATTAAGCACCCTTGGAGTGCTCAGAGAATTTGGCAATGGGATATGGGGAAAAGAATCCTCACGGGGCCTGCAGATGGGGCTTCAAAGCCATTCATTCCATGCGGACCTACAACATGAGGCTGCCTAGTGAAGAAGGCTGGTGGAGGACACAGAGATGTCTGAGTTATAATGAGGACCTAGAAGGAGCACTACACAGGGAGCACCAGCCTGCTTTCTGCTGTGCCTTTGTCAGTTTGCAAATGGATTACGATAGCCAGCCTTCCCTTCCCTTTCTTTAGAAGTGCCCAGGGTACTTCTGAGTTTCCCCTCAGCTCTGAAATCCTGTGTGGAAAGTCTCAAATCCAATGGGATGGTGGTAGTACTTGTGGAGAGTATATATTTTTGAGTCATATCCCCACCAAAAAATGTTTACTTCATGTCCGGTCATCTGCATTTTCCACAAAGTCCCCAAGAACTCACTTTGAGGAATACCCTGTGGAAAGGGAAGCATTGTTAGTTTGGATTGGGGAGTGACAAGTAGGTTCTTGGGCAGATTTTTTTTTTAGACGTATTTTATAGACTTCCTTTCTAAAGTCTGTTGACGGAACTTATCTTCAGCCTGGCAGAAGTTGTTAAAGTGTTAACAGAAGCTCTTATGGTTTAATTATAAACAGATAATGGACTCCATGTAAACATTATTCTTTGATTTCACAGTCAAGATCCATAATATCTCTAAAGAAACCTAAAGACACATGCAGAGTCTTCTGGAAGGTAGTCGTGACTTTCTGAGCACCTACTATGTTCAGAAAACTTCAATATGCATTGTTACATGTAAACTCTAGGAGAAGTTAAAGTTATCATTATCATGTGTTTGGTTCAAAGAAATCAGGGCTCTTCAAACTATGTTATATACATATATGGAAATGTCACAATAAAGCCAATTATGTTTTATAATTGATATGCACTAAGAAAGAAGATGTAGTGAAGGATATAATCCGAAGCCACTGAGCTTATGGCTGTTCCAGTTCCAGTTTGCTAAGTAATAAACTACCTGCCCTGAAACTTAGCAGCATTCTGTTATGTTCATGTACTCTATAAAGAGAAGGAGAATGGTGATCTCTATTCATTGATAGCTGAGGCTTTAGCTGGGAACTCTGGAAGGCAAAAGGCTAGGTAGCTAGTGGTTGGTATTACCTGGAAGCATTTTGACTTACTTGTCTGGTGTTAATTATGATGGTTGTCAGTATGGACCTATCTGAGACAGTCAGCCAGAACCCCTACACATGAGCTATTCATGTGTCCTAAACTCCCTCACAACATGGTAGCCCTGGCCTTCTCACACAGTGACACAAGGCACAAATATGAGTGTCTCGGAAGAACCAGGAAAGAGCATTATCACTGTGAAAACCACATGGCTTTTCTTTCATCCTACTCTGCTAGTTAAACCATCACATAGGTCATCTATGATTCAAAGAGAAGGGATACAGACCCCATCTCTCAGTGGGAGGAGTGTCAGAGAATGGAGAGGCATGTTTTAAAATGTCAGCATGACAGAACCAGACTGTGGGCCTACAAGAAGTGCTGGTTTCCCACCAAGGGAAGCATGATGCACTGATTTGGTTGTGAAGCCTGCTAGGGCTTTACTTAGCCCCCTTCAGAGTGCTCCTGTTCTATGCAGTGCTGGTTGTGGTTGGTTGTTGTTGCTGTTTTTTGCAAGGAAGAGCTGCATAGGTTGGACCTTGGGGCTATAAACTATGAAACCCAGTGGGTGAAGCAGCTTTCTACCTTGCCTCCTACTGTGTTCTCCTGGAACAGGTTTTGAAATTTGAATTTTGAAATTCCCATTCCCATCTTTTCCAGGGAAGTCCTGAACCACGATTGTATACACTGGGAAACCACGACTAAGAGAGGCTTACACATTTCAGACAGAGTCCCAGAAAATCATCATATAAAATGTGTAGCCTTTCATCAATGTACAAAGGTAACAGCCACAAGCCTACAGGGCCACAAAGGCCTACTGTCATCCAGAAAAGACAAATCTTCCCAGTTAGCCACCAAGCATAGCTGCTCAGTGATAGCCCCAAGTTTTAGGATTTTGTCTATGTCTAGAACTAGAGGGTGTGGATTTTCTGATGACTTCCAATGTTAAGCCCACCTTGGGGGATCACACTACCTATCCACATTAGCTTTCCACAGAGAATGGGCAAAGGAAACCAATATATCACCAGATTGTCACGTAACAGTGTAAGTGGGGCTGGACACGTGATGGGGATGTGTGACAAGCTGGATGGAAGGTCCCGGTAAGCTGCCTTTGGAAGAGTCCTGGACCCAGAAGTTTATAAGTTCTGAGACAACTCAGGCAACTATACCCTAGAAGTGGTATACATCCTCAACCAACAACATATGCCTCTCTCTCCAGTCATCACTGTGGGAGAGGCCTGGGCTGGGCTTAGTCCCCTCCCGCCCTCCATTGCATACTGCATATGGCAGTATTTTTGAACATCACCCAGTGAGCTGTACCAAAGTTCATATCCCATTTCTGGTCTCAACGTTGTTCTACAGCGAAGACAGTACTGCATACTCAGAGCAAGCACTGATGGGATATGCAGATCCCAACAAGTTACTTGTCTACACTAAGCTTCTATTTTCAGATTGGAGAACCTTGGCAGGGCTGATGTAAGAATTAGTCGAGATGACATAAGTCAATGTCTAGCATACATGTGCCAATTTTATATGACACATTGACAATATCAGGTGCCCTATATCATCGCAGAGAATGCCGGGACCCAGCTACCATGGCTGCCCTGGAGGAAATGAGGACTCTATCAGAGAGGTGCTGGGTCCCTCAGGCACACTTCTGTTGCTGCAGGCAGATCCAGGAATCCCGGAACCCCCTCCCAAGACACCCCCAACACACTTACACACACACTTTCACCTGACAACCTTTTTTGATGTGTACATGTAACCAGTAGTGTTCATCCTCAGCCTAACAAAGCGAATTGGTCAAGAGTCAATACAGGTTCTAATTACAGGATCCACCCTAACAGAATGCTAGTGGGAGATGAGGAAGGAAGAACAGGCCCTTGATGGATGCCTGTAATGAGGTGTCACTGGTCCCTACTGTAGGTTGTTCATAAACATGGCCGCACATCTGCAGCTGTCAGCATCCCCACCAGAACTTAATGAGCTGCTCTTCCCTGCCCCAGGGTTAATGTCAGAAGCTGATCATGTTCTCTGCTGAGAGAGGCGGTACCTGATGGTTGGTGAGTTTCATCTGCATTATCCCCATTCTCTCAGGAAATGCATTTTCCCAAAACTCCTTGCAAGATGCTCACTGATTTTCCCACCTGAGCCTCCTACTGCCCACCAAGTACATTACAGAATTCCTCACCTGTAGCCTCTTCCCTGAGCTCACTTGGGTGGATAAGAAGAAGATTAGCCAGGCCTGATGCTTAACTCCAGAATAAAATGATTAAGACAGGGGACTCAGCATCTGCCTCTTCATGGCTGACTCTTCTGTCACTATTCACAGTCCAGGTGACAGCTATCTAATCCTCAGATATCCCATCTGAGAATTGGGAGCAATAACAGTGCTGGGAAGAACAAAAAGAAAAACCCACCACCTTTCCCTCTTGGAAAGACACTACACTGTGCGGTTCATACTGGCTCCAACCAGATGAAGCAGGTAAGCAGTTGAAGCAGGTAAGCAGGTAACTGCAGGACAAGAGACCTTCCCCAGACCTAACTGGAGATTCTGATCAACCAGTAGGCAATGAGAATTGACCAGTTGGTTCACTTTTGACCAGTCCTGAATGTAAGCTGCAATTCTTCATTAGCACATAACATTCTTTCCTAGCACATCACACACACACACACACACACACACACACACACACGCACGCACGCACGCACGCACGCACGCACGCGTGTGCAAGCACACTTCATCTCCATTGATAGTTCATCCCTCTCCAACATCATTCACTGATGATGACCTCCTCAAAAACGTCCTCATTCTCAGGGTCTGTTAGGTTACCTGGCAAAGAAGGTGTAAAGTTTGCTAATCAGATTACAAAGATTACAGGGAGTGGTCCAAGTGGACCCAGTGTAATCATGGCCATCTTTCAAAGGTGAAGAAGTAAAGAGGGAAGATGGCTTTGAAGGCAGAAAAGACAAGGAGCTTGTAGGCAGCTTCTAGAAGCTGGGGAAGGGGGAAATGTGCCTTCCCCTTTAGCTTCTAGAGAAGGCTGACTGCTCACTCCTTAATGGAAACCACATTAGGCTTCTACCCCTAGATTTTCAATATAATAAATTCATGTTGATGTAAGCCACCAAGCAATAGGAGACAAATATAACCACATCTCTCATTGGGGGTCTCTATAAGGATTAGTGGAGTTCTTACAGGTAATGTCTAATGCTAGTGTGGTGACACATGCTTTTAATCCCACCACCTAGGTGTGGTGATATTTTGTTTGTGCTCTAACAAATAAAGCTTGCCTGGAGACCAGGGTGCGGAGCTAGGCACTAGTTAACCATAGAAGCCAGGCAGTGATGGCACACACCTTTAATCCCAGCACTTGGGAGGAGGAAGCAGGAAGATCAGGAGTTCAAGGCTACCCTGGGCTACACAAGATTGATCCAGTCAGAAAGAGAAACAGAGCCAGGCAGTGGAGGCTCATGCCTTTAATACCAGCACTTGGTATCTCATGCCTTTGATCTCAGTACTTGGGAGGCACACACCTTTAATCTCAGCACTAGGGAGGTGGAGACAGGAAGTGATATGGCTGAGTGGAGAGAGGAATATAAGGCAGGAGGAGACAGGAGCTCATCTCTTTCAGTCTGAGGATTGGGTAGAGGTAAAAAGTCTCTCTAGTGGCTCTAGTGGCTGGCTCCTTTATTTCTCTGATCTTTCAGCATTTACCCTGATATCTGACTCTGGGTTTTTATTTTTAAGACCAATTAGAATTTGCACTTCACCCAGGAGGTAGAAGCAGGCATATCTCTGTAAATCTGACACCAGCCTGGTCTACATAATGAATTCTAGGCCAGATAGGGCTATCTTAAAAAAAAAATATTATAATTGTAGTTGTTTTATCAACTCTTCACTATAGAGCTTTCTATCTTCTCCCTGCTTATGACCATTCCCAAAATTTAACCCTGGCCAGCAGAGTCAGAGAAGCCAGAGCTGACCTTACCAAGTATTTTCCATAACTAAGCACAAGACTGGGCACCATAACCAGCACCTTACACATGTTCTTTCAGATGGTGTGTGTTTGGAATGACTTCATCTGGAAAACCAGAGTAAGCCCAAGCCTAAAGTGTTTGTAAAATCCCAGTTACAAATCATCAGCAATTTAGGGCATTCATTCCCAGCACCTAGATCTTCTCCAAACATCAGCTGGGCTTGCCATTTTCATAAGAACCATCTGCCAAGGATGCTGAGGAGGCCTCTTTTCTATCCAGGTTCCCAAGCTCTTGGCCCACTCCTCATCCTGGAAACCAAACACTCTATGTTGTCCTTATTCATCTGGCCATCCAGTTCATTGTGACCTCCTCCATGATGAGGACAACAGCTGTTTACCCCTGTTCTAGTGCCTGGTTTTGACATGTGGATCTCAGTAAAACTTTGCTACATGAATGAGGGGTGAGATGACAAATCAATTTCATTTGTTTCTCTAAAATGAAGATCTCTCCACCATACAGCGAAGATGAACAGGTTAGGCCTTTTCTCTTGCTCACCCTCATCCTAGCCCTGTCCACTGCAGTCAGATCTGGTTTCTCTAGCAACTGCTACTGGAGCTTAAAGCAAATCTCATTAAACTTCTTAATGATGAATAAATAAATTGCCCCACTTCGTTGAAAGATGATCATATTGGTTTATGCATTGGTAAGGATAAAGCTAGACTATGCTGTGGTAATAAATTAATCCTGAAGTCGGTAGCTTAGCAGAGCAGATGTCCATTTCTCAGTTCCAATGCATGTCCACAGTGGCCCAGCAAAGGGGGCTCTGTTCCATATAGTCACCTAGGGAGCCAGCATGTTACAAGCTTCAGTATCTTCCAACTGCACAGCCTGGAACACATTACTTCCTGGATTACCACAGAAGGGCAAAGAGAGAACACAGGGGCCTCACCGTATTCTCCTCTACTCTATATTTCAGCCCAGATGTGGTACAACCTATCTCTACATGTAGTCCATTAGCTAAAGATGATTACATATCCCATATAATTGAAAAGAAATCTTGGAAATAGACTACCTTATGGGCCCATCAGGAGGAAAAAGTGGCCAATGTCATCTACATAAGAAATATCATTAAGATACCTCCTTCAAGGAATGTCATATCTAAGACAGTGTGTCCAAAAATACAATGGAGAAGCATTACTATGGCTTTTGTTTAAAAATTAAAGTTTTTTTCCAACATAATATTTTTATTGATTATTTGGGAATTTCACATCATGCATTCTTCACACATTTCTCAGTCCTCCCAGGTCCGCCTCCCACCCTTGTAACCTCACACACACACAAAAACAGAAAGGGGTTTTAGAGGTGGCTCAGCAGTTAAGAACACCAGCTGCTCTTCCAGAGTACCTGGGTTCAATTCCCAGCATCCACATGTCAGCTCCCAACTGTCTATAGCTCCAGTTCCAGAGGATCTGGCACCCTCACACATACATGTAGGCAAAACACCAATGCACATAAAATAAAAATAAATATTTTTTGAAAAGAAGAATTTTTTTTAAAAGTCCAATTTGTATTGCCCATATACTGACTAGCACATTGTCAAACTCCCAGTGGCCAGCCCCTTAAAGAAAACTGAGTCCTTCCCTATGTACACCCCCACCAGAAGCCCTCAGTTGTGGAGAGCTACACTTCAGGATCCTTGACAC
This sequence comes from Peromyscus maniculatus bairdii, assembly GCF_049852395.1. Lineage (NCBI taxonomy): Eukaryota > Metazoa > Chordata > Mammalia > Rodentia > Cricetidae > Peromyscus > Peromyscus maniculatus. Next base: position 146,019,468 of record NC_134855.1, read on the forward strand.
AATTTTTAAGAGTTTTCTTCAGTGGTTTCTTGTCTAGGCTGTTACTTGGAGACTGAGGGCAGTAGGGGTTGTCACAGAAGCCTTCTATGTCCCTCTTTCTCAACTGTGAGTCTGCCGTCATCAATACCACTGCAAAAGTAGCTTCCTTGAGCTGGGCAGCAGTGGTGTACGCCTTTAATTCCAGCACTCGGAAGGCAGAGCCAGGCCAATCTCTGTGAGTTCGAGGCCAGCCTGGTCTACAGATCGAGATCCAGAACAGTCACCAAAAAGAACTATGCAGAGAAACTCTGTCTCAAAAAAAATTTTTAAAAAGGGAGCTTCCTTGCCCTTCACAGTCACCTGGAGCACATATGGACTTCCACATGCTTTCTGTAACAACACAGACCATGGCCATCCACATGGGCTCCGGCATCAGCATGTGCCATGAACATCAGCATGGTCTCTGAACTAGAGACGTAGCTCCATTGGCAGATTGCTTGCCTAGTATACACAAGGCCCTGTGTTTAATTCCTAGCATTTCATAAACCAGGCATGGGGTGTCCACCTATAACCCAAGCATGCAGGAGTGAAGAGCGAAGGATAAGAATTTTAAGGTCATCCTCTGCTTCATAGCAAGGTTGAGGCTAGCCTGGATTATGAGAGACACTAATTTTACTTTTCTTTTTACTAATTTTATTTTTAAAGCTCCTATATTCTTGCCTAGCTTGAGGCCTTGGGTTCCATCATCAGGGTATTTGGAGTCTGCATTTCTACTTCCCCAGACTCTTAACTTGATTTGGTGGGACTGGAAAGCCTAGACTTATTCATTTTTTTTCACATTTCCCAGGTAATACAGGTGCTGTAGATACACACTATGAGAGGCAATGTACAACGGCTGGGTTCAGCCATATCACCCATTTCCTTTTAACATAGGTAGACCTGTGGACATGGCGTCTATGTACCATCTAAGGGCATGTGTTCTCACATAGATTTTTCTAAAATACAGTGAGTTTTGGTAACCTAGAACCATATATTTGGCAGGACTCTCTTAAAGGAAAAGCCCATGTTTATTCTGCTTCAGATATCCTCAAAGGGCAAATATAGCTTAAGACATGTAAGATATATCAAAGAGACAACTGCAGCCAGGTAATGTTAGCTGTCCCCGTGCAGGTTCCTGTTCAGTTGTGAGGACTGTGGTCCTGGTAAAAGTACAAGCGTTCTGGAGTTAGTCTCTCCAAATTGAAATATTCTCTCCTTGAGGGAGAAGGAAGCTCATAAGATCCAGGAAGTAAATAAAACGTAAAAGGCCCAAGAAGATCCTGAAACCTACAAGATTTCCAAGAGCCCTCTCCAGAGTTACAAAAGCAGTAACTATTGCTGCAGAAAGGAGACTTTCTGACTGGTAGAGTTGTCTAAAATTCTGCAGGAACTCTGGGCATTCAGTTCTCATGAGCCATCACTCAAGCAGGCTATGCTTTTTAGTGAGACACCTGCCTCTGAGTTATCCATATTCCTGTAAGTAACCCCTTGACTCATACTCCTACAAGTAGTGACTTGGTTGACCAAGCTAAGTGTAGTAGAATCCTTTCTTTGGTCTGTGGTCAATGCCTTATCTGGAGTCACAGACATTTGTCCACATCTCTCCAGGAAAATTCCCATAGCAACAAGCTTCTGGGAACCAGAAAATAATAATCCAAAATAGCTGTAGAGATAGAAAAAAAACATTGGTGGGCTCTAAGGTTGATGGCAATGGGTTAGCAAGATAATGCCCCCAAAGAGAGGTACCTTACTTCATGCAATGTACGAAGAAACATTTGGCCTGATAGAAGTACTTTGCCTGACAGAGAACAGATCTGATGATCTGATGAGAACCTAGCAGCCAATGTAAGCAAGATTCCAAGGATCACACAAAAGACAGAAGTGACTGTGAACTGTTCTTGAGAGGGGAGATGAAGAAAAGAGGAGTCAGGCTGATGAATACCTGAAGGGAGAATGCTTGGGAAGGGATGATCCTAGGATAAAGAATGTTTAGTTTATTAGGTGTTTTGCTGCATGGATACAACTGTACTAATTTCCAAGAAACTCTCCAGGGTTTACCAATGCTTGGTGGGGTAGATTTTCTTTGTAAAGGGTCTAAGTCCTGTGTCAAGAGTATAAAGCCAATTCAAGTAAGCCATTCTTTCAGCTTTACATGGGACACTCTGCAGCCTAGAGGTGTTGAACTTAAAAATAGTTCCTGAAGAACTGCTGCACCCAAGTGAGCAGAGGGACAGTATGTGGAGATAGCATAGAGCAGCACCTAGCAGGACTGTGACTGAGCCATCAGCTGTACAGGATGGGGCATGTGAGACTTGCTGATAAATGCAGGTCAAGTGGAATCGAGAATCACCCCTGTTAGAGTGGTGGGTGCTTAGAGGTTGTACATAGGCAGAAAGGTGCCAAAAATCCACAGTAATTTGGAGTATGCCATCCATGTAAACAAATGTGCATAGGAATAAAGTAGTAGTTACAGTTATAATGAATACTAAATCATGTGGACCTACTATGTGTGCATCTTGTACTTAGCACTTTACATATATTGATTTATCCTCCAAATAATCTATGATGGGGTTGTATTTTTTACTTCTACTTGATGGAAACCTGAGGCCAGAAAGATTGAATTACTCAAAGTTGTGCAGCCAACACTGGCAGAGCCATGATTTGAATTTAGGCAGCATGCCTCCAAGGTCTATGTTCTAAGCCACTGCCCTTTAATATATGTAAAAGTGTTTCACTAAATAAATTGTAAAGTGCTGAACAATGCAATGTATCACTAGGCTCCTGGCTGTCTAGACAAGGTATTAAAGCAGAAGAAAGTAAGAAAAAAAAACAAGAACTGAAAATGCAATTTGAAGAAATTGCCACTTAACCTGTGACCTCCCCCTAGGTGGGAGGAAATATACATCATGCCCAGCATCCCAGTCATGCTTCCCAATACCAACTGCTGACCTAGGTACTTCTCTATTACAGATCACAAACATCAGGCAGTCCTTAGACGTCCTAAGAACCAGACCAAGCACCCTGTTATACCCCGATCATTATAGAGCTGGACACAGAAAATAGGAATAGAGGTATGCAGGTTGGGTTCATTCAGCACCAGTGGACCGCATAGTCTCAGTTTAAGAAGACAAACAGCCAAGAGCAACACAGAGACATGACCAGGATGTGCCAGCAGAACAAAATATTGACATATCTTAAGGCTGAGATTCCTATCATAGAAACATGAACACTACTCCTAAATATTCTGAGCAAGTGTATAGTTTCACCCACCAGAACCAGATGCAACTGAAAACCCCTTCTCCAAGTAGCTAGAGCTCAAAGATCAAAGCAAAGGAGAGTTTCATTGCACCATAGCCAGGATGGGGTCCAGTAGAACTGCCCCATGTGGTTGTATGTCTTCCCAGACATAGAAGATACCTATGCAGCATGTGGATTAGGCTTTCCTGATTTCTGTATCTACATTTAGCCTTTGTTGATATATTTATGTCAAATCATGATCATCACACTTTCCTACAATTTAGAATGTTTTCTTCCAAACACATTAAATTAAACACATGTTATTGCTAAGAAACTGAGTTCTCGATTTGCACTGTTTTGTACTCATTTCTTAAAATATTTCAATGACATCTCATCAGGAACCACAAAAGTGGCCCTGATAGTATTCATGTGTGGACCACAAGAAAAAGCAAATTGGACATTCTGGGGACACCTTTGGAGGTGATAAGACCTCTCCACTCACACCACAAATAGGCATCTACTGTATTCAATAGACATAGGGAACCCCAGAGAAGCCTAAAAGGGTAATTTTGTTAAGCAGATCCCAAATTTTCCTCCTTAGACTAGAAAAGACATTAACATCCTATCCATATCAAACTCTCTACATGGGAGACTAAAGACAAAGATGCCCCATTGAATATCCAAAGTGGCTCTACTAAAGAGTGAAAATGGATCCTGATCACATAGCCTGTCTCTCATGTTCCCATGGTTGGGCTTGAAGGTTGTTCTTGGGGTATATAAAGATGAAGCACCTTGTGCCAATCCTTAAGAAAATACAAAGCAAAGTGCCAGAGATATGCTCAGTCAGAAAGAGTGTAAGAGTTTGCTATGTAAGAATGAGGATCTGAGTCTGGATTCCAGAACTAATGTAAAAAGTTTGACATGGTCGTGTGCATGTCTGGAACACAAGCATGTTAATGGGCAGAGGCAGAAGGATCCCAGCACTTTGCTGGCCACCAGTCCAAGGCCAAGTTAGGTAACAGAGCCTGTCTCAAGGGAATGAGGCCTAGGGTGATAGAGCAGGATATCTCTGGCCTCCACACACATACACATAAACACACACACAAACACACCTGTATATACACTATATATACATATAAATACACAAGAAAGAAAGGGAAGAAGGAAGAAATGAAGTGAAAAGCAAAGAGTGAATAGACAAAGGACAAAAAGCAAACTCTGGAAAGATGTAGAGAGGGGAACAACTCAAGCACTAATATGCTGTCTATGGGTGTATAGATTATTTCAACCATTATTATAAAGTTTGAAATGCCTCAATAACTAGAACTTCTTTTGCTAAGAAGCTCCCACTTCTGAAAGGCTCCATAGCCTCCCCAAACAGCACCACCATTCAAGGAATGATCATACAAAGCCTGAGACTATGAAAAGCATTCAAACCATGATGCAATGGAAAAGCAACACATACATCATTTCTCTTAGCCTGTCTCCTTGCACAGAAGTGAAATGCCTGTCTGTTCTCATCCACTTTTGTCTCAGCCCCTGGATGGCCACTGATACTTCATAGCCACATCTAGGTATAGACAACACATGGTTTACACAAGAACAGGGATCTTGTATGCAAGGGCTATTCCAGTCCTGGAGATGTAGGCACATAAGGATCCATGTGACACTCTCATATTGTTACCTCTGGGTCTGATGTACTCTGTCTCTGGGTAGAATGGGGATAGGAGAGAACCTCCTTGTGGACTCCATACCACCCCTGGGATGAACTATGAGTGGCAGGTTCATGTCTGTGACCTCTTTAGCCCTCAATGTTGCATAATGTCATTGTTCCTGTTCAAAGATAGAATTGACAAGGCTAGGAGACAGAAGAAGAGAATACTTGTGCAAAAAACTTAGAGATTCCAACACTGTCCATTTATGAGTAGAAACCATTATACTATGAGCAAGGACTTAGGTCCCATCTGTTTCTTCTGTATGGCCACATGGTATCTCTTCCCTTTGGTTGTGATGAGGACTTAGTCAAAAAGCTTCTAAGGGAAGACCCCTTCAGCTTTGCCAAGTTGTCACAAATGGGCAAGCGCGTGCTCTATGACTCAAAACTACTTCAAATAACCATTTAAGCTGGGGAGTCTCATATGAGCCTTTATTTATTGTCTTTATTGCCTTGTTGAAAATCTCTTCCTGGATGGCAGAAATAATGTAAGAGACTGGGGATAACCAGAATGAAATATTGTCGCCTGGACCTGACAGGACCACTACATACATGAATGCATAGCAGCTGGGTTTGCCTGCATGAGACCTGCACAAGATCAAGCCATTCAATATTCCAACATAGAATGAAGAGGAGCCATGAGTATGTGGGTTATTTTTTAAAAGGATGAAATGTAGTGAGTCTTTCTCTGTCCTGCCTGCCAGCTCACAAATAATGACACAAGGACTTCTTATTAATTATGAAAGCTCAGCCTATAGTTTAGGCTTGTTCCTAACTAGCTCTTAGAACTTAAATTAACCCACTTATATTAATCTACATTTTGGCTTGTGGCTTTTTACCTTTCTTTTATTTTGTATGTCCGACTCCGACTCCCTCCATGTCTCGTTGGCATTTCCCGTGTAACCTACACACCTAGATTCCTCCTCCTCTTTCTTTCTCTGCTCAGAAGCCCCACCTATACCTCCTGCCTTGTTATTGGCCATTCAGCTTTTTATTACACCAATCACAGCAATACATTTTCACACAGTGTACAAATAGCCCAGAGCGATGATATGAAGTTGCAGGGAGACGGGAAGAAAAGGGAGGGGAGTTAAAGGAAAGAGTCGGATAAATATGATCAAAATAGACTGAAATTCTCAACTAATTAGTAAAAATATTTTTAAAAACATGTAATAAGCAAACATCTTCCTTGTAGTTTGCAAGACAGTTCTAGACATACCTGGAGATATAGATTTTTTTTCCTGCTGTCTACTCCACATTCCGAGGACTTGGTGGGCCTTGTCACTTTGATTGACTCTGCCTGGCTCTGGCTCCAACCCTTCTGACTGGACTTTACACCTGGACTTTCTGGTTTCTCACCTCCTTGCCCTTGAGTTCTCACTCAGCAATGAATCCTTTCCAGGCCTGGACTCCTAATCCTTCATTTTTAATGCTCTCTAGGATGCCGGCTGCTGTTGGCATCGAAGCCCAATCCTGATCCTCTTTGCTAAGCTCTGTTGGGGGCAGTGGAGCAGAAAATATGCCAGATGTAGATAGAATTAGACATGCCCATGAAAAATGCTGACCACTGCCAATCACCAGCACGGATGAGTTAGTTGGCTATACTGAGCCTCAGTTTCCCCATCAATACAATAGGATTAATCATAGTTATCCCATTACTGTGAGAACTACATACAATCAAGGATATGCCTACTACATAAAAAGCTCAATAAACTTTGGGTATGAATTTTATCAAATGTCTTACTGCCTGTGATAAAACATAATGACCAAAATCAACTTTGGAAGTAAAAGGTTTATTTACCTTCCATGTAAATCATCAGTTGAAGTCCATCATCAATGAACACCAGGGCAGGAACCTGGAAGAAGAGTTGAAGCAGAGGCCATGAGTAATGCTACTGATTGGCTTGTTCTTTCATGGCTTGATCAGCCTGTTTTCATATACTACCCAGGATCACCTGCCCAGGGATGGGCTGAGCCCTCCCATATCAATCATTTATCAAGAAAATTCCCCACAGAATTGCCTATGAGCCAATGTGATGGATGTATTTTCTCAATTTAAGTTCCCTCTTCCAATATGGTCCTGACTTGTATCAAATTGGCAAAAAATTAAAACAAAATAAAATTTAACCAGGACACTGCCAAAACAAGGAGAGGTGCAGGTGTTGTGTGTTCCTTGACCTAGCCCAGAAGTCAACAATGAACTATTTCTGTATGTGCCAAAGGCCACAGGACCACAATGAAACACCAACTGGCCAGGAACAAACTTCAAACAATGCAGATGCGAGCTGGTGCAGCTTTCTATTTTCATTTCCCTTGTGGGACAATACTAATTATGTTCAACCCCACTGCTCAGAAGGCTCAAGTGGATTGAGTTCCAGTTACATACAGCTCTCTTCCTCTGTTCTTTGTCATACTTTCCCTTACAGGTCACAGTGTGTCCCAAGCAAACAAATGCACCCAAATCCTTGCTTCAAGATCTACTTCAGGGGAGCTCAAACTAACATACAAAGCAAATAAATGAATATACAATTGAAATACCATGCAGTCAATTCCTTGATAGAGAGAACCACCATGAAACTACTGGCTTCATTCCAGCTTACGGGATGCACAAAAGCAACCCATTCTGTGATCTCCCACTAGGAAAAGGGTATAGTCAAACTCAAGCACCATCAATTTTTACTGAGTGTCTATTTTGTATCAGGCACTCTGCCAGCTCCTATACTGGCAGAACTTACCAACCAGGGGGAAGTGGCAAATATAATTACATGCTCAGGGCTGCAGCATCCAGAATCCACTTAGGGCCTGTGTGAGGGGAGCTTTGCCAGAGACAAGACTGATAAGTTAGCCTGATGGATAGACAGACACTAGCTGAGCAGAGGGAAGGGGAGGTTTCTGTGTTCTCATCTGTTAGAGCCATTACCTGATATGATAGATGTTCATAACTAGCTCCCCCACGGTTAGAACTGACCAGAAGTTGTGGTTCTTAGGAGCTGGGATTGAGCTCTATTTTGGAAACAGCCTATAATTTAGACCATCACAGGACTAAAATCCCACCCCTTACTACTGAGATTGCTTCATTTCTGTGGCTCTCCGTGACTCGGAGTCAACAATTATACTTCTGGTTGTCAAGCAGGTTAGATGAAACCAGTCAAGTCAACACAAGGTTAAGGGAATGTTACACTGAGAGGTCAGTGGGGACTTAGATATAGCAGGTGAAAATACACTTGTTGTCTTAGTTTCTCCTGTCCCCAGTAGAATACAGGCCTCTTGTGAGATGCATTAGGTCTTGGTTTTTTATGGGATATCTAGAAACAAAAACTCTACCTAACCTCTAAACCCAACTTTAAAATACAAGGTTACCACTATCTCATTAAACCCTCATCCTGAGTCAGTTCCAGAGTCATCCCCTGTTCAGGACCCTAAAGGTCCACTAGGCTGGAATTCAAGGAGCTAATGATGAGCTAAGTAGTCATGTGAAAATAGATCCTTGAGTGTAATAAATGCCTCTAAGACCTACACTGATCCTCAATATACTAACACTACCTCTTTTGACATAATAAATATGAGCCAGAACAAAGTAGTATTCTCAAATAATTTGTACCTCTAAGAATTTTTCAGTATAACAGATCACCCAGCATGAAGCCATCTAAATTATCTAAAGCAATCCTGTCTGTTAATACACATCCCACACACATAATTGGAGGGGAAGGGGTTGGTTGAAAGGTTACCATACTTAACTCCTACACAGAGGTTGAGATTATCTCTCTCCCTGGTAAGTTCCTATGCCCTGGAAAGAATCCCACACAAGGACCCTTGTCATGGTGAGGTTCACAGCCTCCAGCCAGAGATTCAAACTTCCAATATTATGATAACAAAAACAAACATGAACCTCTACCATGGAGTTTCATGGAGCCAGGTGGGAGGTTTCATCCTCAGTAGACACTAGTCATCGCTGTTAATAGACATGCTGACAATATCTCAGCCATCTCTATGTAGGGTATACACATTTGCAGATTATGCAACCCTAGTGCAGTAGATCGCTCCCAACATGGTCCCTGATGATCTGTGGTTTATTCTCTTGTATAATTTTTTATATAAGTTCATCCCCTTGATTGTGGGCTAGATCTGACATCTTGCTTCTAATGTATATAATATAAAAAAGAGGTTGGGTGCCACTTCTAAATTAAATTACAAAAACCTTGAGACTCTCTCCTCCCTCCTCTCCCCTTTCTTCTGTCCCCTCTCCTCCTTGGAGTGTCCACTCTGGTTCCTTTGTGGTTACTCTGACTCAGCAGCTGGAGAGGTCCACAGGACAGGGGACCGAGGACAGATGATCCTAGTCAATCTTCAGCGAGAACCTGATGCCTCAGCCCAACATCCTGGAAAGAAATGAATGTCACCAACAACCATGTGAGCTTGGAAATGAATTGAACCTAAGTCTCTCTGGCTTCTGAACCCTCCTTCTTAACCTCTTCATTATAACCATCACTAGGCTGCAAATAAGGTCAGGGCATTTTATAAGCTGCTTGAAAGAAGGCAAAGGTCCACTCAAGACCCATTTTTCACATCCATGACATGAAGCACTACCATTTCATAAAGCTTTGCCTGAGCCTGGGTGGAGCACAGTGTCCGATAAGTTTTCAGTGAGCCCCATAATCATACAATAAGCTACATGCATTGCATTTTATTATAACATTAGTGGTAATAAAGAATGATTGGAGGAAGAATAACATAAAAATCCCTGAGGCAGAGAGGAGTGTAGCCTTGAAATCAATTGCAGGGAAGGCTGATAAATTTATAGGCCTAAAGAGTCTGGGATTCTAAGGACTTTTCAGATTCTTGAGCTTTGCGTGTTTTCATTTAGATGACCAACTGCATCTCTGAAAGGTGGTGCCATAGGGCAAGTTTGATCTTCTAACTGAATACCTCGTGGTAAACAATTGCTTACCTCATGTCTGAAGCCTCATGTCTCTCCTCTCTGCACTGACCCACATCTAGACACATGTTGCAGGGGGCTAGGAATTTTGGAGAAGCTTAACTGAATGCTTCTGGTGAAAGATATTTCTGTACAGTCAACATGCCAGGCAGGATCTGCAGTCACCACCAGTCTCCACTGGAGGTGAAGGGTCAACTTCCAGGCATATTCTGGCGATTTTAAACAGGTTTCATTTCCTCCCGGGCTGTTCCACTGAATACTTCATCATTGTTCCTTGGATGCATAGGACTGCTCTCAACAGAGGAAGAGGAAAGGAACAGATAGAGAAAAATGGATGATAGATAGGTGGATAGATAGATAGATAGATAGATAGATAGATAGATAGATAGATAGATGATAGAGGATGATGACAGATAGATGATAGATACTTAGGTAGACAGATGATTGATAGATGTTAGACAGACAAGTGATGATAGATAGATAGATAGATAGATAGATAGATAGATAGATAGATAGATAGATAGATAGATAGGCAGATAGATAGATAGATAGATAGATAGATAGATAGATAGATAGATAGACAGACAGACAGACAGACAGACAGACAGACAGACAGACAGACAGACAGATAGATAGATAGATAGATAGATAGATAGATAGATAGATAGATAGATAGATAGATAGATAGATAGATGACAGATGATAGACCAGTATCTTACATTAGAAATGATGCCTCATCACTACTGCCATAATCCATCTCACTCAAAAGAAAGGAATTACACAATATAAGTACTAGTAATTTGGGGTCACTGGAAGTGATGTTAAAATTTTCTCAGTTCTCAGTCTCTTTTCACAATTGATTTAAAAAAAAATCTCATGACTGGGGCCATCAAGATGGCTCCTCCAGCAACAGCACTTACCACTAAGACTGGCAACCTGAATTCAATCCCTGAAATGTACATAGTGGAAACTCAGACATATTCATACAAGTCGTCCTCTGACCTCCATTCAGGCATCATAACATACATGTACATGTGTGCATACACACAAACACACAAATACACATACACAATGTTACAAAGATGCTCACTGAATGAATAGATAAATGATCTAACGAATATAACTGAAAAAACAGAATCTATTTTCTCTTTCCCTTGTGCTCAGTTATTTATGAAGTGCTTTCATATAGAGACCCTCACATTTTTGTGAGAACATTGCAGTGAGGTAGAATATATCATTACCCAACCTTGTGAACAATTGAACATTATAGAGGTTTAATACTCTGTCCAAAGTCACATGGAGAATTAGTAACATAGCTGGGAGAAGACCTGTGTCTCCAGATCCTGATCGTTCATGTGCAGAAAGCCAGTTGCTCCAGTAAATTCATGCCTAGCATTATTCTCAAGTTCCTACATTTCTGAACTTCTCATAAGGTAAATCAACAATTAAATGAGCAGTATGTGATCCCTGTTGATAGAGTCAGCTCATAAAAAAAAATCTGTTTCCATGTATTGATTAGTCACAGAAATCTTAGTGTCTGTGACAGCTCAGACAGGGGCCCAAGAGGTTCTGTAAAGACACAGGTTGGATCCATACCTGCTCATTCTGAAGAATTCCTTGGCTGTCATTATAGGTTAGCTTCCTGTATTTCCTTTTTCATATTAGCTCTGGGGAGGATATTACCAGATTGGTTTATCGTCTGTAAAATAAGCTAGCATTGCTTCCTCCTTGAGCAAAAGCTCGCTGATCTAACTTTGAATTCCCAGCATCAACCAGTGCCTGGTAGTTAGGTGCTCCAAAGATCGTCCAGTGAGTGATTTCTGAAATCCCTCATAGGTCTAGTATTGAAACACACTGACATCAAAGATAGAGACAGAGAATTAAAATAGGTACAGCAACTCAGTCTGGAGTGGTAAACAGTAGATTCTGAGAGTAGCAGTTGACTTCTTTCATAATCTATAGTGATAATCACATGTCACCAAAGATATTTCTTGTTTAAGAGGCATATGAGTATTGTTCCATGCACCATGATAACTATGGAAACTCCATACCAAAAAAAAAAAGAAGAACTTTCTTCCAAAGACCAGGTCTAGTAATCACTCTGGCCACCAGAAACTCAATTTTGCTGACATGCTTGTCAATTACCATGCATGCATCAGCTTCTGAGTAAGATTGGGGTTTCTGGCATGCAGACACAGAAATAGGACTGTATAGCAAAATACCATTGGAATCAATGTCAGTGGCTAGTAGAGGAAACAAGAGCAAGCCAAGAGAGCTCAGTCAGAGGCATGGGTGAGACGCCTGCACCAGAGAAAGAAAGATCGGGATGGAAGAGTCCAGCTCATGGTACAATCCTGAGATGGTGTCAGGCAGCTGGTGGAGAGAACCAAAACCCCAGCCAAAAGGGGCCCTTGAAGAAGTGCAACCTCAGGCAGGAATAATGAAGAGATGGTCTTGGGCCATCAACATTCTGGGAGAAGCGTGGCCTTGGCCTGAGTTCCATCCACAGAAGATGCACAGGGAAAGCAACCCCCAGTCAGCCTGCAGCATTTCTCTTGAAGGGAGTAGTGCACATATACAGGAAAATAGTAGTCACAGATGCTCTCGTGAGTTCCAAAAGTACAGATGTGCATGAGATATGGTGTTTGGGTTGGAAATTTTTGTTACTTTTTAAAACTTGAATCATAATGATCATGATTTTTTTCATATAAGATAGGACATCCATACCAGAGGGGGATGAAACATTGCCCCCAAAGGTGTTTGGGGGAGAACTTGGCAAACAAGTCAAAGTTTTGGTGTATCTTATTAATTGCTTTTCTCATCGATGTGACTAAATACCTCAGAAGAATCAAGTTAAAGGAGGTAGGACTTATTTTGGTTCACAATCTGAAAAGTTATAAACCCATCACGGTAGAGAAAGCATGGCTGGGTTCATGGTGCCTTGGAGCTATGGCAGCAGGCACATGAGGCCACTTATCGACATCTCAGCAGAGAGAGTAGACTGGAACTGCAGGCCAGCCATAACCCATCAGGCCACACTAATGACCCACTTCCTCCAGGTAGTCTCTACCTCTTAAATGTCCCATAACTGCCTCTCTTCTGGAGACCAACTGCTCCCACACATGACCTAGTGAAGGGTATTTCACACTCAAATGAATACATTCTACCCCTACCTCCTATAGGATCATGCCCATCTTGTAACACAACACGGCACTCAGCCCAGCTTGTTCCTTGAAGTCTCAACAGTTCCAACAGCATTCAAAAGCTCAAAGTCTCTTCTAAGACTCAAAGCAAACTCTTAACTATGAGACTATATAAATATAAAAATGAGTTATACACTCCTGTTATATAATAGCATAAAGTAAACATCCCCATTCCCATTCCTCAAAATATAGGAACAGAAGGATAGCAAGGAAATACTGGACCAATGCAAGACTGAAAACCAATAAGACAAACACTAAATCCTACAGTTTCCCATCCTACCCTTGGGCTCATAGTGGCATTATCTTGATTCCAACAGGCTTGAATATCCTTGTCCTTGTGGCTTTGGTGCCTATAGGATTTGTGAGCTCTCTCTTGGGTCAGTTTCACTCTATACCCACAGCTTCTCTCAGCATCTTCAGTATCCTAGGGTCTACATTGCAACTTAGACCTTAGCTTCATACTTGTACATGGTGTACTCAGGAACTCCATGTTACCCACTCCATGGTCTCAACTGCTTGGTCTAATTGCTGTAGCCTTCTGGAGCCCTTGCCAAAGCCTCTAAGATACACATCTATTGCATTTTGAATGCCTTCAAAGCCAGAATCCTGTAGCTGCTATTGCCAAGTACATATTGAGGTTTATGTCTTCATATACCTTTTACCATAGCCACAGCAGCCTCTGTGTTTCTTAGTGATTGAACCTGAACACACTTCTGTGAGAGATTGTGTTCAAGCAGAGAACCTCTGGGGCAGATTTTTCTGTGCTTGCACTCTGCTTTCTAATGAATTTGTATTTTTATGCCATAAAGCCTTTTGACAGGTGGGGGTCTTGCTCTTAAAGCATCTTTTCTATTGTCACAGTGCGGGAGTGTGTGGTTTCTCTTCAACTGTGCAAACATCTTCAACAACTAGCACAGCTTTGTTCACAGTTGCTTTGTCTCCCAGTGTCAGTTCACTGCTTTCTTTGCCCAACTGTACATTGCCACCTATTTCTGTTCCAGCATATGTTTCTTTCATTGTAAACCTGGCTAAAAGCAATGAGCAGTGACCACTCTATGACCTGAATACTATGCTATCTTGAAATTTCTTCCACCTAAAAAGTTGGTCCATTACTTGTAGTGGGTAGCTGTTCCAGCTTTGACCTGGAAGTACTACCCCCATTGAGGCTTCCAGTAACTGTCACGCCTACGATGTGGTGCCAACACAGGAGTGCTTAAGACCCAAGATCCGGATGTGCCAGCTCTCTTGGTTTCTGGATCCTGGATGCTGGAGGTAGACTGAGCAGAGTTCTCCAGAGAACACCACTGGACTGCACTACACCTTTCCCGGACCCTGTAACCTATCCCTTTACTGGTAAGTTACCCCAGAAAATAAACCTCCCTTTTAACTATATGGAGTTGCCTTAATACTTCCACCAATAATTACTTTTTACTCCAGCCTCCGCAAGTTCTGAGGACAAATGTAGCCAAATGCTTTTCCACAAAGCAATTGATGAATGACTTCTAACCCAATTCCTATTGGAGTTCATATATCTTTCTGAAACTCCATGGGCCTGGCCTTTTCTGTCTACCTTTCTACTAGCATTATTATTAGAATGACTCATTAGATTCTGCTTACACTACTGTAAGACTTCTGTATCCCAAATCTTAAAACTCTTCCATATTTTTCCTGCAAAACAGTTCCAAAGACTTAGACCACCAAGTCATGTTTATTACAGTAATTACCCTTCTTCGTACCTTTATTTTTATTAGATCTTTTTACCATTGCCATAACTAAATACTTGATTAGAAGTGGCCGAAGGATTGATTTATTTTGACTCATGGTTTGAGGAATACAATCTGTCATGGGAGTCAAGACATGGCAGAATTCATGACAGGTTATGGTTGTGGCATCAGGAGCATGAAGTCCCTTTTTTATATCTTGGCAGAACCTGAAGCAGAGGGTTCGGCCTGGAACTGGGGCTGAGATACACCCCTTGAGTCCCTCACCCCTGTGTCCCATTTTCTCTCGGTAGGTCCTACCTCCTAAAGATTCCACAGCCTTCCAAAGCACCACCACCATCTATAGAGGACTTTTCACATTCAAATCACAACAGCTAGCATGGATTGAGTGAGGGGCAGGAGGTGTATGCATATTCTATGAAGGAGAATAGATTTGAAAAGGAATGTCTGTGATGATGGAGCCTGCCAAGGGGGTTCTAATCAAAGTCTACAGATTCCTAACTACTAAAGCAAAGCTGAAAATGAATTTGTTCATCAAACCAAGGAAAGAGGAAAAAAGTGTTTCAGAGCAAATGAAAGAGAGATTTTTTAAAGGAGGCTGTTAGATAATCAAAACAAACTGGAGATGTTACTTTAATGGCCTCAAACTCCAACACCACTAGGAAAAGAATCTTCTCATCTCATCTGTTTTCCATGACAGGATGTATTTCATTCAAAAGTAACCAAAAATAATAAAGCATGTAGAAGAAAATATTACTAAAATGAATTGACCAGTGGTCTATCTTCTAAAGCTCTATTAAAAAGTTTTTGGATAACTTGGATGAACTTGCTATAGTCATAGATGGGTGTGATCATATACAGCAATATAATTACAATAAGGTTTGGAGAATGTTCTGCATCCACACTAAAGAGCTCCAACTACTCTGCTTCTTAAATTGCTTTGTCACCTCCAGCATTCAAGAGATCCTTCTCAATGCTTTCTAATGCCTTGCTTACAGGAAACATAGTCCTATCATCCCTTCTGACTTATTTCTTCTGATCTCCAGGTTAGAAATCTATTCTCATCAAAATTATACTTAACATCAGACATAAGGCACTGATTAAAGAGGTGAGATCCTGTTGCATAAGCAAGTGATTGATCCACTAAGGTACACAAATGTGATGACATCCATTTTTGCTGTGTTGGTGGAGGGGGATTAATTTTATTCTCTTGGAGTTAAGACCTATTCTACCTGTACAATAAAGCAACCTCTGGAGGCATTACCATACCTGACCTCAAGCTCTACTATAGAGCTGTAGTAATAAAAACAGCTTGGTATTGGCTTAAAAATCAACATGTGGACCAATGGAATCAAATTGAAGACCCTGACATTAATCCGCACACCGATAAACACTTGATTTTTGACAAAGAAGCCAAGACTGTACAATGGAAATAAAGAAAGCATCTTCAACAAATAGTGCTGGCATAACTGGATGTCAGCATGTAGAAGATTGCAAATAGATCCATATCTATTGCCACACACAAAACTCAAGTCCAAGTGGATTAAAGACCTCAACATAAATCCAGTTACATTGAACTTGATATAAGAGAAAGGAGAAAGTAGCCTTGAATGCATTGGCACAGGAGACCATTTCTTAAATATAACACCAGTAGCACAGACACTGAGAGCAGCAATTAATAAAAGGGATCTCCTGAAACTGAGAAGCTTTCTGTAAAGCAAAGGACACAGTAAATAAGACAAAATGACAGCCTACAGAATGGAAAAAGATCTCCACCAACTGTAGCAGGAATCTTAAAAGGTCTTATTAATAAAAACAAACCTGAAGCCAGGTATTGGGGTGAATGCTGGAAGATCAGAGATGCAGAACAAGACACAGCCACCTCACCTGGCCAGTTCCTCAGCTGATCCTGTTTCCTCAGACTGGATGCCTTGCAGCTGAAATGTGTTGCTCAAAAACCTAAAAGCTTAACCAGCCTAGTTCCTGGTCCTCATGCCTTATAAATCTTTCTGTTTTCTGCCATCACTTCCTGGGATTAAAGGCTCACTTCTTGGGATTAAAGGCATGAGTCACCATGCCTGGCTGTTTCCAATGTGGCTTTAAACTCACAGAGATCTGAATGGATCTCTGCCTCCCAAGTGATAGGATTAAAGGTGTGTGTGCCACCATTTTCTAGCCTCTTTATTTAGTGGCTGTTCTCTTCTCTGACCCCAGATAAGTTTATTAGGGTACACAATATTTTGGGGAACACAATATCACCACAACCAACCCCACATCTGACAGAGGGCTGATCTCCAAGATATGTAAAGAACTCAAGAAACTAAACATCAAAATACCAAACAACCCAATTAAAAAATGGGCTACAGATCTAAACAGAGAATTCTCAACAGAAGAATCTCAAATGGCCAAAAGACATTTAAGAAATTGCCCAACATCCTTAGTCATCAGGGAAATGCAAATCAAAACAACTCTAAGATACCATCTTACACCTATCAGAACGGCTAAGATTAAAAACACTGATGACAGCTTATGTTGGAGAGGATGTGGAGCAAGGGAACACTCCTCCACTGTTGGTGGGAATGCAAACTTGAACAGCCACTTTGGAAATCAGTATGGCTGTTCCTCACAAAGTGGAGAATCAATCTACCTCAAGACCTCATGATACCACTCTTGGGCATATACCCAAGGAATGCTCAATCATACTACAAGGACACTTGCTCAACTATGTTCATAGCAGCATTATTCATAATAGCCAGAATCTGGAAACAACCTAGATGCCCCTCAACTGAAGAATGGATAAAGAAAATGTGGTAATATACACAATGAAGTACTACTCAGTACAATGACATCATGAAATTTGCAGGCAAATGGATGGAACTACAAAATATCATTCTAAGTGAAGTGACCCAGACTCAGAAAGACAAATATGGTATGTACTCACACATAAGTGGATACTAGATGTAAAGCAAAGGATAACCAGACTACAACCCACAGCTCCAGAGAAGCTAGCTAACAAGGA
Organism: Peromyscus maniculatus bairdii; assembly: GCF_049852395.1. NCBI lineage: Eukaryota > Metazoa > Chordata > Mammalia > Rodentia > Cricetidae > Peromyscus > Peromyscus maniculatus. The sequence goes on from NC_134855.1 coordinate 146,037,316, forward strand.
GGACCCTAAAAGGGATGCATGGATCACCCTGGGAAGGGGAAATAGATGAAATCTCCTAGGTAAACTAGAGGGGTGTAATAGAGGGCAGAGAATGGGGGATGAGATCATAAGGGAACAGTATGGTTGAGATGGAACAGGGACAGAGTGGCAGAGCAATGAGATAGCTTGATAGAGGGAAATATCATAGGGATAGGGAGAAACCAGGTGCTAGGGAAGTTCCAGGAATCCACAAGAATGACCCCAGCTTAGACTGCTAGCAATAGTGGAGAAGGTGACTGAGCTGGCCTACCCTGGTAATAAGATTTATGAATACCCTAACTGTCATCATAGGGTCTTCATCCAGTAACTGGTGGAAGCAGATGCAGAGATCCAGAAGTCTAGTCAAAGATAGGGAAGAGGAATTCTATGAGCAAGGATCATCAAGATCTTGATGGAGAAACTTACAGATACAACTGAACCAAGCTAGTGGGAACTCATGAACTTTAGACCAACAGCTGTGGAGCCTCAATGGGACTGGACTAGGCTCTGTGCATAAGTGAGACAATTGTGTAGCTTGGTCTGTTTAAGGGGCTCCTGGCAGTGGGAATAGGACCTATCCCTGGTGCAGGAACTGGCTTTTTGGAGCCCATTACCTATGGTGGGACACCTTGCACAGCCTTGAAACAGGAGGAGGGGCTTGGACCTGCCTCAGCTGAATATACCAGGCTCTGCTGACTCCCCATGGGAGGCCTTACCTTTTCAGAGGAGGGGATGGGAGGTGGGCTTGGGGAAGAAGGCTGAGGGGGAGCGGGAAGAGGGATGAGAGGGAGATCTATGGTTGGTATGTAAAATGAATAAAAAATTGTTAATAAAAACAATATCTATTCTAGATGACTGAAGTTGCTAGGCAACCCATTTCCAGATAAAAGAGGTCCTAGATGATCTCACCATTGTGAACAATTAAGGGAAACCTGGACAACCTTGAACAAATTCCTTTGTGTTGCCAACCCACAAAACAATAACTAATATATAGATGTGAGGTTGGCTTTTCCAGCATCTATGTTCATGACTTTCTCTCTCTTGAGGGGAAAGTATACATGCATGGCTGGCATTATTTTTTATGCATCTTCTAACCATGCTCACTTAATTTAACAATAATGATTGGCTTCATTTCTAGTCAGAGTTTGTGCTCAGCCAAGCCCTTGCTAGAGAACTAAGACAGCAGAAGCTAGATAGCCATATCCTAGACCAGCATTCCTGACATGTTACTCTATTACAGAGACACTACAGAAGTCTCCCCAAAGTACAACAATGTTTTGAGATGGATGAAAGAGCAAAGGCTGCTAGAGTTCCAGCTGTGTGCCAGGCACTGAGCCAGATGCTCTAATATCAATTACTCCATTTATAATATCTATATGGCAGAGACCATTAGCTGGATTTTACAGATGATACTCTCAGGGAAATTAGTGGAATGCCTAAGGTTATGCTGCCAGAATTGGACAGACCTGGAGCTATAATCCACATTTCATATTTGAAGTCCAGTGTTCTTTCCCTTCTCAACAACACCAGGAAGAGCCTGGAAATCTCACATCCCAGTAGGAATCAAAGAGGATGTGGGCAGATCATTAGCACGTTCCCATCATACTCTTCTACAGTGTGGCTTATACCCTTCTAAAGAGAATCTTGTCATTTAGCCTTTGAAATTCAGACCTCTCTCCACCTGGTCTTTCTCATTTCCCACCATCATTTCCACTTCCCCTTTCTGAATCAAAAACAACAACAAGAAAAACCTGTATTTGCATCCCTCCAAATCACTTCCTCTATGACTTCCTTTTGTGTTTGAATTGACCTCAACAAGAAGTTATCTCAAGGCTGGAGAGATGGTTCAGTGGCTGAGAGAACTGGCTGCCCTTCCAGAGGACCTGGGTTTGATTGCCTGCTCACAATCATCTGTAACTCAGTTTCAGGGTTTCCAATATCTTCTTCTGGCCTCCATGGGCACCAGGCATGCATGTGGTGCACAGCTGTGCATGCAAGCAAAACACCAATACATATAGAAATAAAATTAAACAAATCTAAAAGGTAATAGGTGTAACTCTCTCCTCCCTCTATCTGGGCTTCTCTTTGCCTCCAAATCTCCCCTCAAACACAACTTCTCTGGGAACAACTAGTTGAATGCCTTCTCTAACTCTTTGATCATTTGAAAAAGTCACAGACACTAAATTCGAGAGAAAAAAAATAACTGGCATCCATTCCACGAATCATGACTTTTAAACCTGTTTCTTTAACTATAAAACAGAGGCATCGAGCTGGTGAGATGGCTCAGTGGGTAAAAATGCTTGCTGCCAAGTCTGACAAACTGAGTTCAACTCCTGGAACCAAGATGAGAGGAGAGAACCAACTCACCGCATGCTGACCTCTGACCTTCACACATGCAACACAAAAATAAATGAATGAGTATCTTTTAAACCAGAGATGTCAACACCTTACACCCTCTTCAACCAAGGTAGAGGCAGTGTGCCCAGCTGGGACACTGCCCTCGGGAGTCAACCTCCCTGAGTTGAATCCTGGTGATATCATCTTGATCAGTTTCTGGAATTCTCTCAGTCTCAATCTGCAGAGTACTCTCTGAGAGCTGTAGCCATAGAGCTGTGAAGACTGTAGCAAGTAGAAATATACAGAAGACACTCAGCAGACTGTCTGCAGATCATAACTCCTCAACAAATGGTAATTCTTCTTGTTTTCTACCTACCTTGCCAGGTGGATGCTAAAATAATTAAAACAGAAGACCTCGAGCTAGCAATGTGTTGAAGCTGGCTTCTGTCTGCTTCTAGCGCTCCATTATTCAGTGTTAGCAACTTTGCCAACAGACTGATGGCAAGTTAGGAGCTTGAAATCAGCTATGATGTAAGCGTTTCACTACAGAAACCAGCAAATATAAGGGCTGGAGAGATGGCTCAATGGTCCGGAAGGGTGGCTGCTCTTCCAGAGGATCCAAGTTCAGTTCCAGAAACCTACACCAGAGGAGTCACAACCAGTAACTGTAGCTCCAGGGGATCCAATGTCTTTCTCTGGCCTCTGTGTGTATGTTCGCGCACGCGCATACACGCATACATACACACACACACACACACACACACACACACACACACACACACGAATGAATGAATGAATGAATGAATGAATAAGAAAACATCAAATGTTATAAATGTTATAAATCAGAGCGAGGGATGTTGGGACATTGTTTTCATTTATCTTTTTCCCCAGAGCTTATTGTTTTATTGTTACACTGTAACCAGCACGTAGCCATGTGTATGCCTGGAACAAAGTCTATACTGTCTGAGAGAGAGAGAGAGAGAGAGAGAGAGAGAGAGAGAGAGAGAGAGAGAGAGAGAGAGAGAGAGAGAGAGAGAGAGATGGGAAGGCACACATTCTGCCATTTGAATTATCTTCCGACTATTTTCTCTGGTCCCAATCTCCTCCAGTAAATCCTGTCATAATTCATTCCTCCACCAGTTCCCTACCTGTGCTCAAGCAGCCCCGCTTTGCTTCTCACCTTACTAATGAAAAAAGGGCACCATCTAGTGTCCAAAACAGCAATCCCTAGTCTCAGTAAAAGAGTCTCCACTACCACAGGGGTCAGTACAAAATACCACCGGGGACGCTAAGTCTGGCCCTCCACCCAAATTTACAAATAAAGTTTTATTGTCAAACAGCATACCCAATCACTGACTAGTTTAAAGCTCTTTTTACACTGTCACATTAGCATTGAGAAGTTACTGTAGAGATGGCAGGATCTGGAATGCCTAAAACTTTTACTGTGTTGCCCTTTACACAGAAAGCTCTCTGATCCCAACCTACTCTGAGCCCTTGTGTAAGCTGTCTTGGCATTGGCCCACCTGTGTGCTCATTCTCAGCGTCTCCAGATTTTTGGCTCAATCACAACTGATGCTCCGCTGTTGCACAGATAGCCTCATACCCCAAATCCCTATCAGCAGCAGCACTATGGTGAAGGAGTGTCATTTCAACACAAAACCAAGGAGTTGTCCCCAAGGTAAAGAGCTTACCCTGTCAACAGAAGAAAAACGCTCTCAGAGAGTCCACTGTCCTCCGGCTGTGTTATTTGGGGTAAGGCAATTAGAGCTCCTGAAGCACGGCTCCTTCATCTGTTAGGTGGGTCTTAACAGCGTTATTTGCCTCCCTGGGTTGTTGTGGAAACAAATGAGACCATTTATTAGCTAGCCTTTCAAGAGCTACAAAAACAAGTTCAGTAATGTTAGCTTTTATTACCTATATTGCCAAGGGTGGGGTATATGACTTTCCTTATTAATTACTCACCACTCTGTGAGAGCACATGGATTCTTACTCTGAATGTGTTTCTGATGCAACTCCAACATTCCAGCTCTTGCCCTGAATTCTACCCATGCCCTTACAATACGAGTGCTTCCTAGTCTGCACCCCAGGATTAAGTGTGGCTAGAGGCAAATGTATGCTTAGAGGATGGAAAAATGGAGATGTGAGTATGAAATGTGGGACACCCTGGAATAGAATGCCTTCAGAGGCATGGTAAATTAGGCATGAGGCAAGAGAAGGAGGTCTCCACTACTAACAGAGCCAAAGGCTCTCTCTTTACCAGGGTGGAGAAAGGGTCCCTGGTGAATTCTTCTAGCAGGAGACAGAGAAGCAAAGTCTATTCATAATGGTGGGAACATGTCCCTTTGGGATGTAGCTTGCTCTTCTGGAGATCAAGTCCAGATGTTCCCAGTACAATCCTTAGGTCCTAGTCTTCTATAGTCTAGAATGCTGCCCAGTGGTAGGGCTGGGGTTTCCTACTCCTTTCTGTCAGGCATCTTTGGCATCTTTGAAATCTCTAGTCCTTGTTCCTCTCATGCTTTGCACACACACACACACACACACACACACACACACACACACACACACACACACCACAATGTATAGGAGGGACATTGTTATTTCCTGTAGCACATATCTTACCATAAGTGGCTCACCCATAGTCCCTCACTATCTCTCACTGATTCTCATGTACACAAGCCTGATGGTTTCTGACTGCAGATAATTGTAACTCGTCCCTCTGGACCCTGTGGACAGATCACAAGTGTTGAAATTCACACTGTCTGGCAGTGACTATTAGCAACTGGTTGATAAATGCCTCTATTCTTTGGTCCCTGTGAGAATAATTCTAAAGAGTGTTGTACACTCTCTCCCATGGGTCTTGTAGATAAACAACCCCCCACCCCCCACCCCCGCCCCTGCACCAGCAGTAACCTGCTCAGTGACAACTTAGCTTCCCTTCAGCTCCTTTTTGCAGCAGTACTTGTAGCATGAATCTCAGAAGGTCTTATTAATAAAATCAAACCTGAGGCCAGTTATTGGAGTGAATGCTGGAAGATCCGAGAAGCAGAACAAGCTACAGCCACCTCACCTTGCAATTCCTCAGCTGATCCTGTTTCCTCAGACTGGAAGCCTCTGTGTCCTCATTCAAATGGCTCTCAGCTGAACTGCTGCTCAACCCCTGAAAGCTTAACCAGCCAACTTCTTCTAGTTTCTGGTCTTCACATCTTATGTATCTTTCCTTTCTACCACCACTCCCTGGGATTAAAGGCTCACTTCCTGGGATTAAAGGCGCGTGTCACCATGCCTGGCTGTTTCCAATGTGGCCTTGAACTCACAGAGATTCCAGAGGGATTTCAACCTCTGGAATGCTAGGATTAAAGGTGTGAGTGCCACCATTTTCTAGCCTCTGTATCTAGTGGCTGTTCTGTCTCTGACCCCAAATAAGTTTATTAGGGTGCACAATATTTTGGGGAACACAATACCACCACATACTTATGTTCTGGTACTTCCCAGGATGGCCACCAAAGAAGCTGCTAGCACTCACTTGTCTCGTGACCTGCATCCAGGGTGTCCAGTGTCCAGTTAACTTACTTTCTGTAAGCCAAGCTCTCTTCTGAGAAATTCACGGTGCAGAGGAGGAAAGAAAAGTTCACGTAGTGAGCTGTCACCTGGAGTGCTCTGGCTTCTGGCTGGTCTTGTCATTCCACCTCCCGTGACCCCCCATTTCCTCACTATTCCTAAGCCAAGTGAATGCCTTTGTTGCTCCTTCATCGGACCGAACTCTTTCTGACCCCAGGCCCTTGTCTCATGTCATCTGCTTATAAGACCTTTATCCCATCATTCAGCCCAGGTGTACTCTCAACCTTCAGGTTTTAGCTTAAATGTCACATCTTCAGAGAAGCCGTTCCTAATCACCTCACCTGAGGTGGTCTCCCTTCATCCCCCACCATTCCACCTGAATATTTCATTCATTTGCTGACTTAATAGCCTTCATAGCAATTCATAATTTCGGCCTCCATTGTTTATTTGCTTCTTTAATGACTATCCTCTTTCCTAACACAGGCAGACACGAAGTCTGTTTGATTTACTTTTGTATCCCAAGTGCTAAACAGTGTACCTGGCACATAATAGACATGTAATGAATATTCCTTCCATCAGTGGATAGATGAAGCTCCCGGCCAGTACTTCTTGCCTTCCATTAGTCCTATTTGTGTGCTCACCTTGCCCTCACCAAATACTCAGCTGTGTGATTAGATTCTCTGTAGGGTTGTGGCCATGTTTTCTTCTCCCTGTCCCCAAAGAACTTTAAGGTGATCAATTAATCAAATTCTATTTGTTGAGAGGACAAATGGAAGGAGAAAGATGAATAATTCAGAAGTCGCGAGGCTTTGTTGCTCTCATTCCGTGGCAAGAGGTTGGAATAGAGACCAACCTCTTGGTATCTCAGTTTCAGCAACTGTACAGTGAGGACAGGGATCGTCTCCAATTCACAGAGCAGACTTTGTATGGAAAGGGCCCTATAAACTGCAAAGTGCTACACACACACACACACACACACACATGCCCCCCCAAAAAACACTTACTTAATTCCCATGTGAGTTTGTGAATTGCCGCACAGTCCCCAGCCATTGGCAAAGCAAAGAGCAAAAAGAAAAAAAAAGTTAAGGTTTGAGAGTGTGCCAACAGTCTCTTACTATGTCCTGTGTGTTGCATGTTCCCTCAGTGCACCAGAGGCAGGAAGCCAGAGCAGGAGCTGCCTGGACCAAATGAGGCTACCACACATGTGTCCTTTAATTGCCTACAGCTGGATTCACTCATCGACTATGGGGGGGGGGGGGGGAGTTGATTCAGGACAGTGGACACCAGGAACTTCAGCACCAGAAACCTCAGCAGAGCCTAAACTAGGCCTCAGGAATCCACTCTGACCCTGTGTGGGGTACAACCCAAGAGGAGCCTCATTTGATGGGTCCTCAAACAAAGCACAGTAGAGTGAAGCAAAGGATGGCAGAAACTGTGGCTGACCTGGCTTTTGGGCATAATAAAACCAGAAAAGGCCACAGTTTAAGTGATGTGGGGAGGGTGGAGGACCTAGAGAAATAGATGAATCTTACGTTTGACCACCGCCTCACTCGTCTGAGACATTAATTTCAGAACACAAAAGCATATTGCAGGAGTCAGGGAGAACTCAAAAGCCTCCTGAAGAGGAGGCTCACAGGGTTCACCTTGAGATTCCCAGTTAGGAGGGTAGGTGGACCTTTGGTAGCCAGCAATCCTGAGTTTGTGTCTCTCTTCCAGACAGTATTAGCCGTGTGATTGAGGTGACTGTTTAAACCTCTCTGATGTCGTATTTCCCATCTACACTATGAAGGTAACACTACCTTTGTTGCTACATTGTTAAATCAGTATTCACTATTAATTTGCTGTCCTTTATTTTTCATTTTGCCCCACACCCACATCTTTGCCTCATCAGGAGGGGAGTACCTATTTATCCCCTTTTTATTAGGGTGTGACTGGCTTGGTTGGTGATTTATAAATAGAAATGCCATCCATATATCCAGGATATAATCTGGCAAAATGACCAAGGGGGGAAAGATATATGATCCAGAGCCAAACCAGCCCAAACAGGATCTTGCAGTGAAAAGTAATATTTTGAAGCAAGCCAAACTCCACCCAATACACAGATGATGTACGTGGCAGTCACAATTGTTTCAAGACACTGAGCTGTGGGGTGGTTTGTTACACACCAATAGCTAACAGATTCATCCGTCAAAACACACCCACTTCTCTGCTTTCTCATTCAACCTGCATTACGTCATGTGTGTACCTTTTGAGCAAAGCTTCTGATACAGATAGAAATCCGAGTCACCAGAGGCTCTTCCTCCCCACCCCTGAAGGCGAGGTTCCTCTGCTGATTGCAACCAGCTTCTGCCTTATCTTGTGTTCCCAGTCTCTGCTTTGGAGACGCCCTCAGTGACCAGAGAAAGAAGTGTTTTCCTTTCTTATTTTGTGTGCCTGGTGCCAATTAAATCAAATTTATGGAATTTACTCTGGTTGGTAATTATCCTGGGAAATTTATTTTGACCTGTTTATGAGGCTTCTCTGCCATCCTCTCTTCCCCCTCCCCCACCTTTCCTAGCTGTGGGGCAGAATTATGACAGCAAAGTCTCCACTGCAAAGGAGAGAAGCTAATGCATTATTTATTTCTTTGTATTTGTATTTATGAAGACAGGAAAGGGATTTCAGGCCATTCAAATCTCTTATTAGAAAGGAGGGGAGTAGCATGGACTTGGATTCTTGAGCTGCCATAAACTTGACTATCATCATGTTCAAAATGAAACTAATTGTACTCCTAAGCCCCGGGTCGTTCTTACAAGGCCACATGGCTCATTAGTTTATTCTGTTATTTATGCATCCTTCATTTTCTATGCCAGTGGTGATAACGCACAGGAGTGCTGGGGATGAAAAACTTGGTTCAAAAATGATTTCTGTCAGGATTGTGTGTGATCATGCATAAGCCTCTCAACCCCTCCCTATAGTCTCAGTTCTTATCTAAAAAGTGAGTGCGATGATTGGCTACCTCGTGTATTTACAGGTTACCTCCAAGTGAGAGGTTCTCAAGTGTTATTGCTCATTAAAGGCTTGCTCTGTGTTTCTGGGGGCCTCCATTGCACTCTGTGCTGGGGATCCAGACTAGCAAGACATAGCCCACTATTGAGCAGTCTTTTTCAGGCATGGAAAAAAGTTCCTGAGTGGGCCACAGAGTTCTATGGAGGAAAGTGGAATTCAGTCAACCCAGCCAAGGGTGTGAAGTCAAAGAAGACTTCCTGAAGGAGGTGATACTTAAACTGGATTTATTGTTCTCACCCCTGCAGGGATGATTGTCCCCAAAGTCCACAAAGTTCCTCATGTCCAGAAGAAATGAGGGGGACTTAAATGGCCCAAGAAGACAGACAGCTCATAGTCATTAATCCCCTGGCATGACCCTTGTATATTGTCACAACTTTTCTTACTTGATCTTCATAAGCAAGTAAGGTAGCTTTCATATGAGGAAATCAAGCCTCAGAGAGGTTGACATGCCCAGAATCACAAAATTAGCAAATATGTAAAAAGTGGAGTTCAAAGGCAGATTTCTCAATAATTGGCATATCTCTCTCTGCTCTGTTCCTTTGTCACATTTGAAAGGAAAATAATGAGTTAATTGGGTTGCTTTAAAAAAAAAAAGGGGGGGGGAAGCAAAAGCCACCAATAGGGTGTCGATATCATGCACATCCCAAAAGCTCAGAGACAATCAGAAAAGAGGGATGGGGTAGGGGTCAAAAGACTGTGAGAGACAGAAGTCCAGGTAGGACCAGAAGAAAACAGTGTCCTCTGGACATGACACATCACTGCACTTGTGAACTCCCAGCAGCTGGCTGCCCACATAAGACCTGCACAAGATCAAGCCAGTAAACACTCTAGGGCAGGTGGAGGGCGTTCAGGAACCTCCATCCCTAACTGGGGAGCTGCGGACAGTTGATGGCTTCTGGGCAAGGGAGAGTCAGTTTTCTTTAGGTCAACAATGCTCCATGGATGACTCTCACATCTGTGAGTGTATAGGGAGCACAAACTGGACTCGGTGGGTTGTTTGAAAGAAGAAGAGAGGGAGGGGAGGTGGGATGGAAACAGAGAGAGAGAGAGAGTATAAAGTTGGGTAGGGAGGTGGGGTGGATCTGGGAGGAATTAGAAGAAAAAAAGGGTACTGAATATGATTAAAATATATTATAAAAAGTTCCCAAAAGTTAATAAAAATACTATATTTTTTAAAAGAAGGAAGATCCAGTTCTGCCATCTATTCTCTCTCACAGTTCTGAAATGCCATTAATAGTAATCATTAAGTGAGTCATAATCTAAAATCAGAATCAGAAGTGAGACTCTATCATTCCCAAAGCTTATAGGACTTTCCTTTTCTCAACAATTCTGATTCTACCACCCTTCAAAAAATTTCTACCCAAAGTCCATAGTGACAATATCTTAGATCAGAGCTGGTATCCATATCAATTAGGTTGAAATTTTCTTTGGAAATCTAAGAGTTTAAAAATTAATTCTCTATTTCTTCTGCCTTTAAACTTGGAACAGAAAATATTAGATTATATTGCAATAATATAGCAAAGATGTGAGTATATTTAACCTTTAAATTGTGACACATTAGAGGGAAGGAAAGGGAAAGAAAAAGAATCAGGAAGGAAATGGGAAGTAGTTGGGGAAGAGACCACAGAGGGGAGGAGAAGCTAGGGTCACAAAAACCAGACCCAAAGAGAAAACAGACAAACACAAGAGAGAAACGTTATGAAAGAAGAATCTTAATCATGCTCTCCAAAGAAACAGACCAATAGAGATGGAAACAGTGATAGTGAACCAGAAGATATTCATATATAAGAAGTCTTATGAGAACTGGGCAGTGGTGGGACCCAGTCCAAACCCAATGCCTAAGAACTAGAAGCTCTGATGACCAAGGCCCAGAGACAATGGAGGTTGTACACACATCAGGAAGACTAAGCACCATCACCCTTCCTCTACCTTTTTTAGCAAAACAGATTGGAGGACTGTAGCTAGAGTTTTCCTGCCTGGCCCATGGTCGGAACAAATCTCTCTCACCTGCCAGTCCCTCAGCCGCTCAGACCCAACCAAGTAAACACACAGAGACTTATATTGCTTACAAACTGTATGGCCATGGCAGGCTTCTTGTTAACTACTTCTTCTATCTTAAATTAACCCATTTCTATTAATCTATAAGTTGCCACGTGGTTCGTGGCTTACCGGTATCTTAACATCTTCTCATGGTGGCGGCTGGCAGTGTCTCTCCGCCTCAGCCTTCCACTTCCCAGAATTCTCTTCTCTGCTTGTCCCGCCTATACTTCCTGCCTGGCTATTGGCCAATCAGTGTTTTATTTATTAACCAATCAGAGCAACACTTTTGACATACAGTACATCCCACAGCAGAGGACTCCATGCTCACTGATCTGGTTAATCTTTCCTTAGTCTACAGATGAAATATTAATCTCTTCCAGAAATGCCCTCACACATATATCCAGAAATCATCTTATGCCAGGAACCCAGGCATCCCATAGCTCAATCAGGATGACATAAAATCATCACAAGAAGAATGATGCTGAGCAAGAATATAGCAGAATCCAAAGCGTGCTGGGGAATGGGGTAGGGGGGTCGGCAAGTTATCAGTTCCAGTGTGAGGCCCCACTTGGTCACAGCGTTCAACTGTTTCCTTGTTTCCTTTAGTGAACTGATTGTTCCATAATCTTAAAGAGTTTTTCTACTGTTCTGCCCCTTAAAGGACCTCAATACAGCAGAAAGTCCTGTCCAGAAGAAAATTATTCTCAGGACAAACATAAGCATCTCTCTAAAACCTGAGTGAAATAAGATTCAGCACAAAGGCTTTCTCTGTTTGCTAATTTGGAGTGTTACAAGAAAACCACTTTGCTTCAAATTCCATACCCTCCCTAGAAAGCCAAGTTCAATGTGCCACTTCTCTGGAGGACCTTTAAAGTCTAGGATATTGAAAATAACTCAACCAAACCAGTTCTTAGGTAGAAAGGACACTGAAGAGAAGCAGGGCAGGAATGAATTGGTTTTTCTGAAATCCAGGAGGCTTTCTATATGAACTAGCCAGCCACACTCGCTGCCTGACGGAGCCACAGCCAGCTCTAAGTTTCTCTTGAGGTATTTTCTTTTTTCCCAGAGCTGTAGCTCTTGCAGCCTTCTGGTGTGCAAGCAGAAAGAACTGAAGACCATGGAAGATAAGCCCATCTGGTCTGATACGCCACGCTGTGGGCTCAGTTGCTACCAGAGCTCAACTTGTTAGACTGAGATAGGTGTTCCCTCACACTTAAGGGGCCACACAGCAAGAAAACCTGAAAGAAGTTCTTGTCTGTTCATGTCCCTCTGTCTCTTCACCCTGGAAGCATCCAGTCAAGGCCAGGCTAGATACTTGGTCAAAGGTGACCAGGAGAAGCAGAGATCTGGAATCTCCATTACTGCCAGAGACCCCCATGTACATGGAACAACATCATTAGAATGTAGCCAATACTGCAAGCACCCTTGTCCTTCTCCTTCATTTTACTACCAAAAGGAGAAGAGGGAGGAGAGGCAAAATATATAGAATTTTGCCGGGCGGTGGTGGCGCACGCCTTTAATCCCAGCACTCGGGAGGCAGAGCCAGGCGGATCTCTGTGAGTTCGAGGCCAGCCTGGGCTACCAAGTGAGTTCCAGGAAAGGCGCAAAGCTACACAGAGAAACCCTGTCTCGAAAAACCAAAAAAAAAAAAATAGAATTTTTAAAAAGTCAGTGTTGCAGTTTTAATATGAGATGTCCCCTTCGAGCTCATGCTTTACGTGTTGGTACTATGCTGAAGACTGTGGGTAGGCCTATCTCTTCTTGGTTTCTTTGTCCTGTTGCTGTTTTTCTGGTTCCTGACAGAAGCAACGTAAGGGAGAAAGGATTTCTGGTGGCTCACACTGCCATGTTACAGTTCATCATAGCGGGTGTAAGTGAGACACAGGGAAACCACTTGACTAGACTGTTCCATGGGTAGAAAGTTTGTTGAGGGGACAAATTGCTGGGCTGCCTCAGAGAAGAGAGGACAGCAGCTGGTGGAAAAAGCCTTGTCAGTTTTGTTGGGACAGTAGAGGCGGGAGGTGGAGAGATGGCCAGAATAGCCTGGGCGTCAGCATGGGGATTTTGAACAGCTGTGGACTGCTCAGGTTAATCGGGAACTGTATGCCCTTTGCCAGAGGTAGACTGTTGGGGTCAGATAAGTGAAGTGTGGCTTCCTAGACTTCCTAAACTCCCCTCAGGACATTCCTGAGGAACGCTGAGTTTAGGTTTCTGTTTACTCAACAGCAATCCTTTCGTTTACCCAGTCGGAGTCCTGCCTAGGTTGGGCCCAGGATGTTATTTCAGGGCACTGTCAGCAGCACTGCCTTTCTGGGGGGCCCATTTTGTGACCCAATTGTAGAGAAGTCATAGTGGCAAGAACTTGAGGAAGCAGATCACACCAAATCCAAAATCAGGAACAGAGCAACGCATCTATGTGTGCTCGCATTCAGCTTGCTTTCTCCACTTCATGCAGTGCAGAGTCCCCTAACCAGGGGATGTTCCTGCCCACAATTAACATGGGTCTTCCCATATCAATTAATTAATCAAGATAATTCTGCACAAGCGTGTTCAGAAGCGGATCTCCCAGGTGTGTCTAGATTTTATCAAATCTACAATTAGCACTAATCATCACAGCCTGCCTGGTGGAAACGGGCCACTAGGATAGCTTTGAAGGTTATACTGGCCTCCTGGTTCCAGCCTAACATCTCTGCTTCTTGGCCACTACCATATAAGGGGAACCCTCCACAAGCTCCTGCCCCCACCAACTCCACCATGCCATGCCTTCCCTTCCATGATAAAAAATTTTAGCCAAAATAATCCCTTCTTGCCTAAAGCTGACTATCAGGTATTTTGGGCATAGCCCCAAGAATAAAATCACTACTCTTTCAGAGCCAAAGCCCCCCTGTATATAATTACTGCATCCTTTCTTCTCCCCAGAAGTAAGTGTTAGTTAATAAGTAGCCTTCTGCTCTTCTTGTGCATTGGCCTACCTGTCTGCATATGTCTAAAGTTTAGGGGTGATTTTATGTGGGTAGGTAGGAATATGTTCTATAATTTTCTCACTTCCTTTTGGTATTCATCAATGTATCTTTCCAGCATTCTAATAATACATATCAGAATGTAGAGTTTCCCTTTATTATCTTCAGTTACTGCAATAGTGTGATGGCTAAATAGAATGTTTCCAGTCTCTCACCATGAGGAACCATGCTGAACTACACGGTCCTAAGGCATGTGTCTAACCCAAGAGCTCAAGCATTTCCATTTATGTCTTGGAGAATTGCTAAGACAGTTTTCTAGCTGAGGCTCACATAAGGGAGGAGTGTTTCAATATTACATGAGATGTTAGAAAGAGCAGGCTGAGACATTAAGGGTCCTGTAGACTAGGCTAGGCTGCTCTAGGACCTGACACACTAGAACTGTCTATTTGAACAACCCCAAGGCAGTCTGAAAGGATGAGGTTGTTATGACTCTGTGATGAGTAGGTAGGTACCGAAGTTTAAAGGCAAAGGAAACCCTACCAGTGATGAGGCAACATTAGGGTTGTCAGGTGTCCAAATAGAGAGAAGTAGAAGACCTACCCAGCTTTGAGCCTAAATACTGCACCTCAGCCCTGGCTTGCCAGTCCTCTGCCTGTGCAGTTTCATACATAAAATGGACTTGGTGGTTTCTACAGTACAGGCTTATCATGACAAGCAAAACACCTAATATCCATGATTGTGATTAATGAGAGGACTAGGTAGCCAGACCAGAGCCATGACAGGTTTCTAATAGCCCTGCCAGGGACCAGGCCTTAGTTTCAGTTTACTGGAACTGGCTGGAGCTGAGCAAGCAGTTCTCAGGAAGAACACAACTCAGGGGCAACCAATCAGCAGGTGTCCCACAGCCTTCTGCTAGCTAAAGATAGCTTTTCCTACCTCCAGTCAACAAGTCACGGGCCACTACAGCCACCAACCAATCAGCTCCCAGATTAATCTTTCCTCCACCAATCAGCACCAGATTAATCCCTCCTTCCTGGAATTCCCCTAACTACACTTAAAAGGAGCTTGCAACCTTCCTTCTTGGTTGCTATTTGCCACCACAGCATGCTGGAAATAAACACTCTTGCTAAATTCCATATGTACTGTTGGTCTTTCTTGGGGGCTTCTCTCGGACCCTAACAATTAGCATCTCTTGGCCTTTTCTTATGTGTCAGGGATTCTGCTTAAGCATTTTTCCTGGATCACATACCTTGAAGCTCACAGAGCCCTGTGAAGGAGGCCCCATTTTTGTTCTCCTTTTACAATCAAGAAACTGAGACCCAGAAATTAAGGCTTTGCCCTAAGTCACCCACCTAGTAAATGACAAATTCAGGAATTGAATCTAGGTGTCTTGGCTCAAACTCCTGACCACAGGAAAGATAAGCAAGCCTGTGAGTACCGTGACCTGAGCATGCACTTCCCAGACAGACCAGAGCAGGACACCAGAGGGAAATGGTCCAAGAAAGGCAAGAAGCAAATCAAGCCCCAGCTGGAATGTGCTTGAAAGGACTCTAGCCAGGCCCAGCCTGGCAAACATGGCTCTGGCAAGCCTTGCCCTTCTTCCCCATTCCTTCTGCCTTGCTAAAAAACAGTTAAATTTCATTCCCAAAGCTAGCCACCAAGGTATATTTCCTTGTTTGTCTGCTTTCTCCTCCTGGGACTGACTATCAAGGTCCAGCTATCAAAATACTAAAGTCCAGCAATCAGAAGCCCCCTTTGGTTCACCTAATTAACATTCCCAATCAAAATATCCCACGGCATCCTAGCCCATTCTAACCCAGCCCTCCCCTTTTTCTCATCTTAAAAATTACACAGCAAGGTCGTTGGTTGCTGTTTTTCTGCCTGAGTCAAAAAGCAGCCACGATAACTTTTCTTCCCCATTTAATTAAGGGTCTCTTTTTGAAGACGGGGGTTTGGGTGTGGTTTGTGCCTAATCCAGGTGAAACCCCCCATGCAGAGGTCCCCTTCTGTTCAGTTTTAAGGTGTGTTACATTTGTTTGTGCTGTGAAAATTTTTTTTAATGATGCAAAGATGTGTTGCATTCTTTTATGTTGCATTTGTTTAACTCTGTGAAGCTGTGTTACTGTGCCTGTCTAAAATGCTTGCTGGTCTAATAAAGAGCTGAACAGCCAATAGCAAGGCGGGAGAAAGGATAAGTGAGGCTGTCAGGCAGAGAGAATAAATAGAAGAAGAAATATGAGAGGAAAAGAAGGAGCAAGAGAAGGAGGAGGACACAGGGACCAGCCATCCAGCTATACAACTAGCAACAGAGTAAGAAAGAAAGACATACAGACATAGAAAAATGTAAAAACCCAGAGGCAAAAGGTAGATGGGATAATTTAAGTTAAGGAAAGCTGACAAGAAACAAGTCAAGCTAAGGCTGGGCATTTATAATTAAGAATAAGCCTCCATGTGTGATCTATTTGGGAGCTGGGTGGCACCCCCCTCCAAAAAAAAAAAAAAAGAGTAAAGAGCCAAAAGGAAAAAGAACTAAGAGCAAAGGAGTAAAGAAAACAACAAACACCAGTGCTGGACCCTAGCAACTGCAGAATTTCCATGCTTAGTCTCCAAGGCTGGAGTGTCAGGTTCCTCTGCTCATGGGCCTTTAACTGCAGCTAGGCTACACCAGAGTTAACCAGCCCCACAGAAAGCTGCAATGTTTGGGGCCTGCAGAGCCCCATTGGAAGCACACTAACCATAATTTGCACCATCCATCACCCTTGCTCCCAGAAGGAGACAGGCTCTGGTTGGAGATTTAAACAAGCTGTTTCCTGGCAGAAACCAGTGCTGGTGACACAGTCAGCCTTGCTAGGGGTCTGGATGGGAAATGGAGAGCTAAGAATCAGGCAGGTTTTCTGAGCAAAGAAGAAAGGGGGAGAGGAGAAGCAGGGGGGAGAAAAAATTAAATTAAAAAGACAGATAATGGAAGATACTGAGTTTGTTGGAAGACAGAGGAGGTCAGTGCATGAGAAAATTGTTCCCTCAAATGGAACTCTCTAGATCCCTTTGGAAAGTCTGATACTAATAGAAGATGATAGATAGGTAGGTTTGTAGATAGGTAGGTAGGTAGGTAGGTAGGTAGGTAGGTAGGTAGGTAGGTGGATGGATGGATAGATGGATAGATGGATGGATGAGTGGGTGAATGATAGCTGGATAGATAGATAGATAGATAGATAGATAGATAGATAGATAGATAGATAGATAGATAGATAGATTTATGCATATGGATATATACATATACTTACATATTTTAATTTTGACAAGTCCCTAAAAAAATATATGTATGTTTTGGATTATTTATCTACATACTGGCCTCAGTGGAGCCTATGAAAGGCTGTGAACTATGGTCCAGAGCTGCCTGTAGGACCAGACTAGCTCCAAGACCTTGCTTGAAGTCACAGCAGGCTTGCTTTCTTCATATCACCGGCCCTGCTGCTTCTTTTCTGCTCTCTCCTAGAAACTCTTCTCTTACAAGCAAATCTTCACCTCAGGGCTTGCTTCTGGGAACCCAACCTAGGACTACAATGACATGTAAGTACAATGGCTACTTCCTGGTCTGGAGTATAAAAACTCACATATGCTCCTCCAGATGCTTTTCATCTCAGGCTAACTAAAAGGAATGGAGAGTGGAGGGTTAACTTGGAAGACCCCAGTGATAGCAGAGCCTCTGTCAACCTAAATCCTTGAGTTATCATGTAAATGATATATGGTATAACCATATATGTGCTAACCAGAAACACCTTGCTGGACTCTGAGGTGAGGGAGAAACAAACTCTCCATGGGCTGAATTGTTGGGGTGTTGTATTTATTTGTTATGGCAGCTACTGTCACCTACAATAAAATAGAAGCTGGAAAGCCTTCAGTGAGGTCCATGTGGGGAAGACACAATTGAGAAAATCCAGGTACACCCCTAGGTTGGCTCCAGGGAACCCAAGCAGTTTGGACCCATAAGTTCAAAGTACCTGTTGCAGAATAAGAAGATTGTAGGTTCCTCCACCAGGACCTAAATTTCCAGAAGGTAATGCTGCAGAAACTCCTAAATGTCAGGGATTCTTTCAAAAGAAGGTCCTTCAAAGCAATCCATCTAATGCCCCTCTAACAAGGATTAACATTATTATTAATATAGAGGCTGCTTATGATCATTTGTTCTCCCTCTCAATTGTAAGGGAAAATGATGCTTGCTCTATGGGAAGACCCCTGACACAACCTTTGTAGCTGAAGTTTTCCTGTGCTTTCCTGGCACCAAGGACCCACAGCCACTTATAAAATTCCTGTGTCCCACCTGGTCCTGTATCTACTCAGACCCAAGTAAACTCACAGAGGCTTATATTAATTAAAACTGCTTGGCCATTAGCTCAGACTTACTACTGACTAGCTCTTACCCTTAAACTCAGTCCATTTTTGTTCATCAATATTTTGCCACATAGTCCATTGCTTTACCTGTGTGCCATTGCATGCTGCTCCCTGGACGGTGGGCTGACATCTCCTTTATTAGCCTTCCTCTTCCCAGTATTCTCTTTATCTGCTTATCCCGCCTATACGCCTATACTTCCTGTCTGGCTAATGGCCAATCAGTGTTTTATTAAACCAGTGTACAAAAGCATTATACCATAGCAAACCTTTGTTGTGGAAAAGATGGAGAAGAGGAAGTTGAGAGAAATAAAAAACACTATGGAGATCACTGCATGGGGAAGAATATTCACAAAGAGAACCAAGACCATAGGGTTGGAAAGTCAGGAAGAGAAACAGAAGAACTGGATGACTGGATGTTAGGAGGGTTCAACAAGGTTGGTAGTAAACACAGAAAAAGAGCCCACATGGTGGCTACCCTATTAGGCAAAAAGGATGAGGCAAGAAAACCATGAGTTCAAAGCCAGCCTGTGTTACAATTTTGTGCCTGCCATGAAGACACCCTGTACTTGGAAGGAGGAAGCAGGAAAAACGCTATGAATTTTGACTCAGCCTGAGTTGCAGAGTAAGATCCTGTCTCAAGAAATACAAATCTTTTCTGGTTGGATTTGAAGCCTGTTCCACCAAAGAAAACTCATGTCTGGCAATATATACCAGGTCAAAAGCCCATGGCTATGGAGGTCATAAACCCTGTGGATGGGGAGCATGCTGTTACTATCCTGCTAAACAGGTGTGTTGTCAACCTGCCTTCTAAATGTCTGTGCTCATAACTACAGATTAGTGATCTCAGTCTTCACAGAAGTGTCTCTCTATAGTGGGCAGCAGTCAGTGCAGACTCACAACCCATCAACATGCTGAGATGACATGACTTGGACTGCTCATTCCTAAATGAGATGCTTCTATAGAGCCCTACAAGGCTCAGAGAACATGGCAGAAGAGGGCAAGCGGGTGGACAGAAAGAATGTAAGAGCCAGAGGATGGGAAGGAGTTAGTTCACTGCTTCTGGACATGATGTGGCCATTGAACTCATGAGCTCACAACAGCTTTAAAATTACCTGCACAAGATCAAGCCAGTCAATAATTTCAGTATGGATGGAAGAAGGACTTTTATATTCCATCCCTAACAGTAGTTACTAGCTGTTGATGGCAGCTAGGGGAGAGAGAGTCGTTTTTTTTTTTTTTTCAGAGATGTGACATCAAGTAGGTTGCTCAGACCTGTACAGATGACACTAATTGGACTCATTCACACACACACACACACACACACACACACACACACACACACACACACACACATTTTAAGGTAGGAGGGGCATTGTTGGGAAATCCCTGGGAAGTGGGAAGGGGAGTTTGGAGATAGACATGATCAAGATACATTACATACATGCATGAAGTTGTCAAAGAATAAATAAAATATAATTTGTAGAGGAAGAGCAGGAGGCATGAATTAATGCTCAGATGGGTGCAGCTGCCATCTGGATGGACAATGGCAATAGAGACTTAAAGAGAGAAAATTTTATTACAATCCCATGATCCTTACTGCATTGATGATGGTCTCTATTACTGACATTTCCTCAAGAGACAAGTGAAGACTTGAAATATTCATGCTAGACTGTTTCCAGGAACCTAGTACCACAAGTAGCTGGTCCATTTAGACCCTGAGAGATTTCTAGCCACTTTCACTGGTCTCCAGAATTTTGTAGGAGAGTCCAGCACACTTCTGTCCATTTGCATGATTGAAAGCATGGAAAATCTTTTAGCCCAGCAAATTCCTGGACCTCTATAATGAAATTTAACCCCTTTTTACTGTCCAATTCTGTACCCCTAAGCTGTCTGCCTGTGTCTCTGGCACTTACTGTCATGGTATGACTGTCAAGGTAACTGATAATTTTTTTTACTGTTTAACTTAATTTTAAAGTTTTGAGAGTAATTATTGTGTATTTTATTATATTCATTTATTTATAGTGTATATGTGTGTGCCTGCGGGTATGTATGGGCACCACATGCCTGCAGGAGTCCATGGAAGTCAGCCATGTATGCCCTGGAACTGGAGTAACAGAGGATTGGAGCTCTTGTGTGGGTGGTGAGAACTGAACCCAGGTCGTCTGCAAGAACAGTAAGTGCCCTTAACTTCTGAGTCATCTCTCTATCCCCAAGTACTGTCTTTTTGATATTTACCTATCTGTCTTATACCCAATAAATGTAAATATTTCTGTCTTGTCCATCACTCCCTTCTCTCTCTCTCTCTCTCTCTCTAGTGCCTTTAAGATTATCTGATTCATGGTAGATGCCTGGTAAATGTTTGCTGAGGGAATGAATGAATCAGTCTATCTATCAAATTTGAGTAGCTAATACTCATAGTCTCTGGGTAAGGCAGGTCATAGCATGCCTCATTACTCTTCAGGTTTTCTCACGACCATCCATCTTCGCAATGAAATTGCTCTGTGCTTACAGGTGGGACCAATTTTAAACCATGACACACTGAGGTGAGAATGACAAAGAATGAGCAAGGAAGCCAGAGCTGAAACACACTTATTCTACTTCCTGAGTCGCCACAAAGCCTCCGGTGATAGATATCTCATATTTCTACATCAAATGCAAATCTAACATTTTGATTAAAAAAATACACTCTTATATAAGAGCAAGACAGTGAGTCCAGAATCATGGATTCCCACTCCTCTGGTCACCAGCACAATGGCTTTTTAGTCAAGTTACATGACATCTTTAAAATCTATGTTCCCTCATCAGTAAAATGAGCATGATGGCATCTCTACCTTATAGGACATGTGTGAAGCTTTGCAAAGACCATCTTTGTAAACAGAACCCAATATGAACTATAGCACATGCATGATGGTGATAGAAAGAGAGAAACCACATTCTGAGATTTTCTGTTTGACAACAAAGAACGCCCTATGGGTCTCTAGTGGCCTTCGGTTTCATCAAAGGGAAGAATGGAGCCATTCATAAACTCACTGGCCCAAGCTATCTCCTCAGTCATTCCCTCCTTCGTTCACAAAGTTGATGAGGGCAAGAGGGGGAGGCTTTTGTGTGGTGTGCCTGATGGCTTCCGGCAGTAATGAAGAAAGGACAGTTTCATCCACTTACGATAACTGGAAAACTTACAATTGTGACTCGATCTGTAACAGAAGAAAAATGTACTGTTTCTGTCCCTTTTATTTTTACAGGGAATGGCAGAAAAAATTTAAATAGATGTAGAAGATTAAAGGCAAATGTTTAAATGTTCTTTTATAGGAATTGACGCCATTCTAGGTAATTTAATTTCAGTTGAGATGTTGCTGATAAAGCTGGAGAAGTTTCTGTTCTGAAGTGACCACCTCCTCAGGTGTTGTCTGATCACATGATCCAACTGCTACAGCAACAAACTCTTAGGAAACACAGATCTGCTGCCTGAGTGAAGAAGCTAATTGTTACTCTAAAAAGAAAAATGGTGTGTTAAAATTATACGGTATGTCAAAATACAACATTCTTGCAATGATACTTACATTTCATGGGTTTTTAAATATCTTTCATAATATTTAAATAGTTTGAATGTGAGACTAAGCCACTTCAAAATGTAAGTTTTCTTGCAGCCTTTATAGCCCTTCATACAAAGCCTTATACAAAGATCTGATTGCTCTTTGAGACTCATCTATTAGAACACAGAGAGTGGGCGACTGAGTCAACACTGTAAAAAGATTTAAATTAATGTTTTCTCTTAAATGAAATTATCTGGATATTTCTGCAAGGAAAATGGTCAAGGGATCAGAATGGCCTGGATAATTACAGTCATTCCTAAAGTCATTCTGCTAAAGCTCACCTAACCCACGAGCCTCGGAGAATTTGTGAAAGGGGCCCTTTCGAAAATCAAAACACTGAGAATAATATTTTTCCCAAGGATTAGTGTCCACGTGATAGAAGAGGTCAATGGCTAACTTAAAAAATTAAAAATGAAAGAAATTCTTGGACCTAGAAGAAATTGCATGTTCAATAATACTTACATAGAGAATTTCAAGTTGTAAAAAAAAAAAATACTTTCAATAACATTTTATGTTTAATTGAAATAATCACTGTATAAAACATAGATCATAATATCTGTGTTTACAGATGAGAACACAAGAGGTTCAGAAGGGGAACTGTTTTGTTCAAAGTCAAACAACAGTAACTAATCTCTAGCTCTCTCTTTACCATGCTTACATTGAGGTATTTCTAAGGATAGGGTTGAGAACAAGTGATCCCAAAGAAATGATGCTGGCTAGTGACTCAATGTGCTGGCCTGGGTTCTGTCCTGCCTCAACATGGCTCAACAATTAGCATCAACTGCAAATGCTGGACCCCCATCAAATGACTTAGCTGCTCATTCTGACTTGCCCATCATTGTCCTCGACTGATTACTGCAAAGACAGGTCCTGGGCCTGTCTTCATGGACAGCGATGACAGGCAATTTAATGAGAGATACCTGATTTCAAAATTGTGTTCCTAGGCAATGTAGTGGCCCTGTGGACTCATGTTGGCCTTGTAGTAGACAGATGATGTCTCTGACTTGGTCCATTTACAAGCACTGATCACTTTTTGTTTGCCCTGTTTGTGTGGGTAGATTTGGGGACTTAAATCATGGTAGCTTGTGAATAAAAAAGCACCCTAGAAAATAAGGCTGTCAAGATAAAGCAAAGAGAGAGAGTAAGCTTACAGTTAGAATCCCATAAGGATGGAGAGAGTAAGTGAGCTACTCTGGGGTCTTTGAAACAATAAATTGAGATAATCAGGAGTTTAGGATGACTCAATAAAGTGCTTGCTACATGAGCATGGGAACCTGAATTCAGAGCCTCAGTACTCATGAAATGCCAGGCACAATAACATGGGCCTATAATCACAGCCCTAGAGAGGTAAAGATGGGAGGGTCCCCCCCCCCCCCCGCCCGGGGCCAGCTGACCAGCTAGTCTAGCCAATCTATAATGTCCAAGTTCAATGAGATACCCTGTCTCAAAAAATAAGATGGAAAGAGACTTAAGGTAATATCACTCTCAACCTCTGGCCTCCATACACATATACATACGTATGCATACACTTAAATAAACATACACAGGGTGAGCTCACACACACATACACATACACACACACACACACACACACACACACACACACACACACACACAAATAACTCACTAATTTACAGTTTACATTTAATGATTATATAAATATTTAAAAGCCATTGATATGTTCTAGAAACCTGAAATGGAGTTTGCATTCTATACATATTTTATTTCCTATTTCTTCTGATATAAGACTGTCTAGCATCCCCAGACTCCTGTTGGGTCCAATAAATGCCCCCAAGCACACATGCATGAAAGAGATTAAAATATCAGTATGAAAATAAACAGCTGGACAAAAAGACTCTTCAGACCTCAGAAATGAAACAGGAACTGTTAGAAAACAGGAGGAAAGTAAAAGCTGCCTGTGAAGGAAAGGGATTGGACCAATGGTCTAAGACCCTTGTCACCGGACGTTAATGCCCATGTACGGAATGCTCTGCTGAAGGAGCCAGTGAACGGTGCAGTCAAGGAAAAAGATAACAAAAAGAAAGTAGATAAACTCAGAAAAGGCAAAAGAGACTGGTGAACCTCTGGGCAAAACTAAGCAGTGATGTCATGAAATAATCCCAGTAAGGATGCTGGGTCTGGTGGTGACAGATTCAGATGTGAGGCTCATTGTCTGTAGAACAGTGACTAACAAAACAAGGCTCGTGCTCAGGGAGATGTAGTCCCAATGTCTTGCACCTGATGGGAATAAAGGAAAAGTGCCTAATTACAATCAATGTCAGAGTAAATATTAAACTTTCAGTGGAACACATGAACAGGAGGAAATTTTAAGAATGGCTAGTGAATGCAGGGGAAAGCCAAAAGACAACTTATTCTAGACTGGGGGAAAGGAGGGGAGGAGGGGCCAAAAGCCCAGCGCAGCAGGGCTGAAGCACAAACCATAGACACAAAGATAAACACAGCAGGAAGGAGAGCGGTGTCCTAGACAGCATGAGGTGCTTCCAGCGGGGTTTAAAACAACCCAACTGTAAGATGTTTAAAGCTGAAACACCTAAAACCCAGGGACAGAGTCATAACAAAGACACAAGCAGGTTCCCCAAGCAACTGAGGGGACAGTGTGCTCTCTTAACATTAGATGAAATCATTTTTAATGTAACAACCACTAAGGATAAAGAGAACCACTGCCAAAACCTTGCAAGAAGGCATTTTGGCACATACGAAAAGATACCAATTCGAAAACAAGATACAAAACATGCTCTGAACAAAATGAATAGCCTGAGAGAAGATACTTGCAGCCCACACAGCTGATAACTAGAATCTAGATTCAATAAGATAAAAACAAACAGCATAAAACAAGATGATATAAATGTGAATAACCAAGTAACAAAGTCTATGCATATTAAAAATAAATAAATAATGCCAGCCTTGCTAGTGAAAAAAAACTAAACAAATCAAAAAATGAATTAAGACCAGCCTTGCTTGTGAAAAAAAAAAAGAATATAAATTTTAGAAGAAAAAAAAGAGCACAATTGTACATTGATTAGATTTATAAATTTTTAAAGTTTGATAGTGACAAACACAGGTGAGGATGAAATGAATATAAAGCTTTCACAGTGTGGATGGGAAGGTAGCTACTCTTCCCTTGGAGAATGATCCAGTAATATTCAGCGCACTTGAAGATGTAGCTGCTGTGCATGGAGCCATTCCACTTGTCCATGTTCAGCCTGGAGCTACTCTTACAGTGTGCCCAAGGACACACACAGTCCTCAGTGCTG
The DNA here is from genome assembly GCF_049852395.1 of Peromyscus maniculatus bairdii. Taxonomy (NCBI): domain Eukaryota; kingdom Metazoa; phylum Chordata; class Mammalia; order Rodentia; family Cricetidae; genus Peromyscus; species Peromyscus maniculatus. Next base: position 146,062,537 of record NC_134855.1, read on the forward strand.
CAATTTACATAATAAAGTGCAAACAACTTAAATATTTCTCAGTAGAAGAACAGATAAACTGTGTTTATTCATACAACATTAAAAGTAAAGGGGCTGCCTTATATGAATCAAAATGAGAAATCTAAAAAATATATAATATTGGGTGAACAAGAAACAGCATGCTGCAATTGATATGTGTGGTGGGGTACCAAATTTGCAAATTTTTGAAACACAAAGAACACTAGTTTTATACAATTGAAGGATTCATACATATGGATACATGTACTGGCTCTGGAATAAATGGTTCTGGGGAGTGAGGGAAAGACCACAGGGAAGGAATGAGGAGAGTAACTATGTCTGTAATGACTTGTGTCTTTTGTTTAAAATTTCTTAAGTAGCTCTGGCCAGGAACGAGAGGCAGGACAGACCAGAGACCTAGGGTAAAACCAAACACGACTAGCAAAAGAAGAGGAGGAGGGGGGGGGGGGGAGGAAAAGAAAAATCAATGAAAATGATTCCTAATGATATTCTGCAGTACTCACAGACTGCAGCCTAACCCAGTTGAAATCAGAGAGGCCTCATCCAGCAACTGATGGGAGCAGATGCAGAGACCCACAGCCAAACATTAGGCAGAGCTCAAGGAACTCTGTGGAAGAGAAAGAAAAAGGATTATAGGAGCCAGAAGGGTTAAGTACACCACAGAACATGACCCACAGAATCAACTAGGCAGGAAGGACTCTTGCTCTTGGGACCCTTTTCCTACTATTGGGTTGCCTTGCTCAGCCTTGATATGAGGGTATGTGTCTATTATAACTTGTTATGCCATGTTTGGTTGATATCTCTGGGAGGCTTGCTCTTTTCTGAAGGGAAATAGAGAAGTGGAACTCAAGGGAGAGGAGGGAGGGCTGGGAGGAGTAGAGGGAGGGGAAACTATAGTCAAATGTAGTATATGAGAGAAGAATTTTTTTTTTTTAGGTTCTTAAGTAAAGGCTGGGAAAATGACTCAGTATGTAAAGTGTTCTCCTTACAAGCATAAAAAAACAGCATTTGATCCCCAGAACCCAGTCATGGTGACATAAACTTGTAATCCCAGAGCTGGGGAGGCAGAGACCAACAGGTTCCTGGGGCTGGATGACCAAACAGCCTAGCCTACCTAGTGAGTTTCCAGGTCAGTGAGAGACCCTTCTCAAAAAAAAAAAAAAGAAGAAGAAGAAAGAAGGAAGAGAAAGGAAGGAAGGAAGGAAGGAAGGAAGGAAGGAAGGAAGGAAGGAAGGAAGGAAGGAAGGAAGGGAGGGAGGGAGGGAGGGAGGGAGGGAGGGAGGGAGGGGGGGGGAGGGAGGAAGGGAGGGAAAGAAGAGAGAGAGAGAGAGAGAGAGAGAGAGAGAGAGAGAGAGAGAGAGAGAGAGAGAGAGAGAGAGAGAGCAAAAAGACACAAAAACAAAGTCAGAAGAAGGGGGGGCACATAAGTTTTAAGGTCAATATGTTCACATTTCACTCCCAGCCTGGTGGTGCTGCACTATAGTCCCAGATACTCTTTAGAGAGGCTGAAGCAGAAAGGTCATCCTGTTCAAAGTCTACCTGGACCGTAGTGGTCAGCGGCTTCAGGAGTTAAGGAAGTGATACCCACCTCACACGGGTCCTGACAGTGGCTGGAGGCAACCTGCTTCATGGCCTTAAAACCCGTAATCCAAGGACAACAGACTTTGCCCCTGGAGTTGGAGGAATCCAGAGAGAACGGAGATTATGTCTGGATCTGGCTGCAGAGCCCGCTGTAGCCTGAGGTGTGGGGTTACTGCGACTCTAGACAGAACCACATGGAGTAAGACTCGGCTGTTTTCAAGGCAAGCATCAGAAAACGCATCAGATTCCTGCAGGCAGAAAACAGGGTTTTGGGTTTGGGGGCTTTTTGTTTTTGTTTTGTTTGGGGGTTATTGGGGTTTTTTTTGGGGGGGGGAGCGGTTGTTTGCTTGTTCATTTGTTGTTTTTTGTCTTTTAATACTGTTCTTCACATCTGTAAAACCCATTTGATGAGATGAGAGAGCAGAGACTGATCCAGGCTTGCGAGCCACCTGAGCTCTCCTATCAAGGCAGCAAAGCTGAACTTTAGCCCCAGTCTCCCCAGTCCAACGCGCCACCCGAATGCCGCTGCTCTCCTCATTTACAGGATGCCGGCAGCATCTCAAAGAGCAAAGAGGTCTTCATCTTTGCTGTCACTTTCCTTGTTGCTCTGACAGAAGAGCTGGCAAAACAACTTAAAGAGGGAAGGGCTTGTTCGGACTCACAGTGTGAAGATGCAGTCCATCACAGCAAGGAAGTCAAGACTGCCGGAGTACGGAGTGCGAGTCATCCAGTCAGGAATCGTCAGGAAGCGCGGGGAGATCAAAGCTGGGCTTGGCTTCCTTCTCCCTTTTATTCACTCTAGGACAGAAGTCCACAAAATAACGCCACCCAATGGGTTTTCCCACTAACCCCATCCAGAAAGTTCCTCATAGACATGCCCAAGGATTTGTTCCATTAGTAATTGGAGGTACTGTCAACTTGATTTAAAAAATACACTAATCCTAACACCATTACCAAGAAATTACTACTGACAAATCTTTGATATTTTTACCTTAGACTCTTCTTCTATAACTATGACTGGTCTACAAGATACACCCAAAGTCCAGGACAACAGACTGGACTGTCAGCCCCTCAGCTTTGAGTGTTGGTGGCTGTCCCACCTGAAGTAACTAGGAAATGATGTTTCCTTCAGGGTTCCCCTGGCAAAGACATGGAGGTTTGAGTTTTGGTTATTTAAGCTCAGCTGCCCTCCCTCAGAGCAGGAAGCATTGGGGTCCCATGTGATCAGGCGGGAGATAAGCTTCCATTGAAAAGTCTTCCTTTCCTTCATCTGTTTTTCTCACCTCCACAGAGCTTTCCTGTTGTTATTACTTACACCTGGATTCTTAGCTCTGCCTCTAAAGGAAAGCCTACTTCACTCAACCAGTGGGTCTTAATCCTCCCAAGGCCTGGAGTTTTGATCAAGTGCTTGAGGAAGATGGCATGAGCCATTTTGGCAGCCACGCCCGACTGTCACCAGCACTCACCTATCAATATAGTCTTTGTGGTTTCCTGATTCTTTACACCTAACAATAACTCATTAGGGAGTGCTAAGAGCCATGCTTCCTGGGTTTAAAAGCTATTATTTTATACATTTCTCTGTTGTCCTGTATTTATACAATCATTAAGGCACTGAAGAAAAACATGCATTATTCAGTTAAATTTTACTGCATTTTATGATGGGAAAGTATATGCTGTAGTAGAAGTCTTAATTTAAGGATTCATGGAGGTTTTGAACTTATTGATTATCATATTCGCTCCATTCTAAGGCATATGAGTTAATGTTTTTGAAAGTATCCGAATCAATGAATACATTTAGTGACTATTTTTGCTCTCACCACACTCCCCTAAAAACCTATTAAACATTTTTTTATTCATCCACATGAACTCTAGAGTCACCTCACTGCATTCCAAGGCATAGACCCCCATGAATAAAACTGAGGATAAAATTAAGTCAAGCCTATAAGTTAATTTGGGGAAAATGGCATTTTTATAACCTTGAGTGTCCTTAAGCAATAATATGGCGTGCATCTCCATTTATCCAAGTTTTTCTTTATTTCTCTCAATTGATCACTGTCATTTTCTCCATATTACATAATCCTTATCAAAGTTAGCATTTGTATCTGCATTGCTAATGGGAATCTGGGCTGTTTTTCTATTATATTTCCAACTAGATTGTTAGGATATATCAAAGCTGCCTTTAGTATTTCTTAAACAGTCAATAGCCTTACAGAACTACTTTCTTGCCACTTCATGCCTACTGTGACACTATTCATAATAGCAAAAATGTGGAATCAACCTAGACACTCAACAAGAGATGAACAGATAAAGACAATATGGTACATATGGACAACTGAATATTATTCATCCATAATGAAGAATAAGATCTTATTAACAAAATGTTCTTCCAGCAAAATAAATGGGACTGGGTGGGGGCGGGGGAGGGGAGGGTATAATGTTAAATAAAATCAGCCAAACATCAAAGACAAGTATGCATATTCCTTTTCTTATGCAGAAGCTAAGCAAAGTCTACCTGGATGGAGAGTGGAGTTTGAGAATGGTAATGTGGTTACCGTGGAGAAAGGAGGCTGTATTTGATCAGTGTGTGTGGTTATGCAGTGGTTGAAAAACCTCACTGAACTCTGATATATGATTACAACATATTAATCAACAACATAAAAGACTGTACTTTCAAGGATCATTAATTTCATTACTTTGAGAAGGTTCGCTGGACATGTAGAGTACTAGAAAGCATGTAGAGGAGGCTCAGCATCCTCTCCTGAGCATGTAGAGGAGGCTCAGCATCCTCTCCTGAGCATGTAGAGGAGGCTCAGCATCCTCTCCTGAACATGTACAAGAGGTTCAGCATCCTCTCCTGAGCATGTACAGGGGGCTCAGCATCCTCTCCTGAGCATGTACAGGGGGCTCAGCATCCTCTCCTGAGCATGTACAGGGGGCTCAGCATCCTCTCCTGAGCATGTACAGGAGGCTCAGCATCCTCTCCTGAGCATGTAGAGGAGGCTCAGCATCCTCTCCTGAACATGTACAAGAGGTTCAGCATCCTCTCCTGAGCATGTACAGGGGGCTCAGCATCCTCTCCTGAGCATGCAGTTGCCTTTTGTTCTCATTCAATGTACCTGCCATTTACAATGAGTGTTCTCTTCTTCTGGGAGGGCAAGAGGGAAGGGATGTCATCTCAGTGTGAAAATAGAGGATGATGATAAAATATTTTTAAATACTACAAAATAAATTCTCTTATGTGCTAAGCAGTGGTGTCTCCATGAAAAAACACCCATTGACTTGTCTCTTTGATCATTTAACAATTGATATTGCTCTACAGATAATATACTCCTTTTAAAAAATCAAACATATTAGAATGAAGCAGTGTATAATAAGTCTTAAAATATAAAACTCTAAACACATATTTTATTTCTTTTAGCCCAGTCCTAATTTTCTGTGTTTATGCTAACTTCCTCTTTTTCTAAATTATAGTTGCCAGACTTATTTATTCTATTGTCATTTACAGAAAACATCTCAGGTTTCCATATCAATTTTATATTATTCTGTTTTCTGAGTAACTTCTGCTTTTCTCTTTACTGTTTCCTTCCTCCTAGTTTATTTGAGTCAGTTTTGAGTTCCTTCACCTTAATACTTCACACGTTTAAATTCTATCCTGTCTAAATTGAAAACAGTAAAGCCTAACTTTATGCACATGTAGCTTTGGCCATTTCCAAGAGTTTTTAAATGCAGAGATCTGATTTTTCCTAATTTCCAAATAATGTGTAATCATAGTGTTGATGTTTTCTTGGCTCTCAAAGTATGAGAGATTTTTTCAAGGGTTTGGAATTTGTTTTTGGTACTCTATGCTAATTTTATTTTGATTTCACCCCCATCACAGAACTTAACCAGAACCCTCCCGATAGTCTCCTCAGCAAGTTGTTGGTTTTTTGTAAGGTACTATAGGTTAATTGCTGCCAAATGCTCCAAGAAGAATGAAAAGAAATTTCTATCTCCATTTCTAAACACAAAATTATCCAAATTCACTAAAACAAAGATCAATGTTATTATCATCCATTTTTCTCTTCTGCCATTTTGCCAAATCTGTATAATGGCTCCTTGGGTTGTAGGTGTTTGGTTACATAGTTATTTGGTTTTTGTTGTCTTCCCATCTATAGGATGCAATGTATGTCCACCCGTGGTGAGTCTGGATCATGTGAAAATGGTACTCCATGACCCCACCTATGAATAAAAGGGAGTTTGTGAGCTTATAATTTCTTTTAATTCACTAGGTATATTCATTGTAGATGGCTCTATGTAACAGCCATTTTCATATATGATATCATTTATTTTGAACATATTTCATATGCCATGCTACCTACTTTTTCATTTCTCAACTGAAGATTCTGCTTCTATGTCATATATATACATAATTTTACATATCTATGTAAAATGTAGAAATCATAAATGGAAGAAAACATATATTTGTCTTTCTCACACTGACAATATACTTCATGTGACTGTCTCCAGTTGCATTCATTTTCCTGCTAATTACATAACTCCAACCCTTCTTTATAACTAAAATATTCTCCATTATGTAAAGACCACATCCACTTTGGATAACTAGGCTGGTTCAATAACCAAGCTATTGTAACTGGGACTGCAATAAATATTGACTCTAGGCGGGGACACTTGCATCAGTATCCTACTCATGAACTTTTTAAAGAGCATTCTGGGAGACTTAGATAGGATCCTTTGAGCATCTTATACCATACTTGCTGAGATTGACTCAGATGATGGAAGTTCACATATCTGCAGTCACTTTTCTTGACAAAACAACCAAATATCCTATAGGAAGCAACTCAGCTGAAGAAGGGTGTGTTTTAGCATAGCTTCATGGAGGGAGTGGGATGCCACAGCACGGCTCTGGCTGTTGAGGAGAGAGCTTATGACAGAGCTTGTTAACATTGTCTCATGGGACTAGAAGCAGAGCCAGGATAGGAAGAATGGCTAGGCTACAAACCTCAGTGTCCGTCTCCAGAGACCAGCTTGTTCCAGGTAGGCTCCATCTCTCAAGGTTCCTTCCAAAGGTTCCACCACCTCCAAAAATTGCATTGGCACCTGGGAAGCAAGTATGCACACATGAGCCTTTGGGACACTCCTGCCCCTCCTGTGCCTCTAACGCCTACTGGACAAGACTTTCTGTAGTGCCAGTCCCCACCCAGTGACTTTCCCCCGGGTCTCAGTGACACTACCTCCTGCTTTGCCCCTACAGCCCAGGCCCTCCACTCTCTGTGCTCCATACACTTCCCTCTTTCACTGTTCTTCTCCTATTAGGTTTTAAGAAATGCACCCATTGGTCTGTATGTTGGTTTTTGTACCAGTACCAAGCTGTTTTTATTACTACAGCTTTATAGTAGAGCTTTACATCAGGGATGGTGATGCCTCCAGAGGTTGCTTTATTATACAGGATTCTTTTAGCTATCTGGGTCTTTTGTTTTTCCATATGAAGTTGAGTATTTTTCTTTCCAAATCTGTGAAGAATTGTGTTGGGATTTTGATGGGGATTGCATTGAATCTGTAGATTGCTTTTGGTAAGATTGCCATTTTTACTATGTTAATCCTACCTATTCATGAGCATGGGGGATCCTTCCATTTTCTAATATCTTCTTCAATTTCTTTCTTTAGAGATTTAAAGTTCTTATCAAAAAGGTCCTTCACTTGTTTAGTTATTGTTATCCCATTGTATTTTATATTCTTTGTGGCTATTGTCAAGAGTGATGTTTCTCTGACTTCTTTCTCGGCCCTTTTATTTAAAGAAATGCTCAACATCCTTAATCATCAGAGAAATGCAAATCAAAATGACTCTGAGATACCACCTTATTCCTGTCAGAATGGCAATGATCAAAAGCACTAAAGACAGTCTCTGTTGGAGAGGATGTGGAGCAAAGGGAGCACTCCTCCACTGCTGGTGGGAAGCAAACTTGTACAACCACTGTGGAAATCAGTATGGCGGTTTCTCAGAAAATTGGGAATCAATGTACCTCAATACCCAGCCATACCACTCTTGGGCATATATCCAAAGAATGCTCAATCATACCACAAAGAAACATGCTCAACTATGTTCATAGCAGCACTATTTGTAATAGCCAGAACCTGGAAACAACCTAGATGCCCATCAACCGAATAATGAATTGAGAAAATGTGGTACATATACACAGTGGAGTACTACTCAGCAGAGAAAAACAATGACAGCATGTAATTTGCAGGCAAATGGATGGAACTAGAAAATATCATCCTAAGTAAGGTAACCCAAACCCAGAAGTACAAACATGGTATGTACTCATTCATAAGTGGATTCTAGATATAAAACAAAGAACAATCAGACTGCAATCCATAGAACCAGGGAGGCTATATGGCAAGGGGGACCCTAGGATGACTGTGACTTAAAATAAGTTTTGGGTTTACTCAAAATAAATAAATAAATAACAAAAAATTAAAATAAAAAAAGAAATGCACCCAGTGAGACCTTCCTTAACTGTGCTCTCTCTAACACCAATTACATCGTCTGTGGTGTTCCTTTCTTTACTGATTCAAATATAAATTGAAACTTTATTATGCTATTGTATTTCGTATTTCTATGCCTCCTCCCCCACCTCTCTCTCTCAATCTTGCTTCCATCTCAGCAACATTTTAATCTTATTATTTCATTCTATTCTTCTTTTGTAGAGTCCAAATTTATTGACAACACAAAGTCTTATCCTAGTAGATGTTTTTAATTAACTATTCCATATTTTCTCAAAGGTTTGGTTTTCTTATGAATCTCATATTCTCCATTTTATTCCTCTCCCCCACATCTCTAAAGATTCCCAGTTTTGCATGGTCATCAAGAGATTTTATGCTGCTAGTAAATACTCATGTGGTTCTTCTTCTTTAATGCCTGTTACTAACCATATGATTAGTATGAGAACTCATGAGCAGACCTTACCATGGAAGCTGATTAAAATGCCCAGCCCTTTGCCTCATGTCTACTAAACCAGAATGGGCTTTGAGTCCTCACTGCCTGGCCATATGAATGTATAGAAAGAGATTTGTTCCAGAATAAACCTACATGGACTTCTTGTCTTTGTGAAAGCAATAGAGAGAGATTTGCACTCACCAGCATACAACTGTGTCATGGAGCTATCTGTCTGCATGCCCTCAGCCTATTGATTTCATAATCCTGTATTGCTATGGGCTACATGTATCCCCCACATTCACATACTGAAGCTTACCTACCAGGGTACAGTATTAGAGGCAATTTCTTTAAGAAATTCTTGTCATGAAGGCAAAGCCTTTGTGGATGAAATCAGGGTCCTTAGGAAGGGGTTGGAGAAAGTGGGGGCCTGTTTGTTCTCTTTTCTTCCATCAAATGAGAACACATTCTCTCCCTTTTCAGAGTCTCAGCATCAACTGTGATGTTGACCCCGAGTAGATAAATAACTCCCCCAGAAAGGTCAAATAATTCTCCCCTTTCAATTCATTCATTTACTAGGAGCTAAAAAATTCACACAGTAATAGTAGTAGTGGAACAGGGTTCAGGAGGAAATCCTGAAATTTGCTGAGACCTAAGCAACAGCACGTCAGTTTTTGCTCCTCCACTCCATTCTCTCCTACAGTTCTTCTGTGTGCTTTATCCTAGCACTTGCTTAATTGTGACATTTGATGTTCACTTGGGTGTGTGTCCATATGCCAATAGGGATCCACGTACATCCTGGGGAACAGTGATGTCTTAGTTACCATAGCCACAGTATATTCGTTTCTCTCTTGAAGGATTGATGGACGAGCAAGGAAGTGAAAAGGATGAGTAGGTCCTGGCAAGGTGGGATTGGCAGGCCCCTGAGCTCACTAACCAGGAGCAGTGGGTGTAGCTGAAGTGTATAAGACTGGGGCAGATGAGAACTGACAGAGACAGGACATGGGGTGAAAAAGCTGCTTTCCAAAATAAGCCCAAGAATCACAGAGCAGATATTATGAGCTGCAGTGTGAGCCATAAAGGCAAGTAGGAAGGGAAGAGAACAGAACCCGAGGATAGGACACTACATTGCCTCTATTTAGCATGAACTGTGTGATTCCTGAGAAGGGGTGTTTAAAAATCAGAGCCAGGGTGGATGTAAAGCAGACCCTCCCTGAATGTTTTATTACATTGGCACCACTGAAATGAGTCTTGGAAGGGAACGTTACCACTACTCCCATCAATCCTTAGCTTGAAATCCCTTGCCCCCAAATGACCCCAGGTGAACAGGATTTGAAATTACACAGACACGTCCCTTTAGAATCCACTCATCACTTCTGTCTGAGATCTTGGACCACTGCCCTTTTTTGAGCACAGTTTCTTCAGCTGTAAAGAGGATAATAGCACCTGTGTCCCAGGGCTTTGTAGAGGATTGATCCGCATAAAAAAGAGTCAACCCCGGCAGAATCATTCGATAAATGTTGGTTTCCACCCCACCTTCGCAGAATACCTGTGAGTCTAATGAGGGTGAGACGGGATGCTTACTTAACAATTTAGAGTGAGGCAGGTCTGGTGAGCAGACGTGCATTCCTGATTTCATTATGTGCCAGAAGATGAAAACGAACAGCCCTGCAGTCACGCCCCATCCCTCGCAGCTAGCTGCCTCTCTGCTGAGGGATTTACGTTCTGCGTGATTAGGCCTGAAATGGACAGGAAGCTTTATTGTGCTCGGCTGGCAGGCCGTGGAGTAGCAAATTGATAAAGACGCCTGGGTCAGTGGCAAGCTAGGTGGTTCCTAATTTATAGCAAGGTTTCCAGGTCCATTACTCAGCCCCTTCCTCCCTGCTCCTACCTTCCTACCCTTGCAACTAGACCCTTCTCTGCCCTCTTCTGCCAAATGGTGTCATATTTATGGGAAAGAAGAAAATTTACTGATAAAGATGAGGCATGAGCCAAGCCCACAGCAAGTAAATCCCCAGGCAAGCAACATGTTGTAATTTGACTCAACACAACAAACTATTTCAGTACCCTATGCTGGGTGTTGGGATGTCGACGATGCAAGCACACAGGTCACTATAGTCTTAGCATCTAACTTCTTTGTTTCTTGTGTGTCAGGGTCAGGGAGAAATAGTAGATGCTCAATAAAAAGCAGCATTCATTATCATTGTTGACTCCCTAGGTTCTGAGTCTTCAAACCTTGGCACCAACCTTTCTCTTTTCATTGTGTGTGTGCACAAACACATGTGTAAGCATATGTGTGTGCACAAACCCATGCATGTGTGTGTGTGTGCGCGCACGCACACACGCATGTGTTCATGTGTGTCAACCATGAGTCATTCCTCAAGAACCATCCATCATGATTTTTGACACAGTCTTTCATTGGGACCTGGGACTCAACAATTGGGCTAAGCTGGCTGGCCAGGGAGCTCCAGTCCATCACTGTCCCCAGAATATACATCACACCTGACTCTTAAAAAAATCTGGGGTGCTGGGCATTGAACTTGGGTCCTCATTCTTGTGTGGCAAGCACTTTACTGACTTACCTAGCTCCCTAGCCTCTTAACATCTTTCATTTTTCTGCATTTATTTTTATTGATATTTTTATTTACTTTTTGACAATTTGATACATGTATACAATGTCTTGTGAATATATTTACTCCTCATTACCTTTCCATGGCCCCTTCCTACTCCTGGAATGTCTGGTTCCTCCTGTTAGTCTCTACTTTTCTTCTGAGTTTTTATTTGTTTGTTTTTGTTTGTTTGTTTGTTTCGCTTTTGTCCGTTTGTTTGGATGAGGACCCACAGGTAGCCAAGGCAGCTGTGTGCTCATGATTACTTTGGTCATGTCGCATCCAGCATACAGTCTCTCCTAGAACTCTTCATCCTCCTCGTCTTTTTCCATTATGTTCCCTGGACCTTGGAAGGATGATAGAGATGTCTTATTTAGGGCTGACCACTCAACAGTCACTTACTCTCAGCACTTCGAGCAGTTAGTTATGAGTCCCTCTACTAACTAGAGTCCACTATAAAAAGAAGCTTCTCTGGCCAAGGCTGAGAGCTAGTCTAAAGGTACAAATATAAACACTTAGTAGGCAATAATTACTTATCCATTTAACATAATATCAACCATAACCATCTCCCCCAGGTGAGGGCTGTGAGCTTCCCCAAACATAGGTTTTGGACCAATTTCAACTTACTAGTTATGCATTGCTTCTCATGGAGCAAACCTCCAAACCAATCAGAAAGCAGTTGGTTACCCTCAAAACAGGCATGCCACTATTACACTAGTAGGCACATTTTTTTCTGGCAGGACAGTATTACCGTACACAGCATCTGCAGCTAGACCATTGATGTCTTTTCTCTCCTTGCAGCCTATAGAGCGTCTTCCAGCACTGTGACTGCTAGCCATGGGGAGGACTCTCCTAGCCTAGTTTCACCTTGATTTATCTGTGTGCTGCAACCCCTGTGTGTAGTGGCTTCAGCAATTATCCTGTGATAATTACTACGCTGTGAAGGTGGTATCTTTTTTTAGGAAACTCTTCTCAAGTGACCATTCTAAGTCCCTAAATGCCAGATTTGTTAAAGACATCTCAGCTTCTCTCAGGTCAACTGTGCTGGCTAGTTTTATGTCAACTTGACACAATCTAGAGTTACCTGAAAGGAGTGAACCTCAATTAAGAATATGCCTCCATAAGATCTGGCTATAAGGCCGACATACGGGGGAGGGCTCAGCCCCTTGTGAGTGGTGCCATCCCTGAGCTGGTGGTCCTGGGTTCTGTAAGAAACCAGGCTGAGCAAGCCATGAGGAGCAAGCGAGTAAGCAGCACTCTGTGGCCTCTGCATCAGTTCCTGCCTCCAGGTTTCTGCCCTGATTGAGTTCTTGCCCTGACTTCCCTCAGTAATGTACTGTTACCTGGAAGTATAAGCTAAAAATAACCCTTTCCTCTCCAAGTTGCTTTGGTAGTGGTGGTGTGGCTTGGTTTGGTTTTGGTTTTTTCAAGACAGAGTTTCTCTGTGTAGCTTTGGTGTCTCTCCTGGATCTCGCTCTGTAGACAAGGCTGGCCTCAAACTCATAGAGATCCACCTGGCTCTGCCTCCTGAGTGCTGGGATTAAAGGTGTGCGCCACTACTGCAGTAGTGGTGTTTTTTATCATAGCAATAGTAACCTTGACTAGGACAGCAACTGTCCAAGTTCATCTCCTCTTCAGACATTTGCTTCAGCAAAGGGAGATGATATGGAGAGAAGGAGAAGACATGAACATTCACCAAGAAATTCCTTTGGGTCTTCTCACTGAGCTCCTACTTTTAAACTCACTGTTTCCTAGAATCAAATATGTCTCAAATATGGTTCTGATCTTATTGGGATCTCCACTAAAATCCCCAAGCTTCTTAAGAGTTGCTATATGAAAGTTAAAATCCTTTGTCTGTTAACCAAGGTTCTTCATGACTTGGTCCCAAGGTCATATACCTCCTTAATTCATCTAGATCACATTGGTTCCAAGGAATCAAATTTCTCACACTCTGCTTTTGCTCACATAGGTTTTTGTTAAAATTGTTTTGAGTTTGCTCATTAATTTACAAAAGGCTGACATCTTGAAGCTATCGACTGACACATTCTATCTCAGGACCACACTATAGCTCTTTATTGATTCCAGCATTCTTCATGACATTCAGTAATGCGGTTTGCCATCATATAAACCTGGTGCATTTCTCATTAGTACTCAATAGTTTTAACTTCCTTTCGGCATCATTGTTACTAATATGAATCAGTTCTTTCACATATTACATTTTCTAATTACATGTTTCTAGTCAATAGAAATGCTATTTTTTCCCTCATGTTCATCTTATAGCCAGCTACCTTATTGAATGCTCCTTGTCACATCAAATATCTTCAGATGAGTCTCATGAATTTTCTAAACAGACAACCAGCCATCTATAAATCATGACTTTTCGATTCAAGCAAGTATGGTAAATTCATCATAAAGATATTGAGGCATTGCTTCAAACCCAGCAGCTCATTAACAAATAGAGTCAGAACCTCAAATGCTATGAGAACTTTCTGTATCACTTCCTAGGACCCTCAGTTCAACATTTGATGCTAATTTGCTTAGATGTATGTGGGTTAAAATTTATAAGGTCTCCCTTGTTTTTCTCAACTGGTTTATATGTTAATTTGTCAATTCAAAATATCTTTATGTAAAAATATATATGCTTGTACTTAAGTGTTAGTGTTATTATTACTACTATGTTATTAGGAAATTTGTTCTTTCACACTTTTATACATGTACACTATGCATTTGTTCCCTCTCCCTCTCCAACTTCTCTCTCCCTGTTCTCCAATTTCCTGTTCCCAGTCAATTTCACCAATTTATTACCTTTTTCTTTGTTTAGTGTTCCCAGAGAATTTAATCAGAACCATCAATGTGGTCCTAATTTTTTAACTTACCATCAGAGCATGGTGCTCTCACAAAATAAGTATTTTTCAAAATTATATGAAAATTCAAACAATATAAAGCAAATTTGGTTTTTCACTCAGCATTGACATGCAGAGGTATTGATACACATACCTGTAGTTCTTTTGCTTGTTTTTTAAAATTATAGGTGAAAATTATATATGTCTATTTATCATCTAACTAACTACTACTGTAGCCAGTATTCACCACAATTCTAAACAATTCTTTCTCTTTCTCTTTTTAGTTAGTGCCTCCTCCTCCTAGCCCTAATACCTGGCAATGCCTAACTACACCATTGCCATAAATTTGCCTTTTCCAAGACATTGTGTAAATGAAATCCTATAAATCCTGGCATTTTGATCTTCCTCTCTAGTGTCTATCACTTTTTTTCTTGTCATACTGCTTTGGCTAGGCTGCCATTGGAAATTATTTTTGCCTAGCTCATTAGACCTCAAAATTCTAAAGAACAGGGATAGTAACTCCAGCATCTAGCCAACTCTTTGTCAGTGTAGATACTTACTGTGTGTATTTGTATATATAAAGAAACTGGTGTTAGTGGCCAAGCTTTCTTTGGGCCTACCTTGAAAGCTTCCCATAACACCAAAATGTTTCCTCAAGGAAAGAACAGCTTTGCATGCCTCACTGGTTCATGGGCCTGGGAAGAACTCCTCAGGCCTCATTAATGAATTTGTCAAGATACAGGAAAAACCCCACCTATTATAGGCTTACTGTGCCACATGGAACTGTCAGTCTCTAATTAGGATTAATTAGCTAACGTGGGTTTCAAATTTGGAAGACAAGACGCTCTGCCTGCACGCTCACTTGGTGTTAATTATCCTAGAAATCTGTTTCAACCTGAAGACTTGCTCAAAGCACTGAGACAACCCTTCCCACACAGACTCCAGGAGGTGACTGATGTGATGCTGGCGGACAGTCAACAGGGCTCTCTTGAGGCAAGATCTTGAAGGAGAGAAGGGCTCTCTTGGGACACCCAAGACAGAAATCCTAAGTTCAATAGACAAATGAAAATCAAATTAGGAAGGGCTGAGGCTTGACATAGCAGAAGGGTACCCAAACCACTTGAGAGATCCATTTAAGGAGTCTGAACCCAAAAGACATAACCCCACCCCAGACTGTGGCTATGATTGCTTCCTATATTTGCTAAGCAGGGGATGTTAAAACCTTATTCTTGGAAGAGAAATTTATTAAAATTCACACTAAAGAATATCTTATGAGAGAGTATGTGTCAGGGGTTCCTGTTCACCCAGTTGTCCACACTGACCTCCCATAATATGTGAGATTTTCACAATCCCTGACGCCTGCTCCACATCTCCTCTGGATAAGGATGCAGCATCTAAACATTCATGGCTCCCAGAAAGACCTGCCCTTTTTTGGGGGGAGGGGCTTTACCTATGACCAAGACAGAGAAACTTGTTGGCAAAGCGTGAACGACAGGAGCCTTGAGAGAAAGTGATCATATCACTTCCAAGTTCCAAATGGCCAAGGAAAGGTTGTTCAGACAGCCTGTAACTTAAAGATATTTTAGAAGATCCAGGTGAAGATTGGCATAAGGATGTGACAGATAAGATGGCTTGGGACAGTTCTCAAAACCTCAAGTCTGGCCACTTACAACACTGGGAAACAAAGAATAGCCAATTTATAAAGATCTTGCCAGTCTCCAGTTTATAAAAGTAAAGCAAAGGTAGAGACTTGGAATGTCATTGAGAGGTGACACAGATAAAAATGGATGAGGAAACCAAAGTCTCGAAGAGCAGGGCTAAAAATGTGCTCAAAGCATGGTACATATGTGGGGCCATTTGTAGCAAAGAGTGAGGCGATGAAGGTGAGTGCTTGAGCGGCAGGCTCAGGTCACCATTTTCCCACCCTGTAGCCTCTCTGCCTTTCTCTATTCTGCTGAGTGCCAGGAGCGTGGGCTCTAAAAGATCTACCCATGGCTCTTGCTTTCTCTGTTTTGCAAAGACTTGTATACACTGAATAATCCAGGATGGATATGGAAATACAGACATTAGGTAGGATAGAAAGACAGAGAAAATTAAAAGCATACAAAAACGTTAAAATTTCCCCCACAAAGGAGTCTAGTTGAAGTCTCCTACCAGTTATGAGTCAAGAATTCCAGCACAATTAACATGTTGTTGAAGCTGCCAGTAGACAGACAATATTTCTTTTGGAGAGAAATGTTTTAAATAAGAATGTTAGAATAGCAATGAATCACACTTAAAGCCTAAGCATACATGGCCTTCAAAGATGGCCTTGCTCCTTTTCCCTAACCTTTGCTGTAAGCCTACAGTTTTCTAGGAATCTCACCAGAACACTCAGTTACAGGAAAAGCATGCCTCAATCCCTTATGCAACCCTTGTAACCCATGGTTTCACCTTATCAGATTGCAGTCCCATCCAAGACACATCAGGAGCCACCCTCTAATATCATTTACCAAAGGAGAGGGGCGTTCTCAGCAACTCTTTGAGATTTAACTGACAGCCACCAAAACCAAATTTTAGCTACTGAAAATTATGTGTATGGTGACTGCTAGGACACTTTATCATGACTCTCTAAGAAGCTCACACTCACGCTTAGGTGTTTCTTATCCTTCCCAGATCAGCTCTCTGTTAGCACCGGTGCTTTTCTTTATAAACTCCAACTCTACTTCATACTGGCTCATCCTAAATTTCTTTTCTACAGCCAAGTCAAGAGTACCAGCTTCACTTGAGTAGGGGTCTCTGAAAACAGCCCCTTAGGCTGCTGCAGTCAGAAATGTGGATCTGTCCCTGACTGGCAAGGGGACAAAAGTCAAGGCATTTATTTCCAAGCTCCATTTCTGCTGGACCAGAGCAAGTCCTGACAGCACTTCACCCCACTCACAGCTCCGCCTGACAGTCCTCTCCTAAAGCTGCAGCATTCCTAACCTTCCAGCCTGGGTGTCATCATGGCCCCTTCTACAGAGGCTAAGGACCTCCTGGTAATTTATCCTCAATTGCTGTGTCTCTTTCTTTGTAAATGCCCCTTCATTCAATTCTCTTATTTTGCTCCTCCGAGTGCACCTGTTTTCTGTGAGGACCACGACTGATGCTGGACATTTGGGACTGTCCCAAGCTCTCCACCTGAAGAAACTCGTGGAAAGCTGTCTCATCTCTTCCTGGAAGACAAGCTTGCCTAGCCCCTGGTCAGAGAACACCTGAACAGCGGAGTGGGATATATGGGATTCCCTTCCAGAAAGTGCGGTGGCAAGAAGTCCAGGGAGAAGCAGAGGAATCCAGGTCTCATTTCCAGTATATGCTGAAGTGTTACAATGTCAATTGTCAACTTGACAGGACCTGACTCACCTAGGGAACAAGCCTGTAGGCACACCTGTGAGAGGTGACTTAGATTAGTTTAACCTCTTGGGCATGCCTGTGAGGGATTATCTTAATTCGGTTAATTGGGGTGGGAGGATCCACACTAAATATGGGTGACATTCTTCCCTGGGGGTCCCAGGCTACATAAAGAGGAGAAAGGGAGCTGAGCCCCAGCATTCATATCCCTTTGTTTACTGACTTTGGGTGCAATGTGACTATGTATCTCAAGCTCCTGCTGTTATAACTCTCCACCATGATGGACTGTACCCTGTGACTGTGAGCCAAGATGAACTAAGTTGCTTTTATTGGATATTTTGTCACAGCAACAGGAAAAGTAGAGAATACAAGTGCCTGAGTCAATTTACAAATGGGTAACCTCAAGCTTGGGAAGTGATCAAGTGGAAGGGAATTCAAGGAAGAAAAGTGTGCAGGTCATCCTTCTCATTGCATCATGGTGTGTGTGTGTGTGTGTGTGTGTGTGTGTGTGTGTGTGTGTGTGTGTGTGTGTGTGTGTGTTGCACAACAGGGTGAATCTCCTTTGTTTGGCTTCAGGATAAAATAATTCTCCTCTCTCTCTCTCTCTCTCTCTCTCTCTCTCTCTCTCTCTCTCTCTCTCTCCTCTCTCCCTCTCTCCCTCTCTCCCTCTCTCCCTCTCTCCCTCCCTTCCCCCCCTCTCTCTCTCTTCCCCCCTCTCCCTCTCTCCCTCCCTTCCCCTCTCTCTTCCTCTCTCCTCTCACTCTCTGTGTCTGTCTCAGAAGAGCTTTTCAGTTTTTGGCAGTTACTTTTCAATTTGCCCTTGCTTTTGTGTTCCATGTCCACTGGGACAATGGCTATGTCCTCGGTACTGGAGCCCTGACCTCATTAATAGAATCCCCTTCCGCTACCTCCTTCTATCCCTGGATGTGTCCTACATCACCTGTTCTCTGCCTCTTCTTAAGCTTTACCTTGTCCACCCTATAACTGTGGCTACCTTCCATCTGGGATGTGACTACACCCCATTTGTGGATGGAAGCCCCCCAACACACTCACTCCCCACCCTAGTGAGGGTGTCAGAGTCAGGCACAAATGGTAGCATCTTGGGATCATGCAAGTTGCTTCTGTCTCCACTAGCTATTGAGAGCTGGTGGCACATTTGGTGAGATGCTTTTTCTCTTGACCCTGTATAGTTCCTGGGGTGGGGGTATCACCCATCCACCGTGAGTTGAAAGAACAGAACCATGGGAAGCACCTCTGGCCATGCTCCACATTTCCACTGTGAAAATTTTGCAGCATTTTTTTTTTCCTGAAAGTTCCATAGCCATCCTGGAGAGTATTCCATCAGGTTTCAGCTTTCTTCTTGGTTTTTTTTTTTTGTTGTTGTTGTTGTTTGTTTTTGGTTTTTGGTTTTTGTTTGTTTGGTTGGTTGTTGTTTTTGTTTTTGTTTTTGTTTTTGTTTTTTTTTTTTTGTCTCAAACTAATGTTTGTTTCCTCTATAAAGATATAAGGAGCCCAGTGACACATACATAAAGGACAGCGGGTCTTTTAGGGTTTCTATTGTTATGATAAAACACCATGGCCAATTCAAGTTGAGGAGGGAAGGGTTTATTTCATCTTATACTTCCACATCACAGTCCATCATCCAAAGAAGTCAGGGCCAGAACTCAAAGCAAGAACTTGGAGGCAGGAACTGAAGCAGAAGCCGTAGATGAATGCTGCCTACTGGCTTGCTCCTCAGGCTTGTTCAGCTTGCTTTCTTACACAACTCAGAAATACCTGCCAAAGGGTGGCACCATCCACAATGGGCTGGCCCACACTAATCATTAATCAAGAAAATGCCCTCCAGGATTGCTCACAGGCCACTCTGGTGGAGGCATTTTCTCAACTGAGATTCTCTCCTGTCAGATGACTCCAGCTTGTGTCAAGTTTAAAAAAAACAAAAACAAAAAAAAAAAATCCCAAACAAACAAACAAGCAAAAAACTAACCAGGATAGTGGGATAAGGAAAAACTAAAAGTCTTACAAAAAAACATCACCTTCAGGAGACAGGAAGTATCTCTGTTTATGTTCAGAATTTTCCCTCTATCCATTGGATAGGGAGTTTCCCTAGCAGAGACCTAGATGATGCCACCTCAAAGTGAGTCCCCTGTTACCGAAGATGTTCAAATATAGATGATGTTGTATGAATCCACCTGAAATGCGTGACTGGAGAGCGTGTGAGCCTGTGAGGTCTCTGAACAAGCTCTTCTCTTCCCGGCTGGGTCCGGGTCTTCTCTTCCAGCCAGCCCTTATGCTGTCTTGTTTTCGTCACTCACCTCCCAGCACCGAGCTCCTGACCTGCCTTGTAATCCGGTCTATTAGTGCTGTTTTCTCCTCATTCCCTCTGGGGTAGGAGGGCCCAGAAGAGTCTTTTTCTGTGACTACCTCATGTTCTCTTCCCTAAGTTGTCCATGCCCCCTGCACTCTGCCATTGGTTGTCTCTGCTGCATCTCTGCATGTCTATGTTCACACACTATATTAGTTCCTTTTCTGTTGCTGTGATAAAACACCATGACCAAGGCAACTTATCCAAGGCAGAGTTTATTTGGGCCTACAGTCTCAGATGGAGAAAGTCGATTCTAGCCAGGAGGCACGGTAGCAAGCAGCACACATGACAGTGCAGGAAGTGCAGGAAGCTAAGAGATCACACCTTCTACCACAAACACAAGCATGGAAAATCCTGGGATTGGGGTAAGGCTATAAACTCTCAGAGCCCACCCCAATGATACACTTCTTCTAGTAAGGCCACACCTCCTAAGCCTCCCCAAATAGCATCACCACTGGTAACCAAGTGTTCAAATGTATGATACCTCATTTCCTTACTCCAGCTACACATAAGCCCTACCAGCTTCCCAAGTTAAAATCCCCCAAACACAAAATGTATGCTCAAGACCCCATGCTCAACTTAAGAACCTTCAGTGCCTTCCCATAGTCCTGAAAACAAAACCTGCACAGGCTTGCAGCATGCCCTGCAAGGCTCTGCTGATCTGAATCTCTATATATCTCCAAAGTATCAAAATGGATGTTGATAACATGGTACCCAGCTGCTGGCTCTTGTGCCAAGTTCTATGTAAAATGTCAGAAGTATCTTGAGTCTGGGCTCAGTGAATTCAGCATGCTCACAGATGTTTCCATTCGTTTCTTGCCTTCTAGAAGCTTGAAATACTTTGAATTCTGATGTATCTTCTCATACAGAGTATCTTATCTATGTATCCCAAAGCTCAAACTAAAAATGTTGCTAAATTGGCAGAAAAAAGCATCAGGTATCTGTCAAAAGGACCACGGAAATGCAGAATAATGTGGGAGCAGGTATCCTATAGCAATTAGCCAAGAACAAAGAGAAGCCACTGTGTAGCGAGTAATTATTTAGCTCCAAGTAGATTGTGGTCAAGATACCCAGGGTGAGGAGGATAATTGAAGGAATGTTTTGTTTTGTTTTGGGGTGTGTAGGATTGCCGCCTCTTCTTGAAGTTCATTCTACTTCTCTTTGAAAACCAGGCTTTTATATAATTAATATTAGGGCATTCTACCATTAGAAATCTTCAGCCTCAGCTCGTTAATACCTATTAACAAGAAATGCTCATAAAATAATGACACTTCAATATGTTTGGCACTTTATTCATATTAAAGTAATGTTACATACATTATCTCATTCAATTACCTTTATCCTTGAGATTAAAGATCCGGGTAAAGATGTCCACAGGTCGGTACTCTCGCTCAGATCCTATGTAGTGAAAAGAGGCAACAGATAATAAATTACATGCAATGCTCTGAATGTGGAATATTTTCTTTTCTTTTTTTAACTTTCTTTTTATTTATTCTTTGTGTCTTTCATATCATGCCTCCCGATGCCACCCATCTCCCTACTCCTAAATAAAACAAAACAAAATCTAAGAGAAAAAAGGGGGGGAGAGGAAGAAAGAGAAAAATCTCATCATGGAAGCTGCATTGTGATACAGTGAGTCATGCAGTAACCCCTTTATCCATACATTTTTACATGCAGGCATTCATGGCAAAGCATCATTGGTCTGGTTTGAGGCTCCTGGTCTCTGCTACACCATTGATGCTGTGCCCTCACTGGGACTCTTCCTGGACATCTACTTGCTGCCCCATGTTGTAGAGATCCTGCAATCCCAACCACCACCACCCCACCCGCCCCACTCCCCATGCTCCAGCAAATGGGGTGGATGTTGGGGTGGGCCAACACATAACCCTGGTTCTGGGCCTGGATAGTTGCAGGGTTGGTCATCCTGCCAGCTCTCCAGTCTTTATCACCAACATTGCCCTGGCTAGTTCACCCCTTGCAGTGATGAGGAAGGGGTGGGGCCAGTTCTCTCACTTTCATATCCTCAGGGTCAGCTCTCTCACACCTACACCTTCAGGGCCAGCTCTACTATGCTGCACAGGTGAGGTACAGGGTCCACTTCCCCAAGTGCCCCGGCTGGTAAGGGGGAAGGTCAGCTCCGTCACCCACCATAGGTGACAAGGCGGGGGGGCATCTTTCATTCGCCCTCACTACCACATGGCAGACAAGTGGGGTGTGGCCAGCTATCCCACTTACACATAGTCAGGGCTGTCTCACCTGCACCTGGGCCAACAGAGCACTATTCTGCGGCCTAGGCAAGGAGAAGGGCCCATTTTCCTGAGTGCTGCAGGTGGTGAGGGAGGGTCAACTCCCTTGTCTGTTGCAGGCAGCAAGGGGTGAGGGATAAGGGGGGGAGCACCTCTCCCCTGCCCGCACCACTGCATGACAGACAAGTAGTGGGGACAGCTCTCCCACGCTCACAACTCCAGGGCTGGTCATCCACCCCTCTGTCAATAGGGTTGGCTCTGTTGTGCTGCCCAGATGAGGTGCAGGGCCTGCTCTCCCAATTGTTGCAGCTGATGGCAGGCAGAGGCAGCTCTCCTGCTCTTATGACCTCGATGCCAACTCTCCCAGCTGCCTCAGGTGTTGATGCAGGGGGATCTCTCCCCCACCATTGCTGCTATGTGGCAGATGAGAGGTGGAGCTAGGTCTCCCATGCTCATGTTCTTGGAATTGGCTCACCTCTGCCATCTTCAAGAGGGTCAGCTCCACTGTGCTGCCCAGATGGGGTGCAGGGCCCTGTTTCCCAAGTATTGCAGCTGGTAAAGGGGTAGTAAGGGGGAAGGGCAAGTAAAAGGGCAAGGGGGAAGGGTACCTTTCCCTTGTTCCAACAGCCACACCACAGACGAGGGAGGTGATACCAGCTATGCCCCTCTCACACCCTCGGGGTTGGCTCACCCACGCCCCTGTCTACAGGGGCTCTATTGTGCTGCCCAGGTGAGGCAGAGGACCCATTCTCCCAAGTGCTAAAGGTATATGGGGGGTGGGGGGGATCAGGTCCCTCATCTGCTTCAGGTGTTGAGGGGTAAGTGGAGGAGGGCATCTTTCCCTCAGCCATGTTACCACATGGCAGATGAGAGAGGTGTAGCCTGCTCTCCCATTCTCACACCCTCAGGGCCAGCTCACCTATGCTGCCCAGGTGAGGTAAAGGGCCCTCTCTCCTGAGTGCTTCCGCAGGTGAGCAGCACGACCAGCTCTGTACAGCCCTATCCTCTCTGACTTCATCGGGGTCACAGGACCAAGTCATGGCCCTTGACAGCAGCCAGGACCCAGACATCTGGCCTAGGTGGCAATAGAACATCTGTGTCAGCCCATTCCTCACCAGCCATTCCTCCTCAAATCTGCCTCTCTCCCATGCACACAACTCGTTCTACCTCTCTCTCTCTCTCTCTCTCTCTCTCCCATATTGCCACCCTGTTCTCACTCACCATAATGGTGCCTGATTGCCAGGTGCCGGAGGTGCTGGGTGGGCTCATGGGTGAACTTCTTCCCAGCTGTGGTTGTGCCCCCAGGACCCTTCAGGCCTAGTAGAATAGTTTCTTAAAAGAGATGCTATTGATGCTGCTTGAAAAAAAAAAAAGGAATTAGAACAGATTTAACCTAGGATTTGCTAGAGTAGATCTGGCTTTACTGAGCAGACAAGAGTTAACTTACAATTATCACATCAAATTATAGGCATCTGGGGCCAGACTTGACTGTTTATGCAGCAATATGCTCCGGCTGGATGAGTATTATTCCTGACTTTGGATTTTATTTTCTTCCTAAACTGAAGATGATGCTCGTTCCATGGACACATGCATTTACAGACAGGTTAGATATAATACAGTGAGGATGTTAAAAGTACCGACTCTGGAATCACCATGATTTGTCTGTGTTCAGCTCTTCTAAACTCTATTTGCAAGGCACACTAGCTCTCTAAGTGTTGGGAGGCCTTGCTGGTCAGAGGTTGCAGTCTATCATGGCCTGGCAGCTTTCTCTAAAGCTTGGCAATAAGAGGATCCCCACCCCAACCCCCAGCAAGACTTTCTGCTCTCTACATGCCCTTATCTAGAGAATGGCCCTGGGCCCGGAGGACTGACTTTATCTGAGAGCTGTCTCTAAGCCTGGATGCCTAATTTATCTCTAGGGTGACCCTTGGCAGAATATCCTGCTAGAAGTACATATAGTAACTAAGATTTGTACTAGGAGCTTTGCTATAGGACCCTGCTGCCACATATGAAACCTTACGATAGGAGCATGCTGCTTAACGCAAGTTAATATTTGTTCCCAGGGTCCCCAATCCTATTCCCTATACTCTGGAATAAAGCTGAGGTGATTCACCAAAGTCATACCCCGGAAGGCTACCTCCGTCACAGCCACAGCCATCCAAACACTGTTCCCCACTTCTGCTTCCTCCACCCTCGTGGACCAACACTCCAACAATCCCGAGGAAGACGCAGAGCCATAGCATCTAAGGTTGAGGATCCTCATCTATTAAAAATGACAACAATACACCCTCACTTCAGACTGTGGCTGAGAAAAGTCAAATCAAATAACCCAAAGGAAGACCCGCTAAATAACAGTACTCATCAAACTTTCATTGTTGTTTTCATTACTTAAGTACACAGATTTCTGTGTACTTCTCCCTTCTCTAAACTTCACTTCCTGAAGGGCAGGAACAATGGCTGACACCCTCACCCACCTAGCAGTACAGTCACGCCCACAGCATCGCTGCAAGGTTGGGCCAATCAAGTCACATGACTAAACAGCATTCTACCTACAGTCAGTACATGATAATTGTTAACTCTTCATGTTCTGGACTGCTAGGTCAATATGAACGGCTCTGGAAGTATGGAAACTCACAAGCAGTGTTCCCTAGTGAGTGTCTGGGAGAACCCAAGGTCTCCAGTAGCTGATGGGAGAAACAAGGACTGGCCCTGGGCCAGAAGAGAGGCTTCCTGTCTGGCTCTTTGTATAAAATGCTATGAGATTCTAGGCATCTCACTTTGCCCTGCAAAGCTTTGTTAACTAAGAATAGAGTGAAACGCTCTTGAGAAATTCCATCTTGAGACAGTTCACCATGAAGCCCATGGCTTTGGATGGACCTGCCTTCCAGGCCTAGGGTATATAACCCCAAAAGTGCACGGATCCCACCAGCACACTTGCATCCTGCATGAATAGGATGTGATATTATCTGCATAGAAAGTGCTTAGGATTAAATGAGTGAATGCATGAAGGCTAATGAATGACAGCTCTTGTCACTGGAAAAACCATGGCACTTGTTCCAAGAGTTTTGCCTGACAATGTCAATCATAAGTTTTGTTTTCAAGATGTGGCCCCTAGACCAACAATATCATCATCACCTGGCTGTTGGCAGAAAAACAAATTCCCAACACCATATGAAATCTACTGTATCAGAAGCCCTAAGGGTGAGGCTTTGTCACCTGTATTTGCAGCAGACCTCTGAGCATTTTAAAACTTCAGCTCTGGATCTTAGTGATAAAGAGATGAACTGCATTCTATTCAGCTAAGGCTGCTGGACCAATGAGTCTGGAAGTCTGGATTCAGGTTCTGACCCTAATACTCACTAAGGACCCATAAGCCTCCATTTCCTCTTCTCCTAATGGACATCACAATAAACACACACACACACACACACACACACACAGAGAGAGAGAGAGAGAGAGAGAGAGAGAGAGAGAGAGAGAGAGAGAGAGAGAGAGAGAGAGAGAGAGAACTTCTCCTTCCTGAGGGTTTACAATTTCTTTTTTGCTTGCTTGTTTTTTGTTGTTGTTGCTGTTTTATCGTTGCAGTTCTGATCATTTTATCCAGGTGCTTTAAAAAAAAAAACATTCATATGACACATGAAGTAGTTAGTTACTCTGTTAAAATGCAGATTGTGATTCTTAGGTTTAAGGTAAGGGCTGAGATTCTGCCTCTAACAGGCATGGTCACTGGTGGTGTTGACTTGTGAACCCCTCTCTGAGCAGTAAGGATCTAACCAGCATGGTTATTGTCCAGTTTCTATATAAGCCCTTAAGCCTTCTGTTTTCATTCTGTAACTTCCACAAAAACTCTGCAGACAGGTTGAAGAAGGGGCCAGGGAACATTGAGGATTCTTAAGGGACACAATGCCTAAATAGGCCTGGTACAAAGTAGCCTATGTTCCCACTATGACAGATGGCAGGTGGGGGTGATCCGGGGAGAAAATGATTTGCCCAGAGAGTTATGGAGAGTACCATCTTCAGAAGATGGCAGTCACTGATTCAGAAAAACAATGAAGGAGCAGCAGGTGGTAGAGGATGGCATGCACCATGAGAGCCAGGTACCCACAGGTGCACTGCCTTGAACTGCTTGTAGATCATCAAACCACATACATCTGAGTAGCCAATTAGGTATTTGGGTCTGGGTTTCAGTGTGAGATCTGTGCTAAAATCTGAAATGTGGAGGTCATGTGCATGCAGCAGCTGTCTTTCAATTAGATGGGTGGAAGAGAAGCCTAAGCCTATGAGCAGCAGTATGCATGGGCCCATACACGTCTGCCCGACCTAAACCTCTGTAGTCTTCTTTCTCTTATACTCATCTTTCCCTATTATGACCCATCCTGGTGGTTCTTCTTGGGGTACAGTCTAGAGGGGAACTTAAATAGCCCCTCGCTGGAATATATTACAAGATTTTGGGAGCAATTGAATCTAGGTATGAACCTTAGCTCTGCCCCCACTGGCTGCATGACCTCAAGCTTGTTAACTCACTTCTCTAGCCTCTAGTTTGTTATCTGCAAAATAAGAAAAATAATATCTATCTAGATGGAGAGAAGGGACTCCATTTAATGTGTGTGCGTGTGTGTGTGTGTGTGTGTGTGTGTGTGTGTGTGTGATGTTCTTCCATTACACTCCGTTGGTATCAGGACATGTGTGTTCTCTTCTGCCTTCCACCATCATTGCTATCTCAAGGCCAAGAATTCAATGATTAAATGGCACCCAATCTCAATCTCTGGCCTCCACATGCATGCACATACACATGCATATTCATCCATATGTACATGCATCTGCACACATGCAAACACACACACACACACACACACACACACACACACACACACACACACACTACACATGCAAAAAGAAACCATGCAATGTTCTTCACTTTCCCCATGACATCTGAATTTCTTCCTAGTTGAATTAAACATCCATTCAAGTCTTCTTTTTCATTCAGTTTCTCTCAAAAGTCAAAGTGCACGGTTTCCAGATAAATCCAAATCACTTCTGTATTTATCAGAGTCATTCTCCATTTGTCCAAAAACAGAGCCCCAACCAGGAATTATATGTAGAAGCTGCCTCCAAGGATGCTGCTGTAGAGATTGCCCTAAAGTCGAACAGACCACAGAGGTCAATGCCATTGTTCCTTGTTCCATGTTGTCTCCTGTTCATCAGATAACCATCTGCCAAGGAAAAAGCACTAGTCAACGCGCTTGATATTGCATGATGTCTAGAGAAAAAAAAAAGCAACTCACAGCAATGAGAAAAAACAGGTAAGTTTAGAAAACAGAGATAACTGCCTCCCAACGGCATGGCCCTGCTCTCTTCCCTATCCCTCTGGTTGTCCCCACTTACTCTGGATCTGAGCTGGGAGTCTTCACCCACCCACCAGATATACCAAGGCTACTATCACTAGCAGGCATCCCCCTGAGAATGTGGGGCTCTCCAATCTAGAAATAGCCACATGCTCTTGCTAGTCATCCTGATTCCACTAACCAGAAGACAAAGCAACCAGTTCTTGACTCGGTTGTTCAGATTTAACAGCATTCAGCCCAAGTACCAGTTCATAAGAGAGAGGAGAGACAGTGTTTGCTTATTAATAATGTTCCAGCTGTAATTACCAGACCAAGATCGGCACGCTTGCTCCATTCCCTTGCTCTCTGCCATATGCTTCTTTCTGCCCTGAAGCTGCACCGAAGAATATGCAAAGGCCTAAGCATTTTCCTCCAAATGTTAAGAAGCACACAGTCTACAGATCCCCATAGCAACTTAACAAAGAGTTTGCAGTTACATATGTGTATGGTTATCTGATTAAAATGCATCTTCTCCTCTGGGCTGCTAACTCCATTGGGAAAGAGTTGGTGCTCATGGGTAACACAGTAGGCCCTCAGTATTCACAGGAATAAATGAATGAAAGAGTGGAACTTCTTTCTGCCTTGTCTTTTTGTACACTGAGCCACAGGTATGCTAAGAGCTGGTGGAGCAGAAGCTGGAAAGGTTGAAGAGGTGTGGGGAGCTAGACTAGCTATAATCATCTGGCTCATGAAGGTCAACAGCCAGAACCTTGGTCTGAAGGGGCTGTGCATCATCACTTTCCCAGAGAACAAGTCAATGGTCCCAGAGTAGAGAGAAGCTCACTTCAATCTTGGCTTCAGGAACACACACAGTATCTCGCATCAGCCATCAGATCTGACTGTTCTCAGCCTATTTTTGCCAGGACCAGCAACTGGAGTTATGCTTCCATCCAACCCCTCAGATGAAATCACACTTGAGCTTACCAATGCTTGACAGATCATATCAGGATCTCTCTATTCCAAAATGGCAGCCAGTATGACCACAAAGCAGATCAAAATCAAACTGGAACATGTAGGTGAGAGTCCCAAGCAAGAGAAAGCATTCATGCACATTGCTGAGTGTTCCACTCATGGCTTCCCAACCTCAACTACAGCAGTGTCTGACCTTCATCATCCCACATCTACTACTGTTCTCTGCTTTCTGGATCTCTCTCATTACAAAGCCCACTTTTTCCCATCTAAGTGGCAGACCAGGAAGTGAGAAAAGTTTATACTTCTTCCTACCTATCTCTCAGCAGCCTCCCTACCTACCTCGTAACACCCTTCATGTGATAACTCCAGGTACCACACGGGTTTTATAGTACACATTTTATAGGCTACCTTTCCTTCCCAGTCCACTTTCCTGCTCCCTTCCATTGCATCTTGAAGTCAACTCTCAGATAAGCCATGCTCACTTGAATCTCTGCTTCCGGATCTCCTTGTGGAAAAATCTAAACTAGCATAGCGCTGAATGCTACACACTGCAAAGACCTGAGAAGGAGAAACAGATGGTGAGGCTGGTGTTCAGCGGAGGTGGAACGGAATTCAGGAGATGGGAACAGGGGAAGTGAGGCAGCAGGCTGGGAACAAGCTGGAGGAAGTTCCTGAACCAGGCTGAGGAGTCTCGTTTTATCAGAAGGGTAATTTCCATAGTTGCCTGGAAACAGTGTTGCAGAACAGCCCTTGGGGCCAGAAAGGACTATCCAACACTGCCCCTAACCAATGTGTGAACCCTTGCAGGAAGCCTCTGAATGCCCCCAGTTGACTAAGCTCTCATTTGCTTGCCAGACTGCACTATTAGCTAGGTCTACCAACTAGTAACTTCTAGAAAATGCTAAAAACATCCTCTCTGTTTCTTAGAAAGAGCTAATTGCTCTCCCACTTGAATTCCCTCAGGATATAAACTATCTCCTTCCTAAACCCTGTCTCCTCCAGGCTCAAGCTCTCCCAACCCTTCACGGTGCAGTTTTTATAACAAAGGCATTTAACCTGCCCCACCCAAGCCCTAGCCTATCAATATACTCTAAACTCTCAGATAGGGGAATGATATGCCAAATGACATCCAACCTTTATCCACGGAATCAGAAGCTTCCATGGTCTGTCGTAGGCAATCTCTTGCTCATGTTACATTGTAACAGTCATCACAACCCTGCCAAACCAGAAGCTGTAGAGTCACACACCTCCCACTGCCTCGTTTGTGTATTCAATCATTCATTCAGTGTCTTGCATGGCAAGGCACTATTTGGTCCATAAATTTTCTTTAAATCCCTTCTCTCATAGAGTTTATATTCAGCCGCAGGAGTCGGCAAGCCCCTCCAGATCTAACCTGCTGCCTGTTGGGTAAAGTTTTACTACAACACAGCCATGCCTGTTCGCTCATGTACGTTGGTCTATCTGCTTCCACTACACTGGGGAGCTCAGGCTGAGCAGTACAATAGCCCTCAAGGCTGAGCATGTTAACCGTCTCCTTCCTCCCAGAAAAGGACTGCCATCACTTGTCTAAAGCATCAACTAGGATGTTAGCTTGAGATGTAGCAAGGATGAGACAAATCCCCTGCTCCTCTCCCAGGTTGTGTTCTAGAATTCCTAACAATGTGTGTGTGTGCGTGTGTGTGTGTGTGTGTGTGTGTGTGTGTGGAATTCTGAGATGAGTAGTCACAGAATGCTCCCTGAAATATTCTAGAAGGAATAGGATATACGATGCTTCTCGCTGGGCTCCTGGTATAGAGGTGAACCAGACTGATAAAAATCTGTACTCCCATGCATGTCATACTCTAGCTGGGTATAAGGCAATAAATAAACAAATAAATCAACAAAACATATGTTTTGGGGGTCATGATAAATTCTACACAAAAGTAAGCAGGAACTGGGATGTCCTTGCACCTACTTGCACCCTGGCTCCATAGTCCTCTCCCTGCACCTGCTTGGGATACACATGGCAGCCCTAATGTGGACATAATCCTGTTAAGTTCCATCTGTTGGGCTTTTTGTCCCAGGCTACTGGGTTGTGACCAGGGACAGATCTTATCAGCCACGCCACTCGCCACTCGGGCATGATTCCCCAGGGGACCAAACTGCCATCCCTAGCCTTGCGAAGGTGGGGGCCACCAGATCCGCAGCAATGCGCCTTGTATATCTTACCTCTTCCTTTCAAATGAGAACTAGAGATAGGCATGTGGGCCTAACACTTTAAAAAGATCTTTACTGCTTCGTTTAACTAACGTATTTTTCCACATAAGTTCCTCTGCTCAAGCATTCTTTCTAATTACCATTTTCCTCTTACAGTATGTTGTATAGCACTGCACAGAAGCAAGCTCATGGTGAGCAAGCACACCCCCGGGTGGCAGGGAAAATAAGGCCTGGCTATTAGGGGGTTCAGTGAAGCGGCAGCTTCTACATCTTCCCTGCAGGAGGGAGAAACAGCCCAGAAACTGTATTGCACCAGGCCAGACCCAGCTCAGTAGGACCTGGCTCTGAGATGGCTTTGTAAGGTTGGAAAATACCACTGGCTTTACAGGGGTTGTAGATCTGTCTATCTATAAGTCTGGAATGTTCGGGAAATTTTAAGTCACTCTGTGGACTTAAGGCACAGCCACCTGTCCCACAAAGATTGGATTTCCTTATCCCATCAATTGGCATGTCAATTTGACAAATATGCTGAGACATATCTATTATGGGATGCATTCAGAACTTAGGTGGAAGATGAAGAGAAACAGGTTAAGTAATAAGAGCTAGCAAGAAATGAGTATAAGATAAAGTGAGCATTCATAATTAATATTAAGTCTCTGTGTCGTGGTTTGGGAGCTAGTATGTGGCCCAAAAGAAAGCCTGGTACAAAGGGCCATTATCTTGCATTGTTCAGGGTACAGTTGTAGTCCATGGAAATCAGAAACCAAGCAAAGGTCTGAGGTGGCAGAGGCTGGGCCATAGGAGGCTTTGGGAACTTGATGGGTAGCACTGTCTGTGACTATCCCAGCCACAATGTTTAGGAAGTTGGAACTGAGAGAGCCTAGAGGGGTCTGGGGAGCCCCAGGCTGTGACATGGGCTACCCAAGAAATCTATTCTTTAGATCAGAGCTGATTCTCACAGATCAAAGAGAGATTAGCAGATCCCTGGGGCTATTCACACTGGCATGCTTTCAGAGGGTCATTATCAATCAAAACTCAAGAGCCTGGGCTGGGAAGATGAGTCTGAGGAAGGGCTTGTTGGACAAGCATGAAGACCTGTGTTCAGATCCTCAGCTGATTGGTTACTTTTATGTTGTTGTGATAAAACACAGTGTCAAGAAAACTTTAAAAAGAAGAGGTTCACAGTTTATGGTTCTAGAGAATTGAGTCCATCATAGCAGCAAGCAGCAGGCAGGACAACAGGAACTAAATGCTGAGAGCTCTTGACCATCTTGAATAGCAAGAACAAAGCAGAAAGAAAAAACTAATATTGGCTTGAGCCTTTACACTCTCAAACCCTGTCTCCTGTAGTATGTTTCCTCCCAAAGCTCCCCACAAAGAGTGCCACTAACCAGAGAACCAAGTGTAGAAATGCCCAAGACTATGGGCACATTTCTCATTCAAACCACCATACCCAGCAACTATGGAAAAGCTAGTTATGATAGTCTATGCCCATACTTCTCATACTGGGGGCATGAAGATGGAGGTTTCCTGGGCTTTGCTGGCCAGCCAACCTGTTTGAAACATTTAGCTCCAGGTTCAGTGAGAGACTGTGGTGGTATTGCGTTCCCCAAAATATTGTGTACTCTAATAAATTTATCTGGGGTCAGAGAACAGACAGCCACTAAATACAAAGGCTAGAAAATGGTGGCACTCACACCTTTAATCCTAGCATTCCAGAGATAGAAATCCCTCTGGATCTCTGTGAGTTCAAGGCCACAATGGAAATAGCCAAGCATGGTGACACACGCCTTTAATCCCAGAAAGCCAGCCTTTAATCCCAGGGAGTGGTGGTAGAAAGCAGAAGGATATATAAGGCGTGAGGACCAGAAACTTAAAGATTTTGGCTGGTTAAGCATTCAGGCTTTTGAGCAGTAATTCAGCTGAGACCCATTCCGGATGAGGACTCAGAGGCCTCCAGTCTGAGGAGACAAGACCAGCTGAGGATCCGGCGAGGTGAGATAGCTGTGGCTTGTTCTGTCTCTCTGATCTACCAGCATGGACCCCAATAACTGGCCTTGGGTTTGATTTCATTAATAAGAACTTTTAAGATTCCTGCTACAAGAGACACTGTCTCAATAACAATGAAAATATAAATTGTAGCATAATAGATGAAGACACCCAACATTGAGCACTGGCCTCTGCACATGTGTGAGCCCACACTCATATGCACATGTACAAGCACACCAAAGCACATGCATACACCAAAGAAGAGAAGAAAACCCAGGGCTCTAAACTGCTTTGATCCTCTGCTTGAGAGGGAAACGGGACCCATCTGACAGACCATATTCTATTCTTCTGTATATACAACTATTTATGTAGATTTTGCTATAGATTCAGACATAGATGTAGTTATGCACAGAGATCCCCAGTGTACTATGTCACCGAGGCCCAGCCTATGTGCTTTATAAATTCTAACATTCTCACTGCAGCAGGATGATTAGCTACCACTGTTGAATTTACAGTTAAGGAAAACTAGACAGAGAGGTCAAGTAACTTGCTTACAGATTAAAAACTATTTATGACAAAGCTGGAATTCAGACCCAGTCTGGCGCTAAGGTTTTTGCTTGCTTGCTTGATTTATTTATTTATTTATTTATTTATTTATTTATTTATTTATTTACTTGATTCCTTTTGAAGTACTGGGGTTCAAACCCAGGGTCTCACCTATGCTTGGCAAGCATTCTACCACTGAGCTATGTCCCCAACTCTCTTTTTACTTTTTAACTTCTGAGACAAGGCCTTACTAAGTTGCCAAGACTGGTCTTGAACTTGGTCTGTAGCCCAGGAAGGCCTTGAAGTTCAGATCCTCCTGCTGCAGCCTTCTGAGTAGCTGGGTTTAAAGGCCTGCATTGCCAGGCCCAGCTGTGGGTATTCTTAACTACTGTCTTGATACCCCCTGGCACCAGTGAGACAAACTGGAGAAATATCTCCAGGCCCTCGTCCTAGAATTTGCTGAGCTCCCAGAAGAGGTGCTTGTCTCTTTGGCCAGTACCACAAGCGGCTCCTTCTTTTCACCCCAAACCCAGATCCCCACTTCTAGCCTTTGTGCTCTGACTTGGAAATCATACACTGGGGCCAAGGGCAGTCCTCTGGCACAGCAACAGGGAGTCTTGGCAACAGGATGTCAGCTGAGGCTGCTTGGGTGTGGGCTGCCTCCTCCAGCTTTATTAGTCCCTTTTAAAATAGCTACTTCTATTTCAAACACCTCCACTTGCCACTTGCTGCTCATTCTTCAGCACATCCACCGTGTTTCCCTGTCATCGTGATCTGCTGCGTGGAATCTCACAGACACGCTATTCCGTGCGAAATAGCAGCCCCTGGAGAGAAAGCTTCTGTTCCCTCTGAAATGATGCCGTTCTCCAGCTGTCTTGTTCTTAAAGGTGAGCCTCCACTCACTGGCTGCCCAACCACTGATTTCGGCGTTTTGATCACCGTTTTTGGTAGAGCTAGGAAGAATCTGTGGCTAATCATGTCACCCCACCCTCCTATTTTGCAAATGAAGTAACTAGGGCTCAGAGAGAGAGCTGGGCTTGGCGGAGAACACACAGCCAATCAGTGGCAGAGCTGGGACTGCCAGTTAACATGGCAAGATGGAGGTTAATAATAGCAGTCATAATAATTCACTATTTTTACATTTTAGAAAACTTAAGCTCTCTTCCTCGTGTGGACTCATGTGGGTGGCTGTCTCTACTCATCAGAAAGGACCCTTCAAAGCCATCTGTCTACCTACACCTGGAATCTCGAGCTTTCTCATCCCATAAGAATCCAATCAAGTGACTGTGATGACATGTAGGGTTTATCCAAAGACACCAAGCAGGTTAAGCAGATGGTTCTTTAGTAAAATGCTTGCACACAAGCACAAGGACCCGAGTTTGGATCCCCAGCACTCATGTAAAAAGCCAAGTGTGGTGATATGCCTGTAATTCTTGTGCTGAGAAGGCAGAGACAAATGGATCCCTGGGACTTGCCACCTAGGTAGCAGGCAACCTAGCTGAAGCAGCAAGCTCCAGGTCAATGAAAGGCCCTGTCTCAAAAAGTAAAGTAGAGAGCAACTGAAGAAGACAGCCAGTGTCAGAGAGAGAGAGAGAGAGAGAGAGAGAGAGAGAGAGAGAGAGAGAGAGAGAGAGAAACGTGTTTATTCAAGATGCTCGTGTCAATCCCACAGTCCTTCCAGGGCTGACTCTGTAACTATATTCCTCCATCTCTCTTAGGGTGATTGTTTCCCTTTGGGGTGGTAGAAACAGGTTGAGATTCTCCTAGCTACAGTGAAATACCTCCCCAGTAAAGAGGGCAATAAGACAGGTATGGTGCCACACATCTTTAATCCCAAAATTCAGGAGGTTGAGGCTGGAGGATTGTGAGTCCAAAGGCAGCCAGGGCTATATATCAAAACCCTGTCTAAAAAACATCAGAGACAAAAACTAGCAATGCTGAGGATCTACAGTGAAGTCCCACCTAGCCTCCACTTTACCATTTGGGAAGCTAAGACCCAGAGAAGGAAAGTGTACTACCCAATGCCACATTTCTTTGACATAGAAATGATGCCTGGATAGGTACGTACAGTCTAGATAAACCTAATATTAACATCAGCCACTGGATAAACACTGCATGACTTTCCTTATTGTTTTGTTAAATAAAAGCTCTCCCATCCTATAAGGAGTAGCAGTAAAAGTTTAAGACACCAGCAACTTGCCCACCTCATCCTCTGTGGTCCGACGACGTGTCCTTAATTCTGGTTGCATATCAGAAGCTCCAGGGATGCTTTGCAAACATTCACATTCCCAGGCTCCACCACAGAGTAAATGGACCAAGTCAGGGAACAGAGCCCTGGAATCTGTGATTGTTCAAAGCTGCACAAGTGATTCCAAAAGATGGCCAGGGATAGGACAGAGAGGTTCTCCTGATAGCCAAGAATCATATCCATGGATTTGAGTCATTACAACCAAAATGGAATGTAACTGATAATATCATATGAGCATTAAAGGCTTAATTCTAATACAATTAAAATATAAAGCTGAGAGAGTATGAAATATTTCTGAGCACAAGAGCTCTTTCTGGACCATGCCCAGTACCCAGAGCAAATTTAGAACATCTTCATGCACCCTTGTTTGCAAAGAACACATGATATCAAATACCTAGTTAGTATCACCAAGTATCACCTAGGTGCATCACCAAGTGAAAACTGGTGTCCAAGTATGTACAGGATGGCTTGCTTTTGTTATTGCAAATTAAGGAAAATAGATAGTGAATAACAGTTCAGAATTAATTGGTCCTCTAAGGTGATCTTTTCCTCCTTTATCTCCATTTCTTCCTCATAAAATCCAAGTTGACCTTGAATTAAATAAGAAGTCTAAGTCCCAAGGTCAAAATGTTTTGTCACTTGTTGATCCTAGTTTCATGTGTGTTACTGTGACAAAAATACCTTAACCAAAAGCAACACAGGAAAAGAAAGGGTTTATTTAGTTGACAATTCCAGATCGTAGCTCCATCACTGAGGGGAAATCAAGACAAGAACTCACAAAGCTAATCACATCACATCTATAGCCAAGAACAGAGAGAAACCATAGACTCACACTGCCTGCATGATTGCTTCTAGCTTTCTTTTGTCTTAGGGAGTTCAGAACCTCTGACTAAGGAATGGTGCCACCCACAATGGGCTGGGCCTTCCTATATTAATTAACTGTTAAGACAATCCCCCATAGGCATGCCCACAGGCCATCTGATCTGAACACTCACTCTCTCATTCAGGATTCTAGATTGTAGCAAGTTGACATTAGAAACTAACCAACATATTTTCATTTCTGTGGTATTGTGAGTTGAACTGAGGGCCTCCCTCTCACTTGCTTGTCAAGCACTACCTAGTCTCAGCCCTGACCAAAGTTATTTCAAAGGACAATAAATTCACACAAAAGTCAGGAAGTCATAAGGAAATGCAT
The DNA here is from genome assembly GCF_049852395.1 of Peromyscus maniculatus bairdii. NCBI lineage: Eukaryota > Metazoa > Chordata > Mammalia > Rodentia > Cricetidae > Peromyscus > Peromyscus maniculatus. Next base: position 146,098,969 of record NC_134855.1, read on the forward strand.
AAAGATAGGACTCCCTATGAAACTCCAAGTAATTGTACCTTGAACTTCGTCACTCTACCCAACCAGATATTGGGGTTGACCCATGGTGCACACTGGAGACAGGATGCAGGGAATCCAAGAGCATCTTTGAAAGTGAAAATTCAACAATGAATGTATTGATGAGAGAGGAGTAAAGGTATTTCATGCCCTGTAGTTAGAAACAGAAGGTGATAAATGCTGAGGTTTCCTTCGGAATGAAAAGAGCTACCTTTATTTTCTAGTGGGAAGAAGAAAGGTAGAAACCAGCACCAGTTAAGAATTGAGTGCTTCACAGGACCATCGTGTTGTCTGGGCCCTGGCTACTGCCTAGGGCCATGTCTGGGTCTGTGGCCCAGCAACAGCCAGGGTCTGGATTGATGTCCATGACTCCTAATGTCACCAAGGACTATGCAGACACCCAAGGTCTGGACAGCCACCTGAGACCATGTTCGTATCTGAGGGCCTTGTTGCCACAAGAACCATACTGGTCTAGGTGGCCTGTGCTGCCACTGGGGCCATGGTGATGTCTGGACTCAAGCTGATGCAGAGGACCATGTCTGGGTCTGTGGTCCTGCTGCAGCTGGGGTCTGTGATGATGTCCATGGCCCATGTTGCCACAGGGGGTCATAGAAACCATGCAATGTTGAAATCCAAGGACCATGCTGAGCCTGCCTCGCCCCTCAATATCCCTGGGATGGCTGACCCTGCCCCTCATTGGACACTGCAGCAGGAGAGCTGGCCCCAGCCCCCACAGAAGAATTGGCCCCCACACTTGGAAGAGATGGCTCCACCCCATACCACAGGTGTGAGAGAGCTGGTCCCCATGGCATGGGCCTAGAAGAGCTGGCTCCACACCTCTCCTGAATGGGGCAGTCCTAGTAGCCTAGACCAACCAGCTCAGCTACCACCCAGACCCACATTCTGGCCTTCCATTGGTCCATCCTAACATCTACCACATCTATGACCTGCCAGAGTATGTGAAAGGACTGGTCCCACGGGATGATAACTATGGGATCTTCATGACTCGGGCAATAGCAGGATGTCCAAGAGGAGTTTTAGTGAGGTCCGTGATGATGGTGTGCCAGAGGACTTGAACCAGACCAATGAATGATTCATCGCAATGAAAATTTCGTGGGTGGGCCTATCAGACAAAAGGGTATACTGTGTGACACACTGCAGCTTCCAACGACAACACTAGCATGAATGAAGACGTGTTGGAAAGACAGAGGAGTAAAGTGGGTATTCAATCGATTTGGTGAGGAGGTTCTTCAGGGGAGATGCTTCAGGGGTGAAAGGAGGATATGGAGGGACTGGGAGGTGAGCAGGATTGGGGTGCATGATGTGAAATTCCCAAAGAATGAACAAAGAATTACTTGCGTGTAAAAAAAAAAAAAAAAAAAAAAAAAAAAAAAAAAAAAAAAAAAAAAAAAAAAAAAGTTGAGTGCTTTTCCACTCTGTTACATATATACTTTTCACATTCATCACCTGCCTCTGAATTCACCATCAGCCCAACCAGACCAACCTGCATTCACAATTATTCCCATTTTAGAGAGGAGGGAAAGGGTCTTTGGAATGCTCATGATCCCACAAGATCTGAGCAGATGTAGCCAATGCAGGCCCTGCTCTCTGAGTGAGGAGTGATGTCTTTCCCCTGTGGAGACAGCTCTGCTGGGATACAAGGAAAAGCCGAGGGAGAAGCAACAAACTTTGTTTGTCTGTTTTTGTAGAAACCAAGGACATCTCTGGCCACTGGACTCCTTTATCAAACTAGAACTTTTTTGGAAGGAGTCTGGTGGAAGATCTGCCGGCTCCCTTCCCCATCTCTTCCCCTAAACCCGCCCCTTCAAAGCCCGCCAAACACAGCTCCTCCCTAAACCCATTCCTTCAAAGCCCATCAAACACAGCTCCTCCCCCAGAGAGGCTCAGGATGACTCCCACAGGGGATATATAAGCAGCATCCCAGAAAACATACTTGTGGTTCTTCCAGGCTCCAGTCCCTGTCTCCTCTCTGCAGGCCGGGGAATCACCCAGGACTGCTTTACCCATTAAAACTGGGCTTTCCAATTTGGCCTGATTCGATTTATTGCAACGGAGAGGCCTTCAGCAGGCCTAAAAGTTATCAGAACTCTTTTGAGCTAGTACATCACATCACATTTTTGCCTCTTGAGAACTTGAGAACAATAACCAAAAACAAAAACAGAAAAAAAAGAGATGTATGTGAATGTCAGTATTAAATTATCCATCTCATGTCGTCTTTCTTCAGTCACTATCCATCCTCATACGCCATTCTTTCAAATCCTTGACTCGTCTTCTTTACTCTCCTGAGTTCCCCATCACTCTTCCTTCTACCAGGAGCCAAGGGTTGATCTCTCCTATCTCAAGGTTCATTCTGCCATGCATCAGAGCCAGGCAAGCTCAACTGCCCAACAACAATCTGGGCCAACACAGAAAGGGAGCAGCAAGAGAAAATTGTTTACCTGCTGGACCCTGGGTTGAGGTTAGGTTCATTATTCCAATCCACTTCATAATAAACCTGGTGAGTATACACTTCCCTCCACCAAGAAGAATGGGGGGAGGGTGAAAAAATAAAGAAACCTAGCCAAAGTCACAGTATCAGAGCCAGGCTTGAAAACCCTGCACTAACGTGGCCACCATTGTTTTTCCCACAGTGAAATGCATCTGCAAGAGCTAGGGAAGGGAGCCCAACTAGACTGGTTGGTGGAGAAAAGCCAAGGTGTGCAAGTAAAGTTTGGTTATTAGAATATTGGAAATGGTTCAAACTAAAGGAGAAGGTCTCAGTAAGAATCCTGATAGAAACACAATGTCGCACTCAAATTGAGCAATTTGAAAACATTTTACTAAAGAGAGCATTTCCAAAGATGTAGGCAGGATAAAAGATGACAATGAAAAATTATACATAACTGGAGGTACAGTCATGAGTAGGTGCTCTTACCTACATGAGCCTAGAATGAGCAAGGAGAGATGGAAATTACTAAAAACTGGAGTCAGTGGATCATGAAGAGAGCCACCTGCCAATGGTCTAGGCCCCACTGAGGCACAGGAAGGCAGATGGGACATAAAACTGAACCTTGTTCTCTTCCTTCACTTAATCCACTGTAGAAGCTAGCATGACAGGACCCTCTGCTCAGGCAGCCTCCCAGGCCGAGCTATGGGGGAGGAGTGAGGAAGAATGGAGTCAGAGGAGCATGGGTAAAGAATCCACCTGTCTAGTTTTTAAAAAAGAAAAGAATTACAGAGGCTCAGAGTCAGACCGATGGGAAGGTGTGGGGCTGGGTTGCAGACACAGGTGATCATGGGAAGCCTGCTGAGATGAGGTGTGCCAGCTAAGATGTTCCTCTCAGGGGCTCAGGGCTCACTCTGTGCTAATTATTTCGGCTAATTTGAAACTCATTTTTCTGTTTAACACCTAATAACACCCCTGCTTGTTCATGATACTTTTCTGTTTTTCCTCCTTCCTGCTTTCCAAAAACACAGTTGGGGTAGTTGGAGGGATGGTGTAGTGGTTAAGAGTGTGTGCTACTCTTATAGAGGACCCAGGTTCAGTTTCCAGCACCCACATCAGGTGGCTGGTAACCACTTTTAACTCCAGTTCCAGGTGATCTGATTCTCTCTCCTGGCTTCCACATGTGGTATGCATACAGATAGGCACACATTCGCACATACATATACACAGAGAGATAAAACCCATAGTGGTTAAAAGCAGAGGTTTTGACTTCCTTTTAAATTCCAGCCTTATTTCTCACCAGTTGTGTGATCTGGAAAAATTACTGAACATGTCTCTGTGTCAGTTTCCTCATTAGTAAAGCTATATATAGTAATAAGATAATTATTATTTAACTTAACAAAATTATCCCAGCACTGCACTTACATTTGTTTCTTTTAGAAGAACTTCTAATCTTGTGACCTTAAGGAGGATTGATCCATAACTCAAAAAATATTTTTTTAATTTAGTAAAATTTGAATTAAATAAATGATTTTAACTTAGGCTAAGTTCTCTGAATGTCAATTCTTTATTTAGTTATAAATTGAGGCAAGCATATACACTTCACCCTCCTTTTAAGGTTTATGAGATTCAAAAGCATCCTGGATAAATGTTCACAGTCCAGATCTCCCACATTCTTAAACAAATCAATCCACAGATAAAAAGGAAGTATCCCCTAAACATGGTATGTGTTCAATAAAGTTCAATGTGTTTCAAAGCATTTTTTAAAGTGTTTCCCTTAATGAAACCATAAAAAATGAATATGTCCATGGGTAACATGGTACCCAGCACAGACTAAGAGCTCAAAAAGTATTAGCAAATATTACTATTATCACACTCCCTCACAAATATTTACTGAGCTGTGAGTTAGATAAGAAATCCTCTGCAGTGCTCATGAGTTCTAACAAATGTCCGCACAGAGATGCACCAGCCACTCTGACCAAATAGGAGATGTGCTAATGGGCAAGGAGGAGTCGCCTCTCAAGAGGGGCTCCAAGGTTACAGCCATAAATCAAAAGGAAGCCAGAGGCAGAGAACAGTGAGTCAAAGGCAGGAGTTACAAAGTATAACTTAAAGAATGTGAACTTGGGGCAGAACAGAGGATGGAGTCCCAGACCCCCTTCACAACTCTGGGTAAGGAATATTGATCAAACCCAAACAGCAGCTATGGAGTTCAGCTAGCATTGCACCTGGAAATTTGGGTGTTGCACTTGTACCCTGGAGACTTGTACCCTTCCAGAGCAGTGGGAAACCGTGCTGCCGAGTCCATCTGCATAGGAGTCACCTCATTTGCATGAAACACTGCTAGAGCAAATGGGAACAGGATGAGCTAAGCAATAGGAAGAGTTTTAAGAGGCAAAGCTGTGTTATCACACAGGCTGGGAGGTCTCTGTGATTGGTTTGTCATGCTGTAGAGAAACCGGTTGGCAATATCCCCACTGGACCAGCAGGGTAGGCATAGGGACATCCCTCTGCTGAAGGACAGATCCAAGAGGCAGGTAGTGAGCAGAGGAAAAGCAGCCATAGAGTAGGGTCAGTGTTGTGGTTTAAATGTGAAATGTCCCCTATAGTCTGATGTGTCCCAACGCTTGCTCCCTAGCAGGAGGCATTGTTTCCCAAAGGCTGTGGAGCCTTTAGGATATAGAACCTCATTGGAAGAAGAGAGTCACTAGAGTGGATCACTAGGGACTGGGTCGGCCTTCACAACCTAGCCCCACTTCCTGTCTGCTCTCTGCTTCCTGCCAGTGGACACTGCTCTCAGCTACTTCACATTCCTGCAGCCAACCCACCCCACCTGGTGGGCTGTAACCGCTCAAAAGACAAGTCACACCGTCCTGCCCCTTCTTCCTCTAACTTTGTTTGTTTGTTTGTTTGTTTGTTTGTTTGTTTGTTTGTTTGTGGGAAGTGTTAGGTAGTTGGTCATCACAACAATAAAAATAGCAACACAGTCAGAAAGGAAGTTAGCCTTAGTGATTCATATGAGAAACAAGGTGGGGAGCAGGCTCCACCCCACAGGTGTGTTAAGGAATCCCAGAGGCACCATGCTGAGTCACATCCCCCCCCCCCATCACTCACTTGGGTCAGTCTCTTTACCTTCTGTTATGACTGACAGTGGTAACAGAGGCACCATGCTGAGTCACGTTTCCCCCCATCACTCACTTGGGTCAGTCTCTTTACCTTCTGTTATGATTGACAGTGGTAACAGCTCACACTTTCTAAGAGACAAGTCATGCTTCAGACACAGGGCTTACCTCTGACACTCAAACAACCAACACGGCAAACAAGTCATTTTAAAAATAACGTTGCCCCGATGCAGAGGACCTAAACAACAGGTCTAATACTATGCAACTAATGAAAAGAACTAGAATAACACTCTTGCCTCTTACTCCTGCCATGAAGTTCACACTGTTCCTTGAGGAGGGCAAGTGGAACAAGCCAGGCCTTGATCTCTGAAGAGAAGATAACACTTTATGTTTGTATCAGTCATTCACATTTTAGTATGATAGATTTCCAAGCCAGTCTTGGGAGTAAAAGAGCATGTGGGTGTCTAGAAAGGTACAACAAGGGCTCCACCAAGGGGTGGATCACAAGCGCTACTGTGAACATGGAAAACAGTTTCCCTCTCACACAATTCCCCCTTCTTTGGGATTCATCAGGTTCACCACAAGACATTGCAGAAATTCCGTAAATGCTAATAAGTCCTCACACTCCTCTAGCTGTGCTGAGTACCTGAGCACTGACGTTCCCATCCCAGGATGAGGCAGTAAATATGGATGCAAATAAGAATGTGAAATAGTAAGGTGGGCAAGATGGCTAAGTGGGGAAAGGTGCATGCCACAAAGCTTAGTGATCCCCGGGACTGAGCTGGTGGAAGGAAAGAACTGACTCCTTCCAGAGTCCACATGCATGCCCCGGCACATGTGTGCCCACACACATACATACACATACAAAAAATACTTACTTAGTTATTCATTTAGTTAATATAATCAAAATAGTTTTTAAAAGAACATGAATAGTGGCCATGTTGTAAAGACAGAGACGTGTCACAGTGGGGTAGTGAGCTTTTAAAGTGACAAAGCAAGCTAGGGAGATGGTACAGTTGGGTAAGGTGCCTGCTGCACAAGTAAAGATCTGAATTTGGACCCTGAGCATCTAGGTAAAATGCTGAATGTCCCACAGGTTTATAATCTCAGTACAGGGGGGAAGAGGATCCCAGAGCTTGCTGGCCAGCCAGTCTAGCTGAATTAATGAGCTTCAGATTCAGTGAGAGACCCTGCCTCAAAAAAATACAGTGGATGGTAAAAAAGGAATACTACAGTCAGTGTCAGGCTCCAGTCTCCACTTGGATAAGCACATATGTATGCATATATGAACACATATTCACACCCTATGCAAGAAAGTAAGAGAAATGGTGGGAGAGGGAGAAGGAGGAAGCAAGGAGCAATTGCTACTTTGGGTTTGGAGCTCAAGGAACATCTCCTGAAAATATGACCATTGGGTAAACCTCGAACAAAGAGAAGGTGCTACGCTCACCTAGATCCGATTGGTTGAAGAACAACATCAAGACCTAGGTGATCTTGAAAGAACAGTGACTTCTATTGTACAGATAAGGAAGCCGAGGAGCCAAGGTTAAGTGATTTTTTTTTTCCTAAGAGTAGATGAGGACCAAAGGGAAATGTTTTGTTAGTAGTTGGATCCCCAGGGACACATGCAGCTTCCCTGAGGTCCCTGGGGCAATACAACCAAAAAGCCCAGAGATGAATTTGAGGTCACCAGGGGCATTTTCCAGATTATGTTCAGGACCCTGACTCCCATCACTGAGGTGATGAGTGAACTGAATGGCAAGATCAGAACGATAATGTTTAGCACCCAACTCCTCTTAGGTCACCCAAGTACCCCTAGGTAACCCACTCAGAAAGCATTGGCATTGCATGGGAGGGGTGCATGGGAGGCCAGCAGCATACCTGCCACCATTCGTATCCTCTTGGTTGTATGGCAGAGTTATGAAAAAGGAACCTACATTTATGAGGTGTATATATTAGGTCTACTTTGGTTTCATCATCCCATAAGCATGATGCAATGGTCTTAACCCAAACTCTGGCACCGTGAACTTCAAACCATCAGAAAATCAAATGGTTCAAATCCAAAGACTCAAGCACAAGATCTCACTACCACAAACAGAAAGGGCTGTCGGGGCTATGGAGATGCCCTGTTTGTTAAAGTGCTAGGGAGACAGACAAGTGGAACTCTGGGGCTTGCTACCCAGCCAGCCTGGTCCACTTGGTGAGTTCCAGGGCAGTGAAAGACCCTGTCTCAAAAAAAAAAAAACAAGGTTCCTCAGAAGCACTTGAGAACCAATAGACAGCCAAAGTTGTTCACTGGCCTCTGCATATACATGTATATGCACCCGATACACACACACACACACACACACACACACACACACACACACACACACACACGAGGGAGCTGTTTGCTCTCTCCTCACAGGCTTTATCTCAACTGAGGGTATCATCAGCAAGCCAGAGTCTAGCTCCCCTGTTCCCCCTTATCCTCTGTCCCTCCTTGTTTTCATTAAGAGAGCACATGTCACATTACAGCATTAGAAGAGTTGAGCAGATACTGGGGAGTGGGAAGGAATAAAAGAAAGGAGAGGGAAGGAAAGGTGGAGCCTCCTGAGGTGAAAGGAAAGAAAGACATTACAAAGTCTCTTCCCAAAGAGCTCATAGTAGATGGGGCAAATATGCCCCAAACATAAGACAACAGCCCAACATGACATAGTACAGAAAAGATCCAACCAAAATGTGGAGGCAGCTCAGAGGCAGCAACAGCCTTTATTGGGAGAGCAAAAACATCCTTGGCACCAAGTCATGAATGGGGAGTGGGAGTTCATCGGGTTGGGAGGGGGGACAGCATTTGGGCAGAGAAATTGGTGTGAAAAATCCATTCTATGGGGATCCAGATCCCTTCAGAATCAGAGATGTGACAAGACCTTATGTTTCCCCCAAAGTTGGAATTCTAGAGTTGCAAGTGGAGCCCATACCCAGCTGTTCCCTTCCACACACATCTGCCACATCTGCCCTATAACATGTTTTGGCTTTATGCCTGACTCTGGTCACCCCTTCCACCACTGTCATGAAATGTCATTAATCCACAGCCTTTTAGCTGAGCCTTTACTGTTTCAGTCTGGTCTTCCTGTCTCTGAGTTCTCCATTCCAATTCATCCATTTCCAATGACTCTTCATTTTTTAAGGCATTTTCAAAAGATCTTCCTTAACTCATTGTAAAGCAAGGATACTTTCTCCAGCTAAATCTCAGAAGGAGCACCAAAAGGCAAGCAAGAAGTGAGATTGACCTGCAAGGACCATAAAACTGAGGACCAGATCTATACAAATGATAGACACATTTTATCCATTTCTCACATCTACTTACTCAACAGTATCATGGGCCACTTCACTCTGAGCCAGTCTTCACACTGGGTGCAGGGCAGCAGATGGCATACAAATGACACCAGCGTGCTGTCTCCATAGAAGACAACTAAATGTTCATCAAATATTTATGCGAATAAACATGAAGTCACAATCTATAATGAGTACAATGAAGAAAACATGAAGGGAGCTCTGTGTAGTTGCAATGGTCTTGAAAGCAATCAGGGAAGATATCCAAGGATGGAACATTTGCACGAGATGAGGAACATTATAACCAGATACTAATCAGCAAAGGAGTGCTGTCCTATTTCATGTGGAGTGGGAGAAGCTTTCTAATGACAATGGGAACTGGCAGAAGCCCTCAAGTTGGTTGTTACTATTTGTAAAAGTTGACACAAAGGGCTGGGTATTAGCTCTGTCAGTAAACTGCCTGCCTTGAAAGCACAAAAGCCTGGACTTGACCTCCAGAACCCATATATACAAAGCCAGGCATGGCAATGCACACTTGTATTCCCACTGCTGAAGTTGTGGAAAGAGATGGATCCCTGGATTTGCTGGTGTATTTGGTGAGTCCCAGGCCATTAAGAGGTGCAGTATCAAAAACAATGAAGTAGATGGTCCTTGAGGAACACCTGAGGATGTCTTCTGGCTTCCATATTCACACATATACATACATCACACACACACACACACACACACACACACACACACACACACACATGCATATGAACATACAGACAAGCACGTGATGAACATTTGTATTTTTACCCCAACTCTTAAGTGTTCAAAAATATGTATAAGTTCACAAATAATGCCTTTCAAGATGCCAGCCTCTGAATCCTGAAAACAAAGAATGGAGCAAATGCCATCTGGTTTCTGTGTACTCAGGCTGAACATGGCTTCCCTGGGCACCTGGCTGGCCCCCCTGTGCTCTGTGTCAGATGAGATGATCCAGCTGAGGCTCCCAGGTTGCTGCTTTGGAGCCTAGAAAACAGGCTTTCATTGGCTGTGTATATCAGTGTCCTTGGCTTCTGCAGGAGCTTAGCTTAGCATTGAAGTCTGGGCCAGAGGCTGAGCAGGGATGCTGGAAGCACATTTTGGCCGTGACAGACAAATTAGTCTGCGTGCTTTTCTGTAGACAGTGGTTAAAAGTGAGTCCCTGGGGACTGATGCAGATTTTGTCTAAGACCCAAGCAATTCATTTATCCTTTCTCTGCTTCCAGTTTGCCATCTGGGAAACTGGAATAATAATGGTGTTTCTCATTTACCTTATCTGAGCTCTTGCTGTGACGGTGCTAGATAATAAACAACTTCCAAATCTCCATGGCTTGCCTCAACAAGCGTTTATTCCTCGCAGGTGCATGGGCTGCCTGTGTTCCAGGCTACAGGCTGAGTTTGGGCTTTCCACGTGTTTCTCAGTTTGAAAGGAAACGGAGCAGTCCTCCAGAGTATGCCTTTCCCATGACCAGTGTCAATTTAAACATGAAATGTTTCTCGTAGACCTGTGTGTTTGAATACTTTGTCCCCCCAGTTGGTGGCACTGTTTGGGGAGAGCATAGAACCTTTAGGAGGATGGATGTAGCTGAAGGAAATGGGTCACTGCTGGGGGATGCAGTCCTGAGAGGCTACAGCAAAGCCACACTTTCAATCCAAGGTCTTTCTGCTTCCTGGTCCCCCAAGATATGAGAGGCTCTAGCTTCAAGCTACCTAGAACTCTATTGTGTCGTCTCCATCATGGTGAACTGTGCCCTTTCAAACTGTAAGCCAAAACAACTCTTTACTCTCTTAAGTTGCATGTGCCAGGCATTTTGTTGTACTAATGCAGCCAGTCACAGGAGTACAAGAGGACCACCCAAGTAACCTGAGTACACTGAAAGCTTCTGATTGAGGGTGGGAGTGAGTGGAGAGAGGGCTCAACAGTTAAGAACACCTGCTTCTGTTACAGAGGACCCATGTTTGGTTCTCAGCATCCATATAGCAGCCTATAACCATCTTTTAATCTACTTCCATGGGATCCAACATTCTGACTGGACACCAGGCACATATGTGGTGTACCTACAAACATAGGATAAAAATAAATATTTTTTAAAAATAATTTTGACTAGACATAGAGCAAGTTATATCTACTCACGTCTCAGTAGCCATAATAAATCTCATAGCCAAGTTCAAAGTTCAGTAGTCCTACCCACATGGTAACCATGGAAGTAGCAAGAAGGTGTGGTGCTATTGATTTATAAAAGGAGTAGGGAGTAGGTAGGTAACATTATTTATTCATTTTTCTTACTTGCCTCTTGTTGATCATTAAAAACTATGCCTGCAAATTTTTGACGCTTGACAAGGATATTCTGTGTCCCTTACCCCTGAATCTGGATCAACCTTCTTGACTTAATTGTGACAAGTAGAAGGCTGTAGAATCAATGTGGGACTTCTAAGGCAAGATCAGGAAAGGTCATATAACTTCTACTCAGGTCTGTTAGAAGGTTTACTTGTGGAGATGCCAGGTACCATGTAACAACTCTGACTATGGTACCCTAGGACTTGCCCTTCTTTGGAGGTCACAGGTATACACTGTGATTGATGGCCTAGCAGTGACTAGCATTAAGTGCCAACCATGCTCAGTGGGGCCTAATGGTGGCCAAAGCCCAGCTGTCACCTGCCTATCATCACTGCAGAGTCCAAGTGAGAACAACCCATTTGAGCTTTGTCCAGATTCCTGACCAAGGTTGTTCTGGGCCCCAAAGTATCTCATCTAATCTCAGCAAGCATATGAGGCTGTGTTGATGTCATTTTTATACTCTGAAATTCTGATGTCCACCCATAAATATAAGTATTAGAACATGCCACCAAGGGAGTGTGTATCTAGAGGAGTAATCAAATATCCCCTCTCTCTCCCTACCTTCATCATTCTTCCCCTGCTTAACAGCCAATTTCATGAGAAAGTCCATGCCTCTGTCACAGCTCCCATGCCCGTCTGTCAGCCTGCTCCCACTGTCACATCACTGACAGCTCTTTGAAGACAGACCATGTCTGACTTCTGGACCTATGCTCCGGACAAAGCCTGGCACAGAAGAACAGGGACACTTTCCATTATTGCTTCATGTCCACTCGGCAATCCTTCTCTACCTGTATGGATCACCCATAGCCCTTTTGACCTCTGCTTCTGGCTAGTTTCATCAAGGAGACATCCCAGCATGGGATCAGAGAAAGGAGGGAGAGCACAGTCAGAGTATTCATCACCACAGCTTCCTCTTTGCAAGACTGACGGATCTGACTAGTTCTCCAACTGCGAGCCCAGCTCCTCACCTATACCTGCCTCCCCTCCATGATGCTCAGCATCCAGACTCCTTATCTAGCACCTCTTACAGTCTCCCCTTCCCTTAGGCCTTTTGGCTTGCTTACACTTTACTAATGCCTTCATAACAGCCTTTGCACTCATTCCTTCCTAAATTAACCTAATTGGCATGTGTAGTCAGCATCAGCATCCCACTACCCTTGAGTGACACAGAAAAATCAGAGACCAGCAGCCAGATACATGTTTTCAGGCTATAAGGCCTTGGATCACAGGCTTACTTAGGCACGCGGGAGGATGGACCAAACAATAATGGAGGCCGTGGTGGGTATAGCAAGCTCTGTCAGCGAGCCATTAAACTGCCGAATTGTCTCTACTCAGAAGCTGTCAAGCTTCCATCCAAGGTTTCATTAGGGGAAGAGCCATCTACTCCCTGACATTCCTGTGACAGAAAGCATTTCAATTAGAGCCACAAGAGTCCTTGAGGACCTGACACACCTCACAGCAATAGTCTCACAGTTCCCTGAGGATTATCAGGTCAGCCTTCTCTCAAGCCTTTCTCTTTCCCACTCCAGCAGCCCTCTCCGGGCCCCCACAGTCCTCTGGACCACAGGTATATCAATGCTTCAGCTGCCCACCCAAAGATCTCCCAAAGCTTACTCAAAAGGAATGAGATCAGCATTGGGGTAAACTCTTCAGACCCCTGCTTAGATCCCTTTGGTGACTCCCATTTACCCCTATATGAACCCCTTCTACCCTCAGACTGAGTCAGAGTCTCCTGTTGTCCTCTCCCACTACACCATGCCCTCACCATCCTAGCTCTTGTCACACTTATCACTTGTCAATTCCTTATATGACTGACATGTTAATTTTTTTCCTGGGGAGACAGGAACAAAGTTCTATTCACCTGATAGGGGACTGTCTTGGTTAGGGTTTCTATTGCTGTGAAGAGACACCATGACCACAACAAGGAAAACATTTAATTGGAGTGTTTTATGGGTTCAGAGGTTTAGTCCATTATCATGGTGGGACATGGAGGCACGTAGACAGACATGGTGCTGGAGAAGGAGCTGAGAGTTCTACACATTGATCTGCAGGCAGCAGGAAGTGAACTGTCTGCCACACTGAGTGTAACTTGATCATAGGAGACCTCAAAGCCCACCCCCACAGTGACACACTTCCACCAAAACAGACACACCTACTCCAACGAAGCCACACCCACACCTCCTAAAGGTGCCACTCCCTATGAGCTTATGGGGGCCAATTACATTCAAACTACCACAGGGACCAAGGACAGACCAAAGTACAGATTCTACTGAAGTCCAACTGGGCAAACCAATGAATGTATGGAGTTTGCTTACAGAGCACAGGTAAGAGGTTTCTCCCAGGAGCATAGGTGACCCCCAAACAGCTACAGTACTGTAAAACCCCACTCCATCATAGATGATGACCTCATGAGAGCTACATCATGGAGTCTTTTCAGTCAAGCTTCTACTTCCTGTGTCCTCTAGTATCTCCCAAGATCATGTGTAGATGGAGAAGGGCAGACAGTAGGAAGTATCAATAGTCCCATACCATATACCTAACTACCTCTTCATTGTTCTGCTCCCCATTAATCTCTACTTCAAAATGATGACTACATTATCCCTGGAGGAAAGAAAATCCGCAAGTGTCACCTACATTCTGTTCTCCAACCAGGTCACTCTTCAGCTCCACCTCTTCTGTGGCTTCCCTTGTCCCTTGACTAGAACCAGTCCTCCCAGTGGCCCAGGAGGCCTCCATGACCTTCCAGTCCTTCCTTTCTCTTGTTCTAAGCCACCCTAGCATTCCTTCAGTGCCTAGGACAACACCAGCAAGTCCCTACTTGAGGGCCTTTGCCTAGAATGCTTCTGTCTGTGAAGTCCCCTCCCCTCCAGCAAACCTCTATCCCAACACAGCATTTATTATACCTCGGGTTAACAACAGTTTAAAAGATTCGCCATGCACAGAACACAAGCAAAGAAATACAACCACTACCCCTCTTTCATTTCCAAAAGTCAATGCACAGCTCCATACCAGAAAATAGTGGACTAAAGGTGTGACTCTCAGGGATGGCTTTCCAGTGCCTGTTTCCCCAGCTGACATTGTTGTTTGATTCTCTTCCAGGCCATGTTACACTCTTCTGCGAGGAGAAAACTCAAGACCACAACATTCCCATCTATGAGCCTCCCATTTATGATTGATAACATCACACAAACCATATTTTCTGTTTGATTCTTTCTCTGACTAATTGATTAAGGCAAAATACATGTATAACATAAAATTAGTTGCTTTAAAGTAAACAATTGATGGCACTAAGTGCATTCCAGTGTTGTGTAATCACTACTTTAATCTAATTCTAAAACATTTCTCCAAACATAGGTATTCTAAAACATACCTCCAAAATGAAATCTCACACTCATTAGACAGGCATTCACCACTCCACCTCCTAACTACTTCCCATCCCTAGAAACTATCAATTTCTATTACTATAGATTTGTCAAATCTGTATATTTTATATAAATGAAATCACATGTCATTTATCTGTCTCTTTTTATTTAGCATGATTTTTGGAGCTCCATCTACATTGTAACTTGTATCTGTGTTCCATCTCTTTTTATGGCTGAATAACAGAGCATTGTATGCATATACCACAATACGTTTATCTACAAATCAGTTGATGGAAATTTAAGCCAATTCTATCTTTGGTGTATTATAACTACTGTTGCTACAAATATGTGTATGTGGCTTTGTCTAACATCTATTTTCAATTCTTTGAGGTATACAGCTGGGACTGAAGTCAAAAGGTTGACTGGCTACTCTATGTTTACATTTTTTAGGAACTTTCAAACTTTACCACACCACAGCTGAAGGATCATACATCTACCACCAGAGCACACAACTTCTGATAGGTCCACAGCTACCACCAGAGCACAGCATCCAACAAGTCCCTAGCCAGCACACTTTCACTTCCATTTTTATCATCTTTTTTCAAGTTATGATCATCCCAATAATTAGGAAGTAGAACTCCATAGTAATTTGCTTCACTCTGCCCTGATAACACATGTTATTGCACCCTGTTTCTTGTGATTGTAGGCCATTCACTAAAACCCAGTAATAAATCCGCTATCATTCTATACAAGTAATTATGGTTCAGACATAGAAAGAAATGAAAAGTAGATTCATCTACCATGCAAAGAACCTCCAAAATATGTTAAGAAAACAGAGCTATAATATTTAACCCTTTGTTATTGTCTGAGAATTTGTGGGTTTGGGTCTTGCATTAAGTTGTTGATCCTTTTTTTGTATATTATCTTTCTTTTTAATTTCATTGAAAACAGATTTTTTTCTCTCATACAATAAATATATCCTGCCACAATTACCCCTCTCTCCACTACCTCCAGTTCCTTTACCTTCCCTTTCCCCCAGATCCAGGATCCCTCCATTTCCTCTTCAGAAAAAAGCAGGCCTTCAAGAGATGACAACCAAACAGGACAAAACAAGATACAATAAGACAAGACAAAAGCCTTCATATCAATGCCAGACAAGGCAACCCAATATGAGGAAAAACTTCCCAAGAGCAGGCAAAAGAGTCAGAGACACACCTGTTCCTACTTTCAGCAGTCCCACAAAAGTACCAAGCTAACAGCCATAGTATATGTGCAAGAAGACCTAGTGCAGACCCATGCAGGCCCCAGGCTTGCCACTTCAGTCTCTGTGACCCATTTGAGCCTTTCTTAGTTGAATCAATGGGCCATGTTCTCTTGGTATCCTCCATCTCCAAACCACAGAACAGCCCAAGAGGTACAAGGTAGTAATAGGCAGCAGCCTGTAGAAGATAACTGCATTCTGAGCCAAGGGAGGGGTCCTCCATAATCAGAGCCTAAGTTACCAGACATAAATGGGGAGCTATAAGCCGCAAGGTCCAAATAAACAAGACTCCTATAACAGGCTTTCATTTGGACCACCAACCAACTCCCAAATCATGGCATGAAGACTTATTATTAGTTATGAATGCTTGGACTTATCTTAGGCTTGCCCCACTACCTCTTATAACATAAATTAACCTGTTTCTCCTCATCTACATTTTACTTCAAAGATGTCTTACATTTGTTTATGCTGCATTTTTTTAACTATGTAAAGACATCTTTGCCTAGTTAAACAAATATTCCACAACAGACTTCCAGTCAGCACCTATGATGTCTGCAAACCAAATTGTTGTCCTTAGATTTATAAGTGGAGTCCAGAGTGAGGGTGCAGCCAGAGACAGCCCTGTGACCCATTTACACCAGGCCTTGTACATGACTGGCAATCAGAAGCCCCAGGAAACAAAAAGATTTTGTTCAGGTCTTAGAAAGACAGATTTTATGCACATATTTATTGCCCTCTTGGCAATTTCCAAATGCACTGTCAGTAGGAAAGTATTTCTCAAATACTGAGACTAATCAAAAGCCTGTTCAAAACCCATTATTGCAAATACCTAATGTAAGCACATATATTAGTTTCTTATGGTTTTATATTCAACTTAACAAAAATTTATTGCACACAGGCTCCATGTAAGATACTATGTCAGGTGCTGTGGACTGCTTGACAGATAATGCACAGTTCCTCTCTGTCACCAGTTCTTGACTCCCAATTCTCAGCAGGCATATTCAAGTTCAAGGTGAATATGAGAAGAAACTAACCCACATGGATGGCTTTACTACAAAAAAAAATCTCTATTTGGAATACCACAATGGAGACACAAACAGGAAGATGAGGAAGTGGAAGGATGTGTATAGTTCTCCCTGAATGGTTTAATATGGGTCTAATTTTTGCTCTAATCTCATCTTCATAACAACCAAATAGGATAGGTATTATTATTTTTGTCCCCGTGTTATGGGTGAGGAAACTGAGGTCCAGCGTAGCTGAGTAGACTACCCAATAATATTCAAGCAGGTAAATCAAATCTATTTGGCTAGAGCACTTGGGCTCTTTGGGTGATACCAGCAACTCTTGCTAGAGGTACATGTCAGTGTAAAACATGTGTTTGAATCCCACCTCTGACCTACTGAATTAGTCTCTAGGCGTGAGTTCCAGACATGGGTTTGGAGAAGCTCTCCCAGTGAGGCCATGATCAATCTTGACTTGACTTATGTTACTCTATGAAAGGCTGAAGGTGGCATCAACAGATGAGGGTAGGGAAGGAGAAATCATTCCAAGGGGCAGAACCAGGTAGGCAAAAGTGCAAAATCAGAGGACTCCCATGGGAAACGGTGAGTGTCCCCCAGAAAAGGAAAGACAGGCTGTCTTAAAACGAACCAGAGGAAACCCAGATCACCTTCCCAGTAAGGTATGACCAGCTTGTACCACAACTAAATGATGCCTGAGTCTGTTCATAGGGAGATGAAGGTCTACATACTGGCTGGTTTTGTGTGTTAATGTCACATAAGCTAGAGTCATCAGAGAGGAAGGAGCCTCATTTGAGGAAATGCCTCCTGGAGATCCAGCTGTAAGGCATGTTAACAATTAATGATCAATGGGGGAGGATCCAGCCCATAGTGGTCAGTGCCATCCCTGGGCTGGTGGTCCTGGGTTCTATAAGAAAGCAGGCTGAGAAAGCCAGAGGAAGCAAGCCAGTAAGCAGCACCCCGTCCATGGCCTCTGTCTCAGCGCCTGCCTCCAGAATCTTGCCCTATTTGAATTCCTGTCCTGACTTCCTTTAGTGATGAACAGCAATGTGCAAGTGTAAGCCAAATATACCCTTTCCTCCCCAACTTGCTTCTTAGTCATGGTGTTTCAATGCAGCAATAGAAAACCTAACTAAGATAGTCTGTATGACATTATTGAGCACCTACTAATTGCCAAGCACTGCATTGAGCCCTTTGCATACATTAGCTAATTGATCCTTCCTGATAACAGTGAAACTTATGTATTTATCTTCATTGTTCAAAAGAATAATGAGGTTTGGAGAATAATTGGCCCAAAGTCGCACAGTCAATAAGGAACCTAACTATGATTCGACCTCCCATCTGTCTGGCTTCAATGCTGCCCTCTTACCTCTGGGATCAAATACTTTCAGAGGATTTTCAGAAGGTAATTAGACAAGAGCAAGATGATGTTGAGCCATATGGTCAACAAAAGATCAATAGAAGTTATTCCCAGATCAGGATTGAAAGTAGCTGTTTAGTCTTTGTCCACTCAAAAACAGAGCCTATGGCAAGGATTTAGGTGCATTTGATTTATTTGGGAGGTGATTTGAAGAAGTACTAGGAAAGAGTGGAGGGCTGAAACTGGGAAGGGAAAGAAAGAGGCTGGTGAAAGGTGTAGCTAACCCTCTGCAGATAGCTGTAAATCATTCTACTAGAGACACTGTAAGACTGAAACACTCAGTGGGCTATTATTGAACTTGGAGGTCAAAGTCCATGCCTCAAGTCAGGCTTGACCACCCATCCTCAATAAGTCAATTAAAAGAGCCAAATTAACAGTGAAAAATAGAAGAAGGAGAAAGATTCAAAGCGGCCACTTTGGGAAGAGTGACAGATCCAGTGACATCCCCCCCACCAAGTCTGTCTTCAGGGTCAAGTGTGATTAAAGTTTAAATAAAGGAACAAGGACATGCACATCTAAGCATTCTACTCACAGTGTGGTCCTGCCCACTATTGACCGACCATTGTCTGGGCTTAGACTCATCCTGTAAGGTGGTCTGAGGGGTTGTTAAAACTAAATGGAATCTCTTTCCAGGAGACAAGGTCCCCCTCTGGCTGGTACCTTTACCTTCCCCCAGTGGGAGATTCTTGGGGAAATTTCCATTTCTTTGAGGTCCATTGTTTCAATAGTCTAATAGTCAGATTGAGAGGCAAGAGTATTTCGTTAGAATATCTTCATTTTTGCTGGCCTTTTACAGGGCTGCCTCAAACAGGAACAACAAGACTGAGAGCTTCATTCTATTCCCACAGCATAAATCCCCACATCTACCCTGTCCTGCTTGAAAGCTAAACATAGTCCCTGGAACCTGTTAAAGTAGAGAGCTAGTTGGAGGCCTTTAGTGCCCAAGAGTCCTGTCTATAGAGGGTCTCCAGAGCTGACTGACTGAGTGCAGGATGTCAACCGCAGGACTGGGCTGAATATTCGGTGACTACAATAAAACATCTCTTGAGAACTCGGAAAGCAGGAAACTAAGATCTCCCCATATGAAATAAACTTAGAAACTTAACAGGAACTGAGCAGAGAGATAAGAGAACAAGACAGCTGCCAGATCTGAAGATCAAGTCTGTAATCCGATCAGATGTATCAAGATCTCTAAAGAAGCAGGTATGGAGTAGACGTGGGTAGGCCAACTACAGAAACACAGACCATGTTGTCCCAGAAGCAGGAGTCAACTTTCCCAGGCTAGTCCACAGAGAAGAGTCCATGGTCAGCAGAAGAGGAAGACTTTCAGTCCCAGTAACCAAGTGAGCCTTATTCTAAAATGGACACATCTCAGCCTGGAGCCCTTAGATATCACAGGACAATCTCTCCTAGTCTGAGATGAGATGTTCTCGTGTGAATCTGGTTCCAGAGACAACTCACATAATGAGGCTCATAGCTCAGGATGCTCATCTCAGATGATTTGAAACTGCCCAAGAGATAGATAGCCCTGCTCAGCAAACTAAAACAGACATCTGAATCTACAGGGCCACAGTTCAAATTCCTAACAGAAGCATACTCCAGGGTGCTGGGGGTGGAGGTTCTCCTAGGTCCCAGCTCATCAGGCTTTCGCAGGTCACACAACCAATAGCAACATCCCTACACTGTCTTTATATGTGTGTCTATAGTAAGTAATTTAAAGAAGATTTAGGAGATGATGGCTGGAGACTAAGGCTTTGAGTCATTACCGAGCTCAAGACTTGATCACCTGCCCTTTACTACCCATTCTTGACTGTATGTGCACATACATGTGCATGTATCCATTTATCTGAACCTTTATGCATAGGGATGTCTGTAGGCATAGACATTAGCGTAGCTGTGTATCTGAATAGATATGAACATGGAAGCAGAAAACATGAGCTGTGCTCTGGTTCTATGATCTTGAACAAATCCTTGACAACCCTCTGCCAGCTTCACTCTCCTCATTTGTAGAATGGGCATGGCAGTAGTTCTGACTTCTCAGGACAGGCTTGGGGGGAACATGAAGTAGTCCAAACCTAGAACTGAATTCAGTGAATGCTAATACTTGACATTTCAGGGTGGCATGCAAAGTGTTTCTGTGGGCATGTGCAGAGTGGACCCAGGTTTCTGGTGATAGTGATCTATGTATGCCTGTAGTTCCATAAGCACTGCATCAATAGCATGCTCACCAGTGAGGTTAGAAACAGTCAAAGATGAAGCATGATACTCTCTGAAGGAGTGGTTACAGTAGAACAGAAGAACAACCAAAAGGGACCTGAGATTCATAATGGTGGATAAGAGGAGAGGATGGCTAAATTACACAGAAAGGCAGCCTGGGTAATGGGCAAGTGCTCCCAGTGACCTTCTATACCACATTCCCAGGTAAACTAGCAGCCTCAGCCAGCAGTGTCCATGGGTACAGAATCTTAGCCTGTGTCCCAGACCAACACAGACTGGTGCTTTGTACTTGTTTGATTTTAGACACTAGCTTGTCCCCCACTCCCATCTGAATATATCTAGGAAAAGGGATTTCAGAAAAACACCCCTTACCACATAGCGGGACTGTGGATTTGGCTGTTTATCTGTAGTCTCGAGCCTCAGATGATTATTCTGATAAACTGGAATGAATCTTGCAGCAGAAGGAGAGCTAGCAACAGTCCTGCTGATTTATCACCCTTCTCAACCCAGTTGGGTTCCAAGAGAATAAATCTTGCTTGCCTCTGGCTAGGTACCCACAATCATGCCACGGACCATGACTTTCATATCCCATTAAATCTGAATTACTCAGTCTGGGGCTGAGCTGAGAGGTAATTTAAAATGGCAAAAGGGGGAAAATGTTCTGATTTAGATCTGATAGAGACTGGATTAAGTCCTCCCATTTTTCAGGGCTTAAATGTGAGCTTTGTGAGGGCAAGCACCTGCGGGTTGGATGGCACTCCTGTGAAGGGCCTGAGCCACAGATTAAACTAAAGGAATTGAACCAAACACGCATTCAAAGGTCTGCAGCCCCACCTTCTCCCACTGGACCACAAGCAGGGGCTGAGGTTTTTCAGGGGAATGAGCCACCATGTTCTAGGGTGTAAATTATTGCAACAGTTTCTGATAGCAATTTGGCAATTCCTATCAAAACGAAAAGGACTACACCCTCTAACCTAGACAGTGCCCTACAGACACACTTAGCCATGTGCTTAAGGTCATGTACACATGGGTGCTTATTATAGCCTTATTTATAATCCTGAAAACTGGAATATTAACAAAATATCCTTAGTGGGGTGTACTTAAGAAAGGATGGGATGCTCACTCTAGAGAAGAATTAGCACTCATTTAAGAAAGTGAAATAGAGGGGCATCTGCTGATATAGAAACAACCTGAAGAACACTCGTATGCAAAGTGTGCCTGTTTTTTCAAAAGCTGTATAAGAAGAAGCTAAAAGCAGTCGATTCTTCCTCTGTCTCAGAGCCCTAATACAATAAGGAACACCTCTATCAGCAATCACTCAAACACTGCAGTTTAAACCATCTCAAAATAAATTCCACATCCAACCTGACCTTATAGGTATGTCTCTGTGATCAGACCTTCTTGCCAGAACCTTCCTGGAGCCTTGTATAGATAGAGGAAGACTGCTGGTAACAGGCTTGGAGCACATTGCTCTTCGAGAGCTGAATGTTCTTAACATAATATTAAAGGGCTCTAGGAATAAGGGCATACATTAGTCAACATAGAAAAATGATGTTATAATAGCAAATCGATGCCCAGATCTCTGTGGCATATCATAAAAATCACCCCTCTCAAGAAGTCTAATTCAACGCCTCCCCCATGCAGGGTGACCCAGAGACCCAGGCTGCTCCTATCCTGTTGCAGGCTTTATCATCTTAGCCTGCAACCTCCATGGTCACTACAAAAAAAAATAGACGTGGTAGTTCTTATCCATATCTGCAGAAAAATCACCCCAACTTGCTCCAGTGGTCAGAACTATCACAGGATCCAGCTCAATGCGCAAAGTGGCCTTCCCAGACCACACTACTAACACCATCTCTGTCATGCTCTATTCCTTCACTTTGTTACAGGTCTCCTAAAATCATTCATCACAACAGTCAACAAGCCTATACTGAGATCAGCATGTCACAGGGCACCAAATGACTGCCCTGGTTCTGGGATGCAGAGCATGGTGGGGTTGTCCTCCAAACCCTCCTCGGTACCCAAACCTGGAAGCACACATGCTTCCTTCACTACACATGTTCCTTGACTGAACTTTTTTAATGGGATGGCAGGGAAATTATTAAGAAGTATGTTTCTGTACCTCAACTTTTTAAATTATGTTAAACTTCAGAATTTCTGTAGGCGCCTGTTTATAAATAAAATTAGATTCATCTGAAATTGAGTTATTCTTCATGGTTGGTTAGCTATTACTGGGAATTTAAAAGCACTTATTTGGATAATATCCAGGTCATTTGGAGTCGGCATCTAATAAAAGTTGGACCTGTTATAGATAAACACCCATGCTGGGCTCCAGGCGCTGAAAAAGGCAAAATGGTTCATTTCCTAGCATATCGCATAAAAGGACCTCCCCCCCACACACACCTCTAAATATAGCCTTTCTCTAAACAAAATATTCAGTACATAGCATGAGGCTGCATTTGTGTCCCAACATGGGTTTCTGTTAACATACCTCATGCTGCTTCTCAAAATCAGAGAGATTGGTTAAATCCTTTTAAGAAAATTAGGCAAGCAAAGATGCCATCAATTCTGGGGACCCATCACATACATAACAGAAGAATAGTAATTATTTTTAAGGCCATTCTTTTTTATAATGCTTGTCGTTTTTTGAGCATCAACTCAAACAGCCAAAGCTTGGAGTCCTTTTAGGAGATAGCCTTAGTATCAAAGATAATGTAACTCATCACAGGGTTGGCAGGTGGTTTTTGATCTCCTTTTCAATTCATTTGTCAGTTATATACATAATGACAATATAATTTACTTCTCAAAGACACTTAGGGGGGTGAGAAGAGCTCGATTATGCTGAACAATGATATTAGAACAACAGCCAGACCCACTGTATCTCAACTTTATATTCATTGAGACTTTTTTTTTCCCTCATGAGCAAGGTACTGAGCCAAGCTCTGGAAGGTAAATATGCTAAAATCCTGGGAGTTAATCATGGAAAGAAACATCAGAGCTGGGTTAAGGATGAGTAAACTTTCGTAAAGGGGCAAATAGTAAATATTTAAGATCTGCAAGCCCAGAGACCAAAGTAAAGTTGCTATGTTGGTGTTTATGTAGCCATTTAATGTGTAACCACTCAAGAGGCTGGAAAGGTAGCTCAGTGGTTTAGAGCACTAAATGCTCTTGCAGAGGACCCAAGTTTGGTTCCCAGCCCCTACAGGAGGCAGCTAACAATCTCCTGTCACTCCAGCTCCAGGGCATCTGATGACTTCTGGCCTCCATGGGCACTGGCACTCATGCACATATACACAGACAATATACACATGTGTAATTACAAAATAAAAATAAACCTTTAAGACGTAAACTACCCAAAGCTAGGCGCTAGTTTAGCATATAAAGGGCTTGTCCCACAAGTACAAGGACCTGAGTTTATGTCCCAGAATCCATGTAAAAAAGCTAGGCATGAAAGCACTTGGTTGTCATCCCAGTGCCAGAAAAACAGGTAGGGAAGAATGGCTGGGAATCACAGGTGAGTGAGAGAGATCCTGTCTCAAGAAACAAGGTGAAAATAAGGGCATGAAGTTAAGAGAAATAGAAGGGAGTGGGCAGTGAGGGGAGAATCTAATCAAAATATATTGTATACATCTATGAAATTCTCAAAGAAAAAAACAAAAACTTATTTTTGTTTGTTTTCTGTTATTTTGAAAGAGAGAGAGAGAGAAAGAATATAAAGTTGGTTAGGTAAGGAGGTAGGGAAAATCTGGGAAGAGTTGGAGGAGTGTAGCAGGCTGTCTTGGACCACCAGCCTTCAAATCATGACATGGAGACTTATTATTATTTATGAATGTCCAGCCTTAGCTTAGGCTTATTTCTAGCTAACTTTTTTTAACTTAAATTAACCCATTTCTATTAATCTATGTGCTATCCTGAGGCTTGTTTATCTCATTTACAAACTGTCCATCCCACTTTCTCCATGTCTGGCTGTCATCTCCTTTTCTTTCTTCTTTTCTTTCTGTACCACCCACTCTAAATTCCTCCTCCTACTTACTTTCCCTGCCCAGAAGTCCCACCTATACCTCCTCCCTCACTATTGGCCATTCAGCTTTTTATTAGCCAATCAGGTGCCTTAGGCAGGCGAGGTAAAACAGCAACACATCTTCACATAATTAAACAAATACAACACATCTTTGCATAGTTAAATAAATATTCCACAACAGAAGAGGGGAAAAACATGATCAAAATATATTATGTGAAAAAATAATAAAAAATTACTTTTAAAGGTGGATGGCCCATGAAGAACAACATCCAAGGCTGACTTCTGACCTCCATGTGCATGTACAACACACCACACATGCACACACACACACACATACACACACACACACACACACACACACACACACACACACACACACACAAGAAACTACCTAAAAATGTCATGGGGTAAACTGGGTCCACAGGCTTACGTTGCCCAAAGACTGAGATGAGCATTGAAGACATTAAATGCTAAACTAAGAAGTTTGGATTTAATTCTGCAGCCATTCATTTCCAGAAGTATTCTTTATTTTAGGAGTAGAAACTTGTCCACAAATGAAATCTTATGCAGAAGCCCAATATATATGCAAAGCAGATGACAATTGGTCTGCAGCGTTTGAAATAGGAATGAAAGAAGACATGAGCACAACCTTTTTCACCCCAGCCACACTCCCAGAAGCCCAGAGGGGCCCTGCCAATCACGACTTAAAAACCACAGCCACCGTCAGTGGGGTGCGATTAAAGACTTCTGAGGAAGGGTGGAAATGATCACAGCTGTGTACAACCATCGCTCTGGGCATAGTGTGAAAGATGCAAAGAGATCAGAATGCCTGGGGCAAAGAAGCCAGTGAGGGGGTCTAGTCTGGGAGAGTCCAGCAGATAGCAGGGGCACAGGTACAGGTTTGGGAGGGACGCAGCATTCAGACAGGCCTGGATTCACCGGCTCAAAACCAGTGCGGGCCCCACAGGGCTCCACATATGAAAGGGCTCACACATGGCTCTGATCCACCATCTAGAAAGTCTGCATTTTCAGTTTGTATTTTGCACTGGATCTACAAATGACAAATTATGTAGTCAATCCTCTATCCAGGGATGTCCGAATCCGTAGGGGCCAGAGCACATGTACTGGCAGCACCTTCCACCCATTGTAATCCCTAGTGTTGATTTCTTAAAAAAAAAAAAAAAAAAAAAAAAAGTCAGATATTTCTTACTCTTTCTCAGGACCTCAGATTCTGTCTCCTGCAGGCTGCTTCACCCCCTCAAAAGCACCCAGCATGTCCACCCATCCTCCTTCTGCCTTCTAAATCCTGGAAACAGTGGTCTCAGCTGTGACACCCCAAGTTCAAACCTCTGTGATTCAATTCAAGGCCAGGTGCCGGCAGGACTCTCACTGGCCAGCATCTGCCTCCTGCAGACCGGCGGGTGGGTCATGGATATGAAATGCTGGGGACCCCTTGACTTGGGCTCTGCCAGAGCACACTCTGAGTCAAGGATTCAGGAGCCAGATGTGTGTATGTGGTGAGACTCTAGAAAGCCCCAGAAAAGACAGGGAAAATGAGATACAAAGAAGCTCCAAACATTGCAGAATGCTGTGGGGCATTGATCACCACCCTTCCTTTACTCAGCTCTTCCTGGGGCCCCCAGAAGTCTGGCTGTACCTATGTCAAAACCCTTTCTGTGGCCAGAGATGACACTGAACAGACACAATGTTCCAGAACGATCTGCAGTGTCAGGACTGGGGTAGGCAGACGCAGGGGTCTGAACACAACATGACCATGTTTGTTCCATTCTCAGAGATCTTATAAGGAACAACAATGATTTGGGAAGAAAGCAAACTTAGCCCGCCCCCCCCCCCCCCCCCCCCCGCAAAGTTTGAGAGCATACCTGCCACCATTAATTCAGTCTCTCATTCAAAATATCCGGACTCAAGGCCTGTTAGGTACCAAGGCACCTCTTTTATGTGGAGCACTGTTCTCCGTGATGCAGAAAAGACAGTGGATGCTTGGTGTCTGTAAGAACCACATGGCAGGAGGTAAGCACGAGGTATTTGCTCACACTAGCCTAGTTTAGACATAGGAGATAACAGACTTGTACACCTTTGAATTTCCTCAACTTTTTGATGTCTATCTAGCTTCAGCAGAGGATCGGGATCATTGGAAACACCCAGAGAAGGAGAAAGAAGACAGCTCACGAAGAGAAATGGCATGTCTTTGAACAACATCAGATTTATCCAGCAAAATATCTCGTCTCTTTGTTAGCTGAGATTTCTTAATCCTTAAAACATGGAACACGCCCCTCGTAGAATGTTGGTAGCGTTATAATGGTACAATCACCCACCGTGGAAGAGCCTATCAGCTCCTTTGTGGCCCAGCAAATGCATTCACAGGTTACCATAGGTTTCCTGTGGTGATAGATTGTGCACCCCAATAAAACTTATCTGGGGATCAGAGGACAGAGCTAGCCACTAGATTAGACACAGAGGCCAGACAGTGGTGGCAAAGCCTTTAATCCCAACACTTGAGATCTCATGCCTTTGCTTGGGAAGCACACACAACTTTAATCCCAGGAAGTAAGATGGCAGGGCAGAGAAAGGTAGATAAGGCATGAGGAAACAGGAGCTCACTCTTTAGACTGAGGATTTCGTGGAGGTAAGCCAATGGCTAAAGCAGTTCAGCTGAGACCCTCAAGGGTGAGGACTCGGAAGCTTTCAGTCTGAGGATTCATGGAAACAAGATCGGCTGAGGAGTTGGCTAGGTGAGGTTGGCTGTGGCTTGTTTCTCTGATCTTTCAGCGTTTACCCCAATATTTGGCTCCAGGTTTCTTATTAATAAGACCTTTTAAGATTCATGTTACAGTTTCCTGTGGGAACAGGTTTGGAATTTGGACCCCATTAGCTTCCTTACCTGGAAATATTACATAAGCCCTGTCACCATTAATCAGCCTCCTAGTTTAAACATGGGCACAGGGCTGGAGATATAATTGGAAATACATGTTCATAAAAATATTTGAACATCTTAACACTTAATGTTCTTAACAGTACTCTCTGTAACTGTGAAAAGGGAAATAACCCAATGCCCACTAATTAACTAATAAGTCAAATATATAAATGGAATATTATTTAACCGTAAATAAAATAAAAAAGGACTCTATAGACTACAAAAATTGATAAATCCAGAAAATGATACTATTTCTGTGAGATGTCCAAAGAGACAAATTTATAGAGACAGAAAATTGACAAATGGCTTTCTCAGGCCCAGAAGGAATTTAAAAAGAAATGAAATGGGTACATTCTTTTGAGGATAGTGAAGATGTTCTGACACTGATTAGTAGGGGTGGTTGCAAGATCTTGTGAACAAAGTAAAACACTAAAATGATGCACTTTGGGTGAATTACATGGTATGTGAATTATACTCCAATAAATCTGCTTTAACAAAATATAACATATTTTATTGGGGATCCATTCATCCTTTTACATGCACTTAGGATACATCATTGAATAAAATGAACAATATCACTGTCCTCTTGGAATCCACGTTCCCACGAGGAAAGAGGCTAGTGAATCCTAAACATGTCAAACAAATTGCAATGTCATTGTGAAAAGTGATCAGCAATGGTGGGGACGGGGTAAGGGAGCTGGTAAAGCCACGGTACTAAATGTGCTGGTTTGGAAGCTGTCACTAACGAGGGAACATTTGGGCAAGTCTGCAGGAACTGGTTTTGAGATCAGACAGGGGCTACCACCAGGGCAAAGCCCAGAGTAGGAATGAAAATACTGGAGGGATAGCAGGGAGGTCAGCAAAGCAAGAAGCATCAGGTCATTTAAAAAAAAATACAGGCAGCAAGGAAACTGCTGGACTTTGTCACCCTGTGTGGCTGGGCATGTGGAGCCCTGCAGAGGGTTCAGCTCAGAGCACAGCTCCAAGAGGAAGCCCTGTAACCCGTGGTACAGAGGTCTGTCTCCCTCTCCTTAGTGGCTCGGCAGCTGGGGATGAGGGCTCTGGGCAGAGGAACTAGGTAGCCCACACCCACCCAGGCAAATCATGGGGATTTGCTGAGTTCCAGTTGGGAAACAAGGGCTGATAGGAAACTCCATCTAATAACCCGGTGTGTTTGTGATCTTCAGGTTCCAATTTTTGTATTGTCGTGGTCAATTACAGGTCACAAATGATTTCCAAAGTTGGCTGCCTGAGGACACCATTGTGCAAATCCATTTTCACCGACAGCCATCCCATACACCCAGGCTGCTCAAGCCCCAAGACGTGCACTGGAGTTGATCACATCAGACCCCACAGAGTGAGGAAGAGAGGGGACCCCCGGAATGAGAAGGAAACAGACTGTCCTGGGGGCTGGATTAAGGTTCTACCCCAGCTCTTCCACACTTTCTACCATGTCATCTCTCTGAGTCACTCTCCTGCGGGGATGTCTAGACCTGCCTGACTTCAGGAGGAACGGTGTGTGCTACTCCACCAAAGGGACCGTGAAAACTACCACATGCCAAACCCTGACTTGTACCTGGACCTGAATGAGCACCCTCATTTCTTCATTGAGATAATTTGCAAACTGTAAGATGACCTCATTCTAAGTACACAAGTTGAGTTTTGTGAATTTCAAGTTATGCAAATGTCACAATTCAATTAGACTATTTCCATCATCCCAAAAAAGAAATCTGCAGAAGAACCCTTTGAGGTTACAGGTCCATACATAATGACATCAGCTCAATGCTGTATAAAAGCAAAAAAAGAAAAATGGTAATGTATTAGCCTGGAGTGCATGAAATTGCCATTTTTATAAGTTAAAACTGTCCAAATATTGGCAATTTTAAATAGCTTACCTGTTAAAAAATTTCTGCAAATATGCCGCTCTAAAAATATTGTTTCTGTATTAATGCATATACTACCTATGATTGCCTATGAATCACTCATGTTATGAATCTATACAGCATATTTTTATGCTGAAAGCCATGCACATTGGATGTGGTAGATGACTGAAGGGATCTAAGATTCTTCAAGGAAGAAATGTTGGCTATGCACCGTTTTTACCTTAGGCTCTGTCTTCGTAGCTGAACCTCCACAGAGATTGCCCACTTTGAGCTTGCTCTAGCTGAGGCACTCAATTCAGAGTTGAGGAAAGCAGAGCTTACATAAGATGGGTAATGTATCTACACAATGCCAGCCATACGACACTGTCTCTAGAAATGTGAACGAAGCATTGTTAAGTGTAAAGAGCTTATATCTGTAGCATAAGGATGTCATATTTTGTTCTTTGTTTTTTTATTATTTTGCATGCTTGCCATTTTAAAATCTCCAGTGTCCACTGGAGTCTAATACCCATGAAGAAACATGCCAGGTCCTCTCTATGTCTCTATAATCCCAGCACTTCACCATCCATCATTGGGTCTATGCTGGGTAAATACATAATGCTTAATAAATGAATCTGATGGAAGAAAGAGACTGACTCAAGCATGTAGTAAACACTCCCCTCTTGGTCACACACACACACACACACACACACACACACACACACACACACACAGCCTTCCATCATTTCTACTAACATAACAGTTTCTGGGGGATGATTACATGTAGTTAGATCCAAGAGGCTCTTATGTCAACACATGGCAGATCCATTTTGAGCCCGCTCAACCTCGCAGAGGTTCTTTGTGCTCAGAAATGTGAACAACCTATTTTCCAGTGCCAGAAACAGGAGCTCCCAACCCCAAATATGTGAGGGAAAAGGGGAACAAAAAGCCTCACAAGAGTGCCACCCAGGACGTGAACATCTGGGGTCTTGAAGGGTCAGAGGCCAGACCATGGCTGGGAAAGGGTTGAGAATACATTGCAGAGAGATTGGGTGTAGCTGGAAGGTTTTTCTGGTCTCCCCGGCACTAAGGTCCAGCACCTGCTCAGACCCAAATAAACGTAAAGAGGCTTATATTAATTATAAACTGTATAGCCTATGGATCAGGCTTCTTGCTAGCTAGCTCTTACATTTTAAATTAACCCATTTCAATTAATGTATAAGTTGCCACGTGGTCATGGCTCACATCGTGCTTCTCCTGGTGGTAGCTCACAGCATCTCTCCTGCCTCTCCTTTCCTCGTCCTCTCTCTCCACTTGGAATGTACCGCCTAACCTAATTCTGCCTCACCATTAGCCAAACAGCTTTATTTATCAACCAATCAGAGCAATACATATTTACAGCATACAGAAAGACATCCCAAAGCAACTGGGTGCTGAAGCAACAGCAAATTCACCTGCCTGGGCTGACCAGAGCTTGCAAGCAGGAGAGAGGTGTAGGGAAGATGCAGGGAAGACTTGGGACACAAGGGCTAGATGAGGACTGTTCAGGGTTTAGGTTCAGGATGGTACATACAATCTCACAGGAAAGATCCTGTAATCTCAATCTCTCTCTCTCTCTCTCTCTCTCTCTCTCTCTCTCTCTCTCTCTCTCTCTCTCTCTCTCCCTCCCTCCCTCCCTCCCTCCCTCCTTTCTCCCTCTCTCTTCCTCTTCCCCCATCTCCATAGCTGATATGGACTCTTGGAAGTAGGAAGTAGACAAAACCTCCACCTAGGTCCACTTTACTCAATATCCTATGCGGGAGCTCGGCCTCGTATTCAGCACTTACTCCACACCTAAAGAATAAGTGCTTGTGGAAACAGCTCTGATGAAGAGACATCAGCGTCACCATTTACAAAGATGGGTAAACTGAGGCCCAGAGAGTGTGGAAGAACAGCTTTGCTGGTGCCGAAGCTGTTTCCAGCTGAAGGCTGAATGAATAGAAGTGGAGGAAGACTGGGGTAATTTAGACCTTTGGTTCAAAGTGGAGGGTTCAGACAGCAAGGGGAAGGGGGAATGCGAGTCCGCCAGAGGCCAAGTGATATTTTCCTTCATTTTCAGTTAAATTGCAGGGGGAGGGGTATGCCATTTTGGCGGATAGGTGTGCCTGCTACCTATTGTCAAAAACTGAACATTTTGTGTCCTTTGTTTTTTCACTTGCCATGGCAACCAAGAAGCTGAGAATCAGATTTCTCACTCAAGTAATGACAATCCCCAGTCTAGAAGCATCTATTCCTTCCTCCCCTCCCAAGGACCTGTTTTCTGCTGTCGGGGCTCTCCGCCCTCAGTCCTTGCCTTAACCCTAAAACAGCCTGGAAAATTCCACACAGCGCATTAACTGACCCATTCTTTGAGTCCTTACATTCCTATAGCCCTACACTGATCAGGGGAGTAATATCTACTATAATTAGGTATCATAAGGACAATGATTTCATTAGAGATTCTGTAATAGCCCCGACATGTACGAGGCAACATGTTATACAACACGGTCCAACGCTTTATCACCTTGTGATAATTAGAGTTGCTGAATTACAGTAAGAGAGCAATGGAAGGTAATTTCCTATTTGGCCAAAGTCATCTGACCTCCCCCAGGCCTCCAATTATCATATTTCTTCTTGGAATCAGGTCTCTCCCTTCCACTCAGAAGCTGCTGCGAGCTCTGAGCTGTTACGGCAGACAGCAAACTTGCATGGGAGCCCTGAAGTCGTAATTTTCTCATTACGCAGCCTCGTCTGTCAGCCATTTCCTGGTGAGCCAGCCCTGTTTTCCAGTTCAGGTGATAAATAGGCATGAACAGCTTAGCAGGCAGAGAGGCAAATAAACATTTGAAAATGATCAGGCCTGGAGAATCTTCTATCTGCTAGTATTAACCCAAGCAAACCGCAGAGTGAAATGTGAAGAAGGGACTAAAGCCAGCTTGCTCTCCTTCTCTCAGCACCCTCATGGCAGCGGGAGACAATTTCTTCTGCTGAGTGTATGGTCTCAGATGGTTCTTTAGACAGTGTTGCCAAATAGCCCATGAAGCCGATCAAATGGCAAGCACTACTGTTTGCTGAGCACCTAGTAGGTATGTTGGGCTGGGGAAATGGTTCAGTGCATAATAGTGCTTGCTGCACAAACATGAAGACATGCGTTTGAATCCCCAGAGCCTACTGTCAATCAACATGTTCTCATTTAAATGGGATAAAACCGTGATGTATTAAAAACACAGCAGAAGCTGGACAGTGGTGGCACACGCCTTTAATCCCAGCACTTGGGAGGCAGAGGCAGGTGGATCTCTGTGAGTCTGAAGTCAGCCTGGCCTACAGAGTGAGTTCCAGGACAGGCTCCAAAGCTACAAAGAGAAATCTTGCCTCAAAAAAAAAAAAAAAAAAAAAAAAAAAAAAAAAAAAAAAAAAACCCACAGCAGAAGAGTTCGCAGCTAGCTTCTTTTCATGCATACAAGCACTGTCTACATTGAGCTAAGACCCATGTTAAACCACAGAGGTTTGATTTTGAATAATGTAGATACAATTGCTGGCCTCAAGGTGCTTATATCCTCAAGAAGAAATTGATCCATCAGCTTATGAATACCAGTGTTCTTCTATCCCAATAAACCACCTTTTTCCCCAGGGTATTCTTGAGGAGTGAGGGATAAGAGATTTAGATAGAAATACAGAAAGGAGAAATGGATAGAAACACAAAATATCCTTGGGAGGGCCTGGATCCTAGTCCACCGGCCCCTTCTGTCTCTTCTAAAGGGCTTTTTTAAAGGAATGCCAAGGGGTGGAGCAAAAGACCTCTCCCTAGCACAGCCAAGTACAGACCCTTCCAAACACCTGGCAACCACACATGTGGTCAATCCATCCCCTTATGCGGCCCTACTGGGTAAAGCAAGCTCAGATCTCACTAAGAAACCTCTGTGGGCTCCCACAAATAAATGCAAGAGGTAATACAAGAGCCAGAAGATAGAGCCAGTGAGCTGATAGTCCAGTGAGGCAGGAGAGGTCAGCAAGGAGGTGAACTTGAGGTTAAGATTCAGGAGTGAGCCAGGTGAAGAGGAAGGAGAGATAGTCCAGTAGATAAAGTACAAATCATGCAAGTGTGAGAACCTGAGTTTGGCTGCCCAGAGCCCACACAAAGCTGGAATTAGTAGTGCATGGCTGTAGCCCAGCACTCCTTCAGGGAGATGGAGCTTGGAGATAGGTGAATCCTGAGGAGCATGAAAACCAGCCACCCTGGTATACACAAGGGTGTATACAGGGTGAGACTTGGTCTCAAGCAGGGTAGGAGATGAGAACTGACACCTGAGGTTGTCCTCTAGTCTCCACGGGTATGCTACGGCACATACACACCCACATGCACACACTGCCACACACACATACACTGAGATTCATTAAAACCAACAAACAGGGAACAGTATGAATGGAGGCTCTTATCCAGGAAGGCGCTTGATATAATAAACAGGGGAAGGGGCACTTTCTAGAGCTTAATGGGCAATGATGGGGAAGTGTTGGACACACATCATAGAGGACCTCTAGAACATGGGAAGAGTGCGAATTTTGTCTTTGAACCCTGTGTTCCCATTGAAGAATTGGTGATTGGTCAGTAAAGGATCAGCTCTGACTGACAAAGCAGGTCATGCAGGCCATCCCTTAGTTAAAGTCTCCATGCAGGGGAAGAGAAAGTGGCCCGTGGTGAAGAAGTAAGTCAAGCTCCACCTCCTGAAGGGAGGCTTGCGCCACAATTTACAGACACATTACAAACCACAACAGTCTTCAGTCTTATACATTAGCCCTTGTTCTGGGATACAGCCCTGTTTCACTAAGATCAAGTGTCTTGGGTAAAATACGAGATAAAACTAGTTACACATAGAGCCAGGACTTATGCCCAGGTCTGTTGGATGCCCCCCAAACTGGTGTTTTTCTCTTTACACGCTGGTAGTAAAGGGATTCATGAGGTACCATATGGAAGCAACAGTCACCTGGACAAGCCCCTGGAGTCCTAAAATGGACCGTGGGATGCTCCCACCCTGGAGGGGCAGCTCACACTGTGGCAGTGGGTGTGTTCTCTGAAGGGCAAATGCCTGGAAGGCAAAAAGCAGAGGGGAGGAAAGGCCGTGGAGAAAGATACCGCAGGGGAGAATTGTTCATCTTTGATGGCATTCCCACTGGTAGGTTCCCAATGTCCTAGTGGGTAGGCCTGCATCCACAGACATACTGGGAGCATTACTTTGTTATTAAAAAAAAAAAAAAAAAAGACATGAAGTTGTGAGAGACATGTTGTGGTGGGGATATGAAAGAATTGGAGGAAGAAAATGGAATGGATATGAACATATTCCATTGTATACATAGATGAATTCCCAAGAATAAATTATAGTTTCACATTTAGTTTTAAAATTTAGAAAAGCAACAGGTTAAATGCTGTCTCTGAAAACCCCACTTTTGATTAAAATGCATCTTCCAAAACAACATTTTTCCAGGAGATAAAGTTGTAAAAAAAAAAAAGAAAGAAAGAAAAGAAAAGAAATTGTGCAACTACAAACAATGAGGCCTAAGAATTAAACACATAAAGCAAGGTTAAAGAAGTAACATCCAGTGGTTTTAATGGCAAATGCCAACGTGTTCAATTCCACAAGTAAAAGGCAACCACTCCCAATGTAAGTCCGAGAAACAATCCAATTACAGAGTATTGGAGAGACACGAGTGAATTGTCTTTTCTGTTGAACATAAACAGGAAATGTGTATTAAATAAGTGCAACCTTTAAAAACACGATGACATTCACATCCAACAAATAAATTGAAAGCAAAAGAAGCACTAAACAGGCCATTATGGATTAGGATACACTGATAAAAAACCAGGCTTTCCTAACAAAGCTTCAATGGTCATGTCTCAGTTTATGTTCTCCCAGATGAGAAGGAGGCAGAGCCCTAAATACAAGGACACATGGGACATTAATTACAAAGTGACCATATACTGCAGGAAAGCAAAAGTCAGCACATTTCAAAGGACTTAAATAATGCAAAGTAAACTCTCTGACTGCCACAGAATTAAGCTTGGAATCAGGAATAAATAATAGCAAGAAAATCCCCACATGTTTGGAGGTTTTAAAAGAGAATTACACCTCAAATAACTCATCGAGAAAGAAGTCCCCATGGAAATGAGAAAATATTTTCATTTAAATCCTAATGAAAATAAAACATATCAACGTTTACATGTTGTAACTGAAGCCTGTAAACATGGGCTAAAGATCAATGACCATGGCAGTTAATCTGGGAAATCTGAAGAAAGGAATAAATTGAAGATGAAAAAAATGTAAAGAAAACAAGGAATTGAGACCCTAACTAGTGAAGTAGAAAGTGGAATGCACTTTGTCAAGGTAGAGAAAGTGTTTTGTTGTTGTTTTCAGTAATTCTCAGAGTTTTCAAACCAAATAGGAATATAATGAAGTCTTGTACTTTTAATACCAAAGATGCTAAGAGAAAGACCACTGACCCAAATCATTATGGCCAAATTAATTAAAGAGAGCAATTAATTAAAGCAAGCTTTTTTATTCATGTACATGGGCTGCCTTCCCCTAAAGTGAGGTTCAAGAGGTCAGCATTGGACATGGGGAAGATAAAGGCTTTTATAGCTCAGGGGTAGGAGGTTTCCAAATGGTGGATTTGGCAGGCAAATAGGCAGGTTATAGAAACAGAACATCACAAGGTAGTCATAACAACAGGTGGTTATAATAACCTTTTAAAACAAAGGTAAGGTTGCAAGATGGTCATCACAATTTTTTTTTGAGACAGAGTTTCTCTGTGTATGTTTGGTGGTCCAGGAAATCACTCTGTAGACTAGGCGGGCCTTGAACTCACAGAGATACACCTGCCTCTGCCTTCTGAGTGCTGAGTTAAAAGCATGTACCACCATACCCACTGCCATAACAACTTTTTGAAACAAAAACCTGGTTGCTATTTCCTGGAACAGGCAGTACAGAACCATTTGTAGTTAAGGGTACAGGTGGGGCACTGCCCAATCCTTGAGAAACAGAGGTTTAATCATGAACAGGAATGAACTTAGTTTGTCTTTACTGTAAGATGCCTTTAAGCCTAAGATGGAGGCAGGCTGTTTGGCTCATCAGTACCCATCAAGAGTAAAAAAATAAATAATAAATGGATAAATAAATACTGTAAAGTTTACTAAAAGGAAAGTATAGAGACATTACAGCAAAATATAACCAATTAAAAGAACCTGAATAATTCAATTGAGTAAAACCTTAATGACCAATTGAAAAAAAACGGGAAGGAGACTTCACTATGAGTTTTCCAAGCAGGAAAAAAAATCCAAATGGGATTTTACAAAAAAGGAAAAAATGATCCGCTAATCATCTGAGAAATACAAATCAAACAGTAAGTGACCAGTGCACATCTGCCAACATGGCTAAAGTGAGAAGTCAAAGCACAGTCAAGTGTTGGCTACACTGGAGGCTCTCCTCTGCTGCTGGTGACCATGCCCATGAGTTTAGACAACTTGAAATCATTTGCTATACTGCCAAAATTGGACACAGCCCCTCTTCTAAGGACATTTTCACTCCTTGGGACATGCATCAAGAAATACATAAAGAATGTTTGTGAGAGCATTATTTATAAATATAAAAAAAACTGGAAATGAACCATTTAATCCCATTTCACCATTTATCTGCTATCAGTTCATTAATCCCCAAGCTGGAGCAACCCATTAACCAAAACAACCCATTAGTAGTCAAATGAACAAATAAATGGTGATATATTCCTGAAATAGAACCAAAAATAAATTGCACTGTAGTCATACAAGGAAATAAACCGCAATTAAAATGAGAGACCTATAGCCACACATCAAAAGGAATCTCAGGAAATTATGAAGTCAAATAATCTAGATAGACAAGAGTGAAGCGCATTGTGCCTTTTCTACAAAGCTCAGACAGCAGACAGAGTTCACTGCTGTGTTTAGGTTATGGAGGTAGTTGGTTAACTTAAAGGAAAGGCAAAGAAACCACTGACATAAGAATCAGCAGTGTAGTTCCCTCCCTAAGGGAAGAGGAGCAGCAAGTGAACACACCAAGGATATGTCAGTCCAAAGGCCAGCGCCAGAGACAACTCATATAATTAAGTAAATGCTTTGCTTGTAAGCAAAAAAGATTATGAAGTATTTGGAAAACCCAAAACTCAAATCATAACTATAAAACATGAACTTCAGACCCTAGAGAAAGCATGCAATTATTCACCTAATATCTCTCTTCAGTATCTACAAATAAATCCATAAAAATCGCCAACAAATCACAATAATTCAGGAAATTATGAAAGAAAAAGTGTGGAAATGACCCTTACATCTTAGAAAATGTAATATATACTTCTTGCTAATTTAAATATAGTTATTTATTTAACACATACCCTTCAGGGAAGCATTTTTGCCATAAACAAGATGTAACCAATGATTAGCTGTGAATGCCATTTACATTCCTAAAAACAGTAACAATTTGCATAGGTGTCAGATTACAAAAATGCCCAGAATATCCTACCCTTTGCCATACATATGAATGGACTTTCACACTCCTGCCATTCAGGATTTGAGCCCATTTGACTAGATTCTAACCATAAGAATGTGTCTGAATTGGCCTTGTGCAGTTCTAAACCTAAATCCCCCAAAGCCATACCCATTTCTTTTTACTCTCTCTTGGAACAGTGCCATCATCACAGGAGCAAGCATAGGCCAGCTCTCTTGAAAAAGGAGAGCGCACTAAGTACATAAAGATAAGCCAATTGAGATGAAGCCAACCATAGACCGACCATTCCTAGCTGGCCTAGCAGGTAACTGCCCAACTCAATCCTGAGGAACCTCCCAGCTGAACTCTGCCCAAATGGCTAACCTACCAAATCTTATTGGTTTTTAAGGCATCACATTTTAAAGATGTTTGTTATGCAGCGAAAGCTGACTGAGACTTATTAATGGGGGTTACTATGGTAGTAGGAGTCCAGAATGAAAAACCTACAGTCTAAAGAAGGAAGACCCAGACTCCTTGTTCAACTGGTCAAAACGTATCATAGGAATGTGTACTTTCATTTCTTCACAGTCTGATGATACATTTCTGCTGTTCATTCCTATGAATTGTACGTCAATCAAAAGTGCTAGGTTGAACTGTGGAAATCAGTATGGCGGTTTCTCAGAAAATTAGGAATCGAACTACCTCAAGACCCAGCCATCCCACTCTTGGGCATATACCCAAGGAATGCTGATTCATACCATAAAGATACATGCTCAGCTATGTTCATAGCAGCACTATTTGTAATAGCCAGAACCTGGAAACAACCTAGATGCCCATCAACGGAGGAATGGATGAAAAAAATGTGGTACATATACACAATGGAGTACTACTCAGCAGAGAAAAACAATGAAAGCATGAAATTTGCAGGCAAATGGATGGAACTAGAAAAAATCATC
Source organism: Peromyscus maniculatus bairdii (assembly GCF_049852395.1). NCBI lineage: Eukaryota > Metazoa > Chordata > Mammalia > Rodentia > Cricetidae > Peromyscus > Peromyscus maniculatus. Next base: position 146,137,828 of record NC_134855.1, read on the forward strand.
CTGAGTGAGGTAACCCAAACTCAGAAAGACAGTTATGGTATGTACTCACTCATTGATGGATTCTAGATATAAAATAAAGAACAATCAGACCACAAAAAAAAATAAATAAATAAATAAAATAAAATTTAAAAAAAAAAAAAGTGCTAGGTTGAGTGCCAAAGTGACAGGAGGAGAGTGAGAACATAGGAGCAGGTGAGGAGACGCTTCCGTTTGTTTCTGCCATTACTGACAAATCAAATTTTCATTTTTAGCTTGCAACAACAAAATATGTAGGCAGAAATAAAAATAAACCTTTATTACTTTATATCAGTAGGAAAAATACCTCTGTGTGGGTTTTGAGCTCTCTAACTCTTAATGATGTTTTTTTTAATCCAAACAACTTTTTATAACTTTTAAATGTGGTATTTCCAAATTACTATTTTTTAACCAGAAAATACTGTTTAAAAAAAAAGAATTGGGATATATTTATATATGAGCTCTCCATTCCCATTTATGGATGAGTTCCTTTTTACCAAGAAGACATTAGGCATAATTCCATGTTAAAAATTTTGAAATCCTCAGCAAAATAAATTTTGGTAAGTTATATTTTACTAAGGAATGGCTGAGAAGTTAGAAAGCTGGAGCAAAAGCACTAATCATATAAAAAGTATCTTTAAGGGGCTGGAGAGATGGCTCAGAGGATAAGAGCACTGACTGCTTTTCCAGAGGTCCTGAGTTCAATTCCCAGCAACCACATGGTGGCTCACAACCATTTGTAGCTAGGGTTTTCTCCAGTCCTGCCTGGCCCACAGTCACGACAAATCTCTCTCACCCGCCAGTCCTGCAGTTGCTCAGACCCAACCAAGTAAACACACAGAGACTTACATTGCTTACAAACTGTATGGCCATGGCAGGCTTCTTGATATCTAGTTCTTCTACCTTAAATTAACCCATTTCTATAAATCTCTACCTTGCCACATAGCTTGTGGCTTACCGGTATCTTACATGTTGGTACTCATGGCGGTGGCTGGCAGCGTCCCCTCCTCCTCAGCCTTCCACTTCCCAGAATTCTCTTCTCTGCTTGTCTCGCCTATACACCCTGCCTGGCTACTGGTCAATCAGTGTTTTATTTATTAACCAATCAGAGCAACACATTTGACATACAGAACATCCCACAGCAACCATCTGTAATGAGATCTGGTGCCCTCTTCTGGCCTGCAGTCATACATGCTGTATACATAATAAATAAATGTCTTTTTTAAAATTAAAAAAAAAAAGTCTATTTAAAAGAAATGTCATGATATGAGTCCCGTGCTTTATAGTTCTTGGAGCTATCTTAGAATACAGAAAATGCTGGTAGGAGGGACTAGCTGGAGGGAGGTATTTGAAGGTTACACCCAGCCCTTATGCCTTGTATTTTGTCTGTTTTCTGATCTGCTGTGGTGTGAACAGCCTCCTCCCTACACCCCTGCTTTCACAAACCAAGCTGCTCTCCATTGTCTTCCCCACCCTGGTGGACTGACTTGCCCCACCACCACCACTATCCCTTGAGATCACGAGTCCAAATAAGTTTTCCCTCTCTAAAGTTGTTTCTGAGAAGATTTGTTGTTACAGAATGAGAAAGCTAGCAAGTGGAAAATACAAGATTTTCTTAGGTAAGAGGAGAGCCCCTGGGCTGGAGAGATTGCTCAGCAGTTAAGAGCACTGGCTGCTCTTCCACAGGTCCTGAGTTCAATTCCTAGCAACCACATGGTGGCTCACAACCATCTAAAATAGGATCTGATGCCCTCTTCTGGCACACAGGTATACATGCAGACAGAGTACTATATACATAAAATAGATAAATCTTAGAAAAATTTTTTAAAGAGAGAGTGAGCCCATACTCTTAAGATTAAAAATGTCAAAAGCATGGGGCTAGAGAGACGCAGTTAAGAGTGCTTACTGCTCTTGAAGCAGACCTGGGTTTAGTTCCCAGAACCCATATCAAGTGGCTCACAACCACCTGTAACTCCAATTCCAGGGGATCTGACACCTTTTTTCAGCCTCCGTGAGTACCTGCATGCACATGATGCACATAAACTCATGCAGGCACATATACATAAATTATTGTTAGAAAAAGAAAGTAGGAAAAAAAAAACTCAAACTCAGCTTTTAATTTGCTGGAGAGATACTAGGACACCACATGGAATTGTGGAAATGAGAGAACTCCCCAGAGTTCAGGGTGGTTGTAGCTAGACACTCAGGCCACTCTCACCCTATGGTGCTTTTGTTTTATTGTTTTGTTTGTTTTTGCATGTTCATTCTGCCCTTCATATAGCAAGAATTCAGTTCAGCTACAGTTCCATGGCTTCACACAAATAAAAAAAAAAGACTTCCTTAGTTTCCTCACTTCTTAATTTAAAAAATAATAAAAAAACCATCATCATCATCACCACCACCACCATCATCATCATCCTGGAAAAGACTCTGTCCAACACAGTCAAAGAAACAAGCCTCCAGGGAACATCAGTGTAAAATGGTCTTACAATCAGAATGAATTGCCTACATGAAAGGAGAAAAGGCCAAGCAATTTTACAGAGAGTTTCTTTTAATTTTTCAAGCAGCAAATAATTGGGAAAATAAATAAACTCTTCCAAAGCACAAAAAAGTTTTTTAATCTATTATTTCAAGTTAGCAGAACTGAACACACACAAAAAATACAAGAAATTAAATTTCCAGGCCAATTTTCATACGGTAGAATATATGCAAAATAACTAATAAAATGTTATCAAATTTGGTTTATGTTTAAAGGAAAAAGATGGAAGGTATCCCTATTCATCCTCGCAGCAAGGGTGCTCATGATTAATTTTAATGTTGTCCTAGAAGGACTGATAATGGAGGAAAAAGCAGAAGAAAGAGACAAAGATAGAGACAGAGAACAGGAGAGAGAGAAGGAGGTAAAGAGGGAGGGGGAACAGAAGAAGGCAGAAAGAATACTGAAGAACACACAAAATTTCAATAACTACAAGCAAACAATGTCAGTTCCCACTCAGAAAACCCACAAGAATTACCAAGTATGAGAATGAATTAAAAAAAAATTCATTCAGTTTGGCAATTTTTAAATAAATACAGAGACAGGTGTGTTCGCATACTCCTGTGATTCCAGAATTTGGGAGATGTTGACAAGAGGATCAGCAACTCAAGGTCATCTTGGCTTACATACCGAGTCCAAGGCTAGTCTGGGCTATATGAGGCCTTGCCTCAGAAAATAAATTAAATATTAAAAATGAGTCGTTTCTTATATGTAAGCCATAACAACTAGGAAGAAAACACAAAAAAAAAATCTCATTCACAATTACAACAAAAATATGCAAATTATTCAAGAATAAGTTTACTTGTTGATAACTAAAATATTAATGGACTAGAGACATAGCTCTGTTCTTATTATTATGCTTATTGTAAAATTATGAGGCCCAGGCATGATGGTATGTGTGTGCTTCTAATCCTAGCTCTGGGGAGGCAGAGACACATGGATCCCTAGGGTTCACTGGCCAGCCAGCCAAGCCTAAATGGTGAGTTCCAAGCCAATGAAAGACCCTATATCAAAAAAGATGATAAAGGGCACCTGAGGGATGATGACTGAGGGCATCCTCTGTCCTCCTCTCAAGTACTTGCATGTGCACACATACGCGCACACACACACATACACATACATACTAACTTTAGTAAAGCCACACATACCCCTTCCCTTCAAGGAAGAGAGGGTTGATATAATGCTTTCAAGGGCTAAACTCAATCTCACTATAATAAAATGATCCTAAAGTTTCAAGCAAGTGAAAAAGCTCAAAGAACAATTCTAAACACCAATGGCTAGAAAATCATCTGGGAAACCCTAAAACTATTGGTAAAGCAGGAAATACAAAGTGGAAGAATTATACAGGAGATAAGAAAAAATGTCAGAAAGTAAAACATTAGGTGCAGCTTCAACTATGAAACCACCTAAGTGCTGTACAAGATTAGACCGCTAGATCAATAAACACAATACAAAACCTTATTAAAAGTATTTAGTATAAGAGAATGGTAGCATTTAAAAATCAACAAGAAAAAAACTGTATTTATAAGCACTGCTCAAATTATTTAACTATTGAAAAAGAAAATATCCCTTGCACTATCTATATGCCAAAATAAATCTCAGACAACATTAAATATTTTAAATATGTAAAATGAAACTATGTAAATGTTAATCTTTAAATAAGTAGATGATTGATATAACATTGGTGGATAGATGATAAACATAGATAGATAGATAGATAGATAGATAGATAGATAGATAGATAGATAGATAGATAGTTTCAGTTTTAGGCCAGCAAAAGAAAGAAAACCTATCAGTGAGAAAATGATTGATCTAACTATATAAAAATGTAATATTTCACTATGTCACAAAACACTATGAAGAAAATTGAAAGTCAGAAAACAAATGGGAAAAATAATTGCACTATGCTTGCCAAACAAAGGGTTAATTTCCTTAATATTTAAAGAGCTCTCAGAAGCTTCTAAGGAGAAGGAATTGGAAGTAGAAGATTAAACAGAGCATGTGAAAAGAACACTTATAATACAAGACAAATGACCAATAAATACATAAGGGTTTGCTCTCCCTAGTGGTTAAGTCTATGAAAATTAAAACACTGATATAACACCATTTGTCACTTGATGAATTGGCAAAACAAGACACTGGGAGATGCACATGGGGTAATTTTTAAACCTCCCTATCTTATTTTACCTTCATAATATGTCTGAAATTGTATGTGCATGCATATGTACTTATGTGTGTGTGGAAGTACACATGCATGTATGTGTGCATGCATATGGAAGCTAGAGGTTAACCTCAGGTATCATTCTTTAGGAGCCATCCATCTTGATTTTTGAGACTGGGTCTCTCTTTTGGCCTAGAGCTTGATGATTAGGTTAGAGTAGCTAGTCAGAGCCCAGGGAATCTGCCTGCCTCCCTTTCCACACGACTGGACTAACAAGCACATGCCACCATGTCCAGCTCTTATATATAAGTTCTGGAGACTGAAAAGTCTTCATGCATGTGTAACAAGCACTTTCCCAACTGTGCTATCTCCCTGGCCTCCTGAAGTCTTTTATTAAGAATCTTATTTAAGTCTATATGCTTTTACCTCTCAGAATTTATCCAGAGAAAATAATGAAGAAGGTACATAATTATTGATGAAGAGACTAGGGATGCTACCAATGATGATGATGATTCTGATTGTTATTGTTAATTGTCAACTTCACATTAAATCTAGAGTTACCTAAGAGACAGACCTCTGGACATGCCTGTAGGAGATTTTCTTGATTGCATTAACAGGGTGAGAATAACCATGCACTGTGGGTGGTACCATTTTCTGGCTAGGATCCTGGACTATTAGGAGTAAAGACAGGATGCTAAGCAATAGCATGAATTCATGTTCTCCACATCCTGACTGTGGATGTGATATGACAGCTACTCCAAGCTCCTATCACATGACATCACCTCCATGATGGACTGTGCACCCTTAAACTGAGAACCAGGATAAACCCTCCTTGAGTTGCTTTTGTCAGAGTATTTCATCACAGCAACAGAAAAGTCATTAAGACAACGATCACAGTAACAATGTAAATAATGATGGCATGTAACTATAATTCTTGCTAGATAACTGTTTTGTTATATGTAATTTTACTATGCTGAAGTTAAAACCTTCCTTTTAAATAGAAAAGGGGGGGGGATGATGGGTGATGTTGCTCTGTATTCTGTGAATGTGTTGCTCTGATTGGTCGATAAATAGAACGCTGATTGGCCAGTAGCCAGGCAGGAAGTATAGGTGGGATAAGCAGAGAAGGAGAATTCTGGGAAAGGAAGGCTGAGTCAGGAGACACCAGCCCACCATCCAGGGAGCAGCATGTAATGGCACACAGGTAAAGCTGCAGAACACGTGGCGACATATAGATGAACAGAAATGGACTGAGTTCAAGTATAAGAGCTAGTCAGTAGTAGGCTTGAGCAAATAGCTAAACAATTTTAATTAATATAAGCTTCTGAGTTACTTGGGTCCAAGCAGCTGCAGGACTGGCAGGTCAGAGAGATTTGTCCTGACCACGGGCCAGGTGGGACATAGGAAAACTTGAGCTACAATGGTGCATGATAATGATAAAGATAATAAGGAACTGAGATAAGATATATCACTTCTTTCAAATATAAAGAAATTTATTTCTTATAGCCTCACAATCGATGGCCTTAAATAGCAATAGGAAATTAACTATCCTGCCTAGTAAGAAAAGGTCACCAAAATCATCTGTGACACTCACATGTTTCCAAGTTTGTTTGCATAATAAAATCTGTATTTCACATGTCCATTCTCCTCCTAAATCTTGGAAATCTGAATGAAAATTTAGCTTCACAGAGAAATAAGAACTGGTTTCTGTTTCATCAAGATAATCATAATGATCAGGTAAAATTCTCCATCCCTCCATCCTTCCCCCAAACATTGTGTTTTACCCTTTACTGCTTAGGAAGAAAATAAGAATAAGAATTTAAGAGTTTCTTCCCTTTAAAGGCAAGTTAGAGCCATGTCCCAGACCACGTCCTTGCACCCTGTCAGATCAGAACCCTAAGCTGCTAAAGTATGCTTCACTTATATTTTCACATATTTTATTGGGGGAAAGGAGGCTTGAGACTAACTGAAAGTTTTGAGTTCATAGACTGATGCCTATGCACAACAAAGAAAAAGTGCTTACTCAACATGGCAAACAAGACATCTGCAACAGAATGAAAACTCACAAACCAGAAGTAAAACATGGCCAGTTTAGCCACACAGAAAGACACAGATGTTCTTAGTGAAGTGGAAATTTAGAAGTATTAAATATCATAAGAAAATATTTAATAACTTCACAGAACTCAGGAATCTTAGAAGCCTTTCTGTAAACACTGTTGACAAACCATCACTTTCTTTGGGGACCTCTCTCTTCACCTTCCCTGATGCCAGGGAATTTGGATGGGTGGTTCTAATAGCCTTCATGGAACCCAGTCCAGCTACCATGTCAATATGCCCAAGGGCAAAGCCTTTAGCTGCCTGCAGCCAGCCTACATTTAAAACCAGCTGAGTGGCCTTTAACACACAGCCAGACTACATGAAATTATTAAAATTACATACTCTCTGGCTTTCTTCAAGTGCTGAGGGAATAGGATTTCAAGCATTATTTGGAGGAATGCCATTCCAGGGTCATTTTTGGATTTTTTTTCCCCAAGTATGAGTGGAGGCTGGAGGATGGGATGGCACTCAAAATTTTGGAGATGGAATACCAGATGGCTAGCCAAAAAGAATGATTCAGTTTGATTACCTGCCAAGTCTAAAGAGGAGTGAGACCAACTTTTGATAGTAACAGCCAAAAAAACCCTCCCTGCTTCTCAATTCCAGCCCTGAAGAAGTCAGAGATAGCTCCTTGTGAGGTGCAAATGGGGGAAAGAAGGGCAAGGTACAAACACAGACCTCATGTGTTGGTTTCTAGACCATATGACAAGCAGAGAGAAGGGAGATTTAATGTTTTCCCTCCCTTACTATGGAACAATCTTTTTGTACATTGAATATTTCTGGCTCTCATTGGTTTAATAAAGGGCTAAATGGCTAATAGCTAGGCAGGTAGAGGTTAGGCAGGACTTGTGGACAAAAAGAGCACCAGAATGAAGAAGGATGGAGTCACCAACCAGACACAGAAAAGGCAGGAGAGGAACATGCTGTGCTGAAAAAAGGTACCACCATGTGTTGCCTTTTAATATAATTTAAGTTGTAAGACCTAGTTAGTAATAAGCCTAAGCTATCAGTCAAGTGGTTATAATTAATAATTAGTCTCTGTGTGGTTATTTTGGAGCTGGCTGGCAGAACAGAAAACCCCACCTACACTTCCTTCAACTGGGATGCTATATGTGACCATGTAACCATGCACTAGTCAAACACGCTCCATGTGAAATTCTGAGTTCTGGGAAAGCAAGGCAGAGATGTAGATGTGGTAAGAACATACTCACAGCAGCAGTAGCCAGAAGCACGTCCTGCCTAGAATTCTTACAGTGCCTCCTGTTCCTTCTCTGCCTTCCAAATTATCTTATCAGTTATATTTAATATTCCACCAATGGAATCCTTTTCTGCTCAAATGAGCCAAAATAGTTTCCTGTCACTTGCGATTAAGCCTCCTCTTACAAACCCAACAAAATTATTTTTGCCATTTGTTGACATCTCCCTTCCAGGTTTCATACTGCCATCTTCCCACAGAGGCAGAGCACTGTGAAATGGTCACAGCTGGGACCAAGCATGCAGCAAAGATTCATACTGGGTCACCTGGAGAAGATTCAACAAAAGGAGCATTTACAAAGTTGTGGGCAGGAGGGGCTGGAGAGATGGATCTGGGTGTGGTGATATTGTGTTCCCCAATATATTGTCCATCCTAATAAACTTATCTGGGGGTCAGAGAACAGAACAGTCACTAGATATAGAGGCCAGAAAATGGCGACACACATACCTTTAATCCTAGCATTCCAGAGGCAGAGATCCATCCAGATCTCTGTGAGTTCAAAGCCACACTGGAAACAGCCAGGCATGGTAACACACCTTTAATCCCAGGAGGTAATATCAGGAAGCAGAAAGGTATTTAAGGCATGAGGACCAGGAACTAGAGCCTGGTTAAGCTTTTAGGCTTTTGAGCAGCAGTTCAGCTGAGATCCATTTGATTGAGGACACAGAGGCTTCCAGTTTGAGGAAATGAGAGATCAGCTGAGAAGTTGGCAAGGTGAGGTTAGCTGTGGCCTGTTCTGTTTCTCTGACCTTTCAGCGTTCACCTCAATATCTGGCTCCCGAGTTTTTTTTAATTAATAAGACCTTTTAAGATTCATGCTGGGCTGGAGAGATGGCTCAGAGGTTAAGAGCACTGACTGCTCTTCCAGAGGTCCTGAGTTCAATTCCCAGAAACCACATGGTGGCTCACAACCATCTGTAATGAGATCTGGTGCCCTCTTCTGGCCTGTAGTCATACATGCTGTATACATAATAAATAAATAAATCTTTAAAAAAAAAAAAAGATTCATGCTACATCTGGATCAAGTGACTTTGCTACAAAATCATGAGGACCAAAGGCTGGACCCCAGTTCCCATGTAAGAATCCAAGCATCCTGCAAACACCAGTAACTACAGCTCTGGGGTAGCCAATACCCTCTTCTAACCTCCTTGCATATAGGTGTGTGCACCAGCACATACACACATAGGCATATATGCTCATGAAAACATATATACACATACACACAATAATTAAATATTTTTTAAAGTGTGGGCAGATTGTAGGGAAGCTTTCAGTGGCCTCAATTGCATAGTCTTTAGAACTAATTCCTGAGATAAGTAACCGCACGGCTATTGTCCTTTCTAGACTCCAAAAATAATGAAGGAGAGATCAACTACTAAAAGTAGAGAGTAAACCAAAGGGGGCAGCCTTTGGAGGGACACTGACATTCAGTTAAGGGCACAGCCATGCTGAGGCGGTGCAACCAAAGGACCTCATCCTCATCCCTCTCTACTTCAAAACTATTTTAATAGTGCACAGTCATTGTACAAAGCGACAGACAGAATGAACCTGTCATTCACGTAGCTCATGTACTCTGACCACTCATCCCATTACCTCTCCTGCCATCCTTCCTACTATCCTTCCCCTTTTGAATTAGTTTTCCTTGTAATTCCATGGAGAGAGAGAGAGAGAGAGAGAGACAGAGAGACAGAGAGAGACAGAGACAGAGACAGAAAGAGAGAGAAGCCTGGGTTCCTTGCCAAGGACAATTGTAAGAGCCATGCCATATTGCCTCCTGAGTTAAGTTTCTGTTGTCCAGTATTGAGCCACTAACTAGAAACTTTTGACATACCTGGACAAGTCCTGAGTTATTAGAAAATAACTTAACATTTCCTTATCTTTCTGCTACAGTGACCATTAGTAACAGTGTTTTGTGGTTAGGTTGCTTGGTTGGGTTGCTTGGCAACTCAACAGTCCCCTGATCTTTTCCCAAAGAAAGTTTCCTGGTATGCTTACTATAAAACCCACCTGAGAAAAATAAAATGTTGCAGCTTGATCAGAATACTGTCTTGCTGTCAATTCTTTGTGTCTCTTGTCCCTTTCATTCGCCATTCCCCCTTCTAGGGTCTCTGCTGAAGATCCCGCTGGCTGGGACACTTCCTCATAAGAAAATATGTGTAATATTTGTCTTTGTAAGTCTAGCTTATTTTACCTAATTTGGTCATCTCTGCTTCCATCCATTTTCCTGGAAATGGCATAATTTTGTTCTGCTTTGTGCCTGAATAAAATCCCATAATACCTGCACTTACTGGGCATTTACAGCATACCAAGGACTATGCCCAACATTTCCCATTCTTCCATACATCTGTATCTCTAATGAGTAGAACTCTTGGTATGCTCATTTTACACATAGGATAGAGAAATCAAGGAACTAGTGTATATAAAAATAATATGACTAATATGAAACTAATAATTCAGATCCCCGGCACCCATGTAAGACACCAAGAATAGTAGCACAATGCTCATAATCCTAGTCTTAGAGGATTGAGAAATCCCAGAGAGCTGTGAAGGCAGGAAGATCCCCTAATCTCACCCACCAGCTCCCCTAGAAATGGATGGGCTTCGGGTTGATGGAGAGACCAAAATAAAAAGGTGAAGAGTAAGTGAGGAAAGACATTGAATCTGGGCCTTCACATGCATGTGCAACACAGAGAGACAATAAACAAATAAATATTTTTAAAGAAATATATTTAATGTGTCACAGTTTGTTTATCCTTTCATTTCTGTGGATAGATACCAAGGCTTCTGTAACTAGAGCCGCAGCAAGCATGACTGTATAGGCATCTCTGTGGTATGCTTACATTGCCTTTACACACATTCTCAGGAGTGCTGCAGCTACATCCTTCGGCAGCTCTATTTTTTAGATTTCTGAGGGACCTCTGGACTGATTTCCATGGTAGCTGCCCAAGTCTACATTTTCACCATCAGGGTAAAAAGGGTCCTCTCTCTACCTCCTACCAACTGGTCAGCAATTGTCATTGCTTTCTTAATGATGGCCATTCTAACTGGGCTGAGATGACATCTCACTGTAGTTTTGATTTGCATTCTCCTGATGTCTAAGGATGTCAAACGTTTGGGTTTTTTACATATATATTTATTGGCCATTTGTGCTTCATCTATTGAGAAGTATCCGTTCACTTCATTTGCCCACTTACTGAATTTATTTGGTATTTGGGAATATCTAGGTTTTTGAGCTTTTAAACTATTTTAGACATTAATCCCCCACCAGATGAGTAGTTGTAAAATATTTCATTCATTCTGAAGGCTGACTCTTCACTCTGATAAATATTCCCTTTAGAAGGAATTCTTTAGAAGCTTTCTAATTTTATGCAATTCTATTTGTCAATTCTTAAGGTTATTTCCTGTGCTATTGGAGTCCTTGCCTATGTCTATATCAAGAAATGTTTTCTCTACTTTTTCCTCAAGCAGTTTCAGAGTTTTGGGTCTCACATGAAGGTCTTTGATCCATTTTTAATTGATCCCTTCCCACCCTCATCACTTGGCATGGCTCCAGTTGCATGCACTCACACAGCAGAAGCTAGAAACACTGGGGCCTGACGTATAACACCTAAGTGTCTGCCTCCTGGAGGAGATTGGACTAGGGGGGTGGGGAGAAGATCGGGGCCACAAAGAGGTTCTCAAAAGTCATTTGGCACAAACACCTAAGGCAGAAATGGCTGGCTTATTCCCTGCATGCAAACAGGAGTCTCAACTTAACCCAGATTCCATCAAGACAGAGGAAGAGGCCAACAAGCTGTTGGAGTGTTTCCTTTGGTGTCTTCCATCTGTCCCAGGACTGCTTACCAGGGCTCCTACTTACACTGATCACCTCTCTCAGTCTCTCCTGTCTTTCCACTACCGTTCCTTCCTCCACAGTATGAAATCTCTTGCTCAGCCTGCTGAGGGGTTTTTGTTTGGTTTGGGTTTTTTTTTTCCCCAGTTAAAAGTTAAATCTAGAAATTACTGTTTCTTCCAAACAGCCAAGTGCTATCAAACCACAGTGGGACTCAGAGGAAGTCAAGAGACACAAGAGCCTCAGATCACAGGACACTCAGATCCTGGAAAGAAAATGCAAGTAATTGTCTGTAGGCATTTTTCTATGAAATTTAGAGGAACACAGAGCCCCTTGAAAACCTAGTTCAGAAAGTCTGTACTTGACCATGGTACATAAGCAATTACAAGTAGACAGAATTCTTTGAAATGGCAAAAATATTGAAGGCTTTGATACAGAGATGCAATCCATGTACATATACTACCACGAAATGCAGAGCCTATCCCTTAAAACCACGGTCTGGCCTATGATTCATGTATTCAGCCTTCCACTGATACTCACCGGTCATTTACTGTATTCGGCTATCAGGGTAGGATTACAGAGGAAAGAAAAAAAGAGCTAGGACAGAAGCTTTGCCTCAAATCTATCTAATGAATACTTTCACCACTTGCCCAGGTAAGGGGGTTGGAAAAACAATAGCTGTGACTTTCAGGGAGTGTACAATGTGCCAGAGTTTCCATTTACAATAGCCCATTCACACTTCCGTAGCTCTAATAAATAAACCACGGCTATTCTTACTCCTGTTTTACGGAGGAGACAGAAAGATCAACAAGTCACATAAAAAGAGATGAGGCATAAGAGCAATATCAGAATCAGAACAATGGGGTGTGGTATGTCACTGATATACAACACTTCATAAACTGAGGGTTATGGATGAGATTAGAGCAGGGACATGATGGAAGAAATACATACCATCCATGGACGTACAAACAAACTTGCCATCTAATTGAGTCTTCCCTCCAAAGCATCCACCATAAGACACTACACCACAATGCTTTGCCGGAGAATATTGATGCCTAGACATTGAAATCAATTAATGTTTCCATTGCAATTGCTTCATCTGTCAGGAACAGCAAGTTCTCTTGGCAAAGTAAACACAGAAACAAGGAGAGAGAACAGAGAGTAAAGAAGAGCAAACTTTGGGCAGTTATAATTATGTAAAAAGAGGTGTTTATACTGTTTCAAGATTAAATGACTGGACATTGGCAATACTGCTCAGCAGTTAACAATGCTCATTGGTCTTGTAGAGGACCAGGACTTGGTTCCCAGCAGCTCACAGAGGTCTGGAACTTCAGTTCCAGGGGATCTGATGCCCTTTTCTGATGTCCACAGGCACCAGGCATGCACATGGTGCACAGACATATGTGCAGGCAAAACACTCAAAATAAAATAAAATTTAAGAAATTCAAACATTAAATGCTACGTTATCTATTTTTTTAACCCAAAGATACAGCCAAGAGTGGGTAGTATGGGCTCAGGATTCAGCTTGCTAGCATATAGCTTCCAGAACCAGCTCTTCCCAACTATGTGGTTAAAAAGAGTCCTGAATCTTTTTTAACTTTGTTGAGCTGTTAATAAGATGGGCTAAGAACTCAATATTGTCCGTTCTCTCTATAAGACACTGGTCAGCATCCACAGCACAACAGTGCTCAGAACAGGTACTCTGCTCTAATATGGTCATTCATTTCTGCTTGTTAAAGATTTTATTATTATTATTAGTATTAGTGTGTGTGTGTGTGTGTGTGTGTGTGTGTGTGTTTTATATTCTTGCAGGTATTGATAGAGCCTTGAAGAGGGTGTCAGATCCCCTAAAGCTGGAGCTACAGATGATTGTGAGCTGCTCGACATTGGTGCTGGGAACTGAACTTGGATCCTCCAGAAGAGCAGCCAGTACTCTTACCCACTGAGCCATCTCTCAACACCTGTACCTTTTTTTAATAATTGGCCTGTTTATTTCTGTATTGCTCTAAGTTTGCTTCCACCATTTATGTTTGTTAGACCACTCACAAGTCTCATGAGATACTATTTGGAAGAGTCAATGTATCTAAACACTGAGTTTGAATGTTTTGCACAAAACAAATTTCCTTTTAAAATTCTTTTTAAAAAATATAAAAAATTAGCCGGGCGGTGGTGGAGCACGCCTTTAATCCCAGCACTCGGGAGGCAGAGCCAGGCGGATCTCTGTGAGTTCGAGGCCAGCCTGGGCTACCAAGTGAGTTCCAGGAAAGGCGCAAAGCTACGCAGAGAAACGCTGTCTCGAAAAACCAAAAAAAAAAAAATATATATATATATATATATATATATATATATATATATATATATAAAATTAAAATTCTACAGAACTAGGATTTTGCAAAAACAATAAATAAAATAAAAGTTTAGGGGAAAACTCTAGAAAGAGTTTACCTTCACATTGTTTCACATCTTAAATTCTTGCCAACTTCAAAGAAAGCCAAATGAAGTGTTATAACATTCATACATGCACATGTAAGAGAAAAGTTTTGATCCTCTCTTGCCAAAATAGCAGTGAATGCACATAGAACTATGTGTTTAGTTTTAAATGAATACTCCAGGTATGCATACTTTGTATGAGTTCCTGCCTTAATCAATTCTTAAATCATCTGGCCAAACCTCTACACTAGACAAAAAGATTTCTGTAACTACTTCATGGAAATATGTGAGAATTACACAGAAAATTCTAGAGGCCAATGCTGGCCACACAGTAAGCTCTCATTAAATGATGGTAGCTCTAAGGCAGTGACCTCAGTAGGCACACAATAAATGTTCGCTCTCAAGTCAGCAGAGTCATGACAGTCATGTTCTGCCACTAAGTAACAGAATACCCATCGTGCCATCTGACCTCTTTGCAACAGTGAGCAAAAGCATTTGGATCAGAACCAGTCACAGTCACATTTCAGCAGTCATACAAATCACCAGGTGTCTAACTAAGATTCTGGCTCTGACTCAGGGAGCCTGGGTGTTGTCTAAAGATTTTGCCTGAGAAACAAGCTCCTAAGTCGGGCGGTGGTGGCACACGCCTTTAATTCCAGCACTCGGGAGGCAGAGGCAAGCAGATCTCTGTGAGTTCGAGGCCAGCCTGGTCTCCAAAGCAAGTTCCAGGAAAGGTGCAAAGCTACACAGAGAAACCCTGTCTCAAAAAACAAAAGAGAGAGAGAGAGAGAAAGAGAGAGAGAGAGAGAGAGAGAGAGAGAGAGAGAGAGAGAGAGAGAGAGAGAGAGAAAGAAACAAGCTCCTACATGATGCTCATACTACTGGCCTATAGTTCATATCAAGGATCTAGCCTGTAATTCTCAAACACAAGTGTGCACCAGAATCATCCGGGAAGGCTTATTGAAACACAGGTGACTATGTTAAAACAAAGTTTGAAAGTTTCTAATTCAGCCAGTCAGGTGGAGACCAAAAATTCACATCTCTCATGAGCATACCTTGAGAATTACTCTTTACAATGATGTCTAAGTGTTCTTCCCACTTGACACAGACTCAGAATGTACTTGACCCTCTTGAGCCAAACAAAGCACTGTTGCTGTGTTTGAAAAAAGAAACAGAGAGACCAGAAGGATACAAGTGTAAAATCTAGCTCTCACAGCCCTGAGAGACTTGCTTTACTCCTAACCTTAACTTTCCTACCAGCCTCCAGGGTTCCATTTCCTACTTCCTTTTCCTTTTGTTCAAAACCTTCCTTTCTCATCAAAGAGAAAACAGAGAGTCTTGTCATACAATGGTTACATAAATTCAGCTCTAATCCTGGTGTCTTGACAAGCCCAGAGATGCAAACGTCACTTAATGTGACAAGCAAACCGTAACTATAGAGAGAAAACACTGTTAGTCGGGAAAAGAGATAATTCGCACATAACATGCTGAGCAAATAACAGACCTTTGTGAGTCAGCATTAGCATAATTACTGAACATCAGTAATTGCTGAAATTATGTTCACCAGGATCGTTTATAACTCAAAGTGAGAGGCTTCTGCCATGGATTCTCCCAGCAGGGAGCTGAAGGTGGCCTACCAGCTGATGCCAGATACTCAAAAAGGCACTAGCCATCTCCCAAGGGCACCTGGAGCACAAACTCTAGCTGGATGGTCAGCATGACATGGGCTCCAAACTCCCAGGAAGTTCTCCAGCTCTGCCCCATTGGATTTTTCCTCAAGAACTTGACCCCCTCTTGCAGCAGTTCATCAGATGTTGCCTGGGTCAACAAGACACTGTTACATGGTAGAGTATAGAAGGAAGCTTTGGATCAGGGCACACAGATAGTGCAATGGAAGCTGGACCACCTATCCAGGTGAGATCTCTGTAAAGACAAAATTCTACCAGGGAGCTGCCATGTGCCACCAAATGCAGGTTGGAATGCCAGGTTTCCCATCCCAGCAAAGAGCAATGAGTTTAATATGGTTGTTCTATCATCAACACCACCTTGCAGAACACTGCAAGGCAGATTTCCTTTGTGTGTCAGGGGTAGAGTATGTATGTGGGTGCATATGCACGTGTATATGTGTGTATGGAGGTCAACCTTAAATGCCATTACTCAGGTGTCATCTACCATGATTTTCTGAGACAGCATCTCTCATTGACCTGGGGCTCTCTGATTAGGCTAGGCTAGCTGGTCAACAAGCCTCAGGGATTTGACTGTCTCCGTGTAACCAGTGCTACAACTACAAGCATGTGCTAAACCTCACTTGGCTTTTTTACGTGGGTTTTGGACATTAAATTCAGGTCTTCGTGCTTGGGCAGCATGTATTTTACCAACTGAGTTGTCTCCCCAGCCCAAGAAGCCTCCTGAAATCCTAGCACCACCTGAATCTACATGAGAGATTGAAAGGACTCTGTAAAAAATTAATAATAATAATAATAATAATAATAATAATAATAACCTCTGAGCCCCTTAACATAGACACTAAGAATCCACCCCCTTGAATCCCATCAGTCCCGTGCAGAGGAATGCAATTGATGGGACAGAGAATGCACAGAGAAAGGAAGGACCTCGGGCCTGGTAATGTAAAAGTGGATCAGAGATTATCAAAGCAAGACCATGAGCCTTAGCAGCTTGTGACTAAGAGTCTCAAAATTGCACGGTGGTGAGTCAGGTGCCACTGTCCCCTCAGGCAGGAACCTGAGGACTGTCCTCATTACTCATCTTCTTCCCCTGCCTTCTACCTCCCACCAGTACTTAAGCTACATAAGCACCTTTTCTTGCTTGCTTAGTTTACTGTTATATTCCCCGGAGACTAAGACGTGTGAATTAATGACCCAATAACTAAGTCCGTGTGTCCTGACAGTTCTACCTCCAAAGAAGCCCATGTGTCTATCTACTTTTGTCCATTGCACTAGCACCCTAGCCCTGCTCATTGCCACCCCTCACTTGGCCAGTGAATAAGCCCTACTTTGTATCTGTGTCTCAACTCTCAGCCCCTCTGAGCCATACTTCTTTCTAGAGGCCAAGGATTTACTGATGCCTAAATCACTTGACACCTGATTTTAATGAGCTGGCTGGTTCTCCAAGTGTACAGAATCACAGTGGAATCCCTTTGTTAAATACAGGTATGTGTCAAGCTCCGCCTTCACCCTGGTCCTGCAGGTACCCAGCAGTCTTCTCTGGGCTCCCCAAAGCCTGCTGCTTCCAAAAGGCCAATTTCATCCCCTCACTTCCAAAGAGCCTTTGATGACTCTCCCTGACCAACATGCCCCTCCCTCTCCATGCTGAAACTTTCTCTGCCCTACACATTTGGCATTTAGCATTTTCCACTCAGTATCACAGAATGACCTTTTGTGGATATGATAAAAATTACCAGCTGCTTCATAGTGCATTACTAGGCACAAAGTGATTTTCGACCACCAACAACAACAAAAAACACATACACGTTTGTCAATTATTGTGATTTTCATTCCCATCTTCAAGGGGAAGCTGAGTGCCAGGGAAAGTGCCAAAATCAAGAAGCTAAAGAGGGCGGAGCTGAGACTCCAGCCTCAGAAGTAGGCTAAGTATCCATTGCTCTGTCTACCTAGCGCATACCTTCCTTCCCTCAGCCAGCCTTATTTATAACCCCCCTCCATGCCTTGCCGAGTGACCAGTAGCTAAGATGTGGTTAATTTTTACTATGTTCTTGTAGTGTCTTCCATGTTTTATAAATATATTATGTGGATTCTTGTTTAATTCTTACATAAAGTCCGTCTGTTTTGATTTCTCCTGAAGTGCAAGATGAGATTTATAAAGCTCAGAGATGTTAACTAACTTCCCCAAGGCCACACAGCTATCAATACTAGAACCAGGATTAAAAAGAATAAATAAAAGAAATCCAGTGCTTGAACCGCTTGGCCACTTAGCCACTCCACCTCCCTCTCTAATGGGCCCCACGAGGATGCTTGTAGGTTGGTTGGTGACCCCATGGAGCCAGGAGAAGGGCCTTGGTGAGATCAAACATCTACAGTATCCAATAAAATATCTGTCCTGCTGTGACAGCTGGCAGTTGATAAGGTTTGACATTTTCAAATCAATTTCTATCGACTTTTCTCTCTCTCAAAAAAAAAAAAAAAAAAGACACAGGTTTGATGGATAAAGCCAGAACTCAGTGTGCTTGGGAGCCAACGGAAAAGTAGGCCACAAGCTAGCTCTGCAGAGGACAGCAAGAAAATCAGCTCCAGTGGCAGCAGCTGCTGCTGAGAACCCTGGCATGGCTGAGGCCTGCCTTCAGGGGTCGGCACAGTGTCAGGAAGATAACATAGGCTGCATCCTGGCACTGCTGGAGCTTTCTCCAGGCAGAAGCAGAAACAGGGGTCTGTACTTGGGCAGAGCCCGGAAGTCATGAATATTTATGTGGTCAACACATAAAGTCTCATTTTAATAAACACCATTCTGATGGCTTTAATGAGTTAATCTAAGTGATTTCCATATCCTGGTGGATGTCTGCAAGAGACAAGCAGATCGTTTCTATAGTCTCCTGAGTAAGGAAACATAGGAAGCAGATGTGGGCTGAAATCCACTTATTTGGTAAACATATTACTTCGTGTGTCAGCCTTCAGCCTGTGCACTGCACCTAACAGTGTCTGCTGCTTTCCAGTGCTGGCTCCTCCCCAACTCCCTGTGAGGTACTATGCCCTTGGTATCCTGTAAGGTTAAGAAACAGCCAGGGTCTGGTGGGATGTACCTTGATAGGCAGAGCTTGGCAGTGAGGGCCTAGAATACAGGGCTGAGCCCAGGCTAGTGAGTCTGGAGGGCTTGCCACCCTGCGGCAGGTCTGTTTGAGTAGGTCCAGGGTCCTGACACTCCACAGCCTCATGTCCTCAACTTGCTGACCCCTGATGACTGCTATTCCAATGGCCATTTTCTTCAACTTGGGCTTTTGACACAGATTTCCCCATAAGTAAACTAAACTACAGTTTCCACTATGTGACAAGGAAAATGAAGTTCTGGTTGTTTAAGGGGTTATATCATGAACATATGGTTAGGAAGCTCCAACACAGTTACAGACATGAATATAGATCTATGCATTCTATGCCCCGCACCCCTGCTCCTAAACCACAGAGCAGGTCCCAAGCAGAAAGTTTAAGCTTAAAACTGTCCTGTGGGTTCCTATTCCCAAAGCTATTCTACCTGGAGTGTGTTGCTAACTCCAATTCTTCCTCCCATTTAGAATGCACCTTGCATTCATTACTTTGCTGGTTGCCATGGCCAAATACCTAACAAAAAGCCGTGTATGGGAAGAAGAAAGAGAAGTCAGCAGGCACACAGAGTAGCTGGTCACAGAGCATAGGCAATCAGGAAGCAGAAAAGGGACAGGGGGTGGAGTGAGGTCATCAAACCAGTGACTTACTATCTCCCTCCCTCGTCAGGGAGGCTCTAGATGTCTCCAAAATAAAACAGTCTGTTGACACTGATCTCAGCTACCTACCATAACTATATGGTAAGACCCTATTGCTTAAGACGCCACCCACTTTAGCTGCAGGACATAGAGAAATTGAGCCCAAACTGACCAGGAAACTCCCTCCCTGCTGACTAGTTTTCATAGTGCTGGAAGGTTCTATGCAGGCTACAGGGGAGAAAAGATATCAATAGTCTTGTGTGGGGTCTCCCATTCCCTCCATGGTCCAGTCCATTGGCCACGAGGACAAAAGGAGCAGAAGCGGCCAGGCTTTGTACAGCCTGGGAGCACAGCTTTCCCGGGTACCGCTTCCACGTCACAGCTCAGCTTTATTCCAGAGTGAGGGGAAATACATAGGATGGGGACAGCAGCCGGGATATCAGCTAATCTGCATTTGGCAGCACATCCTACCATACTGCTGGAAGCACAAAGCCTGATTACCACATGGACAGCAGTGGGTAGAGTGTCTGCAGGGAATGGTGTCAAAGGTCATGTTTGAGATAGGCATCCAGGCCTAGAGACACTATCCAGGTAGGGAAGGAGTCCTGCTGGAAAGGGAGTCCTCCATTTTATGCCGAGCCCAGAGAGCTATCCGGGCATGGTGGACTGCAACCTTAAGCGCAGGGTACTCCCAACACTCTTACCCAGCACCAAACCTTGCATGGTGCAATACTAACATGCCAGACAAGATAGGCATATCGGTGCAATAGTGGCGTGACTGGGACAGAGTAACTACACTTTCTGATTGGGTTTGAGGCCTGTACCACTCAATATAATTCATGTCTAGTACTGTTAACCTGGTCAAAAGGCCAAGGCTGAGGAAGTCATAGGCCCTAGGGTAGAACCTGCTCTCCTTATTTTGCTAAATAGCCACGATTTCAAAGTACCTCGTAAATATTTATGGTTATAACCATATACCTGGGCTGCTCTCATACTCAGCCAGAGAAGCTTCTTTGTACAGTGGGCAGCAGTCAATGTAAAGATAGATGTAAATGTCAGAGTGCTGAGACTAAGAGACTGAGTGGCCAGCCCTACGGAGGACAACTATATCAATCCAGACTCATCACCAAGGCTCAAGGAACATCGCGGAAAAGCAGGCAGAAAGAATGTAAGAGCTGGAGGATGGGGAGGAGTGCTGTGAACTGTTGTCTTCTAGAGATGACATGACGGTCACCCTCAAGGACTCACCACTGCAGCTGCGGTTATCTGCAGAACACCTGCACAAGATCAGGGGAACCGAACCCCAGCACAGATGGTGCAGATGATCTCAGGGGATCCCTTACTGGGGAGCTATTGGCAGCTGACAGTTTCTTGGGAAGAGGGAATCATTCTCTTTTGAGGGTGTAGTCACTGGTTTCCTGCATGCCCCCGACTCCCACATAGTCCCACATCTATGTGCATATGGGAGCACTAACTGGACCTAGTGAATGGTTTTATAAATAAACAAACAAAAGGAAATATGTAGTTTTGGTGAGTATGAGGGGAGTTAGAGGGAGAAAATGAGGGTAGATGTAATCATATTTCATTGTATAAGTGTATGTATCTAACTTGACTCAAGCTAGAGTTATCTGGGAAGAGGAAACCTCAATTAAGAAAATGCTTCCATCAGATTACTTGCAGGGAAGCTCACAGGCGTTTTCTTGATAAGTGATTTACGTGAGAGGGCCCATCCCACTCTGGGCAGTGCCACCCCTGGGCTTGTGGCCCTGGGTGGTATAAGAAAACAGGGTGAGCAAGCCGTGAGAACAAGTCAGTCAGCAGCACTCTTCCACAACTGTGCTTCAGTTCCTGCCTCCAGGTTCCCGCCCTGACTTCCTTCAGAGATGGACTGTGGCATGGAAGTGTAAGCCAAATAAACCCTTTCTTCCCCACGTTGGTTTTGGTCATGGGGTTTTACCATAGCCATAGAACACAAACCATGACAACAGGCAACAGAGAGTCATGGGAAGTATCAGAGTAGGGACTAGGTGTTAGATGAAAGGTTACGTGGGGCCAAGACAAGAGCTGAGGCGCCAGCTAAGAGCCTACTACCACTGTTCCCTGTGGGAAGTTGGGATAACACATGGGACACATTAGCAAAGACTGGGCCTCTGACCGATCACTAGGGGAGCAACTATAGCCAAAGTCTCCAGTTTATTCCAGTTTAAACTCACCTTCTTCCTCCCTCAGTCTCTGAGTTATTCCTGCCCCCCCCTTTTTTTGGGAGGTTGTGGGGCTCTTCCTGCCGCCCATCCCATCATTCTAGCAGAGCATTAGCAAAAGCCATCCATCCATCTGCTGACTCCACAGAAATCTGCGAGCACCAGATCCAGGGACAGGAGGGAGGGGACAGTCCTGATTACAATATTTTATCCTCAAGCATGTGCCACCATCCATCAAATTTGCTAACATGGCAAAAATTCTGGAGCTGAATTGTAAGGAAAGGAAGGAAAGTCTTGTCCCCAAAATGACCTAATATAACTCTCTCTGAAGTCTGTGGCCTGGGGAAGGAGAAGGCTGGATAGCAGACAACAGGGAAGGGGGAGCCAGATATAGGGGCCTGGGAGTCTAGGGTAGAGGGAGAGAGGGCAGGGAGGGGGCTGCAAAGACAGCATGCCTACTGCAGACTCCAGATGCATTTATTTTAATAATCGCTCAAAGACACAGTACAAATTTTAAATAGGGAAAGTCAGAATAAATTACACAGAGGCTCATAATTCCAGGGCACTGTCCTCTCCAAGAAGAGGGACAGATCCATCAGCCCTAGGATCTCTTTCCCTTCCTCTCCAGCCTTTTTTGTTCTCTGTGGACCAGGACCATGTGTGACTCATATGCTTTTCCTTGGTACCTCCCTCAGGGTCATAATAGCACTATGCTCAGAGATGCATGCTCAGAGCCAACAGAGGCAGGAGTGGCCAAGTGGCTTCCCCGGAGCTGCTTACAACCTGGGTAGCCATGGGAAGTAAGATGCCAGAACCCAGACCCATGGCCTCCTTCTGGGCTATTCAGTGCCATTGGCCCTCTGCTCTTCTAACCACTTTGCAGAGCTGGGTCTCCAGCTTCCTGTAACAGATATACCATACACCTATGCACCATGCATGTCACACACAAATACCATACACCTATACACCATGCATGTCACACACACCACACATATAGCCAACCACACTTACTCACACACATACATACATTATATGTACCACACACACATATCACATTTATGTGCCACATGTTCACATAAGCATATACATATTATATGCACATGTGTGTGTACCGCTATGTATACCCATCTTATACATATATGTATACACATATATGTAAGCCCAAGATATAAACATATATATATGTGTGTGTGTGTATGCATAGAATGTATCTTCAATATATGTTTATGCAGCACACATATCCTATCAGTACACTGCACACACAGGTTACTCACACCACATACCTCACATACTTGCACACACAGCATTCACTGTGACTATCATTCTCTCATTGTGGCCAGTTCTGGTCCATCCTAACCAAAGACAGTTTCCAGAAATTCAGTTTTATAGTCCTTTTAAAACCAAACCCCAGGCCGGGCGGTGGTGGCGCACGCCTTTAATCCCAGCACTCGGGAGGCAGAGCCAGGCGGATCTCTGTGAGTTCGAGGCCAGCCTGGGCTACCAAGTGAGCTCCAGGAAAGGCGCAAAGCTACACAGAGAAACCCTGTCTCGAAAAACCAAAAAAAAAAAAAAAAAAAAAAACCAAACCCCAAACACTTTTGTAATTGTGAGTGTGGCTGAGCTGTCTGGTAAAGAGGAAGCAGTGGTGAGTGTCTGACCAGCTCCGACATCCTAAAGCTGGCAGGCGAGGCAGTGGAGATGGAAGATCGCACTGGGACTGAGCCCTGAACTCATCAGTTACAAGAGCTCTCTCTTCCCACCACGGCTGGGCTGCCTTGGTTAAATGCCCTCCAAGAAGCCCATGGAGATGGCAACGGCCACAGAACCACATGCCTGAACACAGGTGGGCAGAGGTCTAGAGCCAAGTGACACAGTGACACATGGACAAAGCCCAGTATCTGGAGCCAGAGACAAGATCCAGGTCTTTGTCTCTGAGTCCAAGCGGTGCAGGCATAATCAAAGACAGGAGAGTGAGAGCAGATGACAAGTGGGGCTCACTTTCCTGGACCAGTAAGATGGAGTGGGGAAGTATGGAGTTGCTTCAATGCTCAGGGTGGAGCCAACCAAGAGGAGCCATGGAAAGTAGAAACACCTCCATGTCTGTGGTGGTTTATTGAGCTATTCCTTTATTATGCAGTCTGTAGATCTACCATATGGTCATTCATCACTCAAGCACACTCTGAGAAATGTGTCGTTGGATGACATACTGTGATGCAAACCCACAGAATGTGTTTGTAAGAACCAAGACAATTGGCTCATCTTCTGTATCATGTATGTTTGAAGCGCCATGGTGAACACAAGATCAACAGATTAAATCTGGCTCAGGAGAAATAAAGCTTCAGCCAAATGGCAATCATACGATGTAGGGTGCTGCTGCTGGGGTAAGACACCATACTGTCTGTGATGGTTGGTTTTAAATGTCAGCTTGCCACAACCTACAATCAGCTGAGCAGGGAACCTCAATTGAGGAAATGTCTGCATCAGGTTGGCCTACAGGTAGGCGCATCTATTGGAGATTACCTTGGGCTTTTTAACTGATGTAGGAGCACCCACCCCAAATGTAAGCAGCACTTCTCAGTGGTGGACCACATTTTTTAAAAAGAATACAGAAGAAGGAGGATTATTCACCACCACCCTGCCACCCTGCCACCCTGCCGCCACCCCACTGCTTGTCCTTCCTTCTCTCTGCTGAATTAATTTACTCTTAATGCTGCTTTTGACCCCTTCCATGTGAACCAGGATTTCAAGCCTTCCCACGTGCACTATGGACCTGTGGCTCTCCAGGAAACCTCCAGGCATTCATTGCAGGATTGGATCTGCTGACACACCCAGCCTCGTGGACCGAGTACCTATAGGCTTCGGGGCCTCTCAGTGTGGGACACCTGTTGTTAGACTATTTCCATGTTGCATAGGCCGGGTTTAATAAAGCCTTTTTAAATGCAGTGTTTTTATTCTGTCATTCTCTATTTTAGAGAACCCTGACTAATATTGTCCTACAACTAACTTGAAGATAATGAAAGACAGCATGATACAACAAGTGTGTAAACCAGTGGCACTGCCATCATTATTAATCAGGTACTCCTCACCCACCACACTGTCGTAGGACCAGCAGTATGATAGACCTATTCACATCAGGGTCACCACAAACATGTGAGTCATGTGCTGTTAAGGATGCTACACCAGCAAGAATGTCGTGAGGTGATGGGAAATCATTAGGCTATTATGACCTTGTGGGACCACCACTGTAAATGTGGGCTACTGTGGAGCCAAACACAGTACTTAAAAACAGACTTGAAAGCTGTGAAAGTGCTCAGTTCCCCCCCACATGACCTCTCTGGCAAGAGCCACTGGTAACCTCTAAGCCTAAAGCCTTCTGACTTTCATTTTCAGAAGCACCACACACAAACCCCCAAATTACCCTCTACTGCACACCCCCTCTCGCACTTGCTCTTTTTTCCCACCAGCACGCCAATCTTGCTCCTAATTTAGTTAGCCCTTAGACTAAGCCAGGTTGTCAGTTTGCTATTCCCTAATCCCTTCTCACCATGGCAATTGAAACTGATGATTGCAATATTGCCGAGTTCCTTGTTCGGAGGCCTATTGTGCAGAGTCTAATCACCGCCCGTCACAGACAGCTTGTGGAGCTGGCAGAGCGAACATCAAACAAACAGCACCCCCTGCCTCCGCCCGCATCCAGACTGTTTCAATAAGAATCCGTGGGGTCATGCGAATGGCAGCCCGCCCCTGCCCTCATGGTTGAGTGGGAAAGGCCAAGTCTGAAAGGTTATGCAAACAGGACGGAGGGTGGCCACCTAAAGTGGACTGGCCAGGGCAACAGACAGGGGCATCTTCCTGCCCGAGCTAAGCACAGGAAGAAGGGAGTGGGAAGACATGTGAGGAACAGGAGTGAGGCAGGAGGCCAAAGCATCACATCGGGCCAGGGCTTCTGGAAACCACTCAAGAAGCTAAGTGTGGCAGGAGATGAAGCTGTAAGGGACACTGGGGCCAGCCTTCGGAGAACCTTGCCAGCCAAGCAAAAAGAGCCTTAACTTGATTCCAAAGCTGACAGAAAGTCACCCAGGGACACTTTACAGGGGAAGGGGACAAATGCAAGAGTCCAGGGGGAGCTGAGGGAAAGGATTTAACCAGGTCACCCACGTGCAATTAGTAAGCCCGCCCAAAGGCACACAGAATTGGGATATTTGATGGCAGGCCCCAGGCCCCACCTCTATACCTTTTTAATAAGCTGCCTCTGGTCTTTGAGTTTAAGAGCCTCTGAAAAAAACACAAAGCAATCCATATAAAAGGGCTAGCCAGCCTGCCATGTGGCTCGTAAAGCTGGGCTTTGTGCTCATATGCTTTGGTCTATTCTTAAGGGAACCATTGAGAGACAGCCATTGAAGACCGAACTCTCGAGCATCACAAAGAAGGACAGACTTTTCCAGCCAAGTCCAGTTCCCTCTCCAGCCCCTAGCATGGTGACTAGTACACTACCCTGGATGTAGCCCTATCACCTGTGTGGGCTTGTCGGTTCAGCCACAGTTAGGCTGGGAGGGATACAGGACAGAATTCCAGGATGGTGAACAGACCCATGTCACTCCCCACCTCTGCCACTTACCAGCCACACATTCAAGAAACCTGTTGTCCTTCTTAGACTTAAGTTTGGAGTTACCAGTTTACTATGATTTGCCTAGAACTTTGACAGTCCTGTGTCTCAGTAAACATTTCATGCCTGGTAATTTGGGGCTGACTGGTCACCCTGCTTTGGTTTGCTCTCTTCCTTTGTAAAATCAGTGTCACCATATGCCTAAATGCCACTGTGAGAACTCTAGGAGATTGGTAGAGTCTTCCTCGGCATCAGAAACATAACACATGGTTCAAAAATATGTTTATGCAAATTCCCTGATTTGTAGTCTGTCGCTCAGGATTCCTCCTCCAGCATGCATCCACAGCCCATCTGATTGGGGGAGCACTTCTGCTCACCCAGCCCATCTCAGGTGAGTTCGCTCTTGTTCCTCAACACTGCTATATAGGAAACAGGCAGAAATCGTGTGCCTTCCTGACAGATGGGGAAACAGAAAGATCAAATCAGCTAAATGGCTCTGTGGAATATATTACCTTCCTCCAGCCCTTTCTCTGCCCGGGTTCTGTGGGCAAGGAAACTGTGACCCGCACTTCAGCCCCCTCTGGAGGAGCATTGGATGATAGGACCACTGGACAATAGCATCAACTGGGTGAGATTGAACTCATGGCGGGGATGGGGTCATACCCATTCCTTTCAATCAAGTTGTTCATTTTCTCTGTAGTTATAGACTTGTTTGGTGAAGATAAGCGTAGATTTCAGCAAAGGTGGCTTTAAAACAGTATCGTGAAGCTCCCCAGCTGGGTAACCTCCACTCCTACTGTTGTGCTATGCATGCCATATCATACTAGCCAGGGTATCCCACATGTGAGAAAAAACATGGTGGGCAGATGCAGTCATGAGACATGCCATGTGGGCAGGGTGGCGGTGGCGCGTAGACATTCATTCACAACCCAGGCACTGCATGCACGTGGAAATGAGTTTATTATAATGGGCAACGAAGAGAAAGATAGGGAAAGAGGGGGACAGGAAGAAAGAGAAGAGAGGGAAGGCAGAGGTGTGTGCACCTCATAATGGGGAAGTGCTGGGGAAAGGCAGAAGAGAGAGAGGAAGGGGAGGGGCTTTTTCCTTAAAGTGGAACTTTATGCCAGGATGCAGGGCAGTACCAAGGGGCAGATCAGAATATTAACACCTACTTCTCCCAGGGGGACTGCAGCTTAGACTCAGTGCACTTGTTTGCCCATCCTTAGAGCTGGATCTTTGTGCCCTGTTTAGTTATTGAGCCTTGGACCAGAACGGGGCTTGGGGCGGGGGACAGTATATATAGATTTAGCAGTCAGACTTGCAAGTTGCTAACACTCAGAACTAGCCCAGGATAACCTAAGGACTCAGCTGCTGAACAACACTTGAACCCATGGCAACCGCCTCTGCATCCACTGTGCTTTTCCTTTCACTGGTCCCTGGAAACCACACCTTGGAGGAACTCAATCAATTCTTGTTAACACTCACCCCAGACAGGCAGCTTTGAAAAAACCTGTTTTAGGCAACACAATCAGCCTTTTGCTGTCGTTCATTAAGGGCTTAGCAGCGCATATCGATTTCCTTGCAGCTGCCTCTGAACCTTAATTCCAGAAGCAGAAAAACAAGGCTTTGTCTGCGACATTTCCTGTCCAAGTGGCGGGTAACAACCATTCCTGGGATGCTGATTTCCCTGGTGATGCTGCAAACCACGGGATGCTGGGATGCCAGCAGCATGTCCTTTGTCTACTCCAGAGAGTGATTTCTGTAGCTGCAGGCAGCCCCTTCAACATGAGACACAGCCCCACCTCCATCTTCAGCCAGCATTGTCTTCAAACTCCAGCTGTTGAAAATTCAGTGACCCCCCCCCCTTTCCTCCCACGGATTTGCAGCCCCAGGATTCACGAGTGCCATCTTTTGTTCATATTATGTATGTTTGCAGCTTTCTTGTAAAAGTTCATTCTTAAAATTGGACAGGCCCTCATCGAACAATTTTCTCTCCCAAGAGTCTGATATTTTAATCTCTTCTACAACATTCCCACCAAGTGGCCATTCTAGCTTTGCTTGAACACCTCTGAGGACAAGAAACTCATCCCCCTTCAGAGGGAAGCAACTGCATCTCAGGAAACTCTGGGAGGAAGAAAACTCCACAGTAGATAGAATCAGAATCTGACTTCCTGAATATCAGTCTCCCCCATTAGACTCCCGGCACATCCAGTCAAGACCCTGAGATTTGCAATCCCTCTACAACACAAAGTGAAGTCCCCCTAGCAAGTGAGGACAGGAGTCCCATTAAGCACTACTGAAAGTACATTATCTAATATATCATAAGTGCCCAATGGTTCTTAAGTGAATAAATGACTATATCCACATTGCTGACCACGACCATGCACTGTACTAGAATACGTCAGGTAGGAGCAAATGTTGGCTGTTATGCAATAGTGTGAATAGTAATAGTATGTCTGGCCATGCTCACTCCAAGTTCCAGACTCATGGCTCTAAATAACATATGGCACACTAGCTCCAGTTATGTCTGAAGGAATACTTACCTCAGGGTCTCTAAAGGCTTTGAGAGGCAGGCTGGTGTACAATGAATGTTTTGGGCTGCAGAACTGGAGAGGCTGAGCTACCTAAACCCTTTAAAACTAAAGTCCCAGATCCTGGACATGGAGCCACAGGATGTGGTGTTTGCCCTGCTGGGTTTCAGTCTTGCTCTGGCCCAGTATTTCCTCATTATGCCTCCATTGCTCCCTTTTGAAATGGAAATATATATTGTGTTGTTGTATGTTGAAAATATATAATTTGTTCTTGATTTTTCCAGGAGGTTACAAGTTAAGAGATTACCTTTGTGAAGGCAATGCAGACCCCATCTTAGGGAAAGATCACCATCTTAGACCACCTGCTGTACTCAGTTCCAGAAAGAACCTCAGGAATGTGCCATGACAACTAGAACAGATGTAGAACAGTATCCTCCTGCAGACATTCTGTTTATGGTTTATGGCCCTTGAAGATATCTAGATAATCCTGCTGAGCAATCCAGATAATCCTGTTCAGCGGGTTGTGGTTCCCAGCCAAAAGTATAACCCAATGGTTTCAAATGTGGTTTCATGCCCAAAGTCTAGACCAATAGTTTCAAAAAATCACCTTGCCCCATATCCCTTCTACCCAATCCCAAGTTGCCAATTCCCAGCTTGTGGTTTTTCCCTATAAAAACTCCCTATACCTGGGCTTGTGGCCACTGCCACATTTCTTCCCATCTGCCCTGCAGTGGCCCAGGTTGTACCTGACAATAAAAGGACCCTTATGTGCTTGCATTGGAAACCGGCTCCTTGGTGGTCTCTGGGGATTTCATGAAACGGGTACAACATTTGGTGCATTAGCTGGGAACCTCCATGACCCCATGGGACTCCAGACTGGAGGGTTCCTGACTGGCTAGTAAGCATGTCTCTAAGTGTCTGTCTGTCTGTGTTCAGTTTCATCTCTGTGGCATGCCTAGGTCAGTGATTATGATCAGGAATGGTAAATGGGTGGACACACCACAGATCATGATCACAAGGGGCTGAAAGACATTTCAGAACTCATTAGTGGGTTTAGTGTGGGCGGAGAATCCCATATCTGTAGTATGGATGACATGGGTCACTCCCATGGACCAGCATGAGGCTGGCAAGTGTGGCCACATGTATGTGTGTTTTATGCCTGGGCTTGTGTGTGCATTGTGACTCCTGGGCCCAATGGCCAACAGACAGGCGAAGGTCCCTTTGGTTGAACTGGGACAGACTAACAGTGCTTACTCTCCATTCTTCCTTGCTCTCTGACTGGAGCATTGGCAGCAGGCAGGGAACGCACTGGTCTATGCAGCCAAAGGCTAATGCAGGGACCCGGTGCACCACTGAGTGGTCTAGGTGGGCTGTGAGCACCACAGGGCCCAGACATAGTGGGTTCGGGGCCAGGCCCCTGCTCACTCAGGGAGCTGTGGGGTGGAGGCTTTACAGCACAGTGCAGGTGTCAGCCAGGTCGGCCCAGAGGCTGCATAGGGACTAGGCATGACTGGGCACTAGGGCTGATGGTGAGCACCGTGGGGCCCTGACATGGCCAGCAGGTTCTGGCTGGGCCTCATGTGGAGAGAGCTGTGGGGCAGAGCTGGCAGGAGCCAGCAGGTCTGAGGGCCCAGCGGGGGACAGGGAGTCCCTTCCAGTCTGTCATTCTCATGCACTTGAAAATCTGAGGTTAACAGTGATCTTCTGTCCATGGTGTGCACCGTCCTGGTCCTCTTCCTCTCCTGCACTGATGGGTGGGGCTCCCAAGACCTGCCCTGGGACTAAACCTGAAGGAGGTTTAGCTCCAAGAGTGGAATGGAATGTCACTGCCTATGGTTGCTAAGCTACCATGGTTATAACCAACCGTTTCTCATCTGTGGCAGTGCTGATGCAAATTTAGAATTATTCTTGTAATGGTATATGCATGTATTCTGTTCTTGTTTAAAATATTGCAGCTTTACAATATATTCTAGACTACTGAGGGAAATCACAAGAAAGACTTTGGTAAGAGTTTCTGTGTTTAAAAAATAAGAAAAGAAAAGGAAAAGCGGAATTTGTCTGGAGTAAATGTCTGAGGGATCAAAGGAATGGACTGAGGGTACATGGAAGGTTGCAGAAAGTCAGAGAGGATGTGATGTGAACTATGTTTGTTGTGGTTTCTTATAACTGCAAATGCTGAATTTAAAAGTTAATTCTGGTTGATTTTCATTTTAAAAATAGCTGATGATTCTTCAAACTGCTTATGTTAAAGATGGAGATACGTGTGTGTGTGTGTGTGTGTGTGTGTGTGTGTGTGTGTGTGTGTGTGTGTGTGTATGTGGACATATATGTGACTTGGAATTAACTATACGTGTAAATGTAAGCTAGATTTAACTGTATGTATGTGTATGTAACTTGGATCCAACTGCACATATGTGTGCAAGTAATTATTGTTTAGAAAAACACGTTTTAAGCAGCAACCACATGGCTTTCCTCCATCTTGGCTGGTGACCTCGTGGGTAGCCATGTGGCTGGCAACCATCTTTTACTAAAGCTTATGAAGATCTATTCAGGTTAAGAAAAGCTAACTTAGAGATTCATACCTAAGTACTTATGTCTTTAGTACTTCAGACTTTTGAACAAGGTTGAGACCATGGGGGACTTTTCGAAGTTGAACTAAATGCATTTTGCATTGTGATGTAGCCATAAGCTTCCAGGGACCAGTAGAATGTGATGGTTTGAATGAGAAATGTTCCCCAGAGGCTCGTGTATTCGAACACTTGGTCCCTGGTTGGTGGTGCTGTTTGGGGAGGCTGTGAAACTTTCAGGAGTGGAGCCTTGCTGGAGGAAATACATCATAGAGGGCAGGCTCTGAGCATGCAGAGCCTCATCTTACAAGTTCACATTCTGTGCATAGTGTCTGTGTCTGAGGATGTGATCTCTTCCCACCTTTCTCCTGCTGCCACACCTCCCAGCATGAAGGACTCTTATCCCTCTGAAACCATAGCCAAAATAAACTTTCTTCCAGATGGTCGTAGTATATTGTCACAGCAATAGAGAAGTAAGTCATGTAGTGGGCAAGAGCTAGAGTATCCATGCTATTGAGAGACCATGTCACACAGAGTGGTCAATAAAGACCCACACCACCAAATAGATGAGGCGCTTGGAGAAGTGACTCACCTCTGGGTTGCTGTTGCCTCCTGTGTAAATCAGAGTGGCCGCTGCAATTCTCACCCAGAAGCATGAGGGTAAGGTACTAGAAGTAAGTGGCAGCTTTAGCTATTCTTTATGCTCTATGCTTCTCCAAAGGCATCTGCAAAGAATGGGTGGTGACTTCCCCTGCCAGACCTCATCACTCAGGAATTGGATCAGATGCCCAGCACCCATGTGGGTGGAGAAGATGCCTCCATGGTGGACCCTCTGCCATCTCCTGTGTGTTCTCTGTATTTCATAACCAAGACAAACTGGTCTGTATCCCTGCTATAGAAAAGGTATATCTGTGAGTGTTTTCTCATCTACATCGTGAGGTTATCCTTGCTAGTCCCATTTTTCAGACCAAGAAGCTGAGGCTCAGAGAGGGTAAGATGCTTCCCAAAGGTATCCAGCTAATCATCAATGGGTCTGGGATCTGATCTTAGAGTTGCCTTCACCAGATCCTGGGCTGGCTTCACTATTCTGGGCTTTTAAAAAAGTCAGGCAGCCTTTAAATTTCAGAGGAGATAAAATCTGACAAGATAGATCTCCCCTCCCACCCTCCCACCCCAATCCCACCCACCACCACCATCACCACCCACCCACCCACCCCACCCCACCCACAAGAGTAGCAGATTTCTCAGAGCTAGGACAGAGAGGCCTCTGGCAGAGCTCTCTGTTTCTGGCAGACCAGTTCTCTCTGCAGCTGGAAAGCAGGGAAGTAAATAGTGCCAGTGTCAGGGATCCTGAGACTCAGGGACCCAAGTGATAATAGCAATGATTAATAGTACTGGAGGAGCAAGGCCCAGGGTGACAGCAGTGCCCAACCTTGATTCTGAAGCACAGCACAGGAATGGCACTCTGAATGGAAGCTGGGTCACACTTGTCAGCCTGAGCCCCTGACCTACCCTATTCTACTCTGGGCCTAACAAGACCCTTTCTCAGTGACTAAGGTTCTTAGGCTATTTGTCAAATACCCACCTCTCACTGTGCCTGCTTGTCCTCACCCTTGTCACCTAAAACAGACATCTGGAGCTCAGTGTTGACCTGGGCAATAACCACTCTGCAAAAGGATGGGTCTGGAACTAGACTCACTGCTTACCAAATGTCCTTACCATCCATTCCTGCCTCAGCCATAAAGCCAGAAACAGGATGTAGATCAAAGAAGGAAGGCAGAAATAAGGAAGACAACCTGAGAGGCTGTAGCCGCTGGCCAGATGAAAAGGGTCAGTGAACCAGGGAAAGGACCAGAAGCTGAAGAGGAAGGATCGGCTGAAATATACAGAATGGGACACAGTCATCAAAAGTACATAGGCCACAGTCACTGTCAGGACAATGTGTCAGGCAGCTTCTAAGTTGTTCCTGATGCCTGCTGTTTATGAGTTTGCTATCCACTTGGATATGGACTTAGTGACTCCAACAGCAAAAGTGTTAGCACGGCACTTCCACGATCAGGTCACAGAAAGATACACACAAACACACCCTTCCATCTTCCCAGCCCTCCCTCCCCTGCTGACAGAAGGCGGGTGCTGTGATATCAGCAGCCTGCGGAGAAGCCTAGGTGGCAAAGAACTGAGAGAGACCTCTAGCCCATACCCTGTAAGGAAGTGAATCCTACTCTCTGGGTTACCTTTTGGTTGCTGTGATAAACACCATGACCAAAAGCGACTTGAGGAAGAAATAGTTTATCTTAGCTCACAGGTTTTAGTCCATCATCAAGGGAAGTGAGACCAAGAACTCCAGGCAGGAGCTTGAAGAAGAAACCAAAGATGAACACTGCTTGCTGGCTCCCTATATAACCCAGGCATACCTGCCTAAGGATGGTGCCACCCACAGTGGAATGGGCCACTCTACAACAATTATCATCAAGAAAACACCCACACACACACACACACACACACACACACACACACACACACACATGACCAATCACATGTCAATCTGATCTAGGCAATACCCTAACCGAGGCTCCCCCAGACAACTCTGGCTATGTCAAGTTGACAGCAGAAACTAACTTGGACACCTACCAACAACCACACAAAATGGTTGGAACCTTGGGAGTGGTTCTTCTCTGGTCAGTTCTTGAGATGACTGTAGTCCTTGATGGAAGAATATGAGAGAGACTAAACCAGCTCTAGTATCCCTCTCCAATAGAAACTGAGCTAATGTTTTCATTTCAAGATACGTGTGTGTATGTGTATGTGTGTTACAGTGCAAACATGTGTGTTCTCAGTTGCACTTGCCCATATAGATACATGACAGCCAGAAGTAAACATTGGGTGTCGTCCTTCCTCACTCCCCACAATATTATTTGAGGCAAAGTCTCTCATTGCACCTATAGTTCACCTTTTCAGTTAGACTGGCTGCCTTCCAGATCTACCTACCTCCACACCCCCAACACTGAAGTTACATATGCATGCACTTGGACTGGCAGTTACATGGGTCCAAGGAATCTGATGTCCCCATACTTGCTCGGCACAGAGCTATCTCTCCAGCTCTTTAAGCTATTCAATTTGAAGGCAACTTGTTACACAGCTACAGATTCAACTGGTTCAACCAGATTCACAAACAAGGTGTACTTTTTCCAACAGTTAAGAAGTTTAGAGTGACTGGATATTGATGATGAAAGAGGGAAAATGAACCTATGATGGTGTCTCTTCCTTTTGCAGCTCCTTCAGAAAACTATCAGAATTTAAGAGAAAATTCCTAGGGAGCTTCTAGAAAGGTAGAAGGAAAATCCCATCAAAATTGACAAGTAGAGAAAGCTCGGGAACTCTGCCTGATTCTGAAATGACTAAGATGGCTGAGCCGCTGTTTCGGATAACCTTTAACACGGGTAATCAAACCACTCCCAAAATATAGGAATTAAAAGATTTCAGAGATCAATGGAGCTCACTCCAAAGCCTAGAATTGTCTTCCCAATCACACTTTGCTATTAATGTTGGACCTTTCTCTAGAGGTGACTCCAGCCATGAGCAGATCTGGGCACTGTCTATTCTTGCTACATTCTCACTGCTAAGGCAAAAAGAACCTTTAGTGGCTTTAGCTAGGGAGGACCGTTTTGGTAGTTGTACAATGAGTGTCAGCTTTCAGTGCTCCCAGGAGCTGGAATGGTAATAAGAGAGAGCACACAGTAGGTACTTCATACATATCTGATCATGACAGAAAGTTGTAGTTGGGGGGGGGTGTTTGTTTTGTTTTGTTGTTTGTTTTGCTTTGCTTTGCTTGCAAGGCAGAAATTTCTAAGTAATAAGGAGATAAAGAGAGATAAAAAGTATTTACAGCTATATACACATTCCATAAGTCTGTTCTTATGGGAGCCAGCCTCCAAGATGGCAGCTAATAATGCCCCATCTCCAGGTAGCCATACTCCCACACTTACCAGTTAGTGATAGGCTGCATGACCAATAGCATAGATCAGAAATAATGGCATGCTAACTTCTGAGACTAAGTTAAAGAGGTTATCTCTTCTGTCCCAGACCTCTGCCTCTCCTTCCCCTTTCCCTTATCCTTGAGATAGCCAGCTACTATGGAGAGACAGAGGTAGTCCATGGAGAAGCCCACAGGGAGAGGGACTAGGGACACTCAAACAAACATGTGAGCGAGCCTGAGAGTGGACCCTAACCCTAAGCAAGCCTCGAGTTCACTGCAATCCTTAGAGTCTGATGGAGATACATTCAGCAGAGCTGTTCCCAGCTCCGTGGCCCACAGGAATTACACTTGTTGCTTTTTTAAAGCTGGGAGCCAACATACTTGGTGTATGGTCTTGTGAATTTTTCTAATCATCTAGTGGGGGGGGCAGATAGGAAATAAGAATAAAAAGGAACAAAGTATATTAGACTCTGGGCTCAGGTCCTGATTTAGCTAAATAGGCTGAAGGCTCTCTTAATCTCTGCAAAATGAGGAGAAATATCCATTAGCATATGAAACAAAAAAACCATGAAAATATTTATAGATTGTATTCAATAATACTAATGGTAGTGCTGCAAGGTAAAGAAAGATAGACTCTGACATGCATTAAAGCCAGCATGTGCAGACATGTTCCTCTCGGTATTCCCTGCAGTGTCTTTTAAAATGAAATATTTAGTGGCTTAAGAGCACTGGTTACTCTTCCAGAGGACCTGGGTTCCATTCTCAGAACACACATGATGGCTCACAACCATCTGTATCTCTAGTTCCAGAAAACTGGACACCTTCTTCTTCTGGCTTCCTCAGGTACCTCATGTATGTGGTACACAGAATACATCCAGTCACAACACCCATATGCATAAAATAAATAAGTAAATAGATGAAATAATATGACTGTTCCCCAACAGAGAAATTGTTATGGACACTTCAAGGGCTTGGGCATGTTATATTCATCTAATTCATTGCCCCAATCGCTATTTTAACCCCTTTAACTTCAGAGATGAGGAATTGAGACTCAAGGAAGCTGAATCATTTTCCATACATTGTAAAATCTAATGATGAATTAAATAAAAATCACTGTACTTGACCCTTATACAACGTTTGGCATATTCTATGTGCTTTGTATACAGTAAATCATTTAAATCCGGATTCATCTGCCTCAATGGTACTTAAAACAGTCATGTGCATTGGGCACCATCCTAAGGACTTCAACTGCAATACTTCATTTGCAAACTTACAAATGTTATTATCAGATCCACTAAAAAGCTAACTAGGGTTTGGAAAATAAGTTCATAAGCCGTTTATTATATTGCACCTCATTGAAGGACTAAAATACTTTTATACTGGATTAACAAAAAAATAAAATAAAATAAAAAGCTTGGAGTCATCTTGACTGTCTTCTAGATCCACATCCAATCCATCAGCAAATCCTGTTACCTTGCTTTAAAAATATATCCTGAGTCTGACCACATCTCACTAATTAAGCAGCCTCCATCTCCACCCAAGCCATGAGTCTGTCTCACTGAATTAACAAAATAACCCTTTAACCAGTCTTCCTAATTTGACCCTTGTTCTCCTGCAGTCTTTTTTCAATATGGCAGCTGGATATAAATTTTTTTGTTTTGTTTTTTGAGACAGGGTTTCCCTGTGTAGCCTTCGCTATTCTAGAACTCTCTCTATAGACCACTCTGGCCTCAAACTCACAGAGATTCACCTGCCTCTGCCTCCTGAGTACTGGGATTAAAAGCATATGCCACCACCATGTGGCCAGAGATAAAATCTTTAACAACTTGAGTAATAGCTGCAAATAAAGAAAGTGTCTGCAGGCTTGTGTCCTATGGCATCCCAATCTTCAGAAGTCAATGAAATTGAAAGCAACCAGCAAAGGGCAGTGAGAAAGTGCTACCAGAAGTGTAATGCCTTGGAATAAAATCATTCACACAGGAAAAAGTGACCAATTGTGTCCGTGTCATGAAAAAAAAAGCAAGTCAGATGGTATTTGAGGACTCGCTGTTGAACTTGGAAGCACAAAAAAAATCAATAGATACTTCAGCAGGAGATAGACTAGTGAGTGGTGCTGGTGAAATTCTGATGGTATTGGTTTTAAGGGAGAATTAAAGAAGAGGAAACAGAGGCCAGAATGGATAGACCCTGGATTTAGACATCCACTGTGAGCAGGAAGTTGTCCATCAGTGTGGCTCAGGTGGACTCATCTCACTTTCTGCTTCACTGAAGTGACTGAGATCAAGACAGAATGGTAGGTCTTCCTCAGCAGACACAGGATTTTCAGACTCAAAGGAAACTGACATGCACACAGGTTCAGCTCCATGGCTGGGGTGGCAGAGAGCACTGTGGTGGGGACAAATCTACACAGCCATCATGATTAACCAGGAAGGTGGGGTTTACGCTGGAGTTGAGCCAAAGATGTGTTACCTGTTACCATGGCAACCTCCCTGGCTCCTCTTGCCCACAATAAGACCCAAGATGGGAAAGTACAGATAAGGAGACAGGAGAAAATCTTGGTAATTTAACTTAAGAAGAAAAAAAAAACAACTTGGGATTATAATGTATACAGCATGACAGCTATCTGAAAGGAAGATAAAGTTCCAGAAATAAAGACAGTAATGAAACAGCAAAATATAAAGCACTACCTGTAAAAGAAGCTCTCAATTTGAGAGCCTCTATTTTCTGTATTTTGTAACTTGCAGTGAAATACATAGAGAGCTTCATATATATATGTGTGTGTGTGTGTGTGTGTGTGTGTGTGTGTATAATATAAAGAAAAAAATCAAAAACGATAACCATCCCAGCCTCTTTCCACAAGTTGTTACAAAGATTATAATGACTAATATTTGAATAGTTGACAAGTACTTTGCACATATATAATCTCATTTAATCTCCATAGCCAGCGTGCCTTCCCTTGACACTTTGGACAAGCCTGTATTGCTGTGCTTACTTAGTAAATTGTGCTGCAATGGTGTGTTGACGATCCTTTTCATATCATGACTGAAGTGTTCTAAAGTACAAGCCAGGCCTTCCTATCTTACCCCTTGACAAGTGGCACAGGCCCTGGCATGTGAGGGGTCCTGGGAGATGTTTGAGGATGGACGGATACTGGATGAATAGTGAGTAGTTGAATCAAGTAATTACCACTTTATCCAAGAAGCAGGAAACCATGAGCTGAGTTTTAGATGAGTCATACCTATGACGATAAGACATTCCTGCAGAGATGAACAGCCAGTTGAATCTGGAACTAAGAGGAGAGATAAGGCTGTGTTGATAATTTCAAAGTCGTCAGCCTGTAGTTGGCAATAACTCTCCAAAGGCCCTTACAGCCTGCGAGCTGAGGCACTCACCACTCCTTCCCTATCAAACTCAAAAATGTTTTAAATCATACTACATTAGCTCTCTCTATATCTTACATTCCTGATCATTTTGGTGAGGCACCTTCTTAGCTCTCCTCTTCCACACTGCTGTGTGCTGCTCACACTGCCTTACTCTAATTGTATACTGTGCTTACATCATCCAGTCTTTCCACTCAATCCAGTCTTCCCATTCAATAGTCAGAAGTCTCTAAATGCACATGGAAATGTGTCTCTAGCCTCCAACTTTTCAACTTCTGTACTAAGTAAACACTTAGAGCCCTGTGTTCTGAATCTCTCTTCCCCTCTCTCTGTCTCTCTCTGTCTCTCTCTCTCTGTGTCTCTGTCTCTGTCTCTGTCTCTCTCTCCTATTTTTACCTGGAATTGGTTTGACCTGTCAATGCTATAACAAAATACCTGAGAGAGTATTTTGAGAGAGGAGAGATTTATTTTAACTCACAGTTCCAGAATGTTCAGTTCAGTTCAAGGTCCTTGGCTTAGTTAAGGCAAAATACCATGGCAGCAGGAGCATGTAGGAACAGCAGACACAAAGCAGAAAGCAGTATGGGAAGTGATCATGGGAAGATATAGCCCCCAGGACATACCTACATCACCCAGCTAAACCCTATCTCCCAAGGTTTCCAGTACCTCCCAAAATAGTACCACCATCTGGCAGTACAAATAAGTATATAGGAAATGTTTCCAATTCCAGACATAACCTACTCCATTTTTAGTCCATCTTCCTAGGGCCTCCCAGTAGTACCTATTCTGTGATGTTCTTCTATAGTGTTGTGGATCAAATATGCAAATGAATTGTCTTTTTAGTTTAGCATTTTTCTTCATGTTAGCCAAAAACTTAACACAAAAGCAGTTTGTCTGTGTAGATGCTTCCATCATATTATGTGGAGAGATTTTATAGCTGGATACTTTCAAGAAGTATGACACAATCTGCATATACATCAGGACAATGTTAATTGCAAAGAACAGGAAGCCAGCTCAAGCTGGTTAAAGTTAAAACAATGGACTATATTGGTCCATGCAAGTTAGGAAGCCCAGCAATGATTCTGGGATCAAGTCATCAGGGTCTCATTGTTCCCAGATAAGCCCCTACTTTGTGGTAACCAATGGCAACCTCAACCTCATCTACATCCATAATCAAAGCATCCATCCATTCAATCACAAAGAAGAGCTCTGACTGGCTCTGAGTTATACCATACTTATCATGTCTTTATGAATACCGCATTATAACTAAGAGCCCAGAAGGAGCACATGGAGTTGGGAAGGGGACAAAAATATATGAAACTCTCAGATATGATAATATACATGTGGCATAAAAACTAAATCTACACTTTCTTCTACTGAGTCATTAGTGGACCTGTCACTCACTCATCATATAGACATTATTTTCAACTTGCTAAAAATTAGCAACATCAAATGGAACATGCTAGGAAGCTATGCGGTTTTACTATCAAAATTTTACACATTGAATTATTTATCATGATTTTCTACGAGAAGAAAAAAGAAGTAAAAAGGGCTGGCATTAGAAAGGAGCATAGCTATCGGTTGGGAGGGGTTATACATCTCTGCGTATTTTTAAGTATTGCTTGGTGCCTTCACAAGGAATATGAATGAACTTACCAGCTTCCTGTCAAGGAAAGAGAACTGAAGATGCAAGAGCTGGGTTCAAAGAGAGGCTTTTGAGAAAACAGGAAAAGAATGGCAATTTCTTACAAGACGTACGCAGAGCTTCGGGGCCTCTTTTCATGCCCTCTTTCCTGTGAAAGCTAAACCAGGCGTGAAAACAAACAATAGCAACATCTGTGGTTCCCTTCCCAGAGCTGAAGAGCCGGAGTACAGCTGAGGGAAAATTGTTGTTTTTATTAGTGCTGTGTTTGTCTACTGTTTAAATCCACACTCCAGTGTATTAGGAA
This sequence comes from Peromyscus maniculatus bairdii, assembly GCF_049852395.1. Lineage (NCBI taxonomy): Eukaryota > Metazoa > Chordata > Mammalia > Rodentia > Cricetidae > Peromyscus > Peromyscus maniculatus. Next base: position 146,178,792 of record NC_134855.1, read on the forward strand.
TTAATTTGAACTTAGAAATTACATTCATTTCCTTTGAACAGTATGCTGATAAATTGCAAGTTAAATTGGGTCTAAAATATGTTTTACCCTTTACAAAAGTCACAGAAAACTGGCCAGCATTAAAATAGGGAAAGACCAAGTTGGGAATTAATTCTTCCTCTAATTTGGTAATTATTGAATTTCTGTGAGTGTAAGTTCCAGTTGAATTATCAACCTTGTCTGGAAAAGAATGAGAATGATTTTTTAAAAATAGCCTATAAGTCAAATTGGGTGAAAAATGATATATACTGTTGGTCTATTTGGGGCTGGGGGAAAGTGAGTGATATATTTGGGCATCATTAAAGCTGTCATTGATGAGAAATGAGGTCACTAAATCTGACAGTGTGCTCATGATTTGGGAGCCAAATCGCCATGGAATATAAAATTGAGAGAGAAAGAGGCACAGCATACCTAATCTATGTGGGGGATCTGTCGAGTTTCTGCAGGAACACAAGTGGTACTGGCTAAGAATTACTGTTCCTAAAGACCATCAATATTACATATTTTAGGATCGGGTTTAGTTTGGAAAGAGTGTGGCTGAAATAAAAGAATGTAACTTTATTGAGACCACCTGATGTTGAAGAATTTCGCACTAATCTGAGTGGATTTAACTTTCTAAAGCCAAGAATTTGTTGCTGTATTGATCCCTATGAATGTGGGAAACATAAGACAGATAAACAAGTGTCCAGTGCTCCTGACTATACCAAATGTGTACGCATTATTCAGTCTGCGGCTCCTTGAAGGCGAATGTACAGTGTCTTTCTACTCAAAGAATAGGAATATAGAATCTCCCAACAGTTACACTCAGACATTTGTCTTCTTTAGTTTGTGAATAGCAGGTCTGGCCAAGCAGATTTTTACACTGATTTTTTTTAAGGGTCCAAGAAGAGTTAGGGGATATGCTAGGATTAAATTTTAAAAAGACTCGTGTTGAGTGCATTATTATAAGCCATGTGTTTAAAACACAGACTATTGCTGGGCAAAGCACAAGGGCTATTGGTCCCATATCTGGTATCGGTTAGTTACTTGTCTCACTGCTACTGCAAAAATACCTGAGAGATGCCACTTTAAAAAGGAAGGGTTTATTTCAGCCTACAGTTCCAGGAATATAGTCACTCCTGGCAGGAAGGTATGGCGGCCACAACAGGAGGTATCAGGTCACATTGCATTCTTAGGGAGCAGAAAATGGTGAATGTTTGTAATCAACTTGCTTTCTCCTTTTCATTCAGTCTAAAACCCTTGACCATGAAATGGTACCACCCATGTTTCAGGCAGTTTTTACCACCTCAATTAACCTAATCTATATAATCACTTGTAGTCATGCCCAAAGATTTGTTTCCATGGTGATTCTAAATTGCATCAAGTTAACAATAAAAAAAAATCTGTCACACACACACACACACACACACACACACACACACACACACACACACAGTTTCTAAAGGATTCTAAACAATCCACTGCATTGTCTTCCTGTTGTACTTCCAGTTACAGAGCAAAATGACAAATGTTTATCACATAGCCTTACTCACCTTCCATGCACCATGAATGAATCCTCTAACTAAGCTGTAAAGGACTTAATTATATCGTGTCTTACTCTTTAGGTGCTAAAGTATTGTCAATTTGTTCATTGCAATCTTCTTCTAAGATCTATGAATTTTTTAGCCTGAGTAAGCAGGCATGTTTTGTTTGTTGATTTGTTTATTCCAGGTTCCCAAGACAGGGAAAAGGAAAGTGAGAGATGGGGGAAGAAGACAGAGTTGAAAGAGGTTCCTCTTTTCCTTCCACCTCTGAAAAGCCATGATTGCCACCCAAGATAAATAGGAAGACAGTTGATGTAATTTAAACAAATGAGATGGATAAGAACAGAGGGAGGCTGAGACTATAATAGAACAGAAAGCTTATGCCCAGATGCCCCATGACAAGGAACAGTGGCTGTTCAGTACTTGCCAATTGTTTCCAAGTGTCAACTCAGATCTAGAATCTAGTATTAGATCTTTCAATTTTGTAAGAGAGGCTATGAACTCAGATTTTCCATGGACTTTCTCAATTTTTAAAGGCTGTCTGAATTTTTTTTATTATACCCCATGCCAAATAAAACCTATCTTCCATCCAGAGTTATCTTGCACAGTGCCCATTTAGACCTGTGATTCAACAAAGGTAAATGGTGTTTTGGTATTTAGTAAGGCATGGTGCATAGGCATTTGGTCAAATGAGAACCAAGACTCATTCACACTTCCTGAGCTGCTCAGTGTTGTTGTTTTAGTGCAAACATGAGCTTTGGCTACTGGACTGTGTATTTCATGTGTTAATTGAACCTCATGCCATTTTAAGTTGTGCATTTCTAGAATAGATTTTTCATGTAAATCATAGAACACTACCTTTTGAAACCCGTACATTTTTAATATCTAATATTATCAGAAGAAAACAAGCAGCAAGTAGACCCTGAATTATTAGCCATTCTTAATGAATTGAGAGGAATAAAAGTTGAGTTTAGAAGCCACAACGCGGAACTGGGCAATAAATGAAATAGCAGACAGATAATAAATAATAAAATATAACAGACAGAACTTATATGTAAAGGAATTGAATACACCCATTTGTTAATGCAACAAGTACCAGTTGAATGACATGTACACACATCATGTTAACAACTATGCAAGTGTTATTTAATCTTTACAACAATCCAGGCCTTAGTTTGGGTTCCCACAAAAGCAAAATCTGGGACAAATATTTGAGTGTAATTGTTCATTTGAAAGATGACTTCAGGCAAACTGTGAGGCAGAGAGATGAAAGAAGCCACAAAGCAACATAACAGCACAAATAGAAACCACCATGAGCAACAGGAACTCAATACACGGGGCGCTCTAAGAACTCAGCCATCACGTGCAATGGGCAGAGGGGCTGTGATGTTTAAACCATCATCATCTTTAGTCATTGGCTGAAGGCCGCTCTCAGGAAACTTGCATTTCTTGGCATTTATAGCTGCCAGGTTGAAATAGCATGAAGGATGCACCCAGGAAAGAAATGCAGGTGCCAGCAATGAAAAGTTAGGCCAACATGCATAAAAATGGGAAGAGCCAAAGAAATGTGAGTGGACCCTCTACCACTATCCTTGGGGCTAGTGGAACCTCCTACTAGTCCCATTTTATACAAAGGCTCTACGTGGGATTCACTTTTCCATTAAATGTTAGCAGGTGATTTCCCCTCCCCCCTTGGAAACATCCCAATTGGGGGGGGGGCTGCCAAGACTCCTTGGAGATACAGGGACATGGAAGGAATAACTTCTCAGCTGTTCTGTCAGCTACAGGACAAAGCAGCAGCAGTCTAGACATCGATCCTCAGGTTCAAGTGTCAACAGCACATCAGTAGTCACCAACAGGCAGAGCTTATATGTGTCAGTATTCTTTGGGAACCACCAAAGATGAAAGGCATCATGAGCTAAGATAAGCAAGTAAGACAGTCACTGGTGCCACATGAAAGCCAAAAGGACCATTGTCAAGGACTACCAAGATTACCCACTAAACATTGTCTCATAGGAAGGGAGGGTACACAGATATACCTAGACAAAGTATAGACTATGTGAAAATGTATACTATCCTAAAGTTGTAGCCACAAGCCACAGTACACATTGAAGGTACGTCCACAGGGCTTCCAGGTATTCCTTCCCTTTCCTCGATTGAAGATTGTGCCAACAATTTAAAATGACATAGATCAATTGTCAAACTATTAAATGTCATTTAATAACTTGAGAAGCCGAATACAAAATGAACTTGCTAACACTGCCTTGTTATAACTCCATTGTGTATAAAAAATCAGATTTAAATCCTTAATAAATGTATGAAAATATAATTATCAAGTTATTGTTCTTGTATGAGTGATTAATAATCGCATCATTGACTTTTCCATGGTGTTTTTGGGTTATTGAGTGGAAATATTTCAAGTGGTCCTTTTTTGTAGCTTAAAAAAAAACAATCCTTATGAATAGTTTCAAGTTTATTCCCCCATTAGACTCTAAAATGCATGTGAACTGGGCAATACTGTTCATTTCTAAGACCTAAAAGAGTGCCTATCCCATAGTAGGTATTTGTGAATAAATAAAGATTCCTACCTTTGTAAATGAATATATCTTTTGTTTTTATTTTTGGCTACAATAGGACTGAATGATGTGGGTTCAAATCTTGGACCCATCAATTATTAGCTGAACCATCTCAGTCAGGTGACTGGACTTCTCTGAATGTTGCCAGTTTTATCAGTTGGAAAATGATGCCTGTCTTAGTTTGGTTTCTCAAAATAGATCCTGATAATAAGAACTTGGAAGTGGGCAATTCTCATCGGCAGTCAAAGAAACAAAGAAAATTGGACAGAAAAGGAAGCAACGTCAATTAAACACAAGTAAATTAGTACACATGCCTGGTCCCACAGGAAGTGCTCAGGGAAATGCTGTCAAACCTGCCTCTGATGCTTCATGTGGGACAAGCAGACAAGAGAAGGGTATCCACTTACTCTATCCTCTACTGACTAACAGCTATCTAGTGGTTTTAACTATTTCTACATCAAGTTCCATTTACATGCAAAAGCGTAGACTTCTATAGCTCTAGAGAAAGCCGTCAGGCAATAAGAGAGATGGAGGCATCTGAGACAAAGAGCTATCATGCCAATGGGATTCACAGCTGCAGACAATCTCAGAAGAGCCATGGGAAAATAAGGCAGGGCATCACTAACAGCTGCCACAGGATACCTCCTGTACCATGGAACCACCTTATATACAAGTCGGAAGTTTCAAATGAGAAACTGTATGGCGAGCACAAACCATACAGTGCCTGACCCATCGGAAATTGCCTATAAATTGTTGTGGTGATTGGACTGGTTGTTCTTGTTAAATGTGGTGGTGAAAATTGAAATTCATAAAGAGAATACTGGAATTTACAAGTCAATTCCACGCTGTTGCTGCCTGCTCTGAAGCAAGGTCCTTTGCAAGTTCATGAGTTATAGCGGGGAAGAAAATATGATCATTGCCCCCATAGAACTCACGGTTATAAGGGACAGCCAGACTCCAAAGTTAATGTGGATTCCTGTTCTGCCTCACTTCTTCTCTTTAGATGGGTTTGAGCTCTCCTGATGATACCAGGAAAAAACAGCACAATGCGCACACATTTTATTGCTAACTGAATTAAAATACAAACTATGCCGTCACCCCTGCGAAACTCTCATACTCCACACATGCTCTGTATGCCACAGTCACTGCCTTAGACTATAAATATGTTTATTATAATGTGATTTTCCCCCTCCTATCCACTATTACCCATCCACAAGATTTTCATTTGTGTTTCTCCAGCAATAAATGCTAAGAAGATTCAAGGGCAAGGAGTTTGAGAGGCAATCTCAGAAAACTCCAATAGGGAAGTGTGGAAGTGAGACAGGACAAAGAAGTCATCTGATTTAGGGTGCGTTACCAAGGAGTTGTCATTATGGGAAGCTGGATCTTAATCATACAGCGAGTTCTGGAAATCAATATAGAGCACACAGTGCTATTCAACCTGAGGAATGGGGAGCCGGGGCACTTGGTACACCAACCCCCATAAAGTTTGTTGAGAGCTACATTGGAGGTATTCACTCTCTGGAACTTCTGGTCTGCTGTGCCCCATCAACAGAATCATGTCTGATGACCAGAGGAAGTCTAAGGAAGTTGGAAGTCAGGGAATACTCATAACCACAGACATATTTTTGCATAACTCTGTACCTCTGAGGATGCTGCTCCTTTAGCCTAGAGTGTGATGATAATGAGATCCAAGTGCCAGTGTATCAGGCACTAACAGTTTCTGTTCAAATCCATAACACCATATGGAACAGCAACCACCACAGTCAAGGTAAACAACAGGCACAAAGGGAGCATAGGGCCGGGCGGTGGTGGCGCACGCCTTTAATCCCAGCACTCGGGAGGCAGAGTCAGGTGGATCTCTGTGAGTTCGAGGCCAGCCTGGACTACCAAGTGAGTCCTAGGAAAGGCACAAAGCTACACAGAGAAACCCTGTCTCAAAAAGTCAAAAAAAAAAAAAAAAAAAAAAAAAAAGGGAGCATAGAGGAGCTTCGGCTGAGACCTCTTCAGCAGACCATCAAACAAAGCCACAGAGGGGAGATTCATCCCACAGACTTCCCTTTGTATCAGGACTATCTATAGCTTCTTTTTTGTTTCTATGATAAAATACGCTGACCAAAGTGACTTCAGGGGAAACGGTTTATTTCAGGTCACAGTTCAAGATTACAGTGCATCATTTCATAGGATGTCACAGGGGTGGGAGCTTGAGGCAGCTGGTCACACTGTATCCACAGTAAGGATGCAGAGAACAACGGATGAATACATGCTTGCTGTCCAGTTGCCTTTCTCCATCTTTTACAGTCTAGGATCCTCCTACCTGGGGAATGGTGCCATGCACAGTGGACAGATCTTCCTGCTTCAATTAACATAATCAGGATAATCCTCCATGGTGATATAAGAGGCCCTTCTCTCAAGTGACTCTAGATTCTATTAAAATGACAATTAACACTAGCCATCAGAGACTGTGTCTTCCTTATTATCGGCCACTGGTTCTTGACACATTCTCTAGCACATAATGGGCATTCCAGGAACAGTTTTGGATGGATGCATGCTTGGTATTTGCAAGGGTGTGTCTTGAAGGATGACTAGTTCTAAAATAAAAAATTTAGTATCCTCAGTAAAGGGTTATACAGATGATGTGGCTCCAAACTGGAAAACTCATAGCACAACCCATTATCTACAGCTGCTTGCAAAGGGTTGCCTTCCACAGAAGCACGATCTGCCTTCCTGTGACTTCTACTCTCCCATCCTACTTTTGTCTTTAGAGCAAACATAACCCCAAAATTGATCACCTCTCCCTCAGGTCATAGCCCTTTTGATACTGGGCAGCATGTCTTCTAAGATTTATACAACTCTGCTTTCTTGTCAACATCACAGAATGAAGAGTGTCCTAGTTGTTTTTAATATCAACTTGACAGAAGCTAGAGTTACTGGGGAAGAAAAACCTCAGTTGAGAAAATGCCTCCATCAGATTGCATGGAGCCAAGTCTGTAGGGCATTTTCTTCATTCATGATCAATGTGGAAGGGTCCAGCCCACTGTGCTGGATATCACTCCTGGACAAGAGGTCCTGAGTGTATAAGAAAGTAGGCTAAGCCAGCCATGAGGAAGAAGCCAGCAAACAGCGCTCCTCCACAGCTTGTGCCTTAGTTCCTGCCTCCTGGTTCCTGCCCTGACTTCCCTCAGTGGTGGAGTGTGACTTGAGAGTTGTGTGCTGAAATAAACCCAAGTTGATTTTGGTCATGATGCTTTATCACAGCAACAGAAACACTAAATAGGACAAGTAGACTCATCCCACTGTTTCTGACCATATGGGGTTATATTTTGGAACTTCCAGTCATGACTGTTGGTCTCTTCCAAATCTGAATTCAATTCTTGATGGAGCTAGTTGAGTAAATAACATGGATTTCCTGAACCCCACTCCTCCACTTAGGAAACAAAAGCAATAATGAGTATCTCATGGAAGCCATAGTGAGCATCTTAGGTTAGTCTCTCCCATTGAACCTATTGGTCTTTTCTCCAGTGTGTCAGTACTAAGTCACACCTCCTTGCATGCCCTGGCTTTGAGAGCCTTCAGTCCATAAGAAAGATGAGACTAGATAAATATTTGTGTCACCCAAGCCACTGCACAGAGAATTTAGTCTAAAGGCAGTCACTTCTTGGGCTCCGCCCCCCTCTCCAGCAGCTCAGAGTTAAGCAGCTGCCCTTGTTCCTACAAAAGCAAGAATAAATAGCGCTAGCTTGTTCACCTGCTGAGCTAAGGGACTGATTACCCAAGAAAGGAAAGTGTCACCCAAAGAAATCAATACAGATGAGGCTCTGAAAAGGTTGACTGGCTGCCCAGGATTAGATATTGATCTAGCTTGTTTTCCCACTTATTGCTCTGTTCGCCACCTGTGGAGGCCACTTCTAATCTCCTCCTAATACCAGACAACACAAGGGGGCTCAGCCCAGGGTAGGCTTGGTGCATGAGGACATAAAGGGGTTCCCAGGTCTTTTGTCCAAAACAGCACGAACACAAAGGGAAGAGTCTGCCAACACCATGTGGCAACTCCAGTTGGGTGGAGGATTTAAAAGAACTAGAAACTCAGGCTGAATCTGAAGTAAAGCCATGTCTGAACCACTGCCCCATGAAACTCTCTGAGGTTCCCAGAAAAAGTCAGGGGAAAAGTGTTCTGGTGGAAGATCCACCTCAACTCCCCTCCCCCATCTCTTGTCCCAGACTCTGCAGGGCTGGGGAATCACCCAGGTATGCTTAACCATTAAACCGGGCCTTTTCCTACTTTGCTCTAATTTGGATTGCTACATTGGCAGAGAGGCCTATCAGGGTGCAAAAAACTTACCAGAAAGAAGTCAGAATTTACAAAAATGTAAATAAATTTATATAAACTTAAATAAATATCTATTGGTTTTCCCTTAAAAATAAAAATAAAAAAAAAAACCACAGGGTATCTCTGTGTAACAGCCCTGGCTGTTCTGGAACTCACTCTGTAGACCAGGCTAGCCTCCAATTCAGAGAGATTCATCTGCCTCTGCCTCCTGAGTGCTGGGATTAAAAGTGTGCGCCACTACTGCCTGGCATCTATTGGTTTTCTAAGACCTGTGCATGGACATTTAGAACATAAAAAGAAAATCCCAGCCGGGCGGTGGTGGCGCACGCCTTTAATCCCAGCACTTGGGAGGCAGAGGCAGGTGGATCTCTGTGAGTTTGAGGCCAGCCTGGTCTCCAAAGTGAATTCCAGGAAAGGCACAAAGCTACACAGAGAAACCCTGTCTCAAAAAACCAAAAAAAAAGAAAAGAAAATCCCAGAGACCAGGCATGGTGGTACATACCTGTAATTCCAGCATTCAAGAGGCTGAGGGGGAAGATCCAAAGTTCAAGACTAGCCTGGGTTAACTAACAAGATCCTGTCTCAAAAAAAAAAAAAAAAAATTAAAGACAAAAATGAGGGAAGGGAAACAAAAGGCATAAACTCCATAAGAAAGATCCTAGCATGTGCGTGTGCGTGTGCATGTACGTGTGTGTGTGTGTGTGTGTGTGTGTGTGTGTGTGTGTGTGTGTGTATGAGCCCAATGAAGTGTTAGCTTAAATTCTTATGGACATATTAAGAGAACACTGTTTTACTCACTAAATTAAAGGGCTCTTTTTTTCTATGATAATGTTGCATAATAGGAACTGTTCAAAGAAATGGATGAAAGGAATGAATAACTTTCTCTATTTAATTTGCTCTTTCAAAAGTCAAAATTCTTCATATACTTTGAATCAATAATTCCACATCTAGGAATTAACCTGAAAGATGTCATTAGGAATGTGTGCAAAGCTTTTCTAGAAGTTACAAGGCATTTCTCTCCTTCCAGAGACATAAAACTGGAATATATGGAAGGTGGTCATGTAGCCCAGAGGGAGAGGGTTTTACAGTGGAGGACTCAAACCTGCCTCAAGAAAACAAAACAAACAAACAAACAAACAAAAACCAGCAAGACCAAGAGACCCTTTACCATTCACTAGTCAATAAGCACACAGCCATCACTATGTTAGGGATACAGAAAAATAAAATTTATTTTAAAGACAAGCATGGTAGTATACACCTATAATCCCAACACTTAGGAGGTTCAAAAGAGAATCCCAAACCAATCTAGGGGTGGCAGTTTGAATGAGAATAGACCCCAGAGGCTCACGTGTTTGAATGCTTGGTCCCCTGTTAGTGAAACTATTTGGGAAAGATTGGGAGGTGTGGCTTTGTTGGCATAGATGTGACATTATTAGGGGAGGTGTGTCACTGGAAGTAATCTTTGATATTTCAAAAGACCATACTAGGCCCAGCCTCTCTCTCTCTCTCTCTCTCTCTCTCTCTCTCTCTCTCTCTCTCTCTCTCTCTCTCTCTCTGCCTGCTGCCTACAGATCAGGCTGTAGCTCTCAGCTGCTGCTCCAGCACCAAGCCTGCCTGCCTCCTGCCATACTACCCACCTGATGGTCATCAACCCACTCTCTGAAAGTCTAAGTAAGCCCCCAATTAAACGTTTTCCTCTCAAATTTTCATTTAGTCATAGTACTTCATCCAGCAACAATAAAGAACTAAGACACAGGGCTGTGGTGTATACTGTTTGTATATCAACAGTATATCAACAGCTTGCCTGAAGATCTGAGGACAGAGCCAGCCACAGAGTTAGCCATAGAGGTCAGGCAGTGGTGGCACACACCTTTAATCCCAGCACTAGAAAGGTTGAGACGGAAAGTAATATGGCTGGGCAGAGAAAGGAATATAAGGCGGGAGGAGACAGGAACTCAGTCTCTTTCAGGCTGAGGAGTTGGTGAGGTAAGAATTGGTAGCTGTGGTTTGTTCTCCTCTGATCTTTCAGCTTTCACCCTGATATGTGGCTCCGGGTTTTTATTATAAGACCATTTAGGATTTGTGCAACACTGGGCTACCTAGTGAGACCCTGTGTTAAAAAACGTAGTTCTAGGACCATTTAAGACTGCTCTGATTAGACCATTATAACTCCCATCAATTTACTTCACTTTTATCAAGCTCTCTGGTATGGGCCTCTCCCACCTTTGCGGGTCAATATTCCATATGCAAGATAACCACGGCACTATTTATTCTGTGGCTGTTCTGGCTCTACTGGCCCAGGTACCCCTGGGTGCAGGGGTGAGAAGACGCAAAATCTTAGAGTTGTAAGCAAGCTTGTTTTATTAAACAAAGGGCTGAGGTGTTCATGCGTGTGCTGTTTGGTGGGCTTTGCTTCTATGGCTATTGTGGCATTTCTTGACTTGGCCCTGGGTCTTGTGTGGGTAGTTGTCATCTTGGGGGTCCAGTTTCAGGCTCCTCTGGGTCAGGGTGCTACTGTGCATGTCACAGCTTTTTTTACTTGAGGCTTAACCTGTTACCTGGCGTGTGGGCCTTATCTGCCTCATTTCTTCTGCTATTGATTACTGTTACATACTCTTTCATTCTTATCCAAACATTGGGTAAGAAAAACTTATAGAGAACATAATTGCATTAACTTTTTATGGCCGTTTCCTCTGTAGATGTTGATCACCAACATGAGCTACATGAGATCAGTATTAATCACTGATTATTGGTGCATGCAGAACCCGTCCCTAATACCAATGTGAAGGACAGGGTTAACAGAAAGGCTAGGAAAATGGTTCAGTGATTAAGAACACTTTCTGTACAATGTTAAGGACCAGAGTTTAGATCCCAGCACTCATATAACAAGCCAGGCATCCTACAAACACCTCTAACTCCAGTTTCAACAGACTCACTCTTCTAGCCTGCATGCATGCATGGGCATTTGTACAGACACACACATATGCACATACATTCACACAGATACATACAAACACACATAAATAAATAAATAAATAAATAAATCTTCTAAAAGTTTCTTGGCCGGGTGGTGGTGGTGCACACCTTTAATCACAGCACTCAGGAGGCAGAAGCAGTCGGATCTCTATGAGTTCCAGAAAAGTGAGTTCCAGAAAAGGCACAAAGCTACACAGAGAAACCCTGTCTTGAAAAACCAAAAAAAAAGTTTCTTCACAACTCTGACTTCAATTCTAAGTGGAAAATAAAATCTGAGAGGTGACAGCCATTTTTCTCCTAAAATTGTATTTCAGTAATTCACATCTGCCTTTAGGTAAAAGAAGCTCCTGTTTACCAGCTACAGAGAGGAAAGCAGAGAAGAACATTGTGGTGGTTTGAATAAGAATGGCTCCCATAGGCTCATGTATTTGAAAGCTTAGTCACCAAAGAGTGGCACTATTTAAAAAGATTAGGAGGTGTGGCCTTGTTGGGGGAAGTGTTTCACTGAGAGTGAGCTTTGAGGTTTCAAAAGCCCAAGCCAGGCCCAGTGGCTCGCTCTCTGTCTCTGTCTCTGTCTCTCTGTCTCTGTCTCTCTGTCTCTGTCTCTCTCTCTCTCTCTGCAGGCTGCAAATCTGGATGTAGAACTCTCAACTACTGCTCCAACACCACGTCTGCCTTATGCCATGCTTCCTATTGTGATGACAATGGACTAAACCTCTAAAACTGTAAGCAAGCCCCAGTAAAATCCTCTTTTATAAGAGCTGCTGTAGCCACGGTGTCTCTTGACAGCAAGGGAACAGGGACTAAGATGAGCATTCTCTGATATCCTGGTGCTGTAATAAACTAGCCCTGGGACCACTGGGGCAAAAGAACTTCGGACTAACTACCGCCACACCAATACCAGTCCTTCAGTTCCTGCTTCCCAATATTTGATACTAATAGCCACAGTCACTATAGCAAGTGGACAGAATCATCTCCCTCCCTGTGTCCATGATGCTCTTCAATATGACTCCAAAGCTCTACACAGAGGGAGACTCTTTTTTTTTTCCACTCTCTCAATATAGTTAGCCTTGAAACTTGCATTCATCAAAAGAAGGTGGTACGTTCTTATGTAACTCAGATGCCAATGGTCTAGTTGGGAAACCTACACTTGAACCCCCACATTTTATTAAGGCAGAGTGCCAGAGTTAAGTAAAATTGGGAATCTTGTATTAGCAAAAATGTTTCGATAATTTTTAAGTCCCTTGTCATACTGAGAGCTGTTGTGGTGTTGCTGTGTGTCACAGCACGGTGTGTGGGTTCATGCAGGTCCATGGAAAGAAGACTCAGAGGCATCTTAAGAATGAATCTAGCCTTTCATGGCTAGAGGGGGGTTCAGCCTAGAAGGACTGGAGCACTTTCCCTTTGCCTCTGGCATTTTTATTTCTCTCCATTACAGTTTAGCCAGTTAATTTCCATATGCTCAAAACAACCTGAAAGGAGCTCCCAACAATACAATGCCAAGTGCAAATTCCTCAATTTCTCAGGTACCACAGTTGTCTGGGTTTCCTGAACCAAATTTTGTGTGGGCCTTTGTATCCTTGCGAGACTCAGAGACAAGATTCACATAGAAGGCAACAAGAGAAACAAAAGGTGTCTGCTAAACAAAAGATGGATTAGGGCTGGGTGCTGCTCTCTGGAGTCAGGCCAGGTGCAGCTCAGCAGGAATGCAGCCGCACTGTGGGATGTCTTTCTGTATGCTGCGATTATGTGTTGCTCTGATCGGTTGATAAATAAATCTGCATTGGCCTATGGCAGGGCAGGATAAGGTTAGGTGGGACATTCAAACTGAAAACGAGATGAAGAAGGGTGGAGTTGGGGGAGATGCCAGTCCACCACTGAAGGAGCAACACAATGACAGCAGACCAGTAATGCAACAGCTACAAGGCAACATATAGATTAATAGAAATGGATTGAGTTAAGTTATAAGAGCTAGCTAGCAAGAAGCTTGACCCATAGGTCATATAATTTGCAATTAATATTAAGCCTCTGCATGATTATTTTATAAGCGGCTGCAGGACCTCAGGGCCAAGTGGGACTAGAGAAACACAGGACCTCAGGGCTGGGTGGGACACAAGAAAATTTCCATCTACAGAGAGCTAGGAGGATCTCAAACTGGATAAAAGAAACAATCAATAGGTGCCAACAAAGACATGCAAAGGCATCACAGTAAGGTGGAAAGAATTTTTAAACAACTACCAGAAAAAAAATGATCCCATGAGCAACTAGAATGTGTAACAGATGCACAAAAGAGAGCATGAGAAAACAAATATAAGCTGTAAAGGAAAACTAAATGGAAACTCTAGAACTAAGTACAATAACTAAAATATGTAAAGCTCAATAGATGAACTCAACAGCAGAATAGAAGAGGGAGAAATAGTTCGCTGAATGGCGTGAAAATAGAAATTACCCAGTCCAGAGAGAAAATAAACCAGACAAAAATTTTAAATAAATAAATAAAATTATAAGAAATCAGAGCCTTGGGGACTTGTAGAAACACAGTGGAAAAGATTTAATATTGATGTGAGCTGAGACTTGGGAAGCAAAAAAAGTAGTACTGAAAAGTAGTCAAAAATAATTACTGATTTTATATATATATATATATATATATATATATATATATATATGTTTTTAAAAACACACAGAATGAGTAGCCCTAAACCAGATGCATTTTTTAGTTGACTCCCATCATAGGAACACTAATGATAAAGAAAAATATCCTGAAAGCAAGAAAGAAATGACAGTTCGTGGATGGATGGGGAAAGGATTTGAATGGCAGCAGATTTCTCATCAGAAATAGTGGAAGACAGGAGAAGATGATACAATTTTTAAGTTCTGGAAAGTGATAATAGCCTTCCAGAATGAAGCACAAACAAAATGGCTGCAGATGAAGAAAAACTAAGAGATTTTTCTCAGTAGAATATCTACCCAAGAAGAATGGCTAAAGGAATGTCCCTAAATAGAAATCAAAGAATAAAAGAGGGGATCAGGGGTACCCAAAAGTAAAAAGGAATGCGATGTGTACAATAGGCTTTTGTTTTTCTCATGAATTTAGTTTGATGATTGAAGAAGAAATATTAAAAAAAAAAAAAAAAAAAAAAAAAAAACATGAACAGGACCTGTATGCAAAAATTACAAATACATGATAAAGGAAACCAAGGAAGTCCTTAGTAAAAGGGGAGAATTGTGTTGAACTGGAAGATTAACCATACAAAAGATGTCCATTCTCTCCAAATGTATATACAAGCTTCATTCAGTATCTCCAAATCCCAGCAAGATTATCTGCAGATAGAGCTAAATTGTTCTGAAACATGGGAACATGCATAGAATAGCTAAAATCATTTAATTAGAACTCTTGTGTCTTTCCCTCCAGAGCTGGTGGGCTAGAAATGTGACACCAAAGGTGACAGGGTTGAATGGGATGTGGACTTTTAAATGGTGGGGACTAGTGGGAGGTCCTTGGGTCACTGGGGACACTGTCCTGTTGGGTGAGTTGTTGTTATAAAAGCCTGAGCCTGCCTCTAAATCACTGTCTAGCTTCCAGTTCGAAGTGTGATCACAAGCTCCACCACTGCTGTCTGCCATGATGTGATTCGGCCCAGAAGGCCCTCACCAGAACTGAGCCAATACAGGTTCCATGTGCCCTGGAATCTGCAAAACTGTGAGCGAACTAATCCTCCTTGTTTTAGCAATAACTCACAACAATGATGAAAAATTGAGCAGTATGTCTATAGGCCCAAGTTCAAGGCTTAATGCTACAGTTAAGACAGTGTGATGGCAGGGAGCAGATGGTGCAGATCACTGGCCATCCAAGAAACAAGAATAAGCACAAAAACTAGGCTCACAGGATGTTTCAAACTTGTGAGAGCATTACAATAGACAAAATACAGCCTTTAGACTAATCATTATGTAGCAGTTGGACATCCATAAGCATACACACACACACAATCACACAAAATGAAACTCAACCTAATTCTCATACCTTATGTGAAAATTAACATCACTTCTGTGAAAAACTAGTTCATAAGAAGAACAGACTTAAAGCATGAAATTGAAAACATTTAGAAAAATAGAAGAAATATTTTGGGGATCTATAACACAGCCCATAAAAGGTAGACATAATAAGTCCATAAGAGATGATAAAATTAAAAGCTTTTGCTCCATGAAAGACCATGTAATGAGGATAAAAAGACAAACTACAGAGGAAAAGAAAATACTCACAAATAATACATCTGACAGAGGACCAGTCTACAAAATATATAAATAGTGCTATCAAATCAAAATAAAGAGTAAGTAATAACATCATGAGTATATGAGGCCTATCCCCAGCACCCATCTAAAATAGGTGTGGTGGTGCACATTTATAATTCCACTCAGAGATAGGAGGATGGCCCTCTCTGGCCCCACTGGCCAGCCAGCCTAACCGCTTCAGAGAACTCCAGGCCAATGATAGCCACTGCTTCAAAAAACAAACAAGCCAAACATGGCAGCATGCACCTTTGTACCAGCACTGGGGAAGCAGAAGCAGGCAGATCTCTGTAAGTGTGAAGCCAGCCTAGTCTATATAGTGAGCTCCAGGACAGCCAGAGATATATAATGAGACCTGTCTCAAAAAAAAAAAAAAAAGGTGGGGGGGGGGGTGGATTACTCCTCAAGGTTGACTTCTAGCCTCACAAGCAGGTGCTCACACAGGTGTACAAACCCCCAATACCCTCATACATAAGTGTGCACACAATAATAATAATAAGTGAATAGAATAAACACCCTGCAGTTAGAAAATAATACACAAATAAACATTTCACTACTGGGATATTTAAATGGCTATAGACCCATAAAAATGCCTAACATCCTTAGCCGTTAAGAAACACAGACTGAAGACACAATGAGATTCACTGCCTACATATCAGAATAGCTAAAATTTAAAAACAGAAAAGGTTGGCACTGCCAAATATTGGTGAGGATAAAGACAGGTCATATGACTCCTGCATCCTTTTTAAAACAAACATAAAATAATCCAGGTAGTCTGAAAAATAGCTTAGCAATCTCAAGTAAAAAACTATACATGTAACTACCATATGACCCAGAAGTTCAACTCCTTGGCATTTGTCCCAGAGAAATGAAAACATGTTTATATAAAAATATGTATGCAAATGAGTCTAGTGGCTTTATTCATGATAACTTAAAAACTAGAAATAATCCTGATGCCCTAGAGTGAGTCCATGATTTCTCAAGCTGTGATACAACCTTACTATGGTGTGAATGTTTGTGCCCATCCCAAGAAGATAATGGTCTTGGGAGCTTGGGCTTTGAGGAGATGATTAGGCCATGTGAGGAAGCCAGTGACTAATGTACTTACTGAACAACCCCCCAGAGAGGTAGCTAGTCTTTTCGACCAAGTAAATAACAGCAATAAGATACACTTAATAGCCAGAAATCAGACTTTTAAAATCAACACCAAATCTACACTGACTTTAAACATCCTCACTCCAACCATGAAATATTTCTTTTATGTACAAACTACCTATTCTATGGAATTTTGTTAGAGCAACCCATAAAGAAGGCAATCCAGTATCATGGCCTCAGCATCAAAAGGGGAATGAACTATTGATACAGATAATGCAGGTGAATGTCTAGGGTGTTATTTTCAATGCTCAATGAAAAACGCCAATCTAAAAATATATGCTATGCGACTCCATTTAGATAGCACTATTAAAATGACACAATCTATTAATAGAGAACAGAGAATAGGTGCCTGGGCTTAAAGAGAGAGTGAGGGCAGGTGAGGAGTGGATGCAGTTATATGAAGATGATAGGTCTTTGTGGTGGAAACAGTTTCTATGTCAATTGGATGGCTATCAGATTCCTGACTGTGGCACACTGTGAGATGTTTTCATGGGTAAAGGAGGACACTGGCTCCTTCTACTAGCCACAATCCACATACATAAGTCTATAATTACCTCAAAATTAAAATTAAAATTTAAAAAGTGGACTTAAAGGCTATGATAGAAACAATTTTGTGTCAGTTCCAAGCTGAGACTTAAAGACCCTTTGGGGTCTCTATTCCATCCCTACCTAGACATCACATGAACAAGCCTGGGCTAGATGCACAGCAAGTGAGTTCCATGAAAAGCAACCATCCCAAGTGATGCCCTTAAAGGACCAGCGTGACTGGGCCAGCATGGTGGTCAACTGTAAACACATGACTGAGCCCAGCAGAAACCAGGGAAAACAGCCAGATAGACCCTGCAAACTTAGGTTGTGAGCTAATGCATTTACATATCTCAAAACCAATTTACTGGTTGTTATGTATAACTGAATTGAACATCTAATGAGCACCAGCAAAAATAAATTAAGCCCAAACAGAGAGAAGGCATAAGACCCTTGATCCTACTGGTAGGTACACTGAAGGCTCTCTTCATGAAGGAGACATGGTTGGCCCTGTGTGCAGGCCTGGATCTTTGATAAACATAGCATCTCAGCATTCATTGGCAGCCACCAATGCTGGCCCCAGCATAGAAGACTCAAAATACTCCATTTTGCTCTTAAAGAGCTTCATGGAAGAGCTGCTCAGACACTTGACCTCCATTTCAAGGCCACATGGTCCTTATCAAGAGCTGAACATATGTAGAGAAGTGTCTGAAGGCTTCAATATCATCCATTCCTCCAGGCCTCTAAGCACTGTCCTTGACTCAAGCCACTCCATCCAGGAATGAAGGGACCACACTGTTTGGACTTCAGGGACCTGCCTCTAATAAACTGCACTTTGACATTCGGTCACTTCCCTATCCCATAAGACTTTGTATAAAAAAAAAAAAAAATCCATGGAACCAACCCTGTCCCAACTCTATGATGGGTCATAGGATTTATCTACAATGAGAATCTATAGGCGACATCTCTGTCTTTCTGATCAGGAAGAAGGTAGCCACCCTAAACAGCCACTTTGCTTCCTTCCTGGCCACAAGAATGCTGTTACTTACTTGATCTGTCTAACTAGTTCAGTTCAAAACTGAGGCAGGAGAGAAGGATGAAGGAAATTATCAGGACCTGAGAAGAAAAAGAAGGAGGCCCTTATCCCAAAGTCTGATTGAAACTTTTTTTCCAGCTGAGAATAAATAATTCCAGCACAATTAACATTTACAGTGAAGGTTGCTGACATAGAGACATTTATGTCTTTTATACACAACAATTAAAAAATAGTGTTAAAATAGCCATAAACCCAGGCATTAGGACTAAGTGCACATCATCAGGTAGGGCCTCACCCCTCTCCTGGATATTTTCTCTCACAAGCAATACTATTGACTTTGCTTAGAATGAAGGTATCTTAACTTCCTCCATCCCTAAGATGCATATACCACACCGGATATAATCCTGTAGGGCGCACCCTGGGAACTGTCTTGTGATCTCGTTAAATTCCTTAGCAACCCTTGAAGTATATTACTACAGAAATCAGCAAAATCCCACACATGGCTATTGTAAAGACTACAATTCATGGGTCAAGTCTTCTGAGAAACCCACCCCTAAGCTCTCACCATCTTCCTTCCTTCCCAAACAAGTGTCTCTCTCTTAACTTCGATACTTATAGTCTATATTTTTAAACATCTTTCAATAAGCTAAAGTTCTGTGTCACATTAGCTCATGTGGACATTCTTTCCTGCAGCAAAGCCCAGAGTCTGGCTTGACTTAGAGATCCCCGCAAACAGAACCCCATAGGCTGCTACAGACAACGATATGGAGCCATGACTCCACTCAACTCTCAATCCAGGCATCATCAGACTCCAAGCCCAACTTATCTCTCAGATCGCCTCATTGTCTGTCTTCATCCCAAAGCTGATGGCCTGAAAGGGGACATCTTCAAACACAGCAGCACTATGAAGGCCTTAAGTCTCATAAGTTACCTAGGAGTGAATCTACAAATTTAGCCATGTTTGCCTGATGAGTTAACCAACATGTCACCTGGATCATAAGGAGGGGAAACATGGAAATCCCTCTGTGGCGATGCTTGGATATATCAACTGCCTCATATAAACTCAGAAACGCCTAAACATGACTTTAGTCCTGAAGCTCACAATCTCTCCTCCAGACCAGGGCTAGAGGATTCAGCAGCAGCCTGTTTTTATAAATAGAGTCTTACTGGAACACAGCCTACTTATTAGTATGCTATTGTCTATGCCTGCTTCCACATACAACAGCAGAATTAAGTAGCAATGGCAGAGTCTATGTGTTCCCTAAAATCTTTATTGTGTGTTTCTTTGAAGAAAAAAAAAAAAAGTGGTCTTCTGTCTGGAAGGAGCATTACCTGGCTCACCTATGCAGCAGGACAGGGCTTCTTGGAAATGCACATTTCCAGGCTCTAGACTCAGACTTAGCATGTCAGACTCTTCTGGGCTAGAGGTCTGAACCTGCAATTTACCCCTCCCACAGTATACTCCCAATGTTCAGTGAAGTTCATGAATACTAGCCCAATCGGTAGGAGTTAGAGTCTCCTGCCCATAGTCTTGGCTCTAATGGGCACCAGGCTCCCTTGTTCCTTAGTTGTGATAACGCTGAGGCGTACTCCATAGTGGCTCCCAGCAGAGTTGACTCCACTGGCCTTATGCACAGTAATAATGTGCTTAATCATGCTCCCCTTCACTGCCTGTTTCCCTGTCCCTGTGTCACTGTCCTGGGTATTCTACTGGTAGTTCCTGGAATTGGTTCCTAAATTAACCACTTGCCTTTGAAGTCTTATCCCAAGGGCTGCTTCTGGGATTATCGTTAACCATAAGAGGACAAAAGCCACAGATACTGAGATAATGATCAATGCAGTTTCTATTTTTTTAATGCTACATGTTTAATAATTTTCATGTTTCTATTGGGGATTAGGTTCTATGCCATGCTCAAAACAGGAAGGAGACTGAGAGGAGGGTGAGTTACAATATAAATCAGGAATGGCTCCCACCTAGAAAGAGCTAACAATTAGTTGGGGGCAGGAGGGCTGGCCTCTAACAATGCAAGGAACTAGAAATAGGAAAGGTATGGGCTGATGGATGTAGCTAGACAGCTTTAGGTCTCCAGGTTCAGTACCTGGATTCATAGTCAGGACAGGGACTACCCTAACACTCACCAAGCTGAGGGCAGCAAAATCTATGGAGTACTTTTCACAGGCCATTATCAATGTATTTACCTTCACAACAGCTGTCTTAGTTAGGGTTTCTATTGCTGTGAAGAGATGCCATGAGCACAGCAACTCCTATAAAGGAAAGCATTTAGTTGGGGCTGGCTCACAGTTCGAGGTATAGTCCATTATTATCATGGTAGGAAGCATGGCGGCATGCAGGCAGACATGGTGCTAAAGAGGTAGCTGAGAGTTCTACATCTGGATGCCCAGGAAGCAGGAAGAAACAGTGAGTCACTGGGAGGGCTTGAGCTTCTGTAACCTCAAAGTCCACCCCCTGTAGCACACTTCCTTCAACAAGGCCACACTTCCAATGATGCCACTCCCTATGAATCAATGGGGCCATTTTGATTCAAATCACCACAGCAGACCTAGAAGCTAAGTGAGAATAGAGTCCTTCTCATTCATTCTATTTTTCAGATAAGTGGACTAGGCCACAGAAACTTATAGGTTTGTGCAAGTCAGCAAAAAAAAAAAAAAAAACTAACTCAGAGACCTCTACCCCTTCTTCTTCTGCTCTCTGTCACCAAGGGCTTATTTGGAGACTGAAGTTAGCCAAGACTCTTTTCTGCTAGAAGTTTACTTGCCCAAGCTAAACTGATAATTTCTTCTATAGAACATGGATGGCTCCCTGGTCCTAGGCAGCTCTGGAGTTCAGTGAAACAGAATGTCTCCCAAAGAAAAGGGTTCCCCAAGGGCTCAGTCTTAGCCCAGTCAGGACCAAGTACCCAGTTTCCACCTCAGGAAGTAGAATTTCCCGAACACATCTCCAAAGCCTGCATACTCAAACTCCTTACCCACTCTACTCCCAGACTGTTGTGGCCCCACTACTACCCAATGGGCACATCTTCACCCCCAAGAGAGTCAAAGGAAGAACAGAATTTTGGTTTCCATAGCAACACAGCCAGGTTCACAGGGCAGTAAGATCTGTCTTTGCAGACAGCTCAGTAGAACCGTCAGTGGCCAAATCAATTTCAAGTCAGCCTGTGAGGTTAATTTTCCTCCAGGTTTGTCTGCAAAGAAGCCCTCAGTGTGGAAGGAAGGTGAGCTCGCAGCCCAATCCACACTAGGAATCCAGGACCAAATTCAATGATCTTTCTTTCCCCCAACTCAAGCCTGAGGGCGTAAGCCCGGATATACAGCCTATGGTTTAATAAGTAGTTCTTTAATCTATGAATACATTATAAACTGCAGGCAAAGGAAGATGAAAACTTCCACCAACAGAAGCTGGGGCTTTTCCACATCCTCTCTCATCCTCAACCCCTAGGATAAAGGGAAATCACCCTGGGAGGCACCAGCAGAGTGAGCTGGCAGGCTGTCAGAGGCCACTGGCCTCTGGTCAACTCCTAGTTTGGAGGGAGTTTTGGAAGCTTCCTTGAGACTTGTCAGAGCTCACTCCTACACTGTCCAATAAGATTTTGTCCCAGCTTATCCTGGTCATCCCGGTTGCTCAGGAGGCTGAAAAGGAAGGTGACCAGCTTGGGCAACTAAGTGAGATCCTGTCCAGAAATGAAAAGTAAAAAGAATGGTGGGTGTGGCACAAGGGGAGAGCACTTGTCCTGCATGCCTGAGACCCGAGGTCAACCACTCCTGGCAATTTAAAAATAATGATCTACCAAATGACCCAGCTATTCCACTCCTATATACTTAATCAAAGGACCCCAATCAACATAGCACAGAGATACCTGTACACTAATGTTACTGAGGGCAACACTATTTACAATAGCTTAGTTATGAGACCAACCTAGGGGTCCAACAACAGAGGACTAGAAAAGGAAGTCTGCCATATTTTTATAATTGAACTTTTCCATCCATAATGAATGAAATTAAGGCACTTGCATGAAAATGGATGTGACTGGGGAATCATCGTTTTAAAGTAAGTCTCAGAAAGATAAATATTATATATTCTCTCTCATATATGGTTATCAGATTTTATACAGATACATAAAATTATATGTGTGCATATGACAAGAAAGTTGAAATTAACTCTAGGGGGCAAAGAAAACTAATGGGTGCAGGCAAGGGGAGGGTATAAGGGTATGTGTGGAACATGCCCTACATATATTGTACACTTGTATGAAAACTTAAAAATACATTTTAAAAAAGGAAAACAACAAGAGAAAAAAAATCTCTCATAATGCAAGAAAAAAAAAAGACAAAACAAAAGCAAACAAACAAAAAAAAGCTCATAGGATATTGCCTTCCCCAAGCCCTCTCACACATACTGAAAGATTCCCTTCCTACTGATCCTGGGTGCCAGAGAGAGAAAGCCATGCCTTAACTGCCCAAGGCTTGATTAGAAGGCTGTGGTCTCCTGTACTGACCCCAGGGAAGCTGTTGGCTCTCCAGGTAGATTTGTGATGTCTGTGACTATGCTGCTCAGAAAGGAAGTGGCCCTACTGTGTTCAAGATGGAAGAGGAGTGAGAATAGTAGCTGCTACCATTTAATTGAGTCCTTAGAAGCAATATGCTGAGGACTTTATGCATATTCTGTTATTTGATCTTTACAACAGTCCTGTGAAGTAGGAGTTCCTTTTCCCCACAGGATAAAAAAATTTTTAAAAAAAATTAAAAAAAAATAAAAAAGTTCAAAAAAGGGAAGGAACTCACAGCATCTCAGAGCTGACTTGACGACCCGTGCATCTACAAAGCCATTGTAGCCAATGCAGACCCATGCATCTACAAAGCCATTGTAGCCAATGCAGACCCATGCATCTACAAAGCCATTGTAGCCAATGCAGACCCATGCATCTACAAAGCCATTGTAGCCAGTGCAGACCCAGGCATCTGCAAAGCCATTGTAGCCAACACAGACCCATGTATCTACAAAGCCATTGTAGCCAACACAGACCCATGCATCTACAAAGCCATTGTAGCCAATGCAGACCCATGTATCTACAAAGCCATTGTAGCCAACACAGACCCATGCATCTACAAAGCCATTGTAGCCAACACACACCCATGTATCTACAAAGCCATTGTAGCCAGTACAGACACTGGAAGAGAAAGGGAAACAACAATCACAAAGGCACCAGCCCATGCCTGCCTTCCCAGTAGAGGGAATTGTTTAAATGGCCTCCCTGGTAGAAGGAGACACAGATGGGAAAATGTTCCATGTTTTCAGGGTAACTCAGAAGCTACCCTGAAATTTCCACTCATTTAATTTTTCCAATCTGAAGAGAAATACAAGCAGAAGCACCCAGGGAGGAGAGGAAGAGCAACATGCTACAATGTTTATCTGTCGATTTTTAGAAAAGACTTTATTCATTTTATTAGTCTGACTATTTTGCCTGAATATATGCATGTGTAACACATGCACGTCTGGTGCCCTTGGAAGTCAGAAGGCATTGAATTCCCATTGTGGATGGATGTGAGCCACTACATGGATGCTGGGAACCAAGATACCCATGTAACTTCCAGAGGAAAAAAACATGAGGAGTTATCTCTACACAAAGAGAGATGGGAGCCTGCAAAAGAAGTGATTCTGTCTGTCTGTCTGTCTGTCTATAAGTTGAAGCTCTGAATGTATCTCATCTTCCTAGGCCATCAGACTTCTTTGCAGTTATGCATGAACATGTGAGTGTGTTCTAGGAATGGACCATAAATGGAAAAGGTGTGTGCAGCTTTTAGAAAGTTCTGTGAAAATTTCCTGCCTGTGTCCCATGTTCTTTCCTCCTGCTCGCTAGCTGAGAAAGGGAAGATGGAGTGGCCCACAAAGCTCAGCATTAAAGCAGTGCTGGGTCTGCCTCATGGACAGACAGAAGGAGGAAGCCAGTCCATGGAATTCACCATCTGCCCATGGCTGTCACATGAGCAACAGAGCCTGGAGTCAGGGTGGCACTCATGTAGCCTGCAGAGCCATGGAGACATTGGGGTCATCATGCCTGTGGGGCTGAAAGAAAGAAACACGGCCCCTAAAGCTGAAAAGTGGTGGAGGGGTTCTGGCCTACAGAACAGAAGATAGGCTGCTTGCGGAGGAATTGAGAAAATGGGTGGCAAGATGAAGAATAACAGAGCATGGCTTCTCCCTCTCAGAGAAGGGTGATATGAACAGGGAAAAAAGGGAGGCTAGGAGTTACATTGGAGTTGGTGTTAATATATGAAATACACAGTGTGAATTATAATCAGAACTTGGTCATGAAGAAATATCTAACAGGGACCAGGGAGATAGCTCAGCCAGTAAGGACCCAAGTTTGATGCCTAGAACCCACATTAAGAAAAATAAAAATAAAAAAGGGCGTGTCGGCACATGATTGTTATACTAGTACTGGGAAACGCAGCGGGTCAGGCAGATTCATGGGGCTCACTGCCCAGCCAGCCTAGCCTACTTGGCAAGTTCCAGGCCAGTAAGAGATCCTGCCTCAAAAAAGTAAGGCAACAGCATCTGAGGAAGAACAGCTGAAGCTGTCACACACACACACACACACACACACACACACACACACACACACACACACTCAAAGTACATCTCCAAAAATATGAATACACAACACATGCACATACACATATAAATATCAGACAAGCCAGGCATGGCAGCTAATACGTGTAATCCCATTACTCAGCAGACTGAGGCAGGAGGATTGTCAGGAGTTCAAGTCCAGCCTGGGTTCCAGAGTGAGACCCTGTCTTGAAAAACAATTTTTTTTAAAGAAAAAAAAATCCATCAAAGCCAAACAGAGACACAGAAAATACCTGGCCTGTGCGCCTCTGAAATTCCAAAGTCATGAAAGACGAGAAAATGTGGGAAGTGAACCAGATGGAAGAGAAATGGAGAGCTGAGAATTAAAATGCAGAGCATGCTTCTGCATAGACTCTGGCCAGAAAAACAAAGGTTCCTGTAAAGACGTTCACTGAAGTAATTGGCATCATCTGAGTGAGTGTATGCTGGACAGGATTAGAGGGAACGGTAACGTATTCATTTTATAGCTACACTGAGGCAAAAGTGTATCTCCTAGAAAACACACACTAACCTGCTTAGGGGCTGGGGGCCATGGTATCTGCAACTCACGCTCAGATGTCTCAAGGAAAGTATACACCAAAAGAGGGAGGAACAGAGAGGGGAGAATCAAAATGTAAAGAAGGTAAAATGTTCATAACCGGGGCTGGGGAGGTGGCTCAGCTGGGAAAGTGTTTACTGTGCAAGCACAAGGCTCTGAGTTCAACTCCCAGAACCCACAGAAAAAACTGGGTTGGTAGTGAATGGGTTTCGGGCTTTTTTTCTTATTTGTTTGTTTTGGGGCTTTAGGGGGTGGTTCTTTGTTTTGTTAGTTAAATTTATTCATTTATTTTTACATCTCAGCCGCAGTTTTCCCTCCCTCCTCTCCTCCCATTCCCTCCTCTCACTCGCCCCACCCACCCGCCCACTCCTCCTCTGTTTCTATTCAGAATGGGGTAGTGAATGTTTTTAATCGCAGCACTGGAGAGGCAGGAACAGGCCCCTAGGGCTTGCTGGTTGGCCAGTCTAGCCTACTGAGTGAGTAAGTGCCAGGCCTTGGTAAGTGAGAGGTCCAGTCTCAAAAAAAAGGACAGCTCCTGAGGAAAAACACTAACACTAAAGGTCAAAGTCTGGTTTCTACATACACATAAACAAGGCAAGCATATACTCATCCATATGTACTCATACACACACACGGGGAGGGGGGGGAGGAAGAGGAAGAGGGGGTAAATAAGTATCCCAAAACCCCATCTGTGAGCTGCACATCTGTATATGCTCACTCTGTTCATCCAGCTCAATGGACAGGAAATATATCTGACTAGAGTTAATTAACAATCCAGGTAAAATGAGCTAAGGAGAGAATAGAAGAAAACAAACAAACAACAAAGACAACAGGAAGAGAAATACAAGAACTGGGTAACTGTTCAGAGAAAGATATGGTAATGGGGTAAGAGGCACAGGAAAGGTTGAAACTGTGTTACTGTGTCAGCAACATGGATGAAAGTGGAAGACGTTTTGCTAAGTTTAGTCAGTCAGGCCCAGAAGGACAAACACAACACGTTCGCATCTCAGAAGATAGTAGACCAGTGATCACTGTTAGCTAAGAAGCAGAGGGGGAGCAGGAATGGGGAGATGGCGGGAAACGGGGGCTTAAATATAATTTGATGGGAGGAATAAGCATTGACACTCTCCAGCATCGTAGGTAGAGTAGAGTTTACAGCAACCTATTAAGTATTTTGTAGGGAGCTAGAAGAAAGAAGTCTGAAGAACCCAGACATAACGAAATGATAAGGAGATGGAAATTCTAATTACCCTAATTTGGTCATTACACATTGTATGCATGTACTGAATAAATATGTAGATTGTTCCTCATAAATATGTATAATTATATGTCAACTTGAAAGAAAAATTAAATTTGAAGACAAAACAGGAATAATAAAAGTAGGAGGGTTTTTGTTGCTGTTGTTATTGTTGTTGTTGTAATGAACAGGAGAGGCCCTCACTAGATATGTTCCTGCCCCTGGATTCCTCAGCCTCTAGGACGAAATAAACCTGTATTGGTTATAAATTACCCAGTTTGCAGTACTCTGTTATAGCAACTGAAAGCAAAGTAAGATACAAGGCCTGTCAATGTTTTTCCCCATGGAGTTAAGCTCCAGGCACCCACTGTGCAAGATGAACTAATAACTCATCCCTTGCTTCCTGCTTCTCTCTCTCTTTGAATCATTTTCCTCTTCATCTGCTGGTCTTCCCAGCACCTCCCAATAAACTGTTTGCCCTCTAACCCCCCACCCAAGAACTTGCTTGTGCCTTTGAGGCGGGACTTCACACTCAGACAGATAGGTAGTGAGCAAACAACTTCCCTCCAGTATTATGCACACCATTCGTGTGTACACACACACACACACACACACACACACACACACACACACTCAGACCCAGAGGAGGGTCTTCTGTGCTCCTACCCACATAAGCCAATATTTCTCTGCCCCAGTATCTAAGGGGTCCTAGCTCTGCAGACTCCAAAGGGGCTCAAATGTGCAGCCTCACTATTTATTTCACAGGATGCAGAATCCATTTTTGTTTTATCTCTTTCCAGACAGTTGCTTTGTTTTAATGGACTGCTCTTCCGCCTGTGCATAATTCTTCCCTCAATTAAATTCTCTTCTCGGCTCAGCATAACACACACTGTGCTGTCAGCTCACGACTTTTACATCCTTCCTCGTTCTGTTTATGCAAAGGTTTAATTAACTGTGAATTGCTATGGAGGCAGCAGGGACAAGTCCACCCCCAGGTGGCTGTGTGACACAGTCCTGAGGGGAAGGCAGAAGCAGGGTGCTGTGAGGAAAAGCCAGAAGTTGAGATGAGATGGTAAAGGTCTTAAACTTCTCATGATGACTTCTGTTCATTCACTCAGGATGTATTTATTAAGTCATGCTTCTGTGCTTGCCATCACTCTAGGCTTAGGAGGAGGGAGAGGCACAAGCCTTGCCCTCACAGGACTTACCCTCTACCACAGGAGGCTATCTCAAATCCCATCTCAAAGGATCACAAGCGAGACAGGAACTTGGGAGGAGTGGCTTGGCTGGACCACTCTGGCTCAGGATGTCTTATAGGATTCCAGTTCAATCAGGGCTTCCTGGAGCTGTAGGATCGGCTGGAGTGGTGGAGCCACTTCATTTCTCCTTCTTTTCTCTGTGTAGCTTTGGAGCCTGTCCTGGAACTCGCTCTGTAGACCTCACTGGCTTCAAACTCACAGAGATCCTCTTGTCTCTGCCTCCCAAGTGCTGGTATTAAAGGCTTATGCCATCACCACCTGGCTTGGTGGAGCCACCTCTAAGGTGGCTCATTCACCATTCACGTGGCTGGTAAGTCCATGCTGGCTATTCATAGGAGACACATTTACTCTTAACGTGAGCTTTTCTCTTAGGTGAGTGCCTTCCTCATATGGCAACTGGCATTCCCTGGAGTCACACTGTGTTACCTTTCCATTGCTACAATAAATCTCTGAGATAATCAACATACATTGGTTTATTTAGGCACATTTTTGTAAATTTCAGTCTATAATTGGTTGACCTCATTGCTTTGCAGCTTCTGGTAGGGAGACAGGGTCCTGGTCATAGTTGCTATGGTTGAACATTAAGCCCATGCGTTTGAACACTTGGTCCCCAGATGGTGGCCCTAATTTGGAAGGTTTAGAATGGTTCTCAACCTGTGTGTCATGACCCCTTTGGGGTCCCATATCAGATATCCTATATATCAGATATTTACCTTATAATTCGTAACAGTAGCAAAATTATAGTTATGAAGTAGCAATGGAAATAATTTTATGGTTGGAGGTCACCACAACTGGAGGAACTGTATTAAAGGGTCGAAGAACTAGGAAAGTTGAGAACCACTGGTTTAGAATCTTCAGGGTGTAGAAACCAATACGAGGACGTGAGTCCCTGGGGGGATGGACCTTCAAGTTAATAGCTTTGTCCCGTCTCTGTGTCTGTTCTTCACTATCCCAGCCAGTGTGCTGCACCGAGGTGACGGCCAGCTCTTGCCAGGCCATTGTCATGACGCCTTCCCTGTCATAACGGACGGTATCACCTCCAACCGTGATGTAAAACAGACTGGCCCTCCTATCATTTACTTCTTGTCAACACAATGACAAGAAAGAACTAATACAGGGCAGTGCCAACTGCTCACCTTACTCCAGGAAGTGAAACGGGGGTAGGGGTGGGGCTAAGGTCCCACTTCAATGATGCACCTCCGGTGACCTAAAGACTCACACTAGGCCCCACATCACAGCGTCCATCACCTTTCAATAGGGCCACGTTGGAGACCAAGCTTTAACACATGGGCCTATGGGAGACAATTAAACTCTAACCTACGGCAAGTTCCCTTTATGACCTAGCCTTAGCTGTCATATATTCTTATCAGTATTAGTCAATACAGGAGGAGATTACACAGTGGTGTGACTACTAGTAGACCAAAATATCATGGAGATGATTATGGAAGCTGTCTACCATTTTAAAAAAGTAAACAAATGAGGCTACCCACTGTGATCAATGCTGTTATCAAAACAGAGATGATGGTAGTGACTGGCAGGAAATAGGCTGCATAGTCAAGTTAATCAAGGAAGATTTATTTTTAACTGAAGCCAACTTAGTTCTCCAGCCCTTTGGATGCTCAGCATCCTTATCTGTAACAGGGAAGTAATCATTACTCTCAGCCCATGGACTAATTGAGGCTCAGAGGGAATGAGAAGTATAAAACTTCAATTTGTTATCTTGTTTTCTGCATTTGAGGAAACCACATATCTTTGCCTCTGAAGAACCAGTGCTTTAACCAGGACAAATGGGTAGGTAGCCCCAAGACTGCCAGCTTCTAGAAAAGTCCTAAAGCCATGTTGGCAGAGATCGAAGCTACTGAACCCAATGGATCTACACATCCAGAGAAAAGAATCTTAATGGTTCTTCGACTTTCAGCCAAGAAAACACATTTGACTGAAAAGTATTTATCAACCACTGAGTTCAGGATGAAGCACAGACAGTGACAGATTTGCTCCACCTCTACCCCAGAAGGAGAAGGCATCTTTCACAGAATTTCAGCCCAATTGGTGTGGACAGAGGAAGAGAATTTTGGAACTCACAGTTCTGAGTAGGAAGGAGAAAGGTGCCGCCAGGCTTTGTCTTGCTGGCCAGTCCTCTCTCCTGGGCAGGAAATGAGGCAGAATCGACTTCCGGATCTCCATCACCTTCATTTTACCAACTGCTGCATTCCTCGGATGTCTGTATCTTCTTCAACAAAAGAGAGCACTTTGACTATCCACAAAGGTAATAAATAAATAAATAAATAAATAAATAAATAAATAAATAAATAAATAAATAAATGATACATAATATTTGAGAAAGACATAAACATGAGCAGCAATTACAGGACTGAAGGAAACAAAAACTGATCACTCTTGTGAAGAAAATGGAAATCATTTCAACAGTCTATTCAAACATTCATCCTCTGAGTGGGATAATAGGGTACATGCAAGTAAACCCAGCACTCTGGAGGCTGAGGCAGGAGAATTGTGAATTTAAGGCCAGTCCAACCTTAGTAAAACCCTGTCTCAACAGAAACACGGGCTGGAGAGATGGCTCAGTAAGCAAGGTGTTTGTTTGAGAGGCCCTGACTCCTCAGACAAAGGGGTGACCCTCTCCCCCACTCCCTCTCTCTTTTTCTCTCTCACACACGCATGGTTTACTTTTGATCTCTCGTGGCTCTCTTCCCTGCTCCTCTCTCTTTTTCCTTTTCCACTTTGTAGTAAAACTTCAATGAAAAGTTCGGCTCTTGAGCTGGAGTTTTGGTTAAGAGCCCATGTTACTCTTGCAGAGGACCTGGGTTCAATTCCCAGAACCCATACAGTGGCTCACAACCACCTTAACTTCAGACACATACATGGCACACACACAGACATACAGCAAAACACTCATACATATGAGGTAATAAAATAAATGAACTTTTTTTTTCCAAGCTCATTTGGTGAGTTCTATAAATCATTCTAGCAAATATCAAAGCTCACAGGTCCAGGAAAGTCTCAGACAGGTTGCCAATTGTTACATGTACAGGTGGCCTAGAGGCTCCATTTGTAGCTGGTTCTGAAGCAGGGAGAGTAAACCCTTAATTTGGATGAGGCTGTGCCTTTAACTTGTGGGAGCCAATGGTAATGCTGGGTGGTAAGTATTAGACTGCATGGCAGTATACATGGTCAGGGGAGAAATGAAATAAAAGCTGGCCATTCTGGTTTGCCAGCGCTGAAGGGTCTTTGCAAGATGGGGAACTTGCAAAGCTAAAAATGGAAAATCATGTGCAAACTAGAGCAAAGCAGGTGCCATAGTTAGTGCCTCAAGAGTCATAAAGACAAGGGTAAGACTTTAAAAACCTTGGGACAAAAATACTGAAAGTAGTGAGTGTCTAAAGAAACAGAATAGATCCTCATTCCAGTAAATCCAAACTACCACCCACTTCTAATGTTTTATAAGAGAAATAAACTTTTATCTTGCCGAAGTTACCATTTCTGCTCTATGTAGACAAGCTTTGATGTGGTCTGTTAAGCTGGAGTGCTGAACCTAACAGACAAGCATGCATGCGCCATTGAAACGGTGGCTGAGTGATGGGCAGGGTCAACTTCAGCTATTACGGGTTGTAGGTTAGTAATGGGGTTAGGAAGATGGCTCAGTAGGTAAGAGCATTTACTGCAAAAGCATGAAGACGTGAGTTCAAATCCTTGGGACCAATGTAAAAAGTCAGGCATGAACAGACATGTACCTGCAACCCCAGCACTGGTAGGGAGGTCGGATACAGAGGGGGGAAGCTTGCAGCCTCCAACCCAGCTCCAGGTCCATTGGGAGACCGTGTCTCAAAGGAATAAGGTGGGAATGATAGAGCAGCATCCTGATGTCCTCTTCTGGCCTCTATAAACACAGGAGGCATGCACACTAACACACAAATGTGCATACATCACACAGAGATACACTACACACACAAATATACACATCATGAAAACAAACTAAAAAATAAAGTTAGTAATCTTTGTTATGCAATGATGAAGCATTTAGCCAAACCATAATATTCTACCTTGAAAAGAAGAACATGTGTTAACTGGGGTTCATTGCTAGGAAATATGTACATGAAGTAGAGATGAAATGTTACTATTTCTA
Source organism: Peromyscus maniculatus bairdii (assembly GCF_049852395.1). NCBI lineage: Eukaryota > Metazoa > Chordata > Mammalia > Rodentia > Cricetidae > Peromyscus > Peromyscus maniculatus. The sequence goes on from NC_134855.1 coordinate 146,211,063, forward strand.
ACTTTCAGAGAAATCCCAAAGAAGCCATCCAAATTCAGGAACCTGGAAGACATTAAGTAAACAAGCCTATACATAGACAGACAAATATAGCATGATCTCACTTAAATGTAGAACCATAAAAGTTAGTATTTATATGAGTAGAGACTAGAATAACAGTTACCAGATGCTAGGTAAAAGGGTAGTAGAGATGTTAGTCAATGATATTAAATTTCAGTCAGAAGAAATTAGTTTGAGGAATCTATTCTAAAACTGTGTGACTATAGTTAATAATAATATATTATATTACTTTAAATTGCTAATATAGATTTTAACTATTCTTACCAAACCCTGAAAAAAGAAAAGTCTTGAGTGTATTAATTAGCTTGATTTAGTCATGGCACACTGTGTACACATATTAAAATGCCACAAAGACATACAATTTCTTATTTCTCAATTAAAAATACCTTTAGAAAAATTGTTTTAAAACAAAATAGTCATTGTGCTAAGAGATGAAACGAAATATGGGATCAAAGTACCCTCACCTATATTTTACCATCTAAGCTGCCCAGGAAGCTCTTCATTTGGGCCTCTCCAGGGCTAAAAAGACAGGGCGCTTCGAAAACCCCCAAAATGAAGCTGTCAAGAATGAAGTACCAGACATGCATGAGGTAATGCCATGGCCCCAAATCTTTGTCAACACCCTCTTGTAGAGATGTTCTTGCCAGAAAATTGGAGCCAACCGGAAGAGGAAGATTCACTTAACGAAATTGTTTCTCTAACCCATGTCTTTTATTTCTGACACAACTCATTAGCTGCCACTAGGCTGAAAGACAGGGTAATGAGGAAAGACCCCCGTGAATGCTAAGGAGACATGTTAATCTATTCCTAACCAAGAGTGACAGCTGCTGAGTCTTCACAGTTGACTAGACATGGACCAGCGAGACTGGCTCTAAAAAGTTCTCTATTCACAGGAGAATCTACTTTGTCATCCCACTTTGGGTGTGAAACAGACACCAGAGACCTCAATGATGATAGAGGGAAGAGTTTCTCCAGCAAAGAGAGTCAGAGGGTCCTGGATGTGATGGGATCTGACCCTTGGCACCACTGGCCATTGTCCGTCACCTCCTCACTTAGCACACAAAACTGCCCCTTCTGGAACTGCCCCTGCTCCACCACTGGGAGGTGGGTACATGAGAGGCAGGTACTGACCTTTTAACATGTTGTCACTGAAGCATGGAAACAACATCTAGAGCAGATGGAGAGGGTAGTACATCACCCAGCAGAGCCTAGGTTTCAAACTGGATTCAACAACTGCAAAGAATTTTAAAGCTATCTCTCTTGGTATATGGCCAGTTGGGTACTGAAGGGTTGCACTGTGGCAGAAACTGCTAGGAGTCCCCAGGATCCATTGTCCTTTTACTCTCATAGTAATAGAGCCTTTAACTTTAAGCTGAGACGTTTGAATCCTGAGGATAAAAACTCAAATGTCACTCTCTCCCGTGTGGTTGTTAGTTCTTGCCAATGGGATAAAAGGAGAGGTGATGCATGAAAGTCCTGGGTCATATCTCCACGGAAAGGAAGCCCTCCTTATCTCCTTCATCCTTCACACTGACTGGGACACAGGCAAAGAGATCAATTGTTCAACATCCAGGCAGGCAAGAACAAGGACCTATAAACAAGAAAATAGAAAGATCTACAGTCTCTATGGCTTTTATATGGTTCAGCCATCATGCCAGGAATGGGTTTCCTACCCTCTAAATTTTCATGTACCAGTAAAAGCAAACTTTCATCTTATTTTAGGATGCCATTATTTGGGATCTATGCTGCTTATAGCCAACCCTATATAGCACTAAGCAATGTCAGAAATACTAGAAATAAAGAAATTATACATTCATCTTTAAAGCTAGAAAGAAAATGGAAAAAATAGAAATGAGAAACTAAAAATAAGAAAAAGTTTGAAATATGAAAAAATTTCAGCAAGAAGATTTTTGTCAAAACTTGACAAGAGTTTTTGACAAAGATAATCAGGTTCTCTAAGATGACTAATTATGCAGACAAACTTACTTAAAATTTTTATCAAGAAAAAGAGATAGACATAAATAATATTCTCATTAGAGTATAATTAAAATACAGCAAAAGTTTGCTCTTTAATCAGATGAGATTGTTGCAGACAACTTCATGTTGACATAAAACACAATTACAAGAAGAACTTTCCTACAAAAATATAAATTACTAAAATGGAAGGAAAAAATTGAGAACATAAATTATGAAATATGAAATTGACATAAGGAAAAAAATAAAAGCCTAAATATGCCAACAACTAGTTTTAATTGAATCTTCTGTCAAACTTCTCCCCACAGCCCCCCCCATGAAAAGCACACACCAGCTCAGACACTTTGACAATCAAATTTTACCAAATATTAGAGGATCAGACTGTTTCTTTAATGTACAGCTATGTTTAGGGAAAAGAGAAATGTAGCGGCCCACTTTAATCAAGCTAAGTAAACACTGATTCTTAAGCACAGATAGGAGTACTTAACTAGCTTTACTACAGTGACAATCAGTTAACAATGAGTCTTAAATATAGACATGGATATTTAACTAGCATTACCATGGTGACAACTCTAAAACCTCAGTGGGTTTAAAAAAAAATTATCTTTATCCTTATTAAATAGGCTGCATTTCAGCTGAGACTATGAACCCAGTTCAGCCCTGTTCCCCATAATTCCATATTCCAAGGACTAAGCTAAAGAAACAACCATTTGTTAGCGCATTGTTAGTGCAGGCGGAAGTAACCAGAGCTGCAGTAAAATAGTCACAATGTCTCCTAAAACCCCTACCTGGGATTGTCCCATGCAGAAAGCTCAAGTAAGAGGTGTGGTTGAACTTGACAAAGGGCCGTAGAAGTCCACTCTAGTTTCAGGAAGGTAGTATATGTAACTGAGAAAACATACTCTCCTTGCAGGGAAGACAAATAATTATAAACAGTTATACACCCTTTTAGTTTAAAATATGTAGACCAATTTCATTTAAAAATATTAATGCAGACATCCAAGGTACATGAGTCCACTAAATACAATTTTTGTGCATATGTACGTAGGAAGAGCATGAGTGCATGAATGCTTGCATGTGTGAGATCACATGTGTGTGCAGAGGTCAGGGGTTGATATCAGATGTTTTCCTCAGTCTCCACTTTAAACACTGAGGGAGGTCTCTCACTTGAACTGAGAACCCACTCACTGGTCTGGCTAGTCTGGCTATGCGGCTTGCCCTGGGGAATCCCTTGCCTCTGCCTCCTGGGTGCTGGGATTACAAATCACCACACCTACTTAGCATTTAAATGGGTCCTGGGGATCTGAACTCTAGTCTTGCAAAGCAGAAACTTTGCCCACTGAGCTGGCTCCCTAGCCCTAAATACATTTTTTTTTCCTGGATACAATTTTTAAATTATAAAATACAGTCAAGTAGAATTTATGCCAAGAATTTATGCAAGGAGGGTAAAAGTCGGGAAATTTAGCACTGTGCTACACCACACTGACATATTAAAAGGTAAAAATTTATTGTCTCAGTAGCTGAAGAAAAACATTCAGTAAAATTCAAGAACCATTTCTACAACTCCAGCAAGAAATGTGTTTTTAACCTAAAAATGGAGCATAAAGTATAATAAACACAGTATAAGTTCTCCTCAACTTACACTGGGGAAACTTTCATCCGCTTCCCAGCATCATAAGAAGGTTTTAGAACACATATCGTGTGTCTAGTCAAAATTCAAAGTGAGATTTCTAATGACTTCATGTTGCTTTTGCAGATCATAAACTTAAAAATCGAAAATTTTAAGTTAAAACATCCTAATTTAAGAACTACTAATAGTTTTTGGTTAAAATTCAATAAAACTTCTATTAAGATTAGAAATAGCACACATGCATAGTGACCACCTCTAGTCTCCTGAGGCTGTAGTGAATTCAGTAAGAAAAAATGATATGAGGTACAGGATTGGAAAATTAACAGGGAAATTTGTCATCATTTGAATATGATTGCTATTCTGAAGTCTCAGAGAATCTAAAAACTACTGGATAAAATTAAATATTGTGGTTAAACTGATAGAATTAATTTTAGTATTTTTTAATCCCAACAGTTATTTATAGAATAAAAATAAGCCAGTTAGAATATAGACAGAGATTCTTCAAAACTATTTTTATTAATTAAAAAAGAGACATCTGCAAATAAAGCTAAAAGTAAAAGTTAGCAAATGAAACTTTCATGAAGAAATTTGCAAAAACCTTATTCACACACTTTTTGAGACCTGAATAAATGGTAAATTATATTATAGATAGAAAAATGAATATTGTTAATGCTAATTGTCCACAAATTAACTACTAAATTCTATATGGTTTCATTGAAAAGGTAAATGGAACTTTTCACACCAGTAGTTCTACTTCCAAAAGCCACATGTTCCAGAGCAAAAATCTAAGAATAGTTAAGACAATTCTGAAACAGGAGAAACTTAAACGAGAGGAAAGATATTCTTAACTGTAATCACTGGGGAAATATGGTCTTGTCCCAGGAATAAAATCATAGTGCCCTGTAATAGAACAGAGAGTCTAGAAGCAAACTTACCTTAGCTCTATTGTTTTATTTTTTAAATGGGTACGTGTGTGTGTGTGTGTGTGTGTGTGTGTGTGTGTGTGTGTGTGTGTGCTTGTGTGTGTGTGAATGGGTAGGTACACATGTGTATGTATGTGTATGTGCCAATGAGTATGTGTGTATGCATGGGTGAGTACATGTGTGTGAATGTGTGTGCATGTGTCATGTATGTGTGACAGCCCACTTGCAAAAAACATAAGAGGATGACAGGACCCCTGGAGCTGGAGTAACAAGCAGTTATAAGTCATCTGACGGGGTGCTGGGAAATAAATTCACATCCACCGCTAGAGCAGTGAGTGCTTTGAATCTCGAGTCATCTCTCCAACCCTGAAAATCTACTTAGAATCAGTGAGGTAAGTAAGAACACTATGCATCCACACAGCCATTCAAACTTTGGGAACAATTTGATCTCTGCACATAAAAGTCAGGATCATGCTCCTGACCTCCCCACACATAATTTACAGACTAGAGACTTAAGTGCAAGAATTACTTTTTCAAGAAAACATACACTTTGTGAATCCTATTTAAGAAGAATGCCTTAAAAGATTAAAAAGCTCAAGACACTGAAGAAAGACTGACAAACCAAATTTTTAAAATTTCTGCATAAAACATAACATAAACAGGGCTGGGTGGTCGTGGAAGATACCTTTAATCTCAGCACTTAGGAGGCAGAGGCAGGCCAATCTCTATTAGTTCAAGGCCAGTCTGGTCTACAAATCGAGTTCCAGAACAGCCAAGGTTACACAGAGAAACACTGTTTCGAAAAACAAAACAAAAAGTAAACAAAGATATAGGAACAAAGTGGGAAAACTATCTATCGTACATGATATAAATAAGAGATAACACAGGGGGTATATAAAGAATCCCTACAAATCAACACGAAATACAGATTCCTTAATCAAAAGTTACAGCAACATTGGCTTGAACTTGTAGGCGCTGGTTTTTCCAAGCCATTTCTCACTCTGGCACCTTCATACTCCAGCACAATGAAGTTCAATTTGCTAACAGCTGATAAATGCCCATGTCAATCAGAACTGGACAGAAAGGTCTGTGATAAGATTTGAAATGCAGTAACTTGCTGTTGTTAGAGGGTAGGGCAAGTTAGAATGATCAGATATGGGAAATTAGGAAGGAGGGATGACAACATCGGTACAAAAAATAAACAAGTCGATTCAGACTTCTGAGAAAAGGAATGGTCAACAAAGGAATATGATAATCAAAAAGTTAATTGAGGTGCTGTGACAGCTAGCTTTGTCAACTTGACACAACCTAGAATGACCTGGGAAGAGAATCCCAGGGAAGGATTTTCCACATTAGGTTGTCCTGTGGGAAATTGGCTTAAAGTAGAAATATCTAGGCAAGAGCCAGCAAGCAAGTGAGCATGTACTCATTTATTTCTTTCTGTTCTTCACATCTATGTGTGAAGTTCCTGCTTTGACTTCCTGAAAATGATGGGGTGCAATCCGGAATCGTAAACATCTCCCCTGTGTTGTCTTTTTTATGAAATTTTAATTTTATTATTACTATGACATAAATAGCAGGTCTTTATTCTGTAAAGAAATATTTAGCTAGGATCTGCCAGGTATGAGAGTTTGTGCTAGGAAGTGTGCAAAATATATTTACAGCATTAGAAATATCTAAGTTGATTTTTTATTTTTGTACTTTATTGCCACAACAGAAATGAAACTAGAAGAGGTACTGATCCAGAATGGTGGAGCAGACTTAGCAACTACACCATAAAGAGAAAGTCAATGTGAGTCAACTGTGAGATGTCACTACCAAACATGCTCATACCATTACCAGGAGGACTGTGTGCACAGAGAGGGAGGGTAGAGCAACTACATTCTCCACATTAATCAGACCATATTGGAAAAGGGTTTTCCATACAAGAAATACCAAATAAGAAAAAACCCAGACTCTCAGCTATACACAATATAATCAAATTTTCAGAAGTTAGAAACAAAGAGGAATGGAGACCTCTTCCAAGTCACCCATGTTGGGTGAGCACATAGAGAAAAGAAGAAGGAGGAGGAGGAGGAGGAGGAGGAGGAGGAGGAGGAGGAGGAGGAGGAGGAGGAGAAGAAGAAGAAGAAGAAGAAGAAGAAGAAGAAGAAGAAGAAGAAGAAGAAGCCTGTCAATAAAAGGCTAGAACTGAATATGTGTTGAAACCCTACCATTTGTTCTTCAACATACTAGGTAATAATCAAGCTGGATAGTCTCTACCTTTACAGGCTGGGGTAAAGAAAGAGGAGGAGGAGGAGGAGAAAAGAAGAAGAAGAAGAAGAAGAAGAAGAAGAAGAAGAAGAAGAAGAAGAAGAAGAAGAAGAAGAAGAAGAAGAAGAAGAAGAAGAAGAAATGGTGATGGTGGCAGGAATATAAGGCATGTGGTTATATTAGGTTCACAGTCAGGAAACCAAGAGAAATGAATACTGGTATTTGGCTCGCATGCTTTCCTTTTATCCAGTCCAGGACTCCATCCCATGGCACTGTACCACCAACATTTTGGGTGGATCTTCCCATTTCAACTAATTTAATCTAGAAACTTTATCATAGGCATGAAAGGAGGAAGGAGGCCATGAGAAGGGAGAAAGAGATCTAAAGTGGGGAAGGGGGATGATGGAAAGCAAGAGAGGATGATGGAAAATATGTCACATGAAAGCAGAAGGAAGGACCAATGCAGGGGTGGGGGGTCAGCATTAGGCTGGAAGGGGGTAGAAGGAGGGTAGTAGGGGAAGATAATAACAAAGCATAGTGATGTATATGTATGAAAATGTCACAATGAAACCATTACTTTGTAAGCTAGTGAAAGATTTGTAATAATGTGGTAGTTTGAATGGAATTGGCCCCATAAGTTTATAGGGAGTGGCACTGTTAGGAGGTCTGGCTTTGTTGGAGTAGGTGTGGCCCTGTTGGAGTAGGTATGGCTTTGTTGAAGGAAGTGTGTCATTGTGGGGGCAGACTGAGGTTTCCTATGCTTAAGCTTCACTCACTGTCACAGTTCATTTCCTGCAAGATGTGACTCTTAGCTACTTCTCCAGCATCATGTCTGCCTGCACAATACCATGTTCCCTACCATGATGATAATGGGCTGAACCTCTGAAACTGTAAGTGAGCCACCCCAATTAAATGTTTTCCTTATAAGAGTTGTCATGGTCATGGTGTCTCTTCACAGCAGAAACCCTAAAACAATAATAAGGATAGGATCTATGCAATGAATGATTTCCTGAATCAGACTGATACTTCAGGAAATCTAAAAACTGATAAAAGGGATGCATCAATGTATAGCTTCTATATTTCAAAGGAAAACAGTGTAGATATATTCTAGAGAAAGAAAGAAAAATCTTTGCTAGCTATACATCTGGCATAGAATTAATTTTTGAAATATAAAGAATTCTAAAAATCAAATAAAAAACACCAAATCAATAATTGGGAAAATGAATTGAACAGACAATTCTCAAAAGAAATTCAAATGGTTGGACATATATAAAGAAATGTTCAACATCCTTAGCCATCAGGAAAATGCAAATCAAAACTAAATTGAGATTCCAACTCACTCCAGTCAGAACTGTTATCATCAAGAAAACAACAACAACAAAAATAGCAAATGCTGACAAGGATACAGGAGGATAAAAGCACACTCATGTACTGATGGTGGGACTCTGAATTAATTCAGCCACTATGAAAATCAGAACGGAGTTTCCTCAGGAAACCGTAAATAGAACTACCATTTGATCCAGCTGTATAAACCCAAAGAAATCAAAGTCAGCATACCTGAGAGATATCTGCATACCCATGTCTACCAAATTACAAAGTCAACCTAGGTTTCCATCAACACATGAATGGGTAAGGAAAATATGAAGTATATAGACAATGAGGTTTTATTCAATGACAAAGGAGAATGAAAACATGTCACTGTAGGAAAAGTGGGAAGAAATTAAATAAGCCACTTGACAGAATGACAAGTATTTCTCATGTTTGGAATGTAAGGGCTGGGGGATGACATACAAATGGGAAGCATTAGGGGAAAAGGAGGATCCAGTGGCGATGATGGAAAGGATAATAGGGAGTGAATATACCTTATAAAAAGCTACAATGAAACCCACTATTGTACATAACCAATAGATTTGGATAAAGGTAACAGAAAAGAAAATTTAAAAATTATAATATATCTATATAATGGGTCATAGAGTAGAATTATATAAAGAAATAAAGATTAACAGCTGATGCATGAGCCAATGCAGAGGCATGTGAACAGTCAGACATAAAAACTGAGTCCTACAAGATGCCATTTACATAAAGTTTGAAAAAAACATCATCATCATCATCATCATCATCACCATCTAAGACAACAAGTGCCAAGCACTAACTCTTGAGAACACACACACACACACACACACACACACACACACACACACACAAAGGAAATACAAAGAAGTCTTACTGGAAGTTACATAACTGCACTTAAATAACCACATCCTTAAAATAGGTCTGATTTATTGCATGTTCATTACATCTTAACAAAAAGAAAGAAGGGTGGAAGGAAGTGGGGGGACAGAGCAAAGGAAGGAAGGAGTAGGGAGGGCTGGGGAGAGTGAGACAAAAAAGGAGATAGAAATTCTGTCCTGGTCCTCTAACCTTCAAAGGTACAGCCATTCAGTAAAAGCTTCCCAGAGAAAGTTATTACTGCGGAACTCAGACCTGAATAGTGAGCAGGGCGTATCGATGAACATCAGAGAAACAGACTCCAGACATGGGAACCCCTCAGGGTGAAGACCTGGGACCAGAGGAAGTCACACCACAGTCAAGATGCTAAACACTAGCTAGAGAGCTAGCACAGCAGCAGCTACTAGAGTCCACAACTACCGGGAGGGCTGTAAACCTTGAGGGGTGTGTTAGTAGTTTTATGCCAAGCTCACTGAGACTCTCTTGAATGGTTTTGAACAGGAAAACAGACTGTTTGTATATTCGTTTGGTAAAGCTCTCTGCTTACAGCTAAAATTAAGGAGAAAAGCCAAAATGGAAGAAGGGATGGCAGCTAAGAGAGGGCTATACGGTCCTGTATGTCTACCTTCTGTCCTGTAGCAAGGCTGTGCTGTGGTATCTCTCTCCTGTTCTCTGAGGCTTCAGAAGCCTGTTTAGCTCACATCAGGCACAACTCAGAAGTAAAGGAGAAGTTATCATACAAAACACAATCTAATAGCCACGGGCCATCAAGTGTTGGCAGATGAACGGCCCAGCCTCTTGTGCTCCACTGGGACAATTTGAGGCACAAAGTGGCAGCTCTGATGCAGAGAATTATTGCATGGAGGGATGAGTAGAGAAGCTCAGGTCAGAGTTCATGAACAGAGTCACATAGAAATGTTCCCACCTCTCCATGCACCCCAGTTGGGAAGCACAAGATCACCAGTTGTAGCCAGAGCTAAGCAGAGATTAGATAATTGCTTTGCAAAGACTCTATGAAGAAGAGACAAACCTCAGGTGAAGGTTGGACAGCTCACCCCCAAGGCCCTAAGATGCTATGAATCCTATAAACTATGGGTAGTCCATTTGTTTCCTTCTCAGCTAACCCTTTTTTTTAAAGTTAGCTCTTTTATTTTTGAGATTACAATATAATTACATCATTCCCCCTTCCCTTTCCTCCAATAAACCCTCCTGTATTCCCTCTCTTGCTCTTTTTCAAATTCATGGCCTCCAAACTTCAGATCTAGTCTCTCATGATGCTTACCACAACACACAAACTGTGTTCTGGGCTCTCTGCCCAAAATACACCTATCACTCCTATCTGTCTTAATGACTCTATTTTTGTGAACTTGTCAGGGCATGTTTTAATGATCCTTCGCTATATTTGTCAATCCCCATGAGACTATGAACTCTTCTATATAGAAAATCGTGTCTTTGATTGTTAATTTTACTTGTCAACCTGACTAGGTTAAGAGACACCCAGGTAGCTAGAAAATGAGCACTTGAATCAGTAGGTTGAATATAGAGAAGGTGCCTTCATCAGTACGGGTGGGAAGCATCCAATGCACTGAAGGTCTTTAATGAACAGTAAAGAAAGAAGGACGAATCTGCTTGTGCCATTGAAGCCGGGCCATTGATTTTCTGCTATTGTTAGAATCATGGTTCCTAGGCCTTCAGACTCACACTGTGATTACATTGTTGGCCCCCAGTTCTTACGTCTAAAGTCATGGACTGGAACTATACTATCTCCGGGTGGTAGTCTATGGGACTTAGCCTCACAATCTCATGAGCCGGTACATCTCAATAAATCTCTTTCTATGTATCAGCTTGTGTACTGTTGTTTCTGTTGCTCTGTAAACTCTAATGCAGTATTTGACTGCTTTTCATTTTCAAGAACCCATCACGTAGCCAGACGCTAGTGAGTGGGTGAGCAGGTGTTTGGATAAGAGGACAAAATGGTGGGGAGTTGCAGGGGGTGGGGCTGGTCTGGAGAGAGGGCTCAGTGGGTGAGACTCCTGCACACAGAAGTGATTACCCAGTTCAATCCCCAGACCCTACAAAGTGGCAGGAGAACTTCCACACTGGAAATGTGGCATGTGCACACCTTCACCCACACACATTAATTAGAGTTGTGGATGAGGAATTGTTACTTGTGAGCTGTGAGGACCTCACAAAGTCTAAGAATAGGGAGAGCCCCAGGCTCCCATCCAGAGAGACACCTTGCTACACCACAGCTCATCGCTGACTTCTGTCCAGTTGTGCTCCTTTGCTTTCATTTTTACAGTGTTTGATCCCCAAAGCATTCTCCAGTAAATCTCCTGGATATTAATCTCTACCTTGGAATCTGCTTTTTTTTTCCCCTTGGGACCCCAACTACAGCTGTGGTGGTATTATGTTCCCCAAAATATTGTGTACTCTAATAAATTTATCTGGGGTCAGAGAACAGACAGCCACTAGATACAAAGGCTAGAAAATGGTGGCACTCACACCTTTAATCCTAGCATTTCAGAGATAGAAATCCCTCTGGATCTCTGTGAGTTCAAGGCCACATTGGAAATAGCCAAGCATGGTGACACATGCCTTTAATCCCAGAAAGCCAGCCTTTAATCCCAGGGAGTGGTGGTAGAAAGCAGAAAGATATATAAGGCGTGAGGACCAGAAACTAGAAGATTTTGACTGGTTAAGCATTCAGGCTTTCGAGCAGCAGTTCAGCTGAGAGCCACTGGGATGAGGACACAGAAGCTTCCAGTCTGAGGAAACAAGACCAGCTGAGAAGTTGACCAGGTGAGGTTAGCTGTGGCTTGTTCTGTCTCTCTGATCTACCAGCATGGACCCCAATAACTGGCCTCGGGTTTGATTTTATTAATAAGAACTTTTAAGATTCCTGCTACATACAGCCACAAGTAAGTAAATAATAAAAGAGGACAAGTTGACTGCCTCAGTGGGCAACTGATTCTCAACGCCTTTGGAAGCCCTCTCAAGAGCCACTTAGAATGTGCCTTAGATTGTCCAATCAGAAGACAAGGGGCTTAGGTGTTTATCCCCCAACACTGATTACTTGTAGGTATAAGGTTGCATCTGGTACATACTTCTGAATTGTTCCTGGTGTGGGCTAAGCAAGCTTTGGAAAAAAAAAAAAAAAACAACAGGAAAAAGATATGTCACAGCCTAGATATGATATGGGACACAAAGTGGACAGATGAGACTATCCACCCTAGAGGTTCTGAAATAGGGTAGAATGATGAGACACAGCATAGGTTATCGCAAGACTCTACCACACTTATCAGTTCTGTTTCTTTCTGGTGAGGTGAGTCTATTGAAAATGACTAGTTGTTTGTCACTCAGCAACTCCTAAAATCTGATTCACAAGAAGCCGAATCTGAGAATTCATTTCTTCTTTAAAAATAAAAAAAAATGTGAATTAGAACTGAGCCCTTGAAATGTGGGTTTTTAATATGCAGCATCTCAGTGGGAAATGCAGCTTTCGGTTTATCTGACTGACAACTCCTAATGACAGCAATAAACGAAGATGCCTCCGTTGGCCAAACAGATGTTCTGAGTTGACAAAGGGGACAGAACACTGGCCCGGCTGATGTCACTCCTGTGTTATCTAATTGCTGGATCCTGTGAAAATGCCTGGGCTTTAAGTACATGTACTTTCTCACCAAAGGAAGAGATTAGAGACCACAGGAACAGACCGCCTGATAAAACCAGAGAAGTCTAGCATCGGGGTAGAAATGAGCATAGTATGTTCCAACTGCTTTATTAAAATACTTTAAGGCAAATCCAAAATGAACTGGGGTATGGAGGGGAGAGGAGGAAGGGAGGAAGAGAGAGAGAGAGAGATTAAGTTTAATTGCTCTTGTTACTATGGTAGCAACACAGAGCAAGCAAAGTTAGAGACATGTTCAAGGTGAATTCCACACAGGGCCAGGTACTTTTCTTCCCCAAGTTAGTGGGGGTGTGCATTTCTTTACTAGGGATAAATTCTATTATTAACCCACATTACTCCAAATACAGTTTTTCTCTTGATCAGCTTAGGGTTGTACTAGCACCAGGGTTATCTGAATCCAAAAATCTATTACTTAACTAACCTATTATTTCAAAAGAAAAAAATCTCTCACTCATATATATACTGCCATTATTAGGGGATGTCCAGTTATGTCAGGATCCCCAAGGAGTTGACTTTAAAACAAGATTCAAGTGCAAGTGGTTTCTTTGGGGCAGGGTATGGGAATGGGAAGCAGCTATAGGGAACACTAGCTATGGATGGAGTGGGGCAGTCAGTGAGAAAGGAAAAAAGCTAATCAACGATGTGGTACAAAGCAGGTGTCCACTCTGCACCATCGGGAAATCATCTGGTTTAGAACACCTGTGTCACACCTACTTCTGGAACTGAAGTTGCTGGAACCCCAAGGCCCTGCTAAGGTATATCCAGAAGTAAGCACACAAGGAACAGATGTCAGGGACTCTGTCAGGAAGAGCAGGACTGCACCAGGAAAGGAGACCTTAATCCAGAGACCAGGAACAGCAGTGGGCTTCACAGCTAAGCACACAGCAGAACCTGGCTGGGAGAAGGGGTCTGTTAAAAATCCAGATTTCAACCAGGAGTGATCTGCACCTGCAATCTCAACACTCAGGAGGCTGAGGCAGGAGGATCATGAGTTTGAGGCCAGCTTGGACTATATAGTAAGACCCTGTCCTAAAACAGGTACAAAACTCTGAACCTAGAACTTAATGGGATGGGTGGACCTTAAAATTTGCGTTTCCAACAAGTTCCCAGGCAATGCTGATGTTGCTGGTCTAAAGACCACATTTTGAGACTCATCAGTTTGCAGAGTTTAGAATTAAGAAGAGGTATAGCCATACAATGGACTATTCTACTATAAAAGTAAATTGTATTTGCACATACTGTAACCTGAATGAACCTACAAAAACAATTTGCTAAGTGAAAGGAGACAGCCATAAAAGTCTATACAGCATAGATTTCCTTTCTATGAAATACCCTGAATGAGAAAGCCGACAGAAGCAGGAAGCACAAGTCTGACCTCTGCTCTTTATTTAAAGGTGCTCCTACAGGTGTTCTTCTGGTGCAAGGCAGGGAGGGTGTCATGCTGTAATAAGAACTTGGTGTTGGGGCTGGAGAGACGGTTCAGTGGTTAAAAGGCTAGTTGCTGTTCCAGAGAACCCAGGTTCCATTCCCAACACCCATATGGCAGCTAAGAACCATCTGTAAGTCCAGTTCCAGAATATCCGATAGTTTTCTGTGTGTTACCTAATATTATGAATGTGTTAAATGCCACTGGGTTGTACAGTTTAAAATGATTAATAATATGCTGTGAGAATTTCACCTCAATTAAAAAAAAAAAAACCTTTAAGAGGGGAAAGAATGGGAAGACACTAAGAAACCAGCAACAGCTAAATTCTTACTACATGAGGCTTGAAGAATCCAAACGTACAGAGATAGAATAATCACAGTGAGAATGGACAGGAGGGGTAGCCCAGAAAGCAGGAGACATGCAGGGCTATGGCTACAGGTGGATGTGGTATCTGTGCTAGGAGGAGGGATGGGGATCAAGTGCCTGGGTTGCTCCCTTCCCATACTTTATCATCTCATTGGCCAGACCCAAGCAGAAGCCAAAAATGGAGCCTCAGCTGGGAACTCTACAGATGTCAGTCTCATGGGGCTCAGAGCGGATGGAGTCATGCACAAACTGGATTTAGCGCATGAATGAGTCAGAGGGAAGTAGTAGCCAGCACACCCAGTCTGAACAAATCTTAGCCACTCTCCTTCAAAGTCTGAATCCCTTCTCTCTTTCTAATTTTATGTGGGAAGTATGCACTTAAAAGAAGGTATTGCTCACAGCCAGCCAAAAGGAAGAGTCTGCCTTAAGAAGCCCAGAATAAGTCGGGCAGTGGTGATGCACACCTTTGATCCCAGCACTCAGGAGGCAGAGGCAGGCAGATCTCTGAGTTCAAGGCCAGCCTGGTCTACAGAGTGAGTTCCAGAATCCCAGGGCTACACAGAAAAACCCTGTTTCAAAAAAGGAGAGCCGGGCGGTGGTGGCACATGCCTTTGATCCCAGCACTTGGGAGGCAGAGGCAAGAGGATCTTTGTGAGTTCGAGGCCAGCCTGGTCTACAGAGCGAGATCCAGGAAAGGCGCAAAGCTACACAGTGAAACCCTGTCTCGAAAAACCAAAAAAAAAAAAAAAAAAAAAAAAAAAAAAGAGGCAGTTGGAGACTATGTTATTTTGCGCACGCCTTTAATCCCAGCACTCGGGAAGCAGAGGCAGACGGATCTCTGTAAGTTCAAGGCCAGCCTGGTCTACAAAGTGAGTTCCAGGAAAGGCGCAAAGCTACACAGAGAAACCCTGTCTCGAAAAACTATAAAAAAAAAAAAAAAAAAAAAAAGGAGAGGAGGAGGAGGAGGAAGAGGAAGAGGAAGAAGAAGAAGAAGAAGAAGAAGAAGAAGAAGAAGAAGAAGAAGAAGAAGAAGAAGAAGAAGAAGAAGAAGAAGAAGAAGAAGAAGAAGAAGAAGAAGAAACAGCCAAGGATAGAATTCAAGGAACCTGGCCTCTTACCTCTTACTACAACCACATAGAACTTTAATTCAAAGCAGCCTTCCTTCCTGTGCTACTGTCCAGCTTCCAGCAGTGGGCTGGTCTCTGCTTCCCTGAGTCACAGAGAAACAGAAATAGAGCCTCTGCTGCTGACCACCAGAAAGCCTCTGTTATGCACCCTCCTGTCTCATGGAGTAGAGAAATAGAAATCCCAGTAACACTAGGTTATACACATGACCTTTTAATAAGCCCCAGGTGCACTGATCATGGGCATACTGCCTTAGCTTTCTGTCATCGCCCAAGAGGCAACCTGCACGCAACGTGTGCATGTGTATAGAAGCCAGAGGTCAACTTTAAATATCTTCCTCAATTGTTGTCCCCTTATTTTTCGAGACAGGGTCTCTCATTCAACCTGAATATCGGTGATTCAGCTAGACTTGCTGGCCAGTCAGCCTCTGGGATCAGTCTGAAGCCCCTGGAATCATGCTATCTCTACCACCTCATGCAGCACTAGGGTTACAGGCCAGGGCTACCACACCAAATTTTACATGGTTGCTAGGGAGGTAGCCCTCATGCTTTCAGAGCAAACACTTTGCCAACTACACCATCTCCCCAGACATTGAGGCATCTCTTAAAGCAGGAATCTTTCCACACAAACTTCCAAAAACAGTGCTTCTCCAGGGAAGGAGAACCTTGATCCTCTGGCTCTACAATGTCTCAATACTGTAGGATGATGGGGGTGGGTGTGACACCAGCCGCTGTGTAGCAGCAACTTCCCTGAATGTCAATCACAGCCAGCCATTCTGTCACACAGAGTCCCCATCAGAGAGAACTACAGAGGAGCTTCCCAGGTCAGTGCTCCTCACTGGCTCTGAATTATAAGAAAATGCAAATAAAAAATCATCCTAATCTAGAAAAGAGAACTTAGGTCTGAAACATCAGTGAAGTCACTATAATCAGGTGTTGCTGGAGAGCTTCTCTCCAGGCTCCCCAAGCCCCGCAGTCCCACAATCCACTTATAAAATAATCACTCAGACGCTTATATCACTTATAAACTGTATGGCCGTGGCAGGCTTCTTGCTAACTGTTCTTTTATCTTAAATTAACCCATTTTTATAAATCTATACCTTGCCACGTGGCTGGTGGCTTCCCAGCTTCTTCACATGCTGCTTGTCCTGGCGGTGGCTGCAGTGTCTCCCCCAGCCTTCCGCTTCCCAGAATTCTCCTCTCTCCTTGTCCCACCTACTTCCTGCCTGGCCACCTACTTCCTGCCTGGTCACTGGCCATCAGTGTTTATTTATATAGAATGATATCCACAGCATTTCCCCTTTTCTTTTTTTTTTAAAAGGAAGGTTTTAACTTTAACATGGTAAAATTACATATAACAAAACAATTACCGAGTAAGAATTATAGTTACAATATTAAAGAAGATGTCCTATCTATCTTATATTTGTGAGTTTAAGGTTTTATATCTAACTTATCTTTTATCATAACTGAGGAAATTACAACTATCTAGTCTTTAACCACATCAAAGACCTGAGAAGGAACATAATGGTACCTGAGAAATGGTAGATGGATGCAAGCAACTTTCGGGAATCTTGCAAAGGTAGACCAAGACAGCTGGCAGCCTGGACAGTCACTTAATGTTTCTCAGCATTGTTGGTGCATTCAAATTGGCTACAGGCCTAGAGTATCTGACAGACCATTTTCAGAAGCAGGATTTCTGAAAGACCATCTTACCCTGTCTTGGCAGAGTACAGTGGTCACTTTCCTTGTGTCCTGCTTGTCCAGAAAGGACAGCATTATATTTGTACTGTCAGCCATCAAGGCAAGGGCAGTTCTTTGCCCAGTAGGCCATTTTGTGCCAAAAAGACAAACTTCCAAATGGAAATGTCTTAGAAGCCCAACGTTCTCTCGGGATCAATTGGTGCAGCCAGGAGCAATTGTGTCTCACATCAACAGAATTTTAAGTTATTTAAATGCCATATTCTCTAGGTCTATGAAGTGTTTGAAGATTACCTATCTATCTGAAATATATCTATGTATACCTAGAAGACTTAACTAACATGGCTACAAATATGATTATCATAGATGACTGATTATTAATCTATTTTTAATTATCCATTACAATTTTAAATGAGTTAAACATAATACCTCAAACAAGAATAGAAATATATATATATATATATATATATATATATATATATATATACAGTATAACAAAATTAACTTCAAGTTTGTATCAATTAACTAAAATTTATACCAATGTAAAACATTTTAAATATAAACTAAAATCTATACCAATGTAAAACATTTTAAACAAGTTGTTCTTTAAAAGTAGGTTCATTAATCTACCCTTTTATCTTATCATCTCCACATCCTCCTATATATCTAATCATATCCCCTTTTACTTTTTTTGAAAGAGATCACATTTATAATCAACCTGTTTTAAATAAAAATATTGGTTTTTCTCTGTCCCACACCAGAGGGCTCTTCTGATTTGGGACACAAGAATCTCTTAACCATTTTTTTAAAAGCAATATGTCTGGGTTTAGAGGGGGAGTGAGCCAATTCCACCTCTAAAGCCAGCTTGGTATATTTGGGAATTTGGGCGAAGCATCTCTTACTACTTCATGCTGGAGGGGGGCGCTGTATCTTATGGGGAAGCAAAGAAAATTAATTTTAAGCCTATGGGGTAGTCCGTGAGGCTGTATTGTGTGAACCAGTTGCCTTGAAACCGCTCTGGATGTTGGATCATCTGGGCCATGGTGTCATCGGAGAACTTTCAGGGGGTCTTGGCTGGTGAAACCTGATGTATCTTAATCTGGAACAAATCCACAGTCTCTGGCTTTCTGTGGAAACAAAAGCATAACCTCTTTTCCAAAGCAACATATCCTTAAATCCAAATTTTGAAGTCAAGGTACCTTTAAAATATACATTTTGGCATAACTTAACAGCTTTTGTAATCAAATGTTTTCCTTTAGTTACGAATATGAAAGACAACATAATCCAGATTCTCTGTGTGGTAGCCATCTTTACGTGGCTTATGTTTTATATTACCTTGAGCCTATTGCTTTACACTGTACCATTCTAAGACTGAAACAGCGCTGTGGCTGCTGGCTCCGCCCACTTCAGCTTCCCAACATGGCAGTGGGACGTTTTCCGCCAGCTCTGGGAGTCATCAAGTCTCACAAATAGTGGGTTTAAGCTTTTATCAAAGCAGCGTGTAGCCCAGAAACTTTTTTTTTTTTTTTAATACTAGTAAAGACTAAATCTACCACACAGCTTAATGTGCCGCTGGCAGACTCCTCATTCCCGCCATACTGCCGGTCAAACACACACGCCAGGAACCCGCCAGTGTTCAAAC
The DNA here is from genome assembly GCF_049852395.1 of Peromyscus maniculatus bairdii. Lineage (NCBI taxonomy): Eukaryota > Metazoa > Chordata > Mammalia > Rodentia > Cricetidae > Peromyscus > Peromyscus maniculatus. The sequence continues at coordinate 146,230,076 of NC_134855.1, forward strand.
CTGCGGTTTGCGGCTTCTAGCTGCCCATATGAGACAAGAAGCAGGAACCTGGTTTTGGCTCTGTTTAGAATTGGTTATTAAATATTTTAAGGTTTAAGGTAGAAATTCGAGCCGTTGGGCGCCATTTGTTGCTGGAGAGCTTCTCTCCAGGCTCCCCAAGCCCCGCAGTCCCACAATCCACTTATAAAATAATCACTCAGACGCTTATATCACTTATAAACTGTATGGCCGTGGCAGGCTTCTTGCTAACTGTTCTTTTATCTTAAATTAACCCATTTTTATAAATCTATACCTTGCCACGTGGCTGGTGGCTTCCCAGCTTCTTCACATGCTGCTTGTCCTGGCGGTGGCTGCAGTGTCTCCCCCAGCCTTCCGCTTCCCAGAATTCTCCTCTCTCCTTGTCCCACCTACTTCCTGCCTGGCCACCTACTTCCTGCCTGGTCACTGGCCATCAGTGTTTATTTATATAGAATGATATCCACAGCAATCAGGCCCCAAGGAAAGGTCATCTGTCTGTGGCAAGAGAAACAAAACCACAGGTAGCCTGAAGGGGACCCTGCCCCTTACATTCATTTTTTAAACCCAAGTTTAGGAGATTTGATTTATTAAAGTTTTTAAACTTTAACCTCATAGATGAATTTCTCAGCCACTGTTGATGAAGTCTCTCATCCATCATCATGCTTTATTTAACATGGTGTGGCTCTTGCAAAGCACTTATGACACTGACTTTGTTCAGAAATTAGTTGAAAGGATGAAGGGGAAAGCCTTAGACACACTACACACACACACACACACACACACACACACACACACACACACACACTTCTTTTTAAGGCCCACCAACTGTATAAATGATGGAAGGGCAAAAGCCTATAACACAATTATGGACATATCCCTTGACAGAGCTGGGAGATGGGTAAATTTCCGGCTATGATAGCATGGGTTTAGATCTCCAGCACATGTATAACAACCTGGGCATTGTGCTCTATGTCTGTAACCATATCACTAGGTGAAACATAAGTAGGGAGATCCTGAGAGCTTGCTGGCTAGGCAGTCTAATCCATCAGTGAGCTCCAGTTCAGTAAGAGAAGCTAGAAACCCATAAAGGAAGACATCTGACATCAATCTCTGGCCTATAAACACATATACATATATTAGGGAGGGAGGGGAGGCAAAGAGGAAGGAAAGAGAGAGAGAAAGAGAAGAGAGAGAGGGAGAAAGAGGGAGAGAGTCTTGTCTGCTTATTTCCCATGGAAAAACTCTTCATTATCCCTTACCAGCCACCTTTTCTTTATTTTCTTCTTGATCATTCTGGTCATCTCTAAGCTTATTTGTCACACTTTTTGTGCTCTATTGTGATTTTTTTTTTATCTGTTTCTTCTGAACTCCAAAGACTTGGCCAGTGCATTCCCAGAACCTATCATAGTATCTAGCATGTAACAGGTGTGACAGAAATGCTTGTTGAATTGAATCACATCAGGAGACTCTCTTCCAGATCTGTAGCCTTAAATAAACACCTCTTGGTGTTTCTCTTTCCTTGACCATCAGTTAGGACCAAACACCTCCTATCCTACCTAATTTCTGTGGCCACTTTAGGGCCAAAGAGGATGAGCTGGAGTAGATATGGACTTTGGAGTTCTAGTAGGTGAAAAGGATGGTTTAAGAATAAGTGCTAACCAATGCCAGGACCAGTGCATCAGTCAATTCAGAATATGCCGCTTCATCTGTCATAAAATCTACTCAAAAAGTTCAAGTGACTTTCGTTTGATGGATGAGGAAAGGAGAGCATCATTTTTCTCCTAAAAAAAAAAAAAAGCCTGCAATGAGTCATTCTCTAAAATGCCCAGCTTGACAAACGGCTGAATGTGTGATTGCCATTTTGCCATAGGGTATCCACAGAATGCTTGCTTCCCAAAAATGCCAGCAGATGGTCCATGAATTCATAATAAGACATAATAGCATGGTCAAAGGGGGTCTGAAAACACTGGGCAAAACAAACGTTAACATGTTTCTTTCCTATAGAATTTCTCAGAGCCTTTACAATTGGGATACACATGCAAAAATTGCAAAGCAGTCTTGCTGTGCACTTACTTGAGAAACTGGCAGAGATGGAGAAAGGAAAGGATCTTAGCTATGCCTATTTCTACCAATGACAGATATGAGTGAGTAACTGATGTGGGGGGAGGAATGGATCTCGAAAAACTATGATTCTAATCAGAGGTACCATTAAATCAGCACCCATTGTGTGCTGGCCACCATGATAGACATTTCACATGTTCCAGCTCATTTAATCCTTCCATCAACCCTGAGGGTTATGGTGTATTCACTCTCCTGCCCATGCTACCTCCAACATGTCATCCCACATTCCAGGTCACTTTACCAATGATCTATGTGCTGCTATGTGAAATGTACTTGGCCCTGTCTTCAGACAACAAAATGTACCTTTAAGAATAGGAATAGTGGGATGTGCAGGCGATCTGGCTGTGACATCTGTCACCCCACTGATCACCAGGGTTGATTCAGTTGATGACAGGCTGGATAGGCAGGTGTCCCCTTCCTCTCTCACCATTCCACGTGCATCCCTCCTGAAGCTGTGCACAAGGTCAAAGAGGATGACCTTCCTCGAATAGAGGAGGACCAGTCTTCCATCAAGAGTATATGAGTAGCTGTGCTCCCCTGTTAAAACCTCTAAACAAGCTCTCAAGAATAGCAATAGTGGCTGTCCTCTGACTCACTGAGAAGAACTCTGTGACTGTGAAGAATCGGAATATTATAGACCCAGAGCTACAATCTTCTTATGCTATCTTTAGTTTCCTTAGCAGCTATTTATTTCCCCACTCTGTAACTGACTTAATACCCTCTCAACTGCCAAATACAACTTTTGCAATGTATTTACTTAGAAGACAGTGGTATTCCACCAACAAAAGCTAAGAATGTTGTCAGATAGCATCTGAGATATATAGCAGAGATCTTCCTGCTCTGATGTAACCTGCCTACAACTCCATCCCCACCCAATTGTTTGTGAACTATATTGATCTATGCCTGCCTTTTGTTCTGTAACTATAAAAATTCATGTAACCACATCAATGGTGGAACAAGTGATTAGAGACAACCTGAATCCATCTTCTTAAGTCATAGTCTCTCATATTTGACTCATAATAAACAAACTTTAAGGAAAAAATGGTTAAGTTCTGGCCAATAGAACATGAGCAGAAAGTGATGTACTAACTTCCAGGTCCTATCTTTAGAAGGGGTCACCTAGGCTTTATCCTGTCTCTCTTCCCACAAGCATGGTGGTCATGTACCATGTTAGACCATGGTGGCAGTCATACACCATGTTGAAACATGGCCATGATCATGCATCATGTTGGACCATGACAGTGGCCATATACCATGTTGGACCATGTGAAGAAAGACAAGATGATGAGAAATAGAAAAGCAGTATATGCAGAGGCATCCTGGGTTCCTGAGAAACCAGAAAAGTAGAGCATTTCTTAGAGGAGAGAGAGGGAGGGAGGGAGGGAGGGAGAGAGAGACTGTTTCTCATTTATTATACCTTTCATTTGGAGTATCCCTTAAACCAGATGAAACTCTATCCCAATGAATACAATTTCAAATGCATTTCCATTTAGCCTTTGACTCCATAGGCCCACAAATATGAAGAGTACAAAAGGTCCTTTCTGTCCCCATTCAACTCTTCGAGTCTTACAGCAGGTCATACCCAGGTGAGGTAAACCCTGGCTTTCAACCAGTAAAGCTAAGAACAGTGTGAAAAGAATTGCCTGCAGAATTATATGCCAAAGACTTCTATTATTACCATATCACTATGTCAAAATTGAAAGGCATGTAAGATTTCTCCAGAGAGGCCATCCACAATGCATTGCAGAACTGTGTAGGTGTTTTGTGAAATGTGTTTTATTCAAGCTAGGATATACAACACTAACATTATTGAAAGAAATTGAGGGTCTGGTCTTCTTTTTTTAATGTGTTCATTATTCACACTATAGTCCTTTAACAAAAAGTAAAGTCATATACATGTGCAATTTAATTTAAGATTTTATTTTACCTGCTATTCATCTTGGGTGTCCAATGAAGAAGAAATATTCCCTTATTATTCTTATATTAGTTTCTGACAGTTCAATTTCTCTGACGCTATGCCTCAGACAACCTCCACTGAAAAAGCATATAGGTAATTGCTTTGATCAAAATTTCATGCCAAATCTTTTAGGTCCTGTGTAGATTACAGACTCTGAACAGAATTCCAGAGAGTGGAATGCACAGAGGCAAGACTAGAAAAAGCATCTCCATCAAAACTATATCTGCACATTAGGAACATCCAGGAGCATTCAAATACACTTATGTCCAGGTACCACCAGGAGTTTCTTAAAGTCTAATGCAGCTGATGGGTTCTGGGCCTCATACCAGTACAGAGCCAGTGCTGGGCACCACTGACTCAAGAGCTTCATGGGATAGGGTAGAAGGAGCCCTGGTGGTGACTTATAGTAATATACTATGTACCCTAATAAACTTGCCTGAGGATCAGAGAACAGAGCCAGCCACTAGATTAGACATAGAGGCCAGATAGTGGTAGCACACACCCTTAATCCTAGCACTCAAGAAGCAGAGGTCCCTCTGGATCTCTGTGAGTTCAAGGCCCCATTGGAAGCAGTGCCAGGCAGTGGTGGCACACACCTTTAATCCCAGTATTGGGAAGCACACATGCCATTATCCCAGGAAGTGACAGCAGGATGGAGAAAGGTAGGTAAGGTGTGAGGAGACAGGAACTAAAGCAGTTCAGTTTAAATCTTTTTGGGTGAGGACTCAGAGGCTTTCAGTCTGAGGAAACAGGGTTGGCTGAGGAGTTGGCGAGGTGAGGTTGGCTGTGGCTTGCTCTGCTTCTCTGATCTTTCAGCTTTCACCCCAATATCTGGCTCTGGGTTTTTTATTAAAAGAGCATCTAAGATTCGAACAACAGTGACTCTGTCATATAGCTTTTCATATCACACAATCCACATATTTAAACTGTATGAGTCAATATACTTTAATACATTCATAGACCTGTGTAACCGTGATCACAACCATTTATAGAGTACAATAATATCCTTTGGTATCCAGAAGGGACTGGTCCCAGAGTGCCTATGGAGGCCAGACTCCAAAGATCCTCAAGTCTCTTATAAAACATAGTATTTGTATATAAAGTTATAGTCTCCTGTCTTCTTATCTACTGTAAGTCATCTCTCAATTCTATACCTACTATGGTGTAAATGCAATGCAAATAGTTGTTAAACTGTGCTCTTTATGGAATAATAACAAAAGAAAAGAATATTATGTTCAGTGCAAATGACCTTTTAAAATATTTTCAAGAGGAATCATGGATACAGCTAGCCAACCCCTTCATTACCCTGAAAAAACAAAACAAAAAAAAAAAAAAAAAAAAAAAAAAACCAAGTACCCTTCAGGTTTTAATGTACACACAACCCTGCCATTAACAGTCAACACCTAGGCAACCACTAATCCACTTCTTGTCTCTACACAGTTGTTCATTCTGGGCAATTCCAATCAATGGGATCACTTTTTCAAATAACATTATGCTTTTAAGGTTCTTACATATTGTAACATGTATTCATATTAGTATTCTTTTTATGGGTGGATAATATTCAAATGTATTATATATACTAGAGCTTATTTAGCCATTCATGAGCTAGTAGACAGAGGAATCCTGTCTACATTTTTATTGTTATCAATATGAGTAGCCCTGTTATGAACATTCACAAAACAGTTTTTTTTTTTTTTTTTGGTTTTTCGAGACAGGGTTTCTCTGTGTAGCTTTGCGCCTTTCCTGGAACTCACTTGGTAGCCCAGGCTGGCCTCGAACTCACAGAGATCCGCCTGGCTCTGCCTCCCGAGTGCTGGGATTAAAGGCGTGCGCCACCACCGCCCGGCCATTACAAAACAGTTTTTTGATGGATTGGTTTTGTTACTGTTGGGTATGCGCCTAAAACTAAAGTTCGTAGATCACATGATAACTCTATATTTAACTGTTTGAGAAGCCGTCAGAATGCTTTCCAAAGTGACTATACTATTCGAATGTTTGCACCAACAGAGTGAGAGGGTTCAAGCTTTTCTAGGTCTTGCCAAGATTTGTGTGTTTCCTTTCTGTGACAGCCATCCTGCTGGGCATTGCCTTCATAGTTCCTGTGAAATCCTCAGCAATGGTTCTCACTTCTAAAAGACTTCAGATTCTCATCTGTAACTGGGGTGATAAAAGCCATGCCACAATGTCCCTACTGAACTTATATGAAACAAGATATGGAAAATACACCATTTAAAACAACCATCTTGGACATAGACAAGATAGCTCATGAGAGACCAGCAGCTGTAATTATGTGAGAAGTCCAAAAGGCCAGATTTGGGGCTAGAGATGTAGCTCAGTAGTACAGCACACATGAGGCCCTGGACTCAATCTCAACCACCAGAAACAATAAATAAATGGAAAGAGACCAAAACAGGAAGAAAAATCCTCAAGATGGCTATTTCTATCCAAGGAATAAGAGTTTCCCAAGGATTGTACATAGTGAATATCGTCTCACTTAAAGATACTTTTTTAGCCTTAGTTTTTTTTTTCTTCAAAGTGATGGGACAAGTTTACCATACACAGTTGGGGGCTAAATTTAAATGAGAACACATAAGTAAAGAATCTGGCACTTGACACAAAGCAGGTGACCATCAAGCACTTTACATAGCCACTTTCTTTACATCAAAGTTAGAAAAGAAGAGAACTAGAACAAGGAATCACTTTGTGGGGTTGGTCAGATCACAGGTGACCCAGAAAGAATGGGGACAGTTTCTCCAGACATTGAGGTTGTGAAAGAACTGCCTCAAGATGTAGCATTCTTCACATAAGTCACCTTCAGAGCTAGAACACTGGGCTTCAGAGTATAGATCAGTCCCAAAAAGAAGGATTCCCTAGGCTTATTGAAGGGAGAGATCTGACACAAAACAGTAGAAACCTGGATCTACTAATCCCCTGTCTCATCCCTTTACACTAGACATGACTTCTTGTAGCAAGGTGTTTCAAACTGTAAGTACACCTCCTTAGAGAGGCATGAGAAGAGGACATGTCTGGCCTAGGAGATTGTCCAGTTATCCTTTAAAATAGAACATATGTTTAAAGGATAGAATGTGTACATACATTACCTGGGAATTTGTTACGATGCAAATTCTGAGCCAGCAAGATTGGGCTGTGCTCACAAATCTGATGTTTTAACAAGCTCCCTAGTGGTGCCTGTAAAGTTCAAAAACCCACATCTAGAGAGCAAGACATTAATTGTGTGTGTGTGTGTGTGTGTGTGTGTGTGTGTGTGTGTGTGTGTGCGCGCGCGCGCGCGCGCGCGTTGGCCCCATTAATATACCTGCCTCTGCCTCCACAGTGCTGAGATTACAAGTACACACCTTCCTTTTTAAATTTTTTTTAAAATGTGTGTCCTGAAGATCAAAGTCAGAGCTTTACCAGCTGATCCATCTCTCTAGCACCAACCTTATCATTTGGGATTTATAATTATTATTACTATTATTATTACTACTACTATTATTATATTATTATTAGAATTAGAATTATATTTGGTTGATCTTTTAGGTGTGTTTTGTTTTGGATTTTAATTCTACTTGAGAAAAGCCACAGCTGTGTAAATTCTGGAAAGTAAAAGAGGTAAGCACAGTTGTAGAGAGAGATAGGAAGTTCTTAGAACCCTTGAGAGCTGTTCTGAGACTAAATCACCTCCTGAATTTAATTAAGTGTACCTCCCTTTCCTATTCCTAGCCAAGGCACAGAACCTTAACTGTTGGGTTTAAATTTTTAAATGAATGAAGATATACCAGTATTGACCTCTTTGCTAAGCTGTTGTGGAATGTTGCTTCTGGATTATTCTTGTGGCTCTGAATCCCTTTATAATATCTCTTAAAATTCAATGTGAATCCACAATTATCTCAAAACTTTACTTAAAGCATTTATGCTAAAAGTTAATAACTAATAACTAATGAGGTGATAACTAATGCTTCAGTAAATTACAACATTCCATCGTATGTTTTCAACATTTGAAAGGGTACTATGAAATTGAGCTTTTGGCCTAATGCTGCCTCCATTCAAAGTGAACATAAGCCTAACTTGATGTGTAACCTACTCTTTCAATTGGTCAAGTACAAGCCAATCAGAAGCAATCAACTATTCCAAGCATATAAAAATAAAGCAGGTGTGAACTCTCTATTCCTGCTTTCCATAAGTTGCATCCTTTATCTATATAAACTGTCCATGTGGTGGAATGAAGTTTTCTGAACTATTTTTTGGTGCAGAATGCTGCCTTATTTATAACTACAAATAAAGCCAATTAAGATGTGCAAACCTAGATTTGCTGTAAGTTTGCCTTGAAGCAGAACTTAATCATGCTGTTGGTCAGCAGATTATTAAAAGGTTTTGATGATAAATAAAAATATGGTAGGAAGAAAAAAGACTTTGGGTTGAGTTTAAGTAATGGAGGAAAGAAAGGAGGGGCATTTTTAAAGCTATTTAAATAAAACACATGTCATACTTGTTTGACAATCAGAAACACACAATTCCAGTATATAATCTCAGCAAGTACATTTGTTTCTAACTTTATAACATAATCATTGAAAGAAAGGAAACAGTAAAGTGGAAAATGGAGAATAAATGAAATGGGGAAAGTGCTGGGGGAGACACTTACAGAAACAAAATAAAAAACTTCATAAGTGAAGCTGACAGCTTCTAAAGTGATGCCTCCCACCCTTTTAAACTCTGATGTTTAGAACTGAAGTGATAGACTCGCAGGCAATGAAAAATGCTAGGCAGGAGGTATGTGAGAAAGCCAAGATTGCAGCATTTGCCCACTCCCATGGTATAAATATCTCCACCAAGGCCAATTGCAGGCCAATGACATGATACCATCTCTTACAGAGCTGGAAAGAGGAACATACCCAATGAGCTCTCATGACTTGAGAGCTGCCACACACTGTGGTCCTCAGGATAATTTTCTCCCTAAGACCCTCATTTCACTGCTAAAGACCTGAAGACAAAGAAGGAAGATGTATTGTCCATATTTGTAGAGCCCACTCATGGTAGAAGTGAAATTTAAAGCACAGAATTCTCAGGCCACTCTCTTTCCAGTGCATCCTCTCCCTTTATTAGTAACCTTAAGTTGAAATCACAGCTCACATTTCCAGACTCCCTTGCAGCTAGGGGTGGCTGTGTAACATTATATAGACAATAAAACAGAAATATATTGAATTTTTAAAAAAATAAAAACAGACAGAATAGCCTTACATAATTTTACCTGTCCTGCATCTTCTTGGAATCTTGGAACCAAGTTAAAATCTTATAGATAACAAAGAGAGCAGATGCAGTGGTTTGAATACAGATTGACATCACCAAAAACTCATCCTGAGGCTTGGTCCTCAGTGTAACACTGTTTGAGAGATGCTAGAGCCTCCAAGATGGATAAATGATTTTTTTTTCACAGAAGTAAACATTTGTTCCCACTGACAACTCCCCTTGTCTCAAACATATCCTCTTCTGCAATGCCCCTTGCTGCTCTCCTGACACAGGATTCCATCTTCTATATTATAAAACAGTAGAGGTCTCCACCAGCTGTAACCACCTGCACTTGAGTTTTTCAGCTTCCAAAACCATGAACTGAAATAAACCTCTTTTGCTTATAAAATAAGCAGTCTCAAATATTTTGTTATTGCAACATAAAGCATGCTTATATACCTGATGACTTTAAGATTCCCAGCAAGAGTTCTTTTAGCAGCTGCACCAGGCCTGGGCTACTGCTTTAGGGGAATAAATGATCCACAGCTTGGTTGAGCACTGTAGGCAGGCTTGTGTTTCATGAAGCCAACTGCAATCCCAGCTGCTGTCCCACACCTCTATGGTCAGACAACAAATTAGAAACATCCTCCAAGCTTCATGGCTAGCATAGTGATTTGTTTCCTTGTGGAGTGCTGGAGTTTGGGGGTATGTATAAGGAAGTAGCTTGCATTTTAGTGAAGCCTTTTGAGGCTTTTAAAGCACACATTCTTTTGACAGTCAGCAGCTGCCTGATTGTCTTATAGTCAGTCTTTGAGAAACTGGACTTAACTGAATTTAGCAGGAATCAGAGTTGGGGAGAGGGACATGTTTAAAAAATCAGATTCCAGTTTAGAAATCCATTTAACTATGTTGTAGCTTATGAATTCAAAAATATTTGAGCTGGGAGAGACAGCTCAGAGGTGGAGCATGCTTACTGTTCTAGATGATACTTGGTTCCCAGCGCCCATGTCAGGCAGCTCACTTGTAATCACCTGTAATTCCAACTCTAGGGGTTTTGACATCCTCTCCTGGCCTCCAGGGGCAAGAAGTGTACACACACACACACACACACACACACACACACACACACACACACACTTTTAAAATAAATCTTTTGGCTGTGAATCTCTGCATCTGCTTGTAACAGTTACTGGATGAAGGCTCTATGGTGACAGTTAGGGTATTCACCAATCTCATTACCGGGGTAAGCCAGCTCAGGCACCCTCTCCATTATTGCTAATAGTCTAATCTGGGGTCATCCTTGTGGATTCCTGGGAACTTCCTGAGCACCAGACTTCTCCCTATCCCTATGATGTCTCCCTCTATCAAGATATCTCTTCCATTGCTCTCCCACTCCATCCCTCCCCCAGCTCAACCATCCCATTCCCTTATGTTTTCATCTCCCATCCCTTACCCTATATTGCCTCTCTCACCCCTACTCAGGAGACCTCACCTATTTCCCCTTCCCAGGATGATCATGTGTCCTTCTTAGGGTCTTCCTTGTTAGCTAGCTTCTCTGGAGCTATGGGTTGTATTCTGGTTATCCTTTGTTTTACATCTAGTATCCACTTATGAGTAAGTACATACCTTGTCTGTCTTTCTGAGTCGGGGTTACCTCACTCAGAATGATAATTGAGTCTAGTTGAAGAGAGGGAAGAGGGATTCTATGAGCAAGGGGCATCAAGATCATGATGGGGAAACCTACAGAGACAACTGAGCCAAGCTAGTGGGAACTCATGAACTTTAGACCAACAGCTGTGGAGCCTGCATGAGATTGGACTAGGCCCTCTGCATAATTGAGGCAGTTGTGTAGCTTGGCCTGCTTAAAGGGCCCCCTGGCAGTAGGATCAGGATCCATCCCCTGGTGCATGAGCTGGCTTTTTGGAGCCCATTACTTATGGTAGGACACCTTGCACAGCCTTGATTCAGGGGCTTGAACCTGCCTCAACTGAATGTACCAGGCTTTGCTGACTCCCCATGGGAGGCCTTACCTTTTCAGAGGAGGGAATAAGAACTGGGCTGGGGGGAAGACTGGGGGGGGGGGTAAGTGGAAGGAAGGAAGAGATGGGGACCTGTGGTTGGTATGTAAAATGAATAAAAAATTTCTTACTAAAGAAAAAATAAAATAAAACATAGAAAAATTAATCTTTTCATGTCAAAATATTCAGACTGGCTCCTCCTATACATATAGCCAGATTTTGCACCTGTTTTTGAGCAAAATTTACCAAGTGTTTTATTTCCTCCTTTCTCTCTCCAGCTCCAGTATCTGAGGCTGAAGTTTAGAACATCCTTTCTCATTCTCCAGTCCTTCAGTGTTGATGGGGATTGCAGAGGCATCCAGCTTCATGCACTGACCAGCCACCAGACTCTTATTCTCTTCATTGTTGGACTACCCAACCAGTACTGCATAAGCCTATACAATAAATCCTGTTGTTGTTGTTGTTGTTGTGTGTGTATAATCATCCTGTCATTGTGAATTAAATCATGTGATCTCTACTGGAAGTCCAAAGAATGACACTTGGAAATTTTCTTCTCACCTTGGTCACATGATTTAATTCACAATAACAGAATGATTAGGCAGGTGGTGGTGGCACACACCTTTAATCCCAGCCCTCAGGAGGCAGAGGCAGGTGGATCACTGTGAGTTCAAGGTCAGTCTAGTCTACAGAGCGAGTTCCAGGATGACCAGGGCTACACAGAGAAACCCTGTCTCAAAAAACCAAAACAAACAAACAAAAGGAAAGAAACTTTATTGAAATGCCAGCCTGCAATAACAATCATTCTATACTGAGTAATCCTTCCTTCTGTGCTCTATAACTGTAGCAACAAAAGTACATATTTAAAACAAGACTTTAAACTTGGGTATTTGATTCTGCTCCTGGGTCCTTCCCACTGTCTCTTCCCTCAGTGTTGTCTCATCCTAGTTTAGGATTCCATAGGGCAAGAGTGCTTTCTCTTTCAACCTGTTTGTTATTGGGCAGCACTTTCTGCTCTGACTTACATAACAACTATACAAGCAAAAAGCGGTGTTTTTAGCGCACTGAAACACGTGGTGGTTCTGAAGTGCAATTGGACAACAAACATCAACCTTTTGCCATCCCCTTGCCCTTAGCAATTTCTAGAAAATTTGCCAAACCCTCTCTCTTAGAATTTTCTAGAAATGTATCTTGCATGTGCACAGATAACTAAACCTAGTAAAAGATTTCGCAAGAGAGAAAAGAAAAATCATAAAACCACCTAAATCTCCAACTCTGCCTAATTAACTGTATGCCTACATAAGGGAGACATTCAAAACTGATCTGAAGGAATACTGTTTGATAATACAAGAAAATATTTAGCACGTGAGAACAATCAAACATATATAATGTGAGTCCAGTGGATAAATGTGCATATGGAAAGACTTGCATACCAAGAGGCTTTTGTGTAATCTTTCTTTGCTGTTACCTATGTTTTAAATAAATACATAAATGACTTTTTTTTTTTTTGTTTTTGTTTTTGTTTTTCGAGACAGGGTTTCTCTGACATAAATGACTTTTAAAATAAGGCATTTTCATTTTTTATTTTATGTGTATGGATGTTTTGTCTGCATGTATATCTGCGTACCACATGTGTGCCTGATGCCAACAGAGGCCACAAGAGGATACTGGGTACCCTAGAAGTAGAGTCACAAGCAGTTGTAAGCTGCTATGTGAGTGCTGGGAATTGAACCCAGATCTTTTAGAAGAGCAGCCAGTGCTTTTAACCACTGACCCATCTCTCCGGCCCAGAACTTAAAAAAACAAAAAGTGTTGCTCCACAACCACTGCCTCTTACTACTGAGTAAATTATTTTTAATGGCCTTCGTGTCTCATTACGGAGACTGACAGGAAGAAAGCTCATCAAATATGAGCATGACAAGTGTTTGAGAGAGACAGCAGACACACAGGCTGTTAACTAATGATGATCAGAATCAAACCAAACCAAGCCAGTGACAAAGAGGCTGGGAAACCCTGTCCGCACAGAGCCAGAAGGGGACACTTAGCTTCAAAGCTCCCTGACCGAGAGATCATCTTGCCAAAGCCAGACAACATTAAGAGAAATGACATTAATTGCATTTTTTAAAAGATCATGAACAAGGGCTAGCTCAGTGACAGCGGGCTTGCCTGTTGTGTGCAGGCCTCCGGATTTGATCCCCAGAACTGCAAAAACCAAGCATTTGAAAACAGAAAGGGAAAAAAGAAGAAGGAAAGAAAGAAAAGGAGTGAAAGAGAGACACGACCAAACTAGAATACGTCCTAGGAAAAGGGTCCAGGAAGACCCAGAGACAGATAGAAGCTGGGACCATGATACAGAAAGTACATGGTGTGTGGGGAGGAGATAGAAGGCTGTGCCGAGTTATCTTTAAACACCTAAAGGACAGTCATTCAGAAGACACCTATTTAAAGTGCAGCGCTAGATCGGTAGAAATCTCAAAAAGACTAATTTTTGTTTAAAACAAGGTGAATTTTTTAAAAAATTAAAACTACCCAACAGTACAACAGGCTGCCTTATAATGCAGCAAGACCCCCATTGCTGAAGACGTTTGAGCAAGAATGAGGAACTATCAAAATATCCTGTAATGGAATTTCTATTACCTGTGGGAAATTAAACTTCAAAATATTTCCTTCTGGTTCAAAATTATTATGATTCTAGAATGGACAGCTTCCTTGGGGATAGCTACAAGTCCCCCACACACACTTCTTTCCCAAACTCCCTTAATAAGAGATTAACTATGTTGGTTGTGTCTTCTTTTGAAATTAAGAAAACACTAAAGATGAAACCGTACTATAAGTTGGTATCATGTTATCAGTTACAATTGCCTCTGTGTGAATGAGTCGATATGACGTTTCCCAAGAGTAGGCTTGCACGATGGTTGACAATAGGGATAACATGGCCCTCAACTATGAAAGCAGCTTTGGAGTAGCCACAGAAAGAGAGTGAAAGGATGCTCCAAGGATCAAGTTCACAATCTTGTGCATCAACAAACCAACCTGCTTCTTGGAGCTCTGGGTTAATTTCCACCCCACGGTCCGGTTCGTGTGCCAATTACTCTCACTATGTCTTTAATCCAGGGGTGGTTAATGAGCACCAGACCAAGGCTCTCTCCAAATCCATGAGAGAATGCCCACTCCACAATTGCCAGCCAGCTGTGATGCTGAAATTAACTTGCTCAGCTGGTCCTCCAGATAAAGCCATTTAAAGAGCGCAATGTACCATAGAAAGCAATTTGTTTCCTTAAGATTTAGTACCCCACGTGAAGATTGATTTTGATTTGAAAGACGGGAGCCACCACAAGGTGAATAATTTTAAGTTTAACGTATTCCTCCTCTCAAGGAGCCAAATGCATTAAAATTAGGTGCAAAGTGCTTCTAATTTGTCAATCACTCCTTGGATAATTCTGTTCCTGTATTATGAGGGAAATTGCCCAAGAGACCTGGCTTTTGGCTCCTTTCATCTCCACTATTCTTTCAACTTGATCATGGATACGGTATGCAAATGTGACTTTACTGCCAGAGGTGGGTAGGAAAAGATCCAAGACAAAAACATCTACAACCCTACATTAAACCTGCCAGGAGGTCAGAGGTACAACAGGCCTCTTCATAACTACCACATGTCAGAATGTAGGACAGAACACTGGATCAAACAGCTGCGGTGGAAGGCATTCTTCCACTCATCCTGGGTCAGCCCGCCAGGCCTGGCTTTCCTTCTATCCATGGATACAGACGTACTCAGCATGGGCCTGCTCTATATCACAAGTATAGATGGGCATCAGGAGACCCAGGCACTGCAAGGGTGCAGATATCACAGAGACAAGAAAATGCCCCCCAAGAGACAAGTGCTGGGGGAGTTCAGCTCGGGACATTGAGACTACAGTTCCACTCTAAGAGGCTACCTCTGGAGGAGGAAATGAGCTTGAAGATTGGAAGTGAACAGCCTCCCTGTGACTTGGCATTTGTTAGGTACTTAGGGGCATGCCAGGCACCACAATAATCTCCTTCCAGGCGTTTTCTCCTTCAGTCCTTACAACAATCCTGCCCATGTGCTGTTACAAGGTCAGCACTACCATCTCTCTCACTTTCCAGATGAGGGGTAGGAGCCCTGGGAAGTTAATCCAGAGAAGGCAACAGCTTTTAAGTGAAAGAGTTAGAATTCCAATCCAGTAAAATTGACACAAACTCTTTGTAAATGTCTTGCCTTCCAAAAGGCACAGGAGGCCAGGGAGCTCGCAGCTGGAGGACAGGGAAGTGGTTACAAGTGGGTGGTTCTGCCAGCAGGCCTACAGATAGGGTTATTCTTGGAGCAGTGAGATAATACTTCAAAAGGCTTGCACAGACCCAAAGTCTAACAAATACTCAGTGAATTTTACAAATGATCAAGATGACCATGATGGCGGTGGTAATAAATACTCATGGGGAAGGGGAGGTAGAAAGGAATGGCCACTTCAGTGACTCGTGTCGAGGGCCTTTTGGGGTATACATAGTCTAGACACTACCTTGAAGGCAGCAAGGATTCACTCTAGGTAGGAAAGCAGCATGTGTAAGGTTTGAATGGGGAAATGTGGGCGTATGACAGGCAGAGGGCAGAGGCAGAAGGAACTTGGAGGCTGTGCCCTGCTTAAGGGAGAAACACTAGATCCAGATG
Source organism: Peromyscus maniculatus bairdii (assembly GCF_049852395.1). NCBI lineage: Eukaryota > Metazoa > Chordata > Mammalia > Rodentia > Cricetidae > Peromyscus > Peromyscus maniculatus. Next base: position 146,246,097 of record NC_134855.1, read on the forward strand.
GCAGGAGCAGTGTGCAGGGAAGACAAGAGTAGAATATTCTGAAAGGAAGGCAACCTTGGGGAGAGATGATGTGATAAAAAGGGGGACTAGGAAGGTGGCTCAGCGGGTGGAATACTGCAAGCATGAGGCCCTGAGTTCAGATTCCCCAGTCCCCATGTACAAGCCTGACCACACACATTCCTTTAACACCAGCAGTGGAGGCAGAAGAATGGAGATAGGAGGACCTGTAGCCAGAGTTTTCCTGCCTTGCCCACAGACAGGACAAATCTTTGTCACCCACCAGTCCCTCAGCCACTCAGACCCAACCAAGTAAACACAGGGACTTATATTGCTTACAAACTGTATGGCCGTGGCATGCTTCTTGCTAATTGTTCTTATAGCTTAAATTAATCCATTTCCATAAATCTATACCTTGCCACGTGGCTTGTGGCTCACCGGCATCTTCACATGCTTCTTGTCCTGGCGGTGGCTGGCAGTGACTCCTTCTGCCTTCCTGTTCTTTCTTTTCTCCTCTCTGTTAGTCCTGCCTATACTTCCTGCCTAGCCACTGGCCAATCAGTGTTTTATTTATTGACCAATCAGAGCAACATATTTGCCATACAGAACATCCCACAGCAAGGACCACTGGGGCTTGTTGGCTGCCAGCCTCGTGGGGGAAAACACACAAACTCCAGGTTCAGTAAGACGCCCTGTCTCAAGAGAATAAGACAGAGAATACAGAAGAAAACACTCCATAATTTTATCTGGTCTCCATGTACATGGGCAAATGTGTGCACACACATATTCATACTATACCCACATACATATACACATGCCACACAGACTAATAATAATTACTATTATTATAAATAGAAATATTATTGTTATTAAACAAAAATAAGTGATCAAGACCCAAAATGAGAGGGTATTTTTTTTTCCTGCTTGGGTAATTGGGTAAATGGTAATACCATTCCCAGCACAGGTTATGTGAAGAAGGAAGGAATGTATTCCATTGCAGGATGGAAGTGATTATGAGATGTGTATGGGGGAACGCCCAACAGATCTTTAGAAATTTATCTAGTTCATCTGGTTAAAGTGGAGGAAAATGGAAGTATCTACCCTTACATGATTCTGGTAACTATCCATGATACTTCATACTCCAGCTCACACAGCATGAAGAGGTTCTAACACAGTTTGGTCCCATTTTCTGTGATCAAGGAATTGATCTGCTTAGATTGACTCATGGGGCATGCTACAGCCCAGCCTTCTGTCAGTTACTTGATCTATACTTCATCTCCTAGCTATAGGCTTTGGTTTCTCCCCATCTAACATTCAGATTCTCTTTGGTCTCTCACTTGAAGCCACCTGCCTTAAACCACCCCCAGCCAAGAAGCCCTTTACCCTTCCAGACCAATGCCAACCCCCTGTCTTCAACTAGTATTCCAAGAGGGAGATGGGTAGGAATGGATTGGGATGGGGTGGGTAGAGCCGGAGGCCACCCAGGTCTGAAACCAGCAAGTCCCAGACCACTCACCATGCTGAAGCATGGTCCAACAGCAGAGCTGTGTGAGGCTAATCTCTGCAGGACCCTGGCCCAAGCTGAGTATTATTCCTACTGGACTCCGTTTCAAAAATTGCAAGGTCCTGGAAGGAAGATATGTTCAGAACTCACAGGGATGTGTGCTGCTTGCTCGACTTGCTGTGGCTGCTGGAAAGAAGACAAGCTAGAATGACATAAAGCACAACCCTCCCCCATCTCTTCTCTGCCCTAATCATGGCACTTCAGGATCTCAGGTGTCCTTCCACCTTTTTCCTGTCCATATCCCAGGACCTCTCGTATCTTACACTGAGCCTGGCATGTGGAAACAAAGCTAGCATATTGGCTGTCACTTACTGAGGACCCACTATACCAGACACAAGACTGTTGCAGGATATTTGATCACACTGTGAACTCCGAGATTGCATTATTTACTGGAAAAAACTGTTTTTAGTCATGATGTAGCTCAGCCCTAGTGCACACCTTTAACCCAAGAGCTTTCTGCTTGAATATTGTAAACAAGACTAAATAAAGTCAACCATATGTCAAGAGGCAGAACAAGCAACCAGCTAACAGGAAGTGAGCATGGGATTATTTTAAAAAAAAAAAAAATTGAGAGTAAGAAGGAGTCAGCAAGACAGACAGATGCACAGGAAGTAGAAGAGAGTGACTTTCGGTAAAGAGTTTTGGTTTTTGAGATGGTGGAAAGGGAAGGTAGAGGGCTTCTGGGACATCAGCTGAGGAGGAAGTTCCGCTGGGTACTTTCTCTGCCTCTCTGAGTTACCAGGCTTTTGCCCAGCATCTGTCTCCAGAGTCTTTATTGGTAAAATTGAACAACTGAGATTTTGTTAAAAACAACATCCAGACTAAGCATTCTACTCCCTACCACAGTGTCCAGATCAAGCCAAAGTCCACTACCTAGGCAGCATTACCTCCTCTACAAAACAACTTGTAATGTCTCTTACATAGTAAGTTTATGTTGCTGAGCAGAGAAAATTTGTTGGGGTGAGAGGAAGGAAAGGAGAAAGTCAAGGTAGACTGGGCATGTTTCAAAGTCCCTGTGGTTAGGGGAATTGAGATCAGAACACAAGGGAGAGATTTCTACTGTGAAAGTCTGAGCACAGTCTTGGGCCATCTTCAAGGCTCAAGCAGCCCAGAAATAAGAGGTTTGCCCTCTCTTTCCTCCCCAGGGGAAGGCAGAAGTCCTGCTTTGCAGTTTCAATACAGAGACAAAGATCTAGCATAACATTTTGGCTTCAGGATATAGATAAATCTATCTCACACCACTCAGGAAACTCTCTCCAAACTAGATAGTTTCCATAGTGCAAGAAGGTGCTGTGTAGACTGCTAGAAGAAGAAAAGACATCAATGGTCTTATCCTTTTCTGGAAGCTGCATTTCTACAATACTAACCTGCCAGGTAAGACCTGCCCACAGATGCAGCAGGGGCATCATGACTGTTATGGTGTAGCCATTTCTGAGAGGATTTGAGACTTACTCTGCAGGAGAGAACTTAATGCCTGGTTGTAGTCAGACACTTTTCTCTGTCCCTCCCTGGTCCCACAGTCCCATAGTTACTTTTAAAATAATCACTCACTCAGAGGCTTAATATTAATTACAAACTGTTAGGTCTATGGCTCAGGCTTATTGCTAGCTAGCTCTGACATCTTAAATTAACCCATTTCTATTATTCTATGTATTACCATGTGTCTTGTGGCTTTACCTGAGTTCCATTACATCTTATTTCTCAGGTGGCAGCTCACAACATCTCCCTGAATCTGCCTTTCTTCTCCCTGTATCTTTCTTGGATTTCCTGCCTGGCTATAACATATCTTACCATAGGCCAGAGCAGCTTCTTTATTAACCAATAGTAGCAACACATATTCACAGCATATAGAAAGACCATCCCACAGCACTTTCCCTCTTCTGTCTAATCAAAAAGGAAGTTTTTTAACTTTAACATAGTAAAATTATATATAACAAAACAGTTTTAAGCAAGAATTACAGTTACAATATCTACTCTATTTGTATTTGGCAAAATTAAATAAAATACTCTATCATCTATCCAATTTTTGTGAGTCTAAAGTTTCATATCTAATTTACCTTTTACCATAACCAAGGAAAACTATAATTAAAACTATCTAGTCTTCAACTCCATCAAAGACCCCAGAAGGATATAATATCATCTGTGTAAGCAGGAAGTGCATTACAAGCAACTTCCATAATTTTACAAATGACAATGACATCTGGCTCTCTGGACAGTCATCCAAAGTTCCTCTGTAACATTGAGGCATCTATCTTCATCCTACAGGCCTGGAGTCTCTGCCATACTTTTTAGTGAAGCAGGAAATTGGAAGGACAGTTTCATCTATTTTAGCAAAGTTCATCAGTCACTTTTCTCTGTGTCCTGCAGAATGTCTGGCAGTTTCTTCTGTGAGGCAGGAACCTGAAGGACCATCCTGCCTTGTCTTGGCAAAGCTCAGTGGTCATCTTCCTATGGGTCCTGCATATCCAGTTTATACAACATATTGTCAAGCAAGAGCAAGAGCAGTTTCTTGCCCAAATGGCTAGCCTTTTCCACCTTGTAAGCAAACACCATAACAAGTTTCTTTGATGCCCATCATCCTCTTTGAAGTAATTGGTGCTGCCAGGAGCAGACATGTCTCACTGTCCAGAAAAGTCTAAGTTCTTAAAACATTTTAAATGCCATATTCTGTAGGTCTTTGAAGTGTTGGAAGATTATCTAATTGAAATATATCTTTATATACCTAAAAACTTAACTAACATGACTATAAGTTTGATTATCATAGATGACTATTAATCTATATTTCTTAATGATATATTACAATTTTAAACGAGTTACATAAACATAATACCTTAAACAAGAGTAGAAATATACATAAAGTATAACAAAATTGACCTTAAATTTGGATTAATAAACAAAATCCATATCAATGTAAAGTATTTTGAGATTAACAGTTGATTTTGTGGATCAAAGTAGATTCAGTAATCTTTTTTATCATTTCTATATCATATCCCCCTTTTTTCTTTAAAAAAAGATTGACTTTTATCATTAACCATTTATAACCAACCCCCTTTAAATTAAAACAAACATTCATAAACAATATTTTGGGAGCTTGGGTGTAGTTTTCCATACTACTCTCTGCTGATTGGGGGTGCTGCTAATCTTATGGGGATCCTGAGAAAATTTTAGAGAATGGTCAAGTTCTGGGAAGATCAGCTATAACCTTTGTTCATAGATACCATCTGTCAAGGTTCAGGAAGTCTCACTTGATCAAATCTGATCCACCTTAGCCTGGAACAAATCCACAGCCTCTTGCTTCCTATGGAAACAAAAGCAGAGCCTCCTTTCCAAAGCAATATATCCTTAGACTCAAATTTTGAAGTCAAGATTATATATATATATATATATATATATATATATATATATATATATATATATAGTGATACCTCAGTAAACCCCCCCACTCTATCCCCTACGGGCAAAGAGAAGCTTAAACCAGGATTCCTAAGTGTAGATAAGAACTTAGACCCCTTTTCCCCAGGTGGCTGTATCTGCTACAGGGACTTTGGAAAACACAGTCAGGATATTCGACCAAAAGACTAAAAAGGGAGGCAGGTTAAAATAAATTATATGGTCTGTGCCTTTAAGAACTAGCCTCACAAAGAAAGGGGAGCACTCCTTCCAACCTCCCTGCTGTGAGTGAGAGATTTGGAAGAGCCTCCCTGGAGGCTTGTAAACTTAGAAAACACCTGTATTCTGTACCTAAAGTCTCCAGTGGTGACTTTGAAAACACCTGCATTCTGTACCTAAAGTCTCCAGTGGTGGCTTTGGGGATGTGATCTAGGTACAACAAGACCCTCACTCTATTGTCTCAAAAAGGGGGCCTTAGACAAAGATATCTCAATATAGATAGACCCAGGCCAGTTTCAAGTCCCCAGAAATGATGGCGCCAGCCCCAGGAACAAAAGAACAAAGTCAGGATGTCTGATGGTAACCAATTAACCACAAGATGCCCCTCTCCGGAGATAACATGACCAGACCCCGGAGAGGAGTTGTAAAACTCCTGACAGGGCAAACAGATAAGCTAAAATAAGATAAAGTCCAGGCCTGGGAAAAACTGGACCAATCAAGGATGGACCCATACTAGCCCCCTCCCCTCTAAGAAATTTTATGGGTTTTGCCTATAAAAACTAACTTCCCCAAGAAAGAGTAACTCTTCTCTGCCTCACTTGAGAGGGCTTGAGTTGAGTTCCCTGTCATGACTTGAAACAGATAAACCTTGCTTTTGCATTCTGGTATGCTCGTCCTTGGTGGTCTCTCTGGGGGTTACTAACGAGGACTATGGGGGTCCAGCCCCTCGATAGTCCCCTCCCAGGGTCCGCAGAAGGCTCTATCAACCAGCAGAGAATCTTTAGGGTCGGTAAATCAGTCTACGCACTCAGAGTTCTTTGATCCATTCGCTTTAATTCCTCTGGCATAACATCCTTTATACACAGCTTCAGTTCTGTTCTCATGTCTAGCTCCTTTCTTGCCTGATTTCTCTCTATATTTATCTACTGTCCCCTCTATGTTCTATCTTAATTCCTTCATATAGTTCTGCCCCTTCTAGGTTCTCATCCATCTTGTTCCTTCCCATATCATCTCCTCTCCCGTCTCCTTCTCTCTCATCTGGCTCTTCCTCATCTTCCATCTCGTTCCTGTCGTACTCTCCTGTAGCCCTTCAATCTACTTCTTCCCCATCTCAGTTTGTTCCTCTCAAGTTCTTACCCATCTCGTTCTTCCATTCTCTTCTCTCTTCTCTCCCCCACCTGCCCTGGGAGTTCTGATATATATACACTTACAAGCAGTATTTCCTTAGCAGTGCAAAGCCAGGCTTCCAGGGTCAAATGGAGGGGTGATAAGAATAATTACAGGGAGACTTGAACTGGGAGTTCTGGCTGAGCATAGCTGTTAGCACAGAAGGTTATCTTAAAAATTCCTAGAAGTGGTTAGGTAAGTAGTTAGAAGTCTATAAAGTTAGTAAGGCTGTAAGAAAGGAGGGCCTAAGCTAAATTGTGTAAAACTATTACTTAGTGTCCACCTGGCCTAGGCGGCGTCCTCTAGTGAATTTACTGTAAGTCAGGAGACTTGTACGTGGGCTGCTATCACTTGTTAGTCCTTGGAAGTTGGGCGCCCCCCTGGGTGGTGTCTCCTTGTGGAATTTAAGTCAGGAGACTTTCAGGTGGGCTGTTATCATTGTTAGTCTTTGGCAGTTGGGCGTCCACCTGGGTGGTGTTTCCTGTAGTCCTTGAAAGTGGCTAAGGGATATAACTGGTTCCAGAGAAAGCCTTTCCTGAGGCTGTTCTCCAAATACCTGGAATGTGTATGTCCAGAGAGTGATCAGTCTACACTGTTAGTCCTTCTTAGGGGAAAGTCAATTGGGAAAACTATGAAGGCACACATGATTTTCATAACAGAATACAGCTGATATATAACAAGCCAAGTAACACCAAAAACTCCTTGGGATTTGGCTTCCTCTGGAGGAATTCCCTGATCCCTCCAGGTAGTGACTTTGCCATAACCAGCTGAGTTCTTATGATATATTTCTGCGGCCCGCAAGAGGTTACAATCTGGGCACAACAATATCAACATATATATATATATATATATATATATATATGTTTAACTTAGTAGCCCCCACAATCAAATGTCTCTCTATAGTTAAAAAATTCCAGAGACAGCACAATAATATGCAGTATTCAGACTCTCTGTGTATTTTCCACCTTTACATGAATTTTTTTTTTTATTATTCTATTTCTTTTTTAAGGACTTTCTCTACCCTTTTCCTTTTTGTCACAAGCAAACATATATTTTTAAATACATTGTAAACCATTTAGAGGTATTTTCCATCTGAATCTGTTTTATTGTGTATCTTTAATCTTTTTCTGACCAGGAGAGTTTTTAAATTGCTAAGCTGCTGGCTAGGACTGAAGTGTGGCTTTGGCTGCTGGCTCTGCCAACTTGGCTTTTCAACATGGTGCAGGTACTAATGAGTCATGCTTACCTTCCCAATTCTGGGAAGCACTATTAAGTGGCATGTAGCTGTGTTTTTAAGCCAACAGCTGTGTTCTCAATCCCATGGTCAGTGACTGGGAGAAACCTCCTTTACTGTGGGCCATGGGAGAAACTGCAGAAATCTGCCATGCTGCTTAGCTCATGGTGGCTGGCAGACAGCTCCATGTCACAGGCAGCTATTGGGAGACACATCTCTGCACTGCTGCTGGCACGAGACTGTGAGACTAGGAAGCCCAGTGTGGCTCCATTTCTGTGCATTCAGAATCTTTTTTAAGCCTTCTCAGGTCTATGTGGATCAATGCCCAATGGTGGGCACCACCTGGTAGTGTTATTCTGGTTAAAATATCGTGGCTGGAGAGGTCATGGGCCTAGGCTAAGACCTGCTATTGTTATTTTGCTAAATAGTCATAGTCATGTTGCCTCCCAAATATTTATGTTCATACCCATATAGGCTACTCTCAGCCTTGGTCAAAGAAGCTTTTTTTTTTTTTTTTTTTTTTTTTTTTTTTTTTTTGTAGTAGGCAACAATCAGTGCAAATATGTGTACCTAGTCAAAGTCCTGAGACTAACAGAATGGGTGTTTAGGCTTAACTTGGACATCTTTATCAAATTCCCACCATTACCAGGGCTCAGAGAACATCAAGTAAGAGCAAGCAGAAAGAATGCAAGAGTCTGAGGATGGAGAGAGCTCTGTGAAATGCCGTCTGCTGCACATTGCCTTGCTATCACATTCATGATCTCATAGTGGCTATGGTTACAGGCACAAGACCTGTATAATATCAAGCCAGACAAAATCCAGGCAGAGACGGGAAGTTTTCTCCACTCTTACTGATGAGATACCGACTGATGATAGCTCCCAAGGGAGGGACACTCATTCTTTTTTGAAGGTATGGCCACTGGTAGGTTTCCTACTCTCTGGTGAGTGGCCGCACATCTCTGCACTCATAGGAAGCACTAGTCAGATTAATTGAAGACAGGAAGTTAGTAGGAGGTGTGTTTAGAAAGATATGAGGGGAAGTTTGAAAAGGGGGAAAATAAGGAAATATGATTATATTTTACTAAATACTTGTATAAACTTTTCAAGAATAAAGAAAAATTTTTTTAATGATCTCATATGTACAGCCCCAAGAACCACACTGACCATGTCTAATTTGTGGAAGAATATTATCATATTTCTGTTGTGAATTCCTATGAAGATTGCAGAAGGACTGGCTTCTTGCAACAGACAAGGTATGAACGTGTCTATTATGTTCACTATGCTATGTTAGTTTAGTGAACTTGGGAATGTGGCTACAAGTGCAGTCAGCATCCAATAAATAAAGGATAAATGGACTCCATTTTACACTTGATATTTAGACTTTTTGACTGTGGTTGTGGATCCTTTGAGAGAAGTAAAGGTTCCAATCTTGTAAACATTTAAACAGAGAAAGACGAGCAAAGAAAGCTGATAGCAAATAGGTGGACCACTGATGTGCTGCTGCAATTCTGTAAATGTGACTGTCTGTGACTTGCCCGAGATTACAAGGTTAGAAAATGGCAGACTTGGAATTAGGACCAACATCCCCAGTAGCTATGCTAGTTCCATAGTGCCTTGGCAACAGGGGACAGACCCCTGCCAGGATGCAGGCACTCCAGAAGAAGAAGCAATTCTTCACAGCTAGCCCTCTGCAACAGGTAAGGCTTGCTTCTTGCTCTACACTACTGATAACTAGTCCACCCCACACACTTGAATTATTACTATTAATTCGGAGCTTCAGGGAAACCACCGTTTTCTATGCCAGAAATACTGCAAATCATTACAAGCTGATGAAGGGATGGACACTGATCAGAGGTAGCTGGCTAATAAGCCATTCCTTACTCCCATGTCACATGAAAAGCAAGAACAAACCATGAAGAATAAGATACTTGGGCACACACACCAGCCCCACAGACTGCTAGGTTAGCTCCCAGGTGGGACTGGCAAGTGCTTTGTTAGAAGCAACTGAAATGCTGATACAACTGTTTCTGAAACAAAAGACCTGCCTGGCATTGCCTACCCAAGACCAAGACAGCAGTCCCCCACCCTTTATAGCCAGTCACAGGTATCGCTGAATAACTCTTGAGTGTGTATAGTAATGAACTGTTGCTGAGACCATCTTCCCAGCTCTCTGTTCCAACAGTGGCTTAGCGGGAAGAGATCTGATCATTCCTGGCAGGTCTGCACTCTAAGTAAGGCATGAAATAACAAGTAAGTACATTTGCAGCAAAGACTCCCAAGTGGCTTTGCTTTTGTTGATAATGCTCAGTCAAGTCCCTTGGTAAAAATCTCTTCTCCTTACAACCACTCAGGAAATAACACCTTTAAAATCAGGAAAGCTCATCAGAGCAAAAGTTAGAGGGGACATGAGAGGGGATCTCTACTCCACACTACTTGAAATAATGCCCATCAACCAGAGAGCAGTTGTGCAAAAAGCCCTAAAGAGAAGTTTATAAACATGCAGATGAACATCCACCCAGCAATGACTTATGTGTCAGGGACCAGTCTGGAAGGGTCCTAGAACAACAGAGGTAGAAGCAGACATAAACGAAACAGCTAGCTGGTTCAGAGACCCTTCACAAAGAAACCAAATGTCCCTGGGGGTCTGTGCAAGCTGGGGAGATTGCTAAGGAATGAGGTTGGAATGGGCAGACTTCCAAACACAGACAATATGTGTGGTCAACTATAATCAAACAGGATGTATGTGAAGTTCTGAGCATAATGGACCAGGGGCCTCATCACTGACAAGAGACACCCAGATCCAACAGGGAATTATAATGTAGAGGAGAAACTAGGGCAGATATCCAGGGCCAGGGACACAGGAAGACCAGGGCTCAGGATGCGACTAAAGTAAATAATTAATATGTTTAATGGGACAATATCTTTTTCAATTTACATTAAGACAAAAGACACAAATCTTCAAGGGCAATGGACTTTTACTCTAGAACACTTATGTACACACACTCAAGTCAATGCACAGTGTGTTTCTAAGTGTAGTGCTGTCCCAACTTCATTTCTGTTGCTGTGATGAATTACCCTGAAAAAAAGCAGAGAAGAAGGGCTTATTTGGCTTACAGCTCCAGGTTACAGCCCATCACTGGAGGAAAATTAGGACAAGAACTTCAAACAACTAATTGCATTATATCCAAAGTCAAGAGAAGAAAGAAAGAGCCTTGCTTGCTCGCTTGCTCACTTGCTCGCTTGCTTGCTTGCTTGCCTGTGTTCAACCCAGTCTATCCACTCTTATATAGCTCAGGATCCCCTGCCTTGGGGATGATGTCACTCACTGTGAGCCGGATCGTCCCCTATCAATTAACTTACAGACAATCCCCCACATACATGCCCACAGGCCAAGCTGATGCAGACAGTTCTTCATCAAGGCTCTCTTCTAGTTATATCAGGTTGACAGTTGGAGCTAACCAGCACCAGCACCTTTTCTCAGGCTTCCCACCTTCCTTCACAATCACAGGGAACCACAATACAGACTCCCACCGTTGACTCCTCTTCACTGCTTATTTTTAAACTTCACAGAAATGTAATCACTTGCTATTTATATAGTCTCCTGAGCCTGACTTTTTAATTTACTTCCTTTTATTGTGTGTGCCAAGTGTGTGTTCATATGCATGTGTGTGAATGTGGGCATGCACATGCCACAGGACCTGTCTGGAGGTCGGAGAACAACCTCACATATTGGTCCTTATCTTTCAACCTTGTTTCAGACATGGTCCCCCGCTTCACTGCTGCTTACACCAGGCTAGCTAGCCTATGAGCTACTGGATATGCTCCTGTCTCCACCTTCCATTTTATGTAGGTGTGTTTGGATTATAGAGACTTGCCTTACTGCGTCCAGCTTTTCGTTGAGTTCTGGGAATCTGACCTCAGGACGTGAAGCTTGTGTAGCAAGCACTTCTACCCAGTGAGCCCCATCCCCAGCACCTTGGACCTTATTTCTTAAATTCAGTACACATTGGACACCCTTTTATCACATCTGTAAATATCACTATTCTATTTTTCTTTATAGCTGATTAAAATTCCATTGTGTACAGATGCCACACTTTCTCCATCCGTTCATTGGTGAGGTACATCTAGACTGATTCTATGTCCTGACTACTGTGAACATAACAGCAATAAACATGATGCACAAGGGACTGTGTGGTATGTTGTTGACTTAGACACCTTGGCCCCAGAGTGGTAGAGTGGTCATATATTAAGTTCTATTTTTATTTTTTGAGGCACCTCCACACTGATTTTCACAGTAATTGCACCCATTTTCATTCCCATAGCTGTGTTCTTTTTCCCCACATGCTCACCAGCATGCACGGTCATCGGTCTTCTTGGTGATCACCATTCTGACTCGATAGTGAGCAGTTAACATCAAAAAGCCCTCCATCTGCTTCTCTGGTGTTTGGGCTAGAACATAAAAGTTTTTGTTGTTTTGTTTTGTTTTGCTTTGTTTCCAAAGCCTTTTTGGTCTATGCCTGCTGTCATTTCTAGATCGCCAGGTTCTTTAGCTCCAACTATGGAGTGTCTAAGGCTAAAAGGAAACCCAAGGAACTTTCCAATGAGCCATTCCCCATGTTCCAAGGTCCCCAGCTTATCCACCACCATCTCTTCACTCTCCAGCCTTCCGATGTTAATATGTATATAAATATGAAATAGAGAGAAATACATATAAATTCATCTTCTCAATAGGAGGGGCCTGAGTTTGGTGGGATTTTTTTTCTTTTTAAAATTTTTATTTATTCATTTTTATGTGTATGAGTAATTTTGCCTATATGTATGTCTATGTACCACATGTGTGCCTGGTGCCCTTGGAGGTCAGAAAAGGGAATTGGATCCCCTGAGACTAGAGTTACAAATAGTTGTGAGCTCCCATGTGGGTGTTGGGAATCAAACCTGGGTCCTTTAGAAGAGCAGCTAGTGCTCTTAACCACTGAGCTATCCTTACAGCCATTTAGGTGGGGTTTTCCCTTAATTATTTCTTGTGGTTGGGTATGAGTGTGTATACACAATGTGTGTGTGAGGGTGGTTTTGCCTATGCCACAGCACCCATGTGACATACTTTGGGGGAGTTGCTTCTCTTCTACATGGGTTCAATAGATCAAGCTTTCATGGTAAGCACTTTGACCTACTGAACCAACTCACTGACCCTGCATTCAATTCTTAAGAAGTGTTACTGTTTTCCCAGACAGGAAAAAACAAGTTACAAGACTATCAGCCTTCTCCTTTCCCAGACCCTCAATTTTGAGAACTAAAGATCTTAGCAGCTCAGTGGGATGCCATCCACATGATGGGGAAGTTAAGACTGAGAGCCCTGTCTCACAGGTAGAGGCTGGGATAGATCTTGCTCTCCTGAGACTCAAAGTACGTGCTTGGCACTCATGTCCATTAACTACTCTCCCAACCCATAGGAGCCCCTGTCAAGGGTAGCCTCTCCATGAACTTGAACTTCAACCTGTTGCCCTAAGCCTCCACTCCCATCAGGTTTATAACCTTCCTTTTAAGGGCAGGCCTTTATTCTGGAACCTAGAGTTACCAGGTTTTTCCTGGACTAAATGGCAGGCACAGTCCTGGTTCATAGTCTGAACACAAACTCTGACTCCATTAATGTTTTGCTCTCAAGTCTTAAACCTGAATGGTGCCCACAGAACCTCAGGATGCTTGGACACCATCAATACATGTGTCTTGAACTCATCACATCTGCCTCATCCTTTCACTTACATCAGTCCAGTCTCTCCTAGACTCATCTGCTTTGAAGCACACACATCCAAACATCATCATTCATCCCCTAACACTTGGAATGGATACTTTTTCTTCTCTTAGTTTCCTAGTCTGTGAAATGGAACAAATGTGCTTTCCTCAGACATTTGTTAGAATGATTAATTGGTAGAACATATAGGCAGCCCTTACCAAGACACACATAAAGATTAAAATGTGTAACTTCACTAACAACCAGGATATACAAATTAATGAGCCAATGATATATCAACCTAGCAAATAACAGAACGGTTGTCATTATCGATTTTAGGAAAGGCTTTCTCCTACATTGTAGTAGAGATAGATGATAGTAAAGTGGTGTTTTATGAGAATTTGGTAGTATCTGCTAGAAAATGTATGTACAAGCTCATTGATCTAGTGATTTTAATTACAGGAATCTATCCTCCAAAAAAAATAATTGCACACGTGCAAAAAAAGGCTGACTGTACAAGATGCTGATTGCAGCATTGTTCAAAATAGTGAAAAAATAGAAAAAACCTAAATGGTTGTCAATAGAGACAGCTAAACAGACTGTGTTGTATTCATCTGACAGAGAAGCTATACAGCAATGAAAAGAATATGGGCAATCTGTGCACATGACCATAAATATATGCTCATGACCCTCTGGAAAGGAAAAATCAAGTCAAAGGTGGGATACTATTTATACTTTTAAGCCATAAAACAGAATTATACTTTCAACCTCTCCCCTCCACCCATCTCTCTCTCTCTCTCTCTCTCTCTCTCTCTCTCTCTCTCTCTCTCTCTCTCTCTCTCTCTCTCTCTCCACCTCATAGAAAAACTGAAAGGAATAAGTACCAGAGGTGAGGAGAAGGAGCCTGGGGTGAGGATTAGAGATTAGACTAAACCTGAACCTAATTTGTATCGTTTTATTTTTATCTGTTTTATTTTTTTAAGGGGAGTTTAGTGGTGTGATTCAAAATGAATAAATAGTTCCAATATTAGTTTCTAATTTGACAGATAGACCACAGTAACATGAGTTGTTAACAATTATAGAAAATTGGATGACAATTATACAAGAATTCTCTCTACTCTGTTTGCAACTTTTCTGTAAATCTAAAATTATTGCAAAATAAAAAGCGTTATTATAAAATGGTGAAGACAACTGAAATACAAAACAAGAAAGGATTTATTATTATTATTACTATTATTATTGGAATCTCAGTTTCTTTTCCTGTTGCTGTGATAAAATCCTTTGATTTGAACAACTTAAGGACCAAAGGACTCACAGTTCAAAGTGCAGTCCATCACTGCAGGGAAGTCAAGGCAGCATAAGCTTGCAGCAGCTGGTCATGTGACATCCACAGTCAAGAAAGGACAGGATGAATGCAGACTAATGTTAAGCTCACTTTCTCCGTTTATACAGTCCAGAAAGCCTGGCTTAGGGAATAGTCCCACCTAGAGTGGGAGGATCTTTCCACTTCAATTAATGGAGCCAAGATTGTCTCCCACAGGCATACAAAGTCCATCTCCCAGGTGATCCTAGATTCTGTTGACAGTTAACAATTAACTATCACAATAGAATTCATGTAGCTACAAAATATAAATCAGCTAAATTATAGTCTTCCATGTGTTGATCTCCAAAATATACAGACAGGAGAAATAAAGAACAATGCATGTGGTCCTAATTATGCACAAAAGAAAATAGAGCCTATGGATATGCCTAACATCTAAATGATTGTAAAACAGCAAGAAAGTCCGTATCATAAACCAAGCAGACTTGTAAAGGGTCACATAGTAAGCACTTTAGACTTGAGAACCACAAAGTACATGTCACAATGATTCATTTCTGCCGCTGTAGCATGAAAGCAGCCTCAGCACACAACTGACAGGATGTGACTAAAGTTCAAATAAAACTTTATTTATAGAAATAACCTCCAGGAGGCCTGGGGAGATGGCTCAGTGGGTTAAGCGGGAGGACCTGAGCTCAAAGGAGCCCGTGTAAAAGCTGGACTTGGTAGCATATATCTGTAACCCCAGTCCTCCTGCATAGACCCAGCTATCAGTGACAGAAGAATCCTTGCAAGCACCCTGCCAGGTCCCCAAGGGGCAGGCCAGGTATGCCTGAATGCCAACACCAGCTTGCCCGGCATATGCAGCAGCCAATAATGAAGTCCCTCTCAAATAAGGTAGAAGGAAAGGGCCAACATTCAGGGTTATCCTTGACTCCACATTCGTGCGGTGGCATGCATACATCCACCTAATAGGAACGCAGTAAGCTAGATCAAGCTGAATTGAAAAGTTAAAGACCAGATTTATTCTGAGCAAAGCAACTCCCAGGTAAGTCCTCTAGCCCCCGGGGACAGGAAAAAAATCGCGTGGCAGAACTAAAGGAGGGCGCTTATGTAACCTGTAGTCAAGGGGTGATGACTTATCCTCCATAAAATGGGTTTATGCCAATTATAACTCTCTGAATGAGGATTGAGCCGCTGACAACTTCAGAGGAGGAGCCGTCGCCCATGCCAAGAATGTGGAACTGGGCTTTTTGGCAGTTTTTCTCTGTTGGCGATTCTGAGAGGGCAGGGTTTGGAGAGGCGGGGATGGGGCTTTGTCAGCCGAACACCACCCGAAACTGCAAACCCCACGATAGATTTAGCTAGTGGCCCGTAGTTTTCCAACATCTGTTAGAACAAAAAGTGGACTGTTTTCTGCTAGAAATTATTTATCCAAGGAAACGTTACCTCTATGAAAAATAACATTAATAAGCAATGATCTACCGCAGTACCTGGAGCAGAGCGGTGTTTAATGGCGTTTTCTTCCTATCCCCTCCATTCACCACTGTCCTGCAGCTGAAATCCCAGCACGCCTACGTGGTTAACCTGCCAGGTTGTGACAATTACCGTTCCAAGCGACCCAGGGTGCCATTCCATTTTCAGATTATGAGCCAGCTGCCGGGGAGGGAAATAAGCCTATACAGCAGGTGCTGGAACTTGCCACTGAAATAAACTCTGATGCCCTTCTTTGCTTCCAGCTCCTGCAGAGGCCTCCCAGGGGGGCTCAGCCAGGTACAGGAATCTTCCAGAAATCATTGGACCCTCTCAGGAAGAACCTCAGAGGGTTATGTTAATTAGCAAACAGGCTGAGTGACAGGCTCCAGAATACTTTGCAAATGGCTTTCTCCCAGAGCTTATTAGGGGACTTATTAACAGTACAACAGTACATTACATTTTTGAAATCCTGATCTAAGCAGAAAATTAAAATTATTTGCTAAATGACCTAATAGAATTGAATAAAATATGTAGGGGGAAAAAATGAAGAAACTGCAATAGATCACCCTGCAGAATTTGGCTTTAAAAAAAAAAAAAAAAAAAACAAAACAAAAAAAAACGTAGCTGACTCCTGTCACTGAAACGCAGCAGTGTGCTCTTTGTCCACACTTTGGTGGGCCTCTCTAATGACTCAGACTCACCAATGTACCTATAGAATGGCAAGAACGGCCAGCATCGGGCTGATAACTAGAGTCCATTTTCCAGGTTTAAATCCCAGAGCCACCTGAACCTCCCACAAGTACACAACAACTGCCAGTCCCCTGTTCAGACCTCCCCCACCCTCTGTTCATTCCTCTACTTCCAACACTATCCACCTGATTCTTGTCTCCTGACTACCTTCTCAGCCCAGTCTTCACAATTCCTACCCAAGTGTTCCTTAGGAAATGCAAGTCTGTTTTTGTCACACTTCTTAGAAAATGTTCAGGAGCACCCCAATGCTCAAAGACCCAAACTCCATAGAAATAATCCTCAAACTGTAGCCTCTGGACCAGCAGCATCACTGGGGCATTGTCAGAAATGCAAATTTCCAGGCCTCACCCATGCGTCCTAAGCCAGAAGGCCTGTGGGTAGGACCCAGACTCTAGTCTCCGCAGCCCTCCTAGGCAGTGATTCCCATGCAGGCTCACGTTGAGGAGCCGTTGCCTGGTGTAGAAGAAATGGTCCGGTCTGACCTTCATTTGCCATCATTGGTGGTAGCTACCTGCACTTGCACCAGCCCTCACTCCACCGTCCCTCAACAACACAGCTTTCTGACTGTCTAAAGCAAACCGAAGACCTGCACCTGTCTGCTCTTTCTGCTGGGATACCTCCCCCTTGCCTGGTAAGTACCAAGTCGTCAACACTCCAACATGACAGGATCCTTTATTTTCCCATTTGAAGGGCCTACTTTGTTTACAACCACCTGTGAGGAGGGTTAATGTTGACTGTCAACTTGATAGGATCTAGGATCTCCTAGAAGACAAGTCTCTCTAGGGAATTATCTAGAGCAGGTTAATTGAGATGGGAAGACCCAATCTAACTTCCAGAATAAATGGAAAGGAGAAAGGATCTGGGCACCAGCTTTGATTTACTTCTGCTTCCTGACTGTGGGTGCGATGTGATCAGCCATGCCTTTTGCTCCACGCCTTCTCCATCAGGATGGAGGATACCCCTGAACTGTGAGCTCAAACGAACCCTTCTTTCTTAACTCGCTTCTCATCAGACATGTGTCATAGCTGCAGGACAGGTTACTGAACTGGCACATAGTCCCAGACCTAGCTCTTCAACCACTCTGAGAATACCTTTTCCTACGAGGTCTTGGGAGTAAAGACCTCCTCACCAGTCCTCACTTAACTTCCTGTTGTCTGTTTAGACTGGATTCCTTATTAACTGAGGGACTGAGGCCAAAATGACATCTTTCAAAGACTGAACCTGGGTCAGAATCTGTTTTTAAATTAGTGCTTAAAAATACTTGCTTATCAATGAATTCTATCAGAATGGATGTGTGGGGAAAGTTGCTAAAACTAACGCAGTTCATTGATTCATTTAATTGTACATGCTTCCAAAGAAACAAAGCTATTCAAAACATCCCCATTCTCCACCCACCCCCATCCATGGAATGGTAATACTTTGACACTGTACCTTGCCTACAAATGATCAAACTGGCATTGTTTTTAGCATAAACTAACAGTTTACTTAGCTGGAAAAAATGTGAGAGCAGAGGTATTGCCAACCAGCCTAGGCAGAGTTTGCAGCAGCCAGCAGAGGCCCAGATGTTCAGCAGCCATCCCTTCTGGGCATGTGAGACCCAGGTGATGTACTTATCAACACAGGACATATCTGAAGCCATTCAGCTTAACAAGAATCAAAATCAACTCTAACAGGCAGCAGCTAGGGCCACTTAACTCATCTCATTTGGAAATTAATACCTTTCCAGGGGGACACAGGCGTGACAAATCTCAAAGCCTTTGAAACAATAGCAGCATAGACTCTAAAGCTCTGGGAGATACTTGTATTTAGTCTTTCCTTTTGCTAAAATCAGGAGCTTTGTAAATTCCTATTGCAAATGTAGACAAGAGGATGCATTGAATGCCTTCTGATTACTCCTTGGCTCCCATCCCTGATATTTCTTTGGATAAATTCAGAATAAACAAAGGAGAATGGACCATCTTCATTCACTTAGTGGCTTTTTTTTTTTTGTGTGTGTGTGTGTGTGTGTGTGTGTGTGTGTGTGTGTGTGTTTCAGGCACTGTGAGTGAAAGGAAGTTCCCCCATCTTTGTGAGATTTGTGATCTAGTATAAAGGTCAAGCCTCAGACTATAAGGAACACCTGAACTGTCACCATTTGGGGAGGTGGTGTGCAACCCACTGCTAACAGTATTTTCACACTTTTAAATTGTTGGGGGAAAACGATTGAAAGAAGAATTTCTGATACATTAAGATTATGTGGAATTCACATTTCAGGGTCCATAAATACAGTTTTGTTGGAAGACAGCCGTGTTCATTCATCTACAGACACACACACACATACATACACACACACACACACACACACACACACACATACCTTGGCTGCTTTTACATAATGACAGAGTTGAACATTTATAATGGAGAGACAGCAGACACAGAAGCTGTTCCTGCCTGGCCCCTTATAGAAAGTTTCCCACCCCTGGGATGTTAGTGAGTGGGAACGGGTGTAAGAGGGCAGAGCTGGCCCTCACTGTGGAAGAGCCCCTTTCTAACCAGCAGATGGGCAGGGCGCTGTGCTCACTTTTCAGCCAAAGCATTGCTGACTGTTGCTTCGAAGCTTGAACCTGACTTTGCCATTGGAAACCACTCCCTTCCTGCCCCTCTGCTAATCAACAATTGACCTCCACTTCCCTCAGCCAAGCAGATCCCCATATATTTTGATTAAGATCCCAGTAACCAAAGGACACTTTGGACACTTTCAGGGAGCACCATTCACTTGCCCTTTCATCTCTGGGGTCCTATGGCATTGGTAATGATGTCACTTAGCATTTAGTTGCTAAGTGTTCTGTCTTTTTTAAATGTGTTCTAGTAACTGTTTTCTATATTTTACTAAAAATAGGATGTACAGTTTCCTGGTTTTTTTAGTTGTATGTATGAGGAAGAGCAATGATTGGAATAAGATGTCATCCTAGGTAGGAAGAACTCAATCCATGATGTGTCCTTGCCAACTAACAATGGTTTTCTAATCTCCCCTATGTTGGTTCTGTGGCTCTGAAATGGAAGTGACAGGTCCCTTTTCACTGGTGTGTTTAAGGACGTCTTAGCTTCTCTTCCTGACAAAAGCAACTTAAAGGAGAAAGGGTTTATTTTGGGTATAGTCATGTCAAGGAACTACCACAGCTGGAGCTTGAGGCGGCTGGTCACATCACAGCCACAGTCAGGAAGCAAGGAATAATAAATGCTGCTACTCACCTCCCCTTCTTCATTTTATTCAGTCCAGGACCTACCCAGGCAATGAAATGGTGCCATTCACATTCAAAAAGGGTCTTCCTTCCACAGCTAACCTAACTGAGGGAATCCCAGGGTGTAATGACACACAACTTTAATCCCAGCACTGGGGAGGCAGAGGTAGGCGGATCTCTGTGAGTTCCAAGTCAGCCTGGTCTACAAAGTGAGTTCCGGATCAGCCAAGGCTATATAGTGAAAAATCCCTCACATGCAGGCCAACAGGCTCTTTTCCTAGATGATTCTAGGTCCTGTCAATCTGACAAACAATACAGACTGTCACAAAGGATTTCATAAGAATCAAGGATTCTCAGCCTGAAAGGCTAGTCAAAGTAAAGGCAGCTTGGCTGTGTTTTGGAGATTCTGGCTCAGCTGTTAATTAACAATGGTTATCTGGGTTGTTATAGTTTTGTGCATGGAGAATAAAATTCTTGTTACTAGGCAAGACCTGAGAATTTGCCCTTGCTGTCTGTGATGGCGTACAAGGATGCATTGTAATTTCCTTATAAAGAAAGGGTGATGGTGGCGGTAATGACAGTGATGATGGTGAGGACATCTGAGAGTGGAGATATAATGTCCTTAGGACTTAAATTTTACATCACATGTAAGTTATTCTATTTCAAATTCATTCAGACCCTGGGAAGAGGGGATGCTTTCTACATAACCACATGAAAAAACGAAATGAGTGTGCTTAATTCTGTCACACGAGTCAGGAACAATTTTACTAGCAGGAAATATGACTATATTATGTGCATGCAGGTTTCTGCATCTCAGAAAAATAACAATACATAAAACACTTCTTTAAAAATTCACATTTTTTAAAATTTCCCATTAATATTTATCGTTCTCTCATTTGAGGCTGAGTTTAAAGAAGATTTATGGGAGGAAAACGTCAGGAGAGAGAAAGTTGCATCTTGGGATCTTGATATTATTGATGGGCAAAGGAAAGACCACTGTGGTGTGCTTCAGCGTTCCCTGGGAGCACAGTGTGAGGGGCAGCGGTGCAGCATCGTTGTCAAACTGTGTTACTAGATGAGCTCTGTGACCCAGGCATTGGGTCAGGTCACTGTGGCATGCTCTACCACACTGCAAGAGGGTGGGCCACAGGCCAGTGCGTGCGTGCGTGCGTGCGTGCGTGCATGCATGCATGAGAGAGAGAGAGAGAGAGAGAGAGAGAGAGAGAGAGGGAGGGAGGGAGGGAGGGAGGGAGGGAGGGAGGGAGGGAGGGAGGGAGAGGGAGAGGGAGAGGGAGAAGGAGGAGAGGGAGAGGGAGAGGGAGAGGTATGCAAGGATGCAAGGATGCCTGTGTGTGTGTTCCTGTGTACATGTGTGAGGAGGCCAAAAGTCAATGTCAGGTACTATCTCCTATGGCTCACCATCCTTTTTTTTTTTTTTTTTTTTTTTTTTTTAATTGGACACAAAGTCTCTTGCTAAACCTAGAATAACTCAGGGATTCATCAAGAAAAGCTTAAAGGATGTTGCTTGTACTTAATAATTTCTCTTTCTGTCTAGCCCCTTTGTGTTGCTATAACAGAATACCCGAGACTCGGGATGTAGTGAATAATATAAAAAGGTTTCATTGCCTCACAGTCTTTGACACTGGCAGTCCAATCTGTATAACTCTGTCACACTGGTTGTTCAGCTGAGTCACAACATTAAAGGTAACAGCACATGGAGGCAGCATGTGTCACAGAGATCATGTGGCCAGAGAGGAGGCAAGAGAACTCGTCCAGGAGGCCAGATCAATTTGTGACAACTTGCCCTTTCACAAACCAATCCAGGATTTAAGACCCATGGACCCCATGCCTGACACTGCTCAGGAGACCAAAAACCTAAGACTACATAAGCCATGGACCTAGATGAAAATCAAATACTACCAATCTGCTAAAGGAACATAGCAATAAATAAATGTATCTTGACTACATTCTACTATGCTCACAGGTGAGTGTCTTGCTTGGCCATCATCAGAAACATTTCCTCCTGCGGTAGATGGGAACAAATACAGGTACCCACAACTCCACAATGTGCAGAGAGTGAGAGACCTCGGGACACTCAGTCCTCAGCAGGATGTCTCCATCAAATCCCCTCAGGGCATAGAGAACTTGATGGAAGAGGAGGCATAGAGAGTATAAGAGCGGGGATGGATGATACCAAGCAAACAAGGCCTTCTAAAAGCAACAGGTGCACACATGAAATCAAAGAGACTGTGGGGCATGCACAGGGGCTGCACAAATCTAAGCCAGACAGGGTCCCAGAGCTGAGAGGGGCCCATCCCAAACCTAGAACCTATCTCCAATTGATAAATATTCACAAAGGAAAAACTAGTTCCCTCCAACAGAGTCTCACTGGCTTCACAAACATTCTTAAGGGAGTATACTCCATGCACAGCGGTGGATGACCAAAACAAAATCAACTCAGTGATATTTTTGGAAAGTTTTTGTCTCATAGCACCTTGTCTAGACTTTCTATTAACCTTACAGTTGTTCTGCTTATATAATACGGTTTCCAATTTTGTGTTTTCATGGGACTTCTGTGGATACAAGTGAGTATATCTCTGCATCTATGTGTTTCTTGTGATTTTTCTTTGGCTCTTTTTTCTGTTTTCTGTTTTTTGGGTTTTTTTTTTTTTTTGGTTTGTTTGTATACTTTTCTGGTTTGTTTGGGATTTGAGTATTTTGTTTGTTTGGTTGGTTGGTTGGTTGGTTTTTTTAGTTGCCTGTTTTCTAATAAGAGAGAGAGAAAGAAAAAGTGTGGATTTGGATGGGTGGGGAAGTGCGGATGATCTGAGAAGACTGGGGGAGGGGAAACTGTGATCAGAATATATTACATAAAAAAAGTGTATTTTCAACAAAAATTAAAATTATAAAAAGAAAGAAAGAAAACCAATTCATTGTGTAAAAAAAAAAAAAAAAAAAAGATATTAATCCCCTCCTAAAGACCTTTCACTTCCCTTAAAAGCCTCCACCCCAGAGCACTAAACCTTCAGCATGGGTTTAAGGGGATAAGCCAAACTCACACCACAGTATCTTCACACACACACACACACACACACACACACACACACACACACACACCGGAATCACTCAGCCTCAGCATGTCATTGGTTCCCAACAGGACATGACTGGTACATGATTCTTAAGCCCCAAACCCCATAATGCCTCTGTAACTTTTCCATGGGAGCAATAACACAGTGAGTACAAACACCTAACAAGTATGTTTATTAAGTAATTAAACCCAAACAATTTCATAAGTCCTGACTTTATGTCCTAACATAACTGAATTAATAGCGGATTTGACAAAGAATGTGCCCTTTTGAAAGAAAAATATTTTTAAGTTATTCTCAAATAACTAACCACTTCTAAGCCTTTGGCTATGATCAAGTATAGAATCAAATAACTACGATCATTTATTAATGTGTGGACCTGTTGGGTACTGTGAACTTCTCAAATCTTACAATCAGATTGATAGAGGAACACTTATTACCTGTTCTACACTAATTTATACTCTATACATTTTAATCACAGTGAGGTCTTGAAATCACAGCTTTGCAAAGACTGATATCATCAAAGGGGCTATAGCTTGATCTATTGTTAGAACTGTGAACTGCCCTGAGGGGGCAGTTAACATGCTATCCAGAGAATGTTGTTTCCCTGAAAACACTTCAATAAATACCCTGCCACAGAGATAACTAGTTTTTTTTTTAAAGGGGTTTATGTCATACAAGAATGAGAAGCTGAATTAGGAGCCCAGCATAACTGTGCATCTGGAACTCCAGCACTGAGGTAGTGGGGATGGAAACTCATTGGCTACATTCAGTGAGAGAGCCTGCAAAAACAAGAAGACATCTGGCATTGACTTCTGTCTGGCCTCCTCTCACACATGTATACACATGGGTACACACACCCAGATGTACATGTCCACACACCCACACAAATAGGTACTTATAAAACACACACACACACACACACACACACACACACACACGCCCCATAACATCGATGCACGTTTGCTGTGGTACTCTGCTACACTTTGGCATATGGTTCAGGAAATATTGAACATATATAACATCATCCTAATGCTCTTGCATTTGAATTCTGTCTTTGTTTAAATGGAGGGAGGGGGGATTTGGCCAGCTTGCCGAGAATTGTCCCTGGTACTGTGTCTCAACCTGGTGAGAAGGGCTTGTGAATATCTGGATAGGGGTTACATAGAACTAGTCAGTGGATGGCCTACCCTGGCTATTGCATTTGACTTCTCATGATCTATGATCCCTACCTTCACTGAGGGCCAATAATGCTTCTTCCTCGAGCCACAGAGTAACCTGAATGGTAACAGCAGCATCCTTCCCCTGTGTGTCTTTGCCTCTGTAAGAAAAACCAAGCAAGATTTGCCTCTTATTCACTCTTTAAAACTTCTATTTTTCTCTAGGTCCCTTATCTCCTCTGTTCAAAGCCAGTGTCTATTACCACTTTGCAGCCACCGTGGCCAGAGATGAAAGATTCTGTCATCATTCCCCTATGTAACAAACTACAAAGCTGCTTTACCCCATTCCTTGATTGCCTCTGTTTCAAGACTCGTTGTTTCTAACTATCCGAGGCACACTCGAATTTCCTCTTTATGCCTTCACTCTTCCATTCCCGGCAAACACTTAGCCATTTATTCATTTTTATCAACACAAACATCGGTAACACTTCGGAATAATCAGTTCCACTGTGATAGCTCATTCATTATTCATTGCAATAACCTTCAACTCACTCCACATCGATAAAGCCAAGAGAGAACCGGCTCAGCCCTTCCATTTGAGGGCTAGGTGTGCATGCCCAGAAAAGCCATGGGAAGCCCTCTGCACAGAGCATAGGCAAGATGTCTAGCTCTGCCTTGGAGACCACAGCACATCTCCAGGTTCTTACAAAAACAGCCTCAAACCACTATGCAGGATTCATGTCAAATCTCCCCCGAGATTTCCTGCTCTTTCCATGAAGAAGAAACATGTTTCCCTCTTCTTGTCCCTGCAAGAAGAGAGAGGTTTCCCATCAGACAGCCCCAGCTTGAATACCAGCTGTGCTGTTCCTTAACAGATGACCCAAAACAAGTAATTTAACCTCAGTTTCTCCATCTGCCAAGAAGCTATTGTCTGTTTTCTACCTCCAAAATGGGTTACATAGTAAATAACCTGTGTGAGCTGTATACCACATAGCGTGGAGTTACCATGTTGGAGACCACCAGCCCACCCACACACCGAAGGAATCTCAGCTCACAAGCATCAAGCTAACGGCTGATGGCAGCCAAGAATCTGTACACATGGATTTTTTCAACCCAAACTTTGAATTTTATTGGGACCATTAGTTCACTTCCTGTGTCAGTGCCCATCTATAAGTCACCTAGACCCCTCTAAACCTCTAAAAAAGAGAGTCATATAATAATGCTCCAGCATAGAGTTGTGAGGGTTACTTAGCCATTTTTAATGCATGCAAAGCATTAATACAGTGTCTGGGGCATATGAAATATCCGGCAAATGCTTAGTGGGGAACTTTCAAAATCATTAATCTCACCGCTTAGGGTGTTTTCCTACTTCAACTATATAGATTGCTGGTAGATGTTTAGCCCAGAGAGTCTCCCCTGTGCTAGAGGAGTCCCTAGGAGTTACAGTCAGGCATCTCAACTACTTCCCATCACAAACCTGTCTTTAGCTGCAGATACGATCTGTTATAGTGACTTCCAAGGTTAGCAAAGCCCCACTAAAGGGTAGAATGTTATCCTTGACATGAATTTCTCCCCTTGACCCAGAAGCCACCTTATGTCAGAGCAACAGAGCTGAGAGGGTGCTCTATGGGAGCAAGATGCAACACATGGAAAAGACTCTCACGATCTCCTCACTGGAGACACAGACCAAAACACAGGCCCCACCAGACACATTTGTGCTCCCGGCATCTCTCCTGCTTCACGTGAGCGTTGCCCCCAGGGCGACCTGTCCATGCTCTGTTTCCTCCCCCTCCCCTGCTTCTGCAGTCTGCTGCCTTCTTGCCAGTGTGCGGTCCCACAAATCTTGGTATTTCTCTGAACAAGGCCCAGAGAGACAAACAGACCCCAAATAACACAAAGGAGGAAGGACTGAACACCCAGACTCACAGATCACTGCAGCTTTCTCCCCAGATGTCTCTTACCCCCTGGCCCCATCCCTTGCTGTGGGCTCATAGGCACCTTCCTTAACCCCCCTACACTGAATTTCCTTCTCTAGAAAACGAGGCTTGAAACTGAGCCTGCATCACTGGACTGCTGTTAACGTGAAAGAGACAACACTCATGAAGAAACGGCCCCAGTGTCCTAAACACATGAGTATTCTATGTAGAGTGTTTACCAGTAGACATCTAGTCGGGAAAAGTGCCAGTTTTGCCCCCAGAGACTGCCCACTCTGAAAGAGCATCTTGGATGAAGGCTCCAGTTATTCTGATGACTGAACGTATCTTTTCTTAACTAAAATTTAATCTCTAACTCCTAAATGTATATCTTGGAAGACTGGATCTTGTGACCTTCCCCCTACACCTGCCCAGAGGGAAATCAATAAAACATGGCAGTTATGACTGCCATAATAAATTACTATAGAAAGGAGAGTTTTGTTTTTATTTTTTGAGACAGGGTTTCATATATCCCAGGCTGGCCCCAAACTTGATATATTAGCAAGGATGTTATATACCACCATATCCAATTTTATATGATGCTAGGGACTAACTCCAAGGCTTCTCTCATAGTAGGCAAACTCTAACAACTGAGCTACATCCCAGCCCCAGAGAAGGTGCTTTAAACAATGAAAAATTTCCTCATGGTTATGAATGCTAAACGCCTAAGATCAACATACCTGCAAGGTTGATTTGTTCTGGGGCAGCTCTCTTGGCTTACAAACAGACAGGCGTTATTATGGTAAATTGTGTCAGCTTGACTAGTCTAAGGATGCTAACATTACTAGTAAAATGTGATTTCTGGGTATGTCTGTAAGGATATTTCTGGAAAAACTGCCAGCTGAATGGGTAGATTGAGTAAAAATGATCCATCCTCACAAGGTGGGTGGACATCATCCAGCCTATTGAGGGCCTGAATAGAAATTGTAGAAGTTAAATTCATATCCATTCATTCTCCCCACCCCCTGAAGACAGAACTCCATGTTCTCCTGCCCTTGGGTATTGGGGTTCCAGGCTCTCAAGTCACTAAGCTTGGACAGATTATACCACTGAGTTTCCTTGGCCTCCAACTAAGGGGACAAATGATGGGACAGCCTAGCACTCTTATTCATATGAGCCTGTTCATGTGATAAGTCTCTTTCTGCACCTATTATCCATATCTCCTGTTGATTATGTTCCTCTGAGGAGTTCCAGCTGGTACAGTCATCTTCTCCCCATGTCCTCACCCCATCTTCCTTCTGTGCATGTCTGTGTCTAGGGACGTGAGTCCTATTGGATTCAGGTCCACCTTTAATATGCCATCTAACCTTAATAACTGTTTTAACATCCATACCTTAAAGTATATAGTTATATGAAAGTCATAGGAGTTAAGATTTCAATGTATAAATTTTGTGTAGGGGACACAAGTTAGCTACAACAATGAGCAAAGCCTTAAAGGTGAGAAATCACAGAGATCACAACTTTCTGCTCAACCTGTGAGCTGTTGGCATGCCTGGGTCTGTCACATGGATACACCCCATGTTCATCCTACCTCAGGGACCTCACCTCCATCCCGCCACCCAGTGAGCCCCTTCCTATCAGAATCCCTATCTCATCTCTCACTTCGGCAGCCTGTACTCTTATCAGAAACAGTGTGAGAAATGCCTGAAGAGCACCACAGAAGAGGAAATTGTCACCTCCTACCTAGTGTGACACCAGCCAGAATCCCTCAGTGAAGCCCCCTACCCCAGGCAGGAGTGGCAGGGCAGAGAACTCAACCCTCAGGAGCAGCATGTAGGACCTGGTGACTTTAGGAGAGGAGGCATCTCTGTAGCCATCCCTGCTGGGGGTGGTCAAGCTGTTTACCACATGGAGGGGTGGGCTACACTGCCTCACAGAACTGGGCCTCTCCAACCCGTGATGATGCTTCCATAATCACAGTGGGGGCCTGAGAAGTTGGACATAATTACAGCAGTGATTATAATTACGATGACCTTTGGACAAAGAGCTGGGAAAGGGTTTTATAATAAGGTGTTGATGAGCCTGAATAAGGTATGAAGGGCTCAGAGAGAGCCTTGAAGTGTGTGTGTGTGTGTGTGTGTGTGTGTGTGTGTGTGTGTGTGTGTCCCCTAGCAGAGCCACTTCTCTCAAGGACATTGCTCCCAAGGAGTCAGCCTTCAAAGCACAGAGACAACAGCTCATCTAAGACATAGACAGAACTACAGCCTGGCCTGGGCACGTGTACTGAGGCTCTCAGCATCCCCTCGGGGCCTCAGGCCAGCCAGAGTGAAGGAGAAGAAAAACATAGAGATGCACGTAAAGGGCGTAGAAACCGTGGTGTTTAACACAGTCCAGCTCAGTTTGACCCCGAGGCAACAAGTGATCTATGATCCCATTTTACAAGCAGGAAGTTGAAGCACAGAGAGGTTGGGGCTCTTGCCCAAAGCTATGCAACCAGCCTCCTCCAGGACCCTGAGGGCTGACGCAGGAAGACCGCCACGAGTTAAAGGCTAGCCTGGGCCTTGTATCTAAAATGACATCTTGGATCTAAAATAAAACAATATAAAAGACTTGCTGGTATTTGAACACAGCCTGGAGGTCTAATCACAGCCTGTATTACTTTCACAGACTGAAAAACAAGAATCAATTGAGAATCAAAGTTTATGGAGGTCAGGACTCTGAAATCCGTAAGAAGCTCACACGCCACCAGGGCCACAATGAGGGGTCTAGGATGGGACCTCAAATTGCCAGAGATGATGGCTACCAGAAATCAACATCTAGGGATGCCTGGAAGAAGTGAGACCATAACAATCAGAGTAACACTGTCCCAGTCCCCTTTTCTGGCCCACCCACATTGGCTTCCTGCTTGAAATCACACATACCCAGCTCTCTGCCTAGCCTGGCTGTGGCTTAACTAGACTTACTTCTTCTCTTCTTAGTGAAAGAATGTTCATATGCTGAGCCAGTCATAACAATAAAATTCTTTGGGATGTGTGGGGTGAAGAGTACCCTAAGGGTCCTTTTGCCTGTGATAGCTCTAGGTAAATAGCAGAGATATGGTGGGGTTTGAGCAATACTCTGATTCAGGATTGTTAAAAGGTCCACTCATTCACAGTGCCCATTTCCTACAAGGAGAAAGGCAATTATCTCTATTTGAAGAGACTCTCAGGAACTTTCCAGAGGGGCAAATCCTGGGCTAGTGGAAGGTCAGTGGGAAATGGGTATATAGACAAGGCCAACTCAGCACACAGTCACAGGAGACAGTGTGTGCAAGACTGAGATGTGAGATAACTGACTCCTGAAATGTGGGGCCCATGAGAGGTGAGAGGCGGATACTGAATAGGGAGGCAGAAGCCAGTTACTGAGGGCCCCAGGGACAGGGACAGACTAACCAACCCAGACTCTGCTCCGCGGGTGAGTGGGTTTTGAAGTGGGGTAAGGAGTAGGCATCATTACTGAAATCAACTTATTTAGCAAATAATGATTTGGTTACTCTGTGCTGGAGAGCTATGGAACAACTCTTTGAGGCAGGTCCATCTAAAAGATGAGGAGCAGATAGGTGGAAGAAGAATGTAGGTGTAGGGGAGAACTGTGGTGCCTGGGAGGAGCCATGTTTGTGAAGGGCACAGGGAGGATGAAAGAATCCTGCAACATGAAAATGGGTATACACACGATGCGAAGGCTAATAATGGGTTTGGTACTTCTTAGGACAGAGGAACCGCAAATGTCCCTTCTCCCTACCTTCAGCCAGACCCCCAGCCAAAATTGTGCCCTGGATGCTCTGAGGGCATCCAGCTTAAAAACATACTATATTGAGTCCCTTCAAGTCCATCCCTCTTCTTACCACCTCTCAGATAAATCACTTATGTTTACAGCTTTGGATCCAAGTCAGCCTCTGGGGAAATCTAACAAAAGCTGAGACACTGGGACCCAGACATGAAAGCAATTTTCCCTTAGTCACAGAATCTCTGTGTGCAAGGCCGTGACCCAAGAACCCATGTCGCCCAACACTAAGTTCCGCAAAACAGAAACTAAAAACACAAAATATATAGTCAAAAACTTCTGGGTTAACTTAACAGTTAACAGGCGACATTATTCTCTTTTCTGTCTTCCTTATAAAGTAATTAAGTATCTCTCTCCAGTTGAACTAAATCACAGTGTAAGGAGTCAGTTTCCTCACCCCACTGAGAAGAGGCT
Source organism: Peromyscus maniculatus bairdii (assembly GCF_049852395.1). Lineage (NCBI taxonomy): Eukaryota > Metazoa > Chordata > Mammalia > Rodentia > Cricetidae > Peromyscus > Peromyscus maniculatus. The sequence goes on from NC_134855.1 coordinate 146,276,556, forward strand.
TGGCCATGTGACGTCCTTGGACATTAGAAATATGAGCTGAAGTGATATATTCCTTATTTCTGAGCCTTGATGACCATGGATGGTGCCACCTTACCCGGCTTTTGTCGTTGTTCTAGAGTGAGACTCACATGTCCCAGACCAAGTCTGGCTGTACAGTATGGCTCCTCCTCCCTCCTCCCCTTATTCCTCTCACTCCTCCTCTAAGCAGAGTAAAGAAATGTGTCCAGGAGTCCTGTAAGGTGGTAGTGCGGGAAACTCAGTTACTTTAAACCAGATGTGTTGACTCATTTTGTTACTGCAACATAACAAAAGCTGACCAGTACATTCAACACAGATTAGCTATATTGCCTAAAGCAAGTAACTAAGTCTCTGTGAGCCTTAGTTTCTTCCTTGATAAAAACAGGAATGAGTAATATTATCTACTTAATGAGACTGCAGTGACAATTATACAAGAAGTCTTATTGCAGTGCCCAGCACAGGGTAAATGCCCAAGAGATGTTAGCTGTTAGGTTTATAACAATTTTCTCTGCCCACAAAGAAATGTCTTTCAAAAGTGAGTCCTCTAGAGAGAAAGACACAGCTCCAACAGGGCTCATTCCCACCTTGTTTGTTAAAGGTTCCCACTTTCCCCTCCTAATGGCCCTGCTCAAAAGTGTTTTGCCTTGGCCACAAGGCCACAAGGAGTGCCAAGCAAGGCGCCCATGTACCGCATGCCTGCATGCGGGAAACCCATAGCAGTTAATGAATCCCCATGGAGAGGTCCAGCTTATCCCTGGTTTAATACCCTGAAAATGGCAGGGAGTCATTTATCCATGAGCTATGGCCTCTCTGTGTTGCCCGTGCATTACGAGTTATTTATGAGGCAATTTGCACAGTTTCACACTGGCTGGCCATTATGCTGCTGTCTGCTAACCACTAGGAGGGTTGCTGAACCCAGAGAAGAAATGGTCCTCCCCCTGTCTCCGCTTTGCCGGTGACAATAAGCTCGTGGTTTTCCTGTACTGTACGTAGCAGGTTTACTCTTAGGGGATGAAAGCACAACCCAGTGCCCAGTGGAGAGGAATCAGACCATACCTACAGCCCAGCAACTGAATGCATCCAGGGGCTCGTTATCAAAGACCAGACTCAAAACAAATAAATAAAATGGCTGCTGGGGAAACAACTAGTTACAAAAGAACAACTTTTTTTCACATGCACTCTAGGAAAGCGCACAGTCATGACAGAGATGTTCCTTGGATTACTGTGATGGGAAAATGGCATAATCTTTTTGAAATGTTTTGCACATGGCTTGGAACATATACATTTTTCAATAAATGTTACCTGTTGTCATGATGATACCCTGTATTCCAGGCAGTCCCCATCATTTTGGGCATCGTGTTCTGCTGGACAGTTTGGGACCACAACCTATGAACTCAGCTGCTTTTGAGTCTGCCTACTGGGCATCATCAACTGTTCTGAGGATTGTCAGACCAATCAGAATCTGAAAGACAGTTCAAGAGTCATCCATATGTCCCAAGCAGTCTAAACCTGCAACACCAACGTACAAATGCTGACTTTGAAATACACTGTTGTCTTTGAAAAGTCAGTGTCTCCCCTTTGAAGTTCTTAAAATATTCCAGTTACTCTGGTGGGCCCATGCAACAGAGAGGTTCTGGAGGTACAGTTCCATCATGAGACTACACTCCTTGTCAACACAGTGGTTTGCAGAGCATCATATTACAGATAGGAGCATATTTAAGATGAATGTCACCTGATTTCAATGCCCTTTCTTCCACAGTTACTTCTTGTCCACCATTTTCAAAATACCCCACTTTCTGCAAGGCTTGCTCTCTGGGCCTTTACTTACTCATCATTTCACTCCATATCATCACTCTTAGAAAAAAAAAGCTTAGGCCATTGTTTCCTGTCCTCTCCTCACCAACGTCATCTATGTCTGAATGTTCCCCTCACATTAAATAAACCAAACAATTACAATAGCTATAATGCATTCAGTGTTTGCCTTGGCCTCCCTGTAATCTGTATATCTTATCTTTCTTCATCTTCACAGCCACCCAGTACGGTCTGAACTATTGTAAATTCCATACAACAGACACACAACAGAAAATCATATAAAAGAAAATAAACCCCATACATCAGAAACGTGGATGTGATCGCACATCAAATCAGAGAGTATGAAGTTCAAATGCAGGTAGTATAATTTTAGGATAGGAGCTTGTAGCAAGGTCTGATGATCACCCACCACACCTCTCCAAATTTCACTATTTCAGAGCACACTAAGCAACATCCACCTGTGTGGCCTCCAGCACATTAGACTGCCAAAGCAACCACTGATGGATGAGGATGGCTATAGAAATATACCCCAGCTCCTTCATGCCTCAAGGATAACTCTGAAGTGTGTGCTTCATTCTGGTTCCTTTTTCCTGAGGTCTAATCTGATATAGAAAGCATCCTGTATAGACTTCCTTCCCCCCCCACTTCCCCCGCCTCATTTCCCTGTGATCCCCAACAGTGTTGCAGTCCCAGATAGGGCATTGCTTTCCAAGATGTGTCTTGGTCTCCTTCCAGGGAAACAAAAACTAAAACACTCATCTTTTCCAAATCATTTCTCTTTTCCTAGTATCAATTTTCTCATTCATTGCAGCTACAAACTTCCTAGATCTCTTTTCAGGAATTTCTCTCCTGTCTCCAACTGTCCACAAAAATAAGGAGGCAGGCAGTAAAGACAGATCATTTGTCTGCCCTCTTCAGCCAGAGCGTCAATCCCATGTTTTCCTAGGTGACCAAAATAAACAGAGTCACACCTGGGAAGGTGTTCCCAGGCACTCTCTGGCTGGTGTGCAGCTCAGACTCAATCAAATGGACCCAAACTACTAGTGATTCCCATAATTATGACTCTCAATGCTTACTTTTCTAAGGCAAACAGTCTGTGTTTTACATCACGATGCACATGATCAACAACAAAATGATGGGTTTATGACCATCATACTTGCCAGATAATATAGAGGGAAACTGAAGAGGATGGACTAGAACACAATTGAACTATGGGGCTTCCACCAAAGAGGAGAATTTGAAAAGTAAACTTCTCCCTTTATTGAGAACCAGTCCCCTAAACACAAGTTTTCTCAGATTAAGAAAACCCTCCCTCCACTCACCTTGCCAATCATAACTCTACTTCCTTGTCTGTCCCAAACCAGACTGCCAGAGGAAAGTCCTGAATAAACTACACCAGCCCTCTGAACTTCAGTTTTCTGTGGAGAAATGGGAATGAGCTTCATTCATCCAGTGTGTTGTTGCTGCTGCTGCTGCTGCTGCTGCTGCTGCTGCTGGTGGTGGTGGTGGTGGTGATGATAATGATTCTATTACAGGTTCGGCTTGTCTTGAACTGGCTACATAACCAAGGATGCCCTTATATTTCTGATCATCGCACCCTCACCTCCCCAGCACTGGAATTACGGGTAATTCCTGGTGTGAACCTGCTTTACGCAGCACCTAGTTTGTGCAATGTTAAGGATCAAACACAGGCATTTGTGGACTGAATTCAGGAATCCACACCCATTAGCCAAGCACTCTGCCCACTTAGCTACATCCCCACCCCTAAACAATGTAACCTGTGTTTCACATTTGTAACTATTAAGAGACAACGTGTACAAAGGACGCTGTGGTGATGCACTGTGTCCCTCAATATACTGTGTCCCCCAATAAAATTTACCTGAGGATCAGAGGAAAAAGCCAGACACTATATAGAAGTCAGGCAATGGTAGCACATGCCTTTAATCCTATCACTTGGGAGGCAAGGATATGTTTGGATCTCTGTGAGTTCAAGGCCATACTGAGAACAGAGCCAGGCATTGATGATGCACGCCTTTAATCCCAGCACTAACCATAGAGGTCTGGAGGTCTGTACAAACAGATAGGAAGTGGCAAAGCTGGGCAGGAAGAGGAAGTGATGTAGCTGGGCTGAAAGAGCAAATGAGAGACCAGAACAGACCGTCATATAGGTGTTGGTAGACAAGAAGTAGCTTGCTTTTGGAAGCTGTGAAGTGAGCTTGCCTTTGGTGAGGTGAGGTTAGCTGTGGCTTTCCCCATTTCCCTGATCTCTCAGGTTTTCACCCCTATATCTGGCTCCATGTTTTTTATTTAATAAGACCATTTAGAAATTCATCTACAGGACCTGCCACTTAAGAAGCACTTGGTGATGATGAGGCCGGGCAGTGGTGGCGCACGCCTTTAATCCCAGCACTCTTGAGGCAGAGGCCAGCAGATCTTTATGAGTTCAAGGCCAGCCTGGTCTCCAAAGCGAGTTCCAGGAAAGGCGCAAAGCTACACAAAGCAAAGCTACACAAAGAACCTCTGTCTTCAAAAAAAAAAAAAAAAAAAAAGCAGCACTTGATGACTTCTAATAAAATCACTGTCGTTGGTATTTTATTCTTTATCCTCAAAACAGAATTGTACTGTGGCTGCTCCTGCTCCACTTTGAAGACAGACAAATCGAGGCTAAGAGAGGTTGAGATGGCTTGCATGGGGCTGCACAGTAAGAATTTACCCAGAGCTTTGGATGTGAAGAGTTCAGCTCACCAGATGTGAGCTCGCCTCTCTTCCACCCTACCTTCCTGCAACAAGGCTCCCCAGGAGAAGAGTGACACAATGACCTTTGTCAGAAGCAGAAGAGGTTTGCCAACTGTGGTCTAATGCATGTGTCCCTTGCATCACTGGTTGCCAGTCTGACAGGAATATGAAGCAGAAGGGAGAAGTCTTCCCTTGCCCTAAGTCTTCAAGTCCACTGATAGAGGATCTAGGAGACATTGTTTTATCAGCCAAAGAAGGGTCGTCAGGCTCACCAGGAGCTGGAGTAGATGCTTTGCAACCAGGGAAAACAAAAAAGAAAGAAACAAGAAAACAAAGGGAGCCTGCCTTGTGTCTAAGAAATATGAGTGTTTGTGCACATAGTAATTAAAATTGCTTCAGTCACCATATGCACACATTTAAAGGGGCTGGCATTCTAGGCATTGATGATACCCAAGAAAAGCTGCTTTATAAACACAATGCATTATGCAGGCTCCTGACAGAAGCAAATAATCATTTCCACTGTGATGTTTGTATTCTCGTCAACTCCACAAATATTTATCGGGCGCCTGCTGTGTGCCCAGCACTGTGCAATAACCCACACTACAGAGATGAATGAGCAAGAGGTCTCAGACTACGTGGGAAATCAATGGATAACAAACAAACAGAATACAACACAGCTTGCGTGGGCTAGCATCAGGACAGGAGCAGAGACAGTAGGGAGTTGTTTTGTGTGAGAAGAATCTCTCCCTGCAGATGGGAGAACTGGGTCTGCAGAGAGGGGGGTCACAGAAGGGAAAGCATCTCCAGCAGCCAGGAATCAGAAATCTGGAAGGGCAAGTCATTTGATGTGGGTGAATCACGGCCAAGGTGGGGAGAACCAATGATGTGATTTTGCCATGAGTCCCAACTCCAATGCTAGCACCTCCTTAAAGAAACACTCACCAAGAATCCTACAAAAGTGTCATCGGTCCATACTACACCCCCTGGATTTCTTTCTTTTTAACACTCATCTCATTATTGTTATAGCTGTTATAACCAAAACATAAATTCTTCATTCCTGCAGGGGTCCCATCTGTCTTGTTCTTCACTGTAGCTCCAGGGCCTCAAATAAGGTCCCTAGAAAATTTCCCATTAAATATATAGATTGCCTACACCCAGCGATGGTCAACCCATGCACATATGAACAGCATGAACTGAACTTGGGGTGTTATTTTTATTGAAATTTTTTTGAGAATTCCATATGTGAGTACTGTACTTACATCATTTCTACCTCTCCTCCTCCCCCTCCAATTCCCCATCCCCACATCACATTCTCTCAAATTCATGACCTCTTCTTCTTTAACTATTATTTGGATAAGAGGGCCAAAAGATTATTGATTTTAAAAAAATAGGAGGACAGGAAGTTGGGAGGAAGACAGAGTTGGGACACAGGGCAAGTTGGAGGGAAATAGTGTTTGGTAGACATGATGAATAAATTACATTGTATGAAACTTTCAAAGAACAAATACAAAATAACTTTTAAAATAAATAAATAAAGACAAATGAATAAATCAATACATGGAGGGTTTGTAAATTGGGTTGGTGGAAAACTCCAGGCCAATACATTCATTTAACATGCTAGCTTTATCAGAATAAGACCGACTGCTATAACAAAGAAACCTGACATTTCAGTATCTTGACACAACAGAAAAGTATTCCTCATTCACTTAAAAGTCCAGCAGAAACATTCATGGCTGCCTTTCCTCTCCATGTTGATGAAAGGACACACAGTCCTTCTGTCTTGTGGCTCTGCCATTGTCCAGGGTCCTCAGGGTCCTTTATTTCCAGTCAGCCAAGGTAGAAAGTACATAGGAAACATAGATGTGGGAGATCTTTGCCACTCACTCACTGGGAAGAACTAGTCTCAGGACTCCATTTAGTTGGAAGTGCAGCTAGGGTATGGAAATTTCTCTCAACAGGCACCTCTCAGTGATGGCATCACACTATGGTAGAGTGGGGGAGTCACGCAGTCCTGAGCTCAGAAAGGCTAAAACTCTCTCAAGAACATGCCACTCTCAGATGCATGAGTATCCCTTTAGTGCAAAATATTGCCAGGTCCTTCCCCTCCTTTGCCCTCACTTAAACTAGTTTCCCAAGCACTTAGGTTAGAAAGTGACATTTCCCGACCCAAGATTATGAAAACCTTCTCTAACAGAATCCTGTAGCCCTATAAGACAAGGGTTCATTCATTCTGTTCCCATGGGAATCTAGAGAAAAATGTGCCAGAATGTTCCCAGGAATAGAGATAAGGAGCCAACCAGGAGCGGAAAGAAGAGAGAAGTGGGGTGCAAATTGCTAAAGAGAACCTAACAAGTTTGCTTCCAACCACAGCGTCCCTGCGATAATGACAGCAGCAACAGATAACACTGGTTTAGCACCTACTGTAGGCTAGACACTGAGCCAAGTACTTTAAAATCATTTTCTCATCCAATCTTCAGAAAGTCCATCACGAGACTACTGGCTGCAAATGTGTGTGTGTGTGTGTGTGTGTGTGTGTGTGTGTGTGTGTGTGTGTGTGTGTGTGTGTGTGTGCGCGTGCGCGCGCGCGCGACAACCTGAGGGCAACCTCAGCTGTTATTTCTCAGGAGTTACCCACCTTATTTTTTAAGACAGAGTCTGTCACTGGCCTAGAACTCAATAAGCAATCCAGCCCTGTCAGTGAGCCCCAGGAATCTCCCTATCTCTGCATGGGGACTACAAGCATGTGCCACCATACCCTGCTTATTTTACATGGTTTCTGGGAATTAAACTCAGGTCCTTGAGCCTGCAAGGAGTGCACTTAGCTGACAAAGCCATCTCCCTGGCGTCCTGCTGTCCCATTTTTACAGATAAAGAAAATGAAGCTCAGAGACACTAAAAGAAATTACCCAAAGAGGACACAAGCAGCCAGCGACACAAGTGGAGGGTAAAGAGTCAAGAGCCCAAACTTCACAGCACCAGCTCTCTCTGGAAGGCTCCTCTATGCCCGAGACCACACAAATGGGAGCCACACAGAGCCCCAGATGTCAAAACCCCATTAGTGGGGCTGTCAGCTAAGCCTGCAAAGTAGACATCCTAAGAGATGAGGGGACCAAATAGTCTCCTCTAGTCTGGCCTAGAATCTTGTTTCTGAATGGCCTACACCCAAGAAGATAGAACCCGATTGAATAGAAGTCAGTGTGCCTCTTGGGTCCTGTGGAGAACATGGAATAACTTTCAGCCTTGAGGTACATTGTGGATCACTGAAGGGTTTGTCCAACTGGCCTTGGCATTCCTGGTTTGAGTTAGTGCACGAACATTTTCTGTTTGCCCTGTTGCAGCAAACTGCTGTACTTTCAAACCAAACGGTGTGACGTACTTTTGAATTACTGTCCCCACTTATGGCAATCCAGGTCTCTTAAGTAACCAATCATTGTGACTTTGAATGAGTTTAATTATCAGAGTACTTCAGTGCATAAATAATTATGCACACCCTGTTAGACAGGCTGACAGCTCTAATGGAATCCAGTGGATTGGTCTCATCTAATAGAAATGCCTGGAAAAGTCACCACACTTGACAATGTATTGTCAAAGTGACTGAGAGTCATTCCAGAAGAGCTATGAATTCCAAGCAAGATTTTCCTAGGAAGACTCAAACCTCTTCTCTTAAAAGATTAAGGAAAAGCCAAGAATGGTGGCACATAACTTTAATTCCAGTATTTGGGAGACAGACAGATGGATCTCTATGAGATCAAGGCCAGCCTGGTCTATATAGTGAATTCCAGGCCAGCCAGGGTTACATGGTGAGATACCGTCTAAATAAATAAATAAGGAGCAGAACGTATAGATTATTTGAACTTTTTTACATTTATTTATTTATTTATTGGGAACCGCTTCTGTCATGGCGACTACGTGGAGGTCAGAGGACAAGTTGTAGGAGTCAGTTTTCTCCTCCTGCTGTGTGGGTTCTGGTGGCTGAACTCAGTTTGTCAGGTTTGCCAGCAAGAGCCTTTACCCACCGAACCATCACTCTGGCCCTAGACAATTTATTTTTAATCTTCAGTGGTGCTCTGAAGAGATTGCTCAGTTGGTAAAGGACTTGCCCTATAAGTACAGGGACCTAAGTTTAAACAGTAGAGCCCAGGTCGGAAAAAGCAAAGTATGGTAGTGTACACTCATAATCCAACACAGAGACAGAAAGATCTCTGAAGCTTGCTGGTCAGATAGCCTAGACTACTCGGTGAGTTCCAGGCCAGTGAGAGACTCTGTCTCAAAATATACAAAGATGATGACCAAGGAACAAGAGCAGAGATCATCCTCCCTAGCTTCCACATGCCATCCCTGTACATGTACATTTCTGTATACACATGAACTCATGCACACATATGTACATGTCCACATACATTTTAAAAAAATAAACACTCAATAAGAGGATCTGTTTTCAAAGAGCTTTCAGATACAATACTTCATTGCACCCACTCAATGTTTAGGTAGCATCCCCCTAGATAGTGTCTGGTGCTTCATCATCATTAATTGAATGAATGAAAATTCATAGACAAAGAAACTGAGACTTGGAAGTAACACAGTAGTCTAAACAAAATCAGTTAGCACAGCATAAAGCCTGGCTCTTAATCTCAGATCTATACACTCAGCTATCAGGTGGAGCAACAGGGCCAAGGAGGTAGCCAGCATCCCTGCCAGTCAGCATCCCTACCAGCCAGCATCCCTGCCTCTGCTCAGCTTCCCAGTCTTAGATCCACTAAACCTGAACAGGCCCCAGGACCCAGTTTTCTTGAGCGCCATCTTCTACCCTGAAATTTGTTTTATTCATTCTTGGATCATCTCCTTTTTTCCCACTTTTGCTCTTTGGGTGTACACAAACCATATCTCCCCATTTCTTTCCAGATTCTAGCTCATACCATCCCTCTTTACAGCATCTTCATTTGGACAATCATAGCACAGTTTACACTTTATACAAACTCAGTGTGTATTGGCAAAAGAGCATCAATCCTGACTCATTCATAAAAGACACTTTCAGTCCAAAGACAGGCAGCCTCTGGTTCATACTCTCCATCCCTTCTCCACTGTGAGAGAACCAGTTATTTCCTTAATTGAGTTGATCTACATAATCATTGTCAGAAACATGTCCTGTCTTAGCATCAGTGTGATGATAATGTAACCTAATGACAGAGTTGGGTCCTTGTTAGAAATTATGTGTGTGTGCCAACTTAAGGATACTTCAAGGTGAAAGAGGCTAGTGAGGAGTGTGTTGAAGAGTTGGCTGGCAGCTAATCAGTAAGGGTGACTGTTTACAAATAGGAATTAGAGACACCCTAGGCCCCTGCAGACACAGAGAAGCAGCAGGGTACATCAGCTCTTTTGCTGATGTGGAAACTCAGGACAAACTTTAGCAATCATCTAAGAATGTGCTTGGGCGTTTTCTAACCCAGTTCCTCTTGTAATTTCCATTTGGAATTGAGCAAGGAAAGCTGTTTATTGGATCTTTGTGTGAGCTCTCTTGACTACTGCAACTTGTGTTCAAAGAAAGAGCACACATCTCTTGTTCCCAGTGTCTTTAGGTGATCACATGAAATAGCCAGTATCTATTACTATTATTGTAATTCTTTTTTTAATTTTTAAATGTATTCTTATTTTTATTTCCTTATATGGTTGGGTATTTTGCCTGCTTGTATGTTTGTACACCACTTGTGTGCCTGGTGACCATGGAGATCAGAAAAGGATGTTGGCTCCCCCGGAGAAACAGTTACAGATCCTTTGTGAGTCACCATGTAGAGGCTGGAAATTGAACCTGGGTCCTGTGCAAGAGCAGCAAGTACTCTTAAATCACTGAGCCATCTCTTCAGTTCCCTGTCATTGTTATTCTTGATCTTATTATTGGCTCTGGAAGCATTTGAGGTTGTATAAATAATTGCCCAGTTTTAATTAAAAAACAAATCTCTCTAAGACCTCTTCAGATCATCAAAACTCAGAAAAATTTGAAGAAGAATGAGTGAGACTCACATCTTTGTATACAATAGATCTAGAAATATAATAAAAATGGCTAACACTTAAATGGAGTATGGGTCATATTGTAAGTGTCCTCAAATGCTCTCAGTCACACTGTAGAATGACTGCTGTTGCATCCTCACCTCACACGAGTATATAGTGTTCAAGAAAAAGAAGTGACTTACTAAAGTTGACAAGTCTGTCATCATTCAAACACAATGCAGAAAAACATTCTGCTAAACTTGACCCAATGTCCCGGGCCTTCAGAGAAAACATGAACCTAGACACCTATCATTCCTTTCCAAAATAAACTCCAAATGAAGGGCAGCAGAGATAGCTCAGTGGTTAAGAGCACTGACTGCTCTTGCAAAGAACCTGGGTTCAATTCCCAGCATCCACATGGTGGCTCAGAACCGTCTGTAACTCTAGTTCCAAAGGATCTGACACCCTCCTCTGTGGACACTGCATGCACATGGTACATAGTCATATAGGCAAAAAAAAATCCATACACATAAAAATGAAGATATGTATGTATGTATGTATGTATGTATGTATGTATGTATATGCCAGACATGGTGGTACATGTCTTTTATCCAAGCAATTAGGAGGCAGAGGCAAGAGAATCTTTTTTAATTTGAGAGCAACCTCATCTATATTAGTAAGTTCCAGGACAGCAAGGGCTATGTAAAAAGATACTGTCTTGATAAATAAATAAATAAAAATCTAGATAAGCCAAAGATATAAACATAAAAAGGGTAACCATAAGAAGCCCATAAGGAGTTTTAAGTAAATCATTTTATAATTACAGGATGATGAAGGCATTTTTTTAAAAAGCATGTCAAAACCAGAGGCCAAACAGGAAAGTCTGACAGATGATACTACATAAAAATGTAAACCTTCTGTTTGGTCAATAAATAAGCTTGGAAAAATATTTTCAACATATGCTATAGACAAAAGGTCACCATTCCACATAAAGACAGAAAACTCACCATAAAGCCAATAGAAATTGAACACCACCAAAATGAAAAATATTGTAAATAACAGAACATTATACCACAGAAAATGGTTAAAAAATTAAAAACAGCAAAAATAGCTAACAGCTGATTCCCTTAACATAATGAGGAAAGTTAATAAGTACTTAATGGAACAACATTTTTAAAAAACAATTGCATTGTTGGTTTCTTAGAGAAAGCATGACATTCTTAGGCCTAGGAAAGCCAAATAGAATCTTTCTGTCCTAAGGTCCAGGTCTTGAAAGTCTATCCCATTTAACCCCATTTGAGAAAGTAAAGAGAGAAAAAACAAGGCCAGATATGGAGCTGGAAAGAGAGTCATTCCAAGCTAGAGAAGATAAAATTCCCAATCAGAAAGAATCTGGGGGATGCCAGAGATTTATCACTGAGGGAAAATGTTCAGTAAAAGTTATATAAGCAAGAATAGGAAAAACTAAGCTTGCATCCAGGGAGTGTTAATGATTAGAGCATAGGTTAATAAAGCTGAGAATAGAAAAAAACAAACTCAACTAAGGTAAAAAAAAAAAATGTTTCTTTTTAAAAATCAACAAAATTGATAGATCATTAGCTAAAAATAGGTTTTAAAAGCCAGGCATCATGGCATATGCTTCCAGTCTCTCCCTGGAGAGGTGGAGACAGGCTGATCCTGGGGCTTGCTGGACAGCCAGCATAACCTATCTACAAGTCCAGGGTAACAATGACAGACCCCATCTTAAAAAACAAGGGAGACAGCTCCTGAGAAATGGCATCCAATGTTGATGGCTGGCCTCCAAACACACATGCACACATGTGCAAGCTCAATCACTGTGGTATTTTAAGTGAAATTGGCCCCCATAAGATCCTAAGGGGTGGCAGTATTAGGAGGTGTGGCCTTGTTGGAGTAGGTATGTCCTTTTTGGAGGAAGTTAGTCACTCTCAGGGTGGGCTTTGAGGTCTACTATGCTCAAGCTATGCCCAGTGACACAGTCCACTTCCTGTTGCCTACAGATCAAGATGTAGAACTCTCAGCTCCATCTCCAGCATGATGTCTACCTATGTGCCGCCATATCCCACCATGATGATAATGGACCCTAACTAAGACAGAGGTTGGTACCAGGGACTGGGGTGTTGCTGTGATAGGCCTGACCATGCTTTTGTTTGAAGGAATATGGACCTCGAGACTGTGGATTAGAAAAGCAGTTGAACACTTTAAGTGCTACTTAATGGGCCACCCTAGCAGGATGGAAGACAGCGGTGCTGAGTGTGCTCTATGAACTGGGGGGGCCTGGATCAAGAGGTTTCAGAGGAGAAGAAGAATATGTGGCCTAGAGATCATCCTTGTGATATTTTGGTGAAGAAAGTGGCTGCCTTTTGTCCCTGTCCAAAGAGTCTGTCTGAGGCTAAAAGAAGAGTTTTGGATTAATTCTATTGGGGGAGGAAATCTCAAAACAGCCTAGTATAGACTCTGTTGTGTGGTTATTAGTGGTAACTCGAATGAAGATTTATAATGAAAAGGAGCAAGCTGAACAGGGTAAATTACAAATTTAAAATTTAAGGAGAAAAGGAGCACCATGAAGTGGAATGGAGCTAAGTCCTGTGTTCAAGAAGATAAACAGATTAAGGAATGGAATAAAGGGAGTGGTGACCTCAGGACAAGATCTCACCCAGCTAAGTTTCCAACTTGTGAAAAGGAATTAAAGAAAAGCTTAGAGCAATAGAAACCCTAACTAAGATACCCATGCATCCTAAGTGCATAGGATATGCATCACCACAAGGTCCAGTTCTTATATAACCACAGAAAGAAATGTTTTGAGACAAGTTCTCACTGTGTATCCCTGGCTGGTCTGAAACTCAAAAAGATCCACCTGCTTCTGCCTCTTGGGTGCTGGGATTAAAGGTGTGCACCATCACACCTGACTATAAGAATAAAAGTTTTAGCCAGGTGGTGGTGGCACATGCTTTAATGCCATCACTCAGAAGGCAGAGGCAATCAGATCTCTGTGAGCTGTGAGTTCGTGGCCAACCTGCTTCATAGAACAAGTTCTAGGACATCCAGGGCTACAAAGAAACCCTGTCTTGAAAAGAAAGAAAGAAAGAAAGAAAGAAAGAGAGAGAGAGAGAGAGAGAGAGAGAGAGAGAGAGAGAGAGAGAGAGAGAGAGAGGAAGGAAGGAAGGAAGGAAGGAAGGAAGGAAGGAAGGAAGGAAGGAAGGAAGGAAGGAAGGAAGGAAGGAAGGAAGGAAGAGAATTAAATGTTTAAAAACAATAAAATAATTGAAAGCAAATAACAGAAAGTGCAAAATATATAGACTGTAAACTACAACACCATTAGCCATCAAGGAGAAGCAAATCAAAATCACAATGAGACACTATTTCATGTCACCTGAAGTCCAGAACCAAAGACAGGTAAGTGACAGTGAAGGTATATAAAAACTGGATGCTTGTACAAATCTGAGCCTACATTAATATGAATTATAGCTCTATGTGAAAAGAAACTTATAGGGCCTGTGAGATGGGTCAGAGGTAAAGGCACTTGCCCACAAACCTGGTGACCTGAGCTCAACCCCAGTGACCCACGTAGTAGAAGAGAAATGACTCCTGCAAACCATCCTCCACATGTGTACTATGACACATATGCACCCCACATACAACACAACAAATAAATAAATGTTTAAAACTTTTTTAAAGAAGCTGGTGATTGCTGTAGTAATATCAAGCTTTAATTAAAGTAAGAAAGCACTCTACTGGGAGAGTAGGGCCGATTATACTAAAAGTTTACAGCACAAACATCCAAAGACACTGACTCTTTGATCATTATACAGTGTGGGTCATCAAATTGTATAGTATAAAAATTCTTGCCAGGCAGTGATGGCTCACGCCTTTAATCCCAGCACTCGGGAGGCAGAGGCAGGCGGATCTCTGTGAGTTCGAGGCCAGCCTGGGCTACCAAGTGAGTTCCAAGAAAGGCGCAAAACTACACACGGAGAAACCCTGTATCGAAAAAAAAAAAAAAAAACTTTTGTAATACAAGAAGTTTTTTCAAAACTACACATAGTTCTTATCCCAGGCAAGAATATTGGAACTACCTCTCTTTTCTTGATCCAGCTAGGATCTCCCGCTCTCTTTCCCTCGACCCTCGCCCTTCATTGCTCCCACTCATGTCCAGGCTGTTCATGTAGATCTCATCCATTTCTCCATGTCTTTCTTGGGGTCCCGTTTTTCCAGGTAGCCTCACTGGGGATGTGAGTAGCAGTCCAGTCATCCTTGTTCCACATCTAGCATCCTCCTATGAGTGAGTACATACCATATTTGTCTTTCTGAGTCTGGGTTACCTCACTCAGGATGATTTTTTCTAGATCCATCCATTTGCCTGCAAACCTCATGATGTCATTGTTTTTCTCTGCTGAGTAGTATTCCATTGTGTATATGTGCCACAATTTATTTATCCATTCTTCAGTTGAAGGGCATCTAGGTTGTTTCCAGGTTTTGGCTATTACAAACAATGCTGATATGAACATAGCTGAGCAAGTGCTCTTGTGGCATGATTGAGGATTTCTTGGGTATATGCCCACTCCTAGCTGGATCAAGAAAAGAGAGGGAGAACAAGGAATAGGAGACCATGGTAAATGAAGACCACATGAGAAAAGGAAGAAACAAAGAGCTAAAGAGGCCCACAGAAATCCACAAAGATACCCCCACAAAAGACTGCTGGCAATGGTCGAGAGACAGCCGGGACTGACCTACTCTGGTGATGGGATGGCCAAATACCCTAATAGCTGTGCCATAAACCCCATCCAAGGACTGAGGAATCTGGATGCAGACATCCATGGCTAGGCCCCGGGTGGAGCACTGGGAGTCTAATTAGTGAGAAAGAGGAGGGTTTATATGAGCGAGAATTGTTGAAACCAAGGTTGGATAAAGCACAGGGACAAATAACCAAATGAATGGAAACACATGAACTATGAACCAAAGGCTGAGGGGCCCCCAACTGGATCAGGCCCTCTGAATAGGTGAGACAGTCGATTGGCTTGATCTGTTTGGGAGGCATCTAGGCACTGGTACCAGGTCCTGGGCTCGTTGCATGAGTTAGCTGTTTGAAACCTGGGACTTATGCAGGGACGCTTGGCTCAGTCTGGGAGGAGGGGACTGGACCTGCCTGGACTGAGTCTATCTGGTCGATCCCAGTCCTCGGGGGAGACCTTGATCTGGAGGAGGTGGGAATGGGGGGAAGGGGAGGGGGGTAGGAAGGGAGAGAACAAGGGAATATGTGGCTATTATATAGGACTGAATAGTATTGTAAAATAAAAAATAAAAAAAAATATTGGAACTAACAACAAGCAAGAATGCACAAGACCCGACTAATAAAATTTATAAGGTCAGCCCAATAAGATTCAAACACCACATTCTCTTTTTAAACCATATTCTTTTTATGTACCCATGAATTATTTGCAAACATTAACTCTAAAATCAAAACTTAAGAAGTAAAAACTGGGCTGGTGAGATGGCTCAGTAATCAAAGGTGATTGTTACCAAATCGGTGATCTGAGTTCAATTCCTGCAACCCACTCCTGCAAATTGTCCTCTGACCACCACACCCGTGTATGGTATGTATGTGTTCATACACATACATGCACATACATACATATGTACATACATACATAAGTGTAAGTTTGAAACTTTTTAAGAAATAAAGACAACCTATAACAGGTTTTTCAAATAGTTTGGTAAAATCTAATAAAACTGACATGCACACAAAGATAAACCCCCTAAATCAAATTATCTCTTGCACAACAAATCAAAACAAAACTTGAACTAAACTATATAGTCCCCAAATGCAAAGATATAATTGGTCTTTCCACGTGTTCTGAGATCCAAACTGTCCCACAGAGGCTGACTAGACACACGCTAAACCTCCCATTGCACATTGTTGACTCCAGCTGCAGGAGCAACCAAGCTAATCCTATGCATTCAGTTTCAGCTTTTTTCTTTGATTACCTTTCATCTATTTCTAACCACTGTGAGACATCCACTCTTGTGTTTTATGTGTTTATTTTCACGCTTTCCATTAAAAATTCAAGCATTAAAAGAAATGAGTTTTCCTCTCCTAATAGGCTTTGTTGCACCCAAAAAAACAAACATTTTAAATACTTTCTCTGATTTAACACACACACACACACACACACACACACACACACACACACACATGCATAACTTTCTTGGAGATGAAGTTTCTCTTCATAGCCCTGGCTGTCTTAGAACTAACTACATAGACCAGGCTGGCCTTGCACTCACAGAGATCTGCCTGCCTCTGCCTCCCAAATACTGAAACTAAAGGCATGTGCCACCACACCCTGTTATAAAGCACTTTTTACTATGACTTAAATGAGAAAGTCCTGTTTTCTTTAAGTCCATTCTCTACTGTATCCTCCAAACCCTTAGTTCATTTTATGGGCTAGTGAGTATCTCTGGGGTTTCCTCCCTGCCTAGGCTTCCACAAGTGTATATGAATAATCTCTTCCACAGGAATAGAACTATGCATTCATATTTCACATGTAACTATATACATGCTAAGTTGCCATATCAAAATACGGACTTCTCAGCAGTGTTGGTTTGACTGGGTGTGATCTTATGGAGTCTGCATAGTCAATATTGGCTTGTGTTTCTGCTATTTCACTGAGTATTACACACACTGGTACAGTGAACACTCATGTTCATGTGCAAGTATTGCTATGATGCTTGTGGATTTTATCACCACTATTTCCCAGATAACAAAGAGATTTGCCCAGAAATTCAAACCCCATGTTTTAAAACAACATGAAATTGATTGATATAGAAATATAGACACACAACTGTGGGCTGGGCAGACAGCTCAGGGAGTTTAGCTTAAGCACAAGTATGAGAACCTGATTTGGGATTCCCAAAACATATAAAGCCAGGTGTAATAACACACATATGTAATCCTTGTGATCCTGCTGAGAGATGAGAGCTAAGACAAGAGAGTCCCTGGAAGCTTGTAGTCCAGCTAGTATGATGTTTACACCAGCTAACAAAATAAAATAGAGACTCCCAAACAAAGGTAGAAGGCAAAAACAGATCCCTAAGGTTGTCTATGACCTCCACATGGACACCCTAGCATGAGCACATCTTTCTCTCTCTCTCTCTCTCTCTCTCTCTCTCTCTCTCTCTCTCTCTCTCTCTCACACACACACACACACACACACACACACACACACACACACACACACTCCACATCCCCGTTTAATATTGTTTCAGGGTAGGTGGCAGGCAGGCATGGGAATAAAACTTTTTAATATGAAAGTAAGAAGGCTATCAAATTTTATGAATTGTGGAGTCAAATCTGTAGTTTTCAAAACTTGGGGGCACTAAAGACTGACTTCTACCCTCTCATCAGTTGATGCAAGCAAAAACACACGTACGTGACTCTTCAACTGTTCTACTCATCAGTGTGGCTGAAGAAAAGCAACCACACACCAGGGAGACAGACCTTAGCATCGGAGCAAGCCAGGACAGCTGGCATGTCCACCCACAGCTGCTAGCAGGGCTGAGCCTGCCTGAAGTGGGGAACAGAAGGGGCAGTTGACACAAGGCAGCAATTCAAAGGATGGCAAATGTTACTTAATTTGAGTATAGAACTGAACTAGTTACTTTTTGAACTCTCTGAGAGTTCTCATTTGGAAATAAAGTAGATCACTATCCTAGGCTGAGCACAAGTCTACCCTGAAATGGTTGTGGGGTACATGGGAAAGTGTGTTGATGGAGAGTGGTGGTGAGAGAGAGAGCAGACAGCGGACAGACCACAGATGTCACACTGAAGACTGTCAATGCTGTCTGGGGAGAGCTGGAACTGCTTTGTGCCTTTTTAAGCAGAACAGTGGTACGTGCTCTCTAATTTAACCTACATCGAATCTTTGCTGCAACAAGGAGGGACTGCAAGCAAGCTCATTATACTCAGTAATAGATGTTGCCTTAGTCCATTTGGTGCTGTTAATATTATAACGGAATTCAGGAGACTGGGTCGTTTATAAGAAGGAGAAAGTAATCTCTCATAGTATTGAAGGTTGAATTGAGATCAAGGTACCAACCAGCACCTGTTGTCCAGTGAGAGCCTCCTTTCTGTATCCCCATACGACAAAAGGGACAACTCTGCATTCTCCCTCATGTTGCAAAAGAGAAGGGAAGCAGCCGACTCCCACAAGACCTTCTGATAGCATCTGTCTTAGTTAGGGTTTCTATTGCTGTGAAGAGACACCATGACCACAGCAACTAATAAAGTGAAACATTTAATTGGGGTGTCTCACTTACAGTTTCAGAGGCTCAATCCATTATCATCATGATGAGAAGCATGACGGTGTGCAGGCAGATGTGGTGCTGAGTAGTAGCTGAGAGTCCTACATCTTTCAGGCAACTAGAAGTCAACTAAAGCACTGGGTGGTAGCCTGAGCATAAGAAACCTCAAAATCCGCCCCCACAATGACACACTTCCTCCAACAAGGCCATACCTACTCCAACAAAGCCACACCTCCTAATAATGCCACTCCCTATGAGATTATGGGGGCCAATTACATTCAAACTACCATAGCATCATTAATCCATGCCTAAAGATGGAACACAATGACCCAAACATCTTCAACTTGACTCTGCTCTGTGGCATTGGGATTCAATTGCCAATGTGAATTTCCCACAGATGAGGTCTATACCCATTTATTACTAACACTGAAACATTCACCAACACCTGTGAATTTGGAGACAGAAAGTTTGCAGTGCTGTTCAGGGCAGAGCAGGGGCTTTGGAGGGCAAATAATTCCAAATGTGATGTTGGGGCCAACCTGGGAGTTGTGAACTTAGGGAGTCTAGAATCCGGAGACTCGCTGTAAGCCAAACATTGAGCCAGACACATTGTGGTGTTGGTCTAGGTTAATCCTTAAAGCAAACATGCAGGAACATTGTTATCTAAAAAATTTTAAAGACTTTAAGGATCAGAAAATGGGAAACTCTCAGAGGTTAACTACCCTCACCATGGAATCAGAGAGGTGCACACTGACTTTTGCTTCCCCAGTGATGAATAAGTCCGGGTGTGCCAAAGGGCAAAGCTATGGATTAAGAGATATGAACACAGCAGCCTTGCATGGGTGCAGCCCGTACAGAGTCCAAAGGCTCCTGGTAGGGGTGGGTACAGGTAGCACATGGGGACACTGTGGAAAGAGCAAGCCTGTGTTCACTGTGTGATCCATTCTCTTTCCTTCAACACAGGCTACCCCAGATCCTCTACTTCCCTGGGAGGACCCTGAATAGCACTCCCTTGATCTCTTTAGGCCTCATCCCTGATCTCAAAGTGACACTGATCCCTGCTATCCATCCCAGGGGCCACACTTGGCTGCCACATCACCCTGCAGTCCCACAGTCATGGCAGAACCTCTCTCTGCTGAGCCCGCAACCCTCTCCTTAGGCTCAAAAAACAAAGGGGTTCCTTGCAGATGAATTAGGTAGAAGGATTTTGGCATCATCCATTATCACTCCAGCAACAACTCCAAGGGAAAGATGCTGGGAACCAATAAAACAATACACAAAACTCCCCAGTGTTGCCTAAACTAGTCACCTACTCTCCCTTTTGACAGCCAGCCACAACTTCTCTCAACCCCAAACAAGGGATTTCTAGGTATCCCAGAAATGGTCCTGCAGGAAAATCTAGGTAGGACCCCTGTGGCTCACATCTGGTAGGCTGACTCTCAGAGATTGGATTTCGTATAGCATGACTATACCAAGTACTGTAGTACCTACCCTGCTCCCCCCTCCCCAAACTTTCTCCCAACCAAAAGCACACATACACACACCCTTCCCAAGAGACTGACAGTCCTGAGTGAAGCGAGGAAAAGGGATTTGCAAGGACGGGGCATGGACAGCAAGTCCTACATAAGATGGAAATAAAGTCAACATCTGTAGTTCTCAGCACTAGGGACAAGTATTAAGCCCTCAAATGCACCTAATGTCAGGGACACAAAAATACAGAGAATGGAGATGCTCAGAGCTCACCTGATGTAGAGAAAGAGCCACTCAGGGATGCCAGGAGGCTAACTCTGGAGCCAGATTGCTCAGCCTTTCCTGGTTCTGTCACTGTGGTCTAGGTGGCTAGCAGCCTGTGACTCAGTGGACTACAGCCCAGCCAGGATCTTTCTGACTGGCCCAGGACTGGATCTATTGGAGATGCATGCCCTGAAAACCCTGATCTCCTGTCAGAGTCTTCAGCCCTAACTTGGAGGATAATAAAGGTTTACTGGAAAGATAGGTGAAGGAATTGAGGAAGCTGTAAGGGGAAAACGCAAGGAAAGAGAGAGTATCTATTTTAATAATTTTTGTATTTATTATTTGGCAATTCCATACAGGTATACAATGTATCTTGATCACATGCACTCCCCCACACCTGTCCTACTGTGCTAGGAGTATAGGCATATGCTACCACACCTGGTTTATGTGGCACTGGATGGAACTCAGGGCTTTGTGCATGCTATATAAGCATTCTACCAACTGAACTACATCAAAAAAAGGGGGATATTTTTAAGTAGCTACTGTGAAGCATTACATCCACAAAGCAGCTAGGAATGAGGGGCGAGTCTTCTAAAACCCAAACTGATGAAGTCATTAAATCCCTCAGGGATTCCTGCCTACCATCAAAGTAAAATCTAGTACACCTTAGGGAGCTGAGAAGGCCACAGAGTCCTGCCCCCACCCATACCATTTTTTCCAGCCACACCCATACCATTCTACCCTTCCACGCCGGGACTCTGCCCTGGGTTCTACAGCTCTCAATTCCTCTTGCTGTTTTAGTCTGTGTGCTTTTTGCTGTTGTTTAATGATACCTGACTGCGCTCACAGGCTTAGGTTCCTACCGGACACTTTGCATGCATGATCTCTTTGATCCTCTCAACAAATGTGAGGCGGGAATAATTACACCTATTTTACAATAAAAGTAGCTGAGATTGAGAAGTACAGCTGCTCCTGTCCAAGGTGAACTCTGTGCTAAGCCATGCCTTCCCACACTGGGCCTCCCTACCAGTCAGCCCCAAATTCAGCCAGCATAGGGCAAGCAAGGGCTGCTAGGAGCGCCTGTGGCAGCACAGACCTCAAAAACATTGAGAAGTAGGACAAGGAGGCCAGGCTTGTTGGTGATGCGAGGGAAAACTGGCCATGGTGACCAGCTCGTCACTGTTTGCCCAGGTCTGTCAGATTGTAAGCCTGAAAGCCTCCATCCTGGGAAGCCATCAGTCCTGGTTTCTAAAGTGACAGTCCGTCCACCCAGGAATATCTTCACTCTCAGGCCCAGCCAAGTGGAATTGGTAAATCACCCCGACTCGGGTCAGCTTGTTTGTCTACCAGAGGAAGTAACCAGAGGCAGGCAGGGTTCCTGAGGGTTTTCCCAGACGCAGCGTGAAAGCTACAGTTCAAATAATCAAACTGTGAGACTCCATTCAAGCATAAAGACCAAAGGTGGAGTTGAAAGGAAAGGAATCCCTACCCTGGGCAAGATTCCAGGTGGAAAAGAGCAGGAGCCAGAAAGACGTGCAAATCCAGATGTCTGGCTATGGAATTTGCTATGTTCCCAGCTCCTAGCATACTACCTGGAACACTGCAAGCGTGCAATGCATTTGGAATGGACAGATGGATTTATGCATTCATGTCTGGGCCATAGTATCTAAATACTAGCCCCTATGTGGCCTTCATGCAGAGCTCACACCAAAAGGAATCTAGTTCAATGTTACAACTACTGAGAGGCCAGTTAGACACCTGGAAGAAGACACAGCAAGCAAGATGTGGAAGCCCTCTTCACCCCAGCTTGTACTAGAGAGAATAACCAAGAGTCTGATGCAAAAGGACTCTCAGTGCTGGCCTTTCAAGGGCAGTTTGTTCTTTGACCAGCCAGCCATTTCTTCTTCTCTTAGGATGACCCAGCCTTCGGCAAACATGACCAAATGGACAAGCCTTCCACTGGAGAGTGTTTCAAAAGGCCTCATTGTGAGGAACTCTCCGGCAGTCAAAATTCAAGATTATTTAAGAAGGGTGTTCACTGGATAATCACTTCAAACTTGTAGAGAAAGAACGTTTGACTAACTCATCAAGCAGCTACAGGCAGTTTCTCTATAATCAGGACTGAGAAGCAGCAGCAGCGCCATCTTGTGGCATTTTTGAGAATCAGTCAATCCCTTTGGCTGTCTGGATGTGAACAGTGCTTTTCTGAAAATTCACAATTTTGTCTTAATAAGGATATCTATTGGGCTACTTAACAATCTGGTCCACTCACTCCTCAACCTTTATAAAAATAAAAAAATAAAATAAAAATCAATGCTCCAATTCAGCATGGATTCAACACTGTGTAACCTTGTTATTATCAAGAAAACTCTGATTCAGCCAGGCCTGGTGGCACACACCTGTAAACCCAGCACTTGCAAGACTGAGGCAGGAGGATTACTATTAATCTTATGTCATCCTAGGCTACATAACAAGACTATGCCTCAAAATAATACTATTAAACTGAAGGGGGAAAAATGTACTTCCCAGAGAAAACACACACTGCTTTACCTGGCATGCAGTGCACAGGCCCAGATTAGAAAAAGGTCACAGTTCACAAGTCCTCCATTGTCCGCCAATGGAGACACCATGTTAGATGTTTTCCTCTATTGATCTCCGCCTTATTTTTGAAACACAATCTCTCACTGTGCCTGGTCTTCGCTAATTCAACAAGACTAGCCACCCAGCACAAGCCCCAGAGACCTCTTGTACCCTGCCCTCTACATGCATGTTTCACCACACTGGATCTTTACATGGGTCCTGGGGATCTGCTTGGGTCGCCATACTTGTACAGCAAGCGCTTTACCAACTGAATTCTTTCTCCAAAACCTGGAGATGAGCACCCAAGACACTGTACTGCCAAGCCTGATAGGAGCTGATTGCTGGGGACGAAGGAGTTTGCCTTGCCCATCTCTTCATACTGAGTCTTTATCTGGCTCCTTTTCACCTACCCCACCACCACCCCCATGCAACACAGGGTACATGCACTGCGCTCGCATTTACATTTACACGTACACACGCACAATTGATTTCTCATCTCTTTGTGCTGAAGAGGAATTAAATCATGTGCAGGCAAGAACTGCAGTCGGAGGGAGCCCTGCTCAGGGTGGCAAGAGCGGAAAGGCTCTTGAAAGAAAACCTTATCTCTGAGGTTCAGACAGACTGGATTGGTACGGAAGCAACCCAGGCTGCCTGTGGGCAGCGAGTTTCCATCCTGAGTCTGCCCGCAGAAGGGAGGATGGAGCCAGAGCTCAGCACAGCTGGGAGACTTCATAGGTGCAGAAATTCAGACATGAAAGGAGCCTTCAAGCTCACCTCCCCCTGATGTTTAAAGTAGGCTAGTGGAAGACACGTGACCTTGAAACCGGATGTCAATCCTAACCCCGGCCTCAGCACGAATCACCAAATTCTCTTCTCTGAGTCTTTTCACCAGGTGTGAAATGAAATTAAGAATCCCCATGCTGCAAGGAGCCTCGGGGTCTGGTCTGTCCCGCAAAACAGACTCCTACCTGAGAATCCTACTCCCTCTCCCTGCATATCGGGCTATAGCTTCTGCCAGATATGATCAACTCATTCTTTTTTGAAAAACAATAACTTTTTAAAAATTAGGATTTTTTACTTGTATTATTGTTATAAAGAATAGACTTTTTAGCATGGTTATTTTTCATACAGAAATAAATAATCATTTAATAAATTGGCAGAAATGTATATAGCTCATTTTTACAGAAAAAAGTCATCTAGTAAATATGCAAGAAATAATGGAAATAGAAAATAACTACTAAGCAAACAACACCATATATAATTGTTGCAAGCAAGATTTCCTAAATACGAGAAGAGAAATAGTAACTTGACTAGAGAAGACCAGTCGACCCTATATTTACCCGCTGACACCCCACACTATAAGACAGCTTATAATAAGCTGTCTGAAGAAGGGCATGACATCACCCTGTGGTGTTGATAGAAATGAATAATCTCCCTCTAATCGTGAGGAAACACCTGACAGGCCCAGATTGAGGGTCATTCTACAAAATGACTGGCCTATAATCTTCAAAAACACCAAGGTCGTGAAAGGGAAGAAAAAAATGAGAAACTCAGACTAGACAAGAATAGGAAGATATGAAACTAAGTATAGAGAGGGGAAAAAAAAAACACTGGATTCCTGGAATTTCAGAAAAGAAATGCATTAGTGGAGAAGTGGCCGCAAACAAATCATGTCTAGTAGCTGAGTTAATAACAATGTGTCTGGGTTGATTTTACTGTACTGTTAGTTATGAAAAGAACTTACAGAAATAATAAAGGAGCCAATGTAGCTGCATCCTTTCCAAAGTCCTGCATCTTACACATAATCATTGCTAACACAGCTTGATGTGTGAGTGTGGGACACATGTGCATGGGAGGGGCCACTAAATGTGACACGGTACATGTTTGAGGGCTAGAGGACAAACTTGGGTGTTGGTCCTCGCCTTTTACCTTTTTCCACAGGGTCTCTTACTGTTCACTGCTGTGTACTCCAGGCTGGCTGGCCCCCAAACTTCCAGCACTTCTCATACCTCTGCCTATCTCTAAACAGAAGTGTTCAGATAACCCACACACAGGGGTGGAGGGGTGGCTCAACCATTAAAGGCTAGGCTTGTTAGTTTTATGCAGTGGTGCCATTATTTATTAAGCGGTGCTGTTTACTGTTTGAGAAAAAGCACAACAAAACCCACTATAAGAGTTTATCAAGAGAAGGAACAGAAGGAAATGTGCTTAGGCCTATGGAAGACGGTGCTGGGAGAGAGAGAGAGGAAGAAAGGGAAGGAGAGGGGGAAGGAGTCTGTGACCAGCTATTTATGGATTCCCCCTGCACATACGTGTATGGGCTCACATAGCTACACCACGCATGTGCATAGATTACATGATCACACTGCACACAAATTACATGACCACGCAGCACACGGATTATGTAGGACATAAGGGATGACTAAGCCTCTTGCTTGGCTACTGGACAGCACATGTGCAGTCATGTAGCAACAAGGTTAACAACTAAAAATATAAGCGATTACCCACACACTCTACAGTGTCTGGCTTTATGTGTGTTCTGCGGATCCAAACTCAAGTCCTCACAGTTGCACGGCAGGTACTTTGCTGTGGGATGGTCTATATGTCAAATAAAACACTGATTGGCCAGTGGCAGGAAGTAGGTGGGACAAGGAGAGAGGAGAATTCTGGGAAGCAGAAGGCTGAGGGGAGAGACACTGCAGCCACCACCAGGAAAAGCAGCATGTAAAGACTCTGGTAAGCCACCAGCCACGTGGCAAGGTATAGATTTATAGAAATGGATTAATTTAAGCTAAAAGAACAGTTAGCAAGAAGCCTGCCACGGCCATACAGTTTATAAGTGATATAAGCGTCTGAGTGATTATTTTATAAGTGGATTGTGGGACTGCGGGGCTTGTGGAACCTGGAGAGAAGCTCTCCAGCAACAGTACTTCACCCACTGAGTCATAGCCCCAGCCTCAGTTTGTTGTGTTTTACCTTTATATTATATATGCTCACCTTATTATTTGGGGGCTATATAACATTCTATTATCATGACATACAATTTCACTAATCCAAGATTTGTCTCCAATCTTCCCTATTGTAAAAGCATTTCCATTTCTTTTTATAATTATGTATGTTGTACATATTTGTATGAATTTCCATAAAATAGAATCTTGGAAGGAAAATGGGTGAGTTAAAGGAGATAAAAATTTCAATTTAATCATAATTCCACTTACAGTGAACAAAGTTGACCAATAGAGTAGAGCAGAAGGGGTGGTCTGTGGTTAATAAGAAGGCACAGGCTTTCTCCATGGTCTCCCATGGGTCATTGGCACTGGTAGAAGCCAAACTCACTAATGACATAGCCCCACTATGAGCTCTGCATAGCTAGGAACTGAAGCTTCAAGCCAACAGCTATGAGTAGGCGCCATCTTGAAATCAAATGGCCCAGCCTTAGGGTAAGCCTGCAGATGACAACAACCCAAACCAACATCTTGACTGCAACTCCAAGAGAGACCACAGAGCTTCCCAGAAGCACTCAGCTATTATACCCACAGATCCCTGGCACTCAGAAACAACAGAAATACTGCTTATCATTTTAATCCACCCAAGTCTTAGGGTAAGAAGTTACAGCCATAGATACTCAGTGTATTTTCTAAGCCTCAATTTCTTCATCTGTAAATTAAGGGTGATAATAAAAAAAAGTCCTGTTCACAGAGAAAAGTAGCGAAGACCCTTCCACCTGTATGGCCCACAAGCATCGGTACCTTTCTACCCTCTCTTGAGGGTTAGAGGATATGACAGCTGGCAGGCCTGACTAAACAGAGGGAATGTTCTGAGTTGTGATGCCTTTGACCTTTCCGTTTCAAATACATGTCAATCTGCTTCTAAGTCATTTACAGACACATTATTCTGGGAATGAAGCAGGGGTTAACCTTGTTGCAGTGTGTTCCCTGCCCTTTCATGTAACGAGATTACAAAGGCAACAAGTACTTTGTCCCACGGTCTTCAAGGAGCTGCTAACCCCCTCTCTGAGTGGTCAGGAGTGGCTAGTGTGGACAGGCAAGGCGTATATGAGAGGACCAACAGCAACATCCAGGCAATGTGGTCATATACACAAAAATGAATAATTTATTCATCTTTCCCAGCTAACATATGTCCCTTGTGGAAAGCTGGGGCCCAGTGACAGTCAGGGGGAGGGAGACCAAAACCTTAGAATTCCCAAGCATCCTCCTGTGGTCCCCTAGCATCCAGTCTAGTGAATCCTGAGGCCAAAGGGACTACTTCTTCCCAATAGTGCTGCCCTGTGGACCAAGACTTCAATCACAATGTGCCCTTGGAGAATATTCAACCAACAAAAACAGGTTCACTCCCCTTTACAGTATAACATTTAGAATATGTTTCACCTACATGTACTAGGGGGAAAAAAACCCTAAAGTTGGCCTAACACTCATGAAAATGGAGGAGGTATATGTTCCAATTAGAAACAGAAATATTCTGATATGGGGATATAGCTCAGTTGGTAAAGTGCTCTCTATACAAGCATGAGGGCCTGAGTTGAATCCCCAAACCCACATAAAAACACTGGCTACTGTGGTGCATACTTATAATCTCACCTCAGGAAAAGTAGAAACAGGCGGATTCCAGGGGCTCACTGGACAACCAGCCTAATCCAATAGGTAAGCCTCTAGATCAATGAGTGGCCCTGTCTCAAAAAGCAAGGTGGGCCTCTGGCCTCCATGGGCACCAGCACACATACAAGCACATAAAAAATGTACATGAACATGTATCCACTCACACACTATTGCACATACAGACCTCAAAATAAAAAAAGAAATAGGAATGTTCTCATTTTGAAACTATACGTAGTGTGCTAGCTTTGGAGTTTGATATTCTGGCTCTCACTCAGTGATGTTCAACAGTTGATGGCTGAGAAGTTTCTGCACCCCATAAGCCTCTCTGCCGATGCAGCTGTCCAAATCAGACCAAATCAAACTGAATTAAGAAAAAGCCCAGCTTTAATGGGTAAAACACTCCCAAGTATTTTTCTGGCCCCCAGAGAAGGGACAGGGAAGAGAGACCAAAAAAACCACATGTCTGTTTTCTGGGGGTGCAGTTTAAATACCCTGTGGGAGTGGTCTTGAGCATCTCTGGGAAAGGAGTGGTTTTGGTGGGGTTGAGACAGGTCAGGTTTTGGGGAGACAGAGATGGGGGAGGGGTTGAGGCAGAGCTTCCACCAGAACAGCGACCATAGTTGGTGGCCTTTACCTTCCAAGCCTTAGCTTCTTTCACTTAAACACAAGAGGACAAAGAGGCATGAGGAGTGCGTGTGAATAGTTAACTGCTAGAATCAGGGTGTCAAGGGCAGCTGGCTCCCATAGCTGGAGAAGACCTGACCCCCAGGATCCTGTGGCTTGGGGAGGAGAAGGGATGCAGGGAACCCTAGGTAGAAATGGCTTGTGTATCCAGCTCAGAGACTATGAGCCCTGTGTTGGAGAAAGGCTGAGTGGGATGAGAGTGACAGTCTAGTAACGGGCTAAGGCTTAGGATAAGAAGAGGGAAGGAAGGAAGGAGGAGAATGTAGAGGGCAGAGGGAGTGAAAACAGGGTCTAGCAAAGAACTGCAGCCTGGAGAAACCCTGGCCTGAGACCTGGGCTGCTGGAACATGAGCTAGTCTCACAGAATGACCCTTCCTACTCCAACAGAGCATGCCAGCTCTTAGCAAACCTAGAGCCAGTGTCCATGCTATGGAAAGCATAGGACCATGCTCATTCTGAGTAGCAGGCTCTCCGTCTCCAAAACCTTCCTCCCTTCTTTCCTTGAGTCAGTGTTTTAATTTTTAACCGTCCCTGCAGAGGTCTTCCACTGAATAAAGAGGACTGGGCCTGTTACAAGGATCTCAGATGCCGCACCCTAAAGGCAGCAAGAAGAAAAGAACTGTGGGACTCGCTGGGGGCATAGTGAGCCCCAGCTGAGAACTCAACAATGTCCCTGGAACAATCCAGCTGGGACAGATGTGTGCTGTAGAATGGAGCAGCAGGCGATATTCTCCCGCTGCTGTGGGTTTTGGAACTGCACAATATGCTTGATTGAAAGGTTCCTTCAGAAGTCTAATCTTCCCAACATTTAAGAATTAAATCAATAATGTCCCCATTTCAGGTTCTCTGTGATTATGTCCTTTGTGTCTTGTTTACTATTTAATAACAAATGTTCTAAAAATAACAACCTATATCATCTGTGCCCAAGGCCCCCCCCAAAAAAAAATCAAAGAAAAGAGAAAGAGGAGGGGAAAAAATTAAAGTTAGGTAAGTCCCTACTATGTGCAGCCATGTTCTAGAGGTTTTATATCCATTATCTGAAGATATCCTCACAAATATAAAAGGAAGCTATTGCTGTTAACATTCCTCTTTTAAATATGGAGCATCAGCTCAGAGGGGTGAAAAAACTTCTATGGGGCCACACAAAAGCAGAACCTGGAGAGGCTGAGAACACACTCAGTGGTAGATTGCTTGCCTGGCCTGTGTAAGGAAGGCCTTGGGTTTAACACCCAGCACAATGACAACAAAGCAGAGTCCTGGATTGGAACTCTCTGGTATTTGGGTTCCAAACCCATCATCCCCTCTGGCTCTTGTTAATGTCTCCCACTCAGATTCCCACCCCATCCCCACCCCCACCCCACCACTCCTCCGCTCCCGGTAACAGTAACCACTCAGTGCTAAGAACCCTTCCTCTAACAGGCAGGTCTCCTGTGTTACAGCATGATTACAGAAAGTTCTTCCTGTCTACCTGGTGGGGACCCTCAGGAGGTTCTGGGCCTCTGTATAGCCTGGGGGATAGGAGGAGGTACCCTAACTTCTGCCTGCAGAGGAGCAGCAAAATCTCCTAAGAGGCAGGATTTTGATGTACAGGGTCCCCGACTTGGGACCAAAAATGATGAAGCTGAGACAAGGTAAGTGGTGACCTAGGACTGACTATCCAGCTGTACTGAGAGGCAGGAATCTCCCGATGCGTCTTTGCTACACTCTACCTGGTAGACCTTAGAAAAGATGCTTTACTTCCAGCCAGAATTTCAATCAATCAAATGAGACCAATGCTGTTTCCCATAGGGGTGTGGCTGAACAGATGAGAGTTTAAAGTGTTTATGAATTCTTACCTGCCATGTGTCCACAGACACTCTGATGCAATGGTCTATGATGGGACCCTAGATTAGCACACAGAAAGAAGGATACAAGGTTCCATGTCTCAGGTAAGGTTTTCCTTACATGAAGGTGTATTTTTGCAAAGTTCAGGCTTATTATGGATGGCCACAGACACCCACACCTAAGATATAGCAGAGGAGATAATGTACCTCCACAGCAGGTTACTGTTTAACAGTACACCACACACACAACACAAGCACACAAGCACACCCTCCATATCCTGCTTGTACCTCCTTGGGGCCACAGAAAGCCTTCCATCAAAGTGGGTGAAGAGACAGAGACCTGAGACCTGAGCTTGGAGTCAGAATTAGAGGTATAAACTCAGGCTGGGTCACACTGTTCAGGGACTTGAAGTCACGAAGCATCCTCACCATGCTCTGGCCGGAATGCACTCAGTCAGAAACTGTCTATTGCTCCCTTGGTTTTGGTTGACGCCTCTAACCAGGGTCGACCCATTGGTCCAGCCTCAACACTTCCTTGACTGGCAGGTCCCAGCGCACCTCTGATCACACCAGAGGCAACTGCAGGCATGTGGCTTCCATTCTGGAAGCAAGTGGCAAAGCTAGTGCTCCTTTTCTAAGCACTTAATACAAGTTGTGTGCACGGAGAGAGGTAACCTGGCTTCTGAACCTACTGGTTAACCACAGGCAACACTCTCACTCCTCCTCCTCCTGTATTTAGTCATTCACTGGAAGAATAACATCTACTGGGACCACTTGGAGTCCCATCCCAGGAGGCAATCAGGAAGTGGGTAGCCCCAGTTCCTTCCTACATGGCATAGCAGCTACACCTTGCTTTGATTCCCTTACCCACAACCTAAAAATCAGATTGACTGCTTTTGTAACACTATTTGCTTTGATTCCCTTACCCACAACCTAAAAATCAGATTGACTGCTTTTGTAACACTATAGTGTGGATTCAGAGAAAACATGTAAGATGTATCCCACAACTTGAAAAGTATGGGGGCTAGAGAGGTGGCTCAGTAGTTAAGAGAACTTGTGGTTCATGCAGAGGACCTGGGTTCGATTCCCAGCACCCATGTGGCAGCTCACAACCAGTTTGTCCACTAGAATCAAAACTAGAAATGACACAGAAGTGTATTAGCAGGTAAATGGTAACTGTGTGTGGCATACCCTTACAATAGAACACTGCTAGGGAGAAAAAAAAAAAGAATTTCCAAAGAGCCAAATGGGAAGGCACAGACCTGTAACCCTAGTGCTCAAGAGGCTGAGGCAGAGAGGTCATAAGTTCAAGGCCAGCCTAGGCAGTTGGTGAGGTTTTGTGAGGAAGGGAAGGGAAAATACTGATACCAACAGCACAGAAGAATCTAAAAATAATGATGCTAAGTAGAAAAAACAGCCAGACAAGAGAAGAATATAGGATGTGTAATTTCATTTGTAGACAACCCTATGAAAAGTATGAACTAGTCTACTATGATGGAAAATAAATCAGAAATGGGGTGGAGTGGAGAGGGAGACAGAATTAGTAAGGGCCACCAGGAAATCTTCAGATGTGGCAGTATTGTGTTGTATTATCCTCCCGCAATGCACAAGTTGAAGTCCTAGCCTCCAGAGCTGCAGCCTGACTGTGTTTGGAGACATAACATGTAAAGAGGGAACCAAGACGACTTAGTTAGGGTTTCTATTGTGGTAAATAGATGCCATGACCACAGCAACTCTTATAAGGAAATATTTAATTGGGGCTGGCTTACAGTTAAGAGGTTTAGTCCATTATCATCATGGCAGGAAGCATGGTAAAGCACAGGCAGACATGGTGCTGGAGAGGTAACTGAGAGCTCTACACTGGGATGAGCAGGCAGCAGGAAGAGAGTGTGACACTGGGCCTGGCTTGAGCATCTGAAACCTCAAAGCCTGCCCCAGTAACACACTTCCTCCAACAAGGTCACACCTACTCCAACAAGGTCACACCTCCTAGTAGTGCCACTCCCTGCCTACCCCATTGATCAAACTTCAATACCTGAGAAGGTAAGACCAGCCTGAATGGTTTTTCAAGCTCCAGAATGATTTTAGTGTCTATCCAAGGTGAAAAAGCCACTACTTCACTTCCTCTTGCAGGAAGTCTACCTTAGAAAAACAGGCTTTCAAAGCACCTAGCTGAGCCTAGCCTGGCACAATGGCATACTCACCTGCACTGACTGGGAAATCTAATTGCCTTCAAGTTCTGTGCAGAGCCAGCTGAGACTTAATCATTCCACTCACATCAAAATATTTACTCCAAATAGTCATTACCACCTGGAAGGGGCTCACAGGTAGCTGGGGGAGACCGGTGGCGGAGCAGCAGGGTTCAATACACCCTGTAAGGGAAGCGGGCTATTTGCAGAAGCTCCTGTCCCTCAGCTGATGCTCAACTCTTCCCCAAGAGATTTCTTGAGTTAAGTGTTTGCACTTTAATACTCTTAGGCCCAAATCATCTGATTCTGTCTGATGCAGGTGCCGGGGCTTAGGAACTTACAGTAGATGATTTGCATAAAGCGATTGGAATTTGCATCGAGTGGAAAATTTGCATGCAGTAAATAGCTAAAGGGAGGATAAAATGATGGCCCAGAAATGGCCTAAAATAATGTGCTAATTTGTAGCCCCAGTATTATCAGAAAGCTTCTCTGAAAAGTGAACGGCTGCCTTCAAAGGGAGGAAGCTACACAGCTGCTGGTGTCGTGGCCCAATCCTGCAAGTCTGCTGGCACTGAGGATATAGGACAGAAGCTGAGAGAGGTAACACATGTCACCTCAAGAGGCTGAGGTGGAGGATCACTTACATCCAGGACTTCAAGACCAGCCTGGGCAAGACCCAATCAAGTGGTCAGCACCAGCCTGAGCTACGTAGAAAGACTGTCTCAAAAAAGCAAGGGCTGGGATATAGCTCCATAGTGCTATATTCAACCCACCTCTGGTGCTAATAAATAAACAGGTAAGTAATTAAATAAATGATAGCACTGAAGAACAATTCCAGCACAATATACAGAAGACAGCGTTTCTGAAAAAGGGAAACTGAGAGACTTAGGTGAAAAGGGAGCTTACATTTCATACCATATCTTCTCATACTATTTTAAAGTTACATAAATTAGTTAATAAAATAATAAAAGCACATAGCACTCAGTACAAATAAATTATTAAATTGTAATAAATATTACATTAAAATATTTATGACACTTAATTTCATATGTGTTGAATTAAATTTTAATTAATAATTACTGAATAGTATCGCTATGGATTATGTTATTGCAATGGATTACTATTAATTATTTCCCTGGGCTGACATAACATTCCCAGGGCTCCTGCCTCTAGACTTTTTTAGAAGGCCCATCTCCCATACCCTTGCTCCAAAGAGAATGAGAAACAGAAAATCATAGAGACCAAGTCCCTCATTTGGCCTTCTCTGGAAGCAACAGTTCTGCCCGGACACATGTGAGCCAGCACAGCCTAGGTTATGAGACCCAGCTCGAGGTGCTAGGAATGCAGCAAGATTATTCTAGGAGACGGAATCCTGCCTCTGGCCATGGGAGACAGCTCCCAGACATTCATCCCTCAACAGTAGCCCTGACTCCAGGGTTTGTAGTTGAATGTACGTGCCATTACTGCTGTGTGTTCAGCCTCCTGGGGCTGATGCAGAGCACTTCCTCCCCAGCATGGCCACCTGCAGACTGGCACGACCAAGCAGGGAATATGTCAAATGCAGTAGACTAAACTGTCCCCAAATACATCCACATTCTAATCTCTTGAACCCATAATTAATATCTCACAGGGCAAGAGAGACTTTGCAGATTAAGGGAAGGATCACAAAATCAGATTTCTTTGGGTTCTTGGTAGGCTCTCTATGATCACAACAAACCTGAGAAGAGAGATACAGGAAGAATTAGAAGAGAAGCCATGTACCAAAGGAAGCAGTGATTGGTCTGAAGATGCTATCCGAATAATTTTGAAGAGAGAAGAGCCACTTTTTCCTGGTGGTGAAAAAGATGAGACAATGTATTCTCCTCCATAGCTTCTTGAGAAAATAGAAGCCATTACAATCTGAAGACTTACCCCACCCCATTAATATTTGAAACTCTAACCTCCAAGCTGGTTGGGGGTGGGGTAGGGTCTTGGAGGGTGATTAGATCATGAGGCTCTACCCTCAAAAATGGCATTAAGTATTTTTACAAAAGAGACTAAAGGGAGCTGTTCACCCCTTTCTACTCAATGAGAATTCATCTAGAAAGCACCATCTTTGGAGTAAAAAGCAAGCCCTCATCAGATATCCAATCTACTGGCCTCTTGGCCTTGTATTTCCCGATCTCCAAAACCATAAGCATTAAACTTATGTTGCCTAAAAATGACCTGTTCAAGGTCAGGAATGGGCTTCCAGGGCTGGAGAGATGGCTCAACAGTTAAGATCACTGGCTGCTCCTCCAGAGGACCTAGGTTCAGTTCCCAGCACCCACATGGCATCCCACAACTCTCTGTAACTCCACTTCCAGGGGATTCAATGCCCTCTTCTGGCCTCTACAGGCATCAGAATTTGTCTGTGGTTGCACAGACAAAACACTCATACATACAGAAGAAGAACGTCAAATAACAAAAGGACTGAGCTCCTGATCATACCTGAAGCTTGTACTTCTCCATCTACCTTCTCCCATTGCCCTTTCTCCACTCCATCAGAAGCGGTACCCCAAAGCTGAATGCCATTTTCTAGTGTGATTAAACAACCTGTTGCTCTATGGTGTGGTCTTCCTGATAGATCTTTGAACAAACTAATTGTCACTCACCAGTTCCAAGGATAGCCAGACTTGGATTAGAGAGCTAGCTTGGCCAGGATGTCAATAAAAAATAAAGCTGTTTTTCTGTTCCCTACAAAGCCTTTCTGGCATTATTCAGACAGGAGTCTGCCCAACTTCTTAAGCTACCATTTCCCATGATGCACTTTGTCACAAAGCATCCTTAAACACCCTCATGTAGTACCTAATCTTCATACAGAGATCTTACATAGTTTTTTCCTAACATACTTAAAAATTAATAGTAACTATTTTGTTACATCAAACACTGAGTTAAGTATTTGCATTATGGTATCATATTTGATTATCACAAGAATCCTATGAATAATTTGCAACACAGGTCTCTGTATAGTCTTGAACCAATTTATTTCTATCTTCTCTCACTTGTAATTCTCAAGAATTGTGGGTCGGGGAATGTTTCTCAATGGTAGCATGCCCTGGGTTCAAATCAACATCCAAAGGAAAAAGGAAGATTGACTGTGCAAAGTGCTAGAAATTAAGCACACTCCGATCACAGGAGAACTGGCCCAGACCACTGGGGCTGTGTCCAACTCCTCCCAACAAACGATACATTTCAATGCCAACAAAATATTGTTGCCCTGCAGTATAAAACACAAAATGGGCTAAACTAGGGGGTTCCCTCCATTTCAAGTTAAGTGA
Source organism: Peromyscus maniculatus bairdii (assembly GCF_049852395.1). Lineage (NCBI taxonomy): Eukaryota > Metazoa > Chordata > Mammalia > Rodentia > Cricetidae > Peromyscus > Peromyscus maniculatus. The sequence continues at coordinate 146,312,348 of NC_134855.1, forward strand.
AGCATATGCAGGAAAGAATCTCTCTACCTTGAGCAGCTTTCCTGAATCTTAGGGAGCATCCTGGCAATGATAGTCTCTCTACATTTAGAAAACAATCCACTTTTTATAACTTGTATACATAGGTATTCTGTCTCCCTGAACTCAAAATGGTAACCAGTGTATAGTTAACCTCCCCCTCCTCCTCAGGTTCTAGTATTACAGGTGGGGTCACTGAGGGTCAGAAAGGTCATTCATCAAAGACCAAAGAGTCAATGAGCGGTGGTACCTATGGTCTTAATTACTACACACCTCCTACAGTGGCTGTGTACATTACTTTTCTTGTTGCTGTAAAAAAACTCCTAACCAAGGCAATTTCAGGATGGAAGGGCTTCTTTTAGCTCAGAGTTTGAAGGGATATAGTTCATCATGCCAGTGGGAGCCTGTGGTAGCTGGTCTCATTTTGTCCACATCAAGAAACAAGAGAGAGATGAATGTGGTTGTTCATCTGGCTTTCCTGCCCCTGTTCCCCATCTTACTTAGTGTGGGCACACAGCTTCCCTCTCTAGTTACACTTCTGTCAAACGTTCTTACAGACACTCCCAGAGGTGTATCTCCTAGTTGATTCCAAAATCCAGTCAAGTTGACAACAAAGATTAACCATAATATCCTGCAACAAAGAAAGGAGTCAGTAGAATTAGAGGACAGTCTAATCCAAAGGCTTCATTGCTGTAGGTCCAAAGCGGCATCGGGTATATGGGCAGGTACAGGAGCCACAGGGCCATCATCTGTCAGCAACAGGAGGCAGGGATGGCGACCAGAGCTGAGGTTCCAAACAGCCGAACTCTGGGCTTCAGCAGCCACATCCCATTTCCCCAAGATCATTACAGACTCCCTGCTCCCTTTCCTCTCAAGTCATCAATTCTGACCCTGGCATCCAGCCATTGGAGTGATTTGACAGCGTCTTGGAGATTTTTATGTGAAACTAAATTTAGGCAGCCAGACAGATGAAAAACACCCCACTTTCCTGGAAGGTGTTTGCTTTGCCTCTCTTATGTGAGATTAGAAATGTATTTCAAAGCTCCTGTGAAATTTAGAAACCAAAGTGTGGACATGAGGAAGCACTGACCAGGCGAGTTTCTGTATAGCAATCATGGCTGCACTGGTCAGTTTTACGGTTGCCATAACAGAGTGCCTAAAATTTAAAGGGGAAATATTTATTTGAGGTCAGTGTTTCAGAGGGTTCAACCCACATTTTCTTTGCCCCATGTACTTAGGCAGGACTTCATGGCAGAGGGAGGATGTGATAAGGAATGGAAGCAGAGATCACTGACAGGAAGGGGCCAGGGATGATATATCCCCAAGGACCCACTCTCCTTCAGTGACTTATCTCTTCCGTCTGGGTCCCACCTCATAAAGTGTCCAACATCTCCCAATAGTGCCACCACCCAGAGGCCAACTGTCTTCCTTAGGTTTCTATCCTTGTGATAAAACACCATGACCAAAAGCAATTAGGGGAAGAAAGAGCTTATTTTATCTTATAGCTTACAGTCCATCATCTGAGAGAGTAAGGGCAGGAAGTCAAGACAGGAACTAACTCCAGGGCCATGACAAAAAGCTCTTTGTTGGCTTTCTCCTCCTGACTTGTTCAGCTTGCTTTCTTACACCATCCAGGACCACCAAGCCCTGGGCAGCACCTCCCACAGTGAGCTGGAGCCTCCCACACATCAGTCATCAGTCAAAAAAATACCCCACAGGTTACATACAGGCTACTCTGGTGGGACAAATTTCTCAGTTGAGGTCCCCTCTTCTCAAATGACTCTAGCTTGGATCAAGTTGACATAAAACTAGCCAGCTCATCAATCTTATAATACCCAAGCCTCTGGGAAGGCGAAAGGCAATACTCCATATCCAAATAAGAACAGCAAGATTTGGAGGATTTTTTTTTTAAGAATTTTGTTTTAATTTAAAAGATTATTTTATTTTATGAGTGTGAGTGTTTTGCCTATGTTTATGTATGTGGACCATGTGCATACCTGGTGCCCTCAGAGATCAGAAGATGGGGGCAGAGCCCCTGGAACTGGAGTTATAGCTACCATGTGTGGGTGCTGGGAACCAAATAGCCCTCTACTGAGACCACAGTGCTCTTCACTGCTGAGCAATCTCTCCAGTCCTGGATTTGCAGGATTCAGCAATGTTGGGCTGAGGAGAGGGCTCAGTGGTTAAAAGACTTGCCCTACAATAGCTAGGACCAGAATTCAGATCTCACAAGCTTATGTGAATACTAGGTGGGCATAGCAACCTATCTATAATTCCAGCCAAGGAGAGCAGAGACACAGAACCATCAGAGCAAGCTGGCCAGGAAGACTGGCCATATTGGCAAGCTCTGGCTTTAACTGATCAATCCTGCCTCAGTTAATAAGGCAGAAGAATAATCAAGGATGATTCCCAACATCAACTTCTGGCTCCCATATGCATGTGCACAAGTGTACATTCACACACACACACACACACACACACACACACACACACACACACACACTCACAGAGTGTGCAAAAAAAAATGGAAAAAGACCATGTTGAGAAAAGAGACAAATCCTTGGAACAGAAAAACTGTCCAAGTCTTAAATTTACCCAAGAATTTCTCTGGATCTCAGTTTCCATAACTATAACTTGAACATAGTAGTAATCTCTCTGATGGCACTGACTTTGATGGCTTGATGTTTCTATAGTCCAGGAAAACTATAGAGGTCAGCCCAAGGTCAAAATTGGTCATCCTTAACCCAAAAACCATTTCACAAACTGAACAGAGCCTAAGTGTTGGAGGACAGTCACTCTCTCCTCCTCAAAACAGCGGTATATCTATTGAAAACTCAATTTTTTAATAGTTTAATTTCTATGCATTTTAGCTTTGGAGAATAATTTCAAGTTGGGAGATTCAATTTTTTTATGTAAAATTGGCTTTGACTTGGAAAGAACTAAGACTGGGTTCTGGGGAGTGGCCTCCAATGGTAATGACCTCATTTGCATATCAATGGCCTCTCTCTTCATTTGCTGCCATGGCCACCCTCAGAGCTTAGATGGCTCCAGACTTAATGGGAAGATGGAAAAAATGTTGGTTGCTCTTCCTTTTTATAATGTTTAAATATAGGAAGTGCTTTGAAATAAAAAGTTTCTTGTGAACTTTTGAAGTCAGACTGAGGAGATAAAATAGATAATTTTTTTTCTTTATCAAACTTACTAAGTCTCTAAGAGAGTACAGAATACATTCTTTTTTATTTTAATATTTTAGTGATTTCTTTAACAGCTGTTTATGCATACATACCCTATGGAATTTTCACTAAGCCTCTTGGAGATCATTTAAATGGCCCCAAATATTTACTCAAGGCTGATTTCAGTGCTAACTGTGCTGTGTGTGGGTGCTAGCAAGAGGAAGAACACAAAGTTCTTATCCTTTGGGGCTTGGGCATCTTAAGAAAACCTTCAACAACAGCAGGTGATGGTTTTTAGCAGTGCTCTTACCCTGGGAGGAAAAGTCAGAAACACAACAGAATCCACTAACAAGAGTTTTATTAAGACAAGGAGAAAGGGGGGCTGGAGAGATGGCTCAGTGGTTAAGAACAGTGGCTGCTTTTCCAGATGTCCTGAGTTCAATTCCCAGCAACTAACCACATGGTGGCTCACAACCATCTGTAATGAGATCTGGTGCCCTCTTCTGGTCTGCAGGCATATATGCAGGCAGAACTCTGTATACATAATAAATAAATAAATCTTTAAAAAAAAAAAAAAAAAAAGACAAGGAGAAAAGGATAGATGTGATCAGGCCTGTTGAAAGGACACATGTGGGAGAAGGGGGCAGTGAGGGACATGGGGCCCACCTTTTTAAGGGCCAACCCACACATTCGAAAACAGGCCCATATGGCTACTCCACGCATGCACATAGATCATGTGGTCATGCCATGTGATTATGTGACCATGCAGCACATGGGTTACATAGGACATATGACCTGGAAATGACTAGGCAGAAACTACTAAGTGTCCCGCCGGACATGCGGAACCATGGGGGCATGGCTGGAATTCCTATCAGCAGGAATATAATGTGTAGTAAGTGAAAGAATAGGGTGCTCTGAGGATGAACAAGAGGCAGAGTTGCCAGGGGAAAGGGCTAATGAGCAGAGCTGTGAAGGAAGAGCACACGCAGAGAGAACAAGTGGGTGGGTGTGCCTACCTGCACATATACATCTCAGGACTTAAGAGGAGATGCTGCTTGGTGTTTAAGAAACTGAAAGGGGGCTAGGAAGGCAGCAGTGGAGACAGTAGGGAGAATAGCAGTATTCAGAGTTACTGTAGACAGGCCTTGGAGATTTTGAACATTCTGAAAGAGCATAGATTCTAATGAACTATTCTGAGTATTGGTTAACCATCTAAGGAGATAGTTAAGTCAGCTGTACATTTATAAGATCCTTTGAAGAAGGGATCCTGTTTTGTTGTTGTTAGGTGAGAGGGGGTACGGGAGATGGAAAGAAAGAGAGACAGAGTCAGAGAGACAAAAGGTCCTTCAGACAGCATCTTTATTAACACATCCCGCAGCAGTAAGGGGAGTTTCTACATCTGAGAGCTTCAGCCCTGCATTTCTAAACAAGCTACCGACTTTAAAGATTTTGAGGAAAGTCTTGCATCACCAGGAAGCAGGCTCAGTTAATGTGTAAGATATGGAGTTGTAAAAGCTGGAGTTTTCCTGCCTGGCCCACGGTCAGGACAAATCTCTCTCACCCGCCAGTCCCGTAGCCGCTTAGACCCAACTGAGTAAACACACAGAGACTTATATTGTTTACAAACTGTATGGCTGCAGCAGGCTTCTTGTTATCTAGTTCTTCTATCTTAAATTAACCCATATCTATTAATCTATAAGTTGCCACGTGGCTCATGGCTTACCGGTACCTTACATCTCACTTGTCATGGTGGCGGCTGGCAGCATCTCTCTGCCTCAGCCTTCCACTTCCCAGAATTCTCCTCTCTCCTTGTCCCACCTATACTTCCTGCCTGGCTACTGGCCAATCAGTAGTTTATTTATTAACCAATCAGAGCAACACATTTAACATACAGAATATCCCACAGCACTCCATGGTCAAGGTGGAGAAGCAGGGCACAAATGACTTAGGCTATGGGGCAAGCGTCACTACTCCTCTGAGTAGGTGGTGGGGCTTGGCAATGTGTGAATCATATTACATGTTAGTAGTCAGGCTGCCAACAGGCTGACTGGGCTCTTGTCCTGCTTAGGGCCTGGTTCCCCAGGGTGGAGGGGAGAAGTCTAGGTTCTCTAACAGCTGCCAGACAAGGACTTGAGTTAGGTAGCTACAGTACAGTAACGGCTTGGACTAAGCTAAAGGAAGAGAAGGAGAAAATGAATGGATTTTATTGCTATTCAGGTGGTCAAAGGAGCAAGACCGAGTGCTAGACTGGCTAGCAGGAGGAAAAAGAGAAGCAGATTTTTAAGAATAACACCCAGGTTTCTGGATCATAGAACTGAATGGATGACAGTGCTATTCATGGAGATAGGAACCCTGGAGGAAAACCAGACTGTGAGTGGGAGATGGGATGGAGACTTGGAAGCTCAGTGTTGACCGTGTTGTGTAGAAGGACCTTTGAGACGTCTTTGAGATTGTTTTTTTAAAGCTGTTAAGTGTCAGGGCTCAGGGGAAGTGATGGTTCTGGACCCTAGATATGTCTCTGTATGTGTGTGTGCTCGCGTGCACATGTGCCCGTGCATGTGAAGGTCAGATGGCAACATTGGGTTTCCTCCTTAATTGCTCTCCGTCTTGGTTAAGAGTCTCTCAATGAACCTAGAGCTCACCAATTCGGCTAAAGCAGGAAGCCCTAAGGATCCCTTTGTTTCCACTTCCCAGTGCTAGGATTACAAGTGTGCACCGCTATGCCTGGCTTTTTGCATGAGGGCTAAAGAGCCAAGCCCAGATCCCCTTTCCTAAACAGCAAGCAATTGACCAAATGAGACATGTCCTCAGCCCCACAACTTCTCCATTGCATGGACAAAAGATTACAAAATGCTTCTTTAAACAACAATTGTTTAAATCTTCATCAGGAACCATCGTTGGGGGTGGGGGTTGCAGCTCAGTAGTACAGTACTTGCCTAACAAGTACACGTTTCTGAGTTCATTCCAATACTGCAGAAACAAAATCAGGAACCACAAGAGGTAGGCCTAGAACATCTGAACCCAAACAACCCAACTTTAGGGATGTTGTTGCAGCTCCATGCCATCTCCAACAGTAGTAGTCCGTGTGTATCAAGTTTCAAGAATCCTCAGCGGTGTCTCAACAGTCCCTATTTGGAAGGCATTAGGAATTTGCACTTTTCTGCCCAGGGTCAGCTACACACAGTAAATATGCAATTGTGTAGGAGTGAGAAATAGAGGGAAAAAATTTACATTTGTTGCCCAATATGCAGTTCTTCCCAAATCAATTTAATAAGCCAAATTCTCACTGTAATCACACCCTATACTACTCCAATCAAATCAGAGCCTTCCAACTCAAACAGGAGGGAAGTCAGGATTCCATGATCAGTGTAAAAAATCACTGTATAATTGCAAATTAGAACCATAATCATCAGGCTGGCCCCTGAGCCTTCTTCATCACCAGGCTGTGAACTGAAATGACTCTCTGTAAATGTATCTGCCAGAGAAGAGATCCAAAGTATTGACAGAGAGCTGCCTTGTGTACAGACTCAGCTGGGAGAGCAGAGTAAAGAATGTCTGGGAGGAAATGAAGAAGGAAAAAGAAGAGATGTGTTGTGCAAACAGAGGCCCTACAAGCACCAATATTCTTTCTGCAATGAGTTTATTTTTAAATGTGGAAGTGACACATGTACACAGTTGGCTTCCTGGGGAAAGGGTTGTTTGTGTAATAAACATTCAATGGTAAAAAGGGTATAAAACTGTAGCAGGAGTAACATTCAAACTACTGAACAACGGCTGCAAGAATGACACGGACCAATACAAAGAGATTCCAGCCACACCACTGTACTTCCGATGGCCCCAAACACTATCAAGCAACAGCCAGGATGTGCAACAAAGAGGTCTCTTACCAGACTCCCAGATGGAATCCCCAGAAGTATTCACTATCAGTTTCTTAGGACTCCGTCCAAATGGCGGTTTGGGGCACCAATCAGCAGGTCCATGTGTTATATATCCCTTTTGGGGCTATATTCTTATCTTTGAAACATGATCCTATTCTGTAGAACTTGGCTTGCTTTCTTTTTTTTTTTTTTTTTTTTTTTCCCTTTTAACAGTATGTCTGCTGTGGTCTGAATGTATTGTCCTGAAAGTTCGTGTGTTGGAAATTTAATCCATAAATTCCTGTGTTGGTGGGATTTAGAAGGAAGGTCTTTGTGGAGGTAACTAGGATTAGAATTCCTCAGAACACCCTTAGCAGCTGTATAAGAAGAGTTGGGGCAAGAGGAACGGTTCCATGGGATTCGCTGCACAATCAGAGGACACGAGGTCAGATTCTGAGTACCCACGGCTGCCCGTGCCTGAAACCCCAGCACCTGGTCAGGGACAGCAGAGATGAGAAGATGGCTGGGGCTTCCTAGCCAGCCAGTCTAGCCAAAAAAGGGAGAAACCCTGCCTTAAAGATATAAAGCAGAACAAAATGGAGGATACCCAGTGTCTTCCTGTAGCCTCTACAGATGCACACAGAGGGCCTAAAGCTTACATGTGTACAAACACAACTCTCTCTCTCTCTCTCTCTCTCTCTCTCTCTCTCTCTCTCTCTCTCTCTCTCTCTCTCTCTGGCAAATAGGCCTGAGCTACATTGCTTGCTGCCTCCCCTGTGATGGCCTCTACCATGCATACTATGACGCAGCAAGAAGACCAGACACTAAGCAGATGCCAACACCCTGCTCTAGAATTTTCCAACTTCTAGAACTGTGAGCCAATAACCTTCCAATCTTTACAAACTACTTGTTCTCAGGTATTCTGCTATAGGAACTGAAAACGAACTAAATATTCAAAGCATCTTTATTTATCTACACATGTAGAAATCTCTCTTTTTAAGCTTCAGCAATGCTGCTCAAATAGCCCATGAGCATATGTTGTTCCAGGAACCATCCCTCAGAGAATATAAGAAGCAAATAGCATGAGAATACGTATCAACTCTGCCTCTGTCCATCTAGCTGACTTCAGCTGCTGGTTGTGTAAGTCGGCTGTTTTGGTTTGGGTCCTTGTGTTTGTCAGTAAGACTGTCTTGAAAAAGTCCTTGACTTACATGTTAGTTACTTTCGTGACAGACCCCACCCCCCACCCCCCACCCCCACCCCCAACAACAACAACTGCAAGGAAGGAAGCTTCGTCTGGGCTTGTGGCATCAGAGGGATTTCAGTCCATGACAGGGGAGAAGGCATGGCAGAGTGGCCACATGATGATGATGACAGCAGGTGGCAGAAGGTCACGTGGCACAGACCAGCAAGCACAGAGTACAAGCTGAGTCCAGAAGTGCATGTGAGTTCCAATGGCCCATCTCTAGGGACCCGTCCTGCCAGCCATGCCCTGCCTCCTACAGCCTTCAAAATAGCGCTATAAGCCAGGTTTCAGGAATGAGGGGCATGAGCAAGTGGTGCTGTTGAGGGTGTTATGACTCAGGCAGACCAGCTGGGAAGGAAGAGAAGAAAAGTGAAGGAAAAGGTGGCACCTGACAGGCAGAGGAGCATGTACTTAAAGACCTTTATTTAACATTTTTGTGCACAGGTAGGTCCCTTGTTCTCCAGACTAGAAGCAGCTCAAATCACATGTACATACAGTTTTCACATGTTGTACATATAGAAACTGACAACATGACCACTCCATGCAGAGTTAAGGGTAACATTTTATTGTAGATATAAGAGAGAGAACAGCCAGAGGCATTACAAAGAGTCCAGAGTGGAGAGAGAAAGAAGTAGACTGGACACGGCCAGCAGACTGGACCTGGCCTTGAGAGAAACAGGAAGGGGGGAGCAGGGGAGGGAAGAGTGAGAGAGAGAGAGAGAGAGAGAGAGAGAGAGAGAGAGAGAGAGAGAGAGAGAGTATTGAAAACCGCAGGACTATAAGGAGAATGAGTAGCTGGGGGAAGGGAACACAGTGAGCTGGAGGAGAGGAGGGGAAAAGGGCTGGGATGCTAGCATGGACTTTGAAATGTGTGACAAGTACTTGTAATACTGGGAGAGCCTGGAAGCCAACGTGGGCTTTGGTATGCTAATAGGCACCATGGGTAGTCATTTGTCCCTTCTGCCAGTGATAAGGGAAAATGACTTCTTTTGGTAGAGGGGAACCAGCTTCACAAGTTCCTGAGGAATGCTGGCTTTTATCTAACCACCAGAAGTCCTCCTATAGTCCAGGGCTGCCTTTTGGAGTTTGGGGAATCAGAGTTTCCTTTGGACCTGACTGCACACACCTGTAATCCCAGCATGTGGGAGGTGGAGGTAGGAAGACTAGGAGTTGGAGATCATTTACAGTCAACACAGCAAATTTATGAATACATGAAGCCCTATCTCAAAAAAAAAAAAAAGGAGGAAAACCTGCAGGACAGCTCAGCAGGTAAAGGCAGCTGCCACCAAGGCTGATCCCTTGAGTTTGATCCCTGGGCCCCTGTGGTTGAAGGTGAGAACCAGACTTCTGTATGTTTTCCTCTGGCCTCCACACACATTTATCATGCACCTTGGTGAACACACACACACACACACACACACACACACACACACACACACCAAATAAATAATTTAAAATCTGAAGGAGAGAAGGAGAAGGATGAGGAAGAGAAGGAAGAGATGAAGAGGAACCTGAAAAAAGAAAGGGGTATCTAGTGTTCTCTACCAGCCTTTGCTGAATCGTGGTTCCCTGGATTTTGCATAAATTATCCATGGTAATAGGACTCTGTGCCCATACTGTTTGCAAGATGTGTGCTTTGGGTATGATAATAACAATAGCCACCACTTATTGAGAGCACATTTATGCAAAGCTAAGAGCTTTACATAAATTATCTCATTGAATCCTCAGAACAACCCTGCCAGGTAGACCTTATTATTTTCTTCAATTTGGAAATGATGAAACCTGAGACACAGACTGCTTAATTAGCCCATTCCAGGTCATCTAGCAAATAAGCCACAGTGTCAAGAGTCAAAACCCAGGTTCATCCTGTCCAACACCCATGTTCCTAACTATTAAAACTGGAGCCCCACGAGGTGGACTGTTAATCACAGCCATCAGAATGAGGAGGAAAGTTTTCAAAAATGCAAATCCCCTGTCCCACACAAGACTTACTGACTTTATTTTAATTTTTCCAAATGAAGACTGGAACCCTGCTGTGGGATGTTCTGTATGTTAAATGTATTGCTCTGATTGGTTGATAAATAAAACACTGATTGGCCAGTAGCCAGGCAGGAAGTATAGGTGGGACAAGGAGAGAGGAGAATTCTAGGAGGAGGAAGGCTGAGACAGAGATGCTGCCAGCCGCCACAATGAGAAGCAGATGTTAAGATACTGGTAAGCCACAAGCCACGTGGCAACTTATAGATTAATAGAAATGGGTTAATTTAAGATATAAGAACAGTTAGCAAGAAGCCTGCCACGGCCATACAGTTTATAAATAATATAAGTCTCTGTGTGTTTACTTGGTTGGGTCTAAGTAGCTTCGGGACTGGCAGGTGAGAGAGATTTGTTCTGTCTGTGGGCCAGGCAGGACCAGGAAAACTCCAGCTACAGAACCCAAAGTCTATAAGCTCCATGGGGGATTCCTAAGCTCATAAAAGTATTCCAAGGGAATACTGCTGGCTCTTTGAGGGCTCTTTCACTGTTTTTCACCCATATTGGAATTCATCCTCTTCCATGATGATAAGAAAGCCTAGAATGCTTAAGAGAAAGGAGCTTCCAAAGGCCTTGAGGAGATCTAGTAGGTAAGAATGGGGGCCAGTCTGGATACAGAGCAAGTTCCCCAGGCAAGTGTTATCCCTTTTGTGAGCTGCAGCTAAAAATGTCCCAGTTACTGCCCTGGGCTCTGCTTTGACTCTAACATTTATTCTATTGGGCATAAGCATGCCTACCTGCAAGGGCTCTTATGAAAGTTAGATCCTGCACCAATTAGGTGTAGATTTTCCTGCTTACAGCAAAACAAAGTTACAATGGCTTAGCAAACAGTAGCTGACCATAAAATTTTCTCTCAGTTAAAGTTCAAAGGAAGGTGGTCTTGAACCAGCATGAGACCCCTAATCATTAAATGGGAGGACTCTTGCCTTTGTCTGTCTTCCTTTCCATTATTAATACAAAGCTTCTTAGAACAAAATGGCTCAGGAAGCTGCAGCCATTGAAGACAGTTCTGAGTAAGAGAAATGAGGATGTATATTCCAGCCGAGTCAGATTCCATTAAGGTTTTTGGAAGGTCCTTAACACATTGTCTTCTTCTACTGCCTTGGCCAGAACTTCATCAAGGGTTATACCTAGAAACTTAGCTTAGCATCATTCCCTCACAGGGAAAAGAGTATTTTCTTCAGACTGAGGGACCAGATCAGCTTATGCCATTGGTTCCATTTTACCACCAGAACATTTCTGTTAGAATAAAATCTGCTTTAAAACAGCACTAAGGCATAGAGAGGTAGCTAAGTTGGCAAAATGCATGCCTTGTGAGCAAGAGGCCCTAAGTTGGATCCCCAGAACCCATATAAGTAAGTTGGGCATAATGGTGCACACTTGTAATTCCTGTCCTGGGAAGATGAGATGGGTTGAGTCCCAGAACCTGCTGGCCAGCCATCCTGGCCTACTAGGTAAGTTCCAGGACACTGAGACCTTGTCTCTAAAATAAGGTAAGGCTGGAGAGATGGTTCATCAAGTAAAGCAGTGCCTTACAAGCATAAGGACCGGAGTTTGGATGCCCAGAATCTATGTAAAACCCAGGCAGGCATGGTAGCACTTAGGAGACAAAGACAGGGAATGCCCAGAACAAGATGGCTAGCCAGACTAGCCAGAACTATGAGCTTGGGTTCAGCAAGAGACTCTGTCTCCATGTAGAAGCTGGAGAGCAGTTAAGAAAGACACCTGATATCAACCTCAGAGCTCAACACACAATCATGTACATCACACATATATACACATATGCAACCACAACACACACATACATATGTAAAATACAAGGTGGACCTCTTAGATGAGAGTTGTCATCAAAGACCAACTGAACTGTTTTTAACACCAAAATTCAAGTGACTTTCAACAAAAAGAAGGGAGGGAAAAGGAGCAAGGAGACTCTGGGCCAAAACTGGACAAAATAAACCTAAAAGTCCAAGCAATTATTTTTCTCATATTGGAAAAATGATGACAAGGAATCACTTGTCTTGATGACCTAAGAACATTAAGCTAAAGCACAGCACCCTCCCCGCCCCCTCCGCAGTAATAAAGATCACTGAAGAAAAAGATGAAATCACATTAAAAGGGAGAAGTGACTGCATTAAACACAAGTGATCCAAGAGACTCAATCAATCTTGTGCATTTGGCATGTGGTAAGCAAAACAGTTGAAGTCTTTGCCTCACCATGTTAGTCAGCACTCCATCACTGTGGGAAAAAAAATCTGAAGGAAAAAATTTAAAGGGGGAAAAGTCAATTTTGGCTCCAAGTGTCAGAGTTTTTATTACACAGTCACTTGGCTCTCATTTCTCAACTGTAGTAAGGCAAAGTATCATGGCAGAGAGCACGCAGTGGAAACTGATTCCCATGGTATGGGAAGAGCATTCCCTCTTCTCATAATTTACCCTGGGAAAGGAGTGTATAAAGGTTACTGTTGGAAAATATAGATGCACACAGAAAACAGAGAGTTTGCTCTATCCTGAAAAACTTTCGTTTTGAACCTGTAAAAGCTAATTTTCCTAGTTCTTGCTCATGTATGGCATTAAAATGTTGATCTCATAAAAGAATGGAGTAAAATGGTGGTCACTAGAGACTAGGAGAGGCAGGGAGGGAGAGAGGATGGTCAGAAGTTAGGTAGGAGACTCAAAATTACTCCAAGGAGGAGAGACAGACAACTGGTCGACCTTGTTGCTCAACTACTGCAGGTGGAAACAGTCTGAAGAAATAGCTCTAAGGAAGTCATTGCTGCCTTTGTGTCATTGGACCCATATGACAAAATTCCTTTCTAGTCTCGGGTCAGGAAAAATTAGGATTCTCTTGATTTGTTATTTTGTCTAGAATAAAAATCTGGAATTTTATAGCTGCTAACATTTGCCTCTTCAGTCGCCCAAGATTGGAAACAAACATGAGCTGGCATAGATCTCCTTGAGCTAATGCCATGCTGTAGCTATTTCTCTTTGTTCTCTCTTTTGCCAGTTCTTTAGGCCTTTTATCATATTCTTTTGTATATTTTGTGCTTTTTTATAATTCCTACCAAAGCCCCTGTGGATCGAGGTGGAGTTCTCACATATAAACTTCTTGTTCAAACGCTAATGGCCTGCAGTACATGCGCCATCTAGTGGTGAGAAAGAACAACTGCCAGGATAGAAACTGATTTTTTTTCCTGCGTTTGCTGGATGATTCAGTGTATGGATAAGGAATGTGGAGAGTGGCCAGCCAGCTGGTTGTGATGTTTTTACCCTACCTGGACAGAAATTGTGGATAGGTAAGAAGACTTCCTAGTTTGGGCAGTCCTGGACGCTTCAGTGCCTAAAGCATGTGGGCTAGACTGACAGCCCCAGAAGCTTGTAGCTTAAAACCTTGGAAGTTGCAAGCCTATTGCCCCAGTCTTTAGAAGCCAGAAACTTACGGCTCTTAGGTAGACAAGTTGGAGGCTTCCTGCTATGCGCTTCAGCCATCTGGCAGCTACTGTAATCTTGGCTTCCGACAGCAGTAAACAGAATAGCCGTGCCTGCTAGTTACGGCACTTATGGACCTTGAGTATTGGGAGTCTCAGCTCCTACAGTGGTTAGTGTTACAGCTCTCCAGCCATGGGTGTCAGGACCCTTCGCCCATAAGGGTTGGCAACTCCCTGAAACTCTTCTATCAAGCAGAGCCCACAGTTTCTCTCTTACTTCCTCTGTACCTCCATCATCCCTAGTGGTCTTTGTTGCCTCTGCCCCCACTATTTCCTCCCGGCCTCCCACCCACACTCCAGACTCTCTAGTTGCTCTCTCCCTGCTACTGCTCTTGCCACTGCCACATAACCACGCTGGCCAGTGCTACCTGCTTTTACCACTGCTACAGCCTCTGCCAAAGCTACCACTTCTGCCAAAGCTACCACTTCTAAGGCCTTCCCATCACCTTCCCATGACTCAGCCCACTCAAAGAATAAAGATCAAAGTCAGCAAGAGTCTGGGAGATAGCTAGGCAGTAGTGGCACACGCCTTTAATCCCAGCACTCAGGAGGCAGAGGCAGGTAGATCTTTGTGAGTTCGAGGCCAACTTGGTCTACAGAGTGAGTTCCAGGGCAGGCTCCAAAGCTACAGAGAAACTCTGTCTCAAACAAAACAAAACAAAATAAATAAATAAAAAAAAAAAAAAAACAAAGAGTCTGGGAAATGGTACAGGTGGTAATGTGTTTATAGAGCAAGCATGAGTTCAATCCTCAGTTATCCACATTTAAAAAAAAAAAAAGCCAGGTCTATTGGTATTCACTTGTAATTCCAGTGCTAGGAACAGAGGCAGTTAGATCCCTGGGGCTCACGGGCCAGGCAGCCTAAGCAAATAGGTGAATTCCAGGTCAGTGGGAGGCTAAGTCTCAAAAAAGTGTCCTGATGAATGACAACAACATTGACTTCTGACCTCCACGTGCACACATACAGACATGGGCATGTACACACACACACACACACACACACACACACACACACACACTGAAGAAGGCAAGAAAAGACCACTCCGGAGAAGTTATTTAACGGGCCTAATGTTCCAATGCTAAGAGCAACCCAAGAGACGGACTTCTAGTCAGTGACATAGTGCCAGGAGCAGCCTACAAAGACAGTCGGAAAGCAGTGGGGTGGCAAGAGTGGTCCCATCAATCACGTCTTTCAAGGGCTGCAAACACAAGCCTTCGTTTGTATGAAGGACTGACATGAGTGATGTAAACACCCTTGCCACACCTCCTTCTGACTATATTAGTGGGCTGTTCAGCTCATGCTTAAAACGATTTATTTATTTTAAGAATATGAGTGCTCTATCTGCAAGTACAACTTTATCCCAGAAGAGGGCATCAGATCCCACTATAGATGGTTGTGAGCCACCATGTGGTTGCTGGGAACTGAGCTCAGGACCTCTGGAAGAGCAGCCAGGGCTCTTTAACTGCCGAGCCATCTTTGCAGCCCCCATTAGCTCATTTTTGAAGTCAATAGAAAGATTCTCTTTCGTGGTGCCCTCTGGTGCTAAACATGAGGCCCATCAAAAGGCTTCTATCTGAGTCGCCTTTATTATTAGAGGAGATGGCTGAGCTGGTGACTGGAAGGGGAGACAATGGGGCAATTTGGAGACAGCAGAAGTGGTAAAGGCAGCAGTGGCAGCGTGATGGGGTAGCTGAGGAGTTCTGGAGTTCTGGAGAGTTGGAAACAATGAAGATGAAGGTGAAAACTTCCACAGCCGCCAAAGGCAGAATCAATGCAGAGCAGAGTTGGCAGAGACGATGAAAAACAGCAGAAGCATAGAGATGGGACTAAGGTGAGCCCAGATGGAAGACTGCTTGCCTCACACGCACAAAGCCCTTGGTCTGAACCGTGTACCATGTGGCAGGCATGATGGTGCATGCCTATAATATCAGAACTCAGGAGGTAGAGGCAAGAGGGTCAGAAATTCAGTTTCATCTTCACCTATGTAGTGAGTTCAGAGCCAGCTTGGGATATATAAGACTTTGTCTCAAAAAAATAAACTAAAATAGAGTAGAGGATGCTAACTGGTTAGAGAGAAAAACTGCAGGCACTAATTCACTAGAAAAACTGGAAGCTAACAACACTTAAGAATGAAGGCTGGAGGCCAGAGAGATGGCTCAGTGGTTAAGAGCACTGACTGCTCTTCCAGAGGACCCAGGTTCAAATTCCAGCACCCACATGGCAACTCACAATTATCTGTATCTCTAAGATCTGACACCCTCACACAGACATACATGCAGGCAAAACACTAATGCACATAAAATAAAATAAAAAATATATATTATAATATATATATATATATATATATATATATATTTTAAAGAACCAAGGCTGAAGAACTATGACATTAATAACTGTCAGCTGGGAGTCCAACACCTAAGGCCCACTTAGGAGTTGGAGCACCAACAAGCACTACCTACTGCTCTCAAAATCAAGGATTATCAGAGTTGCCAGGTGTCAGGATTGCTGGTAGTTAAAGCCCAGAGCCATACATCTGGCTTCCAAAGCCTAAAACAATAGTCCTCTAGCTCTCAGGATGTGGAGTTATGAAATTCTGGCTCTGCCAGATTGAAGCCCAGGCCTCAGGCACTGGAAGAGTTTCTACTCACACATTCACAACTCCTAAGTGAAGCAAAGGAGCCTGGCCAGCTGACTGGGAACAAGAGCCCAGGAGTGCTTTTCTGTGCTTTACCTTTGAACTGAGGATTCAAGGGAATATAGGCACGTCAAGGAGGAAGTGATTCAGTGGCCCAAACCCAAGACTGGTAGAGTATGAAAAAGCAGATAAAATACAGTGAAGAGCTGCAGGTGAGGAAGACGGTGTCAGTGCAAGGGTTAAATGAAAGGTGTCAGAAAGAGCCACCAATGAAAATAGGCCAGATTCAGGCAAGTGAGCACTTGAAAGTTGTTTAG
Organism: Peromyscus maniculatus bairdii; assembly: GCF_049852395.1. Taxonomy (NCBI): domain Eukaryota; kingdom Metazoa; phylum Chordata; class Mammalia; order Rodentia; family Cricetidae; genus Peromyscus; species Peromyscus maniculatus. The sequence continues at coordinate 146,329,111 of NC_134855.1, forward strand.
AAAATTCCTTTCCTTGCATGATGTAAACTACATCTATTCTTGGGTTCCTAATAACAAATCATAGTGTGACTCCATTGAAGTTCATCCTGAGAACCAACGAATGAACTGGGTTACTTTCTGAGATTAGGTGAGGGGTTACAGGACAGGACTGAGAGTGACCCTAGAGCATCCTGCACTGGAAGGTCTGCACCTAGCATGAGTGATGACTCCCCAGCAGCTGAATAGATGAAGTCCCCTTCTACTAGCTCTAGCAACTCCCCAGATTCAAGGTCAAGTGCAATTAGGGCAGAATTGCATACAACCAACTGGAAGAAGTAGCTAGTAATGCAGAGTCCAGTGACCCTCACCCCTCCTTCTATGAGGGAATGTCAACAGTGACAAGCCCAGCCATATGGTGATTTGATGCAAGCAGGTACACTGACATGATGAATATGGTAGCTGTTTGTTCAGAGGACAGCATACTACAACAGTTGTTAAAGATGACTTGTTTGTGCGTGTGACCAGGTAAATTTTAAATATCAATAATTTTTGTATTTTGTAGTCAGAAGTTTTCCTGTGTCCTGGCTAGCTGGTGGTTGGGATAAATCTCTTTTATTTGCATCACCTAAGTAAGCACACAGAGGCTTATATTAATTAAAACTGCTCGGCCAATAGCTCAGGCTTACTACTGACTAGCTCTTACACTTAAACTCAGCCTATTTCTGTTAATCTATATGTTGCTACGCGTTCCATGGCTTTACCTGTGTGCCATGACATGCTGCTCCTTGGACGACAGGCTGGCATCTCCTGACTCAACATTCCTCCTCCCAGAATTCTCCTTGTCTGCTTATCTTGCCTATACTTCCTGCCTGGCTACTGGCCAATCAGCATTTTATTAAACCAGTGTACAAAAGCATTATTCCACAGCAATATTTTATTGTATTTTAAATATTTTAGTTTAATTTAAAACAATTTTAAAAATAATAACTACATGAAGATGCTTAGAGACTAATGTCTTCATTTTACTCTCAAGCAAACAGAAGTTTCTAAGCAATGAGCCCCTTGTTCAAGGTCACAGAGCCTTTCAGTCACAGGTCTGGCGTGACTCTGAGCCAATCCTCTTCCCACAGCACCATGTTGCCCTAATCATAAGTAGCAGGTGTTCATTTGGGCTTTCATTTTACACACAAGATTTCAAAATAAATCATATCATCACATAAAGCTGCGAAGAATTACTCACTGGCTCTGCAGCTGTCCCTTCACACACAATCCGAAAATGTCAAAATTGAAGAGATGGTTATGGAGCCCTGGTTTCATTAAACTTCACTTACTGGCTAAAATTCATAAGTTCAAAATGTGCAGGAAAGATTCTAGAAGCCAATTGTAGTAAACAAGAAGGTTTCAGCCTATGAAATAGAAAAGATAAATTCATTCATCTGCCATGTTAACCCAGCAATTGCTCTGGGCCAGGGTCCAGGTAGGATGGTAGAGCAGCAATCATCATAATGCACTGGCCATCTCCTGAGCCACATACATTCTGTGTGTGTGTGTGTGTGTGTGTGTGTGTGTGTTCTTCCATACAGCTTGAACTATAGCTGACTATACCTTGGACCTGGGGGGGGCGGTTTGAAGACCTAGCCATAGGTCTATATTCTCCAGTTCAATGTCTTAGAAACACCTGAGGTCAGAAACTACCCAGGGGTTAGAGATGCTGACTTAAGTTGGAACTTCAGACCTTCCCATGCCAGGCAGCACAGAGGCAGAACCTATCAGTCATCTCAGAAGGTTCTATTGAACAGCACTGACCTTTCCAGGATGTTCTGCTTCTTTAGGGTCTATCAGACCTTCCAGGTCTTTCAATATGCTGACAGAAAAAGAGACCAATGTGAGTTACTGATTTTTGGAAGGGACGGAGCTGCTACATGATGATTAGTCTAGGACTGATGTCCTCCAGGATTCAAATGGCACCCAAAGACTGGCAGCATCTGGAATTCAGTTTTTAAGCTTTCGGGTTTCTGTTCTGGCTAATGATGTCAAAACAAAAGCAAGAGGAACAAAGGGAATGTCATCAGATTTAACTTTGGAGGTCAGGTGGACCTCCAAAGGGTCCTGTCTCCTGTTCCCAGTTACTAGCTGGGTAGTCTTTGGGCAAACATGGGGACACCGGTTTTCTGTCCAGTAAAAAGAAGCTAAGCCCTACAATAGCTATGTGAATTACATGAGACAGTATCTGACTCATGGTGAGGATAAATCTCATGCTCATCTCTTTTCACTCTTTTGCTTTTTGTTCTTTTGTGCTCCCCCAAATTGAGCTCAGGCCTTAAACATGATGCACAAGCAATCTACCACTAAGTTCCACTGCCAACCCCACCTCCTTGCCCCTTGAAATGTTAATCTCCACTCTGCTGTGGATAGAAACCACAAGTCACCTTCTTACTGAGTGCCAGGTGAAAGTTGTGGTTAACTAGTCCACTCTCTCTCTCAATGGATATATGTTGCGAAAATTCCAACTGTCTGGCCTGTGTTCTGTGTCACACAGAGATAGAAAAACAAGTCCCAGAATGGAGGCTCTCATTGCCTCATGGGAGAGATCAGTGTACAAACCAGCAGTTAATATAGCAGAAGGATGATAAGTTAATTGAGAACCCACAAGGAGAAGGGCACAGGGGAGGTGAGAGTTGAGCCAAGACAGAAAGAGTGCATCGAAGTAAGCTTGCATAGTAAACACAGAGGGGAGAACTTGTCCATCGGAGATTTAAAAGGCCCAAGCCAGGAGTCTGAAATAAAATAGGTAAGGGACACAGAGTCTCTGAAAAACAGTAAAATTATTGTTTAGGTAATGTTTTGTTAGACAAAGTTTTGCAAATAGTTGAAACAATTTAAAACAAAGGAAGATTTGTTCTGGCTCACTGTTTCAGAGATTTCTAGTCCATGGTCATCTGATTCTGGGCCAGAGGTGAAGCAGGGCATCATGGGGGAAGGCATGGTGGAACAGAGGTGCTCACCTCATGGTGTCTGGGAAGCAAAGAGAGATAGGAGTCAGAGGTAAGATATAACCCCCATGAACTTCTCCCTGAGGTCCTTTCTCAAATCAGACCTCACCTGCCTGTTTCTACCACATCTCAGTAATGTTGTATTGTTACTCCATCATGGGGTTAAACCACTGGTTAGTCAGAGCTCTGGGGATGCAGTTACTTCCTCAGATCCTATTCACTGGGACACAAGTCTTTAATAAATGAGCCTTCTGGGGATACTTCCCACTGAAACTCTAACAGTCGTCATGTGTGAGTATTGAAACTGTTTCTGTACAGTTTAGAAGAAGCGGTATATCAGGTACTTTTTCATTGCTCTGACGAGAGCAACTTCAGGAAGGAAAGGTTTGCTCAGCCTCGTGGTTTGAGGGTGCGGTCCATAGTGGCAGGGAAGGGACAGGGCAAGAGCCTGAGGCATCCACAGCAGAGAAGCAGACAGACATGAAGCTGCTGTTCGCCTCCCTTTTCCTTTGGATGCGGTTCAGGACCCCAGCCACCTACACAGTTCAGCCCACACGAAGGGTGGCTCTTTCCACCTCAGTTACCCCAATCTAGAAACGCCCTTCCAGATGTGTCTAGAGGTCTGTTCCATAGGCTCAACTGTTAGGTCGGCAATGAGCATTAACTATCTACAGGCAGGAGTGGGGGAGGGGAAGCCAGCTTCTGCTAATTCTGTTCTTACCCTGTTCACTGCTACAGCATCAAGGGATTTTTCTCCGTCAAAGCAAAAATGCCAAACTCTTTGCTGCGTCAGGTTGCCCTTGTGTTCCTTCTACCTGGGCCATTCTTTTATTGGCTGTTGAAGAATTTCCATTCTCTCAGCCTTCAAGTCTCAGATCAAGTAATGCCCCGGCCCTATTTCTCAATCTAATGCATGTCTTCTATTATTCTCTTCTAAAGCACTCTGTTTCTTATCATACTTAAATTTTTATGATTTGTATATGTGGTATCTATCTCTTCCATTAGCTTGTAAATCCCATGCAGATAGGGTCATTCAACACTGTCTCAGGCATCTCCAAAGCCAGACACAATGCTTACATTTTTAATAAATACTCGATAAATGAACCAGTATAGCTAGGATGATCAAGGCTCAAAATAACAATATGCCAGCCACCACGATGAGAGAAGACAACTTCTCAGGGCAGGTATGAGATCAAATTAGTTTTAACTGTACTTCTGTCCAGCTTGAGCAGGTACACACGCCCTGAGTCTTCCCTCAGGAAACTGAGAACCACATGGCTGCAGCTTGGCAGAGCAGAGGTCTTCCAGGTCTAGAGGTGGGGATGATGCCTGTGTTTGCACAAGGGATGCCTGGAACACAAGCTACGTATCCTATAGAGCGGGAGTTACGGCCTACTACAATTCCTTACTTTAAAAGGGCCCCATCCCCCATGTGCACACCATAGTTCTTTGTAACTTCTCAAAGTTTCCCAAGAGCAACAGGTGTTGGGGAGTAACTTAGGGCCATTATTTGCTCGCTTTACACAGTTTTTCCACTCCTCAGCAAATCTCTCTAAAAGGTGATTGCTAGAAACTCAAGCCTAGGGACGCTCAAGAAAGCTGAATGGAAGGAAAACCCCTGCTGTGGGACAGCCTGCACTGGGGCCGGCAGATGTTCTCTCACAGCGCCATCTGGCGGAAGGGAGGAACCCGTGTGGACAGCCGCGGGTCTACAGCTCTTTTCCACTGACTCTTGCCTCCGCCCCTTGCAGCAAAGAGACCTAGGGCGCCACAGAACTACAAGCTAAAGTTACTACATTTCCCAGAGGAAATCGAGGCCAGATGGTTCTAAACAAATGTTCCGGCTCGCCTCTCCAGTCTCAAAAGTGAGATGTTTTAATAAGAACCTTTTACTCTTCTTCATAGCTTGTGAAACCCCCAAGCGCTCCCGGCAAACCGCACACTGACGCATCATGAGGAGGTAGGAGCCATGAGGCCCTCTGGGAAATGTAGTTTTCAAGATGATTTCTGGAAGCAGGCGGACGAGCTTTGTAGCCTTTTAGAGGTGGGTTCGGTTGAATCACATGATCTCCGCAGTCAGCTGTTACCTGAATGTGAGTGAATTGCTGATCCTGGGTTCTGAGAAAATAGCATCCACCACTGCTTAGAATGGACTTCTAGACTGGCTTCCTCAGCTCCTCTGACATTTCATATTTGCATATTCTCGCTAGTCCCGACTCTGTAATTTACAGACACTATAGGACCTCCTCATGCTGTTGTAACAGCTGCAGCCTATGCAGCAGTTATGGAGACTTTCTAATTGCTTCATTACGTAAGTGAAGAAGCCTTTAATGATTTATCCCATCGCCTCATCTTAGGGGACTTTTTCACTACCTGTTCTCACTCCATCATTTAGTCTTCATCCATGACTGTGACTCCGCAAAAGTGGAAGTCCTAAATTCATTACGTTTATCAGTTTCCTCTTGTATTTTGCCCCTTAGCCAGTCTAGGTCCCAGGAATCCATGCCTGTCTCAATACCTTCTGTAACTCCAAAAACCTGGTTAGTACAAGTATCTGATCTGGGTCCTCTAGGTTTTCCTGCAAGGGGAAACTGCAGTATCCAATCTAACAAGTTGATATAGCACTGAAGTCAGCGTTCCAGATTGCAGTGGGCAGGTAGATAACTTATAAATCAGTAATTTTAAAATTCAGAAAAAAATGGGCAAATGATTATCACAGAAGAAATAAAAGTGAATAATCATCTATGAAAACATGCCCATTCTCATTATGATCAGGAAAAATGTAAACCAAGACACAATAAGATACCTTTCTAAATCAACCAGGTTGATAAGATTTAAAAGCCTGGCAACTTGGTTTGTTGGTGGTGACTGCGATGGAAGGAAGATAAACAAATGTGGAGAATCTACTGCTGAGAACCACAGTAACACAAGCTGGGGAAAGATAATCTTGGCTGCCTTCCACCTCACCTTTACACTTCATGTTTGTCCTCTAAAGACATGAGAATGAAAGCTAGAACAAAGCAAACTAGTAGGGGGATATTCTAGACTGGAAACCTGGTGAGAAGATGAAAGATATTACTTAAATTCAACAGAAGCATGACAATATAGAGAAATAAGAAACAGCAAGGAAATCGGCAGACTCTAAAGTGGCATGTTGAAATAGATGTGTTTGGGAGATGTGAGAGATAACGCCTTTTCCAAAGCATTACAATAGAGAGTAGCTGTTTCTGATGAAAAGCCAAGCAAAGGTAATGTTTTCTCAGATTTTAAAAAAAAAAAAAAAAATCCCTTGAGAAAAGGCAGGTGTAAGATGACTTAACTGGAAATCAGTAATACATCTTTAAAAATTATTTTTTAAAAAGAAGTTTTGTTTGTTTGTTTGTTGGTTGGTTGGTTGGTTGGTTGGTTGGTTTTCCTAGAGGGAAAAAATAGATCCCCAACTGGTATGTTTGAGTACATCAGAATACCCTACTGCATACCTTGTAGAGGCAGACTCCCCAGCAGACTGGGCCCCTGCTGTCATCCAGGCTATTAAACAAGCATTGAGCCCCTCCTGGAAACTGCACAGCCTGAAACTTCTCAGAAAGCGTGCTGCCAAGCACTGGAGATGAGATTAGCTTGATTTTATTCTTACAATGATAATGTTTTATTAATGTCTCATTCTTCTATAGCATAAGGCCCAATTATCATGCAAAAAAATTAAAGACTCAAATGTCTTAAAGCATTTGTATATCATTTTCCTATATCATGTGATACTTTATATAATTAAGAAAACAGTTAATTACTTAAAGGTATCACTTTGAAAGCAATCCAATTTATTGCCCTTCTACATGTAGCTGTACCATCTGATTCTAAATTTAAAGACAAGTTGTCCATGAACAGGAAATTACACCTACATTCACATGTGTCTCTAGGGAAAACTCATACAGAGAATAGGCACATCTTTATATATACAAGGATATATCCAGAACAAACCAAATCAATTTTGGAATCTCACACAAAATTAATATTTTAGTAGTTGAGCTCAACATTTCCAAAGAATAAGAAAATCTATACATCATAAAAAAAATCACATAGACATCAATTTTGAGTAAAATAGAATAATGCACCACAAGCCAATTGTACACAGTCGATTTTTTAAAGTTGTATCAATTCATTACATAACAATCATTTTATAAGCCAAAAAATTATTCTAGAAAAAATATTATATACAGCCCCATGTTAAAAGCATCAGACTTGATCTAAATAAAAATCACTCTAAAATTGCAGTGCAAGTTCCAAAACACTTAGGCTCAGTTCTATATTTATTTCATGGCAGACCAATTCATCAGCCCACAATTGTCTAAGGACCATATTTTGAGTAGTACAGAGATAAAGCATCTAAAATGGGATTTTCAAGGAAGTACATGTTACTCCCTGGCTCAAGCTTGCATTTGTTTTGTAGTATTGACTTTTACTGGAGTACTAATGACATATAGTTTAAAAGGTCAACTGTGCCGGGCGGTGGTGGTGCACGCCTTTAATCCCAGCACTCGGGAGGCAGAGCCAGGCGGATCTCTGTGAGTTCGAGGCCAGCCTGGGCTACCAAGTGAGTTCCAGGAAAGGCGCAAAGCTACACAGAGAAACCCTGTCTCGAAAAAACCAAAAAAAAAAAAAAAAAAAAAAGGTCAACTGTGAGTGTAATTTTGTTTTTGTTTTTGTTTTTGAAGACAGGGTTTCTCAAGACAGGGTTTCTCTGTGTAGCCCTGGCTGTCCTGGAACTCACTCTGTAGACCAGGCTGGCCTCGAACTCAGAGATCACTTGCCTCTGCTTCCCAAGTGCTGGGATTAAAGTGTTTGTCACCACCACCTGGAGAGTGTAATATAATATATATCCTATCCTTTACTTCCAAGTTCCAACTCCTTTTTCCTTTCTGTCCACATTCCTGAATAATAATACAAGATGTAACAAGGCATAGTGGCACTGTCTTTTATTTATTTATTTATTTATTTTATTTTATTTTTTATTTTATTTTATTTTATTTTATTTTGGTTTTTTGAGACAGGGTTTCTCTGTGTAGCTTTGCGCCTTTCCTGGGACTCACTTGGTAGTCCAGGCTGGCCTCAAACTCACAGAGATCTCCTGCCTCCCGGCAGTGGCACTGTCTTTTAATCCTAGCACTTAAGCAGAGGTAGGTGAATCTCTGAATTCAGGGCTAACCTGGTCTACAGAATGAGTTCCAGGACAGCCAAAGCTACACAAAAAAACTCTATCTCAAAAAAATAAATAAATAACCTAAGATGCAAGCAATAGCTATCACTTACCTTAAGAAACAAAGCATCAGGGATTGGGGATTTAGTTCAGTGGTAGAGCACTTGCCTAGCAAGCACAAGGCCCTGGGTTCGGTCCTCAGCTCAAAAAAAAAAAAAAAAAGCATTGATGAGAGAGTATCATGGGGTGAGTATGATCAAAGTATGTCATATACTGTATGAAAATGTTGTAATGAAACCCATTATTTTGTGTAAATATATAATAAATAATCTAATAAAAAAAAACTTAATGAGAAGGCACAGCCCTAGCCCTATACCTAAGCTCTGTGCCTCCTCCCCAATTTCATTCCCTTCTGTCACACCCTGAAATGGGTGTGTCTGTTCTATACATACATAGCTTTTTATACTTTCACGAAAGTTGTCTACATTCTCAAGCATATATCTTGTTTTAAGTCTTATTTTAAAAAAATGGTGCTAAAGTCTCCAAAACTTTTAAAATTAAACATTATTTTTTTTTTTTTTAGTTTTTGTGTTTTGTCATTTTATTTTGAGCCAGAAGGTTACTATATGGCCCAGGATAGCCTCAAACTCACTACATAACTTAGGCATGCCATGGCAATCCTCCTGCCTCACAGTGCTGGGATTATATGCCTAAGCTACCACTCCTAGCTAAATATTATGTTTTGAGAATTGTCCTCAGTGACTTACACAACAGTAATTCCAATTTCCTCTGTCCTGCATATCTCAGGGTACATCTAACAATATGAATATGTCACAATTAATTTACCATTCTCTTGTTGGTGATCATTTGGGTTGTCTCTTTTTATTATTACAATGTCACAATGAATGCAAATGTCTTACAGATTTCTCCTTTAGTGTGTATTCAAGAACTATGCACATACCCATGAGTGGCATTTCTGAGTTAAGGGGCATATGAAACTTCACCTTTGGATAGTTCTTACTAAGGCATAAATGTACTTCAAAGTACTAATTTACACTTACTTCTGCAGAGTATAAGCATCCCCATTGGGCACTGTGACCACCAACATTTGAGGTCAGACTTTAAATTTTTTCCAGACTGATGTAATATACAATAAAGTGACATCTTATTGTGTCTTGATTTGCATTTCTTTGATCATAGTGAGACTGGACATCTTTTCATAGATGCATTAGTCATTTTCATATCCTGTTATGTGAATTACCTGCTTATCTTTTGTTCATTTTTTAATGGATTTTGTTTTGATTTTTTGAATTTTGAGACAATGTTGTATTCAGACTTTTCTGTCCTGTCAACCAGTTCCCAAATAACCACACAGAGAATTATTATTAATTATAAATGCCCAGCCAATAGCTTAGGCTTGTCTCTAGCCAGCTCTTACAACTTAAATTAACCCATTTCTATTAATCTATGGGCTGCCCCAAGACTCATTTACCTCATCTATGAACTTCCTATGTTGCTTCTTTCATATCTGGCTCATGACTCCTCTGACTCCACCCTTCTTTTTCCCAGCATTCTCTCTGCCCCGAAAATCCTGCCTAGCTACCAGCCAATCAGCTTTTTTTTTTTAAAGATTTATTTATTTATTATGTATACATTGTTCTGTCTATACATATCCCCACAGGCCAGAAGAAGGTACCAGATCTCATTACAGATGGTTGTGAGCCACCATGTGGTTGCTGGGAATTGAACTCAGGACCTTTGGAAGAGCAAGCAGTGCTCTTAACCTCTGAGCCATCTCTCCAGCCCTCAGCTTTTTATTAACAAAAAGAGCGACACATTTTCACAGTCTACAGAAGGATTATTCCATAGCACTATGTAACCTTGGCTCCCTGGAACTCTCTATGTAGACCAGGCTGGCCTTCAACTCATAGAAATCTACCTGCCTCTGCCTCCTGGGTGTTGGATTTAAAGGTATTATCAATATGCCTAGCTTTACTGATTTTTTTAAATCATTGATTTATAAGTTATTTGTATAATGTGGGTCTGAATCCTTTATCAGTTATATATTCTACAAATATTTGCCCCCGTCTATAGTTCTTATTTACAACTTCTTAATGTCTGTGTATAACCAGACATTTTTAATTTTAATAATGTTTATTTCACTTTTTTAAGTTCTTTATGGATTATGTTTTTATTTATTTATTTTTATTTCATGTGCATTGGTGTTTTACTTGCATTTATGTCTGTGTGAGGGTGTTGGATCCCCTGGAAACAGAGTTACAGTTATGAGCAGCTATGTGGGAGCTGGGAATTGAACCTATGTCCTTTGGAAGAGCAGCCAGTGCTCTTAACTGCTGAGCCATTTCTCCATGAATTATGTTTTTTGTGTTTTATCAAATCCTTGCTCTAACCAAAGAGTGTGACATCTATTACCTCCAAAAATTTCCTTAAATCTTTCTAATAAGAGTTTCCTTGGGCTGGAGAGATGGCTCAGCAGTTAAGAGGTCCTGAGTTCAATTCCCAGCAACCACATGGTGGCTCACAACTATCTGTAATGAGATCTGGTGCCCTCTTCTGGCCTGCAGGGATAAGTGCAGACAGAATACTGTATTCATAATAAATAAATCTTTAAAAAAAAAAAAAAAAGAGTTTCCTTATCAGGTTCTGGAATTCTACTTTAAAAAAAAAAAATTAAAGTGAGAAAGTTTCAGTTTCATTTCATTGTTTTCCTGTATGAGTAATTAATCATGGTCATTTTCAAAGAGTTTGTTCTTTTCCCACTAACTTGCAGTACTACTCAGTCATAGGTATCAGTTATATGTCTCTGATGTGTTCCTGAGCTATGTGTGGTATACCAACCAGTCTAGGTCCATGTTCGTGTTTTGATGCCATGCTGTATCAATGAACTTACCTGGTCTGAGATATTTACATTGTAGAATTGTCTTGCTGAGTTCCCATAGAAACATAAGAACTTTCATTGAAATTGCAGTAAAAATCTATGTGTTCCTGTGGAGAAGTGACATCTTTATGATATTATATTTTCCTGCCCATGTTCAAATGCATTTCTCTTTATTTGGGTCATCTTTAAGATTTGTCTATCATTTTGTGAAAGTTTTAAACATCCTTTCTTAGATTTACCGTGAGGTACTTTATGATTTCTTTCTTAGTGCTGCAAATGGCATCTTTAAATTTATATTTTCTTTTTGTGCCTGAGCCACAGGAAAGCAATTGAATTATCTTCCTCAAGTCATAGCAACTCTAAAAACATCTGCTTGTAAGTTATCTTGGCTTTTTCTGTATAAAAGATCATAACCCCATGAATGACTCAGTGGGCATGATACTGAATAATGGCCTCACCAACATTCTTCATATCCCAATGCAAATTGTGTTGTATGTGCATGTGAAGGCCAGAGTTCAATGTCAGATGTTTTCTTCAATGCTCTCCACCTTGTTTTCTGAGACAGGGTCTCTCACTGGACCCAGAGTTCACCAATTACCTGGACTGGCTGGCCAGCAGCCTACCCATCTCTGCTCCCCATTCCCACTACCAAAAGTGTTACCCACATGTAGATTTTTTCTTTCTTTCTTTCTTTTTTGGTTTTTCAAGACAGGGTTTCTCTGTGTAACAACTCTAAGTGTCCTGGAACTAGCTCTGTAGAGCAGGCTGGCCTTGAACTCACAGAGATCCACCTACTTCTGTCTCTCAGGTAGACTTGCACTTGATGCCCAGTTTTCAGTACGTCTCTATTCGAAATTGTACCTAGGACCTCAAAATACCTTTTCATTGAGCATCCTATCCTCCCCTGCTATTAGGGAGGGTGGTCACATGGCTGTATAGGATACATGTGAAGAGCCAGAAATATTGCTGTTCCTCAAGCAGTGGTAATGGTAAAGCTTCCACCTCAGCCCTAACTGTCACCCTCCTCTTCAAGACTATCAGATGAGAGCCTGCATCAAGGAACCTACTAGTTTCCATTCACTGTGCATCACCCTCCTCTGAAGTTTAATCATCAACTTTCTCTGTTCTTCTAAGTCAGTTACCATCGACTCTGGCATCTCCAATCATCTAAACATCTGTTACCTGGCCCTACACTATCAGCAATTCTTTTTATTCAGTCAAGCGGTTTTTTGTTTTGTTTTTGTAATCTCTTTACCATTGTTCTCAGTCTTTGGGGAAGAGGGGAAATGAATGCAAACATCTTCAACATCACTCTCCTGCAGTGCAGAGACGAAAGAGGTGGGTAGACAAGTAGCCTGGAGACTGTATTAGTCAGAATTTTCCAGACTAGCAGAACTTACAGATTGAGTATCTTTATTATTATTAATTAGACTCCCAGGCTACAGTCCAACTAACCTAACAATGGCAGGCTATGAACAGAAGGTTCAAGAATTCAAAAGTCGGGCTCGAGAGATGGCTCAGAGGTTAAGAGCACTGACTGCTCTTCCAGAGGTCCTGAGTTCAATTCCCAGCGCCCACATGGTGGCTCACAACCATCTGTAATGAGATCTGGCACCCTTTTCTGTGTATATAATAAATAAATAAATCTAGGAAAAAAAAAGAAAGAAAGAAAAAGAATTCAAAGGTCGCTCCATCTACAAGGCTGAATGTCTTAGCTGGTCTTCAGCAGATGCTGGAATTCTGAAGAAGTAGGTTCTAATGCCAGTGAAGGAATGGACTTGCTAACAAGGTGAGAGCAAGCAGGCAAAGAGCAAGAGCTCCCTTCTTCCGTGTCCTTTTCTAGGCTTCCAGCAGAAGGTGTGGCCCAGGTTAAAGCTATGTCTTCCCGCCTCAAGATCCAGATCAAAGGTGTGTGTCTTCCTACCTCAAAAGTCTGGATTAGAAGTGGATTCTCCCACTTCAAATCAAGCAAAAATAATCTCTCACAGGTGTGCCCTCCATTTCTGGATTGTAGTTCATCCCAAATGTAGTCAAGTTGACATCTAAGAATAGCCATCACAGAGGAGAAGCATCAGAAACCGCAGGATGCCCACAGGGCCTCATGGATTTTTGGAGCACCCTCTGGCTTTAGGGCTTCTGTATTGCTGGATGATTGCCTGGTATGGTTGGAATTTGATTATGTGGTGAATCAGGAGGAATTCTCTCTCTCTCTCCTCTCTCTCTCTCTCTCTCTCTCTCTCTCTCTCTCTCTCTCTCTTTCTCTCTCTCTCTCTCTCTCTCTCTCTCTCTCTCTGTGTGTGTGTGTGTATTCAGACCAAAAGGCAGCTGGGAGAGGCTATTGAACTAGAGAAGGAGAATCATCCTCCTCAGCTGGAGCCATCAAAAGCTGATCAGCAAAGTATCGAAGGACTAAATATGGATGGAACCCCCTCATCTCATTATCCTCCTTAGTGGAATTAATTCTCAGAAAGGAAGGGAAGGAGACTCAGGAGGCACAGCTCAGCATGGCAGAATTCACACTAGCAACTCCCTACTCAGAGTCAAGAAACTGATTCAGGCATCACTCCAGTATATAAGGTTAAGTTCTTGAAGAGAATAGTTCATTTCTCATCTCCAGAGACCACCCCCCCCCACACACACACACACATACCCCCAAAAATGTCAAGCCTCAAGCAACAGCTACGGCCTCTGCTTGGCTTCCAGCTGTGTCTCAAATAAAATAGTAATCTGCCTTTTGCATCTTGTCTGAAAGCAGAGAGCACAGTCATCCCCCATGCAGCCAGAGCTCTGGAACCTGGGTGAGGCATTGTCTCAAATAGCTAAGGAAACCCCCTTCTAGAAAGGAAGCCAAGCTGTTATGGATCCTCAGCACTCAGCATGAATGCTCCCCCTTCTCTTCTGATGGTGAGCACCCTGCAAATTGCAGTCATCCTGAGAAGCCATGCCATGCCCAAAAGGTCAGTGAGAGAAGGGCCTGGAAGAATAGCTTTTGTTCTGGTTAGCCAGCAGCTGCTGCCACCCGAAGGGATGGCTGCCGCATCTCTCCTGGAGTGCAGGAACGCACATCAATGCAGAAACTATTCTCCCAGTGCTCTGTATCTATGCTGCCACTCCCCACAGCCTGCACCTGCAGCTCTTGGTGTTATGCCTGGATATCTGTCCCCACAAGGGACAGCTCTTCACAAATGGAAGGCAAACACGGGGGCCCATCCTCCAGCTCTCTTGCAGCGCCTCCCAACTGTGGGGTAGTTTAAAGGTCTCTCCAAAGTTCCCAGGAAAGACCAAACCAAGCGGCGACCTTTAGGGAGACCTAATGTCATGCCTTTGTTTAGCATTCTATGCTCCCTGACTTCTCACCTAGCCATTTTCCAACAAAATTTGTTTGGGGTGGGGGGACCAGTTCTTGAATAATGTTTGCATGAAGCTTACTGACTGACTGTTTGTCTAGTGTGTGCAAGGTCCTTGGCTTAATCTCCAGTACTTCCAGGAAAAAAAAAATTAATGTAATTCTAAAAATAATGTTTACATGAATCCCTTTCTCAGAGCTGGAAAATCAGCCGAAGACAGCCTCCGGTTTCAGAATCCCTTCCTGGTAGTTTGTTACCAAAAGACTGAATCCTTAGTTTATTGGGCACAGAAACCTGAATTCTGTGGCTATGAATAGGGAGCCCTTGGAGTGAGTCAAGGGTAGAGACTCACATTGCCTTTGAAAACTAAATGCAGAGAAGTGGGCCTCAGAAGGGTACCCAGAGTGGGGAACAGAGAGGAAAGGGAGTGTCTGAGGAGATGAGTGGCAGCGGAAAGCTAGCTAAAGCACTAAGCCTTCAATAACTGCTGCTCGCACAAACATCATGTGGGTGTGAGGTCTGGGGCGAAGGGAATCTAAAGAAAAGGCTGCTTGGGAGACTGTGGTGCTGCAGAGAAGAGCACCATGGGAAAGCAAATGATTCTGAACCTGAACTCAGTGGCAGTGGGAGGAGGAGTTCTGAGCCAGGGAAGGCTAAGGATGATTTTGACCACTGTGAGCCCATACCGAATATATAGACACACACACCACACACACCACCACCACACACACAATCACACCACACACAAGCACCACACACACACACACACACACACACACACACACACACACACACACACACATCAGACACACCACCTCTTACATACAATCACACCACACACACACACACACATCAGACACACCACCTCAGACACACCACCTCTTACACACAATCACACCACACACACACACACACACACACACACACACACACACACACACACACACACACTGAGAGACTAAAAAAGAATTAAACACTCCTGGAGCTCTGGATTTTTATAAAATGATAAATTTAGACTAATGATTGAAGGGGAAGGTCTAAAACTGTCCCAGGCAAGCATCCCACAGCGTCTACAGCACCAGAGCAGCTTCTTCCAGCCTGTGCCTATGAATGGACTTCTGCAGCAAACATGGGAGATCCTGGAACAAGCTAAGGCAATGCATTCCAAAACCACAATGGGGGTGGGGATTACCCCACCCATAACTCAAGTATATGCTTCCTATTTCCTCAGCCCATGACAGAAACGGGGCAGTACTGGGACTCCCTCTTCTCTCAGCAGCTTTGACTTACTCTACCCTTCTCAAGTCTGCATCCCCCTCCCAGCAGCCTCCTTCCCCTGTGTCCCCAGAGTCCCAACAATGGGTGTTCCAGAGCCACTGAGATGTGAATCAGGCTGGGAGCCGGAGGCTTGCCTCTGAACCTGATTCTGTGTCTGTTTAACTCTTGCTGCTTTTGAAATCCTTCTATCACAAAACTGGTTCTCCACAGGCTGTTGAGGGCCTGATCCCTGTGCCTGTCAGTATCCCTGTTCCAATTTCCCTAAGCCCACCCTTGTCTCTTTCCTCCTCCTTGTTGCCGATTTTCTGTCTCTCCCTGAGTCCACCCCTGCCTCTTCCTCCTCCTTCACTCTTTTCTACCCTCATCAATCCCCCCTTTCCCTTTCTCCCTTCTCCCAGACCTAGCCTCCTTGAATCAAACTGGCCTGTGTCTCCAAAGAAAGATGGCACCATGCTCACAGTAACTGACACATCATGATGCCGTTTTTGCTGTTGAGTCCTTTCTATTTTTTTGCTATTAAAAATAACCATGTAGTGAGCATTATTTTAAATCTTTATCTACATCTCTGAGTAATTCCTCCAGGCTTCTGTACTCCCTAGAGATGGCATTTTAAAGACATTTTAAAGACTTGTCATATATTTGCAAAAATCGTTTTTACAAGAATGTTGAACACATAACAGGACTTCAAATTCATACCAACCTCAGATGTAAAATGGGGTGACATATTTCTCTGGAGTCCCTGAAAGCATTCACACTCTGGAATGTTCTGCAGATGTTTTATGCATAGAGGATGTACCTAATTCCCTTTCTTACACTTAAATATTTTAATTCATATATTGAGCTAGTTCATATGTTGAACTAATCATCAACATCAATTTATATCAAACATGTGCCAAGTGCTAGCAGTAGCCTTGGGCTAGATCCTGTTGATTTAAGCTCAACCTGGCTATTTTAGAATGTCCAAATAAGTTGCAAGTTTTCAAATACCACGAAGCAGAATATACTCAAAGATTATTCTAAATCCATGTGTTTTCTCCCTAGACAATGCTAAGCAACTTTTGACTCTTTTCCAAGCTGCCTTCAGTCTCTGTGGATAGAAGCTGCATATTTTTCCAAAGCCTCAGACATCCTATAATGCTTAGTCATGGCTTTAAAGAAGGAGGACGGGCTGTCTTCAGCTTCCTCCCTTAGGGCAGAGCTCATGGGCCATGGTGCACATTCATATTCTTTTACCCCATTTGTAAAAGGTCCAGTGAGCTGCTGCCTCTGTAATCCCCAAGCACCAAAATGAAAATACCAAGTGTTTCCCATTTGCTGCACGGGATGCTAACAGGTCTTGGTGGAACTTGGTCAACGGTAACAATTTTTTTTAGCTACAATTGAGTATCAGGGACTATTTTGAGACTCACAAAGAGAATTTGAATAAAGGCCTTATCCTTGTTCTATTTTGTTGCTGTGATAAACACTTGGATCAAAAAAAAAAAAAAAAAGTTGGAGAGGAAAGAGTTGATTTGGCTTAGACTTCCAGGTCACAACTAGTGTAGATGGAAGTCAGGGCAGGACTCAAGGCAGGAGCCTAGAGGCAGGAACCATGGAGGAATGATGATGCTTCTGTCTTACGGTGGCTTGCTCATAGACTCATTCTTAGCTATCTTTCATATCTTTTCCTGCTTAGGAATGGTGCTGCCCACAGTGGGTTGAGCCCTCATTCATCAATAAATAAGACAGTCCCTCACAGACCTGCCCATAGACCAACCTGATAGAGACAGTTTCTCAATCAAGACTCTTTTTCAGGTGATTCTACAATGTCAAGTTGACAGTCTTCCAGATCCTTTAGATATACTTGAAATCTCACAATCTAGTATGGGATATAAGCATGCCAAATAATTATAATACAGTATAATAAAGGCATTTCTGCAGTTTTAGGATTGGCAAATGTGGTGGGTGCATGGTGGAGCCAGAGGACAAATCCATTATACAATAAACAAGGACAAGAGACTTTATTAACTGTGTATCTGTTAGCTAAGCAGCGTAATAAACACTGCAATAATCTCAGTTACAAATGACATACTTGCAGATTTTTCACTCAAGGGACTGGAAGTTTGCTGGGCATTGACCCTGGTCTTGTCTAGGCTTAGATGGGCTTGACTACAGACTACAGTTATTTTTGTTTTTTCAAGTCTGTTCCATGCCTTTGGAGCCTCCTTAGACCTGGATAAATAGTTATTACAGGAAGGAAGAGGATCAAACATGAAAGAGACCAAACCCAACGTTAGACCTCTGAACACATTGTGTGCCCTGACATACCATTGACCAAAGTGTATTACATGATGAAGGCCAAAGTCAAGGTACAAAAAGGGAATATGTCAGGGCTGGAGAGATAGCTCAGCAGTTAAGAGCACTGGCTGCCCTTCCAAAGGTTCCTGAGTTCAATTCCTAGCAACCACATGATGGCTCACAACTATCTATAGTGGGATGCCCTCTTGTGGCATAAAGTCAACAGAGCACTCATATAAATAAATAAAAAGGGCATATGTAGCTCCTATGGAGATGGAGTGAGAAGCAGTGGATATTGCTGAATAATAATCTAATCTACCACAAACTGGGTCTCAGAGAACTGAGAAATGTTCTAGAGAGAGGTGGAAGGACCCAATGGTCCAAGGAGAGAAACCATATCAAGGGAAGGTAGAGCCACACAAGGACATAAAGCACTGGGAAGTGTGGGGCCTCCAATGGAGTTCAGTGAGAGGCACAATGTGTTCAGGAAGCTGAGGCAGGGAAAGGAGACAAAAGCTGGTATCCCCAGGCAGGGGGAAACCTGAAAGATCTAGACCAATTGCTGCAGGATAAGAGTCTCCTGTTCTCCTTGCTGGGTCTTTGGGATAATCCTGCCTTGTCTCTTAGAGCCATTAGTATCTGGTAATGGAAAAATGAATACGTGGATAAATGAATGAAGGAAGGAAGGAAGGAAGGAAAGCTCCCATCATCCCTCTGTGCTATATACACAACCAGTACTTACACTTTGCCAAAGAACTTTAAAAGCCACGCTAAAGGCTGTGTGTGGCTCCACGGTAAAGTGCTTGCCTAGCATGTGAAAGCCTCTAAATTTATCCTCAGTACTGCCCCAAACAAAGACACTAATGAGAAAAGAAGGGCCCGAGAAGGTGGCTCCGTCAGTAAAGTGCTTGCCATGCAAATGTGAGCTCCGAGTTTTGATTCTCCGACACCCACCCATAAAAGCTGAAAACCAGGCATGCTGGGGGTGGGGCTTGCTGGCCAGCCAGTCTAGCTAATCTATGAGCTCCAGATTCAGTGTGGAGACCAACTGAGGAAGGTGCCTAACATTTACTTCTGAGCTCCACGTGCATACTTGTACACATGTACATGGAGAGAGAGAGAGAGAGAGAGAGAGAGAGAGAGAGAGAGAGAGAGAGAGAGAGAGAGAGAGAATAGAGGTAGAGAGAGAAGACAGAGGTAGAAAGAGACAGAGAGGACATACTAACTCATATTCCTCATCATCTCTACTACCCAGAATGGATCTAGTAAATCCTTCTTGTATCCCAGGAAACTAAAATTCCTTTCCTCCCCCACCCAAAATTACCATAGTTTCTGAGAAGGGACATTTATTGAAAAATACAGTGAAAATACTGTGAATATTTATGCTTGGCCCCGGAAATAGCCACTCTTCATTGTGATGTACTCTTTTCCAAGTAATACAATTACATAAATAGAGTAATATATCCTGTCATAGTTCACTGTTAAAGATGAGCTCAAAAACTAATCTCCTGCATCCTTTTTAACGACTGTACAGCATTTCATTGTGTGGTTATATGTTGTGGAATATTGTTTTAACTATATAAAGCTATATTACATTTTTTTTGTGCTGCGGAATATTACTTTAACTGTGTAAAGGTGTGTTACATTTGTTTCACCTTGCCTGCCTAAGCACCCTGATTGGTCTAATAAAAAGCTGAAATCTGGGCAGTGGTGGCGCATGTCTTTAATCCCAGCATTCATTAGGCAGAGCCAGGTGGATCTCTGTGAGTTTGAGGCCAGCCTGGGCTACCAAGTGAGCTCCAGGACAAACCCTGTCTCAAAAAAATACAAAAACAAAAACAAAACAAAACAAAAAACTGAACAGCCAATAGCTAGGCAAGAGAGGGAAGAGAATGTGGGAGAAAGAGAGAGAGAGAGAGAGACTCCTGGGGCCAGCCAATCAGGCAGCCGCCAGCCAGCTAGACAGAGTAGACCATACAGAAAGAAAGAAAGGTTAAAAACAAACAAACAAACAAACAAACAAAAACCCTGAGGCAAAATGTAGATGAAGGGAAACAGGTTAAGTTATAAGAGCTAGCAAGAAAGGAGCATAAGATAAGGCTGAACATTCATAATTAATAAGAAGTCTCCGTGTGATGATTTGGGAGCTGGTTTGTGGCCCAAAAGAAAGCCTGTTATAGCTATATCATTTTATCTATCTCTAATTCTCACCACTTGGAATAATTCTCTATATTTTTGCTCACTGATCTAGATATTTTTCTAGGTATATATAACTACAGTTAGAATGATTTGTTCCTGTATTTCTATATAAAATTTCCATACATATTGTCAAATTTCCTGCCAGAATATGCTTATACCCATTCCCAACAGTGGTGTTTTCAAATGGTCTTTCCTTGTGGTTGACAATATTGAGTATATTTTAAAATCTATTTTAACTAATACATAAAAATACAAGAATTGTATCTGGGTTGGTGTTTACCTTTCTCCTCTGGTAGCACACAGAATGCTTTGTAGTACCAAGAACACTAGTCAGTAAGGATGAAGGCTCTAGGTAGGCACCAGCTCTACTTTTCTGTATTCAACAAGTTGTGTATGCAGTCTTCAGCAATAGGACTTACTATCAGTTTGTGGAGAGCAACCCACAGCCTTGGCAATAGCTTGGGTTGTTTGGGATGTCTATGGGACCCCTTTGGCCAACAACTCGATTAGATATAACCAATTTCTGGAACCAGAAATTTCATTGGATGATGAGAGGTGTCTAGTTTGGGCTTTCCTGCTCCTACTCTTTGATGATTCCATTTAGATTTCTTTCATATATGTATATATTTTAAGAACCTCTTTTGTATTGGGTCTCCATAACCACCCCCCAAATGACCCTTAGTTCTAGCTGTCCCTCCCATATTTCCTCCCTTACCTCCCCTCTTTTTTCCCCTCCTCTTCCATTCTATGCACCCCCAAATTCATTAAGAACTATCCATTCTATTTCCCCTTCCTAAGGAGATCCATTCCTCCTACCTCCCTTACTATATACCTAGCCTCTATGATTATGTGAATTGTAGTCCTGCTTATCAAAGACTTAACAGCTAACATCTGTATATAAGTGAATTATACCATATTCGTCTTTCAGGGTCTGGGTTACCTCACTCATGATGATTTTTTTCTAGCTCCATTTATTTACCTGTGAATTTCATTATTTCATTTTTTTAAACAACTGAGTAATATTCCATTGAGTAAATGTATCACAATTTTCTCTGTCCATTCTTCCACTGATGGACATTTAGACTGTTTCCAGTTTCTGGTATTATGAATAGAGTAGCAGTGAACATGGTTGAACAAGTGTCTCCGTTGTAGGATACAGAGTCCTTTGGGCATATTCCCAAGAGCTGTAATAGCTGAATCTTGAGGTAGATCAATTCCTCGCTTCTTGAAGAACCACCACACTGATTTCCAAAGTGGCTGTACAAGTTTATACTCCCGCCAGCAATGAATGAGTGTTCCCCTTAGCCTACAGCCTCCCCAGCAGGAGCTTTCATTTATTTTATTGATCTTAGCCATTCTGACTGGTATATGATGGAATCTCAAAGTAGTTTTGATTTGAATTTCCCTGATAACTAAGAATGTTGAACATTTCTTTAAGTGCTTCTCAGCCAAATATATGTCACCTTTTGAGAACTCTCTTTATATCTGTATCTCATTTTTAATTGGGTTGTTTTCTTAATGACCAGTTTATTTAGTTCTTTATAAATGTTATATATTAGTTCTCTATCAGATATGTCATTGGTAAAAATTCTTTTCTATTCTGTCATCTGCCTTTGTCCAAATGATGGTGTCCTTTGCCATACAAAAGCATTTCAGTTTCATGAAGTCCCATTTATTAATTGTTGTTCTAAGTGCCTGTGCTATTGGTGTTCTGTTCAGAAATGTTTGTCTCGTGAGAATGAGTTCAAGACTATTCTCCACTTTCTCGTCTATCAGATTCAGTGTATTTGACTTTATATTGAGATCCTTGATCCACTTGGAGTTGAGTTTTGTGCAGGGTGATAAGTATGGATGTTAAGCAAATCCAGGAGAGTCTGTTAAAAGGTATCAAGGATTTGTTAAGATATAAAATGAAGAGAAATACATTCACGTGTACAGAACAAAGTAAACAGCCATCATTGTCCTCCATTCTGCCCTTGGGGTCAATGAAAACAGTCAATGACCACCCCAAGAGAGGGATAGTGTGTGCCTCCTCCTCAATTGTAAGCAGTCATATACCCAGGAAAAAACATGACTCTATTGGGCCAAATACCCCAAAGTCATTGGAGCAAATTCCCACAACATTTCCCCTTTTTGTCTAAATAAGAAAGTTCTAAACCTAATACAAAGTTATATACATAAGAACAATTATCAAGTATTGTCTAGAAGAAAGAAAAGGTAATAATATAAAAATGGAATTACAGCCGGGCGGTGGTGGCGCACGCCTTTAATCCCAGCACTCGGGAGGCAGAGGCAGGTGGATCTTTGTGAGTTCGAGGCCAGCCTGGTCTAGAGAGCGAGATCCAGGAAAGGCGCAAAGCTACACAGAGAAACGCTGTCTCGAAAAATCAAAAAAAAAAAAAAAATGGAATTACAATCAGCAAGAACAATATTGAGCAAGCAACATATACTAAATGTCCAGACCAAAGGTAATTTGCAAGTTACAGAGATTATTCCAATAGCTGTCCTATTCTGAAGAATCTAAATCTTGTACCTGAATTGCTCTTAGCTAAAATATGAAAAGATTATAACTATAACTATCTAGTCTTCAACCCCATCAAACACCTGAGAAGGGAAATAATATTACCTGAGTAAGTAGGAAGTGCAAACAAGCAACTTCGGAAACATACAAGGTATAACGAAAACAGCTGGCTGCCTGGACAGTCACCCAATGTTTCTCTGCAATGTTGGGGCACCTATTATTGGCTACAGGCCTAAAATATCTGACAGACCATTTTCAGAAGCAGGAAATTTTGAAAGACTCTCTTACCCTGGCTTGGCAAGGTTTAGCAATCACTTTTCCTTGTGTCCTGCTTGTCCAGATTGGATGGTGTGCTTATTGTCAGCAGTCAAGGCAAGGGTAGTTCTTTGCCCAGCAGGCCCTATTTGCCAAGAAGACAAACTCCATATGGAGTGTCTTTGATGACCAACATCCTCTCAGGAGAAGATCAGTGCTACCAGGAGCAATAGTGTCTCATGTCAACAGAATTCTAAATTATTAAAACAGGAAAGGAACTCCAGGAAAAGAGCAAAGCTATACAGAGAAACCCTGTCCCGGGGGGAGGGGGTGGGGACGACCACTTATTTCTTTAGGACAAAAGCTTTTTTTTTTTTTTTTTTTTGAGACAGGGTTTCTCCATGTAGTTTTGGTGCCTGTCCTGTCCTGGATCTTGCTCTGTAGACCAGGCTGGCCTCGAACTCACAGAGATCTACCTGGCTCTGCCTCCTGAGTGCTGGGATTAAAGACGTGCACCACCACCCGGCTAGGACAAAAAGCTTTTAAAATCCTTTCTTCTCGACTTTTGACGTGTCTAGTATTGCTGTTATCCTGTAGTAATCGTGTGGTACAGCAATATACCAGACTCTCTCTGTATCTAACTGTGACTTAGTGCACAATGGTCCACACTTCTGTCATTGCCCTCCCCACCCCCCACCCCACCCCCACCCTCCCTAACCACCTCAGGTAGCCACCATTCCACTCTCCACTCCTTATCTCCCTCTCACCCTCGATTTCCCTCTCCCAGACTTATATCCCTTGTGGAGGACCCCAACCCTCTTCTCTTAACTTCTTTGAGACTAGCTTCTGCAGATTCCGCACACTCGAGGTCAGGCTCTATTTGACATTCAGTGACTGACTTATTCACATACCGTAATCTCCAGCTCCATTCATATTATCACAAGTGACAGAAATATTTCTTTTTATGAACTGAGTACCATTCTGTTGTAAATATTTACTGTGTTATCTTTTTTTCTTCTGTCCACTAATGGGCTAGAACAGAAATGAGGGGTTATATACTAATAGAGATAGAAAATTATCTTTATTTCTAGGTTATAGTCCTTTCTCCTTGGGAAAAATCCATGAAAAACATTAAAAATATTATTGAATTTAATGAAAATAATTCATATACAAGTCGGGGACCTTATTCTATTACAAAAACAACTACTCAGGAACTATGCTGTGGGATATTTATATACTGTGTGAAGATGTATTGATGTGGTTGTGCAATAAAAAGCTGAACATCCAATAGCTAGGCAGGGGAGTATAGACAGGACTTCCAGGCAGAGAGACAACTCTGGAAAGAAGAAAAGGGGAGTCGCCAGCCAGATGCAGAGGAAGCAGGATGGGCAGTATGGAGATGAGGTAACGAGTCATGTGGAAGAACATACATACATTTAAAAATATGGGTGAATTTAAGTTATAAGAACTAGCTCAAAACAAGCCTAAGCTAAGGTCAAGCTTTTGTAGCTAATAAGTCTCTGTGTCATTATTTGAAGCTGGTGGCAGAAAAGAAAGTCAGACTACATATGGCATCCAACATGGAAGCTCAAGAAAGGCTAAGAAACATTAAGTTTAGAAAGTTCTGGACAAGGAGCTGGATGTGGCTTCCTATTCCCACAGTCTGACTCATCATCTGTGGGACTAGGCATCCAGTCATCTCATCACAGCCAGCTGCAAGTCAGTCTGAAAATGTACTTCAGCTGATGACGAGAGTGAGTAGAAATGTGCTAAGTGACTGACTCCCCTCTGCTACCTGTTCCAACAATATGAGCACTAAGCATTAACTAGTGGAATTAAATATATAGAAGCAATTGGTGATGGTGGTAGTTTAATCTTGATAGAGCGTTAACTGTGCAAATCTGATCAGAATGTGTTCAAGAGAGTGCAATTGTTTAAAACAAAAATTGGTTTGGGAACTGGGGGAATGGATCAGTAAGTAAATGCTTCCTATGCAATCAGGAGGATCTGAGTTCAAATCCCCAGAACTCATGTAAAAAGTCAAGCATGGGTGTGCTGGAGAGATGTCTCAGCAATTAGGATACTATCTGACCTTCTAGAGGACCCAGAATCAACTTCCCAACCCCTACATGGTGATTCAAAACCATCTGTAACTCTAGGCCCTGGGGATCTGATGTTCTCTTCTGGCTTCTGTAGGTCCTGCATTGATCTCCAGATATATATGCAGGCAAAACACAAGTATGTATAAAATAAAATAATTTTTTAAAGATTTATTTATTTACTATGTATACAGTGTTCTGCCTGCAGGCCAGAAGAGGACATCAAATCTCATTAGAGATGGTCGTGAGCCATGTGGTTGCTGGGAATTGAACTCAGGACCTCTGGAAGTGCAGTCAGTGCTCTTAACCTTGAGCCATCTCTCCAGCCCCAACAAAATAATTTTTTAAAAATGTAAAGCCAAGATTATGGCACATGCCTGTAAACCCAGTTTGAGGATGGGTAACAAGGACAGGATTATCCCTAGGCTGCTGGCTACTCCGTGTAGACAGTCAGTGAATTCTAGATTCAGTGAGAGACCCTGTGTAGACAGTCAGTGAACTCTAGGTTCAGTGAGAGACGCTGTCTCAAAAGATGAAGTGGAGCAATAGAAGAAGATAGTCAATATCAAACTGGGGTCTCCTTGCACACCTGAACACACACACACACACACACACACACACACACACACACCATAGACATATATGTAGTTGAAAAAAAGTACTTTCAATAGATTTTGCTGTAAAGGGAAGCAAAGCAATGAGTTGGTTAGTAGCTAGAAGGATTATGAGATAATGAGTTCCACTCTTTTTTTTTTTTTAACAATGAAGAAATAGCCACACATTTTTGTGCTGATGGGAATGTTCCAGCAGAGAGGAAAATTGATGATACAGGAAAGAGAGAGAAAATTGCTCGAGTGATGTCCTTGAGTAAGCAAGAAAGAGAGAATCCAGTGATAAGGAAATGGTTGGTCTTGGGAGAACACAGACTACTCCCACACTATAACCGCAAGGGAAGTAGAATGTATGGACAGCCCCGGCAGGGAGCAAACGTGATGGGCTAAGGTACTGAAGTTCCTCCCTAATCGTTTGTGGTTTGCCGTGAAAGAAGAAGCCACATTATCAGCTGAGAGTGAAATTGAGGGAAGGATTGTCAGGCGTTTGGGCAGAAAACAATATGATACAGTAACCTAGGGAGATGAAATACTACTCAAATAGTTAGTCTTCCCAGGGAACAATCCACCATTTCTGAAATAGTCTAGTCTGAGTCCACACCCAGTGACAGACATCTGCCTTTCTCCACTCCATCTATAGACTTCCCCTTGCCCTGATGCAGCATCTGAACTGGATAATTACAGTAATAAATAACATGCTTAGCACATAGAAGACCCAATCCTTGTTGTAAATATTTCATGCGTAGCTAGTCACAGTAACTCTGAGCAGGCACTGCTCTTACAGACACATTGTATAATGAGGAAACCGAAGCACACTAACAGATACCTAAGCTGATTGTGAATTCAAGCCATTGGCTTCAGGGTCCTTACTCCTGGCACCTACACACACAGTCCACTCTCTTACCCAAGAGTTCCACATCCGTGAATTTAACCAACCACAAATCAAAAATACACACACACCCCAAACTGTATGTGTGCTGAGCTCATACAGACTTTTCCTTCATCATTATTTCCTAAACAATATAGTATATAACTCCTATTTATTTAGTACTTGCTTTGCATTTGGTAGTATAAGGAATGTAGAGGTGTTTTAAAGAATTCAGAATGATTCACGTAGATCGTATGTAACTACTATGCCATTTTAGATGAAAGGTTTGGGCACCCAAGGGTTTTGATATCTGAAAGCTACAAAGGATCCTAGAATAAAACTCCCTATGGATAAAAAGGATGGTGTGTGTGTGTGTGTGTGTGTGTGTGTGTGTGTGTGTGTGTGTTTGTCTTCTGTACTAGGAATAATCAGGAAGTAATAAGAACTAGAGAGCATTAGTCTTAAGAGGAATAGATAAAATACTCACAGGTCTATGACTAAGGAGCTGGAAATGAGATTCTGAGTTCAGGCAGTCTTGCCCAGTTTGTTGATGACCACCTGAAGTCCCAGAAATCCTAGAAGCAGAAATTAAGCCATTGTCGTGAGCATAAGGACAAATTAAAAAGAAAGGAGAAAACCCTCATGAGTCTTCTCTGCTCTCCTACACTTTTTATCTCTCAGCACTTAATGTTTGACTTAGCTTTCTTTTGATTTCCCTGTATATTTTAGTTGTTTTCATGACAGGTGGCATGTGCTGGGATAGTTAAGATAATGATGCTAAAAATGGCTTCCAGTCAATGAACAGTGAACTTTATGAAGGACCTTATCAAAGAAAAAAAAATCTATTCAATGAGCAATGAACTAAACATTTTACAGACATTATATCAGTTCACTGGTTACAACATTTCTGAGGGTTGCAAAGCTTTATTCTCATTTTCAGATAAGAATATTGAAGCTAAGAGATAGGGTAGCATGTGGCCAGGACCACGTAGATAATACATGGTGGAGGTGCAGCTTAGGAGCAAGGCTGTTGGAGTCCAAAGACTGTGCTGGCTGTGTTGTACCAGCTGCTGCTCTATTTGGAGATGAAGCACCGAGAGCACCGAGGAACCCTATAGGGCCGCAAGGGCCTCTGGGCCAGAGCCTCTGGGTGAGAGGAACTCCCTTTAATGAAGGCAATTGAGAAACAATCCTCCTCTTTATTTCCCGGTAACAGGGGCTCAGAAAAGCTAATTATCTTCCTGTGAACCAGTTAACTATTCAATTTTCTCCATTTGGGTAATTAATTATCAGAGTCAAATGCAGAATCCAGCTAATTTTAGAAACATGCAGCTGTAGGGTCAGCTCCGTAGCAAGCTCAGCTGAGAAAGGAGGAAGAAGCACCCGCTTCTGCTGAGCCATACAGGGAGAGGAATGTCAAGAAACCTTGGACAGAAGAAACCAGCTTAAGGCA
Organism: Peromyscus maniculatus bairdii; assembly: GCF_049852395.1. Lineage (NCBI taxonomy): Eukaryota > Metazoa > Chordata > Mammalia > Rodentia > Cricetidae > Peromyscus > Peromyscus maniculatus. The sequence goes on from NC_134855.1 coordinate 146,357,081, forward strand.
GGGTGGCTGGGATTCCCTTTGCATCAGAGAGCTAGCAGTCAGTGTCCAGGACAGAAAAATACAGCTGCCATTGCAGCTGTGGGGGCAGGAACACTGCATCTTCAGCCTCTATTCCTGCCCCCTCTCTCTCTGAGGAACCAGTGGGAGTCTGGCATGCCACTGATCCTCAGATTCTCATTTGAAGCCAGTTCATAAAAGGATGGGTGAGACAGAAAGAGAGAGATAGAAACAGAGACAGAGAAAGATGGAGAGAGAGAGATATGCCTTATCCCAGTGTCGGATTACCAATGCATGCTAACATCACTAACATTTAAGAGAGAGGTATGTATAGCTCATACCTCACCTCAGGGAGGTTAGGCACTTCCACTCTCTTTACCATGGGTAAGAAACTGAGGTTCAGAGAGCAGATGGCAGCTTGCTTGCAGTCTCATGGTGGTTGGGATATGGCAGAAACTGGGATTTGAGCTCAACTTCTAACCCCGTGTTCTCACTGCCTCCTAAAGTGCCACACTACGCACACAATTTTCAGAGGTAGTTAGGAATATTTGGCATCACAAGGGTTGGAGAGGCACTTGGTTCACTGAAACAAAGATAGCTGGTCAAGAATACTCATCCCCAGCAAGCTCCTCTGGGGCAGGAAAATGTTCCTTCCATCTGCACCTAAAGATCTAAAATTTTTGCTATTCCCTACTGCAATGTGCTCCAGGGAGTAGACCTGACAATAAACTTCATTTCTAGGGTCAGTTGCCACGGGAAAATGATTAGGGTGATGATGATGATTGCATTGAGCACATATGCTAATCACTTTAACATGTACTCTTTCACTTAACCAGGTAATGATCCAAAAGTTTCCCATTCCTACTGTACAGACAGGTGAACTCAAGCACAAAATGTAGTTCCTTTCCTCTTGATTGAGGAAGCTGAATCCAAACCTAGGCAGTTTGACTCCAAAACCTCCTTCTAAGTCAACTAGGCCCTGGCAAGAGGAGGGAAGGTGAGGATAGGAAAGGAGAGTGCTAAGGAGACCACCGAAAACCATGGTCATCTCCTCCATGGCTGTTTGCGTAAGTTCCTGAGTGGATTTATTGCACCTTCTGTTGCTACCCATGTCCACTCACTATGAAGAGAGCCCTGTCTCCCTGGGGTGAGTCCCCTTAGACCGACTCTTAAAAACCCAATACTCAGGCCTGATACAAGTCCCTGAGATTGTCTGAATCGGGCACATGCTCCTTGGTGTTGTGGACACCCATTCTCTGAGACGCTGGGGTTTTCTCTAGGGCAGGCCAGGCAGAGAACTGCCACCCACACCAAACCCACAGTCCTCCTTTCCTGCATTAGCCATGCTCTTCTCACCATCCATCCCGTTGTCATTTATACTAGAAAGCGAGTCTCCTCTCTAGCTGCCATCCTCGCAAATGCTCAAGGCCCAAACTGGGCTTCCCAAAATTAGGCCTGCCTCTTTTTGCCAGGTGTGATGGGAGTTTCCAAGTTCAAAGCCAGGCTCCCTGCCCCAAACTGCTGGCCCAGCACCTCAGCAGGTGCAGAATGGTTGCTAAGCAACATCTCTAGCTCTCTGTATGGTCCTGTCATGTGGTTGTGGTTGCTACGGAAACAAGTCCTCTGGCATCCTATGTTGCAGCAAGGCCTAGGCAGTGGTGTATTATCTGAGGCCTAACAAAAATCCTGTTGTCCCAGGTTCTGATGACCTTTGATTCCCTAAGTCTGATATAGGTACAGTTAACTATCAGATGGATCTTGTATTTTCCCCCAGGTACTTTCTTTTAGAAGAGAAAGCCTAAAGTGGAGAAGTGCTGGTCATTTGTTGGGCACTCATGGAGTCAGTTCCTTTGGGGTGGTTAGTATGGCTTTACAGGAATATATTAATAGGTCTGGCTTTACAAGAATATATTAATAGGTCAGATTCTAAAGCAATTTCATATATGCATTTTCCCCTCCCTTTACCCAGAATTGTAGGATTTGTCCTTTGTATGAGAATTGTAGAGAATTGTACCAGGGTCTAAGAACAAAAAAAAAAGCCAGGCAGCCCCCCAATTCCACCTCCACACTCCTGCAGCTCAAATACTAACAAAGAATAGATGTCATGTCAAGGATGCTACAAGCCCCTGAGGGCTCAGTTCCCTGGGTCTTCAAATCCAGATTTCCTGTAGATCTCTATACAGAATTAGACTCAGGAAAAAAAAGTAGAAAATGAGGGGGGAATGATAGATGGATAGGCAATTGGGGAGAAAATATAAAAGATTTTGCACACTAATGAGGAATTACAAAAATGAAATGATTGATACAAATTTGAAAAATATGGAACAGAGAAATAGATGGGCCAAAATGATCATAGAGTTAACAAAGCATATAGAAAATAATTGGAATATCCCAGAAAGAAATGACTAGTTTCATGATTCCAAAGAGCAGCCAATATAAACATTAGACATATTTCTATCCCTAGTCACACCTCAGAAAGTATCAGAGCTCTGATAATCATGAGAAGATCCCAAAAAGCTTCCAGAGATTAGTAACAATTTTAGTAGAAAATGCCAGAAGTCATAACAGCATAAAATGCCTCAACTTGTGTGGACATAGTCTCTAAATACTCCCAGGAAAATGGTTTCATCTGCTCATCTTTTAAATTACAGCTTTTCTTCATTTCTAAAGATGTTTTTATTCTCTTGATCCAGTTGGTCCCCCTTATAATAACCTTGCCTTTTTTGTCACAGGATCACTGTCTAATCTTACCTTCTTCCTATGTGGTCTTGAATTTCTCCCAATTATACATGTGGGTCTGGGTTCTGTCTTTCCTATAAGAGGGTTTTTCAAAAGACTCAGTGTTCTAGTTTTATTTCTTTTGTTGTGACTAAAGAGAAAAAAAAAATACCCTGACAAAAACGCAGCCTAGGGGAGAAAGGATTCATCTGGATTACAAATCCAAGTTAGAGGTCATCGTTGCCAGGAAGTGAAAGGCAGGTACTTGAAGCAACTTGTCAGATCCCCATTCAAAAGCAGAAACAGAATGCAGGTCTACTGTTCAATGTGCTTTCTCTACTTTCATACAGCTTGAAACCAAACCCAGGGAATGATGCTGCCCACAGAGGACTGGCTCTTCATACATCAATCTAGACAATTCCCACAGACATGCCCCAAGGCCAACCTGATTTAGAGGATCCCTCATTGAGATTCTCCTCAGTCTATATTGTATAGACAATTAAAACCATCACACTCAGGGACACTTCACAGCTGTTGGATATTTTGATGTTTGAGTTAGGGTCAGCTGTTGATCTTAGTTGCCTTATCAGACTCAAAAGTGGAGCATGGAAAAACTGATCAGAAGCTCTTTGATCTTGCTTTGGGCATATGGGGCTGATCTTTATTCTAAGGTGAGTCTCCTGACCCATTGTGAAGTTCTTAGATTTGCCAGATTCTTCAGCGAGAAGAGCCTTCTGCTCCCCTCCCGGGGCAATACTATCCTGGCTACCAGCATTGAGTACTTGCGAAAGAAGGAAAAGGTATGAGTTGCATATTCAATGTCTTATATTGGCAATAAGCGTTCCTGCCTTAATTGTAACCTACTCCACCAAATCCAGAAGTCTTCTTTTACCTCCTCCAGAAAAATAAATCTGGAATCTTCTGCAGGAGTTAAAGAAGGAGCCCTTTGAGTCTGTATGTTGGGCTTTGAATCAATCTCTCTATTTTAACTTCATCCAGTCATACCTGAGCCTTTGAAGTTTTTTGTTGTTTTACCAATAACATCAGTTTGCTGTTTCTGGGCTCTCCCATTGCCACATTAGGATTCTAGTCTCTGTTAAGTTAGTTGTCATTCATTTTTCTGCTTTCTAGGTTTATTTTTATTTATTTATTTATTTATTTATTTATTTATTTATTTATTTATTTATTTATTTATTTATTTTTGTGTGTGTGTGTTAGTTTTCTGAACCAGTGAGTTTATGGGGGCTACTCACAGAAGCATAGGTAGCTCAAAATTAGCCATGTCACCAGAAAGTCTACTCCAGTATGGGTCACAACTCATGAAAGCTGCATCCCTGGGGCTCCCTGAGCAGCTTATAGGCAGTTCCACTGAAGAGTCTCTGCTCTCTCTCCAGTTTTTAAATTTGTGTTGATGCTTTCAAGTATTGTCTTCTCCACCCTCTTGGCCTTTGTAGATGTAAACCTTCAAAAGGTCTGTACTTGGTAGGATCTTGGCAGACAGTATTAGTCTTTATGTTGAAAAGCAAACTGTACTAAAACATCCAGACTCACTAAACACAAATGCTAGCTCTAGCATCCTGGCTGTAATGTGTAGCTGTTTAGTCACTGTTTATTGCTTAACACAATGCCACAGACTGGTGGCCTTATAAAGAAAAAAGGTTTATTTTGCCTTGTGGGTTTGGTTCAGGGTTGAGTGGCTACATTTGGTGATAGCCTTTTTATCCTTCAGAGTCCCAGTGCAATCCAAGTCATCAACATGAGATACAGGGAACATATAAGAGATCTAGCCAAACCCATAGTCAACCCATTCTTGAAATAGCGCATTAACCCATTAATTTGTTCATGAAACAAGAGCTCTGATGACTTCTTAAAAAATCCACTTTTTAATATCTCATAAGAGGGATTATATTTAAACATAAGGTTCAGATGGGGCAAACTATATATCCATATTATAGCAAACAGACAAATTTCAGAAACTCTCTGTGTCTCAGTTTCCCCATGTATAAAATGGAGATAACAATGGTGAATATTTCATATGACTATCTGAACTCCTAGGATAACACCCCAGTAGACATCAAACCATTCTCCCCAAGTTCATGACCATGCTTATTTAATATTTACCATGTGCCAACATCTGTAGCAAGGGCCGGGTTTGGGAAAACCAAGAGGAACACAGCAGTTTAATTTCTACTCTTTCTGGCCTCACACTGGAATAACCAGTTTCCCCACCCAGGTCTACACCATGTAAATATGTTATGCACCTAAGTAAATTATCAAACAGGTGGAAGTTCTGGTTGTACAAACACAGCTGGTAACAGTGTAAATAGACCATTCAAATGATGTGAGGGCCAGTGAGGCTGGGCAGTTGCTTTCAAATACGGTTGACTCTCATAAGCATAATGGGTGCTAGCATCATTGCCCAAATGACTTATCCACATAGTTACTTCTGAGCACCAAAGTCATGTGCTTGTCCCTTGCTTTGTAGGGCAAATGGCCTGTGCTTTGGGAAGTGACCCCACTCTGACCCCAAGCACCCTAAGCAAAGTCTCCCCTACCCTTTTAAATAAGCTTCCTGGTGGTTCTCTTTTTTCTGGTTAGCTTGGCTTTCATGTCTTCCCTCTGCTCTCTGATCATGGTGAGCAGGCAGCCAACCTGCAGGTTTTGCAATCCAGAACCTGCTGCTCAGTTTTAAAACAAAAAACAAAAACAATTTGTGAACTTTCTCTCCTGACAGAGGGAGGAAGGGAAGCCCATCAATGCAAAGAAAGGCCAGCCAGCTCCAGCCCCAACTTCAAACAAACTAGACTTCTTCAGTGTTAGTGCAAATGCTAGCTGAATAGAATGTATTTCTGTGATGGATGACCTACAGGGCTGAAAATGACTAGACTTGGGTTTTTGTTTTTGTTTTTGAGACAGGGTCTCATTAGATACCCCAAGCTCTCAATCCTCCTGCCTCACCCTCTGCCTTCCTAGTGCTGGGATCATAGATGTGTGCCACTACCTCAGGTATAAACATCTTTAAAAGGACAGCAACCTGGACAACCTTAGAAGATAGAGTTATTCAGACTATGTCTTTGTTGGGGTTTTTATTACTGTGATGAGACACCATGACCACAGCAATTCTTATAAAGAAAAATATTTAATTGGGACTGGATTACAGGTTCAGAGGTTTAGTCCATTATTGTCATGGCAGAAGCATGTTAAAGTACAGGTAGACATGGTGCTGGAGAAGGAGCTAAGAGGTCTACATCTGGATTGGCATGCAGCAGGAAGAGAGAGAGAGATGCTGGGCCTGGATTGAGTATTTGAAACCTCAAGGCCCAGCCCCAATGACATGCTTCCTCCAACAAGGCCATACTCCTTAATAGCGCCTCTCCCTATGAGCCTATGAAGTCTATTTTCATTCAAACCACCACAGGCTATTAATGGCTCCATAATCTACCACTGTGTTGGTTAGTTCTTTTCAACTTGGCATATGCTCGAGTCTTCTGAGAAGAGGAAATTGAGAAAATGCTCCCATCAGATTGGCAAACTCCTCCATGGATTCTGCTTCAGTTCCTGCCTCCAGGTTCCTGTTCCTGCTTTGACCTCCTGCAGTGATGGATGGTTACCTGGAAGGGTAAGATGAGATAAATCCAAAATGTTTTCATGATGCTTATCTCAGCAATAGAAACCTGACTAAGACAATCAGCCTCTTCTTGGACAGTTCTCCTCTTAATAGCCTATATTTTGATTGATCTCACCTCCACCCTCAATTCCCAACTCCCTGATTCCAGGTAAGAGCTTCTTACCAAGCAAGGGCCTGGATGTGCCTCACTGTGCTTCACCCTGGGCTTACCCTGAGAGATTTACAGATATATTCTCCTTTGGCTCTGGCAGTGGGTACAGCTAGGTACCTAATTTTTGCTAGATACTACTTTCTTCCTGCCGTGGCTGCAGAGACATACAGAGGTGGTAAGGTGTCATAACTTAGACACCAACAGAACAGCCACAGCTACACTGCTTGAGCACCAAGGATTTCTAAGATGCCTTGTGTGAGGACTTTTCCAGTTGTCCCATTTACAGCATGTTTTCATTTCCCAGAAGTCAGAGTTCAGGATCACTCCCCTTGGTTTATCTCCATTTCTGTGTCTCCATTAGATAGATATCAAGGAGTGGAAACCACCTCTTTCAACTCTGGCTTTGTTCACTCAGTTGTGGTTTCCTCTTTGCATGGGGTGAGTTTTCTCCATGGAAGCCCCTTATAATTCCCTATTACAAAACAATACCAATGACTCTACAGAAACCACCCCAGACCTGTCTTCACTCCATATGTGGGTATAGAGTAAATCAAGCGGTAGATGATAGCTTGTTTGTTTGTTTGTTTGTTTGTTTGTTTTTTCAAGACAGGATTTCTCTGTGTAACAGCCCTAGATGTCCTGGAACTTGCTTTGTAGAACAGACTTTAACACACACTTTAGGCATGTGCCACCACCGCTCAGCATAGATGATATCTCTTGATTTCAGGAGAGATTTTGCTATTGGCTTTCAATAGCCTGTTTACACCTCCATATTCCATAGAAAGTGAAAATAAGATTCTTCTTTGTAGAATAGAATATACTGAGGGACCAGGATCCACTGGGAACCTCTTCAGAGTGAAGCTTTTAGCAGCAACAATGCTAAATAACAATTGACTAAAGATCTTGGAGTACAAGCAAATGCTAGTCAGTAACTCACCATGGGAACAAAGTCAATGGGTTCTATCCATGTCCTGTGCTTATGCCGCCTGTCTGGGGGTTTGCCACATCTTATCCAGCTCCAGAGCTGGCAGGTTAAGGATTAACCTGTCTGCTCCTGAATGACATGAAAGCAGTCAGCTGTCTTTAGCACCAAGTTGGAAACAAGTCCACATGGATTATCTGAGTCCCTGCATATTACTTCAGTGATAGCAACTTCATCTTTGGGTTGATTTCCATGCTGGTTGTTGGTAAAGAGGAGGACACTTCTGCTTCTTTGAGGACCACTTCTTCATTCCCTATTCCTGATTCTTACTCTGGGCCCAAGATTCAAATACAAAGCTTTCCACTTGCTCTCTCTTTGGAGGGCAGTGTGAAGGTTTAACTTATCCATATCAGGATTTTGAAACCTCGGGAAGAATGGTCTAAGAATAAAATCTATGACTTGATAATAGAGGTCTTCTAACCAAACTTCCTAAAAGAACTGCTAAATCTAATCTCTACACACCCCACCCCCATCCCACTGCCCCAGACTGGCCCCTGTTGCTGTTTTTTCCAGTGGTATACTATTCGTCATTCTTTGAAATTCTGTGGACTTTCCTATAGTCTTTCAATAGCTCCCTCTTGTTATGTTTAGGTTACCAAGAGTCTGGACCTATTATTCACCACCAAAGACTCCTACCTAATTCAGTAGGGATGACTCTCACCCTATCATACCTGTCTCCTAAGTCTGGTGGCAAAACCTCTTCAAAATGACTACAGGCCTTTCCCCCATTATTCCCAGACAAACTTCAATTTTTGACTCGTTGTCTTCGTTCAGAAAGTGAGCATCATCCATTGAGAAGTGTGAAAGATTGAATCGGAGAGACAGGAGAATGATTTGAACATGGAGAGAAGCACAGAGAAATACATCAAGCAGAAGTGGTGAGGCACCAGAAGGCAGCTGGCAAGAAGCTAAGACCTGCTGGGAGTTAAAGTGTGGAGTGAGAGAAGTCAATACAACGAGCAGAGGGAGAAGCACAGACCCAGAAGTGCAGGCAGAGAAGACCTAACTCATGAGCCTGGTGGAGGGATAAAGGAGCAAGGAGGTCCCGTTAGCAGGGGACCACACCACACAGTGCCCTGGGAACACAGCAAACATTTCCTGTTCACTCACAACAGCTGGGCTGTAGGAAGAGGTCCAGCTCCTGTCTCCCTGGCTGTACCTCCAAGCTGTTGACATGCCAGTGTGGATGGGCAGAGGGCCAGGATGCTAACCAGAGGGATGGGTGAATCTCCTTCTTAGAGCACATTAGTTTTGAAAGTCTCATTTCCCCATGTGGCTGAGAAGGGAAATGGCCTTGGTGGTTGGGCTGTCAGTCCATCAAGGGAAGCCAAAGGTGGGTGGTAAAGTCAAAATCTGGAAAGGAACCCAGAACCTCTATTCTGCTCAGTACATTTTCTCTCGCTTTTGCCTCTTTGCACTACTGGAGTGAGGAGTGGGAATGGGTCCCATGGCAGAGGTTGGAGAAGAAGAAAGGATATTGTACTAGTCAGGCTTCTGGCTTCCAACTGTGATTCTAAAGTGAGAGGAATTCTTTGGAAGAGCATTAAGTAGCTCAAAGAAGTGGATAGAAGGCTGGCAAACTGGCCTCAGAGAAGCCAGATAAGATTTTAGCACAGGCAGGTCATTTCTATCAGCACCATGATACTGGATGTTGCCCTCTTTCATGCTTGGACTTGCTTCCTCCAAATGGAACTGGTGCTCAAATGTACAGGACTCCTAACTCTCAAATGCCCTCTTTTAAGGTAAGCTGTATTTCCCTTCAGCCCAGGCCAAAGAAGCCCCCCCCACATTGTTCCATCTAGTACAACAAAAGGCCAGAAGTGCCAAGAGAGTAAGACCACCCATTCTCATCTTCACATTTTCCCATCCAATACCAGGCAGTTGGAAAGGACAAGATGACTGTGACGGGCAGGTTGCAGGTCTGGGGAATCCTGGGTATCCTCCAAGTTTCTGTCAGGTTAGCTTAACTCCTCTTAGTTGGCAGCTCTTTCCAGAATAACACCATGTGAGACCTGATGAGTGAGTAACTGTTAGTCAAAGAAGTGGGAGTGCTTAGAAAGTTCTGATTTGTGGGATATATGTTCAGCCCATTCGAGTCACTGAAACTGATTCCCTGTGGCTATGGAGGCAAGCAGAGGAAAGAGTGGAGTGGAATGAGCATGCTAGGGAGTGTGGGCAATGGGATGCCACTGACATATCTTAAACTGGGAATAGCCATGACAGTATCTGCGCTTTGGGAATGAGATGGGCAAGGTCTTTTGTTTTGTTATTGCCTCATCACTAGTACCAGGGAAGCTGACCTAAACCCAAGTGGATAGCAGGTAGAAATCTGGCCTACCTTCTGAGAGGGAAGCCAGGGTCTGTGTCAGTGGGGAGGCTTGAGCCCAGCATGCTGGCTGCCGACAGTGTCCTTGGCTGTCTGTCTAGACACTGCCTGTAGTAGGTCTTTGCCTTAGGACACTTACGTAATAGACTATATCAAGGACCTACTCTGTGCCTCTGTGCCCTTCTTTCCAGGGTTTCCACTTCATTGTGCTGAACACAGGATGCTTAGCAGTGCTGGGGGACTGAGCTTGGCTGCTGCACCAGAACTGATTCTTCAGAATTACATAAGCCAGAGCAGAACGCTGGAATCCAGGTTTAAGGCAGCACCACTTATACAAAGGGGTGCTCCCGTGATCTTTGCATCACATGTGCAGTGGAAAAAGCAAAACTAAATCAAAGGCAGCTGTGTAGCAAACTCTATGTACGCACACCTTGTGTAAGGGAAAGAAGCCTGGTTTATTTATCCTTGGGCTGCTGTTATCATGTCTCTGTGACACTCCCACTGCATAGCATCTGATGTGAGATCAGGCTAACCGTCATCAGCAGTGGAGACATGATGCAGAGAAGGCAGGAGTCTCAGCAGGAACTCAGTAAGAGGAGGAACAGAACCTCCCTGGTTTTTGTTTGTTTCTTCTCTTTTCTGAGGCCAGGATGTGTGTGTGTGTGTGTGTGTGTGTGGGGATACTAGATGCTGTTTCTGTTATTGACATTGCTGTGGAGGGGCTGGGCCACTGCATTCTTTTCCTCTACAGATTTGATTCCAAGAAAGTGGTACTGACACACGCAGCAAAGAAATGATTTGTTGTTTTTGTGCAGAACATGGCCAATAATTAGAATTGTTTTGCTGGCAGGGAAGACTTTCTTGTGTGATAGTATCTGTGTTTAATAAGGAACTGAATGATTGCATATGTTGAACTTTATGCACATGTAGTGTTAGTTATTGAAATAGTAAATTCATTTCATTCTGAAAACTAATGCTCGAGGAAACAATTTCAGTGACAGAGCATGTGATCTTTAAAGTCTGAATGCACACATTCCTTCCTTCCTTCCCCTCTTACTCAGTGAGACAACTGGGCTGACCTTGTAGACTCCTTTTGCAGGCTCTCCCATCAGCTAGACTGTGGTGAAGTGAAGCATGGTAAGGCTCGCAGGAGATGGGGAAAAATGAACTGAGTAGTTCTTTCTCTCTGCCATTGCTGGTCTCCTGCATCCTAGGCTGGCCTCAAACTCGCTAGGTAGCTGAGGATTACCTAAATCCTCCTGCTTCTACCTCACAAATGCTGAGTTGACAGGTGCATGCCAATACACCCAGTTTATGTGGCACAGGGGACTGAGCCTAGGAATTGTTGTGTGCTACATAATCACTCTTCCAGTTGATCTGGATATATCTAGACCACTGGTAGCATTTTCAGTAGAGGTTACATGACCCCAACTTGCATTAGACATGATTATCATGATCCTATATTCCCCCAGTGACTCTGAAACCTGAGTTCCAGTAATGCCATCTCCTGTCTCTCCAGCTTTTGGTGACAGTGGCTTCTGGATGCTGCTAATCTCTTGAGTTGTTTCACTCTCCTCTGTTGGGCTGGCCAGCCTTATGACCTGTATAATCAGTGCTCTTCATTAAATCCTTCTTTCTTAAATGATTCAAATAGTGCTGTTTTCCTGGTAGGATGCTGCCTGGTATATTCAAGGTTGATGGAAAGGGTCATGGATGGGGTACTTTTGTTTTAATTTTACTTTATTATTTCATTGTTTGAAGGTAGATCTATTATGGCACAGATTGGCCTTGAACTTACTATGTAAGTAGGGATGGCCTTAAATGACTTATCTTCTTGCATCTACTTCTTCAGTGCCACATATGTGCATTACTACTCCTAGTTCCATTTTGATTTTTAAAATATATACTATATTCCTTCTGCTTCCTAGACTCTAGGGAACTCATTCCCACAACTCACTCCAGTAGTGCAAAGAGGCAAAAACGAGAGAAAATGTACTGAGCAGAATAGAGGTTCTGGGTTCCTTTCCAGATTTTGACTTTACCACCCACCTTTGGCTTCCCTTGATGGACTGACAGCCCAACCACCAAGGCCATTTCCCTTCTCAGCCACATGGGGAAATGAGACTTTCAAAACTAATGTGCTCTAAGAAGGAGATTCACCCATCCCTCTGGTTAGCATCCTGGCCCTCTGCCCATCCACACTGGCATGTCAACAGCTTGGAGGTACAGCCAGGGAGACAGGAGCTGGACCTCTTCCTACAGCCCAGCTGTTGTGAGTGAACAGGAAATGTTTGTTGTGTTCCCAGGGCACTGTGTGGTATGGTCCCCTGCTAACTGGACCTCCTTGCTCCTTTATCCCTCCACCAGGCTCATGAGTTAGGTCTTCTCTGCCTGCACTTCTGGGTCTGTGCTTCTCCCTCTGCTCGTTGTGTTGACTTCTCTCACTCCACACTTTAACTCCCAGCAGGTCTTAGCTTCTTGCCAGCTGCCTTCTGGTGCCTCACCACTTCTGCTTGATGTATTTCTCTGTGCTCTCTACATCCAAGCCATTCTGCTTTTGCAATGTGTCTCTTAGATCTAAGCTTCTCAAAGGTTGATGTGGTACGATCTGCTACCATCCAAAGTCCTACACATCCAAAGTCCTCCACAGGTCTACTGTCTATGGCTTCTTTGCTCAGAAAAGCTAATAATGTAACAAACACAGAACTAATATGCTCTGCTTTAACCCCGTGATTCATATGCAACTTGTACAAGGTTAAGCACACCATCATGGGTCTGTTCTTCTTTCTGACTTCCTTAACTCAGTGGCTGTTCTCCTACACTGCTCTAGAGGCTGAGTCTTCAACATGAAGCCCCTCTTGGGACCTACTCCTCTAGTTCATCTCCTGCTGTTCACCCTATCATCTAAACTTCTCCACACACAGCTTTAAAAATGAAACCAGTCGTCCCAACTCTCTGTTCAATGTGCTTTCTCCTCCATCTTCTGCACACATGAGTTTCTTTGTGTTTCCGCTGTCTCTAACTATGTTTATTTCTTCTACAGTAGCCCAGCCTGGAATATTTTTACTTCTCTATCTTGTTGAATTTGAACCTTCTTGAGACAAAGATAGATATGGGAATGTGAGGGTGTGGCAGTGTCAAGGAACACTACACACTGGGATCTATTTTATGTTTCTTGCTGGTTGAGAGTCAAGAGTTTCAACACAACTGACAATATTCACTTTTCTGAGGGGTATCTCAATCAAGAGTTTCAAACAATCAGTAATGAACTATACTTAAAACCAAAATGCATTAGACCTTTGAGTTTATCCTTATTGATGCTCCTCTCTCACCCCCAAACCTGAACAATGCACCTCATAAACAACTTTGCAATTTCATTTTACATAAAAAATTCTTTAGGCTAAGAGAAATAGTAGGGGCTGGAGAGATGGCTCAATAGTTAAGAGCACTTTCTGCTCTTGCTGAGGACCTGGGTTTGGTTTCCAGTACCCACATGGCAGCTTCAGTTCTGATGAATCTGTCATCTTCTTCTGACCTCCATGGGCACAGCACACACTGCATACACACATGTTCAGGCAAACACTCATGCACATAAAATTAAACATAGTAAACCAACTCATTTTTCTAACAATTATTAAATTTTGCTTCATCTTTGAAACTGCTTGTAGGTTACATCCATTGATCAACATAGCTTCAAAAGCCACAAAATCATGTGCATAGCTATTGTTAAGACACTGAACACATCTTTCTTTTTCTTTTAATGGGCATGTTTCAATTTAAAGCATGTGCCATCTCTTTCTGAATAAATATCAAGTTGTTCTATATTGACTGTGGTGGTTTAAATGAAAATGGCCCCGATAGGCTCATATGAAGTGGCACTATTAGGAGGTGTGGCCTTGTTGGAATAGGAATGCCCTTGTTAGAGGAAGTGTGTCACTAGGGGTGGGCTTTGAGGTTTCAAATGCTCAAGCCAGGCCTAATCTCTCTCTCTCTGTCTCTCTTTCTCTCTCTTTCTCTCTCTGTCTCTCTCTCTCTCTCTCTCTCTCTCTCTCTCTCTCTCTCTCTCTCTCTCTCTCTCTCCCTTCTGCCTACTGATTCAGATGTAGAACCATAGCTCCTTCTCCAATACCATGTCTACCTGCACTCCACCATGCTTCTATTTGTGACAGTAACGGACAAAACCTCTGAAGCTGTAAGCCAGTCCCAATTAAATGTTTTCCTTTTTAAGAATTGCCATGGTCATGGTGTCCCTTCACAGCAATAGAAACCCCAAGACAAACTCATCTTCAACAAATTCTTTCCAGTGGGGTAAAAATCTGGCCACACCAGAGTGGAAGTCCTTTGGGGGAAATTCCTCACACCAGCAGCCTCCTCGGTATACATCTCCCACTTGAGGGGACAAGCTGGGGCAAGAATGACATTTCAGAAACTTTTGTGGCTGGCTAGGGAGTCAGAAAGTACCGAAAGGGCTGACCCTCAAACATCCTGCCCTAGAGCCTAGAACACAGGGTCTCTTGTTAGTTTCCTAGCCCTGAGTCTCACAGCTCAATTTTGGGAGCTGTGCCAAAAGTCACATGACTTTTCCTGGGGAACAGAGATCGGGCCCTAACAAACCAAAGAAAGGAGTCCATCTAAGTCCAACTTGGTGAACCAATGAATTTCTTGGGGATACTTATAAGAGCATGGGTGACTGACTCCAAGACACCTACACCACTGGTAAATCCCACGAGCAAATAATAGATAGCTACATTATGGAAGAGTCATACCCTAGTCAACTGTTTATCTCTAATATATATCTGGGAAGGAAGAGATTTCATGAGGATCTGGTGACAGCTTGTAAGCCTCATGAGCCTCCAACTCCTGCCCTTCCTTCCAGTTAGAGAATATTAATATCCCAGATCTGGTGGGAGTGTCTTCTGTGGATGATTACAACTGCTCTGACTGATGATGGCAATGGTCATGCCACGCCAGAGGAAAGCTATATGATATAGGACAGCTAAATGGAGTGTTCTAGAGACATTCTAGTGGAGACCCACTGTTTCTTCCCTATGATGAAGGCTCAGGGGCAAATGCCTTCACAAGATTAGGTTCTAAGAGCACTTCTCTCCAAAGGGTTACAACAGCTAGAGGTCATAGTTGTGACTTAGGTACTTCTTTGCCTGGTGTCCCCCAGGGCCCTGGACTGCCTAGCTATTTTTACAGCTAGTCTATGGAATGAGCTCTTTGTCTCTTGCTCTGCTAGTGTCTGTGATGCTGAAGGACTCAGCCAGCAGTGACTCAGCTGATTTGCCTTCTAACATGCCTGAAGCAGTGCAGCAGAGGCAGAATGGTAGGGAATCACTTTGGAAGCAAGGTTTAGTCCTCTGGTCATAAGGAAGCCTGGCTTCTTGCCTATCAAACCCTGTAGAGAGCCAGAAGAGTTAGGGTCTGGGCCTGGATTTACCCCAGGAGTGTAGCAGAGATAATGGGCATCCTGCCTGCTCAGAAAGGATTTAAGAGGCTTGCAGAGTTTTTACTGCAGCCGAGCCTTCAAGACTCTTCTCCCACCAGGCAGCCAGAATTAGTGATGAGGAGTCCAGCTGGCAGGTGATACAAATCAAGAGATATACGAGGTCCTCATAGCGAGACTGGGACAAGAAGCAGCCTTCATAGAAAGTTGAGGAAACAGCAAATCCCTCAATCAAACAAACCAGATCCAAAGCAAGAAGCAGCCCTATGAGTCAGAGCCTAAGGTGGGAAGGAGAGACTCAAAAACACCCTCATTCATTCATCACTTGATGCTGGGCACCGGAGATACACAGATCAGTCTTGGCCCTGGAGGAAATCCATATTTGACTTTGATGGGCAGTATATATATATACAGGGACTACAATCAAACATGGTTAAAGCTATGGCACGATAAGTATGGGGCCTGTGGAGTGTGAAAGTTAGGCTCTAACCCTGCCTTTTGTAGTAGAGGTAAGGTGGAAAGCTATGGCCATGGAGGCAGGGTATAGAGAAGCCTGTTTGGTGCACTGTGAATCATTGCATGGGCCTGGCTGCTGATGAGCTTGTGCAGTCAATGCTGCAGACACTGCTGAGAGGCAGAGAGAGGATGTACCCCTGACTGTGATGCTCTTGATCTTACCCAGAAGAAAATACAGGTTGTTGCTCCTCAGCCTTAGCATCTGCTCCAGTCAAATGACACTTCCTCTTAAGGAGAGGAGATGGTGACAGCTAGCTTCTGTTGTTTTCTTCTTATAAATGTAGGATGCTTGACTTAGCCTGACAAAGGAGGAAAGACATCTGACGCAAGAGATAAGGGGAGACGGAACTTGGTAGGTCCTTGTGAGTCCAAGACTCGTCCTAAACCATACAGGATTCCAGAGTAAGGGCAGTGTGACCAACTTTGGCATATTGATTATTCCTGCCCAGCTGATTCAGGAAACAGAAGGAGCTAGACCTGCAGCTGGGTCCCTAAATGGAAAAGAATAAGAATTAGGAGATGGTATGGGTGTGCTGGATATGCATTTCCCTAAATGTGTGGTCCCTGAAGGGATCACAGCTGTAACTAGGCACAAAGGACGACACGTGTAGCCCCAGCTACCTGGATGCTGAGGCCAGCCTGGGTACACAGCAACACCCATCTCAAAACAAAAAAAAAAAAAAAAAAAAAAAAAAAAAACATGGCACAGCTCCAGCTGCAGAGTTCAAAACAACGCGTTAACTGTGTGTCCTTGAGCAAATTACCTAGTCTCTGAGCCACTGCATCTTCTGCTATAAGATAAAGACCGCTGTAACCCCTTCCTTAGATTGTCTGAAAGTGTAATACTCTGGTACTCAATGAATGTTCAGATAAAGGGAATTCTCTTCTGCTTCATGCCTCAAGACACTGTCTCAAGAAACCCAGGGAAGGAATAACTGGGAGACTTTATTCAACATGTGTAGAGGGCACATACATACTTACATACATTTTACATACATATATATCACACACATATGTAAAGAGCACTTTCAAATCAATAAGAGAAAGAATATATTAATTGCCTGTAATCTCAGTACTTGTGAGACAAAGACAGGAGGATTTTAATTAAGTTCTTGGCCAGCCTGGTTGACAGAGTGAGACACTGTCTCAAAAACAAGAGAAAAAAAAGAGAGAAAGGAAAAAAGAAAAATTTATAAAAGATAGATGTAACTACCAGAATGCATGTTGATAACTATTAAGCACATACAAACACTGTATATATGCAAATATATAGCTATATATCCGTATTTCATTAACAAAGTGGTGAATTATAACCATAAAATATAATTCTCATAAGGAATAAAGCAGTGTGCTTTCTTTCAATTTACAAAACTTTTGTATTCTCTCTCTCTCTCTCTCTCTCTCTGTATACTATCTACTCATTCTTCTAGACCATCTTTCTGATAAAATTTGGCTTTTTCTAATTGGTGAATATGAGTTGTCTATATATGTTATTTTAACTTTTTAATTGCCATACTTGTTGCAAATTTTTTTTCTAGTTTTTCATTTGTATTTAGACTTTATTTCTGGTATTTTGATTTTACAGAAGCTTAAATATTATGTGAATATATGTTAGACCGTGTTATGTTGCTATAATAAAACATCTAAGAGTGGGTACTGTATGACTTTTGGGCTTACAGTTTTACAGGCTAGGAACTCGAGAGCACAGTGTTGATGTCCATTCAGCATCTGGAGAGGACTTCCTGCTACATAATAACATGGCAGAGAGCATCCCACAGAGAAACAGTTGGCATTCTATCTTAGGTCTCTCTCTTTGTATAAAGTCACTAATACCAAGCTGGGCATGGGGGCCGAGGCCTACCATTCCAACACTGGGTAGGCTGAGGCAAAGAGGTGTGAATTTGAGAACAGCTTGGGCTACATAGAAATATCCTATTTTTAAAGTACTGTATAATAAAATTGCTAACGCCATTATAGAGCCCCATTTCATGACTTCATCTTATCCTAGTTACCACTCAAGGCATTGCTTCCAAACATGATTAAAATATAAATTCGAAGAGTAAATTCCCAACACATAGCCTTTGGAGGACATGTTTACCAGATAACCTTTCACAATACACAGTATGAAAAGGCAGCCATCATATAAGGCTGTTGGATTGTCTCAGATTTGTAACAGGAATCTTAAAGAGTCTTATTAATAAGATCAAACCTGAGGCCAGTTATTGGGGTGAACACTGGAAGATCAGAGAGACAGAACAAGCCACAGCTAACCTCACCTGGCCAACTTCTCAGCTGGTCTTGTTTCCTCAGACTGGAAGCCTCTGTGTCCTCATATCTGAATGGCTCTCAGCTGAACTCTGCTGCTCAAAACCTGAAAGCTTAACCAGCCAAATGCTTAACCAGCCAAATGCTTCTAGTTTCTGGTTCTCATGCCTTATATACCTTTCTGCTTTCTACCATCACTCCCTGGGATTAAAGGCTCGCTTTCTGGGATTAAAGGCATGAGTCACCATGCTTGGCTGTATCCTTGAACAGATGGATTTCTGCCTTTGTAATGCTAGGATTAAAGGTGTGTGCTACCACTGCCTAACCTTTATGTTTAATATTGTGGCTGTTCTGTCTCTGACCCCAGATAAGTTTATTAGGGTGCACAATATTTTGGGGAACACAATACCACCACACAGATTGAATACATCTTGCATTATAGCTTCTAAGTCTTACCACTCTAATTTGCATTGACTCTAAATTGTGCATTGTATTTTGTTTTGAAATTCTGTCTTTCTGTGCAGGTGTGAGACAAGGAAGAATAGGGACTAATCATACAGACTTGAGTGTCCCGATACTATCAAAAGTTATATTTTTCATTGAAATTAACTGATGTAAGAGCTGATTTTTATGTTGGCCTGTGAATTCAGTTAGTATGAAATCTTCCCTAGAAACAAATTTCTTCTTGGTGCAAACAAAAAAAATCTGATTTCTTAGCTAAGTCTGGGAGTTAGAATCTGGGGGTGTTGATTCCTATAGACTTCTGTGAGAAATGTTAGCCTTCCCTCTCTTCTTCTGGGCATGACTCCCAACATTCCCCTGGGTGGGTAGGGAAGAAGTCCTGTCCTGGTTAGTTTTATGTTAACCTGACACAGGCTAGAGTCTTCAGAGAGGAGCAAACCTTAATTGAGAAAATGCCTCCCTAAGATCCAGCTGTAGGCAAGCCTGCAGGGCATTTCCTTAATTAGTGATTGATGGGGGAGGGACCAGCCCATTGTGGGTGGGTAGACTCCATCCCTAGACTGGTGGTCCTGGGTTCTAAAAGAAAGCAGGCCGAGCAAGCCATGAGGAGCAAGCCAGTAAGCAGTACTCCTGCATGGTCCCTGCATCTGCTCCTGCTTCCAGGTTCCTGCCCTGTGTGAGTTCCTATCCTCACTGCTTTTGATGGACTATTATTAGATGGAACTGTGAGGGAGTAAACTCTTTCCTCCCCAAGTTGCTTTTGGTCATGGCGTTTCATCACAGTAATAATAACCTTACCTAGGACACGTACCAAGGAAATGATGGCTGGAGCGATGGCTGAGCAGTAAGAGCACTTGCTGCTTTGACAGAGGACCAGGGTTCAGTACCCAGCACCCACATAAGTGTTCGCAAACATCCATAACACCAGTTCTAAGGGATCTGATGCCCTTTCTGACCTCTATGGGGATCAGGCATGCATGTACACCATACACATACATACACGAGGCAAAACTCTCATACACATAAAATAAACATTCTAAAACAAAAATGAACAAAAGTACCAAGGAGAAAGTGCAAGAAATCACATAATCATAATAACTCATAATCACACCTACACTGTAATTAAGTACTTTCTAGGTGCCCAGGACTATTCCAGCACACTATGTAAACAGTATTAGTTTCTTATTTACAGATGTTGAGGCCCAGAGAAATGGAGTTATTTGACTAAAGTTAAAGAATCAAGAAAGTAGTACTGGGTCCTGGGGAGCTGGCTTGTTTGATAATGCATGTGCTGGGCAAGCAAGCATGAGGACCTGAGTTCGATCCCCCATAACCCATTTTTAAAAGCCAGATGCAGCAGCATGCTTGTCATTTCAATGCTGGAAGGCAGAGACATGCAGATCCCCGGGGTTTGCTGGCCAGCCATTCTAGCCTATCAGCAAATTCTAAATCTGGGTTCAAAAAGGTGGACAGTACCTGAGGAAAAATATCCAAGGTTGTCCTAGGTCCTTAACACCCATGTGCACACCTGTGCAAGTGTGACCATACATACAAATGCATCTACATACACGCAGGGATCTATCCCCACAACAATAAAACGTGGCACTGCCAGTATTTGAACCTGGACCATCCTTGTTCCTTTGTTTTGTTTATAAGAATATTGATGACCCTGTCTTGACTCACCCTTTAGCTCAGGGGGAGTCACTGTTTTCCCACTAACAGTGGCAACAGTGAGTGGATCAGTACTTCCCATTTGTTCTTCCATTTCCTCCGGATTTCTCTGGATCCCCTGCACAAAAATGAGTCACATGAGCACTCTTTGGGTGCATTCAGGGATCTCCTGCCAAATCTCCCTTGCCAGGAAACATGGCCTTCAATTCTTCCGCTAGGTTCTCAGGGGCTGTGTCAGATTTAAAGTATAAAGGGTTCCTTGTGCACTGTCTTCCAGCCAGCAGAGCTAGCAATTGCTGACACATTCCATATAAGGTTTGGGGCCTCAAGGAAAACGTCCTTCCCTCACCATTTTTTTTTTCCAAAGTATTGATTCAGATTTTTAGTTTCTGAGCAGAAATTTGGAACTTTATTTACCAGCCTCAGATGCTTTGGTAATGCTGGAATACCTAAAATTGACCAGTCTATATTTGAATTGAGTTATTTGGGGGATGTAAAAATATACCGTGCAATTTCATTTTATGTGTTGCTATTTTTATGTAGGCCAGAAAATGGGAAAGAGAAAGGGAGGCTGCACTGTGCTGCACAGAAGGAACACGAGAGAGAACACATGGGGAGGAAGGAGGTGGGTTGTAATTATCACTTGCTTTTGCCAGCTACTGTACTAGACCTGTCATTTAGATTATCTTCTTTAATCTCCACATCCACCCCAGGCATAGATTGATTGCACTTCATGGATTAGGAAACTGAGGCTCAGAGAGTTTAAACATCGTGCTTAAGGGCACAAAACCAGTTCATGCAGTGCTGGGAGTTGAATGCCGTCCTCTCAGACTCGTGTGTGTGTGTGTGTGTGTGTGTGTGTGTGTGTGTGTGTGTGTGTGTGTGTGTGTGTGTGTTTTGCGGGCGGGGGGGGGGGGGGGGAGTGGCGGGGGTACAGAAAAGATGAATTGATTCCAAAACTCAAACTGAAGCCTAGCAGAGAATGGGAAAGATAAAGTGAAAACAGCCAGCAGTGAGGGAAGAGGAGAATGATGAGAGAGACAGAGGAACTGCGCACACGGTTGTAAGAGGTGTGGCTCCTGAGCTTGTATCTCAACAGTGCCGGAGCAGGCAACAACAAAGCCCTGAAAACAGGAAGGGGTGGGGTCTTGCTGAGAAGAAATTGGTGTTCAGCAGAAGTTGGAAGGGACTGAGAGAAAATAATGGGGTTGGTAAAAATGGCTGAAATATGTTATATACATGTGTATAACGGTCAAAGAGTAATCAGTTAACTAATTAATTAAAACGAAGATCACGTTTCATGATTTCAGTGAGGTACTTACTGTTTTTATGTACTAAATGTGACATAGTGATAAAGGTAAAATGGCCTGCAAAAATCTTCTGTCACTGTTCCTTCAAAGTTCGTAGCCTAATGGGAGACAGTGATCTGAGTCATGTGATCATGCAAATGAATCTGAACTAGAGCTTAAATAAGTGCTGCAGAAGCAATGTATAAATGAGAGCATGTCAAGTAAGGCTTCCGTGGGAAAGCAGCACTTGTGCTATACTGAAGGATGAACCGAAGTCCGTGACTTTTCCTGTATGTCTGGTCTCAAGGCCAGCTTTCTCCAACTTCAAAACCAGTTACAGAGCATCTTCAAATCTCTAATTTTACACCCCCTGCCCCATGTGTGGGGTATGGTTATGGGTGTGTATGCATGTCAGAATGCACATGAGAGTGCTTATGTGAAGGTCAGAGGACAACTTCTGAGAGTCAGTTCTCTCCTTATACAATGTAGGCTTAGGAATCAAACTCAGGTTGTTAGGCTTGGCAGCAAGCACCTTTACTACGAAGCCATCTGGCTGGCCACCTTCTGTCTTTCTCTTACATTCACAAAGTAGCTTGTAATTGTTTTGGGACTGCTCATATAAACCAGAATAATCACTCCATTTCCAACACAGCTTATTAACTTTAATTCCTTTTTACTCAGCCATATAATATTAAAAAAAAAAAAAAATCCGGGGCCTGGAAAGATAGCTCAGCAGTTAAGAGCACATACTACTCTTACAGGGGCCCCGTGTTAGGCAGCTCACAATCATCTGTAACTCCAGCGCCAAAAGCATTAAATGCCTCTGGCTTCCAAGGGTACCTGTAACTCACATACACATACCCACACACAGACATACACACATGCACGTTATTTTAAATCTAAAAAAAAAAAATATTCCAGGAATTCAGATGTGAACATCTACTTATTGTTCTGCCTCCCACATCATTGGTCCATTCATTCATTAATCTATCTTGCTGTTCACCCACCAATCTCGCTCTTTGGCCTTCCACTTGATTATATATATAGGAGCATCTGTGTACATTTATCCAAGTGTCTACTTGGATATGTATTCACTAAACTCCTCATTCACTTCCCCGGTTTTCATTTATCACCCATAACAGCCATTGATCCTAATTTGATTTATCTGCTCAATAACCCATTCATCCACCAGTCATTCATGTATCAATATATACATCTACTCAACCTCTCATCTGATTAGACAGGCTACCTTTGTATGCTTTGCCCCTGACCATCTAATTAATCAAACTGTAATCTTTCAAGATCCATACACACACACACACACACACACACACACACACACACATATATGCACACACACATGAACATACACATACACAGGCACAGACTCTCACAGACACATACACACAGACATATATACAACACACACACACACACACACACACACACACACACACACACACACACGTTTGGACATACTTACCAAAACAAGTCAGTCTATCTGTATCTTTGCTGTTTGTCCTCAACCATCTTCTTTTCTGACCCTATCTCCAAATGAATTGAAATTCCTGGTGCCTAACCCTGGTTCCTACCCCCAACTCCATTTTGCCTGCAAGTACTTTATACTGACTGGCTGCAATGTGCCTTCCCTGAATCTTACTTAGTTCACAGAGTCTTGATGGTGTTAACTTTGAGTTGATCCTACTCATATCCTGAAAAAAATTCAAGGAATAAACAACCCCACAGTATGTGAACATTTGTGTAGGGATGTCTTGGATTAGAGCTGTGTGTCTGAACAGTTTATCTATGACTCCCTGCCACTGATTCCATGAAAAGGTTTTTCCATAAAACTTATACACCTTACAATTTATGTTATTGTTGTTTTTCCCCCCAAGAAGACAAATGGTACTGTAAAAATATTTGTGATTTGATGGTTATAAAAGCATTTTGTAAATAGTTGAATAATGAAATGTGGCATTTAAAGATCTCAAAAGTTGCCGCTATATAAGGAAAAACAAAATAAATATGGCTAATTTTATTTTTAACAACAAGTTTTGTTCTCCCTCAGACATTCCCCCCAAGGTGCTATAATAAGGAAAAAAAGCGTGCACTACTGATGTAAAAGCATAAACAGTGGCAGTAACTATAAAACCACAACTCCCAAGCACAACACAATTGTAATTCACAGTTGTCAGGACTGCTAATGGTCTCACCGCAGTCTGGGACGTAGATAAGGTGGGCTGTGGTTACACAAAGTTCCAGCACTCAACTAAGATGCCACTGCTGCTCTGCTGCTCAGGAGAGCACATCAGAATTCAAATTAATGGAAATGACATTATTATAAAGATAACTGCTCCTCTTTATTTTTTTAAGGTAAAACAGGGACTGGGGTTATGGCTCAATCTTTAAAGCAAGTACTTTACAGATTGAGTAAAGTATAAGTAATTGAAATTGGATTCCAAGCACCCATGGAAAAAGCTGAGCACAGTACATCTGTAATCCCAGAGTTAGGAAGACCGAGCCAAGAGGATCTATGATGCTCACTGACCAGATAGTCTAGACAAATAGGTTCAAGTGAAAGACCTGGTCTCACATGATGATAATGATGATGTTGATGTTGATGATGTAGAGAAAGACTAAATAAGACATCCAACATCAACCTCTGACTGTCACATACAACACATACATGAACCCTCAAGCACATGTGCACACACATATGCTACATAATGCATGGAAACCTGCATGCACACATATGTATACACACATACAGAGCACACACACAGACATACACACAAACATGTAAATAATTCAGACTTGGTATTTATTAATTGGTTAATAACAAATTACTGGGCATATGCCATATGACTGACCATGTTAAGACATGATCGCTGAGAAATGTGGCTAAATGGTTGCTAGATTCCTGTGTGTTTAAGGCCATTAAGCTACCATGGGCACAAATTCACCCTAGCATGAAATTATTTGGACGTGTACACAGGAGATTCTCAGTTTGATTCCTCATAAAATTGAGTCCCCATTCATATTTCTTTAGGGCCTATAAGGATATCTTTCATGGCTGCTATCAGACTTCAAAATTGGCACTGTAATGACTACCCAAAGTTGTAAAGGATTCTAGAGTCACACTGCCTGCCCAAGGTTAGCCTCAGCTGAGTCTCCTAATTTAGTAACTCCAAAGCATGTGTTTGTGTGTGTGTGCGCGCGTGCGTGCGTGCATGCGTGTGTGTGTGTGTGTGTGTGTGTGTGTGTGTGTGTGTGTGTGTAAGTGTATGCGTGTAATATGTGTGTGCATGGGTGAAGGCCAGAGGAGGTAGTCAAGTGTCTTGCTTTGTGACTTTCTACCTTATTCCCTTGAGACAGGATCTCTCACTGAACCTGGAGCTGGGCTGGTAGCCAGGAAGCCCCAGCAATCATCCTATTTCCACAACCCCTCCCCACAGTGTTCAGGTTCTATTCCCGCCCATGCCTGGCTTTTCATATGGGTCCTGGGGATTTAAACTCAGGCCCTCATGCCTGTTCAATAAATGCTCATATCCACTGAGTCTAAGTCAAGTGTACTGAATTGGAGCCCACACTTTGAGGACTATTTCCTTCAACTTAGTTAAGTTGTGGCTGTTGCTATTCCTATTTCTAAATTAGTATTTTATATCTGGATTAATCAGTTCTTCACATAAACAAATAGGATGCACATGAGTACATACATACATACAGAGAGAGAGAGAGAGAGAGAGAGAGAGAGAGAGAGAGAGAGAGAGAGAATAGGGATTGGCTTACTTGATTTTGGTGGCCTACAAGTTCCATTACCTACTATCTGTAAGATAGAAAAGATAGAAAACCAGAAAATCTGATGTTGAAATTCAGTGAGTTCAAAGGCCTGAGAACTAGGGAGCTGTGGAGGTGACTCCTAAATCATGCCTGAAAGCTGAAAATCAAGGTGGAGGTAGAAGAGGGTGTGGCTTTGGGTCCTTATCCTAGTTTGCCTCCTGTTGCTGTGATGAGACACTGACCAAAGGAACCTTGAGGGAGGAAAGGTTGACTAGGCTCACAGGTTACAGCCTACCATTGAGGGAAGCCAAGGCAGGAACCTGGAGGCAGAAGCTGAAACACCACTTACTGGTTTGGTGTCCATGGCCCAATCGCTAATGAAGAAAATGCCCTCACAAACTTGCCTCTAGACCAATCTGATGGATATATTTTCTCAATTAAGGTTCTCTCTTGCTGGATGACTCTAGCTGGTGTCAAGTTGACAGAAAACCAGCCAGCACAGTCTGAGAGCAGGAGACCATGGGTGTCCTACCTCATCCACAGAGAGGATTTGTACCTCCCCCATCCTCTTGCTTTACTTGGATGGGCCCTCCAATGGATGAAACCAACAGAATGCTTACTAAACATTGGCAAAAGATGTTTCTCTTCTACAGTCTTCTTATTCAAACACTAATGTCTTCTCAACACACTTGCAACAGACATACTTAGCAATAATTTTTGTGGGGTATGTATTTGTGGGGGGTATGCATGTGAGTGCACGTGTATGTGCAGATGTTTTGGGGTATGTTCAGAAGAGTTTTGTGCATACATCTGTGCATTCCTATATGGAGGTCAGAGGTTAACAACAGATATTTTCTGCTATTACTTTCTACCTTACCTTTCAAGATAGGATCTCCCAGTGAATCTGGAGATCATCAATTGGCTAGACCGGCTGGCCACTGAGCCCCCATCACGGAGATTATCAATTGGCTAGACCTGCTGGCCACTGAGCCCCTAGCATGGAGATCATCAATTGGCTAGGCTGGTTGGCCAATGAGTCTCCAGCATGGAGATCATCAATTGGCTAGACCTGCTGGCCACTGAACCCCCAGCATGGAGATCATCAATTGGCTATACTGGCTGGTCAGTGAGCCCCCAGCACAGAGATCATCAATTGGCTAGACCAGCACAGAGATCATCAATTGGCTAGACCGGCTGGCCAATGAGCCCCCAGGGCTTTCCTGTTTCTGTCTTCCAGCACTGGGTCTACAGGCACCAGACAGCCACACCCAACTTCCTTTGTGAGTGCTAGGGATCCAAACTCACATCTTCATGCTTGTGTAGAAAGCATTTTATCCACTGATGCACAGAAATAATCTTTTACATTGACTGTTGAGCCATCCCTGGGCCCAGTCAAGAAAACAAACAAAAATTAGTCATCACTCCTGAGTCCTACAGACAGTCTTCATTTTATTCTTTTTCTTTCCTAATGTATGTGTTCCTTTTTCTTATCCTTCTGTGAAATCTTGGCCTTAATTTTGCTATGATACCTTCAACAGGAATTCAGGGGCGCCTAGAACTCTAGATTGAACTGCTGTGGATGTGGCAGCTACAGCCTCACTTCAACACCTGGGGCAATGGCTGATAGTCTTGGATAGGGAAAACTCTAGATTCCTCCTTCCAGTGATGTGCCTCAGTTTTACCTACTATAAAAATGAAGATAATGATTTTTTTCTTTTGTAAGAATTAAATATGTTAATATATGTAAATCAGCTAGCATGGTGTCTGGTGCATATTAAGTGTTCAATAAACACTACAGTTGTCAACATGACAGCCCATGCTTTATTATCACAGGAGCATCCTTCCAGCTTTCCTTTCTTCATTTTCTTTCGTTATGGTGATGATATTGCTTAGGGGTGTACTATCTCATCTGAAGGTTTGACTCAGTGCGGAGGGTATGCTTCCAAGACAGCTTGCTCACATGCCCATTGTTAAGAGGTCTCAGGTCTTTGTCTCATGGACCTCATGGCATGACTACTTCCATTGCAAAGGATCCCAAGAAGTAAGGTGCTATAATATCATTTCTGAGTTAGCCTTAGAAGTCACATTGACATTTCAGCAATATCCTACTGTTTGCCAATCCAACTATACTCATGAAAAGACCATACAGGCTTTCTATTGGGCCACCAACCAGTTCCCAAATCATGACATGGAGACTTACTAGTTATGAATGCTCAGTCTTATCTTATGCTTGTCCCACTAGCTCTTATAACTTAAACTAACCTGTTTCTCTTTATCTACATTTTGCCTCAGGACTTTTTACCTTTCTTTCATTCTGTATGTCCTACTTTCCTGCTTCCTCTGTGTCTGTCTGGCTGGCCCTGGGCATCTTCCTCTCTTTCTCCTTCATTCTCTCCTCTCTTCTTTTATGAACCTAGATTTGTTCTCCTACTTATTCTCTCTGACCACTAGTCTTGCCTGTCCCTCCTCTGCCTCGATATTGACCAATCAGCTTTTTATTAGACCAACCAGGTGCCTTAGGCAGGCCAGGTGAAACAGTAACGTATCTTTATATAATTAAACAAATGCATCATAAACAAATGTAACACATCTTTACATTTTAAACAAATGTAGCATAAATAAATGTAACACCTTTACACAGTTAAAGTAATATTCCGCAACATAAACAAATGTAACATATCTTTGCCACTTTAAAGTAACATTCCT
The DNA here is from genome assembly GCF_049852395.1 of Peromyscus maniculatus bairdii. NCBI lineage: Eukaryota > Metazoa > Chordata > Mammalia > Rodentia > Cricetidae > Peromyscus > Peromyscus maniculatus. The sequence continues at coordinate 146,385,021 of NC_134855.1, forward strand.
CAACTAGACAATACAGAGAGTCAAATGGCAGTAGTTAGATACTTGGGAGGCACCTTGGAGAATGGCTACCATGCTTCAGCAAAAGCATGAAAGCAGACTCATTATTTTTCAAAGAACCTGCAGTGTGTTTTTCCTAAGAGGTAAAATGGTGTTGCTTCTTTTATTGTCCATTTGCAGATGGTGGCCTCTCTAAACTGGTCAGCAGTGCCGGAGGTAGAACTTCACACGGAAGGGAAAGGACTCCACCGCAGCTCGAGGCTTAGCTACAAAGTTTCAGCTTAAGCAAGCTTTTATGGCAAAAACGGTCAAGCTAGTGTTGCAGGAATGTATGCCACTGAATGAGGATCAAGGATTTATGAGGCTGTTTCAGGGTGGGATGACTAGCGTTTTTTAAAAATTCCTGTCCAAGAACATTTGAGGTGTGACTTTCCATAAATCTCAGTTACTGAAAGTGCCCATAGTCATTATATGTATAAATATATAATGAATCAAATGAATAGAATAAAAATGCTAGCAGGGTTATTCAGAGATGTGTATGAACTCCAAGGCTCTTTAAGAGTTAAACCAATCAGTTTGCTACATGAGGAATGGCGGCTGTGAGTCTACAGAAGGTACCAGAAGAGACCGGAAGTCTCCCAGGCCCAGAGCAAGATCAGTGATATCACTCTAATCAATGTAACTCATATGTTTCAAAAAGACCAAGTCAGTGAAGAGGGTGTTTAGGGAAATGGAGCAGAGGACAGAATGTAACTGTAATGTAGCAATAAATAGTGAGCAGATACCATGTGCTAAATACTGTGTGTGAATTATTTAATGTACACAATTCTAATAGTTGGAACAAAATATGTAAAGTACGTGAATTTCTTAAGGTACCAGAGCTTGGATTTCCGTGAAATATGGAGCATTACAGAGCCTGTAGGGTTAATTATCCTTTTCTAGTTCTGTCCTAGGGAGTGGTAGTTCTGGCAGGAGGACCCCCGAGGTGGCTGATTCCTCCCCATGCTGATCCACAATACACACTGGCTATTAGCATCATTTCCTTGGCTTTAGGGTCCAGATTCCAGAAGTCACCTTTCAATTCCAAATCCTCTCTCCATAGAGAGAAAACAAGGTTAACATAGGATCAGATAGGATAGCTCACATAACAGGAACAATTTCCAAGGGAATTTATAAATATATGTGTTAAATGCAGAATCATAAAAATATTTCAAACATACAGAGAATAATATACAAGATTAGCCCAGGCTGAGTGTGGTGGCCTGTGTGTATAATCCTAACATTTGGGAGGCAGAGGAAAGGAGATCAGGTATTCAAGGCCAGCTCAGCAACATAGCCAGTTCAAATCCAGCCAGGGCTACATGGGATCCTGTTTGACAAATACAAACAAACAAACACAAAAGGTTTGGGACAGTGGATCAATGGGTAAAGTAGGTGACTTGTAAATGTGAGGACTTGAGTTCGATCTGCAGAACCCACTTTTAAAACCTGGCCGTGGTGGCATGTGTTTGTAATCCCAGCACTGGGAAGGCAGAGACAGTAAGAGCCTTAGGGCTCACTGGCCATCCTGTCTAGCGTAATTAGTGATCTCCAAGCCAAATAAGAGTTTATGTCTCAAAGGAGGTGGACTGAATTCTTGAAGATGATACTCAAGGTTGTTTTCACACACACACATGTACCCACATGCATGAACACATACATACATACACCTTTTAAAAGGGGAAGGTGACAGCACCCTTTAAAAAGGTAATAGAGCACTTGCCTCGTATACATAATGCCCCTATTTCAATGCACAGTATTGGAAATGAGGGGTAGTAAGAGTTTAGCCAAGACTAAATTTTATTAATATTTGGTTGTGTTTGCTTTAGAGTTTTTCCCCAAACTCTGAGGGGTTAAAACATAGGAACTTTGTCTAAAGACAGACAGACTTGAAACCAGCACACCTGTAAGTTTCTGGCAAAGGGGCAGCATGAGTGGAAATACCCTTGTGGTCACAAATGCTATTTCTTTGGAGGACAATTAGGGCGGCAGCTCTAACATGCTTCAGATCTCACTCAGCTCAAGGACAGTTCTTTTCTGGTTTCCTTGACCAAAGAAGATTCTTCTAGTACAGTCTCACCACCATGTAGCACCCCTTCGTGATATTTGACTTTCAAGATTTTGAAATTGTTTCTGTGTTTGTTGAACTAATTCCCATCCTTGCATAGACTGCAGGCTCCATAAGGGCAGAGCATATCCCAAATTTTATTCACTGTTGCACCTCCAGCAGCTAGAACAGTGTTTGTCAGTAGTGGGCATTTAAAAAACAATCAAGAACTTTCAAGGTATGAATTCAGTTTTGAACACCAACCTCTTTAGACTCTCTCTAAGAAATAAAAACATACAAAGATTGAATATGAAAGTCCATACAAGTACTATTCATAATAACCACAAAGTAGAAACAATTTAAATGCCCATCATATTGTGTGACTTTTCCTGTGAAGATGTAAAATAAAACAACACAAAACAAAATAAAACAAAACAAAAAACCCACAACTTCAGATAGGTTAACAATGACAAAACAAGGATTCTGTCTAAGTCTAGCTTAGTGAGCCAGTAAATTATTGGGGTTTCTTACAGGAGCATGAACAACTTGAAAGTAGCTGTATCAATGAAAAGCACACTCCAGCATGCTTTAAAAAAACATGAAATATGCATGCCTTGCTGGTTAGGCTGGAGAATCTCTTCTCCCCAGCAATTGTTTACTGCTTGTATAATCTTGGGTAGGGGTCTTGTGGATCTTGTAAGTTTCAGGAGTCTGAGACTTGTGAGTTTCCTTTAATTTGTGAGTCTTATGAGCTTCCTTCCTCTAAAATGAAATCATTACACAAAAGCATCATAATCAGGCTTAGTAGTACAGGCCTGTAATCCTAGCTACTTGGAAAGTGTAAGCAGGAAGATCCAAAGATCAATTCCAGTCTGCACTACTGAGTTCACTGAAGACCAGCCTGGGCAACTTAGTGAATTAATTTTTCTTTTTCTTTTTTTTTTGGTTTTTCGAGACAGGGTTTCTCTGTGTAGCTTTGCGCCTTTCCTGGAACTCACTTGGTAGCCCAGGCTGGCCTCGAACTCACAGAGATCCGTCTGGCTCTGCCTCCCAAGTGCTGGGATTAAAGGCGTGCGCCACCACCGCCCGGCGTGAATTAATTTTTCAAACCAAAAACAGATAAAGAGGACTGGGGGTGTATGATAGAACACCATCATTCTACCTTGTTCTCCATAGTAGAATACTTGCTTAATGTGTACAAAACCCTGGGATTGATCCTCCATGCTGCTAAATAAGTAAGTAAATAAACACCCACCATTTAGTGAATGAATAAATAAAAAGTAACATATCCATTATGATGGTTCATCTCCATGGTCAGCTGACACTATCTAAAATCGCTTGGGAAGAGAATGTAAATGAGGGTTTTCTAGGCTGGGTTTTAGGGGATCATCTTGAGTATGTAAATCAATATTGGAATACCTGCCTGCTGTGGGGGACACCATTCCCTAGGCAGGGGGAACTTAAGAGTGTGGGAAATGAGCTGAGTACAAGCACTCATACATTCATTGTTCTGTTTCTGATTACAGATATAACATGGACCAACTCCTTCAGGTTCCTGCCACTATGACTCCCCTGTTATAATGACTATAACCTGGAACTGTGGCCTAAAACAAACTCTCTCTCTACTAAGTTGTTTCTGATAGAGTATTTTAACGCAGCAACCCCAAAAGAAACTATGATGCCCATACAATGGAACATTGTCTACCAGTAAAGAAACAATGAATTAACAAAACACCCTACAGTATAGATGAGCCATAATATTTCATGTTATATGAAATATGTCAGGCATGAAATACTACATATAGGGGGGAAGTAAATCAATGGCTGTGTGTGGCAATGAGAGCAACTGTGAATGGGAATTTGGTGGGTGATGGAAATACTCTAAAGTTGAATTATGGGATGGTTGCTTGACTGTATAGATTTACTAAACATCATCAAACTGTTCACTTTTTCAGTAGACAAATTATACAGTATTGAATTTTGTACCACAATAAAGTGGCTAAAACGGTTTTAGAAAATCAATCTCCTTACTTAGACATTTTATCCAAGTGTATGCTCTGTGGAACGTTACCTTTGTGGGACATCGACCTAGTTCCGCTAGTTGAGTCTATCAGCTCTTTAGTGATAGATCTGATTTTTAACTTGACACATAGAAAATACCATATTTCCCAGCTTCCTTTGTGCCTTGGAAAATCTATGCAAGCAAATTCTAGCCTACAAGATGTAAACAAAAGTGATGGACAGTATTTTCAGAGAGACTGTTGAAGACAGCCCCATGTTTTTCATTTTTTAACCATCTTTTTTTTTCTTTTCCACGGACATCAACTGTCATCTTGGAACATGAAGTGAAGAGTTAATGCTAAAAAAGGTGAGGCAAAAATATTGAAGCCTGTTTTTTTTTTTTTTTTGGTTTTTTGAGACAGGGTTTCTCTGTGTAGCTTTGCGCCTTTCCTGGAACTCACTTGGTAGCCCAGGCTGGCCTCGAACTCACAGAGATCTGCCTGGCTCTGCCTCCCGAGTGCTGAGATTAAAGGCGTGCGCCACCACTGCCCGGCCTGAAGCCTGATTTTCAATGAATGTACTATGCCACTATTAGACTGCTCCCCTCTTGTAGTTCTTATATAAGAAGAAAATAAATTTCAACACCAGTATTCCTCTGCAATCATTTCTTTTATTTTTAGAGTTATTTTTAAACACTTTTAATTATGTGTTTGAGTCCAGGTACCTCAGTGGCCAGAAACATTAGATTTTCCTGGAGCTGGAGCTACAAGTGGTTGTGAGCTTCTTAAAGTGAGTGATGGGAATTGAACTCAGGTCTCCCGAAAGAACATTAAGAGCTCTTAACCACTAAGCCATCTCTTCAGCATCTTTTTGCAGCCATTTTTATTATATGTAGCCAAATTTAATCCTAAGTAATAATAGTTGTAGTAGTTGTGAGATGAGAAAAAGAGTTCTGTGGTCAAATAATTTTAAGGACCATTAAAGTTTTACAGACTTTAATAACACAAGGTCAGTTGAGAGTTTGGGGGTATGCTAATAAGTAGTTCCCAAGAACACCCGAAAAAGGCTACAGTATGCACAGCTCCTAAAAATTACTCATCCCAAAGCACTTGGTTGAGCATCTCATGAGATGAATGATTTGGAAAAATGGAAAGTGTTGCTTTAAAAAAATTATATTTTTGGCTCTTCTTTTCTAATCCTTCCTTTTTCTAGACAGCTAGCGAGATCACCCTTAAACATAAGTGTGACGAAAGGACATCTTAACTTGAAATGCTTGAAGGATTCCTATAGGACAAATCAAACTTCCCTTTTTCATGCTTCAAAAGTTTATTTCCATTTACTATGACATAAGGACACAGATTCCACTAAAATTAAATGCATACAGATAAAAAGTTCTGCAGAATGTGAAACTCTGAGAACATTTGCTAAGAATATGGTCCCCCCACCCCCATGCTTACTAGTCAGGCCAGTACTTCAAGCATTCGCATGTTCTACCACTGTGCCATCCATCTCGGGGCACACTGATCAAGGTTCACTCCACAGGATGGGTTCCTGGAAAAGCCCTGTAGACGTAACCATCTTGCCAGTTCCTCAGCTGATCCTGTTTTCTCAGATTGGAAGCCTCTGAGTCCTCATCCAGAATGGGTCTCAGCTGAACTGCTGCTTGGAAGCCTGAAAGCTTAAACAGCCAAATGCTTCTAGTTTCTGGTCCTCATGCCTTATATACCTTTCTGCTTTCTACCATCACTCCCTGGGATTAAAGGCTTGCTTTCTGGGATTAAAGGCATGATGAGTCACCATGCCTGGCTGTATCCTTGAACACATGGATTTCTGCCTCTGGAATGCTAGGATTAAAGGTGTGTGCTACCACTGCCTACCCTAAGTATGTAGTGGCTTTTCTGTTCTCTGACCCCAGAACAATAAGTTTATTAGGGTACACATATTTTGGGGAACACAATACCACCACAAGCCCAGTTCCAGGTGAGGCTACGATGGCTCAAATACTTCCTTTGTAATTGGTACAGTTGATCTTGAGTGCATTTGATTGTTTTTTTTTTTTTTTTTTCCCCTCAACTTGTCACAAGCCAGGATCATCGAGGAAGAGGGACCCTCAAGTGAGGAAATGACCCCGTTAGATTGACCTGTAGACAAGCCTGTGGGTCATTATATTTTTGGTTGTGAACCTAGCCTTTAACAGCTGAGCCATCCCTCCAGCCTGGGGCATTTTCTTGATTGATGATCGATGTGGAAGTGCCCAGTCCACTCCGGGCAATGCCATCCCTGAGCAAGCCAGGAGGAGCAAGCCAGTAAACAATGGTCTTTTGTGGTCACTGCTTCAGTTCCTGCCTCTAGATTCCTGCCTGGAGTTTCTACCCTGACTTCCCCCCACAATGGACTATAAACTATAAGCTAAAAGAAACCCCTTACTCCCCAAGTTGCTTTTGGTCATGGTGTCTTATCACGTGGACCTACTTTTTTTCCTTTAAATATGTATTTTAATTTATTCTTTGATAATTTCATACATGTATATGATTTGTGGGTTTTTTTTTTTTTATCATATCCACACCTCACCAGGATTCCTTTCTAGGATCTGGTCTTTGTCCTCTCACTAGCCTTACTCTGGCCCATCTCCCTCCTATATCATAGACCTTGTCAGTGCTGAGACTGAACCATATTTTCCCTAAATCTCTCCATCTCTGCACATGCCACTCACCCTTTCTGGAGCACTTTCTACCTGCTACCTTGCCTCCTATTTGATTTCTTTGCCTTTCAGACCAGGCTCAGATATCAGCTCAACACATTCCTTATTACTTTGAGCAATGCCTACTATGTGCCAGACGCTAGTGCTTGAGTTACAAACACAGTCTCTGTCCTGGAAGGACAGGGAATTCAATGACATCAGACAAGTCCTGTGTTCGTCAGGGTGTGCAACTGGATGCAACAATCAACCTGCATAGCTCAGCCACTTGACACTGTTTATTTCTTGCTCACAGAATCATCCAGTGCAGTCAGGAACCCAGGCTCACACTAGTGCCATTTCCTGGTTCTCCTCTGGGTAATCGTGCTTATGATCAGCAGATGAGGGAAGGGAGCACGTTTGGCAGATCAACAGGAGTGTTTAGGGGATGTCCAGAAAGGACAGAAATCTTATTTCTAACAAGATTTACTTTTCTAGGGGTCAGTCAGATGGACCTACTTGATCATTGAGCGGAGAATGAAATGGACTAGTGAAAATAGCCTCTTCTTCCTTCCATAGATTTAGAGAACAATGGCGAAGCTCGTGGTATAACTGAGGAAGCAGAGAGTGAGTAGAGGCAGGAGACTGAGAAAATACAGCCAGATAGCTTCTGTCTCCTGCTTGTAGAGTTACTATCAGAAAGTTCTAGAAGTGCAGGACACCTTTCTGAGGTTACCCTTTTGAGTTGTAACATATTTTTTTCCTTCTGGAACATTCTGGAAGCGGGGACATTGCCATATGGTACAGAATTCTTCTATCTCTGGACTCATCTTTGATTAGGCCTTGGTAGCCTCATGGTGTTAACTGACTCTTCTTACAGCTGCTGTGGCAAGCAGCACTGAGTGGGATCCATTTTGACTTCACACAAGTGGATCCTGATAATGCTTTGGCTCATGGCCTTCCTCCCAGGGTCCCTGTTGACAATGTGTTTGGGGACACCACAGAAGCTTGCTTGACATCCAGCCATGAATAACTGATGTTAACCCCTGCCCAACGAACGATGAGCTGTCAGTCAACTTCCTTTTCCTGCCCCATAGGTAATACTGAGACTCATGTTATATGGCTCCTGAGAGAATTATTCCTGAGTGGAAGCCACCAGCCACAATTAGAGCAGGCCAAACTAACAGTCATTTTGGAATTTACTTCTCGTCCATATCTTACACTTATGCCTCACCCCTGTAGTATAGAACCAACTTCTACTTCTGGGCAGAACTCAGCAAAGAGTAGCTCACGGCTGCCTTACAGGGCCTCAGCTGCTCTGAAAGTGCTTAAGAGCTAGATTCCACTAACCCTTCTCAGTTCTGCAGACCTAGTCTTTCAAGGCTAGGCCTGCAATATCTTGTCTTCTGAATGTAGCCTCAGGCACTTCCTTGGCTCCTACGCATTCTACTAGGTTGTGAATCCATCATGGACGCCTATCGATCCCTTGTCTTCCCACTCAACATTGTGTCTTTGTGTCTTATGCTATTGACTTTCCTCAAAGTTTGAGAATGGCAATTACTACCAAGTCTACCTTTCCTTTCTGTCCAGCTCCTGCCCTTCCCGGGTTCTCTCTTGCCTTTGTGCCTTGGCACATAAGTGCTGCTCCCTCTGTCCAATTTTTGTTCCTCTCAGTCTTGTCCCAGGAATGATCAGTTCATAGATGTCAGCCCCTTGAGGACTGTTGAGAGCTCCAGACCCCTTGATCCTGGTATTTGAGCTGAAGGGGTCTGACCACTAGCTTCCTGGTCCTTTAGTTGTTACAGCAGCTGGCTTAGAAGGTAAGTAAGCTATCCTTTAAAAGGCCAGAGCAAGGAGGACGATTAGCTACCAGTATACTCACTCACCACTTTGGCAGGGTTGGAGATCCTTGAGATGTATGTCTCTCTGCCTTGTCCCAAATTAGACTACAAGTTCCTATGAGACCGGGATGTTGTCTGCCTTAATACCTTGTCTTTGTATACAAAACAATACCTATGACAGAGCTAGTACTAAATATCTAAGGGAAAAGAGGAGGAAGCAGGGGCTGTGAGACATCTTGACCATCCTTGAAACAAATGAAAGAAGGTGCCAGGTGAGATGGCTATGTGATGTGGGGCTGCTCCTTGTGCATTTTCAAACTGGGCAAATCTCTGGAATCAAACAAGAAATGAAGAAGTGTCTTAGTTAGGATTACTATTGCTGTGATGAAACACCAAAAGCAACTTGAGGAGAAAAGGGTTTATTTCCTCACAGTTCCATATAACAGTCCATCACCAAAAGCAGTGAGGGCAGGAACTCACACGGGGCAGGAACCTGGAGGCAGGAGCTGAAGCAGTTGCCAAACAAGTTCCTGGCTTGTTTCCCATGGCTTGCTCAGCCTGCTTTCTTATAGAACCCAAGACCTTCAGCCCAGGGTTGGCACTACCCACAATGGGCTGGGCCCTCACGCATCAATCACTAGTTAAGAAACTGCCCTGCAGGCTTGCCTACAACCCAATCTTATGGAGACATTTTCTCAGCTGAGGCTCTCTCCTCTGATGACTCTAGCTTGGTGTCAAGTTGACATAAAACTAGCCAATACAAGAAGTAAAACACAGAAGAGGATTAGGGCCACAGATGAAAGACACAGGGAAACTGGGATCTCTAAGAAGCTAAAAATATTCTCTCTTGGGGTACAGGAAGGCTCTGCTAACGGTGTGATTACCCTTGACACACTCAAACCATACTCATCTTAAACACTTCTGACAAACTGCCCTTGGAGTCATCAGACTTAGCTCATTCCTGCTTTAATTAAGGTAAAATGAACTTCTAAAGTCAGAGTCCAACCACTTTCCCGCCCCCCCCCCCCCCTTCTTCTTTAAGTATGCACTGGGGAAACACTCCAGATGAGGCAAGCAGGAGTGAAGAGGAAAAGTGATCACTGGGTCCCAGGGTGGGAAGGATGCTATGAGGACTATTCAGCTAGGCAGGGTAGGCTCCAGATCTCTGCTGTCCTAATTGCTCCTCCCCCATCTCTGGTCTGATTTCCTTTCTCTCTCCATCTGTTTTCTTACAGCATTCATCACTACCTTCCCCTGTATTCATTTATTTATTTTATTTATTGCCTTTTTTTTTTTTTTTTTTTTTTTTTTGCCTGTTCGGTGAGAGCATGGGCTTTGTCCTATTGACCGCTATATCCTACTCTCAGATCAATGTCGGGTATTTAGTGGGCACTTAAAAATTAGCTGCTAAAAAACGAATTACCGAAGATAACAATTGGTTGAATCTCTGCCATATGCTAGGCCCTGTCCTTGAGGATGCTACAAGGGTGGTAATGGAGATAGGCCCGAAAATAAACTCGGGCTCAACTCCTGATTTTACTGAAGCATATCCAATGCGCGCTGCAGGATCCTCAGGGCTGGAAAACTCCCGGGGTGTGCAGGACCCTGGGAAGAAGCTCCTTGTGTGCTAGGGAGCCAGGCAGAGCTGCAGGAGAAGCAGCTGGAGACAGACGATCCGGCTCGTCGCTTCTCTCGGCCTCTCAGCATCTTCTTTTCCTGTCCGCTGGGATCCTTTGCTCTCCTAGCGTGAGTGTACAGGATCTGGGCACTAGCGGGATCCTCCCGTCGTGGGACCCCAGTACATCCTCTCCCATCCCAGGGGAGCCAGCCCCGGGTTTTCTAGCTAGCTTGTCCACTACCTGCGAGACCTCCACCTGCAGGTTGAGCCTTGGCTGCTTGCCCGCTAGCCAGCGCCCGGGTCCCCGCCCCCTGCCTGCAAGCTGAGGAGTGCAGCAACCCGCCCCGCCCCCTCCGCCCGCGGGACCCCAACCCCGCCCCGCCCCGCGGCCCGACCGCTTCGTTCCGGGGGGCGGGGCCGCGAGCGGCGCTGTCTGCAAGGCGGGGAGAGCCAGGCTGGGAGGCGGGGCGGCCCCGGCCCCGGCCAATCAGCGCCGCGATCACATCCATGCAAATACGAGCACAATGGAGCGAGCCCATCACTCGCTCCTGCAAGCAAGCTTGAAACGGGCTTCAGTCTGAGCGGCAGCCCAGATGACCAATGACTCTGTGTTTTGGGCCAGCAAAGCCCAATGGCGCGGCGGGGAAGGCGGGCCCGAGCTGGGTTAGGGTGTCCTTGCAGGGTGTCTGAGCTAAACTTCACCAAATAATAGCTGTTTGTATTTTGGCTGCTGCAGGAGCCATTTTAGGTAAGTTCTTCTCTTAACTTTTTATTTTCCTGCCTGGCCCCGCCGGGCTGGTCTTGCCCACGGGGACCCTGTCTCCGCCCCGCTGGCAGGGATGGGGCTGCCCTATGAATGGACCGGGGCTGAGGGGCCGCGGCGGCGCGAGGCCCGGCCGGGCAGGGGTCCGAGCGCGGCCGGCGGGCGCGCGGCCAGGCCGAGGGCCCTGAGGCCTGAGGCGAGGGGCTTGGCGTCCGCCCTGCCCGGCTGCCGCGCGCTCCGCCGCCCTCCGTCCTTGGGAGAGCGCCGCTGCGGGCCGCGCGCCCAGGTTCGGGGTCCCGCTGCTGACCCCGAGCGCGGGCCTTTGCGGTGGGGCGGGGCCTGCCAAGGCTTCCCGGGGGACCCCAGCGGCCCGCGGCGCGTGAGGGCCGCCCCCGCGCCCGCCAGCCGCTGCCGCCCCCGCGGAGAAGTTGCTCCGTTCCGCGTCCTGCGTCTGTTTGCAGGGGTGAAGGAGGGTGGGCCGGTGCCAGGCTGCTGCTCCGGGAGGGGGCGGGGCCCCAGCGCGTCCCCGGGTCGCGCGCCCCTCCCGCCGGCTCCTCACGCACTAGCGCGCACTCGCCCCGAAAATTGGAGCCCTGAAGACTCCAAGCCACCCCGCTGCCAAGTTTGGTGCGTTATTAGATTGCATGTTAGAGCTTGCAAAGAAAAAGGAGGGGGGGGGGAAGAATCTGTCCCCTTCAGGTATTTATTTTTCTTCTCTGTTGAGAAGTAACGGAGAGTGTCCTTCCTAAAATTTCTGAGGACTATGCCTGTCAGATGTGCAGAGGGGTTGGCAGCACCTTGGGTTTTAAAACGAGGTTATTAGGAAATCCCCTCACTAGTGAGAGATAATTGAAATGTGAGTTTGTTTGCAGCTTCAGTTTTATTTGATCCAATTAAAAATGCATAAGCAGGCACTTTATATTTGTGTACATAGAGTATTCCTAGTTTCAGTTATGACTAATATGACTGTGGTTTCACGAGTGTGGGATCTAATAAGGCAGTATAATTCAATTTTGAGCTCGTAGGCCCGTGTTCTCCAAATTAGGCTTTATAGACCATTAGTAATCTGGCCAAGGTTTCTAGTGAATCCCTGGCATCTCTGAGCATCTTTCTCTAGGGCTGTGTGTTCCTTATTCTCCACCCCTTAAAAAACTGTTCATTTCTGCTGTAACAGATTCGGGAACAGAGAAAATAGATATTTTAAATATTGACAAGTTTTCAGAGTGTTTGAAATATTTTGCCTAGGATTTGATTATTTCCCAAATGGTATATAAGAAAATCATGCCAGTAGGCCCCCATATTGGCATACTTCATGGGGATCTGCTTATGGTGCTTTTGGAAAAGTCTGGACAGATACCACTCTGTTCTCCCAGAGCTTTGAATGCTCAGCTTACTGTGATGGGGTGAGTGGGTCTGTCCGATTGGCTGTGCGTGGCACAGTAGTTTAGCTGGAAGCCAAGTTGGAAGATCAGGTTGGCAATCTCCGAGAGAGTTTTTGTGAACTTTGTGGTTCTCTGGCAACAGAAAGATTTCAGATCTGTGTATGATAAAATGATTAGGCATGAGTTGTCATGTAGCAGTGATTTATGCCAACCAGAGCAGGTGGTTTCACAAAGGCCTGGGAAAATGTGGAGTGGTATGACTTAATTTGGAGTTCCTTCATAGATGGGTTATTAGTCTTTCTATATTGAAACTTTTCTTGATGAGTGGATGCTATCATTAGGACCTAAGTTTGAATCTCCAGCATCCACATTAAAAAGTTAGGCATGGTGGCTAGCGGCCGTAATCTCTGGGCCTTGCTGGCCAGCCTAGCTGAACTGGTAAGATCCAGAGAGACTTTGTCTCGAAAAATAAGGTGGTGAGATTGAGGAAGAAACATTGGCTTTTGGCCTCCATTTGCACAGGCACACATACACAAACACACACAGAAAGCTACTAACTTGCATACATCCCTCCCCTCACCCTGTTGCTTTGGAATCTCCACTTAATGGTTAAGTAGTTTGAGGTGCTGTTTCTGGTGCGTGTAGTTTGTCTCGGTGTAGTGAAGTTACTTTTGTGCGTCTGTGATGTTGCAGTTTCTCTGGAGTCATAGTTTTTATTTTTCCACTTAGCTTCTTCGTTATAGCACTGTAAACTGGATATGATTTTATCCCAACTTTCAAATATCTTTATAATTATTTTTATAGTAGCATAGTAGGAGTCCCTCCTCAATATATAACTTCAGGCTAGGGGTTGAAAAACCAGTTACAAGTGGAGTGAGAGAACCACAGTTAGGCCTTCCATTTCAGGAAGATCCACTAGAGGTTTTTTGGTATTTATTGGTATACTTTCCTTATAATTGTCTCAAATAGCAAAGAGAATATGTAGCAGGATTATATCTCTTTAGGAACTACATCCAGTTTATGATTTTGCCAGCTAGATATTGCAGAAGATTTATCAGAAACAATATGCCCTGAGGCCACTGTATCTTGGAGATTTCTTTGGTTTATTTAAATTTCAAAAACATTTTTGGTTTTCTTGGAAGCATGGCTTAATCCCAAGCCTAGCTTGAGGTTATGCTCTCTTGTGTTAAACCACGAGGCTTTGTAAACTCAGACTTCCTTCTGCCATTGCCTGTGCTCTCCAACTTTCATGGGTAGTCTGTTGGTAAGGACCAGTGGGTCTCACATGTGCCCTTTGAACAGGTTAGAGGATTCAGAGTCTCTCTGCAAAAATACCTTTAGTACAGGACAGTGATGATACTCACATCCCCTGAAGAAATTGCTTTCTTTATTCCACTTTCCCCAAGGGTTGCATTGCTTTTTGCAAAGCCTGCTTATAGTTTTGTTCTTAATAAATATTTAGTGAGTTTCTTCTACCTCCATCCCTCCTAAGAGCTGTGATTTAGTTCAAATAAAAAGCTACAGTGGATTTCTTGGGGTTGCCTGCATTCTTCTTTGCCAGATTATAATACCACAAACTCCGAAATACATAGGGTAATAGCTAGGGCTAAGGTATCTGCTCCTTAAAGATCATTTATTGCAGTGAAATGTGGCATAGTTGTGAGACAAGCAACAGAGAACCAGCACTGACTGATTGAATACTAGTGGATGCTGGGGTCCCTTTCTCTATAGCCACTTCATGAAGCTGGGCTGCAGCTCAGCAGAATGAAGTAACATGTTCAAGGCCATTAAACTAGGGAAGGATAGAGGCAGAATTTGAACCCAGATCCTTTAGATCCAAAGCAACTCCAAAGATTGCTTTAGAAGCTTGAATGTATCCTCTTGTTTTAGTCATGTGGTGCTAGGTCAACGAATATACTTTTTCTAAATGTACATCCAGTTTTACTTCTCCGTTTCAAAAATTTATCACTGAAGGGGGATGAGAGGGACACAGTGAAGACCCAGTTGCCCTCCTTCCCTGTAATACACTTAGGAGTTTAAGAATAGTCTGGTGCACAGTAATCATGACGTGCAGAGGGAGAATGCAGTCACTTTTCCGTGCCAGAACGTTCTTTCCTTTCGTTTGTGTTGTGGAGGCGTTGATACCCTCATGAGAAATTCTGCTACTTCCATAAAAGTCCTGAAGGTAGTAAAATAGAGTTATTTTAAAATACCCATTGCTGTTCCCGTCCTGAACTAAATTGTTTGGATAAAATCCAGAGAAAAATATTTTGTCTGTAGTACCTATGTTGGTCAGTTTCTATAGCTTGTGGTAAAGTCTGTGTGTCCTCAGTATTCTTTATGTCCTTTACTGTTCCTACTCTGTCCTGGGAACTTTAGAATATGTAAGGCATGTGTGACATGATTTAATCTACTTTTGGAAGTTTTTAAAACTCTGAACTTTTTTTTCCCCTCTGTAATCATGAATGTCTTAAATTTCTTTAAATCTTTATGTGTATGAGTGTGTACCATGTGAGTACCTGGGAGTTACAGATCGTTTTGGGCTACCTGTAGGTCCTTTGGGAATTGAATCCAGGTCCTGTCCCAAGAGTTACAAGTACTCTTAACAGCTGAGCGATCTCTCCAGCTCCTGACTTAAAGTGTTTTAACGAGGAAAAAGCCCTGGTCTTTCAGCAGAATTACACAGTGCTGTTATCCGTTACTTTAGAACTTAAGACGATATTTGAAAATTGTGGGAGCGTTAGGAAGTAGAATATTAGAATCTTTTCAGGGTGCATTTCCAAACATAAATGGAAAGTGATGAATATGTACTTGAATTTTATAAATAATCAGGAAGGTTATTTCCTTTTCTTGTGTTCTTTAAAGTTTTTTATAAGGAGTATTCATCCATCTAAAAAATCTAAATTTTTTATCAAACAGTTAAATTTAAATATATTTTGGATTTTTTTGTATGCTATGTGACCATGTTTTTGTTTTGTTTTTGGAAGTGTGTGTGTGTGTGTGTGTGTGTGTGTGTGTGTGTACATGTTTGTTTGGTTTTCCTTTTATTTTTATGTATTTATTTTTGAGATAGGGTCTCACTATGTAACCCTGGCTGGCCTGGAACTCACTATGTAGACCAGGCTAGACTCAGACTTATAGAGATCTGCCTCTGCCTCCCAATCGCTGGGATTAAAGATACACACTACCATGCCTAGCTGGAAACATAAATTTTTTGAATCCCAAGATTGTTTATGTTTCTCCACCTGGCTTCAGGTGGAGAAAAGGCCTTTCTAGTTTGGTAGTAACTTTTTCATTAGTCATTGGTTTGTTGTTGAAGGCCAAAGAATAGTATGGAGATCTATTGTCATTTGTGGTTCTCATATTATCCCCCCACTTTTTCTACCCACATACCAAAAGTTAAATTAAGACTCATTGATTTAAGTCATTGCAAAATAATTGTCTGGCATGTGTAGCCGTGGCCTCCACCATTTGGACTGGGGAGGTACTTCTACAGCATTCCCAGAGGTCATCCCTACACTTGTTTTTCTCTGTGCTCTTCTGGAAGATTTCCATGCCCGTTCCCCTTCCTAGGGTCTAAGGTTGTGGGAGTAAGGGGGCAGTTGTAAGACAGCCTTAGAGGGTCTGGACTTCTCGGTGTCTGCCATCCGCCTCTACAGACAGTAAGGTTAGCAGGATGGTTGTGGAAAAAGCGCACGACACTTTCTTACTCTTGTCCTTTTCTTTATTCCTTAAGTCATTTTGTTTTTTTTTTTTTTGGTTTTGTTTTGGTTTTTTGAGACAAGGTTTCTCTGTGTAGCTTTGTGCTTTTCCTGGAATTCTCTCTGTAGTCCAGGCCGGCCTCGAACTCACAGAGGTCTGCCTGCCTGTGCCTCCGAGTGCTGGGATTAAAGGCGTGCGCCACCACTGCCCAGCTCTTAAGTCATTTTGTTAACGCTTCAGTCTATATATGCGGATTTTCTTTTTCCTGAACCCAAAGTAAACAGCTAAGGCACTTGTCTTTATACACGTGCACTTAAGGAAGAAACAAGCCAAACAGGTTCTTGTTATAATTAAACAAAATACTCTTTTTCAAGACTTCTATGTAGTGTTGCACAACTTGTATGAACATTAAGTGGAGTTCTCTGAAAATGTGTCTAGTTGATCATGCATGTATATCAGAGTCCGTAAAACCAGCTATTAACTGTAGAAAAGTGTCTTATTTTTAAGGTTCTTGGGTCTTACTGTGTGATTTACTTAAAAACAAATTGATAAAACAAGTCTAGAGCAGTAAGAGACTCAGAAGAGTACCTCTGGCAAGTCATTGAACTTGGGATTTTCATGGATTTTCTTTTTATAGAATAAATTTATTGGACTGGAACACAAGAGAAGAATCAGTTTATTTTTCTTGATATGTAGATTAGATGGTTTGGTAAAGGTCACTGATTCCTGTAAGGCAGTGGTTCTCAATCTGTGGGTTACAACCCCTCTTGGGTTCGAAGGGTCCTTTCACAGGGGTCACATAAGACCATTGAAAATCACTGATATTTACATTACTATTCATAACAGTATCAAAATTAGTTATAAGGTAGCAACAAAAATAATTTTATGCTTGGGGGTCACCACAACATGAGGAACTGTGTTAAAGGGTTGCAGCATTAGGGAGGCTGAGAACCACTGCTCTAAGGGCTCGTTCCTTTCTGGGTGACCATAGTGAATAAGTGTGCCTGGACTGTTTGCTTTGAGTTCAAGAAAATAGAGTCAGTGTTCTCAGAAGTCCTTTGAAAGATAATGCCTAATAAGCTAAGTCCAGATTATAGGTTTTGTTTACTGGAAGAAATTTTACATAATTTAATAGACACTTTATTATTGCTTGTTGTGTAGTTTGGCTTAACAGTTCTTGCAATGTTAGTAGTTCAAATTCAACTGTTAAATTCCATGAAAGCATTAGGCTGTCATCTTTGCTGGTCACATGACAGAATTAGCTCACATTGTAAATGATGACATCTGTTGGTTCCGTTGATGTTGCTGTGACAGAAAACCTGACAGAAATAAGGGAGGGGGGTTGATTCTGGCTCACACCTAGGGGAAGGCATGTTGACCAAGCTTGGTGGCCAGGTTGTGGTTGTGTCAGCAGGCATGTGAGAGGTGATTTATGTTGGTGTTAGTTAGAAAGCAGAGAGACATCTTTCTGGAGAACCCAGTAGGCCCACAAGACAGCAGCCTGCCAACTCCCAACTAGTTTCCACTCCCTAAAGGTGCCTTCTCCTCCCAAAACAATGCCACCATCTGGGGCTCAACTTTTCTACACAAGTGGTCTATGGGAACAGTCCACATCCTGACCCTGCCATCTCTAGATTGCCTTTAAAAGCAAGTTTGGTAAGATACCATGTTAAGGATTTAAGGGTGTTCTACTGTTTTGCCTTGAATTGTAAAAATACATTGAAGAACTTACAGAGGTTATGAAAAATTAATGGCAAACTTCAGAAAGATGATTGTAAAAATATAAAATAGGTCCTAGATTTGTGCAGGCCTGAACTGTTAGGTCTTTTTGTTGAGTTGTGTACAGTACTTATAATAATCATATAGACACTTTTATGTAGTTCCTTAGAAAATACATTTTTACCTCTTAAATCTAATAATAAAAGTATTAACTTATATTGTTCTGCTTGATGTGGTTCCTCCCCCCCCGCCCCCCTCCCCCGTCCATTTTTTTTTTTTTATATTTTATAGAAGTATTAGCCTATGGTTAATTGGGAAAGAATAAAAATGAAAACTAGCCCTTTACTGGTAGAGAGCAGTTGTGCCAATGTTGAGCTACTTCACTGCTATGAAGCTTGTTAGAAATGTCAGACTAGTGAAATAGGTATTGGAGAACCAGAAGTTTATTGCAGATTTTTATGAAGATTGACATTTGAGAAATTATTCTAAAACAGCATTGCCCAGTAGATCTTTGTGCTATGATGAAAATACCAAATGAGTTATTAGCCATGTGTACTTTTAAATTCCTCAAATGTGGCTGAAGAGAATCATTCATTCATTCATTCATTCATTCATTCATTTGGTTTTTTTTGAGACAAGGTTTCTCTGTGTAACAGTCCTGGCTGTCCTGGAACTTGCTCTGTAGACCAGGCTGGCCTTGAACTCACTGAGATTCTCTTGCCTCTGCTTCCCAAGTGCTGGGATTAAAGGTGTGTACCACCACCTCCTGGTGATTTTATTTAATATTAATTGAAATTTTAAGTGGCTAATACCACTGATACAGAATAGCACAGCTTTACACACTTTGTCTCTGGGGACACACACACACACACACACACACACACCATTGTAGCAAAAATACATGCACTTTTCTTTTTGCTGGAAAGGCAAATAAGAGATAAGACTATCCTTAATGAGGGTAAGCAAGTTATATAATTAAAATTGACATAATTTACCCATTTATATTTTCTGTTTTTATGTGAAAGTTGATTTGAAAGTATAGAAAATAGGATGTGTTTCATGAGGCTTGAGAAACAACAAGGTGGCTAGTAGATTTGCCAGCAAAACCTTTTAACCTTTCTGCCTGTCACTACTATGCATGCGCCCCTTCAGCATGGCTTCTGATGTGTTTTCTTAATAAGATTTAAGGCAAGCAGTGTTTTAAATGTAGTACTGTAGTTCTCCAGTTCTCAGTAGAAATAGTGCTGGTGATGATGGTTTCCATCTCGTTAGGTCATAGGGTTTCTATTTCTGGTCTATTTATAAGCTAAGTATAAGCAGTTTGTAAAGGAAACCATTTTTGATCATATTCCCCAAGTCTCCTTTGAAAGACTGTTTTTCTCTGTCCCCTTTGCAGCATGTTTTAAAAAGTAATTTGGTAAAAGAAATTTCTTTTTACCATTCAAAAATATATATACCTCTCCCTGCCCTGTGTGCTTGTACTTCAAATTTTAAACTTTGGAAACCTAAGGATAACATTGATTTTAGTATATTGATCAGTATCCCCAGCAGAGTTGCAGATTATTTTGTGATTGGCAAGTGGATAGAAGTTTGATTGTATAGAAGTCAAATTTGACTGAAGATCCACCTATCAAATCATCTTTTAAAAATGCTGTCTAGTCATAATGAATGGGTCTAATCAAACAACAGCTTTATTAAACATATTTTCTAGATTTTAGTTCACAAGTGGGAAATTGTTGGTCATTTGGGTAATAATTCTCATAGAAAGAGACAGCAAGGGCTTGTCCTGTGTGGTTTTTAGGCTTAGAATGCTGGTCAGAAGGATCCTTCAAGAGCATGGGTAGAGCTGTGCATAAAGAGCTCTATAACATAGCACTGTCTGTTGTGGTATGGCACCAGTTAATGCTATATCCAGTCACTTTTCCCATGTGTTAATTCTTTTGAGTGACGGGTCTTATACTCTTGAGGCCCAATGGGTTATGATGTGTTTTCTGTTTAACTGACAGTGACATGAATACCTGAGTAGTACTGATTTGGGTACTTGTCATTTTGAAATAAGCTGCTACAGTTTTTTTTTGTTGTTGTTTATTTGCATTTTTAAAAGACAGTCTCCTTATATATCCCTGCCATTCTCTCTCGGATCTATATCAAGTGTGCACCACTATGTCTGGCTGGCTTTTGTGTAACTTTTTTTCCAAAAGGATTGAAATTCTAGGTATCTGTGCATGTATTGGAGTTCTCTCCCTCTCCTTTCCACTTTTTGGCAAAGTCCCATATTAGCCTCATACTTACCCAGTTGTGCAGAGTATGACCTTGAATTTTGAACCCCTCTTCTATTTTCTGAGTGCTGAAATTACAGGCATATGCAAACATGCTTGCTTTCATGCAGTGCTGGGGATTGAACCCAACTGAGCTATGTCCCTAGCTCACTATGAGGTCTTGAATTGGGAAGTCCATTGATAGAATTGAAAGATCCCATGCTTAAAACATTTGTAATTTTTCTTGCTTTAAGTATGTTCCCGTGTTAAGATGGTGCTATTGACTGATTATATAAGCTGTACATAGATGTCAGTCTTCTGATTTACCCATAATACTTAACTCTCTCCACTCTTACTGCTCTCTATCTATTTGCAGAGTTTCATGCCAGCAGGGTTCTTCCCTGGATATTCATGCCTGTGTGTTCCCCTTTGAACTGAGCTTTGTTGCTGCCATCATTAGTGTGGTTATGGCAGTTATTTCTAACTTGTGATTTAAGAGGATCAGATATTGCAAATATTGGCATTAGAACTAGATTTCTCAGAAAGTAAAGAAAGTGCTTTCTCAGTTTTCAGCATGTGGAAGAGTTGGAATGTACTTCTGAGGACATGTGGTCTAACCTTACTGTCTTATGAATAATGAAATGGGGTCCTAGTTGTGTTAGGATTTTGTGAGTCTGTAGAACTGGTTTGTGGCGGTTCTTAATTCTCTTTTTATGGTGTAGGACTACCTCCTTAATCTCCACAGGTTAGGGTCCTGAAAACTCACATAGGAAATAAAAAAAAAAATTGAGGGAATTGGGGCTGGAGAGATGGTTTAACAGTTAAAAACACTTGATGCTCTTCCTGAGGACTTGGGTTCTAGTCTCAGCTCCTATGTAGCTCACAATCATCTGTAACTCCAGACCCAGCAGATCTGACACTATTTTCTGGCCTGTGTTGGCACCAGATGTGCATTTAGTGCACAGACATAAATGCAGGCTGAACACCCATACTCATAAAATAAATTGATTAAAAAGAAAGATTGTGGGAGAAAGGAGTGCTTTGAAATGAATAAATCTATAAACTATATAATATTTACATTAAAAAATTTAATTAGAATATGTATTAGATACCATTCTGATTTTTAAACAAATGTGATTCTCCTTTCTTCATCTCCCCACTTGCCCTGAGAGATACACCCCAATTATTTTCCTCTTTCATGTACCATGTGTCCTTTTGCTCCCGCCTTTCCTTACCACCTAATAGTACTCTTCCTTGGTCTCCTTAGATTTTCCTAGACTTTATCTACATGTACACCTGTTTACGTGTGTGTGTGTGTGTGTGTGTGTGTGTGTGTGTGTGTGTATGTATACACACATTATAGGCTAGGATCTACATATGAGAGACAGCATGCTGTAGCCAGAAGTTTCTCCAGTCCCATCTGGCCCCCACAGTACTACAGCTGCTTATAAAGTAATCATTCAGAGGCTTATATTAATTATGAATGGAATGGCCTATAGCTCAAACTTCTTGCTAGCTAGCTCTTATAACTTAACCCATTTTTATTAATCTATAAGTTGCCACGTGGCTGTGGCGTTACAGATCTGCTGGCATCTTGCTGCTCCTTTGGCAGTGGCCGGTGTCTCCTTCATCCCACCTTTCTTCTCTTTGTATCTCTACTTGGATTTCCCACCTGGCTGTAAGCTTTCTTGCCATAGGCCAAAACAGCTTTATTTACTAACCAATGGGAACAGCATATATTCACAGTGTACAGAAAGATATCCCACAGCACTTCTTTTTTGTCAGATCAAAAAGGAAGGTTTTAACTTTAACATAGTAAAATTATATATAGCAAAGCAGTTTAACATAGTACAATTATATATAGCAAAGCAATTATCAAGCAAGAACTAGTTATAATATTTAGTCTATATTTGGCAAAATTAGAAAATATTCTATCATCTATCCTATTTTGTGAGTCTATAAAGTTTTATATCTAATTTATTTTGTATCATGACTAAGGAAAGCTATAATTATAACTATCTAATCTTCAACTCCATCAAAGACCCCAGAGGGATATATTATTACCTAAGGAAACAGGAAGTTCATTGTGAGCAACTTCCAAAAATCTATAATGACAGAGACAGCTGCCTGGACAGTCATCCAAAGTTCCTCTGCGATGTTGGGGCATCCATCTTCAGCCTATAGGCCTAGAGTTTCTCAGTTGCTTTTCCCTGTGTCCTGCAGAATGTCTGGCAGTCTCCTCTGCAAAGCAGGAACTTGAAGGACAATCTTGCCTTGTTTTAGCAGAGTTCAGTGGTCATTCTCCTATGGGTTCAGCATGTCCACTTTATATAACATCTTGTCAAGTAGTCCAGGCAAGGGCATTTTTTTGCCCTGTGGCTAACTTTTGCCACAAAGAAAGCAAACTCCATGAGTTTCTTTGATGCCCATCAACTTCTTTGAAGTAATTGGTGCTGCCAGGAGCAGATGTGTCTTATTGTCTGGAAAAGTCTTAAGTTTTTAGAACATTTTAGATGCCATATTCTGTAGGTCTTTGAAGTGTTTGGACATTACCTACCTAATTGAAATACATCTTTGTATATCTAAAAAACATAACTAACATGACTGTAAATTTGACTATCATAGAAGATTTAATTATTAAGCTGTATTTCTTAATTATACATTGCAATTTAAATGAGTTGCATAAACATAATACCTTAAACAAGAGTAGAAATACATATATTTATTATAACAAAATTAACTTTAAATTTGTATTAATAAACCAAAATTCATAGCAATGTAAAACATTTTTAAACAAGTTGTTTCTCTTTAAAAGTGGATTTAAGCTGGGCAGTGGTGGCTCATGCCTTTAATCCCAGCACTCAGGAGGCAGAGGCAGGCCAAACTCTGTGAGTTTGAGACCAGCCTGGTCTACAGAGTGAGATCCAGGATAGGCTCCAAAGCTACAGAGAAACTCTGTCTCAAAAAACCAAAAAAAAAAAAAAAAAAAAAAGTAGATTCAGTAATTTACCCTTTTATCCTATCATATCTACATCTCCTTTTTTTTCTTTAGAGAGAGATTGCATTTATAATCAACTCTCTTTAAATAAAAATAAACATTTATAAACTATTTTTGGGAATTTGGATGTAGCTTTTCATACTACTTCCTGCTGATAGGGGGCGCTGGTAGTCTTATGGGGATCCTAAGAAAATTTGAGATAATGGTTAAGTCCTGGGAAGACTGGCTATAACCTTTGTTGATAGGTACCATCTGTTAAGGTTTAGGAGGTCTCTCTTGATCAAATCTGATCCATCTTAACCTGGAACAAATCGATAGCTTCTTGCTTTCTGTGGAAACAAAAACAGAGTCTCCTTTCCAAAGCAACATAACCTTAGATCCAAGTTTTGAAGTCAAGATACCTTTAATATATATATATATATATATATATATATATATATATATATATATATATTGGTTTAACTTTGCAGGCTTTACAATCAAATGTCTTTTTACAGTCAAAAATCCTAAAGACAACATAATCCAGACACTGTGTAATATCCATCTTTATATGGCTTTTTTATATGTATTTTTTTAAGATTATATTTTATTTTTATGACTGTCTATATCTTTTTTCTTTTCTCTCTCAAGCCTACATACCTTTTACATATATTTTAAATAATTTAGAGGTTTATTCCATCTGAATCTGTCTTTTATGTATCTATAATCCTTTTTTTGATCATTGTTTTAAACTGCAGTGTGGTTAGGACTGAAGCAGGGGTTTTGGCTGCTGACTCCACCCATCTCAGCTTCCCAACATGGTGGAGGTATCTTTATCAACAGCTCGGGGCAGTGGGTCTATGCTTCCATCAAGCAGCGTGTCGCCCAGAAACCATTTTTTTTTTTTTAAATTAGCAAAAGCTAAATCCACCATGCAGTGCGCTGTTCGGCTTGGAGATGCCTCTGTGTTCCGCAGCAGGAATCCACCATGCTGTCAAGCCGGCATGCCACGACATCTCTGTATTATGGCTTGCCTGAGAGACATAACTAGGAAGTTGTTTTTAGCTCTGTTTTAGAATCTTTTTTTTTTTAAACTTTCACAAGTTTTGGGTAGAAATTCTTGCTCCACGTTGGGTGCCAAATGTAGCTAGAAGTTTCTCTGGTCCCATCTGGCCCCACGATCCCGTGTTTCTCCTGTCCTGCCTGCAGCTGCTTATAAAAATAAAATAATTATTCAGAGGCTTATATTAATTACAAACTGGATGGCCTATGGCTTAAGCTTCTTGCTAGCTAGCTCTTATAACTTAACCCATTTCTGTTCATCTATAAGTTACCATGTGGCCGTGGCATTGCAGGTCTGCTGGCCTCTTGTTGCTCCTTAAGCAGCAGTTGGTGTCTCCCTCACCCGGCCCTTCTTCTCTCTGAATCTCTACTTGGATTTCCCACCTGGCTGTAAGCTTTCTTGCCATAGGCCAAAACAGCTTTATTTACTAACCAATGGGAACAGCATATATTCACGGCGTACAAAACGATATCCCATAGCAGCATGCATTTTTGTGTTTCTCAATTCAGATCGCCTCACTAAATATTATACTTTCCAGATCTATCAATTTTCCTGCAAGTTTCATGATTTCATTTTTCTTTACAGATGAGTAGTTTATTGTGTATATATGTACCATATTTTCATTATTCATTCATCTGTTGATAGACATTTAGGCTGGTTCCATTTCCTTGCTGTTGTGAACACAGCAGCAATAAACATGGATGTACAAATGTCTCTGTGGTAGGTTATGGACTCCTTTGGGTAAATGTTTAGGAGTGGTATAGCTGGATCATATTATAGTTCTATTTTTAATTGTTTGAGAAACTGCTGATTTCCATACTGGCTGTATTAATTTGCACTCCCACCAGCAGTGTATAAAGATTCTTCTTTCTCTATACCCTCCAGCATTTGTCAGATTTCTTGATGATAGCCATCTTGACTGGGGTAAGTAGTTAAAAATACTCTTTAAAATAAAATGTTGAAGATGTTATCACTGAGACTAGGAGCTATTTTTATAGGTTTTCACTCTGTCTTCTCTTCGAGAAACCAGGGCACCCAATGATTTAACTTTCGAACCCTCCCATTTTTAGGTACTGCAGTGTGCTACCCTTTTCTGTGCTGTAGGGTCTTGGTGTCCACTGTGACATGTGGAATGTGAGCCCTGCCTTGACTAAAGCTAAGTCCAGGGTTACCTCTTACTGGATTCAGTGTTGTGCTGCAGAACCTTCCACTCCTTTCTTTTTGTAGTGTTACCTTCTGAAACTTTGCCTTTCCTTCTGAAACTTTGCCTTTCCTAACATGATAAAGATAGCCCCTTGCTATAATTCTATATCTTTCAATCTCTAGTATCTTAGGAGTTTCTTTTTTTCTTTTTTCTTTTTTCTTTTGGAGATAGGGTTTTTCTGTGTAGCTTTGCACCTTTCCTTGAACTCACTCTGTAGCCCAGGCTGGCCTCGAACTCACAGAGATCTGCCTGCCTTTGCCTCCTGAGTGCTGGGATTAAAGGCGTGCGCCACCACCATTCAACTTGGTTTTTTTCTTGTGTCTTGGGAGTTTTAGAACACTGTGATAGACTTTATGGATAGGATAGCTGCTCCATAGTCAGAAAGACTACTGAATGGCGGTTAAGGGTATGGAGTCTATAGCCATAACCTTGGCTTTTAAGCTCTGCTTCTTACTTCCTGTGTGTGAACCTTTGCTTCAGTTTTCCCATCTAAAGTGGAAGTAATATATATGTCCTATGGTGGACTTGAAGATTATGTTAGTTAATTTATATGAAGAGCCTGGGAGCAGTGCCTGGCATTGCAGTCATGGTGTGTGTTGGATATTATAAAGATTCAGGGGGAAATCATTGGTAAGCTTTCTAGTTAAAGGTTTAATGTTACTTTTTATTCAATTTCCCTCCTTTTCCCCCCCAGCAGGAATTTCTGGTGATATTCTGCAAGGCATTTATGTTGGGTGGGAGGATCCTAAACTTGTTTTCCAGAATTCATAGGGTAAAGAAGATACAAGATATAAACACCTGTATATAGATCATTGTTCTGTTACAGTATAGCTTGTGGAAAGTATCATAAGACAGGGGCCGTGGGAGCTCAAAAAAAAAAAAAGGAGAAGTTATATGAGGACATTGAGTGGGACTGGTTGGACAGGCAGGATTGGGTTTATGCAGACTGGTAGGGAGGTAGAAGTGTTAGAGGTATAGATCTGAGTCCTAGGGCACCTGCTGAAGTTTTTTCAAGACCTGCTCTGTGTCCCAAGACAATGAACTGGACTGGGGACATATGGTTAGGAATATAAAAACGGACAGTGTGTTAAGAATGGGGAAACAGGGGAAACACTGGGCAATGGTGGCTCATGCCTTTAATTCCAGTCCTGGGGAGGCAGAGATAATAGGATTTCTGTGAGTTCGAGGCCAGCCCGGTTTACCGGAGCAGAGTTCCAGGGCATCCAGGGCTACACAGAGAAACCTTGTCTTGAAAAACCAAACCCAAAACAAAACAAAACAAAAACAAAAACAAAAACAAAAAACCAGAATGGAAACACTCCTGAGAACAGGAGTGGGCTAGTAAGCTGAGAAAAAAGCATGTTTACAAACAAAAAACTTGGCCCCAAGCCTCATCATTCTTTATTATGGGTTTTTCATGATCATGCTCTTTATGGCCTAGATGGAGAAGGAATTCTAGTCTTTTTCTGCCCCCGGGTTGTTTCTTACATTAATCTTGATGTTTCTAGTTCTTGCTTGTCTGCCACAGAAGGAATATTAGGATTAGAGGACCTTAAACTGTAGTAAATGTATCAATCACCCATTTAGTAAAAGTATGCTGAATATCTGAATGCGTGGTGTGCAGACCTGGAGTGCAGCAGTAGACAAAGCAGCGATTCTGCTCTTCAAGAGCCTATGTCCTAGTGATATCGAAACACATAGAAATGTAAAATGAAACAAGTTAATAAAGCAGAATAGATTTATTCAACTGAAAAAGCATAATGAATTTTTCAAAATTCTTTTTTAAACCTTGAAGGGACCCACAGCATCCTTGAGTAGCCTTTTCCTGGGTCAAGGCATAGTCAGTTTCCCACATTTGTAGGTGTCTGTCCCTTGCTTTATCAGCTTCTCTAGGTATTTTCCTTTTGAGACTTGAGAAAAAATATCAGTGTTTCCTTTCTGTATTTCCCTTTCTGTATCTGCCTGGAAAGCAGCCTCTTTCATCAAGCACAGAGAAGTATTTTGCCTAGTTAACCAATTTGGATTTTCCATTGACTTGCCTGTCTTTTCTCATATTACTACTCATTTATTTAGTAAACAATTATTGAATATTTTTGGTTTTCATCCATTTCTGAGCCCTGAGGATTTGAAGATAAATGCACATGGTCTTCCTGTCCTTGTGGGGTGCATGGTATGTTAGAAGAAGCAGAAAGGTAAGCTGTTGCAAGCACTAAATTGAAAGTAGTGCTATGTTCAAGGTTTGGTTAGAACAAGAGAGAGTAACCATCAGTGTGGGGCTTAACCTAGAGTTAGTTAAGGCTTTTGCAAGGCAGACACTTTTAAATAGGTTCTTGGAAGTTGATTTGGAGTTTGGTAATTCCAAATAGTACCCAGGATTAGTGTCTGTGAGTTTGAAGAACCTTTCACTTGGGGAAAAGCCTGTATCAAAAGTCCATGGTGAGTTGTGGCTAGAACATTGGTAGGGGAGCTATGGAGTATGTTGGTGGGAGATGTAGGAAGTCGAGATGCTGAAAGATCATGGTGAAGACTTTTCATCTTGTGCTCGAAGGGAGACATCACAGAGGCTTTAACCAGTGGCATTTTTTTCCCATGCTTGGGTAGTAGAGGTTGGTTTAGAACAGTGGTGCTCAAACCTTGTACACTTTCGGTTGACTTGAAGAGCTTTTAAAAATGCAAGTGCACAAACTGCACAGACTCAAATCACATTGGTGGTAGAGGGACCCAGCTCTTACATTTTTTTTTGTAACTACCTAGGCAATGCCAGTGTGCACCCAAGTTTGAAAATACTGATTTCCAATGTCCTGCCAATAAATAATGAATCAGGATTGGCCTAGCCAGGAGCCACACAGGAGGAGACAGAGCTAACCATTATTCTTTATTTTCCTGTGTACTTGACTTCTCTAACAAAATTGGGGCCCTCGTGGGCACAAAGTTCATTCTTCATAGAGATGAGTACATAGTAGGTTTGTAGCAAATTTTCCTTTGTTCAAGTGCTCCTGTTTGAATAGAACATTTTTAACTCATTTCTCTTCTTTTTATTGTTAAGTAGGATTGTAGGGTGAGAGTAGGTGGAAATGAAACTTCTTGGTCAGTTTCATTGTCTTGTAGTTCTGGATATAGTTAAAATGGATCAGTTAACTGTATATGGTGGCATAAACTTTTAATTTTAGCACTTGGAAGGTTAAAGTAGAAGGGTCAGAAGTTCAAGGTTATCCACAACTATGGTCTCAAATGGTTAGGTTTTATCTGTCTTCGATTTGTATTAGCACAGATAGGAAAGTCTTCCTTTAAGTCCTGGCACTTGTGTAAAACTCACGCGCTTGATACTTTAAAATACAGGATCCAGATAAGTATCCAACACGTAGCAAGTATAGTTTCCAAACAGCCTCAGTTGTAATTTATCTTGTACTTGGGGGTTTGTTTACAAATGTAGAATAGAGGTTGACTTGGTTTTTACATGTGAAATAACCTCTTTGCCAAATAAATTGTGATGTGGATAGTATTTAAATGAAGCAATTTGGGTCAAGTTGTCTTGTCCATTCAAATGGAGAATTGGAGCATGGAGAATTAAAAACATGTTTATACTCGAAGGCGTTTATGTACCCCATTTGTGTCGTGAAAGATACAAAATTTACAAAATAGTACCTGTGATGAGTATTCTTGGTTGTCAACTTGACTACATCTGGAATTAACTAAATCCCAAGCCTCTGGGTACACCTGTGAGGGATTTTTTTTCCTTAATCAAATAATTTGAAGACCCACTTTTAATCTTTTTTTTTTCTTTTGAGATGAGAGATCCATCTTTAATTTGGGCCACACTTTCTGCTGGCAGCCTCTGTAAAGGACATGGAAGAAGGAAGTTTGCTCTTTTTTTTTTTTGCCTGCTTACTCTTGCTCTGGCCAGTGAGTTCATTCCTTCACTGGCATTAGAGCCTGCTTCTTGGGGATTTCAGTATATACTGATAACTACCTGAGACAACCAGCCTTGCAAACTACTGGATTCTTGGATTTTCTGTTGATAGACAGGCATTGTTGGACTATCTAGACCACATAACCTGTAAGCTGTTCTAATCCCGTGTGTGTGTGTGTGTGTGTGTGTGTGTGTGTGTGTGTGTGTGTATGTGTGTGTTTTCTATCAGTTCTGTTCCTTTAGAGAACCCCCAAGACACCCTTCTTCTGTGTACCTAGATCACTGTTATTCTAACATTTTGCCAAGTTGCCTTTTAACTTTCTGCCTTTCTTTTGTTCTACCATGTGAGAGTTACTTGGATACACTGTGACAGTTCACACTGAAAGGTTTTACATCTGTCCTAGAAATCTTTCTCCTGTAGAGTTGTAATATAACTACTCATGAAACATGACAGGAAACAGGTAGCCTCTATTGAAACTTTTCACATAGTGGTATTTTTTTATGGTGTCCCCTTCTAGTCCCCATTAGGATCTAGTCAGGTATCCTGCATTGGTTGAGGTAACATGTGTCCTTAACATTCAGTAGGGATTTAGTTTGATCTGGTATCCTAGAGTTTCAGAAATGGAAATAAAAACTTGTCATGGAAAAATGGTATGGTTGAAACTTCTCCTCTTTCCTTGCTTTTATCCTTCCACACTACCCGCTGCAGGCCAAGAATTGGCTTTGGAAGATGGAGGCAAAATTCTCAATGGAAACTTAGATCTCATAACACTTGTTTGTTCATGTCTTCCTGAGACAGGGAGAGCCTTTGTTTTAACAGTAACTTTCCAATTTAGGATTAAAACTTGAATTATCAGTGTGCTTAGCTCTAAAAATGCAGTATTTTCAAGATTTTGGGAAAAGATTTTCACAGCTGACTTGCTCATCATTAGGAATGAGAAGTTTTCCACCTTTTTTCTTTTAGATTTATTTTTATTCTCCCCCCCCCCCCCGTGTGTGTGTGTGTGTGTGTGTGTGTGTGTGTGTGTGTGTGTGTGTGTGTATACCTGGTGCCTGTAGAGGTCAGAACAGGACATTGGATCCCCTGAAACTGGAGTTACAAATGATTGTGAGCAACCATATGGGTGTTTGGAACTGAACCTGAGTCCTTTGCAATAATAACAAATGCTCTTAACTGCTGAGCCATCTCTCCAGCCCAGTTTTCTACTATTTTCTTGTGGATTACTGATGATCATGGCTAGTTTTTATATGTAATTCATGAACTTTTAGTGTTTTTGTTATTTTTAAATTATTAGGTCTCTTTTATCCCCCTTTAAATATTCCTTTGTATTACATATTTTTGTACTTGTGAGACTGTTTTTTCTGGTTGTTTCAAAACTAATCTTAATGCTGTCTGCATTTCACTCCCAGTTTCCTCTGTGATACAAACTTAATTCCAACCACACACTGAACAGCTTCACCCTCCTGTCCCATAAGCACAACTGACTGAGCTCAGCATCTTTCCATGAGAACCAGAAGCTGGCTGGGCTGTGACTCTCGAGGTCAAGTGAGATGATGGTGTTTGACCAGAAGAGGAACATTAGGATCCTGTCCTGTACCTGAAGACCTTGCTCTCCCCATCCCTCACCCCTTAGCCTACCTACATACACACAACACATAGACACACACTTGAAGAGGTACAGCCTTAACAGCAGTGCCATTCCCACCTTGTGGACCTTAGGCTTTATGGAATAAAATTCTTTTAATGTTTCTAGAAAAGCTTTTCCTCTTCATTTGCCTCCCCAAGGTACTTTTTTAGACCATGTTTTTGGTATTAGTGACCTCCTGAAAATTTAATGCCATAGATACACTGTGTCTGTGTGTGCTTTTTCCTGATCCATATGGATGATATATTTTCACCCTCCAAGAACTGGTATTTCCCTGCATGAGGTGCTGTTGCCCCAGTGAGAATGTCTGCTTAAACTTCAGCTGGAACCCCATGAGTAGCTGGAGATTGAACAGGCTTGGAGTTTCTGTCTTCACCACTAAGAAGCTCTTCACATCTGGCCACTGAGGCTAGTGCTTGTAACCTTTTGATTACACTTATAGTAATAAATACACTGTTAGAGCCACCATGTTTCTTTTAAAACTTACTAGTATTGTGGAGGGAAGAACATGTGCTGTGGCTCTCATGTAGAGATTGGAGGACAGCTGTGTGGCTACTTCTCTCCTCCACCTTACATGGATTCTAGAAGTCAGGCTCAGGTTGTTAGACTTGTGTGGCAAATGTTTAAATTTTGAGTATCACTCTGCCCAATGCAAAAATTTATACTGTTTATTCCTCCTACTTGGGCTATACATTCTAGTCTATATGCTCTCTAGCTCTGGAAAGTAGTCTTACTGAAATACGTTTTCTACACTGATGACAGCTTATGTTGGAGAGGATGCAGAGCAAGGGGAACACTCCTCCATTGTTGGTGGGAGTGCAACCTTGTACAGCCACTTTGGAAATCAGTATGGTGGTTTCTCAGAAAATTGGGAATCAATCTACCTCAAGACCCAATGGTACCACTCTTGGCCATATACCCAAAGGATACTCAGTCATACCACAACTATGTTTATAGCAGCATTATTCGTAATAGCCAGAACCTGGAAGCAACCTAGATGCCCCTCAACCAAAGAATGGATAAAGAATATGTGGTACATATACACAACGGAGTATTACTTAGCTGTAAAAAACAGTAACATCATGAAATTTATAGGCAAATGGATGGAACTAGAAAATATCATTCTGAGTTAGGTAACCCAGACTCAGAAAGACAAACATGGTATGTACTCACTCATAAGTGGATACTAGATGTAAAGCGAAGGATAATCAGACTAGAACTTATAACTTCAAAGAAGCTAGGAAACAAGGAGGACCCTAAGAGGGACATATGGATCACTTTGGGAAGGGGAAACAGGAGATTTCCATGAGTAAACTGCGGATGAGGGGGGCCAATAGAGGGGAGGAGAAGGGGGATGAGAACATGAGGGAACAGGATGGTCGAGGTGGGGGAGAGAGGGAGTGGGAAAGCAATGAAAGAGATACCTTGATAGAGGGAGACATTATAGGGTAAGGGAG
Source organism: Peromyscus maniculatus bairdii (assembly GCF_049852395.1). Lineage (NCBI taxonomy): Eukaryota > Metazoa > Chordata > Mammalia > Rodentia > Cricetidae > Peromyscus > Peromyscus maniculatus. Next base: position 146,417,322 of record NC_134855.1, read on the forward strand.
AAATCTGGTGCTAGGGAAATTTTCAGGAACCCACAAGGATGATCCCAGATTAGACTACTAGCAATAGTGGAGAGGGTGTCTGAACTGGCCTACCCTGGTAATCAGATTGGTGAATACCCTCACTGTCATCAGAGCCTTTATCCAGTAACTGATGGAAACAAATGCAGAGATTTATAATGAAGCACCAGGCCAAGCTCTGGGAACACAGATGAAGAGAGGGAAGAGGGATTCTATGAGCAAGGGTGGGGTGGTGGTGGGGTCAGGATCATGATGGGGAAGTCTACAGAGACGACTGAACCAAGCTCATAGGAACTCACGAACTTTAGACTGACAGCTGTGGAACCTGCGTGGGACTGGACTAGACCCTCTGCATATGGGAGACAGTTGTGTAGCTGGGTCTGTTTGAGGGGCCCCTGGCAGTGGGATCAGGGTCTATCTCTGGTGCATGAGCCGGCTTTCTGGACCCCCTTGTTCACCCTTGATGCAGGTGGGAGGGACTTGGTCCTGCCTCAACTGAATGTTCCAGTCTTAACTGTCCCCCCATGAGAGAACTTACCCTTTTGGAGGTGGGGATGAGCGGGTGGGGAGGTGGGGGTGGGGGAGCAGGAGGAGGGATGAGAGGGAGAGATGTGGTTGGTATGTAAAATGAATAAAAGTTTTCTACAGTATAAAATACTTTCAAAACTGCATACAGCTCAGTTGTGCTTATGGGAAGGAGGGTGAAGCTGCTCAGTGTGTGGTTGGAATTAAGTTTGTATCACAGAGGAAACTGGGAGTGAAATGCAGACAGCATTAAGATTAGTTTTGAAGCAACCAGAAAAAATAGTCTCACAAGTACAAAAATATGTAATACAAAGGAATATTTAAAGGGGGATAAAAGAGACCTAATAATTTAAAAATAACAAAAGCACTAAAAGCTCATGAACGATGTATAAAAAAAACAGGCCATGATAATCAGTGATCCCCAAGAAAATAGGAATGCTAATTATGGCTCATGCAGAAACTGACAACCACCAGCAAGAATAGTTTCAGGACATAGTTGCTCCAGGGACCACCTTTTTCTTCCAGAAGGGAGGGAGGATCCCAACCTTGAACCACTGTGCTTCCTGTTGTCAGTGGACTGAGGTTCAGCTCACACCTTCAGTTTGAGTAAACTGGCAGCTTCACTCTTTATGTGGTGTGTGGAATGGAAACTCATGTGTTTGTGTGTGCACCTGCATGTGGAGGCCAGGGATCAATGTTGAGTGTATGTGTTTATGTGTGTATGCATGCATATGTTTCTACATGCATGTGGAGACCAGAGATCAGTGCTGCATGTTTGTCTCAATAACTCTGCCTCATTTTTGAGACAGGTCTCTTACTGAACTTGACACTCTGACTCAGTTAGACTGACTGTCCAGGATGTCCCATGGATTTTTCTGTTTCTGCTCCCCAGTGCTGGGATTATAGGCACACGCTGCCATGTCCAGCTTTTTACATGGATATTGGAGATCCAAACTCAGGTCCTTTACTGAACCATTTCCATAGGCCTATAGAGAGTTTGTTTTTAAAGACCCCTTGTAAAGCTCCTCCAGTTAGCAGGCACTAGAGCTGGCCTTACAGAAGGGTAAAGGGGGGCTTTTGTTCTGTGACTTTGGTGCCAGCAGCATACCCTTTCCTCCCTAAAAGAAAACGAAGTGGATTGGGGAATGTCAGCAAAGGGAGGAGATGATTGATAGAGGAAAGTTTAATCTCACATTTGATATTGAAGCTTAAAATATTTAACTTGTCATTATTTAACTAGTGCTATCTATAAAAATATTTGAGAGGGACCTCCTGGCCCTCTTAGATATGTTTGAATTAGTGTTTTGTTGCTATGACAAATACTGGAGAGAAACAAAAGCGGAGGGATTTATTTTAGCTCACAGTTTGAGAGGTTGGGATGTGCAGGGACGCATCCCTAGTGACTTGCTTCCTTTCCACTGCCTCCCACCGTCCACCACCTGTTAGTAATACCATCATTTTTCAGAACTACCAAGGAATTAATCCAGTTGGTATAGCAGAGTCCTTGTGGAGTCTCCTCTTCTCAGGAGACTCCTCACAGACACCCATAGTGTGCTGCACCAATCACCTGTCAAGCTGACAATCAAGGTTGCCATCACAAACTTGTGTAGTAGGTTGATTTTGTTGTCATTGGTCTGTTGACAAGAGAGAGGCCAGTAAGGAACTGATACAGGGAAAATAATGTTTTCACATAAGAGAATGGAAGAAAAGTGGGTCCAGAGAAGAGGTGTTTTTATTGAAAACACACACCCTCCCTAGAGCATGCCAGGAGGACTCAGATGTACAGCAAGGAGGCCAGAAGTAGAAAGGCCAGGGGCTAGGTCTGATCCCCGTACCAGAAAGGCAGGCGTAGAACCAGATAAAACCAAGGCATTCGTGTCCCATCCCAGAGCTGTGAAATAAAGAGCAAACACTTTCAAGTGTTTGGGGATACCAGCATTAATTACGTACTGTCTTATTTAGTCTTTGATTAATCTCACTGAGATTATAGGCTCAGTTATTACCTCCATCTTCTCAGTGAAGGAGCTTAGGCACCAGGAGGTTTCATAGTGTACTTTTGATTGCAGTTACCATACAGGCAGCCTTGAGTCTTGACTGACACAGATGCCCCTGAGTAACCCTCACTGGTTTTTCTCACATTTTTTTAGAGTACCATACATAGATAAAATTTGAAATTGTGGCTTTGTAGCTGGCTGCTGACTCCATGGATACCCTTTTCAGTATTCCCTTAAGATGATTGAGGTTTATTCTAGCCAAAATGGAATCACTTGTTCCAAACCCTCTTTTTGGCACAAACTGGGTATCCACCTGGTCTTGATGCCACCTAGGACAACAATTCTGTCAGTGAGTCTCCAGTAAAAGTTGTGCTCTATACAGCTGTAAGTCTGCTTATTTCTCTGCCTTCAGTCTCACTGCATGTTGAGATCTGTGCCTGCACACTCTATAGGACCACGTTGTTCCAAGCACCTTGTTGAGGTGAGAGAGGTGAGAGAGCTGCTGCTTCAGAGGCCGTGTCTGCTGTGCCATACCTTTGGGACTGATCCTATAATCACCATTTAAGTCATTTAGTGTTCAAGATGCCACCCTGAAGTTCACTGTGACTACAACACTCAAAACAACGTCCTAGAAAATAAAGTTTTCCACTAGCTCTTCTTTAGTGCAAACTGTGCTTCATATGGGAAATAGCACTTATTTCGAGAATCTGCAGCTGGACATTTGAATGGTATGGCATGTCCATTGGTGTCATGTTTCAAGTCAGTTCTGCAGACACTTTCATGATCTGTGAGACTCCTGCCATGTGCTTGGTGCTAGGGTGACAAACGCCACAGGGACATGACTAATATTTAGATTGTGATGTGAAACAATACATAGGAGAGTAAGGAACGTAGAGGAATACAGAGAGAGGTTACAAAGAACATCCCCAAAGAACTCACATCTCATGAGTTTTAAAGGATGGATAGGAACTTAACAGGTATTCACAGAAAAATGAAATGAGAATTCCCAAAATCATAGGCAAAGGCTTTCTTTTGGTATTATTGCTAATATGTGTAGACCATTTTGTTGTTGCTAGGTGTTTTGAGACAGCCTTTTTCCAAGCTCACCAGGCAGGCCTTTAATTCACTGTCTTACTTTCCACTCGCTGGGATATAGGTGTGTGCCTCCATAGTTGGCATGGTTAGTGCTTACCTTTGTTAAAGTTCCATACTGCCCCCATGTCTCAGTAGTAGAGCTAAAATACCTAGGTACTATGTTTCTAAATAGTTTGGAGAAGGAAATGCTGCCCATGTAGAACCTTATGACACAGTATATCTTTGTGAAGCAAGTTTCTTGCTTGAGTAGTGGGTTGTGATATTCCCTGGAGTTTAGATCTAGCCTGTCTTTGATTATATCGCTGGACTAGAGTTTTCTTACATGAGACTATGTAACCCATGCTGGCTTTGAACTCACTGTGTTGTCTTCAGAGTGCACCTCCATAACTAGCTTTGAAAAATTAAGTGTGTGTGTGTGTATGTGTGTATGTGTGTATGTGTGTGTGTGCACGCACACGTGCGCATATGCTACAGCATATATGAGGAGCTTAGAAAACAACTTGTGGAAGTAAGTTTTGACCTTCTACCGTGTGGGTCCTGAAGATGGAACTCAGGTCCTCAGGCCACAGGGCAAGTGCCATTACCTCACTGGAACCACATCTGGCATTTAAGTAGTCAATCACAGATGTTTATTGAGTACCGATTCCTTGGGTAGAGAACAAGCTAGGTAAAGACAATGCAGCAGAACTTGTATTTCATAGTATAACATGCATTCCTGTAAAGAATACTTACACATACACTTTGAGATTGGTGTATGTAACATGAATTGCTAAATGGTGTTTTAGTAAAACTTGAGCCAGAATATTGGGGTAAATGCTGAGAGATCAGAGAGACAAATAAGCAACTGCCACATCTCATCTCACCAATTCCATCTCACCAATCCTCTGACTGAAATCCTGTGAGTCCTCACCCAAACGGCTCCAGCTGAAAAAGCCTTTCATTCTTGTTTCCTCATGTCTTATATACTTTTCTTGCTGGGATTAAAGGTGTATGATTCCCAAGTACTGGGATTAAAGGTGTGTGCCACCACTGCCTGGCTCTGTTACTCTCCTAGACTGAGTCAATCTCATGTAGTCCAGGGTGGCTTTGAACTCACAGAAATCCAGATGGATCTCTGTCTCCCAAGTGCTAGGATTAAAGGTATGTGCCACCACTCCCTGGCTCTATGTTTAATCTAGTGGCGTGTTCTGTTCTCTGATCATGAGGCAAATTTTATTAGGGTACACAATATATCACCACAGGTGTAGCTGAAGCAAAGGAAAAGATTCCAGCTGTAGTATGTGTGTTTACATGTGTGTGCATGTGCGTGCTTGAGAGTGTATATGCATGCATGTGTGTGTGAGTGTGCATGTATGCATATGTGTGAGAGTGTGTGTGCATGCATGAGCGAGGGAGAGGGGGGGAGGGAGGGAGGGAGGGAGGGAGAGAGAGAGAGAGAGAGAATACATACACTGTTTAACTACCATCCTGGGATCAGCAGAGAACATACCAGTGCCTTATAAGGATCTCTTGTGCCCCTCCCCTAAAAAAGATTCTCACCCTACTCCCCCTAGAACATTTCTAACATCTTTCACCAAAGATCAGTTCTCTCTGTTATATACCCTGCTTCTATTACTCAGAGGTTTGTCTGTGAGGTATTGGGGCACACTGATTACTCACCAGTCACACTGCTAGGAAGAGAACTAAAGTAGTAACATCATTCATACTGGTGAGTGTTGGCATGGAGTTACTGGTAGTTTCATGTATTCAGTACCCATTTAATACTATATGCAGGTGTTAACCAAGGATACATGCCCTTCCACAAACAATTACAGCAATGAAATGTTGATCAACTTTTAGGCATAAAAGTGGTTTTCTGAAAACTTTCTGGAGTAGAAATTTCTCTTGTCACAGAGTCATGGGGAGTTTTCCAGGCCACCCAAGGATGATCACTCATGCTCAAGTAGGATGTGTGGAGCAGCAGGGTGTCTTCAGAGACCTGTAGTAAGTGACTAGAATTATAGGAATGCCAGAAATGTCACGTTAGGAAGATTTTTTGAAGAAAACGTCATTATTTAACTTTGTCTTTCACCCATATTGGAGCCATAGGCAGCTTCAAATATGCCCTGAAATATCAAAGTAGAAAGGGAAAGACTAGAAGTGAATATGGTGGTCACTGGGGCAGAGGACAAAGTTCTAGCCGTTCTGCTGTGGAGGACATTGTCCCCTCCACTAACTGACATGTCTTGATGTTCCATAAGGCAATAAATATCCCCTAAGATTGGATTTATGTGTAGCATTTCTTCTCTCATTCATGGATTTTGTAGCAAAATATGTTCTCCATTGCATCACTTTGCCAGGATTGCCATAACAAAATACCACAGGCTGGTTGGTTCACAGCTCTGATGTTTCTGAAGTCTGAGATCAAGATGTCTGTTGTCAGGGTTGTTTTCTTAGAAAGTCTCTCCTTGGCTTGAGTGAGCTGTTTCTTGCTTGTCTTCTCATGGTTTGTCCCTCCTCTTTTGTATAAGAACACCAGTTAGATGGGATTAGGACGGGCCTACTGACCCATTTTAACGTAATCCACTCTTTAACAATGACCATGTCATTGTTATGCAGTCACACTGAAGTCCTGAGGCCTAGTATTTTTACCTAGGCATTTGGGGGAAGATAGTGTATCAGCCCTATACCATCTGTCTTTCAGAACCTGCCATGAGGAGAGTTGGACTGTTGGAGGCTAATGGAGAGGCAGGAAGGTAGCAGTCTGTGTACCCCTGTGGTGCTGGTCCCACTTTTTTTTTTTTTTCAAGACAGGGTTTTTCTGTGTAACAGAGTTCTGTCTGTCCTGGAACTTGCTTTGTAGAGATCCTCCTGCCTCTGCCTCCAGAGTGTGGGGATTAAAGGCATGAGCCACCATGGCCGGCTGTTGGTCCCACTCTTAAGCATCATCTCTTGAGTTTGTGGTTAAGTTCCAGTGGCTCAGGACTATACTCACAAACCCTCAATGCCCTGAGAAGAATAAAAAAAAAAACATGAAGGCTGAATCAGGCTGGGTGGGTACTATAAGTGAGGTAATTTCCTAAGTTAACTATCAGTCTGTTTGAGCCAGCACACCGAATCCCTTTCTTTTACCACTGAAGCTCCTTTCTTTGGGCAGTGTTACACAATTAATAGCATTCTCTTTATCAAAACAGTTGAGTACACAGCTTTTAAAGCAGGTCATCTCAGCCTGCATACTCCTTGGGGCAAGAACACATTTTCTGTAGGGTTGTAAGGTATTTTGATTTTAGTTGCCACAAAGAAAGGTTTAGGAGTGAGGGGGTTTTTGGGTTTCTGCCACCTCTAAGGCAGTCCTTTTTTAGTAAAAGAAAAGAAAGAAAAGATTATGCAAAGTGTTTTTTATGTAGTTACTTCTTAAGTTGTTGGAGATAAAGGGAATCTCATAGATGAGGTAAATTTGGAGAAGTTGTAGTTGTTTGTAACTCATGGAGTTCCCCAGTAGCAGGTAAGACGCTTTAGGTGCCCAAGCACAAGTAATCTTTGTTTTCCTGTACAGTTGTTCTTACGTGTTTATACTAGTGGTGCTGGTAGAAAACTTCCTGGAATTAGAATTTTACAGCTTCTAGATGAAGAGAACCTGTGAGAGTTTTTGTGATATGTTGGCTCTCATTGGGTACTCTTGGGAAATGGTGGCACATGGATGTTCTAGTACTGCATCCTTCCTATGCTAAAGCTGTTCTATTATTGCCTTTGTGTTCTCTTAATTGTGGCCTAATTTTAAATCTGAGTTTGATTTTTGCCTGGACAAGTCTGGGTTTAGATGTATTTTAAAGTCTTTAAACAAACAGTCCAAGGTAGATCTAAATTCTGTGTGCGTTAATGTGCACATTTGTGTTGTTGTTAATTAATTGTTAATTAATTAATTAGTTGTTAATTGCTTTGCAGTTTATTGAGGAATAAGATTCCTTTAGCAAACACTAGTGAGTCTTTGCTAATTATTTTAGAAGGGAGTAAGCTCGTTGTTTGGAATAGATCATACTTCAGAATGTATTCAGAATAGTTTTTCTTTGAAGAAACAAAATGTCTTTCTCAAAAGTCTCTCTGTTTAAGACCGTGAACATTCCTTGTCTTCCTGGAAAATTATCTTAGCTTTCTGAATTGTACTATTTTGTTTTCAACCATTTTGTTCTACCCTTCACCTCACTGACTTTATCTTCTTTTTTTTGGGGGGGGGTGTATGTGGGTGGGGAGGTGTTCATGACTTTCTTCTTGTTTGTTTTTACCATAAAGGTGCTGAGAGTTCTCAAAAAGCCTTGGATTTAGGGGTCCTGTGACTCATTACACCACAGGAGATGGAGTGACTTCTTTGGCAGAATGTTCAGAACAGCTTTCTAGTTGAAATCCTTGCTTGGTTTATCACTACCCCCACACCATTTCAATTAGACTTTTTTTGTGTTTTTGTTATTTGTTTGTTTTGTTGTTGTTTAAATTGATAATGTATATACAGTTTGTAGCCTGCATTTTCAGGGGAGAAAGATAGATGAGGGTCCATTGATAGTGTCATATCAGGAAGTAGGAGTTAGTTCAGGGTGTTTAATCATTGCAATGTAGTTTGATTCTTTTGGTTTCAAGGAACATGCTTAAACCTGGCTAGCTTTGAAAAGGGGTATGGGGTGAAATAGTAGATCACATTCTTCTTCATTCTTTTGGGGTTGTTTCCACATTGAATTCTGTCCCTTAATTTTGGGCTTGGGCATTTGATTTACTGTGACCCAGTGCTATGTTGGTGGATAGGATAAGGCAGAGGTGTGTGGTGTGTTTGTCCAATAGGTTTGTTCTTCAGTGACTTAGAAGTTACCATGAAAAGACAGTAGCTACAGCCCCTTCAGCCTGGGTCTCATTGTGAGACCATGGAACACAGACTATGGCAGACAGCTTTCAGCTGCACTAACCTAACTCAGTTGAGTGAACCTAAGTGAATATCAAGCTTTTATTGTATGCAACTGAAATATTGTGGTCTGTTTTCCAGCATTATTATGGCTGATTATAGATGATTAATACCATCATCCTGTGGGGTTCAGGACCGATCCAAGAGCTTTAGTAAGCAGATTTTCTTAGATGGCTTTTGACATTTGCAAAGATTCCTAAGATTTGGCTCCTCACTGGCTACCTCATCCTATCTATTGGTCTTGTCTGTATATTTAACTTACTTATCCATGCTGCACACAAGGCCCTGCATAGCTTCTCCAGGCTTAAATCAGCTTTATAACATCTCTTCTTCCTACTCATACTTCTTAATGTTTTGTTCTCTCTGTACATTCTGTTTCAAATGTAAGAAAATATTTTGTCCAACAAGTACCTTTCTCTAATGATGTCATGTTCTTGTTGTTAGCATGTTTAGGCATTGGCTGCTGTGATTGTCCAACTAGATACAGCAAGAGGTGTGCTGGAAGAAGAGAGATGTCTTGAGTGTCTATGAGTGGTTCCCTCAATAATATAGAGGGTATGAATATGGAGAAGGCTTGGTAATACAGTCTTTTCTACATTAAGTGCATTATGTGCCCTACACACTGGGCATTAAAACTTGTCAGGTTCCAGGCTGAGCACTTTTATTTAGCATTCCTTTTATATGCTTTTAATTTTTAGGGCTGCATTCCATTGTTGTTTCCTTCTTCAAAAACCCCAGCCTTTTAGCAAGAAGTCCCTGCCTCTTTCATAGGAAAGTCTGAGAGAAGAGACCTCTAGAAAAAAAGAAAACCTGACTCATTCCTAACGTCCTGTATTTGTCCCCAAAACAAAGAATTGGGGAAAAAACAGGTCAGCTTATTGTGACAGTTTATAGACCAACCTGGACAGCTTAAAATTTGCTTATAACAATTTTAAGGCTATGATTAGAATTATTTAAGTATTTAGGTATGTTTTGAGTACAGTAGTAAGTGGTACTTTAAAAACATTTATGGAGTCTTCCTTGCTAGTATATACAGTAAGTTACTAAAGGTTTTACTTTTTCCAATTTTCTTCTTAAAACTTCTAGTGGTGATGATAATAACATTATTCTGTTATGGAAGGCACATGCTCATGTTATAGTGTGGACTTTGAGCCATACTACCTGTATTTATAGCCTAGCTTAGGTACCGAATTAGTCAGGGTTCTTTAAAGGAACAGAAATGAATCAGTTTATTAGAATGGCTTATAGGATGTGGTCCAGGTAGTCCAGTGGCTGTCTCCTGACAGAAAGGCCAAGGATCTTGTAGTTGTACCAACTGTGGATGTCTCAGCAGTCCCAATCTGGTGCTAAAGTCCTGAAGGAATGCTTCAGCAGCAGGATAGATGAACTTGCCAGCAAGAGTGGGATCAAGCAGACACAAAGTAAAAGCTTCCTTCTTCCATGATTTTTTATTCTTTATGATTTTTTATGGGTACACCATTTAGAGGTGTACCCCAGATTTCGGGTGAGTCTTTCTGCCACATATGATCTAATCAAGAAAATCCCTCACAGGTATGCCTAGCTACTTGGATCTCAGTTGATTCCAGATATAGTCAACTTTACAACCAAAATTAACCATCACAGTTATTTGTTTGGTGTGTGTGTGTGTGTGTGTGTGTGTGTGTTGAACCAGAGTCTCCATGTAGCCGATAGCCTTGAACTCCTGATCCTTCTGCTTCTGACACCTTAGTGCTGAAATTAGAGATATGTGCCACCTTGCCTAGCTATCTTTGATAGTGGGTGGGGAGTGCTTGATCTTCCAGTCCTTCCATTCTTTGGTTCTCATTGAGCTTCTAATAGTTCCTATTTTGTGAGATTATTATGTACAGTGAAGTTTGCTGCCTTCTGGCATCTTAACTGTTAACAGTGAATATTAGAAAGGCAAATCCAACCTCAGATTCTTAGAAGCCAAGTTCTTTAAGTAGAGGGCTTTTAATAACCGAATACCATCTAAATCGTAGTGTGGGTAAATATAGCTACTTCAGTATTAATTAAGGAAGTAACACCTTTGCTTGGAATATTAAAGGCAGAGAGGGAACTGAGCTAATTAATTCTACCTTGCTAGTGGTAATGTTCCTTTCTGTTTTCTGGGGTAGAATAATCTGTCCTGTTCCCAAAAGACTAAGATCTCAAACAACAACAAAGCAGATATCCAAGAGAAATTGATCCCCAGATGACTTTCCCTACAATCAAATGTGTTAGTGTATATATAGTTTATTTTCCATTACATGTTAATGCTATAGTCATTCTTTTCTTTAAGCATCATGTGTTGTTTGATTTTATAGGTTCTCTTTTTACCTCCATCACTAACCAAATTGTGTTCAGGTACAAACAACAGAGAAGAGCAATAAATAGGGGAGGATAAATTGATAAAAGATATTCAAAGAAGTCTTGCAAGGTGAAGTATTTTGGATTCATTATTTTCCTTGCCTGATGAGAGATTCTTTGGTACCTGAATTATTGAACTAATCTGTATTTTATTAGTGGTTAAAGCATTTGAGTAGTGCCCTCTAATATTATGTAAGTGCAGCAGACTACTATTATGTGAAGTTTGAATGAAAAATAGGTGATATATTTAACTTGCAAGTTTGTAATACAGTCAATTAATGCTCCAGCTCCACCAACACCCAGGATGAGGTCATACTGAATAGCCTCTGCTAAGTGGAGAGCAATGGACATGGAGCAGTAATTAGTTTAAGTTTGCTTTTTTTTTAAACCATAGTGATATTTTTACTGTACAAGAGGTGATTCCTTCAACTTGTACAATTATATTTATTTATATGAATATTGGAGAATCTTAAACAGTACAGAGATAACCCCTAAAGACCTGGAAATAAACTTACATATGGTGTTTTGAAACTGTCTTGTCTTATTTCAGTTTCCTTGAATGACTTCTCTGGGTAGATAGAGATTGATTGGGAGAGTTTGGAAGTTGTTAATACTTCTGGCTTCCACTTCAACCTCAGTGGCTGCATTCTTCTCCTGGCACATGCTGGAATGAATTCTCTCTTGACAAAGAAGCTTGCCCAGATCCTTTCCTGTAGTTGATGGAGACCATTAGCATCAGCCTCCTGTTGATTTATATACTGAGGGGCTCCACAGTTTTACATGCCTGTTGGATGGTGGCCAAATTTAGGGTTTTAGGTTCTTGTCCTTTCTTTAGTTCTTAAGAATATTTTTAAGAAAAAGTTAAATGACACAGAAGTAGAATAGTACAATGAATCTTATCATTTATTTTTATCTGTCCCTTCTCTAATGATAGGTTCCATCAACCTGTCATTTCACCTATTAATTGTTTAGTATGTACATCTGTCAGGTATGGACTTTTTAGAAAACCATACTGTCATACCCTACAAAATTAACCCTAATCTCTTATTATCTAAAACTGAATCTTTTTCTTTATTATTATTTTTTAAATATGACTTTTTACAGCTAATTCTTTGAGTCAAAATAAAGTTCACAGAAAGCATTTGATTGATTGGCGCATCTCTTCAGTTTTTTTGTTTTGTTTTTAAATTGATGATAGCCTCCCCCATTTAGATGTTAATGCACTTTATTTGTTGTGGAGACTGGCCGCTTCTACCTACATTGTGGGTTTTGCTTGTGTATACTGGTATTATACCGTGTTACTTTTTCCTGCATTACTGATGATACAGTATGATTTGGAGGTAGGATTATTTTTATAGTTATTCATTACTTTTAAAATTCAAATGTGGAAAGGCCATGAGAACTCTGGCAGATGGCTTGAGTCTGTGCCCTACTGTAGCACGAATCTTAAATGGTCTTATTAATAAAAACAAACCCGGTGCCAGTTACTGGGGTGAATGATGGAAGATTAGAGAAGCAGAATAAGCCACAGCCACCTCACCTTGCCAATTCCTCAGCTGATCCTGTTTCCTCAGACTGGAAGCCTCTGAGTCCTCATCCAGAATGAATCTCAGTTGAACTGCTGCTAAAAACCTAAAAGCTTAACCAGGCTCTAGTTCCTGTTCCTCACACCTTATATACCTTTCTACTTCCTGCCATCACTTCCTGGGATTAAAGATGTGTGTCACCATGCCTGGCTGTTTCCAGTGTGGCTTTAAACTCAGAGATCCAGATGGACCTCTGCCTCCAGAATGCTAGGATTAAAAGGTGTGTATGCCACCATTTTCTGGCCTCTATGTCTATTTAGTGGCTGTTCTGTTCTCTGACCCCAGATAAGTTTATTAAGGTGCACAATATATTGGGAGACACAATATCACCACACTCCATGGCCAGTGAGCCCTATTTATCTTCATAAAGTAATTGCTCTGCACACACCTGCAGAAGTAGATCTTAGGACATATCTTTGTAGCAGAAGGCCCACAGATAGTATCTTTATTATTTTTTATTATTTTTAATTATATATGTTTATGTGGGAGTATGTGCACAGGAGTGCAGATGCCCATAGAAGCCAGAGGTCTTGGATGCCCCAGATCTGGAGTTACAAGTGGCTGTGAGCCCTCTGGAAGAATAGTACATACTCTTAAGTACCAGTGAGCCTCTCTCCAGCTCAGCAGCTAGTGTCTTGTTATTTTTGTTTTAATTTTTTCAAGACAGAATCACTGTAAGTAGTCACAGCAGCCTGGAACTCAGCTATGTAGCCAGTGTTGCCTCCGTTTCTCAAGGGCTGGGATTATACAATATGCTACCATCCTGAACTGTCTATACCTCGTATCTTAATAGCTATAGACATAGCACATGCATATGTGGGCATGTGTAGTGAGCTTTCTTGTCAGACTATCTTTGGATTGCCAGCTCCCAAATAACGACATGGAGACTTAATATTAATTATGAAAGCATGGCATTAGCTTAGTCTTTTTTCCAATTAGCTCTTAAAACTTAAACTAACCTGTCTTTTATTAATTAATTTATTCATTAATTTATTAATCTACATTCTGTCACCATGGCTCAGTTACCTCTGCTCTGTACCATATGTCCAACTTTTTCAGAGTCTCGTTGCTGTCCCTGCCATCCCTGCCTCTCTTCTTTCCAGAGCTCTCTCTCCCTGGAAGTCCCGCCTGTTTTCTCCTGCTTAGTTATTGGCCATTCAGCTCTTTATTAAACCAATCAGAGTGACATATCTTCACAGTGTAAACGGATATTCCCCAACAGGCATGTGTGTCATGATGTGTGTATGGGGGTGAGGATAACTGTGGGTGTCATGTTTTCTTTTTTATGTGGGTTCCAGGGATCTACCTTAAGTCAACAAGCTTGACAGGAAGTACCCCTGCCCACTGAAACATCTTGCTAGCCCTGACTTAGTGGTTGTTTGATTTGTTTTTATCTGTGTGTGTTGCTGTTGTAGTAATGTTCTCATATTTTTTTTGAAGATTTATTTATTTATTATGTATACAGTCTTCTGCCTGGATGTATGTCTGCAGGCCAGAAGAGGGCACCAGATCTCATTACAGATGGCTGTGAGCCACCATGTGGTTGCCGGGAATTGAACTCAGGACCTCTGAAGGAGCAGTCAGTGCTCTTAACCTCTGAGCCATCTCTCCAGCCCATGTTCTCTCATATTTTAACAAACTTAAGTAATCCTTTTCCCCTCTTTTGTTAGATGTGATTCTGTTTTTACTTTATTGCTATGAAATGTTAATTTGGGTGTGAATAGTGAATAATTTGGGTGAGTGTATTCTATTATAGAATAGTTACTGCCTTTTAAAGCTTTATAGTTTGTTTGAATTATGCTTACTTTGCATTGATTTGATAAAAGGTTATGCTCTGTGGATAAGAAAATTGCTAGATCACCCAAAATCTGAACTGTCACATTAAGCTGTTGATTTGAACAGTAGTCATTGATAGGAATACGAACTACAGAAAAAAGATGAGAAAGCCTCCTCAGGTCTGATGGTGAAGGAGATGGGCTTGTGTACTGTTCCAAATTTTTTTTTTCTTTTTTGTTATGACTATGAGTTATGTCGGCTCCTAGCAGTACCAGTCTACTTCAGAGAAAATATGGGCATTGAAGAAACTGCATATGGAGTTAACTTTCATTGTGGCAAAAGTTAGCCACTGGACAACAAAGTATCCTCGAATCAACTGTTGACAAACAGGACAGACAGGACACGAAACAAAGGACTACTGATTCTTGCCAAAACAAGTGTGGTTATGGCTTTATCAAAAGGCGTCTTCTGAGGCCAGGACAATATGGCACCATTCCTGAAGTGGCCTTTGCAATCTGGAAAAGGTACAGTGCCCTTTTCTTCGAAGGCAGCTGAACAGGCAGTAGTGGGCCGATGGCTTCTGATGTGCAATGGAACAGCAGCTGAAACAGTTATTCTTGAAGAGTAACTAAGCTCACGCCTCTCAATAGTAGACTGGCATTTAATAGAGGGATGTGGAGAACAGGATGCTGAGATGAAGCCATATATACACAGCCAAGAAAAATGGACAGCTAAATTAAAAAACCATCAACAATTTCCAGAATTTAAAATCCTGAATCATGACATGACACTAGTGGAATTCAGGTGTTTCTGGTACATGGACTGCTTTCACCCAATGTGAGGTTGAACTGTTGACCTTGTGTACATCCTACTTCACAAATGAGTCTGTCAGATACGCTAAGCCTATAGGCTGAAGATGATACCCCAACACTGCGGAGAAACCTCAGGTGACTGTCCAGGCAGCTGGCTGTTTCTGTCAACTTATAAATTTTTGAAAGTTGCTTACATGCACTTCCTGTTTTTATTTTTGTTAGCTAATATTATTTCCTTCTTGGATCTCTGAGGGAGTTGAAGATTAGTTAGGTAAAGATTAGTTAGTTATAGTTGAAGATTAGTTAGTTATAGTTGAAGACTAGTTAGGATAGAAAGTAAATTAGGTACATTTTGTACTTACCAAAATAGGATAGATAATGGAATTATTTTCTCTGAATTTGTCAAATACAAACGGACTAGACATTGTTTAGGTATTTATTACTTGTATATATTGTATATAGTTATTGTACTTTTGTATATAGTTTTTCTTACGTTAGTTATAACCTTTTTCCTTTTTTCTTTTTATTTAAATAGAAAAGGGGAAATATGGTGATATTTTTAATTGTACTGAAATGTGATTTTATTTGTATGTTAATAAATAAAGTTGCCTGGGGGTCAAAGCTAATAGCAAGCCATAGCAGAGCTGGGCATTCATGACGCACACCTTTAATCCCAGCACTTGGTAGGCAGAGCTAGGTAGATCTCTATGTGGTCAAGGATACAGCCAGCATTGAAGACATACACCTTTAATCTCAATACCATAGAAGACCTGGAGGGCTGTACATACAGGCAGTGACGAGGCAGTCATGTGGTTGGGTTTACAACCAATGAGAAAGTAGAACAGAAAGTCTATAAAGACAAACAGATAGGAAGTAGCTCCCTTTTGGAGAGGTCTCTTGGCTGAAGAGGCTAGCAGCAGATGGTAAGGCTCTTAGCTCTGATCTCTTGGCTTTCTTTTTTGCATGATTCTGTGTTTCTTACTTAATAAGACGGTTGGTTACATCTACACGTGTGTGCATGGGAACACAACAAGAAATTAACAAAATATTAACATGAATTGACTACTTATTTTGTGAGCTCTTAAGAAAGCCATGAGACTTTAAAAGATGATCAGTAAAATTATGTATTTATCTGGACAGCATCATTGCACACCTGTAATTCTCATACTTGGGAGGCTGAGGCAGGAAGATCTCAAGTTCAGAGTCAACCAAGGCTGTATAGCAAGACCCACATCTCAAGAAGACGGAAGATGTTTATGTGTGTGTATAAAAACTGAAAACTATGAAAAAATAATTAGGTTTTCTTCATATATGGACCTCCTTGGTTTTCATCACACATATCCAGTGAAACCAACTCTTCACTGGTTATGACTGCCTAAGAGGTAATTTTCAAGGCACAGACTGGGCATCTGAAGTCACATCCTCACGTTTGCACAGCAAGTCCTCAGAGCCTTTTCTCCAACCCCTTCTGTTGTACTTGTCTACTCTTGAATAGCACCTTCTGAGGGGTTTTTGTTCCTGTCTTTTTTTTTTTTGGAGCCACCCGGTTATCATTGTTACAGTCTGAATCAGATGTTCCCAGACACGCTTATGTTTTGAGTGTTTGGTTTTCAGCTCTTGGTGCTGCTTGGAGAAGCAGTGGAACTTTGAGGAAGTGATAGAACAGCCAGCAAAAGTGAGTAAATGGGGCAAGCTTTTGAATGTTTCTGTGGTTTCTCCCTCTCCTTCCACTTCCTGTTCTATGTTGTAAAAGATTCTGTCACAACTTCCACCCCCTTGGTGCTACTCTACCTGCCTTCCCTGGCATGGGACCCTCAGGAGACGGCAGCCAGGAGCCCAAATAAGTCATTCCTTAAGTTCTGTCAGGTTGTGGTTACATGGATGCAAAGTGATTGACATAAGAAGAGTGGTACCAGAAAAGTGGAGTGGAGTGATCAGTGTGACTAGACCTGGCCATATGGTTCTTTACCTGCAGAACTGTTTTTTTTTTTTTTTTTTTTTTTGAGAGGAATTTTAAAAAGTTTGGAAATACAAAGTAGAAAAGCTCTAGAATGCTATCAGTAGAGCATAATGGGAGATTCTGGTGGTAGTTCAGAAAATCAGAATTTTGATAGAACTGTGGACAGTGAAGGCCTAGCTCATAAAGATTCTGATGGGAATTGGACTAGAGTTCATTCTTGCTAAGTTCTAGTCATTTTTTTTTTTTTTTGCCCCTGCCCTGAAATATGTTGAGTGAGGATGATTCAAGGATTAATGTGGTAGTAGAAATTTCAGAATAGCACGGTATTGTTGTGGTTATTACTGGCTGCTTTTAGCCAGGCTTACAGTGAGAATTGGAAGAAAATTGATCCAGAAAGATGTGAAAATGCCTAGTTGGCCAGAAAAGCAGCACCTTAAAGTTGCTGACTACAGTAGTTGCTAAAGAGATTAGTGGCTTCAAAGAGAAGCCACACACCCTGTCCTGGGACTGCAGGAAGGGTGCTTTGAAACTCTCAGGAATAGGGTATGGCCTTACTCACCTAGACTCCCAGGATCGAAAACTCCAAATTCATTTGAAAGACTTTATTTACTTTTAAAAAGTTAGTGTTCTCACGAGGGTAGCCTCGGGAAATGTTTTCCCAGGTTCAGCTGTCTAGGCAATCAGAGGCTATTACAGCCATGGTCCAAAGCAGCTGAACTTCACTCAAGCTAGTGTCAGGACTTGGTAACATCTATGTGGTGGTCAGTTTGTTGGCATGTAGAATATAAGACTTACTGAGTCTTAGAGGCTTACACCAAGATTGTTAAGGAAAGTCTAGGAGGCCAGGCAGTGTGTAGCTGGGTCAGATTCCCATGGGGAGTCCCTGACAAGACATGTGTGAAGCTGTGGAAGTGAGGCCTGAATTGCAGTGGGGAATCCCAGGGTGTTGGAGATGCCAGAAATGTGGGGCTTCTGCTGAGGGTACTGTAGTTAAGTTGATATTTTAAACTGCCCTTTGATTTGAGAGTTTGCCAAGAATGTAACTGGTATTTTCTTTATGGCTCTTTTGGCATGAATTCTATTGTTTCTCAGACCAGTTGTCTCAAAAGATAGTGTTTTGTGTCAATCTGAAAACTTGTTGATTGTTATGTCTAAGTAAGTAATTATTTAGGTGTTGGAAGTCAGTAGTTCTAATAATATTTTATTTGCAAGTATACTATGAAATTAAAATGAGTGACCAAACTATACCAATACGGATGCAAATTAAATGAGTTATGTATAATGTAGGGGTAGAATTAGGAGATTTTAGTGGCTTGCCTTAGTAACACCTAAAGAGGCAATGTCATCCGAAGTATTATCCTATTGCCTATAGCGTCTGCCTTTAGATTTGGAGAAACAAATGTTTTGTTTTTCAAACTTTCTACTGAGCAGGGGTTTTCTGTTTAGCTGCTCCGTCACCTTGCTCCCAAAGCTGACTTTATTTGCTTCTGCCAGAACTTTTTTTGGGGGGGTGGGCGCATCTCACTGTATAGTTCAGACTGCCCTGGAATCTGTGGCACCCCTTCTGCTTTTTCTGAGATCATAGTCATGCACCACCCTGCTTGATTTTGTAAGAGCGTCACATCATGCAGCATCTTGTGTCATGTTTGCCCCTTGACCTCAGAACACTCTTCTTTATAGGTTCCAGGGAAGGAGGAATTGGGAATGAGAGAGGTTTGAGAACTGTTTCTCATCTTTAAAAATTTAGAGTTTATTGTTCTTGTTATCTGTTAAACAGCAGTTCTCAAGGCCCAAGGTTGAACAGCTTATGGGAGACTGCAGTGTCCAAATCCATCAGGGTGAAGCATCTCCCTTGGTTTGCATAGGTGGTTTGATAAAGATAGGAAAATATTTAGGTCTCAGGATTTCACCTGTAAAACTGAGAAAGTTTGTGTCAGATTCACAGTTTATTTCCTTTAAACAAAGACAGCATGGGGAAACCTTGAGCTTTTAGAAGTTGTACTTCAATGTAGCAGAGTTGTAGAACTAGGGGAAAAACCAGTCTACTGCTGAGAAGTCTACAGGTTAGTTAGGATTGCTGCTAACTCATTTGCTTTGTTTCTGGGTGTCTTGGATCAGTACTAGTTAGATTTTCTTACCATAAATTGTTCTATAACAGTGGTTTAAAATTCAAAATTATGATATAATGGAAGACTTGATGAATTTAAATGAACAGAATTATAGTTGCATCCCTTAAATCTTTATCCATACTTAGGTATTATATGAATTTATATAAAAGTTTCTTTTTTGTGTAATGTTACTGGAAAGATCCATCCATATTGTCTGAGGTATGTTCTAGTGTCCTCCTGAACGATAGTTATTTCAAGCTGTCTTAATTGCTTCCTGTTTCTTGTAGTCAGGAGTGAAATTATCCTCTGCCACAGTTCTGCCTTTTGCACATGTCCCAACTGCAATTTTCTATTTACTAAATACTCCTTGGAGTATTTTTAATTTCTAGTCAGGTAGCCATGGCTTTCAGTTTGTGTTTCAGGATGTCATATAAATGAAATCACTGAATATACACTCTTTAGTTGCTTCTTTCAGTCAGCATAGTACACTTGAGGTTCGTCTGTGTAGTTCTATTTTATAACTATATTCTAAAAATGTCTAATAGTTAAAATAATTTTTGTAATGTGTGTGCATATATGGCATGTAAGTAAAGGTCAGGGTACAATTTGTGTGAATTGGTTCTCTCTTTCTAGCCATCATGAGGATCCAGGGGTCAAGTACAGGTCATTGGGCTTGGCAACAGATGTCTTTGCCCTCCGAGTCATCTTGGGTCACTTTCTAGATGTTCAGTAGCTTTCTAGAATTTATATTTGGAGTTGAGAAACTTTTGTATTTGTATATGCTTTCTTGGTAAACAGAGGAAATATCTTAAATCATTTTTGATGCCCTGGCATGTTTAAGTTACTTTGTGTAGGTGACTTACTTTGATGTAATAGAATAACTTTTTTAAAATCCATGTAGTTTTTATACATGTTCTGTAATTGAAACAGACCCAGGAAGATTTGATAATTGACCAAAGTATGCTTGTATTCAGAACTTAGATAACTTTACTTCCAAGTCTATACATGTTACTGTTCTACTGAAGGCATTAAAATGTTAGGAGACAGAGGTAGCATGTTAATTGGTGGGTCCTTCAGAGGCTGACTGTAGAAGTCATTGGTAAAAACCCTTTGTCTCCTCACATGGGATTGTCACTTGAATTTTCAGGACTCTGAATCTTGAGTGGGCTTGGCTATCAGTGGACTGTTTTTTTTCAGTTCTGTGTACAAATGTGTTCATTCCTGATTGTCACCTGTTGGCATTATGATATCAGTCTAAAGATAGGAAGGAAGCAAAGGCAGGTTTTAAATGCCCTGATGTGATTTTGATAGCTCTGTAAGGGCCTAGTCATTTCTGATGCTGTCTATAGTAGTGATCTACCAAGCATGTGGATTTTTATCACCAGATTAGTAGTAAGAAATTATTTTCTCAAGTGGAAGAGATGAGCTGGTATTTGAGATTGAGATTTATCCACATATGCAAATGGTCTCGTTAAAACATTGGCTGTGGAGCTGGAGATTTGGCTTAGTGATTAAAAGTGCTCGAGTTTAGTTTTCAGTACCTACATCTGGTGTGTCAGAATCTGTAACTACAGCTCTGAGTTGGATCTGAAACCCTCTTCTGACTTCTGTGGGTACCTGCACTCAACATGCACATACACATAATAAAAAAGAAAAAAAAATTTGACTGTGTGCACAGTTATGCCACAGTCAGTTCTGATTCTGTGTACATGACATTACTGAAGTTTCTATACAATGTGTCATGCCTGATATTACTGAAATGCTTCCATACACTTATGTCAAGATTATAGAAAAGAATTCTAGCAACAGAAGACACTGGATAAAGTCAGTAGTGATTAAATAGCCTGAGGACAGTGATCCAGTTAGAAAAACCTTGCAGTTCACAGTCTACAGCAAACCTCTTATATAGTACTTTAGTCCAGTAACAAGAGTTTCTAGGTGTCCTCGGAAGGTTCCTGTTATTGCCTTTACTGCTGGTTATTTCTTCTTACAGACAAGGTTTAAAATCATGACTCTTTGTGTTTACACTATCTACCTTCAGGAGATCAAAGCTTTTTTTAAAACATGGAATGTTTTGAACACTTTTCTTTTGAAGAGTAGTTTTTTAAAGATTTATTTTTTAAAGATTATTATTTGTGTGCATATGTGTCTGTGTGTGGGTGTGTGCACATGAGTGTAGGTGCCTCAGAGGATCTCCCTGGAGCTAGAGTTACAGGTAACTTCATCACCCAATGAGGTGCTTGGGAACTGAACTGGATCCTCTTCAAGAGCACTGAGTACTCTTAACTGCTTTACCATCTCTCCAGCCCCCAAGAGTGTAGTTTTAAGTTAATATTGGTGATAATATATTCTTTCCTGCAAGGATTGTCAAAGTTTGGAAATGGGGATAGCATTAGTGGTTCCTCACTTGAGACCTTTAGCAAGTGTTCCTAATTAGGCACTAATCCAGTAGAAGAGATAGATTTTTAATCTAAGCTTCAAAAGTTTCTCATTCAGTGATAGCTTCCCTTTAATCCACTTGTGACAAATCCATGTATGATGTTAATGTTCTGTTGATTTACTAAATACATGCAGAAGCAGTGAGAACAGATGTGTTTGTCCTGTTGGTCCTCCTTTAGTCCTATAGATGCAAACAATTGTTGACTGTAGTCATGAGTTTATCTTATCTCTGTGAGATAGTGAAGATCAAATATCTGCCTGAGTTATACTCAAGGAGGTCTAATATATGAACTGTACATCCTAATAGGTGGGGCTACTTGATGTAGCTTATAGATTACCCATTGTCCATTCCCATCATCAACAGGAGGGGAAAGCCCAATGTGATGGGACAGGGTCTAGAATCTTAGCATTCAAGATGCAGACGCAGGAGGATGGAGAGTTATGGTCCAGCCTAGGCTGCATAGAGAGATTCTGTATCAAAACCCAAGGGTTTGGGATGTCATTCAGTGGTGGAATACTTGCATAACATGTACAAGACAGTTAATCCCCCAGCACTGCATATTCATGGATTGTTTAAGCCCTTAAGTATATTTGGAACTGGGCTACCTTTAAATACAACTTCTCACCCACAGATCAAGTACAAGGAAACCTTTAAAGCAAAAAGCCTTTCCTCACTCCAGTTATATATTATAGTTGCACAAAAACATGTCCACTAGATCATATGGTTGTCTTTGAAAGGCAAGAATGGCTACTTGTCATTTGAACAAACACCCTTCTGTTGTTAGTTAGCTGGCAATAAGCTTAGAAGATAATAAAAACACCAGAGCACAAAAATATATTACTGAATGTTTAAAAATTAGCCATTTAAAACAAAGAGTTATAAAATAAAGTTGAAGAGGTTTCCCACAAAGTAGAGCAAGAGATGGAGCAGGACAAAGGGAGGAAAATGTAAGAACGAATATAAATGAGAACAAATTAAAAGTGTGCCTTTGAATTGGAAGGCCCACCATTCATATACAGAGCAGGCATTCCATTCAAAGAACGCAGTAGGGAGGAAATTAGGAAAAAATAATACAAGATCTTTCTATTTGAAAGGACCTACATTTCTAGATTGTAAAAGAATGTACCAACATTGTGGGAAAAATAGTTCCAAGGCATATTATTGTGAAAAACATGTTTCTGAAGGCTTTGAAGAGGAAAGAGAATGCTCCCTATAAATGAGCAGGAATGAGAAAGGCTTAGATCTCACCAGAAGTGGTGGAAGGACATTGCAGCAGTGCTCTTGAAGCCCAAGGAAAATGCCTTCCTGCCTGTTGTTCACTAATAATCGAAACAGCAAGAGGACATGATGTCTTAGAAACTTACCACTAGTCAGGTGTTTCCCAGGGGATTACTGGGAAAATGATGGGATGTGGAGGAGTCAGAGAACATAGCCTAGAGTCAAGTTTGAAGGCTAAGATACCATATAAGGAAGGGTGTTGGAAGAATTTTCCAGGTAGATGGCCTGAGCAGGACCTGAGTGACCAGGGCAGGTGTTAGGACCTGTAGGTAGGTGTTCAGTATTGCTGGATTATGCTGCAAAATAAATAATGCCAGATCAATAGACATGGACTAAGAAACATATTGCTTATGCAGACTCTGTTCTACATTTAAGGGTATTGTTTTGTTTAAAAAAAAAAAAATCACAGTACCTACCAAAAAGCATCTACTTTTGTTAGCACAGTGGTTCTCAAACTGTGGGTTGTGACCCCTTTGAGTCAGATGACCCTTTCACAGGGGTTGCATATCAGATATTTACATAACAATTCATAACAGTAGCAAAATTACAGTTGTGAAGTAGCAGTGAAAATAATGTTATGGTTGGTCATCACAACATGAGGAACTGTATTAAAGGGTTGAAGTCTTAAGATTGAGAATTATGTGTCAGCATTTCAGGGAAGAAATACTCTTACTAGTAATAAAATGGTGTTAGTGAGGGCATAGACAACATGGAGTATAGAGAGACTCTTCCTCCTCCATTACTCTTCAGGAAAGGGCAGGCCTCCCATGGATATCAACCACCCATGGTCTATCAAGATGCAGTGAGACTAGGCATCTCCTCTTCTATTAAGGCTGGACAAGGCAACGCAGGAGGAGGAAAGGGACTTAAAAGCAGTTAACAGAGTCAGAGACAGCCCCTGCTCCCACTGTTAGGAGTCCCACAAGAAGACCAAGCTACACAACTGTGACGTGTTTGGAGGGCCTAGGCCAGTCCTGTGCAGGCTCCCTGGTTGTTGCTTTAGTTTCGGAATCCCTATGAGCTCAGGTTAGTTGATTCTGTGGGGGTTTCTTTTGTGGTATCTTTGACGCCTTTGGTTCCTACAATTCTTCCTCTCCCTCTTCAGGATTTCCAGAGCTCCACATAATATTTGGCTGTGGGTCTCTGCATCTGTTTCCATCAGTTGCTGGGTGAAGCCTCTCTGATGACCAGTGGGCTAGGTGCCAATCTATGAATATAGTAGAATATCATTAAGAATCATTTCACTGGTTTGTTTTGGTTTTTTTTTTTTTTTTGGCCAGTTGTGTTTGATTCTATTCTAGGTCTCTAGGCTATCCCACCTCTGTGTCCTGGCCCTCCAGGCAGTGTCAGGGGTGGTAAGACCCTATCTTTAAAAACAAAATACATTTATTTTAAAAATTTATCTTTAAACATAAAAACTTAATTTATTTTTGAATTAAAAATATTTAAATGATACCTATATATTGTTGAATAGTGTGAACCTGGTGTTTTTCTATTTTTAAGTGTGCATTGTACAACATTGAAGAATTAGAAAATGGCAGAGACATTACTGAAAAGAAGAATTCATGAACTATGCAAAAAGTTCTTACTGGAACCTGACACTCATTTTTTTTTCTTAATAGAAGCATATTTCATGGTGAGCATAGGAAGGAATGGGAACTTTTATATTGTTTGCCTTTTATGTTATTAGCAATATATAGTTCAGAGAAGGTAATTAATTACACGCTGCACTTAGAATTATTGGGATACAGTGAGGAGGGCCCGAGAGTCCTTCAGTTTTCATGTGATTTACAAGTTAGTTTTTCCCCTGAGACAGATTTCCTGGTTTACACATCCAGGTCCTTCAGAAATGTATTATATTATGCTTTTTAATTAAGTGTTGAGATTCTGAATTTGCTATTTGATTTGTTCTTTATTGAGTCACGATCTAATCACAACTTCTGAATGATGGTGACACAGCAACATAGGCCATAAAAGCCATTTCTAATGTGTGCAAAAGCACAAACCATTCCTAGTGATGGCATTCAGCATTACAGGAGATTAGTTGTGGGGTTTGTTTGTTTGGGTTGTGTTGTGTTGTAATGTGTGTCATCAGAAAGCCTTTAAAATGTGAGGTAGTTTAAGTGAGGATGTCTGTTAATTGTGAGGTGCTTAAGAACACGTTTTGAAGTGTCGAGTAAACAGTTATGTTAGTAACAATTGTTCTTTTGTGGGCTTTATTGGTGCTGGTAGAATTTTTCTATATTTTTAATGATTCCATTTTATTGGGCAGAAGTTTTAGTATATATGTCTAGTTATGATAGTACCCTTTTTATTAGCTGTAATTACTTTCTAAACTTAATTTCAGAATTTGTGGTAGTTTGTGAGATAGGTTGAGAATATTGGCTTTTCTGTAATGATCAAGAAATACATGGTAGTGGTGGCTAAGAATGATGATTTTCCTGAGTTTAATAATTTGAAGTTGAAATTAAAGGGAAAAAAACTGTTAACATGATTTACCTAGAATTATGATGAAATGTAGTTTAAAGAGTATTCTTTTAAGTTTTACCTGCTGTGATTCAGAACTGTTACTCTTTCTCTGTGATTGATGGTTGTCTTGCGGTGACTAATTGTTGCCTCAGTGCTGACTCGGACTTACTTAGAAGCATCATGTATTCATGGGACTTCCACTTTTCCCAACTAAGCCAACAGTCTTCCTCCTTGCCTTGCCTGCTTTCCAGCTTGTTATCTCCTTGGCCCTGGTGCTCTTGTCAAATAGCAGCACCCTGATAGGTCAGCCACTAGAGCAGATTATCTTTAACTTTGTCCACTCATGACTCCAGAATGTAGGTGTATAAAAAAGGTACACAAAATTTGATAATAAATACTTGATAATATATTACAAGGAATTTACTTTAAAACTACTTTTGTCGTGCATGTGATTTTACCTCTTACAAAGATGAAAGCAAATTATGTACTAATGAGATGGTTGTAGTTGTTTATTTTTACATAAAGAATTAAATCTTAGCTGAATATATGGCACTGAAAGACATAGAGCATCTTCAGTGTTTTTTCAGAGGTGATTCTTCTTTGTCTGTATGTATGTTTCTGTGTATGCATGTGTGTATGTGTATGCCATGGCATGTGTCAAGGTCAGGACAAATTTAGATGTCAGTCCTTACCTTCCTTGTCTGAGACAAGGTTTCTTTTTGTTTGTTCTGTGTGTCTATGCAGGGTCTCTTTTTGTTGTTAGTTGTTGTTAGCTGCTGTGCTGCATTCTACACGATAGCTGTATATGAGCTTCTGAGGATTCCCCTTTCTCTCCCTCGAATCTTTTTGTAAGAGCACATGCTACTGCACCCAGCTTGCACAGGTTCGGGGTTCAGACTCAGATCCTAGAGTTTGCACACATGCATCACATCCACTAAGCCATCACCCTACCCCTTGAGCAATAGTTTGATTTTATAATGGTCATTGTGGAGAATGCTGCTTCACATAAGCGCATAGTACATAGAACATGACAGAAATGTTTAGGGCCATTCAGAAATACTGGAAATTTTGTTCTAATCACAAGCCAAAATTTACTAAATCACTTTTTTATGAAACTCAAGTCAGCAACTCAAGCAGCATTTTAAAAACTCAAATTCTGGGGCTGGAGAGATGGCTCAGAGGTTAAGAGTATCGACTGCTCTTCCAGAGGTCCTGAGTTCAATTCCCAGCATCCACATGATGGCTCACAACCATCTGTAATGAGATCTGGTACCCTCTTCCGTATACATAATAAATAAATAAATCTTTAAAAAAACCCCTCAAATTCTAATATAATACAATTCAGAGATATATTAATTTGATGTTTATATGCTGGAAAATGGTTAATAGGAAAATACTGAAGTTTTAGTTTTCTATAATAAAGCCATTGTGTTTTGTTATAAGAATAAAACTGTACAGTTGGAAAGCACTGCACTGCGTAGCATCATAGTTGTTTTCATTAGTGCCATGTAATGTGATGGTATGTGCAGTGTAATGTTGTTTGTTTTTTACTCTTTTGAAGGGCCTGCCACCCAGCTCCCAAATAAATCACACACAGAGGCTTATTCTTAATTATAAATGCCTGGCCTTAGTAGCTTGGCTTGTTTCTTGCCAGCTTTTCTTAACTTATGTTAACCCCTCTGTCTTTTGCCTCTGGGCTTTTACCTTTCTCTATTACTGTATACCTTTCTTTCTTACTCCATTGCTGGTTGTGTAGCTAGGTAGCTGGCCCCTAATGTCGTCCTCCTTCTCCCCCTCCTCCTTCCTTCCTCTCCCAGATTTCTTCTATATATTCTCTCTGTCTGCCAGCCCCACCTATCCTTTTCCCTGCCTCACTTTTGGCCGGCCATTCAGTCCTTTATTAGACCATCAGGTGTTTTAGAGGCACAGTAACACAGCTTCACAGAGTTAAACAAATGCAACATAAACAAAAGTAACACACCTTAAAATAATATTCCCCAACAGTGCAAAGAACAAATGTGTGTTCCAAACCAAGGCTGCAGTGAAGTAGGGAAATACTGCTAGGAAATCTAGCTTTTAGATTTACATTTGATTTTGACTAATTTCTGGTAATTGCAATTCAGAAACCTTTTACAGTTGCCAAATTTTTGTGACCACTACATTCAGTTTTGTAACTCTGTATGTCATCATAGCCCACAGCTTAAGAAGTTGTACTTTTAACTTTAAAAAATTATTTTTATGGTAAATTGACCAACTGTGGTTATGTATACTTATGAACTATGAAGTGGTGTTAGGATTTATGAGTATAATATGGAATAATTAAATTGAACTAGGAAACACATATCTACCACTTCAAATACTTCACATTAATTTCAAAGGTCTACTAATGCCTGCACATCACATTCATATGGATGTGATTAATTCTGATGTGATTGTATGCCTCTGGTAAAGTGTTAGGCAGTCTCTAAATCTAGCCTAGAGCCAGTAGCCAGGATTCGATGATCCCTCTACAGTTTGTGTGTGAGACCCATAGGTGGTACTTATAGTTAGTGATGCAAGCAGGACCAGGGATCTTTCCTGTCCTAGAAAACCAGTTGCTGGACTCTTGAGGAGCTCACAAGTCATATTGAAGAATTGTAACAGAAAGGCCATTGTGCTTGGAGTGAGAATGATGGCTTCAGACTTGAGTAGAAAATGAAAACAGCCCTTTAAACAATGAATGATTGTAATACAGTTTACCAAGTCATATATTTACATGGTTTTAAAACATCCAGTATCATAGGAACACTTATAATGAGATGAAAGAGTGCTATCCTCTACCCTGTGTCAACCTGTGTCCCACTCTTAGACAAAGTTACTTTAAACCATTGAGGTCTCTTTTTCTATTGTCTATATTTCTGTTATTAGAATAATTTTTCTGTGGTAAACCTTATATATTGAACTTTTATTTCCCCCAAAGAATGAAGCTTACCTGTTAGTACCCTTTCCTCTTCATTCCCATCAATAAAGTTATACCATTTATTTTTGTTTCTGCTTTTAGTTACCTGGTAGCTTTGATATGCCAGCATCCTTTATAAAATCCTGATCTACGAAAACAGTATTTCTTTTACTTCATCCCATCTAGAACAATAAATTTGGTCTGGTGAGAGTTAGATGTAGACTTAGAGGTCTGGGCATTGTTGGACAGTTATTTGGAGGCAATTTTAAATGTTTTGTGTGAGATTTATCATAATCTTTACCTTTTTGTGTTTTATAGAAATAAAATCTTCCCTTAATTGATGAAAATGAAAATACAGAAGAAAGAGAAGCAGGTAAGTGGTCCCATTTCTTTTAGGTGTTTTATTTGTTCATTGTACCTTATACCTACTGAAGAGGATAGGTTAGCTGTGTGGGCTCACATTTTAACCTCTGGTAGTTTGCTGTTGCCTCTGCTTTCCATTCTCTGCAGAATAATAGAGCTCTGTTGTGGTGAGCCACAAGAATATTACAAGGAGTCCAACTGTACATCAAAGCTGTACCGTGACCAGGCCAAGGGTCAGTCAAGTGGCAAGCCACCTAGCATGAACTATTTGGTGTTACACAGCTTAATATTCAGCTGTGCCTTGTTACGAATTTCTTGTGCTCACAATTCCCATAGAAAGTGTGTGTGAACTTCACTGTTCCCAGCCAGTACTTGGATAAGGTCACTCTGGTGCAAACCATAGCTTTGTTTCTTGTGCTATTGAAGCTTAGACCATCCCCTTGCCTTGAGGCCTAGTGGCTCTCCAGAGCAATTGACTGAGAAGAAAAGAGGTTTTTACATATCAAGGTGGAGCAAGGGTGGAGCAAGATTCCTGAGGAGGCAGAGGACCTAGTGGCCAGGGGGAGGAAGGGACAGGTGTTTTCTGTAGGACAGAATGGCATGGCCAGGGAGAAGGGAAGAACACAGAAGTTTTGTAGATGGTAAGGCAGAACTCTTGTAGAGTTCATCAGAGCCAGGAGTAGAGAGCAAGTACAGATGGAGGGTGAAGAAACAGAGGACGAAGATGAGGCTGGAAGCATAAGAGCTTAGTTGTTAGCAGGACTATGAGAGGGCAGTAAAAGAGGGGACAAAGAGGAACTGAGTGTCAGGACAGAACTGAAGCTATGTAGATAGGATTTCATCCCAGAGAAATAAAATAGAAATAAAGAATTTGGTGTATCTACATTTATTCCTGTCCTGAATGCCTGACAGAGCTGTAGCTGAGTAGATGGAATTTTGTCTTAGTGGAATAAAGTTAACAGGCATAAGAGCATAGTGTACGTAGATTTTTTTTCCCCCGTAAGATATCCCACGCTGGATGTAGCATCTGACCCAGACCCTTGGTAAAATTGCGTAAATTTTCCTCTTTGCTTCAGTCATGTCCATATAGGAGCAATGTAATGAAACTGAATGAGAGTGTTAAAAATTAGCCTTGTAGAAATGTGTCCTCTCTTGGAACAGCTTTTCAGATTTTTCTGAGTGATGTGACCAATTCTCTGTAGTTTTTACAAATTAATCATTTTTGGATATTTAGTTTGCTAAAAGCATTTTCCCCACATTTTGTGTGTGTGTGTGTGTGTGTGTGTGTGTGTGTGTGTGTGTGTATGCATGCACATGAAGTTTATATGTAGGCATGTATGTAATAGCTTATGTGTGGAGGTCAGAGGACAAGTTTGCGGAGTCATTTCTCTTCTTCCACCTTTCTGGAGAGGTCTGGGGCTTCCGACTCAAGCTCAGGTTGACAGGTTTACTCTACAGGTGCCTTTACCCACAGAGACACCTCATTGCCCTGGAAGCACTCTTCTATTTGTACAATACTTAGAACAGTGGCCAGTGTGACTCATTAATATAGTGTATAAATAATTCTTCTCCTCAGTTAGTACTTCTGTTTCTCTGATGGCTTTACTGGAAGGAACCTAGAGAATACCAGTCCGTGTGACTTAGAGAAGTGAGTTGTGGAACTATGTCTCTCTTAGACAGTCTGTCGGATGGGTGGCCTTTCTTTTTATGGAATTGGGTGATAATCTAGCAATGGGGGTGGTGTGGTGGTGGTGGTGTCGTTGGTGGTGTCGTCTGAATCCCTGTCTTGAACTGAGACCCCATGCAAGGTGGTTGGGTGGGACTAGCCACCTTTTCTTTTCCAGTCTCCTCCTTTGAACTCTAGTTAGAGACAGGGGCATGTGGGGTATCACAAGATTATCCTCTGGATGGCCTTGTTGGGGAGCTTGATTTGGAGAAGTTACTCTTCTCAGTGTGAGTTATTCACAGGAAAAGCAGTACTTGTATCTACACATTGGTTTTCTCTTTCCTGGTGCTACAGTGAACTGGCAGTTGTAGGTCAGCACCACAGAAAAGGAATTTATCCTAGGGTGCACTCTGACAGTCTGAAGCTGTGTACAAGTTCTTCAATTACTGCTGCGTTTATGATCAAGAAGATGGGAAAGAACCACATATCCATCAAAAAAAGGACCATTTAAATGTATTGTAGAATATACCCCAAGCCCTCAAAATTGTTGTTAATCATGATACGCAGGCAGGCTTATAGTTCTTAAGGCAATTTTCATGTTTAATTTTTAGACATTTTTTAAGGTGAGTTATTATGTATCCTTAGAGGAATTTTTATTTTAAACTTAATAGTAATGGTTAGTGAGCAGAATGTTTGAGGTGGTGTTTTCTGTTTTGAGTTGGTTTGTTGGTTTCTGTGTTTGTATTTGAGATCGTCTTGATAAAGAAGTAGAGGTTTATGTGTAGTTGAGGCTAGTGTTGAGCTTGAGATCAGTGTGCATCAGCCTCGTGAGTGCTGGGACTATAGAGTTACCCTACTGTGTCCTGCTTCAGAGTGAGACTTTCACTTGAAAATCACTGTTAGCTGTGTTGAGGTCAGGGTGAATAAACAGGAGGAACTGATCCTGTGCCTTCTGTCAGTATTTGACACTGGGTCACATGGACTATTGAACTGCAAAAATTCAGTGCATGAAAATGGATTGCTAGAACTGTAGGCTCTGGGACTGAGTGTTTATCACACAGTTTTGGGCTGGATAGAAAGAGCTTCAGTCTTCATAGAGTGGGATTGAAATTCCTGCTGTATCACTTACGCTCTTGGAACAAGTTCAGTCTCATTTTTTACCATGTGGAAAGTGGTTAAATGAGATAGTTAAGTACTTAGTATTTGTTATGCCAGTAGCAAGCAAATCTTTAGTGTGTAACAATGTGAATAGCAATCAAGCTCACTTTACCCTAATTCTGAGATGTTAGAGGCAACACTAAAAGGCTTAGGCTCTAGCCCAGTGGTGGAGCACTTGCCCAACATGAACAAGGTCCTGGGGAAAATGCTGACACTGGAGAAAGAAGCAGGGGGAATGGGGAAGTCTGCTTTAAAAACATCCATTCTTTAAAAAAAAAAAAAAATCCTCATTTCTTCTAGTTTGTTTTTCCACTTCTTTGAAGAAAAATGGCATGTAAATGTATTCTGATCTTTAAAAATTCTCATTTCCTTGTTCAAAATTTTATTGGGAAAAATTAAAATGAGATGACAGGTTTTTACAAATTAATCAAAATTCAGCAATAAATAATCATGCTTCTTATTAACTAGAAGGGGCATAACAGGTGGCATGCCAAGAACAAAGGCTTTAGAAATTGACTTTGACTTTGTGTTGCCAAAGGAAATGTTGCAAAAAAAACCCAGAACTGTGAAAAACGAATCTCTTGCAGTCTTTTTATCTGTGTTGACAAAATAACTAAACTTTCTCTAAGAAGTGTGTGGAGTTTAATTACTGAGATTACCAAACAATACTAGGCAGGCAAAAGTTAGCTAGAGAAATGAGGTGTGACTTGTAATAATGAAAGCCTGACTTTTACAACTGAGTATACTTCTTAAGTGGACACAACCTTACCTTAGTGAAAACAGACCCATCCTGATTCTTTTTTTTTTTTAAACCTCAACTCATTGTTTGCTACTATTTTATAAATATGACAGGTATGAGATGTGATATACAATAGTAAGGGTAAAGGTTTACTGTAGTAATCTAAATCAAGGAATCCAGTTTTTAAAAGGTAATATTAAAACTTGGAGCAGTAGCCAGGAGGTAATGTAGACCTGGTGACTTTGGGAGCCCTTGCTTCCATGAACAAGAGCTGAGCAGACATAGCTTTCATTTTTAGGTCCTTGAGAAAACACAAAGTTGGTGGATTGGGAAGAGTAATTCAGATGAGCAGTGGGAATCTCAGACCTTGATGAGACAGTTAGACCATACTTTCTTTTTTGGAGTGAATATGTGTAACTAGAGTTTTCCTGCCTTGCCCACAGTCAGGACAAATCTCTGTCACCCGCCAGTCCCACAGCTGCTCAGACCCCACCAAGTAAACACAGAGACTTATATTGCTTACAAACTGTATGGCCGTGGCAGGCTTCTTGCTAACTGTTTTTACATCTTAAATTAATCCATTTCTATAAATCTATACCTTGCCACATGGCTTGTGGCTTACTGGCGTCTTCACATGCTGCTTGTCATGGCGCTGGCAGTGTCTCCCCCCACCTTCCTGTTCTCTCGGCTCTCCTCTCTGTTAGTCCCACCTATACTTCCTGCCTAGCCACTGGCCAATCAGTGTTTTATTTATTGACCAATCAGAGCATTTGACATACAGACCATCGCACAGCAAATATGAACCTGAATTATTCACTAAGCAAATATTGCTGAGTTTTCCACATTTATTTATGCAAGAAATATTTAAGTTCTACCTCAGGCCAGGTTTAGCAGTGACTTAAATGTTTTCTGAAGAAATGCATATAGTCTAATTATAGAAAGGCAGTTAAAGTAGGGCATGGTACATGCCCCAGAAGAACCAGGGTTTTACATTGTGGATGGAAGGGTGTGGTCTGGTATTAGAATATAGGTAAGGACACAGGTAATATCAGCTCCACCAAATAATTGGAATATTTTAGGAAGAGTGAGGTCAGTTAGTGTGCTTCAAAGAACTGAACGAGGAAGGAAGAGAGTAATTATAGGTAGATTCAGGAAGTACATGGTAGTAAGGGAGAAAGGGAAGGCCTAGGGTGGAGTGCTCCATTTTGGTGGTGGCAAAAGGCGAACTAGAGTAAGCTTGGTGGATTTAGCCAGCTGCCATGTTCCTAGCGCAGTTTATCTGTGTCTTCTAGCAGGAAATAGAGAGCTCTGATCTCTAGGAAGGTGTTTACCACAAAAACAATTGTGGAGTCACAGCATTGGTTGAAAATAGTGAGTGAGGAAAAATAAGAACATTGATAATAATGTGGATGAGTAAACAATTGATTTTGAGACTTTTCAGCATCACTGGACAGAGAGCAGACTAGCACTAATCAGACCTTCAGTTTGTTTGCCATTGGAAGCGCCTTTCAGCATATTTAAGAGTGATGCTAAATTGCCCTTTAAAAACAGTTTAAAACATTGTCTTCATTAGTCAGAAAGATTTAAAACAGACTTTTTCCAACTCCTGAGAGACAGAAAGAGAAAGAGAGAGAGAGACAGATAGACAGACATGAACATTGAATTCTTCCTGTCTCTTCATATATTTCATAGGACACCCCCTCCCCCCAATCATTCTGATTGGTTTCGTATTCTGAAACATACACTTGAGGCCAGAGTGAGGCCTGCATGGTAAGACAAGGATGACTCATTGCCTGTGAAGTACATGAAGGAAGAAGGCACTCTATTCTCAAGAGAGCTAGTGAAGAGTATTGGTTGGTGGACCCATGGACAAGAATGGGGCCAAGGTCTTTGCTTTCTGTTTTTCCCTCTTACTCCCCTGGCTTCTTTTTCTTCTAGTTCTTCTTCACTCCAGTACCTCTACATCCACTGTCCTCCTTCCCATTATGGGATATCAGTTTCCTAGGAGCAAGGTTATCAGCTTCCTCTTCAGTAGTACACACACACACACACACACACACACACACACACACACACACACACACCACTATTATATATATAGTGGTGTGTGTGTGTGTGTGTGTGTGTGTGTGTGTGTGTGTGTGCGTGTGTGTAAATTTTTCTTTTAACTTAGGATTTTACCTGTGATAATGGACAAAAATGGGCTGTCTTTTTGAAAACCATTACCATCGACTATAATCTTTTCATTTGTTCTTAAACTTTTTTAATTAAGATGAATCTGGTTCCTCTAGATTTAACTGTTTTCCAGGACTATTGTGGGTTAATGAGCTTGGATCAAAGGAACAGCACTGTTTTTTGTTTTTTAACACTTAGCCCCTTTCTTTTTCATTTTTTGCTCTGTTCCTAGACTCTCATCCCTATTTAAGTTGTTGTTGTAAAGCAAATTATTGTTAGTCCCTTGTGGTATACCATCTTCCGTTTGTTCCTTTTAGAGCCATTTCAAAGTGGAGACACTGACATTGGGTTTAGCACTCAGGCTTTTTGTCTCCCCCTGACTCGGAAGTACATCAAAGAACTGTTTTTGTCTTAGGTTTTTTTGCTCCTCAGGAATTTTTCCAAGTTCTCAACATAAAAATACTTGTGGATTACTGACCCCAAAATTTGTATTTTATATTTTTATTACTAATATTTGCCTTTTCCCCTTTATAACATCAAGCAATTGTGCTCGTCCCCTTTTAGAAAGTGTCAGCTCTGTCACTAGAAATTTCGCCATGGCAAGTTGTTTCATCTCCTGTCTGTAAAATTGGTAGAGGTTAAGGGGGCTGTCCCTGGATAATTATCTATGACTCCTGTTACTGGAACTTCACAGGTAGCAGATAGGTTTAGCTTAGTAAAGAATTATCTGACTTTTCCCAAAGCAGGGTATACACTCACACTTAACATGTTTAACCAAGTCTCATACAGCTAGTCTGGTGACCTAATAATCTATTAGGGTTCTGTCCCTGGGAGGTCATACATTTTGCCAGAATTTGAATCCACAGCCCTCCCCTCACTAGCTGCTTGTCTAGAGTACATGCATCCCTTACCATTACTAATTCTCTACTCCCCGTACAGACTGGCATCTTTATACTGACCTTATTAGATGGTTGTGCAGGTTAGAGGCTTTATGTCATCTAGTATCTTCGTAGGACATATGCAGTGAATGTTAGCAGCTGCTGTAGTAATTTTCTCTGGATTTAATTCCCTCTACTACTGCCCACTTCCATCTTCTTTGGAAAGCCCTATCCATGAGTAGAGACCTTGTCATGAGGCACAGGAAGAGACAGTGTCACTCTGACCTAGAGCAGACTATCTTGGTGGAATTCAGTCTTTAGGCTTTGAAAGCCTCTTTAGTAAGCAAATAACTGTTTCAATTTGTCCCCTCACTTTTAAAAAATTTATTTTCAATTTCATACATTACATGATGCTCCTTGATCAAAATCGCCTTCATTACTCTCTCTTATCCTTTCCCCCTTCCATCACATCTTTTCTTCCTACGAAGTCCTCCTGTGTTCGTCTTTTTTTTTTTAAAGTTAGAATTGCCTGCATGAGTATGGGTAGGAGTTGACTTACTTTGATCAGACAGTGAGCTGGTGACTGTACCACTCAGCAGTATACTTGCTTCCCTCCAGCAAGCACTAACTGTTCTTCGCTACAGCTCCTGAATAGGGTAGGGCTTATGTAGGCTGGTAGCCACCATTGCTGTGAGTTGTGGCTGCAGCAACCATGTCCTGTCCAGAAGATAGTGTTTTGTAGTATTCTTTCCCATCCTCCAACTCTTAAATGGTTTCTAACCCTTCTTCTGAGCTCTTCCCTGAGCCTTGCAGGAGGTGATATAGATGTCCTGTTTAGAGCTGAGTATTAAACACTCTCAGTTTGCCAACTCCTGCACTCGAAGAAAACTTGATCTCTAAGGGTCAGATATCCCTGGCACAGAATTCACTATTGTTCCCAGGATGAGCACATAGTAACTCCCTTTTTTTCTTAAAGTACTGAGTCTTGAAAGAATAGCTGTTATCCATATGATTTAGGCTACATTATTAGCAGGACTTCACTTACTGTAAAGATCCAAAAGAAGACCTTTCTTTTCTTCAGTGTTTTTCTCCCAGTAATGTCAGTGCTGTGTTGTGAGCCTCAGACTCCGAAAGAGCACTAGAAAAAGAGACAGGGTAACATGCAGCTGAATTTGCAATGCTTTTATTCCTATTGTGGGCCAGGAAGTATAGGTACATGTAAGACGAATCTTTAAAGGTCTTATTAATTAAAAAAACCGGAGCCAGATATTGGGGTGAAAACTGAGAGATTAGAGAAGCAGAAAAAAGCCAGCTACATTCTTACCGCTAGGAAATCCTCAGCCAAAGAGAGAGCTATTTCCTGTATACTCATGCCTAAATCCTTTCTGTCCCTGCCATTTTAATTACTCTCCACCCAGCCACATCACTTCCTCTTTCTGCCCAGCTCTATCACTTCCTGTCTGTCTGTACAGACCCTCCAGACCTCTATGGTTAACTAGTGCTGGGAATTAAAGGCATGTGCCACCACACCTGGTTCTGTTCCCAGTGTGACCTTGAACTCAGAGATCCAGATGAATTCCTGCCTCCCAAATGCTAGGTATACTGCCTACCTTTATGTTTAATATAGTGGCTGGCTTTTTTCTCTGATCTCCACACAAGCTTTATTTATTAGAACACAAATAAAATATCATCACAGATATATCTTGGGGAACCAACATACTGAAGGAAAGCCATACTACCTGGGAAAAGTGTTTGTGGTATATAACATGCCAGGCCTCTTTATAGGAGAGCAGGCACTCACAAATGGTGCTGTTTCTAAACTATTACTAGAATGCAATTTTACCATCTTCTAGAAAAGCTGGCCTTCCTGGGCTCTCCCTAAGTCATTTCTTTGTTCTAGGTCAAGGAAAGAATGCCATTCCTGGAGCGAGCACTCACATTGTTACTGGACCATTGCCAACCTTACCTTGGTTATGAATAGCAAGTACTTTTTAGAATACCAGACCTAAAAGTATGAGATGAAACTTCCACTTCCAAAGTATTGTTTCCTTATAATTGTTCACGGTGTGAGACTATGCTTTTACTTAATGATACTCAAAAGTAGCTTTGAAATTTCCTTTTTAGTGCTATCTTAGCACCTGTGACATACTTCTGGCATTTGTCACAATAAAACTTCCTTCTATTTGGGTAGTTTGATTTTTGCAAGTGGGCAAAGTTATTTGGGATTGAGTCTAGTGGCTAAGTTCGGTGGAATGCAGAACAAACCTAGTTTTAGTTACTACCAAAAGTAAAACTGTTGGGCCAACAAGATGCCTCAGCAGATAAAGGCATTTGCCACCAACCGTGACAGTCTGAGTTCAGTTACCAAGACCCATATAATGAAAGAAGAGAAACAATTCCCACAGGTTGCATTCTGACCTGTGTGCGCATGTATGTGTACACACAAATAAGTAAACATTAAAAAAGGAAAACTTGGAATGATAC
Source organism: Peromyscus maniculatus bairdii (assembly GCF_049852395.1). NCBI lineage: Eukaryota > Metazoa > Chordata > Mammalia > Rodentia > Cricetidae > Peromyscus > Peromyscus maniculatus. Next base: position 146,455,078 of record NC_134855.1, read on the forward strand.
AATTTTTCTTGTTCAGAGTCAGCCCAGTTTAGTGTTGATGCTTCTTGGTGACTAATAAGAATGGGTTTTGAGAGGTAGAGGAGTACATGAATCTTGCCTCCTCACTCCAGGAACTCACCTTAGTTCATGGCCAGGAGGTCTCAACATACTTGAATAGTAGCATTGTTTGTGAGTAGCATAAATCCCATTGCAGGTCTCTGCAGTTTGCCTAGAATTTGGTGGCACTGAAGGTTTTTTTTATGGAAAAGTATTATTGACTTCCTTGTTTTAGATAAAATGCTAAAAATAATCTTAGATTTCCTCATAGAGCAAAGTCCTTCCAATTTTTATATGCTAATTATATACTAAATTAGAATTTATGTGATATGTTTGTGTGGGTGCACATGCCATGGTGCACATACGGAGGTAAAAGGGCAATAGCTTCTTTCTTTTCTCCTTTACAAAGGTTCTGGGACTTGAACATGGGTCCCAAGTTGAACACAAGCACCTTTACCTCCTGAGCCATCTCAGTGGCTCACATACTAACTTGTGACGTATCAACACCATGCCACTGCTGCATAAGGCACAGGCGGCTGTGTCCTGCTTGCTACTTTATCTCAAGGCCTAGTATACTGGGACTAACATAGTAGGAACTCAGATACTCACTATATATTGACTAAATCCATGTATTCAAACCTAATAGTAGCTTTTGTATGGAGCCGTGAAGGAGTAATGTGCTTGTTTTCTTTTCTCACAGTTGTCCAAGTTAAAAGCTTTAAATCACTCCCCAATGTCGGATGCCTCTGTTAATTTTGACTACAAATCACCGTCACCATTTGACTGCAGCACTGATCAGGAAGAGAAAATCGAAGATGTTGCCAATCACTGTCTGCCCCAGAAGGACCTTTATACTACTGAAGAGGAAGCTGATAGCCTTTTCTCTAGGAAATTGATATCCCATAATGGGATGGAAGATAGTGGAGGCAGAGGTACTGCAGTGAAGAAGAAACGGAAGAAAAAGGATCCAGGAGAGCAAGAGGGAACAAAGGGAAGCAAGGACAGGGAGCCCAAGCCAAAGAGGAAACGAGAACCTAAGGAGCCAAAAGAATCCAGGAGGGCCAAGGAGCCCAAGAGGGCCAAGGAGCCCAAGGAAGCAAAGCAGAAAGATGGCGTGAAGAAGCCCCGGAAGCCCCGCGAGGCCTTGGGTAGCAAGGAGGCTAAAGAGAAGAGGAGCTGCGCTGACTATGTGTCCAGGACGAAGTCCAAGAAGGCCAGGTGTGTACCTTCCTCCTTGTCCTTGCCTTCATGGGGCTCTTTCTCTTTACCGTTAGCCCAAGCTCCTGGGCCTGACTTGACTACCTCTGCTGGTCCAAGCTTTGTACCTCACTAACGTGAGACAGTGAGGGGGATAACTCCTGGCGTTAATAGAAGATGTTGTTTTCTAATTTAATATCTGAAATTATACTTAAAACATTTTGCTTTTAGGAAACTTCAAGAATTGCTAACCCTCTTCAGAGTCCAACCATCCTTTTAATCTGTACCTAGTTTTTAGCATTCTTTACATAGTGGCTGGTATCCTACCTCAGGTGTAGATGTGCTCTTTAATGCCTTGTGGATGTGTTCTTTATGTCCTATTAGCTTTCAACCAAAAATGAGCCTCCTCTTACCTCCTAATCATATAATTTCTTGGTATTCATTTTGTATTAAAAAAGAATTTAAGCTGGGTGGTGGTGGTGTACACCATTAGTCCCAGCACTTGGGAGGCAGAGGCAGGCGGATCTCTGAGTTTGAGGCCAGCCTGGTCTACAGAGTGAGTTCCAGCATAGCCAGGGCTACATAGAAAAATCCTGTCTCAAAAAAACCAAAAACCAACAAACCAAACAAAAAATAATTTAAATGTTAACTTATCTAAAGCATACTGCATAGGACACCCGGGTCTGATGGCAGGGATATTTAGACAGCAGTGGTGTAGAGGGAGGGGGTGCACAGCTGCGGAGTCCGTGGCCGTCTGGCAGGGCCATGGGCAGACAGAACTCTGTGTACAAGGGAGCTAACTTTCTTCCCCAGGCTCCATGCTCTATTGCAGGATCATTTCTGATCTAGTTCCTTAGTCTGGCACAGTTCCTGACCCTTCCATAGCTGCTCAGATATTCTGAATAAATGAAACCAGAGATGAACCTGTATAGATCACAGGCCTAGGTACAGATTCATTATAATAGTGTGTAACGGGAGAGAACATGCAGCACTTTTCACACAGAGAAATCAGTATTTGCTGTTTGCATACAAATATAATGTCTTTTTCAAATTATTTCTGCATAGCATTGTATTTAGACTTTTTGAGAAAATAAAAACAAAAAAATTATACTCCTTAACTCAAAGAACTTAAATTTCTGTAGTCTAAATACAGAGGCAAGGTGTTTGTCTTTCTGTCCTATCAGACCATGACATCTTAGAGGTTGCTGTGAATGTTGAGAACATAACATAGTTTGGCCACCAAACACCTGTGTTGGGGCAGAGCACAAGGAAAGATGTGGTTAGAAAGTGTTTCAAATGCTGAGTACTGCAACTTCAAGTTTGCTTTATGGTATGTCAGGACCAGATAGATAATTCCTAATCCAAGTTTAAATGTTGCTTCATAATATTCACTCCCATGGGGATTCCATCTTTATCTATCAAAGAGGCTTGAAGGTCGATGGGTCCTAGGGATGTAGCTGGCAGAGAAAAGCTATAAAATAATGTCTACCTTGGAAGGCCAAGAGGGGCAGGTAAAGTTGGTATTCAGACTAATGGAAACTGTAGAGGCTTTTTTTCTCATTTAACCTAGGAAGGATATGCTGATCTCCATGTTTTTTAGGGTAAAAGAATGTTTGAAGAAGGAAAGTCAGACTAGTGGAGTTAGTGAAAACTGTAATGAATTATAAGTGCCTGAGAATTGGGGTAACCAGAGGAGCTGTCCTCTATGCTTTGGAGGACAGTGGAAAGATTGTTTGTGGACTCACCCATGTTCTAAACTCTCATGTTCACAGTTTTTTGACTTCTCCTCAAAGAAATTCATACTGACATTATATAAGATTTAAAACAAGTTAATAATATGTAGACATTGTTATAGATTCCATTTCAGAAAATAGGAAATTATTTGATGAAATAAAGTTGAATATCAAATGTGGAGGCAAAATCAAGATTCTGACTGATAAAGACCTTAACAGCATTAGATTAAAGGAGTGTGATTTTCATCTAATTAAACAAAATAAATGAATGAGTTGGGGAAGTACTTGTCCTTTTGCAGGCTGTTAAAGGACAGTGAGCTCTTGAGCTTTAGAAGTCCAGGAGGCGTCGTTTGGAGATTGATAGGTAGGTAAGGATGGCCATCTCTTGAGAAATGTGGGCACGTTATACAGGCTTTGTCTGTGTTTTAGGGCTGTATACTCTAACTTGGAGTAATACTGTTCTCTGTAGCCCAGAGATAGGGTTTTGAACTGTTTAGCTTTTGATTTCTTTTCCTTTGCATCTTTGTAAAAATTGTTTCAGTTCCTTTAATTAATGATTCCACCAGTCAGCATAACCAGTTTTTAGTTATGGAAGGGTATTAATTGATCTTTTAAAAAAGATGTTTTTCGTGTGTGTGTGTGTGTGTGTGTGTGTGTGTGTGTGTGTGTGTGTGTAATTTACTCTTGTAAATTGACTCAAGTACTTGTTTTTATTTGAGCAGTTATTGATTTCAAACCCGGGTAATACTTGATGGTTATAAATGATTTACTGGTTGCCTGGATTACTTTAGGAGCATGGCCCCTGGTTTATAGACTTTCGGCCCTCTCCTCCTTCAGTTCTTACTACAACTACCCAGTCTTTCTGAAGCATTACCCTTGTCTTAATTATGTTGTCAGTCATGTCAGTGTTAAATCAAACCCTTTTTCCTCTGTCTTGATTCAAAATCAGTTGAGAAGTAGCCAACAAAGCAGGAGATGCAGTGGTCAGCTTTATTATGAACTCATATCACCGTGTGGCTGGAATCAGGCTTCTTGTTAGGTACTTCAGTTAGATGCACTCCTATAACTGTAGGCAGAGAAGGATGGCAGTACTGAGCCAGGAATACTCCCAGTTCTGAGGCTTGCCGGGCAGGTAGGTCCCCAGTTGGATAAATGTTTCCAGTATTGTACTCCTTTGATGAGTAAAGCATCTTTTTCCTCACGAAAATACAGGAACAAGAAAAGGGAATTTCTTCTTCAGTTTATATTTGCATAGAAACTTCTGGTTGTTACAGTTGCCTTCAGAGCAAACCCTATTCCTTTCTCGATTACTCAAGAATTTGGAGGTCTGACTCCTATCTAGGAACAACCTCCCTAGCTAGATTGCTCTCATAAACCCTTGAAGGTACTCAATTTTCTTGTAGATTGCTCTTACTGTTTCTCCCAGCCATAATGTCCTTTTTCCTCCAAGTATCCCGAGTATTTTCCATTCTTCAAGTCTGAATACAAAACCCAGCTCTTCCATGAAGCTTCCCCCAAATTAATGTGCTTATGTGTCCCTTCTGAACTTCTATAGCCCTTGGAGCCTCCATTTCATTGTAAATTATGGGCTTTAGATCTCAGCAGACTGAAAAGAATCTAGTTCAACTCTGCCATACTGCATTCTGGGAAGAAGAGACCTACAGAGAAACTCATTCCCAACAGACATTGTAAACTCAGGCCTCCTGATTCTTTGTCTTACATACTGTCTCTGCAACGGGCCCTCACAATGGTTAACTTTGGTTTTGGTGTATGTATGGCTTGTTAACCTTAGTAAAAGTTAAGTACCTGAGATCAGGACCACCACTCTCTCTGTCCCTTGTTTCCTCAGGGGCTGTTCACCAAAGAAATTTGATAGATACAAGCACAATATTCTACATATTTATTTTTATTGCATTTAGGAACACTTTTCCCTGAAAATAAGATTTTTGTTAGATACCTTATGAACTTGTTAATATTTGGTGGTGTTTCTGTTTTCTAATTAAAGATAGGAGTTCTAAAATAAAGAGATGGCTCAGGTTAAAAGCCCACACTCCTCTCGCAGAGGACCTTACTTCAGTTCTTAGCATCCCTGTGAGGCAGCTCCTGTGTGTAACTCCAGCCAGGGGGTCTGACTCCCTCTTCTTTCATCTTTGGGCACCTGTGCTCAAGTGCACAGGCACGCATACACATAATTTTAAAAGTAAACATATTTAAGAAATAATAATAAAAGATAAGTGACTTGTCCAGGACAGACTGGTGAGCTTCATTGTCAGCTCTTCTGGTTTGCATGACTAAGGTCAAGAATGAAAGTGGAAGAGCCCTTGTCAGAAAGATTTGTAGGGATTGGCTCCTTCAGATTCTCACTTTGCATACTCAGTGGTATTCTTGGAAGGACTGAACTGGCTCCAACTTTTTTCTTTTTCTTTCTTTTTTCTTTTTAATAATTCCATTTGCTTTGAGAAGCATCAAGCAGAAAGTTGAGCATGTCCTGGACCTAAACAATAATTGTAGTATCTAGCACATTTTCCTTTTTAAGTTTAATATTAATAGTGATTAGTGTTTAGGACTCTCAGGATACAAATCTAAAACTTCAAAGTAGGAAAAGCTTTCTTTATTTAAACAATTATTTTCTTCTTTTCTCCAGATTAGTTTTGAGTGTCTTGTAGATGCCTTAAGTATATAAAGCTTAAGCAAGAAAACACTTCCAGGAAGTTGAGTTAGGCCTTATTATTTCCTTGGCTCTGAAATTTTAGTTTCACTTAATATAACTTGTTTGTATTATTATTATGGTATTTTTATTCCAAAGGGGATTAGGATCACTTTTGTAAGAAAACATATACAGGTGTGTGTGTGTGCAAGTCTTCAGACAGTGCTGTACATATGTATACACATAATGGCAATAGCTGTTGTATCCTGTGGAGTCATGAAATTGATAAGAGATCACTAGTTCCTTGGGGAAGCCAGGTTTTAGCAATTAAGAAAAGTTTCTCTGGAGAACAGTACGTGGTATAATAGTTGCTGTTCTCAGTGGCAGCTTTTGCATCTTATATTTCCATGTACGAAGAACTTTCTTTTTCCTAAAAGCCTTTCTTTTGCAGAAGTCTGCTTCTTTCTGTAAAACACAGCCTGGCCAGCATTCTGGTTGTATATGTGGTTTTCTGGCATTCCTATTCAGTATGGAGGAAGTGAGTACCTGAGGAATTTATGTGCAGTTCTTGAGTGTCTGCTCCTGAACAGGAAGCCAGGCATTAGGACTGAGCTAGAGGTTTCTATTAGAAACTTGGGTGTGGAACTCTGTTGTTGGTTAAGGGGAGAGCCTAGCTTAGAAATTTCTACCTGTAAGAGTGGCGTGGCTTATTTCTCTCTCTCTCTCTCTCTCTCTCTCTCTCTCTCTCTCTCTCTCTCTCTCTCTCTCTCTCCCCTCCCTCCCTCCCTCCTTCTCTCTCTCTCTCTCCCCCTCCTTCTCTCTCTCTCTCTCTCTCTCTCTCTCTCTCTCTCTCTCTCTCTCCATGTTGTGTATGCCTTTGAGTGTACAGTACCCATATCTATGCACACACACATAGAAGACTACAGTGGAATGACAGATGTCTTCCTCTATCACCCTCTGCCTTATTGCTTTGAAGTAGGATCTCTCACTGAACCCTCACTGGCCTTTTAGGCTAGGCTAGCCATCTTTGCTCCCAAATGCTGGAGTTAAAGGTGTACACAGCCATGTCTGGCTTTTTACATGGATTCCTCATGCTTTCAAAACAAGTGCTCTTACCTCTGAGCTGTCTCTCCAGCCTCTGTATTCTTTGAAAAGGAAGAAATTAATCCGTATCCTGGCCTAAGTGGAAGACTGTCTACCTGGTTCTCCTGTTCTCAGACTTTGCTGTGTCTAGGGAAAACTGGGGCAGCTTGTAAGAAACGTAGATTCTCTGACCACATCCCAGAGACAGTTTCTTAGGTGGAGCCCTGAGAAAATTATAGTCCTGAAATCTCCTGGTAGTGAAAGTGCAGCAGGTTCTTAACTATCCTTTGAGAAATGTAGTCCCAGATGAAATTTGTCAGGGTGGGTGGGAGTGGGGTGGAGCATATTTAAAGTTATATATTTAACATCTGCTAAATATAAAAAGCAAAAAAAGAAGAACTGTAGTTGGTTTGATCAGCCCTGTTCTCTGCTTCAGCCTTTCTCCCCAATTTGTTTTGCTTTGTCAATATGGAACAGATTTTTCTCCCAAATCCAGTAAGCTTAGTAGCTTTGTAGAAGAAAAGTTTTGCCATCTTCTTCTCATCTGTGTCGGTTGCTTCTAGAAAGTTCTAAACCCCAGACCTTGTGACTACAGAGACATTGGAGATACCTTGAGTACTACTGTATCAATTGCCAGTGTGGAGCACGAAGAATGGACAGCTGACACTGTATGAAGGCCAGCCTTTTTTCTTTGTTTAGAATAAATACCTGCTTATTGAAGCCAGTTTTAGGCTCAATAGATTCTATTAAAGTTGTTTCTGTTGAGAAGTGTGTGCTGGATACACAAATGACATAGCACATATGGTGTGTGTTAGGAACACACCAAGGACAGCTGTGGTGTTGGTCCTTACCTTCCATCTTGTTTGAGGCAGAGTCTTGTTGTAGTCAGTTGTTGTAATGGCTAAACTTAACTGCTTCATGAGCTTCAAAGGATTTTCCTGTCTCCTTCCACTCACTGTAGGAGCACTGGTATTATAGGTGCTACTCTACTCCTGTCTTTACATGAGTTCTAGAGATTCAAGCTCAGATCCTCACACTGGCAAAGCAAATGTTCTACCAACTGAGCCATCCCCCTGTTTCTGTTTTTAAAAGTTTCAGTTGTGGACCGGGCAGTGGTGGCGCACGCCTTTAATCCCAGCACTCGGGAGGCAGAGCCAGGTGGATCTCTGTGAGTTCGAGGCCAGCCTGGGCTATCAAGTGAGTCCCAGGAAAGGCGCAAAGCTACACAGAGAGACCCTGTCTTGAAAAACCAAAAAAAAAAAAAAAAAAAAAAGTTTCAGTTGTGTATTAGGATATAGAAGATAAATACAAAGATGGGTAAAGATGATATGAATTCTGAGTAGGGACTTTGTATGTAACCTACTGGGCTTTATGGTTAGTAGAGAAGGAATCTAATGGCTTCTGGAGCTTTGGACAGTTTCCATCGATGGTTTTTTATTTTTTGAGACAGGGTTTCTCTGCATAGCTCTGGTTGTCCTAGAACTAGCTTTGTAAACCAGGCTGCCTAGAACTCAGAGATCTGTCTGCCTCTGCCTCCCAAGTACTGGGATCCAAGTTGTGGGTCCCCACACCAGGCCCATTGCTGATTTTTTATTTGTTTGTTCTTTTCAAGAGCACCTGTAGTGCTTACTCACCATCAGCCATCTAAGGTAGGGTCTGGTATTTAAAGACGTTCATCAAATCTATAAGAAAACAAATACTAAATGTATTGCTTCATAAATGCCCACTTATGAACTATTCTACTGTATTTTTTGTGCCTGCTGCATCTTGCTGTGTTTAAAGGCATTTTTATTGAGAGTATTATTATAATGAGTAAAGGAAAAGAAGGTGTCACAGAAGTATTGTCTGAGTTTGTCGCTGAAAAGCTCTGTGATCCAGAGAAAGCCTTACTATTCAGACAGAAGTATCAATAAATGAAAGCACCTGATATGGTTGTATACAAAATAGCTGGAAAGATTTAGAAGATTAGGAGTGTTTAAGTTCTAGCCTAGGAAGTCCCTTGGAAGAGGTGAATATTGAACCAGGTATTAAAGGAATTAGTAGATGAGAGAAAACTTAAGTAAAAAGAGCAAGGCATTTAAACAGTTGTTCGTTGGGGCCTTTGTTAAGATAGTAGACCAAACACACTTTAGTTTCCCTTCTCATGGCCCATTCAAACAGTTGGGAAAACACTGGGGAATACATTCTTCAAAAGTGAGAGCTGTTCCTACCTTTCTCAACAAGAAACACCAGCACTGTCTTTTCTAGTGCATAAATGGCTGTGGGGGAAGTCCCAGCTTAGATCACATGCTGGGACTGCATTTGCAGCTGAAGTGGAAGTGCCTCTCCCTCATGGTGGAGCTGGCAGCTCTTGGGAGGACTGGAGGCATCCAGAAATGGAGGAAAGAGTTGACATTACTGAACCGAAAATGGAGCAGAGGAGCCATAGCGTCTCTACCTTTTCCTGCTTGTACCCTAAAAGTGGGGAAAGGGATGGTCACTTCAAAGGTCCTGCTTGTAGGTGTGGAGGTCTGAGGTTGTATTGATGTGTCATCAAGAAGTTGTATATTAGTTGTAAATTAGTACTCTCAGATCAAGAAGAGGTGTGTTGTCTAAAAGACAAGAATGGTTGGGGCTGGGAGACAGCTTTGTCAGTGAGGTGCCTGCTGTATAAGCCTGAGGACCCATCAGAGCTTCAGTACCTACATAAAGAGCTAAGTGTGGTGGCACACGCCTGTAACCCCAGCATTGAGGGGTGAGCATAGAAGGATCCCTGGAACTTATTGAGCAGCCCACCTAACCTAATCAGTGAGCCTCAGGTTCAGTGAGAGACCACCCAGTCTCAGAATACAAGTTGGAAAGCAGTAGCGGAATACACCCAATGTTGACCTCTCACCAACATATATACACACACCCCAAACAACGAAAGCCAACTCTGAATAGTTTATTAATAAGAAATGGTCAGAAAACAATTAATGAAAAATTTATAACAACATCACCTAAATCTAGGCATTGTGGCTTTTATGCCTATAATCCCACCACTTGGGAGGCCATGGTAGGAGGATTACCAGTTCCAGGCTAGCCTGCTTTGCATAGTAAGACATAGCATTAAAAAACAAAAAAACAAACTCAAATTAAAATTAAAAAAAAAAGTTGAGTACAGACAGGAATAATAGAATTATATAAAAATCTGAATTCAGTGACTTTCTTACCAATGGTTTCAGTAGCCATTGCTTAAACGTTCAAGAATGTTTGGCGAGAAGTGTGGACTTCTGGTTAGGTTAACTAGGTTAACAACTAGTTAGGTTGTTTTCAAAACCTGTTTGGGGAGTAGAATGTGGTGCATGGAACTGCTTGCACTGAGCATTTGAAACCTTCCTAAACTGTCTGAATTTGTATCTTCAGTTGCTTTTAATTGGTAAAACACTACATCTTCATCTTAGAAGTTGTGGTTCTTTTTCAGTTTTTATTGTCACCAACGTATGTAGGTCTTTGTTTTGGTGCTGCAGATTTAGCAGTGAAAGCCTCCAAGGCAGCATAGATCTGGCTCCATTTTGTCTACAGCAGATTGCATCTGTACCAAAACAAGTGCCTTTTAACCAGTGTCCTTATTTTTTGTGCCAAATCTGTTCTCTATTTATAGATGGAATTAAATTGGGTACTATGAAAGTTGAATGAAATGTGCAAATGAGCCTTTTCATGGTAGTGTCTGTGTTTTAGGAGCGTATTGCTGGGAATATCAAAGCCTGTGGATGCTGGGCTGAAACTCTTCTCTTAGAAACTGTTTTTCCAGGCCGGGCAGTGGTGGCGCACACCTTTAATCCCAGCACTCGGGAGGCAGAGCCAGGCGGATCTCTGTGAGTTTGAGGCCAGCCTGGGCTACCAAGTGAGTTACAGGAAAGGCGCAAAGCTACACAGAGAAACCCTGTCTCGAAAAACCAAAAAAAAAAAAATAAAAAAATAAAAAAATAAATAAAAAAAAAAAAGAAAAGAAACTGTTTCTACAGTGTTAGAGTGGTCCTACACTGGAGTCCTCAGCCTCTGCTTGTCAATGGATGCTGTGACTAGAGTCCAGAACTGTTCTCAGTGTCATGATTGTAACTCATTCTTGCCTGCTAAGACTATAATTCTCACTCTATAAGGTTTTAATTCTTAAAATGGGATGAGGAACTACTTTGAAATAATGTGCTTTGATAGGTATACTCTTTCAGTGCCTGAGATCCATGGGCACAGTGTTGGAAGACCTGTAATTGTATGGTGCCAAGACATACTGTGTATCTTCTCATTTCTAGATGTAGCACTAGATTTCAAACACATACTTCTCAAAAAGACCTGGGAGCTGAGATGGGCTTGGGGGAGAAGTATAAGAAATCTTGTCCGTCCATTGCTTGACACTGTGGTTTGTTTCTGTTTAGAAAGCCATGTAATATAAACTACAGTAAGTAAAGATTCCCAGAAAGCTTAGTTTGTGAAGCCATGTAGAATACAAGAGAGACAGCTTTAGAATTTGGTATAGTTTGTATGTTGGTAGTTCCTTGTGTATTATAAGTGCATAGTGTATGTGTTCTTACCATAGATACATGTTTTATTATAAAATTGTTGGATTTTGTTGCCCAAAATAGGTATTTTGACATTAAAAACAAAAATCTTATGTCTTCCTTTTCCCTTCCCTGTCATACAAGTTAGTTTTTTTCTTAACTGGAAGCTAAAAAAGAGAAGATTATAGAAGTAAGGTTGTTTTGCTCAGCCTCCAAAGCTGTTAAACAGAGAATGTTAGGACTTTATATTATTCAGAACTATTGGTCACAAGCAATGCAGATCCAATTTAAATTAGCTTAAGTTAAAAACTAATAATTGGGGATGTGCCAGTTAACAGAATCAGAAGTCTAATTGAGAGTTCCAATGCTTTTTTGTTTCTAGTTGCTCTCTGGTTAGAGTTATGACTACCACAATTTTATATTGTAGAGGAAAAGACATTAACTTTCCTACCTACTCCTCTCCAAAAGATTTATTTTACTGTGTGTGTGTGTGTGGGGGGGGTGTTTAGGTGCCCACAGTCCCAAATTATTTCTTTTTCAAGGAAGAACTCCCAAGTTGTCATAGCAGTCATCTATGGACCAGTCAGTTATAAAAGGAATAGAATATCATAGCATAGCCTTAGCTATATTTTTTCTTTCTATCTGGGGACCAGTATTGAGTATACAATCCCCTAATCTCCTTCACACAAAAAAGAAGAAATACAGTATCCATTTCATCAGTGCAATGGGTATCTATTTTAAGTTGTTTGGAGGCCTGACAAGATGGCTTAGCAGGTAAAGGCACTTGCTACACACTTGATAACATGATTTAGATTCCTGGCTCATATGGTGGAAGGAGAGAACCAACTCTCACAAGTTTTTCTCTGACCTGTATACTCAAACCAAGCAACACGCACACGCACACGCACATGAATTACTAAATTTTTAAAAGTTACTTTGGGCCTGGGAAGAGGTCCTAGTGGATACTTGCTGTGCAGGAATGAAGACTTGAATTCAGATGCCTAACATGCATGTGAAACACTGGGCGTGGCTTCTTGTGCTTGTTATCCCACTGTTAGGGAAAGGGACAGAGACAGGTGGATTCTGGGAGCTTACTGAACAGCCAGCCTAGCAGAAAACAAAACAAAAACATGGTGGGCATCATAATCAGTAACAGTGTCTTAAGGGAATAAGGCAGAAAATAATAGAGGAAGACACAGCTGAGTCTTGCTCTGGCTTCTGGGTACACGCACATACACAAAGTGTACCATACACAGGAGCCATTTAAAAATTTATAAACATTTATATAAAATAGCTTACTCCTGTAAATGCCTATTACATGTCTTTTTTTTTTTTTTTTTTTTTTTTTTTTTTTTTTTTTAAACCCCTGAACTGTTTGAGGATAAATTGCATGCACTATGCCTTTTTGTTACGAAAAACTCCAGGGTGTGGTTGCTAAGAGTAAGGTTGTATTTTTACATATCTTTCCTCTAGTTACCCTTTCATTCCTTTGTAACAAATAAGCAGTCTTATTAAGACTGTGCAGAAGTCTCATTCCTTCTTATTTTGTACCCCCTGGCCTTAATCACCCATTGGTGATTCAGACTGGACCTCTTCTTTCCTGTGGTGGTTATAACATGATCTTCCTAATCTACTTCCTCTTCATTCACCATAGAGCTGTAGTGAACTGAGGCTCTCCTATCCCTTATTTAGTCATTATATTTGGCTGCTGCCAGTGCACAGTCCCACTATTTTCAATTACGAATTTCTTCACTGTCCCTGGTTACTTTGGTGATCATGTGGTCTTGGTTTAGGGCAGCAAGATTTCCTTAGGATGTCTCCAGTGACTTCTTGACATTCCACCTTCAACCTTAACATCTTCATCTTTTATTTTCTGATGGTGAGATACTTCAGGCTCTCCTTCTGTCTGCTTTGTTTTATCCTGGGGGTCTGCCATTTCTTTGGGGAGAAAGTAAGATCAAAGTGCTAGGTGAGAAAACTGACATGGAAGAATCCCTTGATGATGTCAGAATTCTCATGATTGGGTCCCTTCCTGAAAGCCTGACTTCTGACTACCTCTTATCAGGGACCAAGCATTCAGCATACCAGCCTTGGGATATGATCAGATACTATACCCATTAATTCATGGGGTTGAGGTGGGTTTTTGTTATTGTTTGTTTGTTTGTTTGTTTGTTTTTTCATATGGTGGTGTTACATTACTTGTTGCATTACTTGAATTCATTCATTTGAGCTTGTTTTTAAATCTTTGGGCTTTTATTTCTTAGCAGTGCAATTTTAATATATCTCAGAATGTCAAGTCTATATAAAAAAGAAAAGTGCCACCTTTTCCAGTATCCCTCTCTCCTTCCATTGTCCCTCTCCCATCCAGTATAGATAATTAATTACTGATTATGGTTTGTACTTCTTATGATACTAGATATATACATGTGTTTTCATTTTACCCTTAACACCAAAGGATGATATTTTACACTTTGTATTTTCTATTTAATGTATAGAAATCATTCCATTATCAGTTTATAGAATACTTGTTTTTATAGCTACATAGCATTCCAGTTTGTGTATCCTAATTTAGTCAATCTCTTTTATGTAGACATTTAGATGATTATCAGTTTTAAGTGATACTCATTTCTTTTTTTTTTTTGCAGTTATCAAATCTTGCAGTGAATAACCTCATGCATGTTTCTATATTGTTGCAGGTATCATTAAGTAAATTTCTGTAAGTAGACTACTGAATCAAAGAGTACACACATATGTACATAGTTTTATTTCTATGTATTCTTTGATTATTTTAATGCATATATACAGTGTATCTTTAGATCATATTCATCTTCCATTTTTCTCCTCCAACTCTTTCCAATCCCCATCCTACACTTCCCTCTCAAGTTCATATCCTTTTATTTTTAGCCAGAGCCTAATTAGTGTTAGCCATATGTACATGGGTGTGGGGCCATCCACTGGAGCATGAGAGCACCTTACTATGGGCTACACCTTGAAGAAAACAGACTCTTCCTCTCCCAGCAGCCATCAGCTGCTAATAGCTCTTGAGTAGAGATGAGCCCCTCCCCATCCATGCTGGAACGTTTTCTGGCTTGGTCTTAGGTAGGTCTTATAAAGGTGTTCTATTTTCATTGCTGTTACTTTGACAAATACTTAGAGAAGGAAAGTGTCATCATTTGGAAGTCAAGGTAGGAACTCCTCACAGCATTGCCTCTGACCAAGGAGCCATGGGTAACACAGCTTGCAAGGTGGTTTACAAGATGGCTTATACTCTATACAGTTTTAGGACTGCCTAGGAATAGAACTACCTACATTGGCCTGAGCCCTCCTATATCAATTCATAATTAAGACAGTCTGGCACAGACAAGCCTACAAGCTGGTCTGATCTAGGCACTTACTCAGTTGAGGTCCTCCTCTCAGGTGGCTCTAGGCTTTATCAAGTTGACAGTTAAGCTAACCAGAAGAGCAGACAACCACAGCTTTTGTGAGTTGATGAGTGCCACAGCCCTGTGGTCTCCAGAAGACACTCTTGACCTGCCTCCTATACAATGTTCCTTGAGCCTTAGAAAGGAAGAGGCTATGATGTAGATGTTTCATTTAGAGCCAAGCGCCATCTGCTGCAAAAAGAAGCTTCTCTTTTTGAGGGGTAAGAGCTGCACTCATGTATAAATAGAAGGATCGGTATTTAGAAAACAGTTTGATACTATATCCACTTAGCAAAATAATAATAGCAGGTTCTCCCTTAAGGCTTATGACCTCACCAACCATGGTTCTTGGCCATTTTCAGAAAGAGGTGTGAATTCCCTCCTGGGAAGCAGGCCTTAAATCCAGTTAGAAAGTCATTGGTTATCCCCATACCATCCATGCCACTGTTGCCCCAGTGGGCCTGTCTTGCCAGGCTGGTCATTATTAGATAGCTCACAGAGTTTATAGCTGGGTAAGACTGCTAATAACTTTTCTCTCCCAGCATCCTACGTAGTACCTTCCAAAACTGTGAAAGCTAGCTAGCAGGGAAAAAGCTTTCAGGGTGGTACCAGTTTGATTTTTCCATATCTTGTGACCAAAGTAGGTGATGTCTTCAGCAATAGAATCTTACCATCAAGTTCTGATGGGCAACCAAGAGCAGTGGTAGTAGTCTGTATTGTTTAGAGAGTGGGGGTCTCTGAGATTCCTCTTGACCAACTACAAGAAGGACTCTATCCCACAGCTAGCACTGAACTTTTTGTTTGATAATCTGTTGCTTTTGGGAAGAATATTATCCTCCTATTAGGGTACCCTATCAATTAAACTTATTTAAAATGTGTGTGTGTGCGCGTGCTCACATGCATGCATATGTTCATGTGCATATGTGTGTGTGTACAAAGAGAAAGACTGTAAGTTTTCATATGCCTTTTAAAAACATCTTTAATATTAACTGTTCATCTCCCACCTCCTTTGTCTTCTTCATCCTTCTCCCCAACTTAGCCTCCCTATTATTTCCATTCATACCATTTGTGTTCTACTATCCCCCTCCCCGCAGTTGCCCACCTCATGACTCTTTTTTAGCTTCGTGACTTCTACATGAACCCCAGTTTAAACAAACAAAACAAAATTTAAAGCTGGGCTCCACATATGAAATGGAATATGTGGTGTTTCTTTTTCTGGGCTTAGATGACTTCACTCAGTGTGAACCCTCTTCTCATTTCATTGTCCATTCTTGAGTAGATGGACATCTAGGCTGCTTTCATTCCTTAGCTATTGTGAATAGAGCAGCAGTGAACATGGAAGAATTAAGTATCTCGGTGGTAGAACATAGAATTCTTTGGGGACATGCCCAGAAATGGTATAGCTGAATATTACCAATCTTTTTCTAGCTTTGTAAAGTATGGAATGTTTCATTAGTCTGAATCATCCTTGCACGGGAACTGTGCAAATCTTTATCATTCTAATTTTCTATACATGCTACAGAAGTAAACACTGTGTGATTCTATTAGCTATAACCAGTCACTGTTTTTAAGGAACCTGACCATTGAGTAAACAAGTATTCATGGACCAAATCTATCTAGAAATAATAGAAATGTAAGAATTATTAATAAAATGTTTCTACTGATAAACTCCCAAGCCTTGGGTTTTTAAAACTTACTACAAAGTAGGGAAATGCATTTTATCTAGAATCATCCTGGAAGATGAATTCGGGGGATAGTTTCTTGATATCCTATTTAAAAAGTAACATTTTCAGGCTTACAAGGTCTCTCTTCCTCATATTTGTCTTTATCAGAAGAACTCCAAGAAGAATTTTTACAATTTAAAATTGATTCTTTTGTCAAAGGTAACCTGGAAAGTCATGTTGAATTTTTTCTCAATGGAGTATCTTATTAATCCCCAAGTAAACACATAGGGTCAGGAGACATTTTGCTGTTTGCTGAGATATTCTTCCAGCTTCACCTCCTCCAGCCTCTAGCTAAAAAAATTCTAGAGGTGCCCAGGCTTAACTTTGGAAGTGTTTTGCCCTCATTCTCCTATTTTCATCATTCAATGGACTTCCAAAAATGCATTCATTTTCATAGTAAAATACTCTATTTTGAAGAGGTTCTATTCTTTAATTATGATTTGAGCCTGTTAGCTTTTAGTATAATTTTGCACAGTAAAAACATTCCAGTACATATGTATATACACAATTGCTTTCTAAGTACATGTTTAAAATGAAGAGTAAATGTCTGGACAAAATTTAAATTAATGAAGTTGCATTTAATAAATGAAATTAATTTCAGGTGTTGGGAGCAAAGATTTTACATAATATTGAACAGGTCTCAGTATGTGCTTGTAATGGTGACTTTCGGAATATCAGCTTTCTTTAAATTTGTGTCAAACAATTAAGCATAAAATCTTTAAGATAGCAGTAAAATCACTAATAACTATAGGTTTGATTTATTTTTATGTATTTATTAAATGTTTTTGTTGATTCTTTTAGTCATTAAGATTCAAGTAACACTGAAGTAGAGTTGAAATTTTTATATTTTTCTGAAGGAATAAAATTGAGTCAGTAAATATTATATCATTGGAAAAAGCAGTAACCTTGGCTCATGTGACCTGAGTGTCAGTCCTTGTCCTACAGCTGACTTTAGGACCTTTTCTGTTTATAGGTCAGTCTGGAATATGAGGATTGTGTGCTGTGGCTTTCTTCATTGAGTTGAACAGTGTATGAGTATTTTCACCAGCGAAAATAATTATTGTGTGACTTTTTAATGAGAAGCCCTGTAACTGAAATAAGATTTCTATGAAAATTTAGAATCTTAAAAATTTAGAAGTAGGCCGGGCGGTGGTGGCGCACGCCTTTAATCCCAGCACTCGGGAGGCAGAGGCAGGCGGATCTCTGTGAGTTCGAGGCCAGCCTGGGCTACCAAGTGAGTTCCAGGAAAGGCGCAAAGCTACACAGAGAAACCCTGTCTCGAAAAACCAAAAAAAAAAAAAAAAAAAAAAAAAAAAAAAAAAAAAAAAAAAAAAAAAAATTTAGAAGTAGGACCTTTTGTTTGTGTTTTATTTTGTTTTACTATTTGAAGGTACAAATCCCTTATTAAAGTCTGTTATCCTCTAAAAGGATTGAGTTTCATTCACATCCTTGGTTTGGATTGGAATAGTTTTTGTTGTAAACTTTCCCAGTAGATAAACCAGTCTTCAGCGTTGAGACTTTAAAAATGGACTGCCTTCCCACTGGCCTGGTTACAGGGTCTGTGAGGAGTGAAGGGTATTCAAGACTGTATTGGCCAGCATTCTGGGCCTACCCTTCGTCAACAGGCATCTTAGTCCTGTCCTGTCTCCAAACTCCACCCACTTATCTCTCCCAGTGTCAACTAGTTCTCCTAATGGAAAACACCAGTAAAGTTAACTCTTTCCTTGACCTCACATCCTATTATTTGCTGAGACTTACTGCTGCTACTACTTCTGGGTCTTTGAAATCATTCTTAGCCTCGAGTCCTCCTCATTGGCTGTATCTAGCATATGTTTCTGTCCTCTTGCCTGCATTTGCCATCATGGACCTTTTCCTACAGGGCCAAGTCTAAACTCTCTGACCTAGTGCTCTTTAAATTTTTCCTTCCAACTCTCTTAATGTAGTGTTTCTGTACATTTGCACTGTCATCCAGCCGCACAGCTGTTTGTTACCCAAGAATGCCATGGTGACTCTCCAAGAATGTACAGATTCTTCCTGGCTTCAAATTCTGTCTTCACTGCTTTCTAGCCTTAAAACTCTGGAAATTTCACTTAGCCTCAGTATACTTCATATTCTGCACAATAAAATGAGAATAAACTGTTATCTGCCTGATAGTTTATGGGGTATAAAGGAGATAATCCATATAGAGGACTTAGAGTTGTGCCTTCAGTACTGTTATATGTATTGTATAGCTACAGTCATTGTTAGTTACTCTTACTGTTTTCCTTTTGAATATCTTTCTGAATTCTGTATATGTCTTTTTTCAAGGAAACTTACCTAAATTTCCCCAATTACAAATAATCTTTTTAAAAACATTTATGTATAAGAGTGTTTCACCTGCACTGTCTGTGCACCATATTCATGCAGTGCCTTTAGAGGCCAGCAGAGGGTGTCAGATCCCCTGCAACTGGAGTTACAGAAGGTTGTGAAACCTTCATGTGGGAACCAAGCATGGGTCCTCTGGAAGAGCCCCTAAGTGCTCTTAACTGCTGAGCTATCTCTTCAGCCCCCACAAATAATCCATTTATTAATGAAGACTTGCTTAAATATTAATTGAATGCTTTCTGTTTTGTATAAGGCATAAGACTACTCAGAGGAATACAGAACCTAATCACATCCTCTAGGGAAGGATAAGAGAGATCAGAGATGTATAAAATGTCTATTTAGCGAATGTTTATTGAGCCATCTGCAAAGGATCTGGGCATCCTATGAGGTATATGAGTTCTAAGCATGGTGTCATAATTAATGATTGACTTTGGTGAGATAACAGAGTTTGAGTACTTAAAGCATTGCCAACATGTTTGTCAAATGTAAGAAAGAATTTACCATACATGTAGGTCAGGGTCTTGGTGGGTCCTTGAAGGATATCCTACCTGTCTCTTAGGAATCCTCTGTAGCTGGAGAGCTTTTCCCTCCGATTCCCTCCAGGTCCCACCAAGTCCCGCCAGTCCCAGAGCCCACTTGTAAAATAAGTACACAGACACTTACATTATTTAAACTGCTTGGCCATTAGCTCAGGCCTATTGCTGTCTAGCTCTTACTCTTATATTTAGCCCATTTCTATTAATCTATATTTTGCCACGTGGCTTGTGGCTTACTGGTACCTTGCATCTTGCTTGTTCTGGCGGCGGCTCCAGGCAGTCTCCCTCTCTGCCTTCCTGTTTCCTCAATTCTCCTCTCTGTTAGTCCCGCCTATACTTCCTGTCTGGCTACTGGCCAATCAGTACTTATTTATACAGAGCGATATCCACAGCAAGTCCTCCATATAACACCCTGGGCTATGTGTCTTAGGGTTCCTATTGCTGTGAAGAGACACCATGACCATGGCAGCTCTTACAGAGGAAAGCATTTAATTGGGGGGGGGGGCTTACAGTTCAGAGATTTAGTCCACTGTCGTCATGGTGGAACATGCAGCATGCAGGCAGAAATGGTGCTGGAGAAGGAGCTGAGAGTTCTACATTTTGATCAGCAGGCAACAGGAAGTAAACTCTGACACTGGATGTAGCTTGAGCATAGGAAACCTCAAAGCCCACCCACACAGTGACACACTTCCTCCAACAAGGCTATACCTACTCCAACAAAGCCTCACCTCCTAGTAGTGCCACTCCTTACAGGGAGCATTTTCTTTCAAACAACCACACTGTGGGTATAGGGGAACTCTACAGCACCCAAAAAGGCAAGGGCAGTGTTCATTCTGGGCCTTTTACAGAAAACATCCTCCAAAGAAGAGGATGACAGGACCCAGGTGGTGGTGGCGCCTTTAATCCCAGCACTTGTGAGGCAGGGGCAGATAGATCTCTGTGAGTTTGAGGCCAGCCTTGTCTGCAGAGTGAGTTCCAGGATAGCCAAGGCTACGAAGAGAAACTCTATCTTGGAAAAAAAAAAAGGAAGAAAATGACAGATTAAGGAGGTTGCTCTTCCTATGTACCTTAAAGGGATATTGTAATTTGATGACTTTTAACGTCTAAGAAGCAATCAAACTTACTAGTTAATGATATTGGCTTAAATTCAAAGTGAAGTTTTAAACAAATTTTTATTCTGTCCTATAACATTAATCATAGCTATGGCAATCATGGGAGCGAGTATAATCGGAAGTTTCTCTCCTGCCTGGCAGTTCCCAAATAACCATTCAGAGGCTTAATATTAATTATAAATGATTGGCCAATGGCTCAGACTGTTACTAGTTAGCTGTTAAATTTAAATTAACCTATGTCTAATAAGCTTAAGTATTACCAGTTGGCTGTGGCGTTACTAGTCTGCTGGCATGTTGTTCCTTGAGTGGCTGGATGGCATCTCCCAGACTCTGCCCTTCTTCTCCTGTATCTCTGCTTGCATTTGCCTCCTGGCTCTGTCCTGCCTTGCCCATAGGCCAAAGCAGCTTTATTTAGTAACCAGTGGGAACAACACATAGTCACAGTGTACGAAAAGACAACTCACATCAGGTGAATAAAGTGAATGCTGCTTCAACCCAGGCAGGTGTTTCTTCCCATATTTCTGTATATTTCTGGCACAATAAGTTTCTCCACTAAAGTCTACATTGGTCATAGAATTCCACGGTATGGTTTCATTGCTTTAATCATGAGTTTTCAAAATTGGTCAACAGTTTTAATTCTGAATGTCTTTTAGCAAGGAGCAAGGACCAACCCCAGTGGAGAGAAAGAAGAAAGGAAAAAGGAAAAATGAAACCACTGTGGAGAGTTTGGAACTGGATCAGAGTCTGCTGAACCCATCCCTGCGGAGTCCTGAGGAGCCTGCCGAGTCTGCAGATAGCCAGGTACAGCTGTGACTGGGGACCTGCTGGACCAGTCTTGACATTGACTCCATGCTCTTCTGTGTCTGTCCTCAGTGCACTGCCCTTATCCACAAACCCAAGCAGTACTTGCACTGTCTTGGTGGGTGAGCACATAGACTACACACAGGCTATTTCCTAAGTCTGATAGTGACATTGATAAGTTTTCTGAAGTTTAATGTGTTTGCTGTCTCATAAAGTAGTGTATCAATCTTCGGAGGCAATTAATGTGGAAAATTAAGTTATGAGACAGGCTAGGTAAGGTTCAAAGACTCATTTTGGCATGTAGTTCCCAGAGTGCTAACCTCATTCCCAGTGCTGGCAAAGCCAGAGGTGTAGTATATGCCAGAATAATAAGGGAAGTTCCCAAACATGGAAATAAGGCGCTGCCCATCTAACTCAGTTCTTAATGCAGAATGCCCTTGACACTGGTGGGGATGTTCTTTTCTAAGTTGAGGTACCTTCTCTAAAGTTCCATTTTCTTTGATATTCACAACAGTGTATCTGAACTGAGACATCATTCAGAATGAGACCATGCTGGTGGGCCCCCTTTAGTTTCTCAGTGATGTTCACTCTAGGCAGGCATTGGCTAGTAACATCCTGGTCTTCGTAAGTAAGAGTGTCTACTGTCAGAACAAAAGTCACCTCATGGCCTGTAATCTAGAACTGGTGGCTGTTAGGCAACCGTGCTGACAGGAAAGCAACCATATTGAGTTGATAACATTTGGTGACTTAAAGGTTTGCAGGATTATGATTTCTAAATAGAAAAGGGTAAGGTTTTTTGTTTTGTTTTGTTTTTTAAAGAATCCCTCAAATGACATTAGACGTGATATAGTGAAGAAGTGATAGCAACATGGAGAGATGTTTACAAAATGTCTTGTAGAAGAAAAAGGAACTGAGGTTTTACTTGTTTTGCTTGGCTTGTGGTATTTAAGGTTTAAGTATATGGGGACGTGGTGCCTGTGACTAGTTCCCTAAAGTGTTCCTGCTGCTTGGAACCAGTGATAGGTGGAGATGGGCATCATTGCACTGCTTTGTCATGCACTGCCCAGCAATTCTAAGTGCTTGGTTAGAGTTGCCTCCTTACATAAGACTTACTATTTTGTCACACTTAAGATATCTCCCTGTTTTAAGTGTATGAGATTCTCAGTCTTAGTCCCAATAAAATTTGTATTAATTTTTCATACTACATTTTTAGGAGTTGGTGGCTAAGTGAATTTGAAAAAAAGTAAATAAAAACTAGAAAATCTGATTGGACTTCAAAGACAGAATTCAGAGGTCACCTCCCATTCCTGTTGCTTGGGACTAGAAGCCTCAGAAATGCAGAAAAACATCACTACTGTTGATGACTAAAATGCATCTCCCTGGACGCTGAGGCTGCACTCTTAGTGGATCAGGCAGTTAAGAGATTATACCATCACCTTCTCCCTCACTTAGCTAGATCCCGGGCTATATGAATTTAGTTCTTAAAACAGTACAAGATTCCTTTTGGAAGTTGAAAATATCATGCTTGGCCTGTCACTAAATGTAGATGATGATATTTGTGTGAAAGATTTTACTTTTGACTCACAGCTGCTCTGATAAGTGTGTTTATTTTGCAGAAACGGCGCTCAGGGCGGCAAGTGAAGCGCAGAAAATACAATGAAGACCTTGATTTCAAAGTGGTAGATGACGATGGGGAAACGATTGCTGTTCTGGGAGCTGGCCGGACATCTGCACTCTCAGCTTCTACGCTGGCCTGGCAGGCAGAGGTACAGCCTGTGCGTGATCTTAGCGCACTTGGAATCACATTCAGACTCCTCCTCTCACTGGTGCCCACATGTGCACACTCTCCCTGTTTCACCAGATAGCCATTTGAGAGAAATGATTTTTCCCTCTTGTTGCTCTCCAGCCGAAAAGCTAGCCACCTCATCTTCCCATCTACGGCCTTGGTCTGTGCTGTCCTGCTTTCATGCTCTCTCCCAACACTTTGTACAAGTGGACCACCCTCAGTTAAGTTTCACATAAAATGCGATCTCTGTAGAAAGGTCTTTCCTGCCTCTTTGATAAAAAATAGATCCCTGTTTCTCATCCCAGCCATTGTTTCTTGCTTATTTCCTTCATGACATAACCACACTTTAAAATTTTATTGGAATGTGTGTCCTCTAAGATTTTTTTTTTAATCATTAGAATGTAAGATTCTTGCTAGATATGGTAAATCACATCTGTACTCTGGCATTCTGTAGACTGAAGAATGAGTATCATCATCAGTTTGAGGCCAGCCTGGACTATAGAGTGAGACCTTGTCTCCAAAACAATCCCAAAAAGACTCAGTAGCTAAGAGTCTGCCAGCCTAAGTTCAATCCCCGAACACACATGGTGGAAGAAGAACAAACTTCCCCAAGCTGCCTTCTGACCTCCACACAGGTGTCATCTAACATACATAATTCCTTAAAAAGTAAGAGTCTTGGCCTGGAGAGATAGTTCAATAGTTAAGAGCACTGGTTACTCTCCTAGAGGACCTGGGTTTGAGTCCCAGCACCCAGATGATAGCTCACAACCATCTGTACCTACTCTTCCACAGGATCTGACACCCTCTTCTAGCCTCCTAGGGTAACAGGCATGCAGGTAGTGCACAGACATGCATGCAGACAAATGCTTACACACATAAAATAATAATAGAAAATTTTAGAGCAAAGTCTTATACATAGTAAATTTTTGTCTAGATAATAGAATCAAATGAACTCGTAATTATAGTTGGAACTGTGGTTTGACAGATGCATATTGTGTGCCTGCTACAAGGCCAGAGTCTGGGATGTAGGTTTAAGTATCCAGATGATTCTTCATGCCACAGAGCTATGTCTAGTAGAAGGACATATGGCTTTACTAACACTGCAATCAGTGCAGCCTATAAGTATGTACTAGGCATAGTGACCACACAGAAGTTGGACTAGATTAGAGTTCATTCACAAGTTGAAGGCCTGAGAGACATTTCCTAACAGTCAGCCATAGGTTATGATATGACCATGGAGATAAGCATGGCTGACTGCTGGGTGTGATTTGTGGATTCAGACATAGGGCTGAAAGGTAGAAGAAGCCACACTGTGCAGAGCCTTGCAGGTCATCTAGCATGTGTGGCCTTTGTACTGTGAATTGAATTAGAGTTGGAAGGCATCAGTGGGTTAAAGCAGAGAGCAAATGACTTTATTTGCATTTCAGTTGCATTCTCTTCCTTTTGGGAGCATTTGTTGAGGAGAGTGATGGCACTGGGACTTGATGCAGACATATAAGTAAAAGGGGGTTAATTGAGGAGGTCTGTGCCAAGTATCTGGTTTACAGATGAAAGGGAAGTACGGAATCATGCTGTGGGTATAGGAGGGAAGTCATTGCCAGTAACACATTCTGGGACACAGGGTGTCTGTCGTTCTGGAGTCCCTGGTGCTGACTGGCAGAATATACTGAGCACGCAGAGTAGCAGCAAGGCAGGTACCCATCCTTGCCAGATGCTCATATGATTATAGAGGCTAGTGATGCCTGGCCTTCAGCCACCTTTTCTCCAGTCTTTATGAGTAAAGTCTTGTCCAAATTTAACCATTAAGAAATGAGGCATTGTGGTGGTATTGTGTTCCCCAAAATATTGTGTACCTTAATAAACTTATCTGGGGTCAGAGAACAGACAGCCACTAGATACAAAGGCTAGAAAATGGTGGCACTCACACCTTTAATCCTAGCATTCCAGAGATAGAAATCCCTCTGGATCTCTGTGAGTTCAAGGCCACATTGGAAACAGCCAAGCATGGTGACACGCCTTTAATCCCAGAAAGCCAGCCTTTAATCCCAAGGAGTGGTGGTAGAAAGTAGAAAGATATATAAGGCGTGAGGACCAGAAACTAGAGCATTTGGCTGGTTAAGCATGTGGCTGGTTAAGCTTCAGGCTTTCGAGCAGCAGTTCAGCTGAGATTCATTCTGGATGAGGACACAGAAGCTTCCAGTCTGAGGAAACAGGACCAGCTGAGGAAGTGGCGAGGTGAGATAGCTGTGGCTTGCTCTGTCTCTCTGATCTACCAGCATGGACCCCAATTACTGGCCTCGGGTTTGATTTTATTAATAAGAACTTTCAAAGATTCCTGCTACAAGGCATAGGCCGGGCAGTGGTGGCACACGCCTTTAATCCCAGCACTCGGGAGGCAGAGGCAGACGGATCTTTGTGAGTTCGAGGCCAGCCTGGTCTACAGAGTGAGTTCCAGGAAAGGCGCAAAGCTACACAGAGAAACCCTGTCTCGAAAAACCAAAAAAAAAAAAAAAAAGAAATGAGGCACAGAATGGTCCAGGCTGACAACTCAGTTGATTTCATTCCTTTGCTAAGGTTATCCAACCAGTGAACATGATGATCATTAGGAATAATACATTGATGTATTTGTCATTGCAGTACTTTTCAAATAAACAGTTAAAAACAGTTCTTGAAAGATTGCTTGGAGGCATAGGAATGTGTTGCTTTATTTGGGCTTTCTTTGGACATTTTATGGTTTAATTGGTAGTTAAACCACAAGGGATTTATTTCCTACTAGAAGTAATTTATCCTAAACCATTTATCATACTTCAGGTATAGTTATGACTTCTCAACTACCTGAAGGTAGCAGTTACAAATCTGACAGATGATCTCAAATTTTACCAAGTCTTTTTCCTCGAAGTATATTAGTATAAAGAGTTTTATATGGAGAAACAGAGATAGAATTGAGCCTTGCATTAATTATGTCCCAAAACTTCACCAGATTTAAACAAGAAAGAGCCTGATGTGTATTTTCTTATGCATTTTGCTGTTCAGAGTGGCAGTCATGTGAATATGTAATCTAAAGTCTTAAGGCCAAAGCTAGCATGCCCCAGGTCTTGAGAGGGCAGCTTATTGAGAGGTTATCAAAATCAGAGCCCTAGCTGAGGTGGAACCAAATCAGCTTCTTCTGCATTGTTTTTACATGTGGATTCTTGGTGAGAATTGAACTAATTTCTCAAGCTAACAAAAGCATCAATGCGTGGATTCTCTCTAGGATTCTGGGTATTTCTCAAGGCACAACAAATTATTGTGGGATTTTAAGAAAGCTGGGACTTTTCTTCTGTCCTTCCAGTAAGACCCTTTGATTGCTGGGCTTGGTGGTACTCCCCTTTACTCCCAGCACTTGAAAAGCCATCCTGGTCTTTAGAATACCTGGGGCTACATTTTTAAAAAGAAAAAAAAAAAATCTCATTCTGTGACATCTGTCTAGCTGCTTGCTTGATCTTACTGTGCACAGATTTTTACAAGACTGTCTCAGTTTTGGCCTCCCAACTATTTGTGTAGTTTATGTGATTTTTTTATATTCTGGAGCAAACAGGCTTTAATTTGAATAAGGCATCAGCCCATGTCACTCTGTGTGCTCTCCTCTGAACTTTGCCATTCGTGGTGGGCTGGAGACTCCTCTGGCCTTTCCGCATGCATGGCAGCCTGGGGTCTCCTTCACTGGCCTTTCTCGTGCATAGCAGACTAGATTTGCTTTCCCTTTTGAGGATGTCCCTGTTCCCCATCAACTAGAGACTTGCTCTGCTCTCTGCTGCAAAAACACTTTAGTATAATTAGCCCTGTCACTGTCCTTTGAATATCTGCCAACTGTCCCCTCCCCCCCAAACCATGAGCTACTTCAGAGACAGGTTTGTATCTTTAAATGAAGCCCCAAGAGCTTTCTTTAGACGAAACCTCTCACAGCAGTTTCTGTCTTCTATTTTGTAATGTTGCTATTGTGTTTATTTATAGTGTTGAGTCAGCTGGAACCCTTGAACCACTCACAGCTTGTGATGGGTTTTCATTGCCTTTGCTATACTGCTTTTAGTATCACCCTTGTTTGGCCTGTTAATTGGATTAAAAATTTTTGCAAAACAGAATCAGCTTTTAATTTTTCATAATTTTCACTTAGGTACAGCTTTGTGTTAGTAGTTAATATATCCTTGAACTTCATTTTATGTATATATGTATGTAATGAATAAATATATTTAAACTCATTAGGTAAATAGCTATATTTTCTTTTTGTTTTTGACTCCGACATTAAAAGACAAAGATTATGCCGGGCGGTGGTGGCGCACGCCTTTAATCCCAGCACTCGGGAGGCAGAGCCAGGCGGATCTCTGTGAGTTCGAGGCCAGCCTGGGCTACCAAGTGAGTCCCAGGAAAGGCGCAAAGCTACACAGAGAAACCCTGTCTCGAAAAACCCAAAAAAAAAAAAAAAAAAAAAAAAGACAAAGATTATATTGGTTTACCAGGCTCGTGTTTTCTTCTTTTCCTGATACTGACATTATTTTTCCTAGTGGTGCTTATGCTTTTTACTATAACACAGTCACTTGGGCCTTCAGACAGCCTCCTTGTGTCAGGTCCCTTGCTGCCATTTGGTTGTGCTGTGCTTGTCTGTGTACCTGATTCCATACCATGGCCTCGGTTTGATCTCTTTACTGTTGGGCTGCTTTCCACTCTTAGCCAGTGTGCTGGCTAGTTTTATGCCAACTTGACATAAGCTAGAGTCATCAGAGAAGAGGGAGCCTCAATTTAGAATGCCTCGGTAGATCAGGCTGTAGGCAAGCGTGCAGGACATTTTCTTAACTAGTGATAGATAGGGGAGAGCCCAACCCACTGTGGATGGGTCTACCTCTGGGCTGGTGGTCCTGGGGTCTATAAGAAAGCAGGCTAAGCAAGCCAGTAAGCAGCACCCTTCCATGGTCTCTACATCAGCTCCTGCCTCCAGGATCCTACCCAGTTTGAGTTCCTGCCCTGACTTCTTCACCTATTCTAGAATCCAAACTGTTCTCACTTTGTAAACTCTTACTGATCTTATAGTTACTGCCATAGTAAGCATTTTGCTCTGAGACATTCTAAGACAAGTGTGTTCATCATGTCTTCCTTTGATGAGATTGCTGGGGAGCT
Source organism: Peromyscus maniculatus bairdii (assembly GCF_049852395.1). NCBI lineage: Eukaryota > Metazoa > Chordata > Mammalia > Rodentia > Cricetidae > Peromyscus > Peromyscus maniculatus. Next base: position 146,483,187 of record NC_134855.1, read on the forward strand.
GGGACCAAGCTCAGAACCACTTTTCCTTCTCTGTGACATTCGGTGAAGACTTGATGATTTGAAACAAGTTTTACTTCTTGCTAGACTGATCTTGATTGCTAACTAAAGAGAATTACATGGTATGATTAGTTGTGGTGAGAGTAAATGAGATTTTAAATATGGGATTTTCTTTGAGAATAAAATTTTTAAATGATATGAGTCTCTAATACACAAGGGTATGAGTTAAAAGGATGATTTGAGAAAACAAAGTATTTAAGAGCAGATGGTTTTTTATGGGCATGTTTGGCAGGCAGATTTAGTTTATATCTGTGTATCTGTGTAAACTGAATGTTTATACACACGTGATCTTGCTTATACACAAACTAAGTTTAGGGGGAAAAAGACCCTAGTATTCTGTTTCCTTCTTCCTTTGATTAAGTATTTTAGAAATGCACATTTTTAAATCCCTTTTCCTTTTATTAAAATGTGCAAGAAAAGAAAAACCCTCTTCTTTATTATCTGATAGTGTCTCTGTTGTTTTTCTGCTGGCACAGTGGCTGCACCTGAATCTACTGCTGTTTCAGCCAGTTAATTGTGGCTCCACAGTTACTGCCCCGCTTCTCAGGCAGCAGACCTGAGACATAGAAGTCCCACCAGACCTGCCTCCTGCCGCTGCTGCCAATTGTAGTCTTTAACTAAATCTCTATCGTTCTATTTACCAAGAAAGCTTGGGAGCCAGAGGCTGGGGTAAAAACCTGCTAGCTCAGATAGGTTGAGGAGGAACTAGCTGACCTTCCCTCTTTGCCGGTGTCTCAGAAAGAGTGAGTCCTTCCTTTCTGTAAAAATGAAAAAAGACAGTCTCACTCAAAATCCCTCCCTACTAATAACTGTTCATCTCTCTGTCCGTCTTCCAGATTCCCTCTGACTCTCTCTGATTACTTTCTGTCAGCTGGCTCCACATTCTGACTCAAGGTTGATTTTATTTAATTAACACAAACACATACTCAGGGTTCACAGTGTGATAGACTATCCTGCAACACGTCTCTGCATAAGACAGGCGTCCCCGAGGGGGCTGGAATTATAGGTGTGTACTTCCATACTTGGCTTGGTTCTTAGTGTTTTCATAATCACTAAATGATTCTTTTTCAAATTTTTTTTTCCTCAGCATGTATGTACATCAGTGACTGCTTTCTACTAATCTGAGCTAAACAGAACTTGAACAGTTTACAGTTTTAGAGGGTTAGACCATTAATTCTATGATGGCACATGTGGCATTGGAGCAGTAGCTGAGAGCTTTGCATCTCAATCTGCAGGCAGATAGGCAGAGAGAGGGAGGATACAGCCTGGCATGGGTTTTTGAAACCTCAGACAGTAAGACACTTCCTCCAACACGGCCATACCTATTCCAAGACCCCACTTCCTAATCCTTCCAAATAATTCAAACTAGGAACTAAGCATTGTATATATGAGCCTATGGGGGCCATTCTCAGTCAAACCATTACACATGGGTATGTGGAGAGAAAACAGTTAAAAATTACATCAGGATTTTTGGGTTGAGCACTTGAGAAGGTAGAGTTTCCTTTAACTCAGATGGGAAAGAACTAAAGATTGAGGGATTAGGACTTGGGGGCTGGAGACTTGTTAATGTATCAGACCAAGAGTTAGTTTTTAGAAACTTTAATGTAAAATACCTTAAGATAGGTAAGTAGAGATGCAGGAAATAATCAGAATGTGAGTCTGCAGTCTGGAAAGAAGTTTTGATCTGAATGTGTGAATTTGGCAGGCATCACAATACAGTTAGTATTTAAAATCATGAGACTAGATGAGATTACTTTCAAATTAGTGTAGGACCCCCCCTCCCCCCACAAAAAAAAAGGAGGAGGAAAGGAAAAAAAGAAAACTTAAAATGAAGCTTCCTGGACCTTATTAATGTAAGTTAATATCAGAAGATTTCCCTTGCCAGGTAAGGTGCAATAGGTTGTGGCAGACCAGCATTCACCTGTAAGGTAGAAAAGGATATGTTGTAAAAGCATATTTTTAAAGACATCTAATGTCTGTGGACATAGGAATTCGATGAGCTGATTCTTAGGCGAGCTGACAGTTGTTGACTGTCTTCTCTGAAGGCACTTAGTTCTGAGTCCTGAGAGTCAGGATTAGCCCAGAGAGAGACTGTATTCTAGGTTGAAGACAAGTACTCAGAGCCAACAGTGATTTGAGTATACAGAGCCAGTAAAATTATGGCCTAAAGGAAGTCCCAAAGTAAGGACCACCCTACCTTAGTGAAATTTTGGGAAACTTAAGTTCTGTGAAACTGTAAAATTTGAGTTTGTCTTCTGGCAAAGGACCCAGCTTCCTTTGCTGCCTCCAGATTCACCAAGATACTTGGTTGAAATCCTCTTGCTATAGACATTTTCAGTTTCATTTTACCAGCTCGGCATTTGTATATTTAACCTTAGCACTCAGGAGGCTGAAGCAGGAGGATTGTAACTCTGAGGGCAGCCTAGTCTATGTAGCAAGACTCTTATCTTAAAGATGAATAGCCTACCTGTGTCTGACCTTCCCTTGAGCTGTTTGTTAGATTTTAACCTCTTTAGGGTTATAGAATACAAAGCTCAACTGAAACTCTATGTGGGGCGTGTGTGTTAGGGCTTGAGACCTGCAGCCTTTCCCAGTATGACCGTGGATGTTTGTGCCCCAGGAACAGTTAAAATTGTTTGAATAGTTTGGGGATTTTGTTTTGTTTTGTTTTACTCTCTTGCCTTCTTCCTTTGAAATAAATCTTAACAGTCCCCAGTCCTGACCCAACTCAGCTGGTTAGATGGGATCGTTGTCTTCTTTCCTCCTTGTCTAAGAGGAAACATTGTTGTAGATGCCATTATTTGGAACTACTATATTCTTTATCCTCAGTGTCCAACATAGAATAAAAATAACTAGATGTTCCTAGAAAACAAACTCGGCACAGATGCTGAGGTAAACAAAACAGAACTTGAAAATTACTATGGATGATACATTATAGGAAAGATGGGCAAAATAAATTTCCAGTAGAGAATTGGGTCTGTTAATGACAATCAAGTCAATCATCTAGAATTATGGAAAAAATCTATAAGATTCAGAATACAGTGGTCAGATTTAAAAAGCAGCTTAGATACAGTAGAAGATAAGATTAGTGAATATGAAGGAATCAATGGGAATTTTCTAAATGCAGCACAGCTTCAACAGAGCAAACAAAGCATGAGAGAGAAGTATTTCTGACTGTATTCCTAGGCAGAGAAGAAATTTGAGCAGTGCATTATTTGAAGATAGAATTAATGACTAAGAGTTCAATAAACTGATGAAAATATTAGCCAATAGACTCACAGTCTGGTAAACCTTAAGCAGGAAAAGTATATGAAGAAATATTTTACCTAAAAGATTTTATCTTGCCCACTGGAATCAAAAGATGACATTTCAAGAGCTATTAGGGGAAAATTTATAGCTAATATATTTAACATTTATACAATATTTAACATATTTCCTCAGAATTTGGAAGTAAGATGATAATTCCCTATATAGTCATTTATATTCTCAGATACACTGGAGGACCTGGTCATCATCAGAAGGCAGAGAAGAAATAAAATGTTGGGGCTGTGGAGGTAGCTTAGTTGGCAAGTGATTGCTTTACAAGCATGGAGGCTCAGTTTGGATCCCCAGCACCCAAATAAAAGACGGGTGGCTTTTGGTTTGTAACCCTAGGGAAGGGACAGAGACAAGCAGATCCTGGAAGCTTACTGACTAGCCAGTCTAGCTAGTCTGTGTACTCTGGGTTCAACAAGAGACAATCTCAAAAAAATAAGACCGAGAGCATCAATCTGACCTCCATGTGCTTGCATACATACACATACACACAAATACATACTAAGACACACATACCCCAAAGAAGTAAACAGTTGAGAGATTACAAAGGAATATATAAAACTAACATTAGTTATAGATGAATGCCTGTAGAAAATTCAACAGAATCGAGAAACTATTAGAATTAATAAATACACCAGGCAGTGGTGGCACTCACCTTTAATCCCAGCACTTGGGAGGCAGAGGAAGACATATGTCTGAGTTCGAGGCCAGCCTGATCTACAGAGATCCAGGTTCAGCCAAGGCTACACAGAGAAATCCTGTCTTGAAAAAAAAACAAAACAAAAAAGAATTAATAAATGTGGATTTGATTAAATGCTACATTTAGTAACATCAAGGCATTACCTATATTGCCTAGTATGGATATTGCCAGCCACATGTGCCTGTTCAGCATTGGAAATATGCCTAGACTGGATTGAAGTATGCTGGAAGTATAAGGGACACGCTGTATTTGAAAACATGAGGAAAAGAACATTTAAAAAAATGTTTCCTTAATTTTTGTATTGATTCAGTGAGCATGTTTAAATTGTAATACTTCAAATATTTGGGAGGTTAAATAAAATACACTACTTGGAGCCTTCCTGGAGACTTCAAATTTGATGTTAGGCCTGGCCATGATTTTCTGAAGAAAACTGATAAAGACTCGAACACAAAGACTTGTATAGGCAGCTAATTGAAGCATTTTTCTACAATTAGTAGTTTATATGACCATTAATATCTTAACAAAGTTTAAAATATAAATCTTATAAATTTTGATATAAAATTCATACTTTAAGAAAAGTTTAAAGAATCAGAATAGAATCAATGAATTGAGATTAGTAGTAATAGAATAGTCCCTTAATTAATTTGGTTTTTCTCCTGTCTCATATCAGAAGATGGCTCTTTCTTCTGGCATGATACAGGGAGTTTGCATTTTCCTTTTAACAACATGCCTGGGTTTAAAGAAGGAGAGAGCCATTCTCCAACTCCCAAGCCTGCTTTAAATTTTAATTGAACTGGGACTACAAGAAGACCAATAGTGTTAAATGTCTTTAGAGAAGTGCAGAAAGGAACATTTAGGAAGACATATGAAATTTTATAGATGATATACCAGTAGGCCATTTTACTCTTTTTCTTGGGACTTTTTTTTTAGACGATTTGTCCTTTTTCTTCATTTGTCTCATTTGTCCAGTGTTCTTCAATTCCTTAGCCTTCATTCTCCTAAAAGACAAAATCAAAATCCTTTCCACAAGGCTAACTTTGGGGAGGTTCCCTTTTGGCAACCTATATCTGAATAAATGAAAAGGCATGTGTTAATGGTATAAGTTCGTTTAAATTGGATGGTCATGCTGATTGAACTATCACCTCCTCTAATTAAGAGGTCTCTCTTGTTCAAATCGAACCTTTATCAATTTTGATGGTATCCACAGCTTATCTTCTCCTGTAGAAACAAGCAAAACCACACCCCCAACATAACACATATCCTGGTTTTTATTCTGAGGTCAGCACATCCTTAAAATATATAGGCTGATTTAATTCTGTAGTTTTTTTCTATTATTCAATGTCTCTCTGTAGCTGTTGTTCCTTTCTTATTATCATTGAGAAAATTCAAAGTTAATAGAGCATTTGGCAGTCTATTTCTGGCGCTTTTTGTTACCCCTTTCTGTTTATTTAGCATATCCTTTAGAGTTCTGTTTGATCATTCTATAACTGCTTGGCCTGTAGGATTATGTGGTATACCTGTAATATGCTTTATATTGTAATAAGCAAAAAACTGTTTCAATTTTTTAACAAAAATTTTAACAGAGACATATGCTGGAGCATTGTCAGGTTTAATTTGTGCAGTTATACCCATGATGGCCATAATTTCTAGCAAATGAGTGATTACAGAATTAGCTTTTTCAGAACTCGAAGCAGTTGCCCATTGAAATCCTGAATAAGTGTCAATGTTATGGTGTATATATGTCAATTTTCCAAGTTCTGCAAAGTGAAACACATCCATCTACCAGATTTCATTCCTCTGAGTACCCTTTGGGTTACATCCTGCTGATAATGGCGTTTGATTATAGAAGGAACAAGTAGGACATTTCTTTACTATTTCCTTGGCTTGTTGCCAGGTTATGGAAAAATCCTTTTTTAAACCTTTACTATTGACATAATGTTTTTATGAAATTCTGAGGCCTCGAGCACATTTCCTATCACTAATTTATCAGTCTCATCGTTACCTTCTGCTAGAGGGTCTGGCAGACCCATTTGGGATCAGATGTGAGTTATATATAAAGGATGACTTCTTTTCCTGATTATATCTTGTAACTGAATAAATAGTGAAGTTAATTCTGACTCATCAAGGATAAATTCTGCAGTCTCAATATGTAATACCACTCTTTCAGCATACTGAGAGTCAGTAACTATGTTGAGAGGTTCTGAAAAATCCATTAATACCAACAGAATAGCAAACAATTCTGGTTTTTGAACTGAATTATAAGGACGTTGAACCACTTTAATTTTCTGATTTGTAACCTGCCTTTCCTTGTTTGTTGGCATCTGTATAAAATGTACGAACTCCTGATATGGGTGTTTGCCGTATAATTTGAGGCAAAATCCAATCAGCTCTCTTTATAAGATCAATTCTATCACTTTTGGAATATTTGCAGTTAATTTCTCCCAAAAAAAATTCCTGCACGTTCTTTGCACTTTCTACCCATAATTTTTCAATGTCCTCCTTAGTTAAAGGTACGACAATTTCTGCTGGCTCTCTTCCTGCTTATTGACGAAATCTCAGTTTTCCTTTCAAAGTCAAGTCAGATTTTTTTTCCACGTTTTTAATTTTTTATTTGGTTTACTTTTTAAAAAATATTCATTCAAATATAATATCTTCCCTCTGCATTAAAATTCCATAGGAGAATACCTAGAGGGTAAAATAACCGAAATGCAATTCAGCTTTGGATTGCTACAGTCCACGTGTCCTTCACTTTCTTTTCTACCAAGGCCAATTCTTTCTCAGCTTCAGGTGATAATTCTCTTGGACGATTTAAGTCCTTGTCACCTTCTAAGGTTTTGAACAAATTATTCAGTTCATCATTTTTTACCCCAACAATAGTTTGTAAATGAGAAATGTCTCCAAATAATTTTTCAAAGTCATTAAGAGTCTGTAATCGATCTCTCCTAATTTGCATATTTTGGGGTATAATTTTTTGTAGACCTATTTTATAACCTAAATAATTAATAGAATCTCCTCTTTGTATCTTTTCAGGAGCAATTTGTAATCCCCAGCAAGAAAAAAAATTTCTTTCTTCAAACATTCCTTCTAAAGTATCTGCATTTAAGTCAGCTAGTAAAATATCATCCATATAATGATAAATTATAGATTTAGGAAATGTTTTACGTATAACTTCCAATGGCTATTATACAAAATATTGGCACCGGATTGGGCTATTTAACATTCCCTGTGGGAGGACCCTCCATTGATATCTCTTAACCGGTTGAGAATTATTATAAGTAAGCACTGTGAAGGCAAATCTTTCTCTGTCTTTTTCTTGTAAGGGTATTGAAAAGAAACAGTCTTTTAAATCAATAACTATGAGAGGCCATCCTTTAGGTAACAGAGTAGGCAAAGGAATTCTTGATTGTGGAGAGCCCATTGGCTGAATTAGTTTGTTAATTGCTCTAAGGTCTGTTACCATTCTCCATTTACCAGATTTCTTTTTAATAACAAATACAGGAGAATTCCAAGGGTTGGTTGATTCTTCAATATGCTGAGCATTTAACTGCTCTTCTACCAGCTCTTCTAAAACCTGGAGTTTCTCTGTTGTTAAAGGCCATTGCTGAACCCATACAGGCTTGTCTGTTAACCATTTTAAAGGTAGAGCTGTTGGTGTCTTTGGAAGATCATCAGTTGTTGTGCCCTGTTCTTGTACAATATGGATGGCTGGTGACCACTCATTAAAATAATACCTTCTAATATTTCTCTAAGAAACATGTGCTAGTTTATGATTTCTGAGGTTGGAGGGATGTTAATCTGAGTATTCCATTGTTGTAACAGGTCTCGACCCCATAGGTTCATAGCTATGTTAGCCACATATGGTTTTAATTTTCCTCTCTGTCCTTCTGGACCTATACATTCGAGCCATCTTGCACTCTGTTTCACTTGAGATAATGTTCCAATCCCTAATAGTTGAACGTTTACCTCCTGAAGAGGCCAAGTTGGATGCCAAAATTCTTATGCAATTATAGTCACATCAGCACCTGTGTCTACCAGACCAGATAACAGAACATCATTTATTCTTATTGTTAATTTTGGTCTTTGTTCATTTATAGAAGTTTGCCAAAAAAATTTCTTAATGTTTTCTCCTGAATTTTCTATTCTCTCTGTCTCAGCTGTTCCATCACCCTGAGCAGCCTGGTTTATTCCAGTAGGTGTTTGGTTATTTAATTGCTCTGAGTAGGGGTTTCTTCTACAACTGCAGGAAAGGTCTGAACTGGATTTGCTGTGAGGGCCTGCCTGAGGCCCCTCTGGGAGTTTCCCTCCGAGGCAAAATATTACCTGTCTGTCCCTTGTTGATTTGCATTCGTTGGTCCAGTGTTTACCCTTACCACACCTTCTGCATACTCCAGAAGGAAGGGGCATTCTGTTGCCTTTGTTTCTTGAAGAAACATTGTTTCTGGGAATGCCCTGTTTACAGTCCCTTTTCAAATGTCCTTGTTTTCCACATCCAAAACATCTGACATTCCTCAAACCTCTTGAAATTGCTTCTCCTACCCACATACCATCATGGCCATGAGACTCAACATTAAACGTGTCTCTAATCCAATCTTCCAGTGGTGCAGATCTTGCCTTCAATGGCCTGATTATTCTACTGCATGCTGCATTCGCATTCTCAAAGGCCAAAGATTTGATTATTATCTGGCTAGCTTCTGAATTCGGGACCATTCTATTTACTGCTGAAGTCAGTCTTTGTAAGAAATCCATGAAGGATTCTTTTGGGCTCTGTATAACTTTTATAAATGACTCAGTTTTATTTCCTGCTTCCTCAATTCTGTCCCATGCATTCAAGGCTGCCATTCGACATAGAATTAGGGTTTGGTTATCATATAAACATTGTCTTTGTATTTCAGCATATTGGCCTTCTCCAACAATCTGATCCTGGGAGATTTGCATACCTCTAGCCCTCCACTGACTTTCTATGTTTTTAGCTTCATCTCTGAACCACAAATGCCACTACATTTACCTGCTCTTTTCAGTCTTGTGGTATAATCTTATTACAAGTTGACCAGGAGTTCAACATTTGCTTTACAAATGGGGAATGCATGCCATAAGATACTATTGCTTCCTTAAACCTTCTTAAATCTAACATTTCAGTTGGAGTCCAATTATTTTGTGCATTCATTTGACCAGGTAGCTGCTGTATGGTTACCGGATAAATTAAGGGTGATTGTGTGAAAACAGGCTTTCTTTCTGTAAACCTATAATCCAATCCTGAAATAATTTCACCATTAAATTCTTCTGTCTGAATCTGAATTTCTGTATAATTCATTTTAACAGGTTTTTCTAAAGCTTTTATCCTGGCACTTACATTGACTATCTTTTTAAATAGTAAAATAAGGATAAGGAAAGTAATAATGTGCATAATTGATGTACTATACACCCTGTCAACATTAATATTCTCGTACAATTGTTCTATTTTCAAACTACCTAAAGTTTTATGAAACAAAGACCAATTTTCTTCTAATGTACACATAATACCCATTTTTTTTTAATGTTGAAAAATTTTCCCCTTTAAGTATTTTTCCTTTTAACATATCTGATAACTCAATTGACTTATCAAGTCTGCGTAGAACAGTAGAAATCCGAGGGAATTTCAAAACAGCTACCTAGCGTCTGAGATGGGAATCCTCATATATATATGAGAGAGAGAGAGAGAGGAGAATAGTCAATAGCCACATGTTCTGGCCAAAAGCTGCAATCCATCTACATGCTCCCGCTTAAGCCGATTCAAGCCTGAGCTGCGACTTCCTTAAGCTCAGACCACGTGAGTTGATGAGTTGCCTGTAAGCATCTCCAGCTGTAGCTACCACAACTACAGTCTGCCAGACCAGTAGCTCTGGCCAGGCCTAGGACCTGTAAACTCTGGCCAAGTAGGGCCCGAGCCGGGCCAAGCCAGGAAGCCGGGCCGCTGGTAAGCCAGGGAGCCAGGCGGTTTTTAATGAATTCTTGCCACGTTGGGCGCCAAATGTAGATGTAATTCTGAATGGTCTTATTAAATAAGAAACACAGAGCCAAATGCAGAGTTAAAAGCCCAAGAGGTTAGAGCACTAGAGAATAGCCTTTAGCCTACCAGCCACTGTTGTCCTTCCCCTGAGAAAAGAGACCTATTTCCTGTGTGTCGGTATTTTTTATTGACTTTCTGTTCTGCCTTCTCATTGGTTGTTAACCCAGGCATGTGACTTTCTTCGTCACTGTCTGTCTATACAGACCTCCAGGTCTCTATGATTGGTATTTGGATTAAAGGTGTTTGTTACCAAGCTGTCGATGTCCTTGAACACACAGACTCTGCCTGTCATGTGAATAGGATTAAGGGCATGTGCTATCACTGCCAGACTTCTGCTAAATGGCTTGCTATTTGCTCTGACCCCCAGGCAACTTTATTTATTAATATACAAATAAAATCACAAGTCAGAGCACATTTTCAGAATTCAGCCTTCTCCTTCTATTGTGAGACATGGGGATCCCAGTCAGGTGGTTAGGTTTATGTTGTAAGAGAAGGTGTCCTGCCAGCACTGTGCTGTGAGCTTTGAAAGAAGTAGTAGCTATGGTATAAGTTCAGCATCACTGATCCAAAGTGTTTTCAAATCTAAAATTCTTGAGTGTCTACATGAAGTTAGATGAGTTGTCGATTTCAGGATTTTGAATTATGGCTATTCTGGTGGTAGTCTATACAGATACTCCAAAACCAAAAATCCCTGAACTCAGAGACACTTCTGACCTCATCCTCCACTTAGAGTTATTCTCTCAGATGCTGTTTCTGATAACCTTTTTTTTTTTTTTTTTTTAATTTCGATTTCTTTAGGAGCCTCCAGAAGACGATGCAAACATCATTGAGAAGATCCTGGCATCTAAGACTGTCCAGGAGGTTGGTGGCTCCTGTTTCATATTTTTCTGTCACTAGTAGACACTACCTCTGTGGAGAAGGATTTGCCTGGAGAACCAACTGTTCATCCTTGACCAGTGTGAGAGCTTGTCAAGAACATTGTCCCTGTGGAGGTTTTTAGGACACTAAGTTCTTAAATGTCTTAAGTGCTTAGTTGATAGTTTTCTCCATTAAGATCCTAACAAAGATATTTACATCCCTTTGCTGTAGCCCATTAAAAGTCATCAGGGGCCAAGAAGAGATGGATAAGGAATCCTAATGGGAAATAGTGAGGGCTTTCTTTACACATCTTGGGCTGTTTTAGGACTCCCTGAGAAACAGTTCCATGAGTGAGGCAGTATGTTGGTGCCAGTGCAGATGTAGCTTATCTTTACTTCAGTATAGACTTCCTTATTGTTATTTCCATGCCGAGAGAATCAGGGAAAGCCATTGAGAGATGAACTTAAGATACCTCTGTACGAGGCTGTGGTCCTCACATTTCTGCATCCTGGGCTAGCCTGAACTGAAAGCTTTTTCCATGTGGACCTTGGAAAGATGCCAGCAAAGGTCCCTTTTGGTACCCTCTACTCTATCTTAAAGTAGCTGTGCTCTAGTTCTTGGAAAATTTATAGAGTTGGGATTAGCTTAGAAGAAAAGACCTGGGATAATAGGAATAGTTTTCATAAATCCCTGCTAAAATGAGGCAGAGATACTGGTTCACCTGTTTTGTTTTGACTTATATATGTGAGCTTCTTGGGATATGGGCTGATAACTGTTTTCTGTTGGTTACAGGTCCACCCAGGAGAACCTCCATTTGACCTAGAGCTGTTCTACGTTAAGTATAGAAATTTGTACGTCTATTTGATATTCTACATGTATTTGAATTTTATTTGAATAAAACTTTCCCATGATACTTCATTATCTTCAGAAACTGGCCCCTAAGGCATGATCTTGACTGATTCAAGTTCACCTTAGGCAATATTACTCATTTTGGGCTTCACATAGAATCACCCAGAAGACTTTTAAAAACTTCTAAAGCCCTTATTCCACCCAAGACCACTTGATTTATAGTCAGAGTGGACCCTAAGGACTGATGTGTTTAAAAAAAACTCTCTGAACATTTCTTCTTATTGTGCACCCAAGTGGAAAGGCTATTCTGTAGTGTTTATTCTTTTTTCCTCTTGCATTTCTTTTCTTTCTGCTACCTGCCCACTTTCACTAATACGTACTTGATAAAATTTGCCTGTAAGTCTGCTCTGTTGTCTGCTCTGAGCCAATTTTGGTAGAACCTGAAGAGAAATTAATGGTTTGAAATCAACCCTATTATTGTCCTTTAGGGAAAGGTCTTTCTAAGTGTGGTGCCCAGCAGTGTCACAACTTGCTACTTCTGTGTATGATAGCCATTCTTTTTATTGAAACCTTAATAGTATTTTGCTGTGTTCTCACTATTGTATGTCTTTGCATAGTTCCTATTTACATTGTAAATGGGCCACAATGGAAGAGCTGGAAAAAGATCCCCGCATCGCACAGAAGATCAAGCGATTTAGGAACAAACAGGCCCAGATGAAGCACATTTTTACTGAGGTGAAGCAATGTGTATTGACTCATTTCCCTGCTGCTTTTTCTTTCTGCATAAAATATTTAGGTTGAAGTTTTTAAATCCACAGTACTATATAGTCCTATTATAGCACTGTTGATCAAGTCTGATATGGATGCTGATAAAGGGAACAGCATATTCACTCATTTACTAAACTCTGTAAACTGACACTCATAGCAATAGACAATAAATAGAGTGAGAACAATATAAACACAATTGTAGGCCCTCCTCCAAAGAGTGGATATTCCAAAAAAACCCTTCAAGTCTGAATGTAAACAGAAAAGGTAAATGTTAGAAAATAATTAAGCTTGAGAACTTCAAAACAAAAGAAAAGACTAGTGAGTTTCAGCGTTAAATCTGAGGTGGCTTTAGCTCTGAAGACACAACTGACATCTCACATAAATAGAAAATATGAGTGTGTATTTACACATATATGTAAGTTATGTGTCTACACAGACATATGCCAAACAGCTTTAATAAGAAAAGTACCAGACCTGAAATGGAAGTAGACAAATATGCAGAGAATTTCTGAAGAAGGAAATGTTGGTCATTAGGCATACCAAAATGTGTAGCTTCACTAGAAACCAAAAGAAGTACAAATAAAATTGGAATCTTAAAGCTTTTGTTTTGTTTTGTTTTGCTTTGCTTTGCTTTTTATTTTTCAAGACAGGGTTTCTCTGTGTAACAGCCCTGGCTGTCCTGGAACTCTCTTTGTAGACCAGGCTGAATTCAAACTCACAGAGATACTCCTGCCTCTACCTCCCAGGTTCTGGGATCAAAGGCATGCACCACCACTGCCTAGCAGAATCTTACAGTTTTTACTTATCAGATATTTGAAGGTTTTAAAGGCATTTAAGGCTGTTAGCCTTATTGGTGAGAACATAGTAAAGTAACACTGGCTTTCTTGTCCTTACTATGAACATGACTAGATGTGATTCATCAGATATCCCAAATTTGTGTGTCGCTTTCCCCAGAAAGTCTAGTTCTGTCATGTGTTTTAAAGAAATCATCAAGTCTTTGTACAAAGAATTAGTTATTTTAAAAGTTGCTTATACTGCTAATTAAAAGCAAACACAGTGTTAGATAGTAATTTACTAAATTATATATTCTATAGAATTAGATACTATACATTTAATGAGAATCATACTAAAGAAAACGATTGGTGCTTTGAAAATATACTTCATGTTATGAACTGGTGTTATTTTAAAACAAATACCAGGCTCCAACAGGACATGGGACAATTCCATACTGTAGTGCAAGAGAAAAGAAACATCATAATAATATATAGAAAATGCCTTGAATAAATACATGGATATCTTACCATTTTCCTCTGGGTGATGGAATTCTAACACTTAATTTTTAAAGATTTATTTATGTATATGGTGCTCTATCTGCATGCCCAAACAAGACATCAGATCCCATTATTGATGGCTGTAAGCCACCATGTGGTTGCTGGTGATTGAATTTAGAACCTCTGGAAGAGCTGCCAATGCTCTTAACTGCTGAGCCATCTCTCCAGCCCCACACTTTCCTTTTTTTTTTTTTTTAATGTGTAATGTATAGTTTTATACAGATAACTTTTGAAGGAAAGAGACAATAAAATTACTCTTAAAATGTAGTCTTAACAGCCAGGTGATGTTGGCACATGCCTTTAACCCCAGCACTTGGGAGACAGAGGCAGGTGAATGTCTGAGTTCAAGTCCAGCCTGGTGTACAAAGCAAGTTACAGGACAGCCAAGGCTATATAGAGAAACCTTGTCTCAAAAAAAAAAAAAAAAAAAAAATGCAGCCTTACTAGATTCTAAGAGTGCACTCAAGTGCCATCAATTATAGTAAATTGCTCATCCATTTACCCAACTGTGATTCACATTGTGGTCCTTTCTGCTATTGCTAAGTTGCTTCAGGATGACCTCAGTTTGGGGTTCTTCTGATATAATCTCATAGTTAGTGCTGGAGATGTAGCTCAGTGCTAAGACACTTTCGTACAGTGCCCTGGGTTCAATCACACACACACACACACACACACACACACACACACACACACACACACACACACCCTCTAATAAAATTACAGTTTGGCCCAGCTTCTCTGTGGTGGATATAAAGCCCCTGAGAACTATTTTAACATGTTCCTCTGAATAGAGAGTTGGGGAAAAGAAGGTGTTGTCTAAATGAGAACGACCATGTGAACCCGTTGGATAGTCTCTGTATTTCTTGGAACATTTCTTTCACACCTCTATTTTAGCAAGTTTGCAATGTAATAACTTGTTTACATGTCTGGCTCTTCCATATTAAGCCCTGTGAGACAGACAGTCAGTCCATTTGTCACTGGAGCTCGGTATGGGGTCAGTCCTCTTTATACCACTTCCTTGCTTCAGACCCTTCAGCACCTACTGTCAGTCAATCAATCAATCAATAAATAAATAAAATCTAAACTTAGTGATGAAGCCTACACAGTCCTCTGTCTTTCTGACATACTCCCATGGGAGTAACTATTCCTTGGTTGCAGACAGAGTAAAGTGTGTTGAGTAATTCTCAGAATAATTAACAGGAGTTTGTACTGGTAGAAAAGAAAAGGCTTTTGCTGTTGTTTTGTAGATTGGTGTTTTGCCTGATTATGTTTGCACCACTTGTGTACCTAGTTCCCTCAGAGGCCAGGAAAGGGCATCAGATCTCCCAGAACTAGAGTTACAATTGTAAACTGTGTTGTGGATACTGGGAATTGAACCTAGGTCCTCCAGAAGATCAGCCACTGCTCTTAACTGTGGAGCCATCTCTAGTTCCAGGAATAGGCTTTTGAGAAGATTCGAGTACATCAAAGAATTAAGAATGAATAATAGTGCAGAGGACTTCAACTATTTTGCATTTGTATTAGTAATTTGGATAAATTATAAATAATATGTGATATGAATAGAGATTGAATTTTGGGTTGATCATTTTTGTGCTCATTATTTCCAACTGCTTTATGAGATATCCAAGGCATAGCTGAGGGAGACCCCACTCTAGAGTTGAGGTACACAGGAGTAGGTAGGTGCCTTCTGACTTGAAATCCACTTTGGAAACCAACCTTCCTTATCACGTTAGTGTTAGATGAGCAGTGAGAAAGTCAGAGTTTAGGCTTGTCTGGACATTTTGGGGTGAGTAAAATTGAGAAGTGAGTCTAATGGCCTATATTAGTGTGTCAGCATTTTTATAGTTTTCAAGTAGAGAAAAATGATTGGACTGCCAGTTTTATTACCCACAAATTTGCTGCATTGCTATGTCATTCTGCCTGGGCTGCATTGTGAGGAGTGCTGTTGTGCCTGGTGTTTCCATTCTTCAGCGTGATGTGATGATGTTCATTTGGATGTGAGTGCTTACTTAGTAGAGGGGCTTTGCTGCAGGAGGCCTGGAGGTTTTGGTACAGGGACAGAAGCATGGCTGAGTCAGTGCAAAGGTTGAAAGTGGAGTGCCTGGTAGTCAGGGCTTGGACTCTGAAGCCAAACTGCTAGGGCTTCTCCCAGACTGTGTACCATAGAGGGTAGGGTAGCCTAGGACAACTTGCATAAGTCACTGCTGATTCAGTGTGCTCATATGTGCATAGAGGGACTCTTAATAATACCTGCCTTGAAGAACACTTAAAGTTGACAGAGCAGTTGTTGGTTTTCAACTCTATGGAGATATAATTAACAATATTTGTGAAATTTTAGGTGTACAACTTAATGTTTTGATGAGCATACACATCATGAGTGTGTGTGTATATATATATATATAGTTATATATATATATAGTTATAGTTATATAGATTTAAAATAATGTCCAAAACAGTATTTTTAGCTGCTGCTCTGTTGTACTTTCATCTCTAGAAGATTCATTATAAGTAGCCGATGAGTATATACATAATATATACACATACATACGTACATATATACATACATGCATACATAGCCTTTGCCCAACATCTTTTCCCGTCATGGAGGCATAAAATTCTTATAGCACCTGTTCTACAAGGATTAACTGAAAGCACTCTGCAGAACTTGGGACATACTAACTAGTCTTAAATGTGGTCTAATTCAGTCTTCTTGGAAACATAATATGCATAAATGTAAGGAAATAAATTCAAAGTATACATCTCAGTGGATTTTTACAAAATAAAATGTATAGCTGTCACCTAAATCAGGAAATAGAACTTCATTGGTGTTAAGAAAAATTGTCATTCCAAGTCACCAAGGGAGCAGTGAGCTATAAGACAAAGGGAGCCCTTCAGCTGACTTGTGCATATTGCTATAGAAGGACTTACTTGGCTGTGGTTTTTCTCTCCAGTGGTTAGATCCTTTAAACTTAGTCATGAAAAGCAGGATTTGAGGACAGTCTTCCAGAAATGTCTGTGAAATGACTTACTTTCAGGCACTCCTCTTCTGCCTGTGTTTTCTGATAAGAGTCCATAGTAGGGGCCACTTAAAAATAAAACCTGGTTGTTAAGAATTGAGGGGAGAAAGCTATACATCTTAACTGTATTCTGTTTGCCTCAGCCTGATGAAGACTTATTCAACCCTGACTATATAGAAATTGATCGTATCTTAGAGGTGGCCCACACCAAGGATGCAGAAACAGGGGAGGTAGGTGTGTTCCCATTTGCCTTTCATAAAACACTGTCTCTTCTTCCCATACATATTATTTGTCTTGTCAACAAACGCTCTTTGTTTTAATGGCATTCATTTGTTTTTATGCAGGGTTAGTTTTCGGGCTGGCACAGAATGGTTGACTACTTTACCAAGTTTCTTGTATTTTCCCACCAGGAGGTAACACATTACCTGGTGAAATGGTGCTCCCTGCCATATGAAGAAAGCACATGGGAGCTAGAAGAAGATGTGGATCCTGCAAAAGTTAAAGAATTTGAGTCTCTACAAATTCTCCCTGAAGTTAAGCACGTGGTAATATATCTGTGTGTCTGTCTGACATCTCTTGTAATATGTAAATTTTGAAGTTAGAAACTATGATGCATGTTTGACTGGGTTCTCGATTGGCTTCTGAAGTATCTTACTTTTGATGCTCCTTCCCCTTGACAAACTTCATCTGCATCCTGATCAGCACTTGTTCTGAACTCTGTTTTAATGTGTGTAAAATGTAAGAAGCTTGGGTGTGAACTTATAATTCTTGGTGTGCACCTGTCCTTTGGCACTAGTACATGGAATGCAGAAGAGATGGGTGTTGAACCTCTGCACAGTGTCTTTCCTATACCCTATTTTGAATTTCTTGCTCCCTCAGTGGTCCTTTTTTCTTTGTAGCGCCCCCCCCCCCCACTAGAATATTCTTAAGGTGAGTAGAGTAGTCCTTGATGGTCCTTAATAGATCCTGGAACCTGAAGGAGAAGGTATTAAAGAAGGTGACTGTAGGTTTTAGTGATCTGTTTCTGGTTTTTTTTTTTTTAAATCACCATTTTTATATAAAAATATCCAGTTACTTAAATTTGCATGTAATTTCTGTGTCACAGGTGGGACTAGGAAGACTAGATTAAGGGTAGCTCCCTGTTGGAGTCCATTTAAGAGCAGTGTTTGTTTTTGGTGTTATGGCAAATGAAAATATATAGAAACATCTGAAGATGCAGACTTGTGATTAGAAACTCACACAGCTCACTGTGTGTTGTTTAAATGGTCGATTAGCTCTCTTTCAGCTCTCTCCTATATATACTCTTTTCTGCTTTTAATTTGCCAGTCATTTACTAAGCATGTTCAAGGTTGATGTGTGTGTGTGATATCATAAAGAAAGCAATGTACAGGAGCCCAGTCTAATGGAAAGAGTACATGTACATAGAGAAATACAGCAACCTCTAATTGTGATGAGACTCATGATACAAAAACAAAGCATTGTGGGAGCAGAGGTTCATTCTGAGGCTAAATTACCATCTACAAGTCATCAGAATCCCAACTCATTCTCTCAACACAGCTCCTGCTTAGTTTCTCCAACCTGACTATGTCTTTGGCAGGAAAAGGAAGTCTCAGGTGTTGTCAGGTGATTTCGCTCTCCTTCAGTACTTTGCATGTGTGAGGCTATATCACAGTTCTCTAGAGCTGTAGTATCCTTTTATACTTGTCCTTTTTTCCTAATTCATTTGTTTGCACTAAAAATGTACAGTTTGAAATTTTATCTCAAAAGTTCTAAACTGAAATGAATGCTAAAAATATAAATAAATCTGTCTTTTTATACATAAACAGAGGGTTAAATTACCTTAAAAAATAGTGCTTTTTGCTAAAGGACTCTTGCTCTGAGTTTTGAAGTTTAGACCTTACCTGTCTTGGTGAATAGGACAGTCAGTGTCTGAAAGGGAAAATCCAGCGAGGTGAGTAGTTCAGAGAGGGATGCTGCTACACTGGAGCGCTCTCAAGGCAGCCAAGTGGTTTTCAGTAGCATCCTCTCAAATGTCATCTGCAGTGCTGAGAGCCAGGTGATCGAATCAGTAGAGGGGAAGAAGCATCCAGAAAATCTCCTTACCTTACCTTGTAAAGGACACCCATTGAGCTGGGTGGCTTGGGCTTCAGGGATTTGGGCTGAATGGTTCTGAAAGCTAAGGAAGTGATTTCTGTAAAAGGAACAGAGCAGCTAATGGGTACAGGGATGGCTTTGTTCTGAGCCTTTTCTATAAAAAGAAAGATATATTGGCATGATAAGCTTTCCTCTTTTATCTCTAAAAACACATGTTGCAGCATTCCACAGTCCCATTTCAGAGTGCTTAGTCTAACACAGCTGAAGTAATGTGTAGGTGAGTTGTCACGTCTGTTTTTCTGGAAGGTCATGGATGGCTTATACTTAACTCCAAGTTAAGTGGTATAATGGAAGTTAGTTTTCAAATATCACATGCAAATGGCTTAGCATTAGTTAACAACATAATTAGTTGTAAACTTTATTGTAGTAACTCAAAATTACAAAAGACAAATTGTTGAATAGAAATGCAGACATCCAGTATTCTGATAGCTAAGAATTTTTTAAGATCTTAAATACCACTTTAGAGACTCAATTTGTCTATAAGCTAAAAAGTTGTGCCATTGTGTAAATAAGAAAAATAAAGCCAATATAAATAAAATTTGAGGATACAAAGGTTCAATAAATAAAGATTTAAATAGTCTCCCAAATAAATAGTCATTTTAATTGAAATCCTAATAGTAATTTAAAAGAACTTGATATTAAAATTATACAGAATAGTAAGATACAGTCCCATAGCCATTTTATGTGTGTTTGTGCAACACATAATATCTTCCTCTATTGCTTTTCACATTATTTACTTGCTTACTTATCCATGTAATGGGAGTGGGGCAATCTTACTACTTAGCTAAACTAGCTGACCAACAGTCTCTCTCCAAAGATCCTTCCATGTCAGTCCCACCCTTCCTCACTAGGCACTGATGTTACAGTTTTGCATGGCTATGCCTGGCTTTTGTGGGTGTACTAAAGATCCAAATTCGGGTGTTCATGCTTACATGGCAAGCACTTCGACAAAGACCTCGGCAAAGACCATTGTGAAAAATAATGTCCTATCAGATACATAGCTTCAGTGATTATAAAGAATGTGGTTTTATTGCAGTACTAGACGAACAGCCTATGGAAGAAGAATGAACTGTCTAGATATAGCTGCAAGGTTATCTTGAAACAATATATAAGGAGCTGGATAAAGGATTGAGAGCATGTACTTCTTTTTAAGAGAACCCAAGTTCATTTGTCCGGCAGCTCACAGCCACCTGCAACTCCAGCTCCAGGAGAGCTGATACCTTCTTCTGGACACCCATGGGCACGTACCCACACCCGATAGATATACATATACATTTTTTAAAATAACCAATCTTTTTTTAAAACTTCATGTGTAATAATATGGCATCTCATTAGTATTCACAAGATTACTGAGTTTTAGAAGCTGGTATTTCATATGGAAAAATAAAAGAGTGAGCACACTTGAACAGAAAATGGTGGTGCATGTCTTTAATCCTAGCACTCAGGAGGCAGAGGCAGATGGATCTCTGTGAGTTCAAAACCAGCCTGATCTTCAGAGCAAGTTCCAGGACAGCCAGGACTACACAGAGAAACCCTGTCCCGGGGCGAGGGTGGGGGGAATGCCTGTATTTTGTTTAAAGGGAATTAAAGAATTTGTAATTTGATTTTAAAAGTTTTTTTCTTATTGTGCTAACTTCAGAGACTACTCAACACAGTATTTTACTCATTGTCCTTCCCTGCCCTGACATAGGAGACACAAACAAGCAAAAACGAAATTCTGTTAGAGAAACTACGAAACCCAGCTAACTAGCTTGTCAGGAAATTGAAGTGTAGATGAGAACGGCATCCACGAGCCTAGTAAAGATGTCTGACACTAGATTAGGTTGGTCTGTTACTGTTTGTAAACTTGACAGAAGTATTCATAATCTGGTAAAATTTAGAAAATGTAGCACCATTAAGAAAAATATCAGCAGTTCAAATCCATCCTTAGAGCAGCATTGGGGTTTGCTAGCTTGCCTGAGGTTTTTGTGTTATGTTTCTAAACCCTTTCTATACAGTCTGCTCTCTGTTAACTTCCTAGGAGCGACCTGCTTCTGATGCCTGGCAGAAGCTGGAGACGTCTCGGGAGTATAAGAACAGTAACCGGCTGCGAGAATATCAGCTGGAAGGGATGAACTGGCTTCTTTTCAATTGGTACAACAGGTGAGAGACCCTCAACCAGCCTGTGCTCACACTGCAGGTGTATTGTTGCTGTAACATGAGGTATGTTGAGTAGACTTAGAAGAACAGCAAGTGCAGCACTACTTCCAGCTTGAAATCATTCTACAACTTATTTTTATATCAGTTGTTTCCCCAACAAAAGGACAAGTAAGTCAATCCGTTGAATGTATGATGATAGATGGCCATGGTCTGATCCAAAGGAGAGGGGGAATAATAAAACTAAGATCCTAGGAGGGTGGGTGTTGTCTGTCTGGGTTTTAGTGTTTTGATATAGGGTCTTATGTGGCTCAAATGGCCCCAGATTTCGTTTGTAGACTAAGAAAACCTTGAACTGTTGACCTGCTTCTTCCTCCCAAGCACTAGAATTATAGTTATGTGTCACCATGCCTCTTAAATCTTTACACCTGCCGCTCCTCAATTTAAAGTCCTTGAAAGAGAACAGATGTAGATTCTCGACTCACTCCACTATTTGTTTGGTGTACTAGATGTTTTGGATTTGTGCAGTAACACTCAGCTATGAATTATTTGTATTCTAGTTCTTATTAGAATGTAGAGGAACCAGATGAAATTTGCAAAAGCTAAATTGAGATTTTCATAAGACTGGACATTATATAACATTCAATATTTTTAAGTCAATGCATTGTAATGCAAAACACATTTAGAAGGGATTCTGATGTCCTACTAAATTGAGATTTTTTTCATAAGACTGGACATTGTATAACATTCAATATTTTTAAGTCAATGCATTGTAATGCAAAACACCTTTAGAAGGGATTCTGATGTCCTAATGTTGTAGTGTAGCCTCTACTACTTACTGTGTGACCCAGAGCATAACCTTTACCCAGCTGAACGGGGTGTTGGGTCACGCATCTGAACAGTGAGGGAGCGAGACCAGATGTGCTCACACCTCTTCCAGGACTACCACTTTTGCTTCTGATCACCAGATAGCAATATCTTTACTCTTTCATGACAAGGAATTTATTTTGTAGGTTAAAATCTTGTCCTTTGATAACGTACAAAGACTACACAGTGGGACTCTCATCTTTACCTCAGTTTCTAGGAAGTTTGACGTTCTAAAAACTGGCTTAGAAAAACAGATCTTCCCTCATGCAGATTCAGTATTATACTCGCATGTGTGTGTGTGTGTGTGTGTGTGTGTGTGTGTGTGTGTGTGTGTGTGTGTGTGTAAGCTGAATATAGAAAAGGAACTGTGAGAGGTAAGATGGGGTCTTGGGGAGAAAGGAGGAAGGAATAAGAGGACAATTGAATGTGTATGACATGGAAAGAGAACAGAAGGACTCTGTAGGGAGAATGGAGAACAGCATGGGGCCAGAGGCAAGAAGGAACCAAGTATAATGTTGCTATATGAGAGAAAACACAAATGTGTGTATGCTAACCTAAAAAATTAATTTAAAAATTAAAGTGTAAAAAGTCCAGCTGGGGTTATCGACATTTTCCCCTTGTCTTAATATTGTTTTATACTATTTGTAGTTTCTATTCTAATAGCTTTGTTTTATAAATTTTCTCCTAAGTTGGCATAGGCAAAGTATGAATAATTATAAAACTAGCCTTAGTTTCATCACTGCAATATTATAAAGCCTTCACTAACCTCAAAGGCCAGAGTTTTAGTTATAACTAACCTCTGTAATTTCCTATATTGGTAATGAATTACTCACACTTCTTACCCTCTGCAGAAAAAACTGTATTTTGGCGGATGAAATGGGCCTGGGGAAAACCATCCAGTCCATAACATTCCTTTCAGAAATATTCGTCCGGGGAATCCACGGCCCTTTTCTCATCATTGCCCCCCTTTCCACCATCACTAACTGGGAGCGAGAATTCCGGACATGGACGGAGATGAATGCTATTGTGTACCATGGCAGCCAGATCAGCAGGCAGATGATTCAGCAGTATGAAATGGTGTACAGAGATGCACAGGTGAGCCTCACCTGAATCAGAAGACCCAGAGACTCCTGACTTCACAACAGCCTTTCTGCTACTTGTCTTCAAGAGTTTCAATCCTGCATCTCAAGCTGCTGTTTACTTGTTTGTGGGGTTCCTGTTGCTGAGACTGACTTCATGCTCACTGTGTGTATTTTGTGAGGACTATGATAAAACACAGATTGAAGAGATGCTTTCTTATCCCTATGAGATACACATAAGGTCTATTTTAGGACACTGAAAGCTTGGTTTATTGGGTAGCCTATGAAGTTGCTTGTTTGTGCAGGAGATTTTTGTCTTAACTATTATCTACTCAGTAAAGAAAATAAGAAGTGCATGGGCCAGCCATGATAGAACACTCCTTTAATCCCATCATTTGGGAGGCAGAGAGTTTGAGGTCTACATAGCAAGTTCTAGGCCAGCCAAGGCTACATAGTGAGACTCTGTCTCAAAAAAACTTTATTTAAAAAAAAATTATGGTGTTCAGAATTTGAACCCAGGAAATTTGTAGAGGAAATGAACAGAACAGATTGGATAGGGAAAGATAAAAATTAGTTTCATGTTGAAAACACAGCAACTTTATTTTCTATATTTTTGTTTATGTAATCAGTTTACTGAGTATGGTCCTGTTCTTTCACCAGGTAACTGGTTTTCATAATTAAATTAAAAATCAAATGATAGAGGAAAACCAGGGATTCAAATCATGTAGAAATGTTTTGGCAGAAATTTTACATTGCTGTAACATTAGGCAGCTCTGTTCTTGAGATGTGATGGTGGCATCTAGACAGACAACAGATGGAGGTGTAGGCTGTCTACAGCACTTGTACCAAGTGCATGCATACTGCTCTTGGAGTCTTGCTAGAACCAGAGTTATAGGGTAAAATTATGAATCCGAAAAGTAGCGAGGGTTTCCTTGAGTGTTCAAGGTATACATGGCTTAGGTAGACTCCAGGCTGGAGATAATACATGAATCGTCCTGGCAGTTTTCCTTAGCATCATGATTCAGAAATGAAAAGTTTCCTTGTTTCCCTTCATCTTTCTCCCCTTCATGAGGACACTGACTTGAAATTTGTTTCCTTGGTGTTCTGAGGTCTTCTCTTGTCTAAATAGTGGGTTCATTCTTATGTTTTCACTTTTCTCATATGAGGAAAAACAGGGCATGTTGGTTTCTCATCTGTCACTGAACTGTGCTGTTTTTCAAGTCTACTGGTACAATTCAGTAGCCATGGTGTAAAGCTCTACTTTGGTTTGTGTCATCCTTAGGGAAACCCCCTTTCTGGAGTCTTCAAGTTCCATGTCGTCATCACAACATTTGAGATGATCCTGGCAGATTGCCCAGAGCTGAAGAAGATTCACTGGAGCTGTGTGATAATTGATGAGGCCCACAGATTGAAGAACAGGAACTGCAAACTTCTGGAGGGGTTAAAGCTCATGGCCCTGGTGAGAACTAGCTAGCTTTTTACATAAATAAACATGAATTCCTTCTATTCCAAGTGGAGGGAGCGTTCCATGGCCTTCTGCACATCATTTTTGCCACAGATTGATTCCCAGAAGGACCTAGAAAGTGCTAAAATTTCATGAAATTTGTAACTTGGAAATAGGAAGTGTTTGCAGTTTGTTTCTGGGTTCCTGAATGAACTGATAGTAGAGATGATAGTCTTAACACAACTGCCTCGGAACGGGTAGGCAGGCACCTGATGATTCTGAGTGAACGAATGGCTGCTCTAGTTACCATGAAATTGCTGCTGGAATCATTGATGTGAAAGGAGAGTTGATCTGTTAATGACTACTCCTTTGCAGCATTAGCACTCTATCTTTTCATTAAAGATTTGACTCCAAATTGAGCACAAAATGCCCTGGCTAATTTTTCACCACAGACATGCACTATTTTTGTGGCTCCAACATGGTTTACAATCTGTTTTTAATTTTTATAGGAACACAAAGTGCTGCTCACAGGAACACCCTTGCAAAACTCTGTGGAAGAGCTCTTTAGTTTGCTCAACTTTCTGGAGCCCTCTCAGTTTCCTTCAGAGACTGCTTTCTTAGAGGAGTTTGGCGATCTCAAAACAGAAGAACAGGTAACTGGGGGCCTGAAGGATTGAGACAACAGGGTGCTTCCCTTTTCATTAAGGAAAAAGCAAGTCATTATGGGGACAGGATCTTTTAAAGTTCCTACTCTCTTATAAAATGAGCATTGCCTCCTTTGTTTTGTATATTTGTTTGTTTATGTTGAGGAAGGCAGCTAACAATTAGCGATTCTTATTGCCAATAAGAATTATTTGGCCTCCTGCTTCACTGAATGCCGTTGTACATTCAGTGGCGTTGTTTGTAGCTCTGGCCTCGGGAGCATGGTGTTGTCTTCCGCTTCCCTCATTCTTTCATCTTTCTGCTCCATAATCTGCCCCGTGGTTCCAGGGCCACTCTTCTTGGTTACACTTTACACATGTGAGGGGGAAAGACAGTCACATATGTGGAGTAACTGATGATTCTAATTTTGTCCTGATTACCTGGAGTTTTCCAGCTTTTGAAAATCTAGTACAGTCTAGTTTATTGGACACAATTTAAAACAGTATTAATATTCATCTTTTGTTGATAGAAATCTCTACTAGGAATTTAAAAAATAGACAAATTTAAATGCTGTAAGAGGAACAAATAACAGAGTTGGGAATGTAAAAGGAAAGATGATACTGTTAAGAATCTGGAGTGATAAGGGAGAGGGTACAGTTGAAGAGGTTTTGAGGGTGAGTTTCCAACGGTGAAGAAAAGAGTGACTACATGGGAGGAGGCTCAGACTACTCAGAGCCATGAGAGTCACACAGTAGTGACAGGTCATCTGCTTGGGCGGAAACAGGATGGCTGGAGTTCACAGTTAAAGCAGAAGAGTTTCAGTTACATTGTTGGAAGATCTTGAAATGGAGGTTGAAGAGCAAGAACGTAACAGAGGAGTCTTACAAGGCTTTTATTTTAAGAAAGACATAGTTCTGCTAATTGATCTAGCAACAGTGCAAAAGTGTGTTGGTGTGGAGAATTTGGGAACCAAAAAGGTTTAAGACTACCACTCACTGATGTGAATACTCTCTGGTTCCAATCTGTTGCTTTTACTTGTCATGCAATTCAGACTTTGAAAACAGTGAAAAACATCACATGTAATTCTCCTCCTCTGCATTTCAATATCTATTGATCCTTCAAAAGCCACCTCCAACCCATTCTCCATTTTTGGACCATTGGAAATGCATCCTCTTCTCCCATTGCACTTAATTTGTGGTATGCATTTTTTCTTCTTCCTAGACAATGATCTCCTTGAGGACAAGGCCCACATCTTCTTCAAAGTTGTGTTTGTTGTATTGACCAGCAAAGTGTCTGGCATATAGTATACTCTAAATGATTCAGGTATGAACCAAGTGAAGGGCAAAAGCTGAACTCAGCATGTGGCAGATTGACATTTGTCCCTACCTTTAACAATTAGCTAGCACTGTTCTTCTCTGTAGGCTCTTACATAGTAATTCTTTACCCAGTTGGGGGAACAACATTCCTAAATGTCTTTGGATAGTAAAATAAGGTCTAAAAAACGTTAGGTTTAAAATTGGTATTAGAAAAAAAATTACATTAGCTGTCTGGTTTATTTTGTATTTTTTAATTATATCTTTTGAATTGACACAAAAATTGGATATGCATTTTGTATACAATAGGTTTTGAAATCTGTATACATAGTAGACTAGTTGAATCAAGCTACTTAATCTATGCAGTACACGATCATCTTTTTTTTTTTTTTTTGTGGTGAGAACACTCAAAATCCACTCTCACAGCAGTCCTCAAGAATACATTGTTATTAAAGTTGCCATGTTGTACAATAGTTCTCTGACTTTGTTCTATCTAACTAAAATTGTATGACCTTTGACCAACATCTCCCAAACCTACTCTCTGGTAATCATCATTCTGCTTATTTTATAAAGAAATGTTTTATTTTAAAACACAATACATATAGGTTCTCAAAAGTGTCTATTTCCAACATAAAGCATGTTCATCATCGTCTATAACCTGTTTCAGTAAGTATCTCTCCTTAACCTTCCCACAAGTGGTGCTATGTTTCTTCAGGAAGCAGTGTTGCTACAGATGCTGCCCCTTTCAGAAACATTGAACAGCCAGCCCTTTCTGACTTTAAAACTTAATTTTTTTTGAGCTCTCATGTCCTTATTTATTTTCTCATCAGGGTTGATCTTACTGGTATCACACACTCAGGTTCTTTGACCTTGAATCACCTACACTGTTATTGTCTTCCTGGAAGAGGGAATGGGTTTTGTTGGTGCAGTCTAGTGAGTGGGATCTTTGTGTAGGTGTGGTCTCTTATACACAGAGCCAGATTATAGCAAAGAACACTGCCAGGCTTGAAATGGACCAAATAGGACAGCTCCCGTGATGTGACTATACTGCATTAATTCTTCACACACTCCTACTTCTAAATACAAATACTGCTACTGTTACTTAAAAGGCATAGGATAACTCCATTTCAAACTGCTCTAGTTCTTACTTCTGTCCTTTTCAGCATCTCAGTCTTCTTTATTAATGTATCACTTGTACCTTCTAATAATACAAAGTATTCTTCATATAACTTCTGTGAGTGTGTGTGTATGTGTATGTGTGTGTGTGTATTAGAAAAAAAGCAAGAATGCTTTGTTTCCTCCATCTAGAGAATAGGTACTGTCTTCCTTCTCTCCCTTTTTATTTAAGAGGTTGCTGCAAAGGTTCTTGATAATCGTTGAATTGAAACCAAATCCCTTTTTCCTTCAGATATTATTATAAGCTCCCCATTTTATATCATTTTTATGACCTCAATACCATGGTGACATTGAAGAGGTTATAGTGAATGTTGAGATACCATAGTGATCATTTAGTCTAGACTGAGGCAAATAAATGGCTATCCTTTTCCTGAACAGGTAAAGAAATTGCAGTCTATCCTAAAACCAATGATGCTTCGGCGCCTGAAAGATGATGTGGAAAAGAACCTTGCTCCCAAGCAAGAGACCATCATTGAAGTAGAACTGACCAATATCCAGAAAAAGTACTACCGTGCCATCCTGGAGAAAAACTTTTCTTTCCTAACCAAAGGCGCAAATCAGCACAACATGCCCAATCTTATCAATACTATGATGGAGCTGAGAAAATGCTGTAACCACCCCTACCTGATCAATGGTGAGTCAGGGCAACAGGGAACTGTAACTCAGGACAGGCATGGGTCTCCGCTCAAAGCCAGTGATCAGCAAAGGTTTTATGTGCTAAATGCTCTTTATACACTGGCCCAGTGGTTCTCAACCTTCCTAATGCTGTGACCCTTTGTAGTTCCTCATGTTGTGGCGCCCCCCAACCATAAAATTATTTTGTTGCTACTTCATAACTAATTATGCTATTGTGAATTGTAATGTAAATATCTAATGTGCAGAATATCTGATATGCAACCCCAAAAGAGTTGTGACTCACAGGTTGAGAACCACTTCACTAGAGCTTAATATTTTTGTCTTTTTACACAGTATAGAACAGGATCAGAGAGAATGATGGATCTGCCTGAATAATATAGTAACTTCTGCCAGCTCTGCTTCTGCAGGGCTTCTGTAGACCTGCTTGGCAGAGAGTGGGCATTAGCCATCAGTTCGCTGCCTTGTAACCCATAATTTAACCCAGACTTCCCATCTGAGAAGAGAGAAATGTGTTACTTAGTTGAATCAATGATGATGCAGCAGTGAGATGAAAAGTTTACATATAAGTTCAGTCATATTAGTCACTCCGGCTAATTGGAGAAGGGGTGTGTTTGTATGTGTGTGTGTCTGTCTCTCTGTGTGTCTGTGTGTGCCAGAGGTCAACATAGGTATCTTCCTCAGTCACTCTGCACCTTATTTTTGAGACAGGGTCTTTTATTGAACCAAGAATTCACCAATTCAGCTAGACTGGCTGTCTAGGAAGCCCCAAGTATCCTCCTTTCTTTACTTCCTCCCCTATGCTGGGATCACAGGCATCTGCTACCATACCCATCTTTTTATGTGGTACTTAGGATAGAACTCAGGTCTTACCAACTGAGCCATCTCTATAGACCAGGGTTTGGGTATTTTGCTTTGGTTTTGGAGTTGTTTTTTTTTAAAGGTAGTGAAACTTTTTAAGGAATTCTGGTAGTAGTGAGACTTGGATTCTTTTCTCGATAATTTTGCAATAACAAGAGGTATGGAAGTCTTTTGCCAACTCAGGATGATTTTCTTTACCTGAGTAAATTGGGTTAGGATAGAATGACATCTGAGACTTTGAATTTCCTAGAGGAAGTTCTTAGGAAAGCAAGGCAGCCACCATCCTGTGTCAGCAGACTAACTGCTAAGGGTACAGACCCAGAATATGACTGTTGGTCCAATAGTTAGGATTTCTTTTATTTCCCCAGAATCTACCAAAGAACAGCTTTTAATTACATCTTATTCAAGCATAGTTTTGCTCATTCTTTTTCAGGAGCAGAGGAAAAAATTCTGGAAGATTTCCGGAAAGCCCATAGCTCTGACACCTCTGACTTCCAGCTGCAGGCTATGATCCAGGCGGCTGGGAAGCTGGTGCTGATCGACAAGCTGCTCCCCAAGCTAATTGCAGGTGGCCACAAAGTGCTCATCTTCTCTCAGATGGTGCGCTGTCTCGACATCCTGGAAGATTATCTGATTCAGAGAAGGTGAGACCTTCATCAGCACTCTCACCCAGCACTATAGGCAATGCATTTCTTCAATATCAACAACAACAAAACATTCACCACTAGAGAAAAGGAATGTCTTTTTAAAGATTGACTAAAGTCCATTGTTCACCAGGTAGTCTCAAGTTTAACTCTCTGGAATAAATAAATTCGTAACTTTTATGATGTGGAGTTACTGTTTCACTTAAGAAAAATCCCACACTTGTTTATATTTGCTTTAGTTGGAAGAAATAGAATTGCAGTAGCATTGGGAAAGGCTAAGAAAATGATGTAATGACGTTCTTGTTGTCTAATACGATAGACGTGCATTCTTGAAGGCGTCATGTCCTTAAGTATCTGAAGTACTTAAGCCAACAGCTCTGAAATTCTTTATTGTTTGTACACTCAGGGGCTCTCTAAGCCTTTGTGACACTAACTGTGGCACCCAGCTCTTTATTCCTAGCCCTGTGATTTCTTGGCTAGACTGACATGCTTATGCAAGTGAAAAGTCTGGTGTTGTGAGGATTATTTAGATTCTGTGCAGGAGCTGCCCTCACAGTATCTTAGATTCTCTGTCGCTATGATATACCAGTGGTCAGAAGATGATGACAGATTTTTAAGAATGCGCTTGTAAGGATAAACTTCGAAAGATCATAGGAGTTAGTAGCATCAACACTACACATCTCAAGTAGTTAAGTCAGAGAAGGTCTCAGCTGTCTTAGCAAATGTTCCCATTTTTGAAGATTCTGTTTGTCCTTATAAATTATATCACTTCACAGAAAAATACTGAAGGAAATGACAGATTTAACTGTAGACATGCTAACTTTTAATATTGCGTAGATGACTCTTAAGGAAAATATTTAATATTGCATAGATGATTCTAAGGAAAGTCTTCTGAAGACCATGGTATGAATTTACAGGAAAGACTTATAGAGACTGCTATTCTCTTGGAGGAAGCTGATGGGCCTAAACGTCTTGTTGAGACCTGTGTTACAGATATATAGTGGACAGAACAGCAGTCTAGTGACCCATGACCAATCCTGATGATTTCTTACTGAATTTTATACTAAAAGTGTTACGGGCTTATGGAGGTTATAAATGTGAGCACTCTCTTTGTTTTCTCGTGTGTGTGTGTGTGTGTGTGTGTGTGTGTGTGTGTGTGTGTGTGTGTGTGTTTCCAGCTGCTTATTGCTGGCAGACAAGAAAATGGTTCATTTCATTTCCCTTCAGGCTTTTTGAGATCAACAACTCTTGTGCCAAAAACATGCCATCCCCACCCCTAGCCTTAGAGGTTTTTCCAGAGTGCCACTTGCTTCTTGTTGACATATGAATTTCTTAGAATTACAGCTTGATGATGAGCCACATTAATTCCTAGGGATCTCATTCAAAATACAGTTGTTACAGAGGGATAATTGCTGAAGTTTAGTGTGGAAAATTTTATGGTATCTGCTTTCTTCATCCAAACTTATTAGCCTTCAAGGTTTTCTTTGTTCTTAGTGTCCTTACTGCTCCAGCTGTCAGTTTGGTTTTGTCCTTACTTAATTTCATGCCAGACTCGTACAGAAGTGCGGGCATAGCCAGAAGATCTGGCTCAGAAAGAAAGGGAGAATGGGGAGTGATTTAAGAGTTCAGATAAGCTGGGCAACAGTTGCGCAAATCTTTAATCCCTGCACTCAGGAGGCAGAGCCAGGTGGATCTCTGTGAGTTCGAGGCCAGCCTGGTCTACAGAGTGAGTTCCAGGACAGGCTCCAAAGCTACACAGAGAAACCCTGTCTCGAAAAACCAAAAGCAAAAAACAAAGGAACAAAAAAGCAGAGCAGATAATCCATTCTTAGTTGTTTGTTCTTTGAGAGCACTCCTTCAGAACTGAACAAGTGACAGAGTGAGAACATTATCTCTGCTGTTCTGCACACATACCATTCTTAAAACTATTGTTACATTATAGCTGCCAAAATGCCTTCTACTTGATGGAGACCACCGACCCTTGCCATGCCTCCCCAGGTGATGGCCAAGCTTTGTCATCCCTATTTGTTGATTTCTTCCTTCCCGAATGCTGTGCCAATTCCAACCTCACTATGCTCCACAGGCCTCTGGCTCCTCTTTGATGCTCAAGGGTGTCTTGTCATAAGACCCCATTCTCTGTTCCTGTAGCATTGCTCATTGACATAGAAGGCAAGGAAACTATTGTTTAGTAGAATCCCAACCTTGTCTTCTCACTCTAAGTCCTGTGCTGCTTCTGCCCCATCGCACAGAGCCTAGTAAAGATTGCAACATTGCTTCATCACACCATTTTGATACTTAGGTATGTTTTCTGGGTCTTCAGAGTCTACGGATGTTTTGCCTGCAAGCTTGTCTGTGTGCTATGTGCATGACTGGTGCCCAAGGAGGTCTGAAGATGATGTCAGACACCCCAGAACTGAAGTTACAGATGGTTGTGAACCACCATGTAGGTGCTAAGAATCAAACCCGGGTCCTGTGCATGAGCAGCTAGTGCTCCAACCACTGACCCCCCCAGGCACAGTCTTTTTCTCAGAACGTTCTTAGTACTTCTTTCTACTTGACTATCAATTTTTTGTCAGCTTTGGTGCCAGAGTAACTTGACCCTGTAAATTCACTTGTCACTGGAAACCATTGTCAGTGGAGTAAATAGGAAGGATATAAAAGGATACAGTAGAAATATGATTGCTATTAAGCCTTACTACTCTGTTATTTCATGGCATCCAACATAAATATACCTTTGTTTTGTTTTGTTTTCTGAATGGTTAGTAGCAATATGTCCCTTGAATGTCTTCATTTCCTGTTCTTTATGTTTTTACCCCACCATGCTGTCCAGATCTTTCCTGTCTGTCATCAGGTGCCATTGCACCTCACTCCATTGTCCTCTTCTTGTTCTTTGTCTTCCTGTCCCTAGCACATCTTAGAAACCCTTTCTAAGATTGGCTGTACACATGGAGGTTTGCTCTGTGCCTCTAACATTTTGAGAAACTGACAGAGTGGAAATGGCCATTTCATAGTCCAGGTCTGACAGTGCAGGCTCCTTACCACTTCCTGTTACCCTGAGCACCAGGAAACTGAAGTGAACTCTGAGCTTCAGTTATGCACACTGCTGACATCCGTAGTTGAGACTTAACATCTGCTTTTCTGCCAGGAAAACTGTAGGATGATATTCTCTGCAAGTAGAAGCTGGGAAATTCGTGAGAATAAGTTATTTGGACAACTTATTGGGGATCAATACTTTGTGATTTTTAAGTCTTGTAGTCATCCTTAATTTATGACTGGCTTTTTGTTTTGCTTTTTAATCATTTCACAAGGAAGACATTTTCCGATGAATTTTAATCTGCTTTGCTTCTTCTGTAGGGGGTGGGATTCCTTAAAGACTGTTGTCATATGAAGGATTTGAGACCATTGGACAGTAGCTTCCTGATTGTTTGTTCTTTGAACCATGATTAACACCTGGGCTTTCATTCATTTGGGTCCCTCAGATACACCTATGAGCGAATTGATGGGCGAGTACGGGGAAACCTGCGCCAGGCAGCCATCGACCGGTTCTGTAAGCCAGATTCAGACCGCTTTGTCTTTCTTCTGTGCACCAGAGCAGGAGGCCTGGGGATCAATCTTACAGCTGCTGATACCTGCATCATATTTGATTCAGACTGGAACCCACAAAATGACTTGCAGGTAACCATTAGGATGTTTGCTCTTTATGTTAGCTGCCCTGACTCCCAGAATGTCATAACAAAGTCTGGCTTAGTTATAGGTTGTCTGCTGTGCTTTGTGTTGTGGCATCGGCATTTAAAGATTTGGCCAGGAGAAGAAACTAACTGAAAAGTAGATGTTGACCCTTCCCATTATTCAGAGTAGTTTTCTCCCATTGGTTGAAATCCAGTGATGTTTCCCAGTGGTACCCTCCAAACACAGAATAGAACTACTATTATCAAACATGAGTATCTGGCATTTTTCCTTCAGCTTGTTTGATGTCACATGTCATTTGCAATAAACTAACAAAAATCAACAACAACAAAAAGGTGGGAAGGCTCCATAGTATGGCAAAGGGACAGGCACTCTCACTGGGCTGTTTGCTCTCCATTGATGTTGGAGATTCTGTATATATCCAGTTTAGCGGCTTTGTAGAGTCTGTTTTCCTATTGCAACCAAATTAAGTCACATGTGACTTTACAAAGATTACTGCAAAAACATGTTAAGCATAGGAAACAGTGAATAGCTCAACAAGTAAAGGTGCTTACCACCAGGCTGGACTACCTGAGTTTGATCCCTAGGACCCACATGGTTAAAAGAGGAAAACCAACTGCCTCAGGTTGTCCTTTGTCCTTCGACACATGTGGAGACATGTGTCTTTTATGCATACATGCATGCATGTGTGTACACATATACTGGCTTGCACAGGCATACACACACTATACTTAATAAAAGCAAGCATAATGAGCAGTAAGAAAAGCGTAGTGCCTCTGTTTAGAGTTCATCAGTTCTGTTTCAAAATAAACTCAGTGGCAGCTACCAGATTATGCAGTGAGTCAGCCAATAATACTCTAACTTCTCCGGAAAAAGTATAAGAAAATTGACTCACATCCATTATTATTCAGGATTAACCTCATCCTAATGTGTGCTAAATCTTCAGCATTTCCTAATACTAAGATTATTAGTATACAGAGGTGGGAAGGGTAAATAAATGGCTCAAAATCTAATAGGTTGTTGATCAAAGAAGTTGGAGGCTACTGTTTCCCTAGAGGGTACAGCAAGGGAGGGGATGCAGGAGAGAGGGCGTTAAACTGGGGGCAGGGCTTCTTTTCTACCCACCCACTTCCACAAAGTCATTCTACTTTGTCCTCTTCATTTAATGAGTCTCTTTGTAATCTTTTGTGGGACAGAAACAATCTACCAGGTGAAAGCCAATGCTTTAAATATTAAATTAATGAAGTTGGCTAAAATGTAGGGGAAATGCCATGATAAATTACCACAAAGTAAATTGTGTGGCACTATGTGCAATATCTGGCTTCAAAGAAAACTGGTGATTATAAGTAATTTGTTGTCAGCTCTTTGTCCTGGCAAAGGGATGTTAGAATCAAAGATGGGTTGCTAAATATGGTAAATAGTTTTTGAAGAAGTAATATATTCAACATTGAAGTTAAGAGGCAAAAGCTAGTATTTGATCTATCAAGAACTAATTTGGAGTTAGGGATGTGGGTCAATGGGAGAGCACTTGCCTAGCATGTGCAGAGCCCTGAGTTCAGTTCCCTGCAGCTAAAAATAAAGATTTAAAACAAGAAAATTAGGAAAATAATTACCTTTATGCCTGCCATCTATTTAATAGTTTTATTTGAATACAGCGCATTCCCATGTTTATTATCTTAGGTCAACTTCATGTTACAGTGGCGGCTATAAATAATTTGGCAACAGAAAACCCAAAGCCACAAAATATTTAGGATCAGGCACTTTGCCAATGTTCACAAACACTAGACAGATTACTTCATAAGCCCTTGGCAGCCATGAAGTTCTGGGCTCCTTTACAAAGCTTATTCAACATTAAATTGATTGTAGGGCAAAATGTCAAGGAGAACAATAGTATGAGAAACCAAAAATGAGTAGTCAGTTTTGACATTCCTACAGGAATTTCCACAAGGCAAATTGGAAGCATAAAGCCAGAGGCACAAATTTTGGAATCATCTCGACAATAATGATATGTACAGGGACAGTTCAAGTTCTAAGTCTAGAGATGAAACAAGGTTCTCCTGCATGCTTGATGGACTGGAGTCTACCTACAGAATGGTGCACTCCAAATATGCACAAATACACTTCCATTCTTTATAATGTTTCCTCTTGCACACGGGTGCTTAGTGCAAAGCAGAGGAGAATCTGGAGACTCAGACCTTCAAACCACCTTATAATTGCCAAGACTATAGCTGAATCACCTGTGAAGAGAAAATGAGAGATCTTAACACTAATGAAAAACTACTAGATCATTCCCAAGTACTACTCTTGTTCCATACATTTTGTTTATATATATATATATATATATATATATATATATATATATATATATATATATATATATATATATATATATAAAATATATATATGTATATATATATATATATACATACACACACACACATGCACTAATATTTTTAATAAATAAATCATCAACAATTCTTCGAGGTTATTGCCTTTGGAAAATAGGTTTAGTCATAAGCATTTATCTAGGAATGGGTTGAGGTATACCATCTATACTGCCTGATACAAATATCAAACCATGGAAATGAGAACCCACTTTGAACCGTGTTTTAACCTCTATCATAGTGAAATTTTACCAGAGCTCCAGAGATCTCAGTTCATTTGAAAGAAATGTGGGTTCACTGTGGTCTCAATCAATATGGCACTATCTGGACTAATCCATAGTTGTTTCTAGTCAGGACACACCAGGAAACTGTCATTGAAGGGATAATCAATTTCTTAACTGATCCCTGTAGGGCCTTGAAAGCAAGCATGATTATAGGAAGACTGAACTCTGCCAAAGTACACCTGAGTCTGAACTAGGGAGTTTCGCTAATGAAATAAATACAAGATGGTCATCATAAAGAATTTATTTAGACTCAGTTCCAAAGGTTATAGCCCATGGTCAGTTAGCCCTGTTGTCTTCAGGCCTGCAGGAGGACAACACATCATGGTGTCAGGCTCCTGGTGGAGCAGCCTGTTCAACTCATAGTAGCTAGGAAGCAGAGAATCAATAGCTGGTCCCAATATCCCCTTCAAGGACATCTCCTCCCCAATGTAATCCTCTCCTGCTAGGACCCATTTCTCATAATTTTCTCTAGTACTAAGCATATTTTCAAGGCAAGTCTCTGGACACATTAGCTTCTGTGATTAGAGAACAGAGCTCCACTCTCTAGAAAATCAGTTGAGCATCAGAAAATAGTCCTGTTTCCTTTTATGCTTTTCATTGTTACTGTGAGTCCATTCTGCCGCCCTCTGATTGTTTTCCAGAAAGGGAGAGGTGATTTGGTTGGTGTGGTTTTTAGTTTTGGTTTTGGTTTGTGAGGCAAGTCTCACTACATAGCCTAGGCTGGCATGGAACTCAGATCTTCCTGCTCTGCCTTTTAAGTCCTGTGCCACTGTGCCTGGCTAGGGATAGTTTTTCATTTAGATTTTCATAAGACATTGTTATTGAATATCATCTGTTATTTCCTTTATCAGGTTGGTCTGATTTGCCCAGTAAATCATATCCTGCTCCCATTCCCTGATTGGAATCAGTTCAAAAATAGATATAAGTGAACAATAGAGGATCAAAACATTAGTTCCAAAAAGTTTGAAGGCACTTAGATACTAGCTAGACATATAGTCAGAATTAGGCTCAGTAACTCCTGCATGTGCACATCCGCATGTCTTGGCTAAACTTGCCCACTCAAGTCAGTTGGCAGCCATCAGTAGAGTGGAAGGTGCCCTGGTAAGCCTGCTAGTGGCAGAGACTAATTCTGTGTTCAGAGACAGGCACCGGCCTCCAGTACTTCAGCAACAGCAGCAGCAAGCGTTGTCTAGGTTCCCTGTAACACAAAAGCTTAAGAAATGCCAATGGGAACAACAGCATAAGAAGGAAGCAGAGAAATGAAAACTTGGTTTCTTCTTTGGAAGCAAGTCTCAGCAGAGGTGGAGAAGAACCTCTTAGGAGTAACAGTACGGTATCACACTCTTCACAGATACTACAATCACCTTCCTTGTTGCTGCTCCTCAACAACCTTCCCCAGTTTGAAGAGAGTTCAGGTTAGCAGTGGTGGACAGCACAGTTCAAGGACCTTCCCATGTCTTAATTTCCCTGAAGGCATAGTTGAGAAACCATAGAAGCAGATGTTCTGGCTAGGGGCACAGCATTGACTAATGCAGCTGGTGTGTGTCTGTGGGAGTTTGGAGGAAGAAAAGGAAATCCATACTTCGAAGATAGCCCCCTTTGTCACCATCAGTAGAACTTCTGGAGCCCTCCACACTACTCCAGGGAAGGAGGGGGACTGGTTCCTCCCAATGCTGTTATGTAAATGGTCAGTGAATAGATGTCGAACTGTAGCATATACCAAACATTAGCTGAAGAGCTAGAGATGCCAACGAACTAAACTAGTTGCCCTTCTCATACAGGGTTCATTCTGAGAGATGGGAAATGTTAAATAAGGAAATATAAGATTATCACATATGGTAACATGTATTATAAAGAAAATTAGGATGAGGGGATAAATATGATGTAAGTTGGGCGCCCTGGTTTAGGTAGAATGGTCTAAAAAGAATTCTTTTAAGATGGTGTTATTTGAGCCTAGATGTTAAGGAAGCATGGTACAGAAAGCAAACAGAATGACTGTGTAGAGTAGGAATGAGCATACATGATACCAGTGGGACAGGAAGTTCCCATACTATAGTTCCAAATAAAGTTTGTCAGGTTTCCTTTCCTCTTTTTCATTCGCTTTATGCTGCCCCAAAAGTACTCTTCCTATTGTAAAAATGTATTACTCCTTCCTATTCTCGGCCGGCACTCCACTGACTTAGCCGGCATGTTTATTGAGCTGGAGACACTGCTAGGACCCAGAAAAACAAAAGTGATGAAGTAAGTCATGTAAAAAATGCAATGGGAAGATCCACTGACTTTTTACCCCCAGGAATAAATCTTGAGCTAGGAAATGCAGATTCAACAGAGACCTGCAAAGATAAAGGAAGAGCAGCTTCCTAGTCTTCCCTGTCCCTAATGTGTAGATAGACCTCATTGCTTCTTCTCACAAGTAAGCAAGCTGTGGATACAGACTCCCAAAGACTTAGGAGAAAATGACAGTGCCTCAATGTAATACCCAGGTTGGAAAATGGGTCTGGAAATTCAACAGTGTGCTGTGGTTGAATTAGTTATAAGTTTGTGAGTTGTGAACTAAGACTGTGAGTTGTTTTTTAACCTGTGGTTGTGTAGGTTTTCATTAAGAAACAAGTATAATTTAAAGTGTTAAGGAAAATGTGCTTTTAAAATGTAATAGAACTGCTGACTCGGGTGGGGGGCAAAAGGAAAAAACATCTTTGTGTCTGGGTTTTTATTGGGGATTTTTAAGCCGTTCTGAGACAGGATCTTACTCAAACTCAATCCTCCTGCCTCAGCTGAGTACTGGGATTGTAGGTGTGAGCTACCATACCTGACTGGTTTTTGTTTGTTGTTTTGTTTCTGTACCATCCATTTCATTTTTACACAGTTGTAAAAGGCATAGTGTAAGTTTTCGCTGACCTCTGTACTTGAGATTGCCAGTAGTAAACTGAGGGCAGAATGAGTTTATAACCGGTCACTGCTAGGTAGCAGCTGTACCCTGTTGTTTGCATTGAAAGCACTGTGACCTGTGGCTGTTTTATTTTCCGAAAACATTTCATCTGGCCT
The DNA here is from genome assembly GCF_049852395.1 of Peromyscus maniculatus bairdii. Classification (NCBI taxonomy): domain Eukaryota; kingdom Metazoa; phylum Chordata; class Mammalia; order Rodentia; family Cricetidae; genus Peromyscus; species Peromyscus maniculatus. The sequence goes on from NC_134855.1 coordinate 146,522,477, forward strand.
TTGTCCACTTCAGATGGATCAAAAAGAACAAATTGTGAGTCTACAAATCATGCAGAGCATGAGAGCTCTGTGATTTTCCCCCAGGTGTGAAAGATTTTAGCATCCCTGCCCAACTGTGTCTCCTAAGGCTCCCACTCTGTACCCTTGCTGATACATCTCATTGGGCCTTACTTCTGTTCCTGTCCTGCTCTGAGTGTTTCTCTACCTTTCTTTTGTACTTGTGAGTTCTGATTAGGAAAATACTTTAAGATTTGATCATATCATGACCAGTCTGTCTGTCTGTCTCTCAGATTTGTTTTTACTTTATTATGGTGTTTACCTGTGTGTATGCCTATGAATGACAAGTCCCTTAAATGTGACAAGAGCTACTTACCCTGCTGTCATTTCAGGTAAATTGTCTTGGGAGAGAGAGCATTGTTTGTCTGCTGATTCATTTAGCTGCTTGTTTTTCTTGGTTAACAAGAAGCCCAGAATGAGGAGTCTGGAACAATCTTCATTGTGGTCAGACACCCATGTTCCTTCTTTCTTTTTGTCCTACAAACCTCTATGTTTATGATTAATATTATCTTGGTCTCAACCTGAGGCAGGAAAAAGAAGGCAGTCAAGTGTAGTGTGTTTGCATAGGCTCGCAAAACTCCTGTAGATGACTCTAGACTGTTCCATATCCTGGTTGGGTTGGACAGCCTCACCACTGCTGAGAATGAGCGTGTGCCTTTAGTTGAGTACATTTCTGCCCTGTATAAAAGTTGGATTCTAGGCATGAATAAGAAAGGGAATGTGTGTGCTACAAAAGTACGTAGTATGTCTGTTACATTCCTCTTGCAGACCTTTGTCTAGAATACTTACTCAATTTTCTTTTGTAGTTACCTTCAAACCCATATAGCCAGAAAAAAAATAGCGTCAGTGTTTAATTACCACTAGAAGGCGGTGTTACTTACCTTCTAGATCAGGAGTTCTCAAGCTGTGGGTCACAGATCATCTAAGACTATCAGAAAACACAGATATTTACATTACGATTCATAACAGTAACAAAATTACAGTTAGGAAATAGCATTGAAAATAATTTCATGGTTGGTCTCTACAACATGAGAACTGTATTAAAGGGTCACAGCATTATGAGGGTTGAGAACCTTTGTGTCCTAAAAGCCATATTATTTACCTTAATCACTTTATTTTTTAAATTAACTTCCATTCTATTTATTTATTTATTGGGGTGAGGGATGTGCACCACAGCAGGGATGTGCACCACAGCAGGGATGTGCACCACAGTGGAGGTCAGAGGACACTTGTGGGAGTTGGTTCTCTCCTGTGGGACCCTGAAAGTCATCAGGCATGGTGCCAGGTGCCTTTGCCCACTGAGCCATCTTGCCAGCCCATTGATCATTGTTTTTATCTGCCAGAGTTATCCACCGAATCTCCCAGTCTAGCAAAACAAAGATTTGCTATCACTAAATATACTGAAGGATGGAACAGCAAAAATCAACTAATTCAGTTATCTATCATTAGAAAAGTGAATAAATTGTAGTATACTTAACTTTGAACAAAGAATAGGGGAATATCTGTATAGACTGCCATGGAATCTATCTCAATATATTGTTGAATAAAAAAAAAGAGAAAATATATGTGTATATGTTAGCATTTATTTATTTATTGGGGGAGTACAACAGGATCTCACTGTGTTTACTTTGCCTGACCTGGACCTCAGTATGTAGATTAGGCTGGTCTTAAATGCTAGCATTTATTTTTAATGGGTTAGTTCTGTCTGTCTCTCCCTCTCCCTGACCAAAGAAAGGTAAAGCTAAAACACAAGTCGGTGTAGTTTTTTAAATGGATTCCTATAGAGGGAGCTAGGAAACAGTGTATGTGTCAGAAGCCAGTTTTCCCAAACATGACTTAAATTTATAACTTTAGAACCACTTTAAATATTTTATATCATTATTGTACAGATTGATTTTTTAGCTTTTTAAAAGTCTCAAAATGCTGAGTTTCAGTTTACTCTTCACCTAACCTCCTGTGATGTTAACATCTTACATAACCATAGTATAATGAATTATTAGAACCAAGAGATTAACACAGATACAGTATTACTAATGAATCCACAGGCTGTTTGTGTCCCTTCAGTTTCCCATGAAAGAGAATCACATTCCGTCAGAAGCCGTGCCCCCTCAGCATCCTCCAGTGTATGACAGCGCCTTTGTCTTTCCTTACTTCCATGAACATGACATTTTAAAAGGTACTGACGGTGGTGGCGCACGCCTTTAATCCCAGCACTTGGGAGGCAGAGGCAGGCGGATCTCTGTGAGTTCAAGGCCAGCCTGAGCTACCAAGTGAGTTCCAGGAAAGGCGCAAAGCTACACAGAGAAACCCTGTCTCAAAAAACAAAACAAAAAAAAAGGTACTGACAAGCTTTTAGAGTTTTTCTCTTGGTTTGTTGGTTTGTATTTGCCCATTTTTTTCCTTAGATGTAAGATTATGCATTTCAGGCAAGAATATTGTAGACATGATAGTGTTCTTATCACTGCATCCTGTTGGAGCACATAATGTCATATGTTCCTTTGCTTGTGTTGTGATTTTGACTTGGTTCAGATGCTGTCTCCCAAGCCTCTCAATTATAAAATAATTTTTACTTATTTAGATTAGTTGGTTATCTCATCAGTAGATATTTTGGAGTCTTACAAATATACTGATTCTCATACTTTCCCCATTGATGTTAACATCCATCAACAGACTTGCCCTCAGTCAGTATTACCATAATTTTTGACTAATGATAATTTTTGTACCCATCATTTCTTCTGTATTTTTTTGAGTGGGAATAATAGTTACTTTTGTCCCATTTATTTAGTTAGGGATTTATGGATATTTATGTTTTTTATTTTGTTGGTGATGGTTTGTTTTGTTTTATGTTGGGGTCTTGCTGCGTTGGCCAAGCTGACCTACAGCTCCTAGGCTCAGAGAATCTTGTTTCAGCCTCCTAAGTAGCTAGGGCTACAGGCATGTGTTAATACACTTGTCTATTTTATTTTATTTTATACTACACTATTCTCATGTTTGTCTCATGCTGTTTTATCCCACTCATATCATCTGAGCATTTTTTTCTTTTTTGGACAAGATATTCAGATTCATGTTAACATTTTTCCTGACAGGGTCTTGGAATTGGCTATTTCTCCACAGATCCCTTTTCTTTTTATTTGAGGAAAGTGCTTAGTGATCAAGATCTGAAGTCAAACATAATGCCGTGTACCTATAATCTTGGCACTTGGGAGTTGGAGAGAGAAAATGGGGAGTTCAGGGCTTGAACTGCATAGGAGGTTTGACACAGGCCTGGATTACATGAGACCAGTCTCAAATGCGTGAATAAATCACAACAGAAAGCTAGATCTGGCTATTCGATACAGCCAGTGTTAGACCCTCTGGGCAGACAGAACTAGGAAGTAGGTACATACATAAACACAAGCACTTATGCCACACACACACTATTTATGCTATATATATCCATCCATAATGAGGTTTCTGATTCCAGCCCATTGTGAGGCTCTTTGTGGCCTTATCTTCTTTATCTGGCAAACAGATACGTTGGTCACATCACAGCAGCATATTTATTCACTCATGTCTAGCATAAAATTCAAATAGTATCAGGATTACTGACCAACATTTTATTAAAAAAAAAGTTTGCTCAAAAAATTTATTAATATAGAGTAGGTTATTTCATTTGTAATGTTATAGTATATAAACAAAAATTTTGTTTTCCAGAGTTTCTTAGTTTAGTTCTATCCTCCCCATCAGGTTGGTTAGTTGGTTGGACAAAGTCTCCTATACCACAGTCTGACTTCAGATTCTCTATGGAGCAAGGATTGGCTTTGAATTCATAATCCTCCAGTCTTTGCCTCCTAAGAGCTGGGCTCACATATATGTAGTGCCACAGCCCCTGGAAAGTAAACTCATATAATTCAAAAACAAAGTGAGCAATTGGGTCTCTCTGTATTAGGTGAATAGCATAGTCCCTAGCAAGAAATTCTTTGTATATATGTTTATTCATTTTTTATTTTATATACTTTTTATTTTCAGTTCTGATTGTCCCATTTACTTTATCATTTTTGCCTGTTTTTCAGTTTTCTCTGAGACACACATTTCAATTGATAATAGTTAGGGGCGTAGACCCTTTTACTTTCTTAACACTTTGAGTCTCTATTCCATATGTACAAGGGCCTTCTCTTTTATAACCATAGTGTAATTTTCAGAATCAGAAAATAAGAGCATTACTCTTTAATCATCTAGTCCATATTGAAATGATATTTCATTTCTTTCCTGCTCTTCTGTAACTATCAGTCTCCTAATGCTCTAGAGGCTTTTCCTTTTTTTCTTGATTTATTGTCAGTATGCACTCATGGCCTCTTTAATTCAGTGAGTTGTAATTCATTAGTATCTTCATTTTGATGTTCAGATGATGTTACAATTGCAGTAGAAGTCTCTTACAAGGTGTGTGTGTGTGTGTGCTATGAAATTATCCTTATGAATGCTATGCATTCATTTTATTGCTAAATCCATCACTAGCTCTTTTTAATTCTTATTTGAAGTCAGGATCTTACTAAGTTGTCTTGGTTGGCCTTGAACTTGCAATAGTTGAAATTACAGCCTTGTGTGACTACCCAGCTCAAGTGTTATTTTCCTTACATGGAGCATAGTGTGTTTTGGATTTCTTTCTCTCTCTCTCTCTCTCTCTCTCTCTCTCTCTCTCTCTCTCTCTCTCTCTCTCTCACACACACACACACACACACACACACATACACACACACACACACACACACACACACACACACACACACACACACCACTGGAAAAAAATTCCCATTAAAAATACTTACACGCTTTTTCAATAGTTAGTGCTGTCTGTGTGTTGTAATAGTATTTTTCTGGACTGTAATAGATAAACAGACATGCGTGTTAGTCAGTGTTCTCTAAAGGAACTGAATTAATCAAGTCAGTATTAAGTAACATGGGAAGTTAACTTGCCAGCAGGGGTGAGCAAAAGCTCTCTCAGTTTTAGGGTGTCTTCCACCTCAAATGATCCAATTAAGAGAACATTTTATAAGCATGCCTAGCAGCTTGAGTTTTAGTTAATTCTAGATGTAATCAAATTGACAACCAATATTAGCCATCACAGTGTGAAACTGGTCTTTGTGTTTGGTGGGCTTCTGCTGTCATGCCACTTGAACACTGCTAAAGGATTCTGGTGTCGTTTTCAGCCATAGAATTAGGGGAAAGTTCTGATTCTAACCAGGGTGATTCCCTGATAGGCAGACTTAAGAATCTCTACTTAGCCAGATGGTTGTGTCACACACCTTTAATCCCAGCACTTGGGAGGCAGAGACAGGCAGATATCGGAGTTGGAGGCCAGCCTGGTCTACAGAGTGAGTTCTAGGACAACCAGGGCTCTGTAGTGAGACCCTGTCTCAAAAAACAAAAACAAAACAAAACAACAAGAATCTCTACTTAGACTCGACTCTTTTTCCTCTCCCCCAGACAGCCTTCTTTAACAGCCTGGCATTTGAGCCATCGGTCCTACTGTGGCTGTTCTGTTTCAGATGCTGGGGTCACAGTAAGACCATGAGACAGAAGCAGGACTCTGAGGCTGCTGTGTTCTTCTGCCACTGTCTTCACTCATTTGAGAGCCAGGGCACATCCTCACTGCTCAAGTTCACCTCTGTCAAAGCAAAAAAAGTGCTCGGGTCTGCAGGGGTGCCTGCTAGCTTCCTACATGTGACATGACCATCCCTCCTGGTCACTGTCAATGACACCCTTCTCTGTTTGATTGCAGGAGTGGGCAAACCTTGTTGAAGGAAAAAAAAAAACAGGATTCCTTTTCAAAGAATAGGTGAATCTAATTTTATACAGGAAATACTAAAAAGACTGGAACATGTTAAAAGCAAGGGGACTGTTAAAGACACTGGTCTTTCGTACAATGTGTAGGCATAAATACGCAGCTATTTGTGTTTTTTTAACATAGGTGTACAAATATGCACCTCCATTCTAAGACCACAGAGTCAGTCTGTAGAGTCTTATCTCCATAGTCTACTGGACCATGTTGAAAAAGCCCAGCCATCAATCTGCAGAGGCCCTTGTGGGCTGTATGGCTACAGTGCAGTGAAGCCTAACAACCGTATTGAAGCGTATGGCTTCATTGTGTTCCTTAAAGAGCTGATAATAAAAACCTCATTAGTCACTTTAGAGGATGTTGTTTTGGAAATTGATTAAATGAAGAGAAAAAAATCAAATGATTAACTTTTCTTTAATAATAGTATATTAGGGTAACCAAAATATTAATGAAGGTGACTGTAACCCCAATAAAGAAATGGATGTACACATCTGTCTTCAAGTCCATATGAGGCAGGCAGATAAACCTGTGCCTCTTGACAGAATTTGAAATTCCATCTGTGAGATACCTGGCCAAAAATCAGATCTTAACCTAATCAGATCACAACCTAATCAGATCACAAGGTAGAACTCCAGTTTAGAGGAAATACAGGGGCAAAAACACCCACTGAGACACAGCACAAATGGAGTAAGCAAGATGGGAAAACAGAGGACTAACACATTGCATTCACAGCTGAGTGGGAAGGCCAGAAGGCTGGTTGATAGTAGGAATTATTTTGTTTTTGGAGACATAGAGCTTAGAGATAGAACACTGCCTGCCATGTATTGGCCCTTTGTTCAATCTCCAGTGCTGCGGGGGAGGGGGGGGCAGAATTGTTTTTTTTTTTTTTAGTATAGCAGTGGTGAAGTGATATGTTTTACCTTTTGAATTCCATATTAAAATACATAAAATTGAGGGGCACTCTGCTTAAGATTTGCTGCCCATTATGTAAAGTAGGTGTGTGGTAGAAAAGAAGCAAGATTGTCCACAAAGGTCCACTGTGGTTTTGTCTGTTTGAAATTTTTTGTAGTGAAATTTAAAATAGAGGAAGTGCTGCTGCCTCTGAAGCATTTCCCAGAGGTAGCATCTCCTGAGAGTGAGTTTCACCTGCATCCCGTCTACAAGCTGGGGGGAGGACAGCTGTGTCCTTCCCTTTGCTTTGGATCTTCACATGGTAGTCAGCTGGTAAAGAAATGAGTAACTCCACACATGGGCTCATGTCATTGTGTTTGTATGCAAATGTGAGTATACATGGTGACAAAATGTATATGACTCTTCTTCCCAGGCTCAGGCCCGGTGTCATCGAATAGGCCAGAGCAAAGCTGTGAAGGTATATCGCCTAATCACTCGAAACTCCTATGAGCGAGAAATGTTTGACAAGGCCAGCCTGAAACTAGGCCTGGACAAGGCTATTCTTCAGGACATCAACAGAAAGGGCAGCACCAATGGAGTGAGTACATTGTACCTGTCCTGGAGCATTGAGGAGCGTGTGCCTTTAGTCCCAGAACAGGCAGGTGGCTCTCTGAGTTCCACACCAGTCAGGGCCTGAACAATGACTGTCTCAAAAACAAACAAAAAAGGAGCACTTGTCAGGATTCTTTTTTTCCTTCTGAGAGCTGTTTCTGGGTCCTTTTCACAATTTTTAATTCAGTCCTCCACAGCATAGTTAGATAACTCTTATAGCAGGAAATACAGGCAGTCCCTGTATTTTCTGAATGGATAAAGGCAGTCTGGGAGCAGTTGTGTGGTAGGTCTGTCCAACATGGAATAACATTGCAATAAATTTTAACCACATCCATCAGAACTGGTAGGTTTAAGATTCTTTACTGTATTTATATGAGCCAAAGGCCCAACATTTTAATTACATATTTGTTATCCTACCTTATCACACCCCAAACTTTGCGCTGCCCTTTTTTTTTTTTTAATTTACTTATTTTTTATTTTCTGTGTATGAGTACTTGCCTGCATGTATAACATGTATGTACCTTGGTGGCTGCAGAGTCCAGGGAAGGGTGTCCCATCTCCTAAAACTGGAGTTACAGATAGTTGTGAGCTGCCATGTGGGTGCAGGGAGCCAAGCCTCTGGAAGAGCAGCAAGTGCTCTTAACTACAGAGCCGTCTCTCCAGCCTGACTGAGCTTCTTGGTGATGAAATGGAGTCAGTGTTATCTGTGTTCCCATGACCCCAAACAGTGCACAATATCTTTTTCAAAAGTGTTCAGTGTGTGATACTCAGTAAATAACAAATGAACAAATTAGCTTGGAGAATGACAGTCTTTTTTTCTAGTTGGGCATAGTAGCACGTGCTTATAATCACAGCACTTGGGAAGTGGTGGCAAGAGGATCAGGAGATCAGGGCCAGCCTCTGCTACTCATGGAATTTTCAAGGCCAGCCTGGGTACATTAAGACCCAGTCTCAAAAAAAAAACAGTGGCAACATGATTTTGAGTTCGGATTGGAGAGAGTTAAGAATTACTGCTAAGATTCTTAAATTCGTAAGTACAAAGCAGCATATCTCCTTCATCTCTGGCTTAGAGCATCAGAAATGGAGTGACAACCTTAGTCCAGATGTTCTATATCCTTAGCTATGCGTGTGTTACTAACCATCATACTCCAAATTGCCCTTCCTGAGAGCTGTGGAATTCCCTCTTGTGATTGAAATAAAGAGAACCAGATTGTTAATTAGAACCAGGAAAGGGTGTTTTGAACTCCATTTCCTGTTTTCAACAAGTGGTTGAAAGATCACACTTGGCGCAGGATCCTTTTTTTTTTTTTTTTAGTTAAGGGATGACATCATTTCCAATACAAATGTATTTATTTAATAATGAATAAATCATTTTTTTCTCAGCTTATGTGGTACATCTGGAGGCTTTAAAGATATAAGTTCAAACTAAAATATTAAAATAAGATGTCAAGTATATCCTCTTCAATGGTGCATAGCTTTAATGGCTTATGACATTTGATGATAACCAGTGTCCTGAAGAATGTTAGGCCTTCGGGTTGTGGGTTAGGCTTTACTGCAGAGCTCCCTGTAGACAGTTGCCTGCCTGACTCCCCTGCAAAGTAGCCAGGGCACCTTCCTCTGAGTTGTCATTTCTGGTTTGTCTTTTTGATGTGTGCAGTTAGTAGAGGAGCTGTATCCTGAATCATGCGAGCCACATTTGAGGCTGTTTTTCTCCTGTGTATTTTCCACTTTGGTGACCTGTTCAGGTGCAGCAGCTCTCAAAAATGGAAGTGGAGGACTTGCTCCGGAAAGGTGCTTATGGGGCTTTAATGGATGAGGAAGATGAAGGCTCTAAGTTCTGTGAAGAAGACATAGACCAGATTCTGCAAAGAAGAACCCACACCATCACCATCCAGTCGGAAGGGAAAGGGTCCACTTTCGCCAAGGTACATGACCTCTTCCCCATAGTCATTTCGGTGGAAGGGAAGGGATTGCTGTGTATTCTTTTAGCTCATCAATGAGGCTGCTGTTCCTCCAAATGCAATCTCTTGACAATGTAGACACTTAGAGAGAGTCACAGACTGTCAGAAAGAGGAGCAGGTGGTCACAGGCATGGAGACCCCAGTCTGTACTTTGTTGTGTCTGCTCTTTACAAGATCTGATCCAAAACCCAAAAAATATTGATGTTTTTGTAAAGGTTTTTTTTTTTTTTTTTTAAGCATTTCCATTCCTCAAATTCGAGCAGGTATTTTCACTTCACAGGAATGGTTGTTGTTGTTGTTGTTGTTTTAAGATTCCCAGCTTCTCACCTCAGGACCACCTTCCTCTGTTGTTCAGGTCACTGGGTTTAGAACTCTGCAGATTACTCTTAGGTTGCTCTGGCTGCAGGTTTTGCTAATTCCTATGGGAGCCTTATGGCCTATTGTGATCAGTCTCCAATGTCAGGTCAAGACTTGTTCAGGAGAACATTTTGTGCACAGTACGGGAAGTATAGGTAATCTGCATTTCATTCAGCCCCTCATATCAACCCAGTACCATTCTTTTAATGTGTGTGGTGCATGCATGTTCAAAGTGTGTGTGTGTAGCCAAACTGGGCTGAGCTCCAGGAGTCTTGCTGAAGAAAGGGAGGAGAGATTGTCTGAGACAGGAGGGTCATGTCAGGGGGAACCCACAGAAACAGCTGACCTGAGCTCATTGGAGCTCATGGACTCTGGACCAACAGTTAGGGAGCCTCCATGGGACTGACCTAGGCCCTCTGCATGTGTGTTACAGTTGTGTGGCTTGGTCTCTTTGTAAGGCTCCTAGCAGTGAGATCAGCACCTGTCCCTGGTACTTAGCTGACTTTGGGAACCTGGCCCCCATGCTGGATTACCTAGCCCAGCCTTGACACAAGGGGAGGAGCTTGGTCCTGCCTCAACGTGATATGCCATGCTTTGCTCAAGCCCATGGGAGGCCTGCCCCTTTCTGAATGGAGATGGAGGAGGAATGGAAAGGGAGGGTTGTAGATGGGGCAGGGCATAAAGTGTGTGTGTGTGTGTGTGTGTGTGTGTGTGTGTGTGTGTGTGTGTGTGTGTGTGTGTGTGTGTGTGTACCAAAAGTTGGTAATGGATGTCTACCTTGATCATTCTCTACTTTATTTATATTGAGGTTGTATCTCTCCCTAAACTTGGAACTTGATGATTCCAGATAATTAATCCTGTTGTCTTGCCCTGTCTTTGCCTCCCAAGTACTGGGATAATAGGTGGCTGCCACACCTGCCCAACTTTTACATGCAGGTGCAGATTCCAGGCTCCACACTTAGAGAGCAACCACTTGACCCACTGAGCCTCTGCCCAGCCTCAGTGCCTCCTTTGGGTTTTTGTTGCTGTTTTGTGTTCAGGTTTTTGAGACATAGTGTCTATATAGCCCTTGCTGGTCTGGAACTTGCTATGTATGCTAAGCTGACCTTGAACTCTGCCTCCTAAGTGCTGGGATTAAAGGTGTGCACTACTATGCCTTATCCCCCCCTCCCCCGCCAAACCAACACACACACACCAGTGCCATTTTTAAAGTGGACACCTACTATAAAACTGAAGGTTAAGAAAAAAAATCTGAAAATAAACCCTTTCAGACCTAGTGGATGGAAATGTAACTCAGTTGGTAGAGTACTTGCTTGGCATGCATGAAGCCCTGGGTTCAATTTCTGACATCACATAAAACTGAGCATGGTAGATCTGCAGTCCAGCACTGGGGGTGGGGGAGATAGAAGCAGGAGGGTAAGAAGTTCAAGGTCATCCTTAGGTATATAATGAGTTCGAAGCCAGCCCGAGGTACATGAGGTCCTGTCTCAAAGGGAGGGAGGGAGTGGGGGGAGAAAGAAAGAAGATAACCTGTTAGTCAAGCATTATGGTGCATGACTGTCATCCCAGTACTTGGAAGGCTAAAGATCACAGGTTCTAGGCTAGCCTGAACTAAATAGTAAGATCCTGTATTGAATATATTTTTACATATAATATAATATATAATATATGTATATATATGTGTGTGTGTATATATATATTAGTGTGTGCATGTGTGTGTTTTAAGTACATACCTGTAGTTCCAACTTTCAATATGCTGATAAAGCAGGAGGATTGCAAGTTTGAGGCCAGTCTAGGGTGTACTTGGTTATACTTTGTATCAAAAAACTAAATGAGCAAATAAATACTTCTGTAGACAACTAGACACCAGGTAATACATTGCTACATTGCTGTTGTCCTGTCTTCTTACTTGGCAGTTCTTAAGTTTCAGGAAAATGAGCCTGTAGATTGAAATTTTGATTTTCTTACTCAGTCTTTAAAAGGAGGAAAAAAATGAATTGTTTTGAGATTTTGGAAGTGCTGTTAGGGTTTTTAATTTTGATATGGATGGCTTTTGTGTTTCTGGTATATTTGAAATCAGTTTTGTTTGTATTCTGTTCAAATCCAGTTTGTTAACTTTTGTCTCCTCCACAGGCTAGTTTTGTGGCTTCAGGAAACAGAACAGATATTTCCTTGGATGATCCTAATTTTTGGCAGAAATGGGCTAAAATAGCTGAATTAGACACTGAAGCAAATAATGAAAAGGTACTGCTTATTCTGTTCTACTGAACAGTTAACTGGGATTGCATGGGGCGATGCCTACATCGCTCAGGTCACTATTTACTCCTGAGTCTTGATTCTTAAAGGAAATGCTGTTGTAACACACTTAAAGAGTGGTGGCACATAGACAGCCCTTGATGAATGTTAACTGGTAGAACTTTACAGTGACTAATGGAATACAATCTGCTGGGCACCCAAGAAGTTAGATAAATGCAATTAGAGATGCAACTTGTAAATAAGTCGATCCCAGGGTCAATACTCTCTAAAAGCAACCTTTCCTCTTAGTGATCAAAAGGAAGAAGGAAAGGGAATACCTCCTGGCTTTACCTCCTTTTTTTTTCCAGTGTCTCAGATTTTTCCATTTTGTACGTGAGAGAGACCATTGGCGCCAGAATAAAACTAGACTGTGCCTTTCTGCAACACATTTGACCTTCCCCAGACAAGTGGGAAAGGAAATGTTGATGCCCCCAGTGACAGAGTTGTAGTCATTTTGTGACTGGCCAGCTGGGAGATACCCATAAAATGCTAGCTTCTCTTCCTCTGTCCCTGACTCCGTTGGCTCACTTCACAATGAGTACATAGCTTTTCTTCCTGTCTTCTTCAAGTGTAGGTTGACATCTGTGGCCCACAAATCTAAGACAGTTTCTTATAATTTAGCTAAGTCAATGAGAATCTACATAACTATTCTTTTGTAGTTATTTTAACTGTTGGTGATTGCTTATCCTGGCTTCTTTTCTTCAACTAGAAAAGTGGTTTCTCCTCCTTTAAGAAGATGCTAAGCTCCTATAGTTACCTGACTGAAGTGCAGTGGTGTGGGCAGGACAGTGGTAGGGAGGAGAAACTCCTACCCTGTGGGCAGCAAAAGCAATGGGAGCATTCCATAGTAGGAAGCAAGATCATTGAGGCAGGGTGCTGCTCGAAATTCACTGTCTGTGCTGCATGGAGAAATGTTGGGATTTCATCTGCCTTGGGAAGAAGTGTAGGAAGAAGGGGTAAGAAACAGAAAATAGTGGGACTAGAGAAGAAGCAATTAGTATGGCCAGGGGAGCCACTGAAATGAGATTCCTGAACGAGGAATTTTGTCTTTTAGCAAAAGGTTAGTAGATACCACTAAAGGAGGTGGATAATGAAAGCAGCAGGATGTGTTTTCTTCAGGAAGCTGCTGAGCAGATGGAATCCTTTCACCTCTCCTGTCTCCAGAGCTTAGACTGCTCTCTCCGTGCCAGGCAGAACAGCTGGGCCTCCCCACTCCAGTCTTTCTTGGAAATAGCAGACTACTGCTTTGGGCACTTGGGGGCTTTGCTTGCTAGAATGATGGCAGACACGACAGATGGTGGTGGACAGCACTGGGGACCAACAGCTTGAAGTCCCTGAGAATCCCCTATGCGTGTCCTGTCTGTGGTCTTAGAGACAGCAGGTGTGCTGCAAAGAGCCTTCCCTGCCAGGGCTGACAGGCTGGTTCTGCCTCAGATGTGCCCTGAGGAATGGCATCAGGGTGCCGCTGTGCACTCTGGTAAGGAGTAAAGAGAAAAGGGACCTCCTCCCCACAGTCGTCTCCATTTCCAGGAAAGCCTAGTGATTGACCGGCCACGCGTGAGGAAGCAGACCAAACATTATAATTCGTTTGAGGAGGACGAGCTTATGGAGTTCTCAGAGTTAGACAGTGACTCAGATGAAAGGCCCACGAGATCCAGGCGTCTCAATGACAAAGCCAGGCGCTACCTCCGTGCTGAGTGCTTCCGGGTAGAGAAGAACCTGCTCATCTTTGGGTAGGTACTGGCTCTGCTTAGTGGGAAGGGGTTGCTGTTATTTCCCCACTTTCTTTCTTTTTTTTTTTTTTTTGTAAGTCCCTAAGATTTGTGCAGTGAACTTCTAGCTCCCTCTGGGTACCAGCTAATGAGATCTACAGGAGCGAAAGAAAGCCGTGCTTTGTACCAGAATTCCCCTCATCACTGTGCTGTGTTGCTATAGTGTAGACATACTGTGATGCTCTCAAATACATGTCACAGCAAATCTCTGATACTAGTTTGCTGCCTGGTACTGATTTCCTCTCCCATCCAGGAATGTATTATAAGGAATCAGTACAACAAATGTTGCAGTTAAGGCATGGTTATGCAGTGGTTACTACAGCTGCACTTTTTCATTTCCAAACTTATTCTCCAGTGATTTGGACCATCACAGCTTAACAATAGCAGCCATATGATCCATTGTGTAGGACACCTTAGAGACAAGTGGGGCATGCAGTCAAAGTCACGGGCCTTTCAGGACAAAGCTTTTGGAATAACTGACAACACCTGTTAGAGGATGAGGAGCATCTTGTCTCTTTAATTCATGCTGTGTGGAGGGTGTGTCTGGCTCTTCCTCCAATACCTTCTGTATTCTTACCATCAGCTGGGGCCGGTGGAAGGACATCCTGACTCATGGGCGATTCAAGTGGCACCTGAATGAGAAGGACATGGAAATGATTTGCCGGGCCCTATTGGTATATTGTGTCAAGCATTACAAAGGAGATGAAAAGATCAAGAGTTTTATTTGGGAACTAATCACACCTTCCAAAGACGGACAAGCTCAGACTCTCCAGAACCACTCAGGTAAGAGGTGAAATAGCTCTGCTGTGAGTTCTCCTCTTGGGTTATTGTTGCCTGTGTTGTTCTGTTAGAAGGGCAATTGGGCTCTTGCCATTTCCTACACCTACCTGAGTCCATCAGGTATCACCCTGAACTGGGAACTCACATCTCATGTTCTGTGGCTCACCTTTTTCATTTCACCATTCTGTACTTGTCACGTCTGGCATGACTTGTCTTGTGTTGTACTTCTCTGTCCTTAACGAAAGCTCCCCTTCAAGTCTCCTCCTTCTTCCTACTAGACCACAAGAGCCCAAAAGGGGCAGGCTGGGTTATTCCTTCCTGAGTCTCACAGGGCATTCATTAAATCTTCCTGACCACCTTACTTTCTGTGGCCTTGAGGAAGAGTTTGTCACCAGGGGCCCATCACGCTTTTTCTGCTCCCAGCCCAGATTCAATGCCCATGGTAAAGCCCTTTTGGCTCATCCTATGTCATTATCTCTCCATTTCAGGGTTGTCTGCCCCAGTCCCCAGAGGGAGGAAAGGAAAAAAGACAAAAAACCAGCTCTTGCTCCCAGAACTGAAGAATGCAGACTGGCTAGCCACCTGCAACCCTGAGGTGGTCTTACATGATGATGGATACAAGAAACACCTCAAACAGCATTGCAACAAGTGAGTTAGCCTCTCCTGTTTCCCAAAGTTAGCCCTGCTCAAGGAGCCCAGATTTCTGGGATACCACAGAGAGATCTTTTCATACTCCATGCAAGGTCTGGAAAAAGGAGAGAAGATTTGGAATATAAACTGTGTCTGCATTCTCTTCATGCTCTCCCCCCCCCCCCACTTCCTTCAGCAGTCTTCACTCCTGCAGTATATTCTATACCCAGAGGCTTCTAACCCAGCTTTCAAGAACCACTCAAGGCATCCTCTGTCTGCTTCTGAGCTGGGCCACAGTGCCATTTTCTACTCAGAGCTAATAGAAATTATACTTTATTTTGAAGCCTTTAAGTGGCATTCTTTTGAATAGCTCACACATACGCACATAAAAATTTTTTGTCAAAAACTGTTTTTCCTCCCATTTCTAGCTCCCCCCATTTTCTTTCCCAGAGACAGCCTATTAGCCTGCCTTTTCAGAGACACTCTGTAATACTAGCATATGTAAATATATAACCTGCTTTTTCTTCCTTAAAATGATGCACATTGTCCACAATATTTGTGATCCCTCTTGTCATACAAGTTGTCTGGAAGTCAGTTCCTCTATATTATAAGTACTACCTTTGTGTATAGGCTTTTCCCTCAGTGGCTAACCTTCACTCTTGACTGGTATTACGAGTGAACTGCAAGTGTTCCCTGCAGTCCTCTTTGCTGCTTAGCTTGAATCTGAAGCATTTCTTTAGCAGTGGTGTTCTCCATTGCACCTCCCCATACTTCCATCCTGTGTTTGTGCATATTAGCCTGGGCCTCAGCTGTCAGTTTCTCTTTCTGACTCTTTGTGATTGTTCTCATTTCACAGTGGACTTTTAGGTGCCTGTAGAGCATGAATGACTTGTTTACCTTGTTATATACCTTACAACTTATAGCATGATATAGGGTAGTGGTAGTTGACTAACATGTACTTAATTGCTTTGTTTGAAACACAACTGGTACATTGCCATGGACCCTGAGTGCAGCCTCTGCAGAATCAAAGTGAATGAAGACCTCAGGAAAAGACTTAACTGCCATGAAAAATAAACACTTGCCCTTTAAGTATTTATCTCACTGTGTATGTGTAAAACTGCCTGAAATTACCACCATTCAAACAGATTTCACTCTTTTGTAACTAGTAAACTTGGTAAATCAGCTCTACTTCTGTGGTCCTTGTGGCCAAATGAAAAGATTGGAGGTAAGGAAGGTTGTTGACTGTCTCTGCCTTGACTTATGGCTCATAGGATGGTCTAGCAAGAAATTGGAAAAGTGGTTGTTTTCTTGGATAGCAAAGGGGTAATCCTAGTAATGTCTGGCATTGATATCCTGGTGTCTTGTTCTTCTGTGTATTCTGGTGTACCCCTTCATACTACTCAGAAATGCTTATTAATTTTTTCTATCTTAGTTTGGTAATGTGTTCTCAGTCTTAGGTTTCAGAATTGTATTCATGTGTTTATGTTTCATAGGGTACTTCTGAGAGTGCGGATGCTGTACTACCTAAAAGCTGAAATACTGGGAGAAGCAGCTGATAAAGCATTTGAGGGAACTCCTGCCAGGTAATACATTATCCATAGTTCTCAGAGTTAAATAATATATGTAAATTGCCTGCTTATAGACTGGCCAGATCCAGCTGGTTGTTTCAGGAGACCCATGTTTCCACCCTACCCAAGATGGCTACCTGGATAGTAAATAGGTAGATAGAGAAGAAAGGACTCCACTTTCTTTTCAATCAGTCATTGGTCCTGTTTAGGCTTAATGTGTAAACAACACCCATCCCAAAATGGTTGTTCCTCCTTTGGCACTGTGTAGGTAGATCTATGGGCTTCTGGGAAGCTGAGGCCAGAGAACACTAGCCTCATAGAGGGAGTTGGGCCTGTCAAGGAATAGTCATGCTTATGTCAGTCACAATAAAAATCCTAGTGGACTATTGTCAAATTCTACAGAGAAATCATCCCAGGCAGTGGGAAGAGGAGGGAGGAGCTATCCAGGTAGATAGATGTTCCTCCATCCAAGCCCTGGAAACTTTTCAGATGAATGAAGGCAGTGAACTCAGGGTTCATGTGTTCCTCAGAACATAGACTGAAACCCAGAGGGGCTGATGGTAACAGGCTGGCCAGTCCTGGCTTGTTTGCCAGTCCTGGCTTGTTTGCCAGTCCTGGCATGTGCACCTGAATATTATGCTCATCCTTTTGGCTAGAACAGTGCAATGCATGATCAGTTTTGACCTAACAAACCACTTAGTTTCTGAAAGGCCCTCTTTATCCTTTAGATTGTACCAAGGTCAACTCTGAGGCAAGATGGTTTAGATATTATTAAGGATTCAATTATTTGGGGGGAAATGTTGCCTTTGCATGACCAGAATATCCAAAACTTTTTGCTCTGGTTCCTAACTAAAGATACATATCAGAACTGCTTTACACACACAGTCCAGAGTCAGCTGATGGTAGATTCTCCTAAGTCTCAAGTGGAGTCTGGGACCAAGAACCTCTGCCGAAATAGCTTTGTGAGCAATAAGAGATACTGAGCTGCAGCCTTCTGGATTGTTTTTATTGTTACTTAAGCATTCAGTCAGGAATGTGGCTTCATACCAGGGCTGGTTCAGTAGCTTTTGTGTTGTGTCTAGGTGGAAAGAACACTGACACCACACTCTTCTTTCCACAGGGAGCTGGATGTGCCTCTGCCCGACATTGACTATGTGGAGATCCCAGTGGATTGGTGGGATGCTGAAGCTGATAAGTCCCTTCTCATTGGTGTGTTCAAGCATGGTATGTTTTAGAAAATTGACCCCTTCTAGATCAGTTACCCAGAAAGCTGATTCAAGCAATCTTGACTAGGCTATACATATTCCTCCAAACTCCTAACAATTCTGTCCTATAATTCTTAGAAAACTGAACCTTACAGCTGCCCACCTGGAGTCTTGATCCAATGAATGTGTGACTCATAACAGTATTGTGAATATATTACTGAGAAACTTCTAAAGGTTAGCTGTAGTCACGAAGAATATACCTGATTTTATCCTCTTCACTTGGCTGTTTGTACCTAAGGTGGGACTACATCCATCCCTTTCATTTGAGTGTGAAGGGTGCAGTTATGCACACTTGGATACATGTCAAAGCCAGAGGAAGTTGTTGGGTGTCTTCTCTGTCACTCTACACCTATTCTCTTGAGACAGTTTCTCTCACTAGACTTTTACATCTCATCTAGATGGTAGCCAGCAAGCCCCGGGAACCTTCCTTTCTTCCCACCACCCCAGCACTAAGGTTATAGGTGCATACATATATAGCCATGTTTGTTTTTTCACATGGATCTCAGAGATCCAAATGCATATCCTTGTGCCCTTACAACAAGCACTCTTTCCAACTGTATTAGTTACTTTTTGTTGCTCTAATAATAGAATACCCTGACAAAAAGTAGCTTGGGAGAAAGGCTTACAGATTTTTGGGGAATACAGTCCGTCTTGGTAGGTAGGTTATAACAGCAGGAGTGTGAGGCTGGACTGGCAGTCAGGAAGCAGAACAATCACATTTCATCGATACATTGGAAGCAAAAACAGAGAGCAGGAAGTAGAGGCCTAGGCTATAAAACATCAAAGCCCACTCCTAATGACATACTTCCTTCAGCAAGGCTCTGCCTCCTAAAGGTTCTGTAACCTCAAACGGTACCACCAGCTAGAGACCCAAGTGTTCAAACAGGAACCCATGGAGAGTGTTTCATATTCAAATCACAGAACCGGCTGAGTTTTCTTTCTAGACTCCTCTTTGTTCTTAATGATCCTGTGTCTGCCCTAGTGTGTAGCACATAGTAGGTGTCCCTGTTACATGAGTAGAGAAATTAGGGAATGAGGACAAGTGCTGTGTTTTAGATCATCATTGTGCAGAATGCTAAGAGGATTTAAAGAACTCTTTATTTATAGTGTGTGACTACTATCTTGGTGTAAAGATGTGCTCAGCAATCTTTAATTCTTTCCATTAACCAGGAAGTTAAAGGGAACTAACATGTTTTTAATAGCTTGGAAAAATGGTAACAAGAACCCATCCTCACTTGTAAAACACCACCTAAGAGTCTGCTCTTACTTTCCATTGACTGGTAATTATTACAGATAGTTTGCTTTCCCCAAATCATGTACCTAAAAATGTACACACCTTTCCTTCATGCCTTAGGTGAGTATGCATTGTAGTGCTGTAATTTTTCATCTCCAAAGGTTTTGTGGGTATGTCTCCAGACAACCTGCTGTGTAGCCATAGTTAGGTGAGAAGGTTCTGTCTTAGAGCATCTCTAGTAGAATAGGCTGAGTCTTCAGTTGGACTCCAGTCTGCAGTCAGAACTCCCTGTGGTAAGCCTCGTCTGTATAATGTTCCCAATAGTTTTCATAGGCCCTAAATGATAACTGCCCCTTTGAGACCTCCTGGATACCTGAAGTCTTTCTCAAGATGAGGATTTGGTGTTTCCAAACATATTCTTAGAAACTTACTGGCAATGCAGTAGGCAGCCTCCACCTTCTCACGAACTATCAGGTGGCTGTGCAGGTCTTTTTGGCCATTGCCACTCCAGTTTCTCTTCCAGAATCACTGTTAGGGTTTCTAGGAAACTGCATCAGTCTTCTCAGCCTTGTAGCTAATGAGGAAAGAAATACAGAGCCCAGCTTTAGGTGTCAGACTCACACATGACAAGACCAGATACACAGTGTAGAAACTTATCCAGGTGGGCACACAGAAGACCCTAGCCTGTCTCATTGCCATCATGTTATGCAGAGATCAGGGAAGCAGAATGCTTGTGGACAGTTAACCTCCCTCAACGGTAATGCTACAATAAAGGAAGGTTCTCACCATATCACTGTCTGATAAATCACCTCTTCATGGAATCAGACCATGGCAGGAATCTCTTTAAGACAGACATATTGGGGAAAGTTTAGTTTTGATGTAAGCTTCAACAGAGATAGAGCAAAATAATTATTCTTCCTTCTCTAGTAATTGGAAGAAAAAGGATCTAAAAAAAAGAGTTCATCTAGTCTTGTTGCTTATTGAGTGAGTATTGTGTCAGGCCCTGTACTAGATACAAAACTCAGAATGATGAGGAAGACCAAGATTCTATTTCTAGAAAACCCTAAGACTCCTCAGAGAAACTTGCAGTGGTCAGATCACCATTGTAAAGAATAAATGATAAAATAAACAACCAAAAGCAGAAAGCAGTGCAGTTTCTCACGGCGTGTGCTTCAGTGACAGTATGAGAGCAGCTCCTGTCCAAGATGTCAAACAATCAAGTACTTTGGGCCTGGAGAGGTGGCTCATCAGTTAAAATGTGGGCTGCCCTTCCAGAAGACCTAAGTTCAGCTCCCAGCACCTACATTGTATGGACACCTCACAATTGCCTTTGACTCCAGCTCCAGATATACAAACACAAAATTAAAAGTAAAAAGATAAATTTTTACAAAATGAAGGAAAAAAAGAAAGAAAAGATCAAATTCCTATAGTTCCTTAGAGG
The DNA here is from genome assembly GCF_049852395.1 of Peromyscus maniculatus bairdii. Taxonomy (NCBI): domain Eukaryota; kingdom Metazoa; phylum Chordata; class Mammalia; order Rodentia; family Cricetidae; genus Peromyscus; species Peromyscus maniculatus. The sequence continues at coordinate 146,543,155 of NC_134855.1, forward strand.
GAAGTACTAAGTGCTGCACGCTAGTGAAGGATACAGTGCATCCCAAAACCGGGGCAGAGTGCCCCGTCTGACAAAGCTGAGTCTCTTCTTACAACTAAGCTGGTTCTCATTAGCATTTCCAGTACCTACCACAGGGTCTCAGTACATGCTACAGAACCACTGACTGACGTTGTCTGTGAGGAGAAACATTCCAAGTTTTCCCTTTCCTGAAAGAGTGTCTCCCAAAATAGTTTGCTATGACAGTAGATTTAGGTCTTTACTTGGACAAGCCTTGTCTTATTATAAAGATTACATTTTATTATATACCACCTTCAGAAGAACCCCACAGCCCTCTCCCTGGCCCCCCAAAAAAGATTGTTAGATTCAATAAAATACCACACATCCTCCTGCTTGGGTTTTCTTAAAAAGTACAATTTTGGGGGGCTGAAGAGGTGGCTTATTGGCATGCAAGCACAGGGACATAATTTTGGATTCCCAGCACCCATAGAAAAGCCCAGCATGGTGGCACGCACCTGAAGCCTTGGCACTGGGGGTTGAGGAGAGTGACCTGAGCTCTCTGGTCACCCTAGCTAGTCGGTGAGCTCCGGGTTCAGTGAGACCCTGTCTCTAACGACAGGGAGAACAATAGAGGAAGACACTGGACATCAACTTCTAGCCTCCACATGTAAATACATAAAGCATTTTCTTTCATTGTTTTGCCATTAAAGTTCATCTTCTGGGTTAAAATACTCCTTTTGTTTACTTTAAGTATATGATGAGGAGCAATTCCAAAGCCCTGGCAAGTGTGTAGGATTTTGTTGTACTAACACTGGACCCAGGTCTGTTAACCCAGTTAAACAGTCATCATGGTCCAGTTCATAATTCAGCACTTACATCCATCATTTTGTTCAGCTTCCTTTTATAACTTGTGGGATAGAGTTGGCCTATGTGAAAATAAGACCATTTAGAACATAACAGGGTGGCAGGGTTGAGGAATAGGAGGGAGAGGTTGTAAAGTAACTCAACTGCTTCCCTTTGCTGTACAGAGCAGCAAACCAGTGAGAACAGACCTTCCCTACATCTGTGTACAGACGCGTTGTTTACACAAGCTTCAGCTGTAGTAAGAAACTGCTCAGAAGTCTGTAGTAGCTCCAGAATCTTCCCCAGTTAGGAGGTCTCATAAGCTAGCATTAATCCTAAATAAACATTGTTAAGTTTGTTTTGTCTTGGTTTTTACTGAATAAAGGAGACAAAAATGAATGTCTTAGGCTGGGGCACAGCTGGTGGGTTCTGACCTGACTGCTCACACCTCTCATTGCCTGCTTAGGTTATGAGAGGTACAATGCCATGCGGGCTGATCCAGCACTCTGCTTCCTAGAGAAAGTCGGGATGCCTGATGAGAAGTCCCTGTCTGCAGAGCAGGGTGTTACAGATGGAACCTCAGACATTCCTGAAAGGTGAGACACCACATAGACTACTCCATTGTCACATGCCCTGTCACCAGCTTGTGACCTATGCCACGTATATCCAGGACTCTGTATCTTTATGTATTCATTACTTTTCTGTTGCTGTGATGAGATACATGACCAAGAGCATTACAGAATAGTTCATTTTATCTGAATATTCCAGAGAGAGAGAGTCCATAATGAGGGGGAAGACAGAGCAGCAGGAGCAGGAAGCTGGTTGATCCCATTTCATGGGTACAGGAAATGGAGCTTATCCCCGGTTATGTACTTCCTCCGCAGCAAGGCTCTACCTTTTAAGTTTCCTAAGCTTCCCAAAGTGGGGAGCAAGTGTCCAGAGGCATGAGCTTGTACGGCACATTTCTCATTCAAACCTCCATAAGTTTCCCTCCCTGTCTGACATCTCTCTTAAGCCTTGTTGTACTGTGACCATGTCCTTCAAATTTCTTCTTTTGGTTCATCCTACTATGCCTTATGCTTGTGCTTTGAACCAAATTCTAATTCCCGTCCTTCATGGATTCCCCAGGATGATTATCCTGCCTGGTTTGTTAACCAGTCTTCTCATGTCTAGCCAGAGGGCTTCCAGGGAAGAACTCATATTTTTTTCTAGCTGGCAAAAAACTATGCAGGCACAGCAAGTACAGACTTCCTGATCATAAAGTTCCTCAGCTGACTGCCGGTATTATTCAAGGATCATATAACCCTTGGTTAGGCAGACTCAGAAGCCACTGTTAGAAGTTGTGGCCATTCAACATAGTGAAGGGTTATATACAAAATATAGAAGCATTCTCTTTGGCTGACTGATTTATTGTTGGCATAATCTCCAAATGTGTAAGTTCTCAGGAAAATGAAAGTAACAGCTTAAACTTATAGATACACAAAGTGAGGTACCTGTGTGTAGCTCAGAGCTGTTCTATTTGGTGACTCTAGGGAAGCACCTAAGGAGGAGCAGAGCAGCTGACTGCTCTCCAGTTCAAGCCTTGATCATGAAAGCAGACGTCAGCAGTAGTGAGGCTCACAGGAGACATGAAGCCACTGACCGAGTCACAAGTGTGACATCAGAAAAGACCAACTGCCCTTCCCTATCAGCAGTACAGAGAGTTGTCTTCCCAGAAAGTGCCTTGTGGCAGTGGTCACCCCACTGTGCTTAGGGGTGGGCACTCTATTGGCATAACTGTTGGTCTGGACTAGAGTCTTCTCTTTCTCAGAGATGTATGTACAGACAGTTCTTGATGGGCTGTAATTACTTTTTCAGTGATAGTATCATTGTTGAACAGTCAGCCTCAGAGTGTGCCTGGTAGGTCACAAGGCTTCACCCTCATTTGAATGGAAGTCCTTGCTCACCTACATGATAACATTCTTTGGTGGTAGTTGTTTCTTACTTGTTCTTAGTGTCTCTAAGGTTCTCTGAAAAGAAAGAGTGCCTATGAGAATATCTACTAACCTTCCCTTTAGCAGTGATTTGGAGGGCTTTCTTACAAGCATCCTGATAGTAACGTAACTCCTAAGTGGTATATAATTACTTTTATTTAGAGGCAACATAGACAAAGAAGACAGTGCTGAGGACAAGTTAGATGGTCTCCAGAAGCAAACGGTGAGTCAGATTTGCTGTCCTGGTGCTGCATGCTCTTTCATGCTGAAAGAGAGGAGTACCTCATGGTCTGGGGAGTTGGATTGCACTGCTGCACTGCCTTGTATCCCCCCAGGGCTGGATTACAGAAATCCCAGCCACACAGACTTGACTGCATCTGTATTGTATTCTAAAATGTTTTTCAGATAGCTGCAAATTTAATATATAGTTGTAAAATACAGTACAGAGAAACCCTGTGTGCCCTGTATCCAGTATCCCCATAGTAATATCTTGTAAGACCATGTTTATTTTAATATTCAGGGTGGTGACATTGATAGATCCAAGGTACAGAGCATTTCTGTCACTTCAAAAGTCTTGTCACCATCTCATAATTATTTGTCTTCCCCTTCCACCACATTTCAGTCCCTGGCAACCATTATTGATCATTTTCATAACCGTCATTTTAAGGAGGGTCTATAAATGGAATCATGTAGTATGAACCTTTGACAGTTAGCTCTTATATCATTTGTTATAATCTGAAAACTTATCTAGTTTATTGTCTTTTCCAACCATAGTTAAGTCTTTTTTTGTTTTTGGTTGGGGGCAGGGGTGGTTGCTGAATGTTATTCTATAACATGGATATGACATTGTTTATAGAATGTACATTTGTTGGTTTAAGAAGCTGCCACGTTTTTTTCAGAATAGCTGTACCGTTTTTTTGCCCCTACTGGCAGTAAATAAGTGACCTGCTTTTTACATCCTACAGCTGATGTTGTTGTTGTTTTATGGATCCATTCTGATACTTGTGTAGTAATAATGCCCTTGTGCATTTCCCTAATGGCTAGTGATGCTAACTACGTCTTGGTGCTTTGTTCAGTAAAATGTTCTTTCATGTCCTTTGCTTGTGTTCCACTTTCATTGCTCTGTTTTAGAGTTGGTGATAAATTCCAGATACTTGTCTTTTATCAGACAGGTGGTTTGTAGATATTTTCTCTCATCTGGTATTTTGTCATTTTATTTTTTCTATGTTATTTTTAACATGGCAAGAAATTTTAATTTGAAGAAATCAGTTTTCACTTTTGTTTTTGTGAGTTGTGTTTATGGTACCAGGTCTAAGAGCTCTTGCTACCAGACAGCCTAGAAAGTCTTCTTCGCCTTCCCTCCCCCACATTTTATAGTTTTACATAAAAGTCTGTAATCCATTTTCAGTTAATTCTAATTTCAATGATGAGAATTAGGTCAAGATTCTTCTTTAACCTGTTCACATCCCATTGCTCCAGAAGTGTTTGAAATACTCTTTCCTTCTATCAAATTACTTTTGTGTGTGTGTCTGTGTGTATGTCTGTGTGTGTGTCTCTCTCTGTGTGTGTGTGTGTGTGTGTGTGTTGAAACAGGGTTTCACTGTGTAGCCCTGGCTGTCCCAAAAGTCTCTTTGTAGGCCCAGCTGGTCTCGAACTCAGAGATCCTCCTGCCTCTGCTCCCAAGTGCTGAGATTAAAGGCGTGCACCACCACCATCTGGCATAAGTAAATATTTTTAATTCTAATTTTAAAAAAATAACTACGCTGATTGTAGATTATTGTATAGATCTCTTTATCAAAAATGAAGGGTATTTCCATAATCCTGATTCCTGAGTTTTTATCATAAATGATGTTTAATTTTATCATATGCTATTTTTACTGATAGATAAAAATGTTTGGTGGAGTTTTTTGTTGTTGTTGTTGTTGTTGTTGTTGTTTTTCTTATTTGGCCTATCAATAAGGGGAATTACCATGATTAGTTGACAAATAATGAATCAACCTTACAGCACTAGCATGAGCTCTGATCACAGTATGTAATTCTTTTATGTATTACTGAATTCTATTTGATAATTTTTTTCTTTTTTACATTGTGTGTGTGCATGTGTGTATGTTTTTCATGTGTGGAGGGGTGTGTATGTATGTGGAGCCCTGAGGTTGATGTCCAGAATCATTCTCTTGGTTTTTTGAGACAAGGTTTCTCTGTGTAATCCTGGCTGTCCTGGAACTCACTCTGTAGTCCAGGCTGGCCTCAAACTTAAGAGATCTGCCTGCCTGTACCTCCTGAATGCTAGGATTAAAGGAGTAAGCTACCACCATCCAGCCAGAATTATTCTTAATTGCTCTTCTCCCATACTCAGGGTCTCTTCAGTCAAAGTCAGACCTCACCAATCTGGCTAGTCTCACTAACCATTTTGCTCTAGGGATCCCCTCTTTTGAGGCTGGAATTATAGGCAGCCACTTACACACTGTTTCTTCACGCTTGTGCACATGCTTTAACCATTGACCCGTCTCTCCAGTCCCTTAACAGTGTTTTAGTAAGAACTTTTCACACAGCGCCCATGGAACATTTATGGATGATCTTTGTCTAGTCCGTTGGAAGACTAGATACACATAAGCTTTATGAAATGGGTTTTCCTCCCTTCTTTCTTCTGTTTCCCAATAGAAATTGTCTTGAATCATTACCAGTTCTTTTTTAATTTTTTTTAAGATTTACTTATTCATGTTTATGTTGTGTGTATATATTTATATTATACATGTATTTATGTGTAATACATGCATGCCTGGAGCCCACACAGGCCAAAAGAGGGCATCAGATCCCTTGAAACTAAAGTTGCAGATAGTTGTGAGCCACTCTGTGGGTGCTGGAACCTGAACCCTGAGTCTTCTGGAAGAGCGTTACTTTTTTGCTTATTCATTTCTAATTTGATTCCACTCTGATCCAAGAGGAAATCGTGTTTTTTTAATTATTTTAAATTTATAAAGGTAGGATTTATCTTAGTATATGTTCCATGGGCACTTGAAAAGAACCTATGTTATTCTGATGAAATATATGTGTTCAAAAGGTCTTCTATGTATTTGTTAATTTGCTATTTAGTTTTTTCATCAGTTCTTCTAGGGCTGTTACACAGAGAAACCCTGCCTCAAACACCCCCACCCAAAATTTAAAAAAAAAAAAATGGTGTGGATTTATGTATTTCTCCTTTCAGGTTTGTCAGTTTTGTTGCACATTTTGCTCTTCTTTTATTTCTTTTGGTTTGGTTTTGTTAGTTTTGTTTTCTGTAGTGCTTAGAATTAAACCCATGGCCTTTCACAGTTTCCCTACCACTTTGCTGCCCGCACACTGCAGTTCTGTTGTTTGGTACATGGATACTTAGCAATATATGTTCTTGGTGACTTGGCTTTGTTTATTGTGTAGTGTTGCTCTTTGACTTGCATAATTTTATTTGTCCCTAGGTGTATATCATCTGATATTAACATAAATACCTAAATAAATTAACATAAATAAATACACAAATTAATATAAATATTTTGGCCAATGTTTGATTAAAGTTGATATAAAGTTACCACTATTTTACTTCCAACTTGCCCTTATACTTGAAATGAGTGTCCTATGGATAACCTTTTGTTAATGTTAAATGTTTTTAATGTACTGTTTCTCAGTGTTTCTATTTTAGTTGATGTATTTGTACCATTTCTATCTAGTGTGATTATACATATATCTTGGGCCTATTATTACTTGTTTTGTCTTTTTTTATTGTTTTGTTGTTGTTGTTGCCTTCCTCTTGAACATTTTTTTTTTGCCTCTTTTTGTTTGATTTGTTTTGTTTTTCGAGACAAGGTTTCTCTGTGTAGCTTTGGTGCCTGTCCTGGAACTCACTCTGTATCCCAGGCTGGCCTCAAACTCAGAGATCCACCTGGCTCTGCCTCCCGAGTGCTGGGATTAAAGGCATGTGCCACCACTGCTTGAACATTTTTTATTATCCCATTTTTTTAACTTATCTTTAAAGAAGCAACATTTAATAACAGGGATGTGTTGTGAGAAATGTGTCATTGAATGAGTACACATAGCACAAAGCATTACACATGACAAAGTTGTTGCTAAGTAATACAATTTTATTTGCACACTGTCCGAGATACAGGCCATTTTCGCTGAAACATCCATATGTAGCCTAAAACTACATGTTGATTTTGTAGCCTTATTGGTATTTTGTTACATAGGTAGCATCACAGTCAGCAGTAACATGTTTTCCCAACTCAAATGAAGTATAAAGATCTCTTTTTGTCCCTTTACCCTTTCTTATTTATTATAATTGGGTTAGGGTGCTCATAAAGGGTCAGAGGACAGCTTGTAGGAGTCGGTTCTCTCCAACCTATGGGCCCCAGGAGCCCACCCTTTCCTACTTACATTGTCTTTTATATTTCTTCTGCGCGCTGTTAAGGCCACGTCCAACACTGAAGTAGAAGCGTTACTGCCATTCTGTATTTCAGCATTCTTTCTACCTGGCTTTAGAATGTTCCTTCTGTTTTCTGTTTAGAGAAATCCCTCTAGTCGTTCTTTAGGGTCAGACTTTAGTCCTCTTTTTTCTTTATCTAAGATTCTGTATTACTGGCTCTTTTCCTTCAGCTCTAAAAATGCTGTGCCTCTTTTGTATGATCGTCTTGCTTTTCATGAGAAATCGGGCAATTTGCTTGTTTTTTTCTTCTAGATAAAGTATCTTTTGTTTCACACATAGTTGCTAGGTCCTAAAGGGCTCCCTCGGGGGAGGGGGTGAGAAGGCACAGTGTCAATGACACAGACACTAGACACTCGGAGTCAGGTGAAGGCAAACAGCAAACTGGTTTATTCAATACCTGGGAGGGCCTTATATACCCTCTTCCCAGCACCCATGCTGTGTCCCGATCTGGTGGCATTGTGTGGTCATCCCTCATTGGCTAGGCACAATCAGGAACTCTTGACATTGCCTGTTGCTAAGCCCTCAAGCAGACCCCAGGTTGACTCATTAGGAAGTATGTTACATACACGCCTTGGCAACTGGTTTAAGCCAGTTTCCTCAACCCTATGGGCCTGTCCTACTACAACACGCCTTTTCTCCCTTTATTTTTTTAGTTTTTCAGAAATTTAACTACATGGTTTGGGCAGGGTTTCTTTGACTTTATCATGTTTAGAGTTTGCTTGCTTTCTTGAATCTATAAGATAGTCTTTTGCTAAGTTGAGAGTGTTTTTCTTCAAGTGTATTTCTGCTTTCCCTAATTCTCCCTTTTCAAGACATAAGTGAAATGAGTATTGGTTATGGTCTCAGAGACCTGACTGTTGTAATCTATTTTTTTGCTCACATGAGCTTATTCTATCTTTAGTTTTACTGATTGTCTCTTTCTTCTTGTAGTCTGCTGTTGAGGGTTGTTTGTTTGTTTGTTTCTGGGTGATTTTTTTCTCTCATTTGATGTACTTTTCAGATTTAAAATTGCCCTTTGGTCCTTCTTTTCTTTGTTTCTCTGATAAAACTTGGCTTCATATATATGTTTAGAATTGTTTGTTCATGTTTTTTTAATTCTTATGTCAGATATGTAAACCACTGATGACTTGATACTGACATTTATTTTCTTTTTCTCTAAGTTTGAGATCTTCCTGATGTTTGGTGTACATATTTTAAGCGAATTCTGAGTATTTTAGGGTATTACATGGGGAGACTGTAGATCTTATTTAAACTTTGTTGTAGCTGACTTCCTCTGACACATCATTGGCAAAGAAGCAGGAATTAAAGGTCACCTAGTTTCTCTGAGATGGAAGCTGACCTCCATATTCTGGGCCTGCCCCCATTGATACTGTAGGCAGAGAGTGTCCTTGATATCACTTCACAAAAATGGAGGTTTTCCCATTGGTCCTTGTTAATACCATGGATAAGGGTGAGAGACCTCATTGCTGCATATTAGGGATGAAACCTTAGCATCTTGGCTTTTTCTGGCACCATCCCACCAAGCAAATGGAGTGACCCATTAGCACCTGAAGAAGGTAGATGTCTAGGCCCTTCCTTCACATAGCCTTTGCTGGCATAGATAAGGTGAGTCAGTTTTTTTTCTGTTGGCATAGATCTAACAGTTATTGTCCTGACATTTCTGTGCTCCGAGCTTGCTTTTTTCTTGTTCCTTTGCTAGAAATAGCAAATTTTGTTGGTTTTTTTTTTTTGTTTTTTTATCTACACCCTACATCACTTTTAGATAGTTTACTTCTTTACCAGATCTAGGATTTATAAAGGAAACCCAGGGAACTGAGCACCATGTTCCTATTTTACTCTGCTTTCTTCTTTTCACCTTTCAGTTTTCTGTTTGTTTTACAGAGTGTTCAGGAGTTTCAGTGTGCTTGGAGTGGTGAATAGGTTCATGTGCATGCCCCAGGAGCAGAAGGCTTTGTTACATTCTAAATGAGTTTCTGGAACTTCATATAAACAGGCTGAAACGTCTTCTGGGCCCCAGCACCATCTGAGCAAACTCTCTGAGCAATAGAGCAAATATGTCTAGTTGAATGCCGTGGACTCTGATAGCAGAAGTTTTCAAGGCACTGTCTTCAGGTGATTCCACTGCCAGCGTTGCCGCTCTCCTGATACACAGTTATAGTTATTTCTGTTCTATTCTTTATCATTTGCACACATCTTCTATCAGCTTTTTTATTCCTCTGCTCATAGTAATAACACCACTTTCCCAAATGGGAAATAAACTTTTCAAGGCTTGAGACACTGACCTAAAGTGAGTCAGGATGGTGCCTTACACTGTTGAACTGAAGGGAGCTGAGGCTCTGCTCTAGACAGTCAAAAACCTAGCTCTGTGTTCCAGTTCCTAACTTCCCCAGTAATTATTTGTCTGAGATTTAGAATGTGTTAGCCCACAGAAACCATTTGAGTACCAAAGAAAGGAAAGTAATATCTAATACAGAACTTCCCTCAGTCTGAAGTACTTCTTCCCTACCTCAGCAGTGTAAAGGAAGCACATTGCAGAATTTTAACAGCTGAGAAAAAATTCTGGCCTCTGAGTTAATGGCTGCCAAATTGTAATAGCTAGTAGTTGAGAATTTTCATAATTGGGAAAAGGGAAAGTATTGTAGATGCGCACATTGAGCACTTCCTCTCAGCAGCAATTCATAGGAGACAGCTACTGACCAACTGCAGCCTGGCCTAGCTCTGTACAGTGTCCACTTGTGTTCACAGAATAGCTGTCAGATGGAGGGAGGGCACTGAAGGGAGAGATTGGGGCACAGGCATGAGAAGTAACTTACCTTCTACTACAGTGCCGCTAAGTCCTGAAACTACCTGTCTCTTCATTTGCATAATTAGTGGTTATTTTATTTCTTCATCTTTCAGATCCTCAGAACCTTAGCGGTACAATATAATCAAAAGCAGGTAGAACCAGCAGTGGCTTCTCAGAGATTGTGAGGTGGACAGATTCTAAACAGATGTGACTTTACTTCCGGTGCACATGCCTACATTACACAGGGAAGAGAAGGGAAGGGCCAGCATCTGAGGCATCTCCTCCTTCCTTCTCACCCTGTACCTTCTGCCTGAATATACTGGCTGGGCATTCATTTCTTTCTGGTAGGCAGTTAAGAAGCCCAGGGTGTCATGTAAAAGACAGTTGACAAGGACAGTTTAGCACACGTGAGAATAAAGGGAGCCATCTAAAAGAATGACAGAATCTCCACACTGATGAGAGCCCTGGTACACAGCCGAGCAGTCTTTCAGTGAGCCGGATCGCTGCCTGTGCCAGCTGCTGTGGAAGGAGATCCACTTCCTTGTTGGGTGATATTGCCTCACACTGAACCAGTGTGTCCTTCCCACTTGATTCTGTGGATTCCATTTAGTTTCTTTCTGTCCCACACAGACCAGAAAACTTTGTTTCCTCTCTGATGAGATTTTGAATTCTTGACATTGGCTACTCTGTTAATCTTAAGTCTCTTTTCAGGGGAAATTATTTTTAATATAGTATTTTTTTAATTCTTTGGGAATTATATACAATGTATTTTGATCAAATTCAGTTTCCCCATTCTTCCCCCTAATACCTCCCAGATCTACTTTCTGCCTTTCCACCTTTTCCCAACTTCAGGTCCTTTTTTTTTTTTTTTTTTAAATAACCCATGAGTCCAGTTTGTGCTGAGCATATACTCCTGGGTGAGGCCACTCATTAGAGCATGATCAACCTTCCGGAGACCACACCTTTAAAAGAAACTGCCTCCCACCCACCCATCATCTGTCGTTGCTCCTCAGGGTAGGGCATGAGCACCTCCCCACTCTGTTAGCGCTGACTGGCTTGATCCTTTTCAGGCAACCACAGCTGCTTTGAGTTCATGGGCACAGCAGAACTGTTGTGTCCAGACCCTAGTTCCTTTGTATTTCTTATCAAAGATCTTCTCCAGCTCCTTGCTACTGTGACAACTCAAGAGCATACCCTAGTTGTTCTCTCAAAATGTGACATTCAGAGATTTGCAAGGGTAGGAGGGACTATGGGAGTCATATGGTGTGCTCTTCCTGTCCTCTCTGTTTTAATGTCTGTGGTACTTGTGATCAGTAAACACCTAACCAGCAGCAAGGTTACAGCAGCCAGGTTCCATGAACCTACACACACAGTTTTAAGTGTATTTGGGTTTGGAATGGTCTCAGGCCCAGAATTTTCAATAGGCTTTATCAACCCTGTATGCTATGTTGGTAAAAACATTTGTTACACAGCTTTTGTTAGCACAGTACCTTGTGACAGGTCTGCAGTGTTTTTGCCCTGTTGCAGTTCCAACTGCAAGTATCTGGGCTGGGTCTCCTATACTTCACAAAGTAGGAAGTCTATAATAGGATGAAGGGGCAGCCAGTGGGAGGTCAGGGAGAAGCCCCCCCCAAAAAAAAAATACTTGTAAGAAAATTTTATGCCTTAAATGGTCAAATCCTGTTGTGAGAAAACTTTAGGAACTAAACAAGAACCTATTTCTTGTGGTTAAGGAGTTGAAGGTACTCTGAACTCAGTATTATTTGTGTATAAATTTTGTTCTTACTTACTAATATGTCTCCCTTTCAGTTAGGCATCATTCTTATCCCCATTGTAGGGGGTTAGAGCTCACATAGTCTCAGTCAGCTGCACAAGTCCACAGCCAAAGGACACAAGAGCAGTGTCCCCACCTGCTCACCTCTTTCTAAATCCTGCCGTCTCTATAACAGAACACTTGAACTTTATGACATTAATTTCAACATCTCCTTTTTGCACCAAGTTTATGCAAAAGTAGGATGCTTGATTTTCTTGCAAAATGAAAACCCCAGTGGGGCCTTGCTGACTCTGTCTTCAGACCTTTTACTGCCTGTATATAAAGAAGCCTTGTCTTCTGCAGACTCCTGTATACCCTTCAGTGTCTAGCTCAAGTCTCACCTCTTGGACCTCTACCAGCAGCACCTGGTTAATGTTCTGCATAACCACTGCTTATTTGTCCCTCACACCCACCAGGCAGAGCTCCAGGGCATACAGTTTCTGTCTTCTCACTATTACCTGGAGCCTAGCGTAGTTACTGACAGTTAAAAGATACTCGTTGTTTGGCTAACTGTTCTGTTGACACTGGGGTTTGGTAAGAAAGAAATAGAAGAAATCCCCGATGTTTACAGATCCCACCAAGGCTGGGTTGCAGTCACCTCAGCCTTGCCAAGACAAAATCTGGGAGGCAGCCAGGCCTGGAGGGACAGCCATAAGCAGAGGAGACTAGGCCTTCTAGTTTTGAGTAAGGAAACATCTCCAATTCCTTAGGAAGTATCATGGATGTAGTTGTGTACTTTCAGTTATTGGTAGTGCTTTGGAGGATCACAGTGTATATTCGTCCACACCATGACTTTACAGCAATTAAAGCTCCTCAGTAGTCACCTCTGAGCACCATTGATGACTATTTGCAATTGGATAATGTTCACAGCTCCCCCACGCCATACTCTCTCCTGTTTAAATTAGTTGTTACAATAAAGAAAATGCTTATACAGTGCTGACTACAGTCTGTGGCAGTTTCCCTAGATTGAGTAGACCTCAGTGGTGCTGTTACTGCTGTTGGTTGTACTCTGGAGTCTCCATAAGAGCACTTCAGGTAAAAGATAGAAATGCTAAGTGGTGGCCTGGTGGTCAGACTGTTTGTTAGTACTCTTTCTCCCAGCTACCAACTGCTAGGCATTGGCTTCATGCCAGCAGGTAGTTAAACACATCACATCCTTGTACTCATTTATACTCCCCACCACCCTGTAAAAGCTAAGCATTACTTTCTCCATTATACAAAAGAAGAAAAGCACTTAGGAGACAAGGATGCAACTTGCCCAAAGCCGAAGAACAGAGAGGGCTTTTGTTCTCAGGATGGAGAAATTGTGTTCTGTCTGTCCCCTGTTGTTAGCACTCTGGAGCCCCTTCCCTGAAATCAACTCATATTTCTAAGATGCACATGTTTTCCCCAGGTAAGCAGAAACCGGTGTTCTGTGTTGGGCTGTGAGTTCAGCTGTACTGTCTTCCATGTATTGAGGCTTGTTGGCTTCCAGTGCATCAAACTCAAATTCAGTGGCTGCTTGGCCTTGTCCTGTCATTCACTAAGGAGAAATGCTGTACAAGAGAAGACAGGCTACAGAAAAAGGCACTTGTTAATGTCAAAAGCTTGACTGCTTGAGCGTTTGCTCGGGGATTATTCGTGTTTACTGACTTTACCAGCAAGAACTGCTGGGCAGACTGGAGGAGAAAGCTGTGTGCTTACCTCACACCACACTGGGATCCTTTTGGGCATGCCCTCATTGGCTGCCATGATACCTTGTTAAGGAACTCTGTCCCTCTGGTGCTTACCACCCACGTTTTATAAGCTGTAGAATATTTTTCTCCTGCCAGTGTCTGTACCTATAAATATCAGCATTCAAAGTACCTCACAGAATTTCTGGGCATTATCTAGAAAGGTTTTTTTCTGGCCTGGAAATATACAAGATGAGGTAGGGAGGTTTTTGTTTTGCTCACCTGCCTAAAGAGTAATATGGGGTGGCACAGTTAGATGCCATTTCAGAATGGCACCTTAGATCACCCTTAGGTTTTTACTCCGTGTTAAATGGCAGGAAACAATTCTGGACCCTAGAAGGGAGCTTAGCTAGTGCTCCCCAGTTCTAAGTGTCTTTTCACTCTCCAAAACAGATTTTATCTGCAACTCTTTTGGTGCCTATTCTTAGATAGCTTGATCCTCAAATCAGTCTACCTGTGTTTGAAACCAGTGTGTTAGCCTGAGACCCTGAGCGACTCACTTGAGCCTCCTGGGCCTGTTTCCCACAGATAGTAATAGTTCTATCTCTGAAGATAGTTTGGATAACCAGACAAGCCATATAAAGGGTTTTGTTACCACTGTTCTATACAGGAGAAATATGTATTCAGGAAATGGACTTATTCCTCTTTGTTTTCTCAAGAGTTTTCTCTTTCGGATCCATACATTGTTTCAGGGCCCTAAAAGAATGTTTTGAGTTTTAATTATTGGAAGCTGTATGTGTATCCACTTTCACTGTGTCAAAGCACCTGTCCTCTGTCCAGGAGGCAGCAAGTGCTTTCAATAAACACCGGATAGTGAACATCCCAGACCAGAAGCCACTTCCCTCACTGTCACACTCTTCCTACTGTTTCATACCCTCTTTAAAAACATTCTTAACTTGGGCTGCACAAAAATGAGTGCAGGCTGTGGTCTGCTGACTCTTGTTCTCTTTTCCCCCGTTGTCACATGATAGCCTTGACTCCTGAGCTCATTCTGTGTCATTGTTTGGGTCAAAAGATGGTGGTTAGAGAGTAATGTTTCTGCATTTTCAAAAGTGGCATCTCCTTTCCCAGTCCCAACTCATCATCTGTGAAGAAGCTCGTGACGTTTCACCCACCCCTGAGACAGGACAGAGCTAGTGAAACAGTCTGTCTGTGCAGCTTCATAAACGCACCAACCTGACACATTGGTGCCTCTGTTCTTACTCCGGATTGGCCTGGCGCTTCAGATCTTCATCTTAAGTTCCTGGGCTATTACACTGCTATGGCCCATGTCTGGAGTGTAACACGTTTTCTAAAAATAGTGTCCATTTCCATAATGGATGTTAGTTCGCCTGACAGTTTTTCACAGTGATAACAGAAATACAGGCATGTTCTTTGTGAGATGGCAGCATTAAATTGTAAGTGATGGTGGTAAAGCTGATATTTATATTTACAGTTAAAACAGAAATGGTGCTTATAAAGCATAATTGAGTTTGCTATCCCTTAACCTGATTCTCTGTGGGAAGAAGCACTGGGGGAGGGCACTTCAGACAAACTGCTGCAGTAAGCTGTGTTTGGGAGGCCCTGTCTGGGTCTTACAATGTCCGTAGGCTCCCCTGTGCATGCATAGTTCTCGCAGCAGAGCCTTTCTCAGGTAGTTTCTTCTGGGCTGCAGTTTTGCTGATGCAATGGCTTCATTTATCCCTAGGCGAGCCCCAGTGATGGAAGTGATGGCATTTTTGGTGAAAAGAAGGATGACAGCCAGGCAGGTGAGACTGTGTCCTGCAGGCAAAGAAAAGTAAGGTCTCAGTTTATAGTTACTGTGGAGTTTCTATGAAGTCAATGTTATCTTTAAGGAGACTTCCAAGTAAGTTGACCTGTATCAAGCTTCCCTAGAGTGACACATGTCTCGTGACTTCCTCTACTTGACATCAAAATGCAAAAGTTAAACAAGTGATGTTTTTAGGATGGAATCTGGGTAGTGAAGAAGGAACAATTTCATTGATGTGGGTGTTCTGTATCTGAGTTCCAACTTGAATGGGGCTTTGGTAGTTGGAAGGGTCAGCTACAAAGAAGCCATGACTCTGTGTGAAGAAGACAACAGATTTTTTGCTCTTTCCTTTCTGTAGAGCAACTCTGCCATTCAGAAAGGGGTATGTATTTGAGCGAGAACAGCACTGACCACACTGTAAAGCTGTCTCTAAAGCAAAACTGCTGCGTTTCCCACGAGCCTCACTCCTGGCTAATGTTAAAGCAGCTGCTTTAAAGTCACTAAAGCCCATTGTCTTTGTATTTAAACGAACACAGCCCCTCTTGTTGTATTTGCATTTGTAAATACTAATATCCTCACTGATGTTTGAAGCCCAGGATGGCTCCAACCTAGACAAATCACCCTGGCCAGTTTCATCTGCTCTCACTGCTCGACTCCGCCGTCTGGTCACTATCTACCAGCGCTGCAATCGCAAGGAGCTCTGCCGACCTGAAATCCTAGGCCCAGGTAATCAAGGATACTGGGTTCAGGAGGACGTGTTCAGGAGAACTTCAGAAATGGACCTCATCCACAAGGAAGCCCAAAAAAGGTAATAGCCAAGGCGAGAAAGCATGTTAAACTGATTGGTGACAGGGGAAAGGCCCATAGCTGAAGGTACGTGGGTTAGTTCCCATGTGACAGTTAGACTGTCTTCAGAATTTCTGAACCACAACCTCCAATGGTGAGTGGGGAAGCTAATAGACCTAAGACCCTCTGTGCACAATGCCTAATTATAAAACTTTCTAACTTGATATTCTTCCCGAAATCAGACCCCAATTCTTGAGAACATGGCTTTAAAACATTATACTGATATAGTCAAACCATTTTAAATTCCCTGATTTTCATAACAACAAAAGATTTGTTGAAGCTGTCTTCCTATAATCTTGTCTTTATCAAGATTGTGAGATCAATAAATATATATAAAATACAAAGCCAGAAAGAACGTGTTTATTACTTGGAGTTACTTTACACATGAGAATTAAGCTAAAAAGGCTGCCATAGGTCAGTACAGGCTAGGAATGAACACAGCAGAGCTGCATTTCTCAGTTTTATATTGTTTTTCTTCTGGTGCAGCACCCAGCAGATTAAAAGATAGCAAATTCAATTACTTCTCTGTACTCCCTCTGAGGTCATGAAATTTGGAAATCTGTCTGGCACAGCTGCAGAGACCCTTCCTTTTTCTCATTCTTCACTGATCTCTCATCCTGACCTCTGTTCCCAGCTAGGCTAGAGCACCATACCCAAGAACCTATCATAAAGAGTGGTGACAGGAATTTAACTGCCCTCTGAGTCACTGTCAGAATCCTGTTGAGGACCTTTGTGTCCCAGAGACAATGATTGACATAGGCCACCTGCCCATATAATAGTAGGAAAAAGCTAAGGGAAACAGGGAGTCCGAGTACTCTCCTTCTCAGCTCCAGTCTCCTTAGTGGTGGGGCAAAAAGAGCCAAGAGTCTGTGTTCTGTGTTGTCATGGGCAAAAGGGTAAAAGACAAAATACAGTACATTAATATGTTTAGTCTTTATCTCCTACAAGTGAAAATTTAACTAGAAAATTCCTAAAGTTGATGGCCAAGAGATAGCAAGACATACTTGATTTTGATATAGAGAGATCAATACCAAAAAAGTGAGCTAAAGATTTGAAAGCAGTTCCCTCTTTGGGAGTAGGATGTAAGGCTCTCTACTCAACTTGACTTAAAGGTAGATAGTGTGTTCTTAAGTAATTGTTGGCTTTCTTAATAAAAGGATAAGCCAAGCATTGTCATACCGACCTGTAATCCTAGCACTCAGAAAGAGGAAGCAGGCAGATCTTGAATGCAAGACCCTGTTTGTAAAGGTAGAAAAAACAGTTCACTTTTCCTCTGATTAATTCTCAGGTGGACTAGAAGAGAGCAAGCTGACTTCTATAGAACAGTATCTTCCTTTGGCGTTGTGTATGACCAAGAAAAGAAAGCCTTTGACTGGACACAGTTCCGCATCATTTCCCGATTGGACAAGAAGTCAGATGAGAGCCTGGAGCACTATTTTTATAGTTTTGTAGCCATGTGCCGGAATGTGTGTCGTCTTCCCACGTGGAAAGATGATGGTGAGAAAACTCTTGTCACTGTGAAGAGAACATGGTAGGGTTCAAATTGCAGAATTACAAAACTGGAGTCTATCTGAAGAATTCAAATAAAGATGAGTAGGTGGTCAGAGGTCTCTGGGCTTCTAATTCATATCTCCGAATCCCAAAAGGTGTAACTTTTGTGACAGTTGAGATTCAATTAAAACCTCACTGAAATACTAAGAGATTTACCTTAACTATGCTTTCCAAAATAAAAGTTTGATTTTTTAGATCAAGATCTAGGGGCTGGAATGATGGCTCAACGATGAAGAGCACTTACTTTTGCAGAGGACCTGAGTTCAGTTCCCAGCACCCGTGTAGTAGCTCTCAACTGTCTGTAGCTCCAGTTGCAGAAGGTCTGACATCTTCTTCAGACCTGACGGCACTAAGTGTGCATGTGTGCACATACTTACATACATTCATAAAATAAATAAATCTTTTTAAAAAATAAATCAAGCTCTGTTCTGCACTTCGTACTATCTTTAAATGAGACATTAGGAACTCTAAGTATTTTTTGTATATTGGCTCAAGTAAAATAAATGGCTGTCATTTAAACATCTGATTCAATAGGCAACCCTTCTGATGTTTCCACCTGGTTGAAGTTTAACACAGCTTCCCTCCAGCCTCCCCTCAGTCTTGGATGTCTGGACCATGTTGCCACTGTTAGGAAAGCAGAAGCAAGCACTGAGCCTCTGGCCCAAGTATGGCTTGGTTTAAAGTTGCTCATTCAAGTCAAGGAGCTAATTTAGATCTTGGAGTCATATTGATGACACATGGATTTGAATTCTGCTTTGCTACCTTAAGCAGAATGGCTTTTCTGAGCCTGTTTCATTGTCCTTAAAACAGAAATGATCAGGGTTTTGTTTTGTTTTGTTTTGTTTTGAGAACTGGAGAACACATTGCGAGCTTAGTGAGAGCACATAGCATTGGCTTCTTAAGTGGGAACTGTTGTTTGTCTGCAGGACTGATGTTTTCTTCTCCTTTTATTCTGTGCCCATTTGTCTTTCAGCTTCCTGTTTAGTAGGCGCTTACATCTAAAGCCACTGTACTGAGGGTGCAGGGAGTATTTTTAGCAGCCTTATGTATTAAGTTCTGTGTATCTTTCTCTCCAGGTCTCCCTGATGCCAGCGTCTATGTTGAACCCATCACTGAGGAGCGGGCAGCAAAAACTCTGTACCGCATTGAACTATTAAGGAAAGTCCGTGAGCAGGTGCTCAGATGTCCGCAGCTGCATGAGCGCCTCCAGCTTTGCAGGCCTAGCCTCTACCTCCCAGTCTGGTGGGAGTGTGGGAAACATGATCGAGACCTGCTCATCGGCACTGCCAAACATGGGCTCAACCGCACTGACTATTATATCATGAATGACCCCCAGCTATCCTTCCTAGATGCCTATAGAAACTATGCCCAACACAAAAGAACTGACACGCAGACACCTGGAAGTCTCTGTTGCCTTTACCAGACCAATTCTAAACTATATGAATCTCTTACTTATACCCAAATGAGTAGGACTTCAGAGTCTCTGGAAAGTGAGCCAGAGAATCTGGTGAAATTAGAAAGCAGAGATGATCACCTCTGTCTGCCCGAGGGCAGTTTATCTGACATAACATGTGAAAATTTTATTTCCAAAGTTCAAGAGGTCATTTCTATCGACCATGATGAAAGCTTGCTGCCTGAGTCCTTGGAGAACATAATGTATGATAAGACAGGACTCAGCCGAGAGCCACGCTCTTTTCAGGAAACCCCAAGTACCAACACACAGTCCAGGAAAGATACTGCCACCATCTCAGCCAGCAGAGATGAGAGCTGCCAGCCTGCTGACATTGAGGCAGAAAGCACTTCGAGCTCCTCTCTCATGAGCAGCTTAGAAGCAGGAGTAGCTAAAATGAACATTAAGAATGGAAAACATTTGCTGATATCTATCTCAAAAGAAGGGGAGCCCTGCTACAGTGAGACAGGACGGAGACCTGAAGGCAGGGGCCATCTAGAGGCCAAATGCTTAGCTTCCCCTACCTTTGACACCGGACATGAAAGTGGGTTTGTAGACCTATGCAGCCTTAGCGTCTGTGACTCCAGAAGAAAACTCTCATCAGATCAGCAATTAATTGATTTATTAGAAAACAGGAGTTTAGAAAGTAAGTTGATTTTGAGTCAGAACCAGAGTGATGAGGAAGAGGAGGAGAATGAAGATGAAACCTTAGCCAGAGTAGCAAGCACCTCAGAAAAGCCAGAGGGCTTGCACTCCACCAAGCCCAGCACAAACATCCCAAGGGGAAAGAACCTCTGCTTCCACCAGGATGAAGTTAAGAAAGGCAGCCTGGAGGTGGTAAGCCAGACTCCTGGACCACAGAGGGCCTTTCCACCCTCAGCCAGCCAGTGTCACTGCAAACACATGGAAAGGTGGGCACATGGCCTGGGAAGTGAGGAGTCTGAAGTAGAGAAACCCAAGGCTTATCAGCCAGACCTGTACAGAAGCAAAGCCAATAATACTGCAGTGGAAGGTGAGCCAGCTATTATTCCAACAGAGCCATTTAAACTGAAGCATGAGCTTTTAAAAGAACCATGGAAAGAAAGTGCAGAGGGGGGCAAGAGTTTCTCCATGTATATTCCTGAGGGAAGTGAGCCCAAACCAGAAGACATGGATTTTGAGAATAAAGATGATTATGAGAAAGATGGAACCTGCCACAGTCAAGGTATAGTATGCAGAACCATATACTCATGGGATGGGCAGAGGGGTTCTGGGGGGAGCCATGGTCACTAGTTTTAACTCCTAAAATGGACCTATCCACCCTCACCATGTGGGTAAACCCAAGAGGTACAAGGTCTTGATCTGGAAATTCAGCAGAGCAGTTCAGCTTGGTCACCCCAGAGAACTGGAGGTGATTCTGTACAGTCATAGTGCCTCTACTGCATCAACCGTGTGACCCAGCAGGGACTGTGTTTGTATGCAGAAGATGCAAACTGGCACCCAGGGAAATGCTTTGTTCCTGCACTAGATGTATTGAGCTAGCTAAAGTAGAGCAGCTTTGGGACCTCAGAGACCTGCAACTAATACAGGTGCCATTAATTTGCAGGAACTCCAAAAATACAAGTCAAGTTGGCCTTTGTTGAGGTGAGCATAGAAAGCAGTTGTTCGTGTCATCGTCAAAACCCTGTGCTTTATGTCAGGGCATTTGTGTTAGGTTTCTTTTAGAACTGAACACGAATAAAGATAACAGTTATAAACAACTGAAAACAGGTTTGATCTTTTTAAATAGGGAAATCTTAAATGGGGACTCAAGTTAGAAGGAGTTTCAAGCCTGATATGGTGACATACACCTTAAATCCCAGCTCTCAGGAAACAGAGGCAGGTGGATCTCTTGAGTTCAGAACCAGCCAGGCTATACAGTGAGACCCTGTCTCAAAAAGGAATTTGAAAATGTTAAAAATTCTGGGTGACTCTGAAATTCTTTATGCTTTGTGGGAACATACATACAGTGATAAGGGACTCTGATGAACAGCAGCAGTGGTTTTTACTTACTTCCTTAGGTTCAAGAGGGCATCAGAGGGTGAGTGAAGTAGGTCATTTATTATTGCCATTGTCTGAGTGTGGTACTCCAGGAGTGAGACATGCATGACCTCTATTAAAGGGGAAGAAGAAAGCCTGACCATCTTGGGTTGTGTAGCTTCTTCTTGTTTTTTAATTTTTATTTGTGTATGTGTGTTTGGTGTATGTGTATTACATATATGTGCCCGAAGCAGGTGTGTATGTGGGTGCACTCTCCCATGCATTCATGTTTGGAGGCCAGAGTTGATTGCTCTCCACTTTATTTTTGTGGGATAGGGTCTCTCCCTGAATCTGTAGCTCACCTTTCAGTTAGATCCCCATAAGCCACTGGGGTTAGGCCACCATGCCCAGCTTTCATGTGGGGTCTGGGGATCCATACTCAGGTCCTCATGCTTGCATAGTAACTTTGCACCGTAGTTTGCCCACTGAGCCATCTCCCCAATCCATGTAGCTAGTTTTTTATTTGTTTGTTTGTTTGTTTGTTTTTCTTAAACTCCCACCTTGTTTTTATCATTGATTGTGATTAGTAACTAATGGTACTGAACCCAAGTTAAAATGTACATAGTAGCTACAAAAGGACTTTAAAACTGAACTGAAAATGACTTGATGGACTTGTGGCCAAATTAGGCCAGGAGGACCTGTCTGTGACCACGCCCCAGGCTTCCTTTTCACGCAGGCCAACAAAGATCATGCTATGTTTCAAATTAGAAGACTTGCATCATTTTTTGGACCCTGTTATGATAAATAACCAAAAAGATGAGGTACTGAAAATTCAGACAGATGAGCACCAGGTAAATGTGAGTTAGAGAACAGGGACAGCCTTCCTTTCTGCAGGGGCAGTGAGGCTGTTAGCTTTGTGATAATTGGATAAGTACTGGTATCAGTGCAAACCCTGAAGGGCACTGCCCACAGAGATGTGGGAGAGGTCATGCAGGGGAGTTAGCCACTCTGGAAACTAGAAATCCCACAGTCCTGAAAGAGCAATAGAGTACTGGTGCACCTCTAGGGTCTTCCCCTTGCTTCAAACCTCTCAGTACTACTTCCATGGACTCCAGAGCAAAATCCAGTTTTGTATCAACAATTTGTAGGACTCAGAATAACCTATGGTTCCTGCCTCCGGCTTCATGTTTATCCCTACTCCTGGCTGTCTTGGTTACCTAGCATGCTCTTCCCTTCCCCCTCCTCCTTCCTCACCTGCACAGCTATTCCCTGTGTATTAACCTACTTAGGATAAGCCTTTCCCGCTGTTAGTTACCCATCATCATATCATGTTTTCTTCTCTTTGGATGTTTTAGTCTTGGGTTAGGGTCTCATTGTATAGCCCAGGCTGACCTCAAAGTCCCAGTCTTCCTGCTCAGCCTCTGAAATATTGGGATTACTCATGTGAGCCACCACATTCTGTATGGTTGCTCCCTGTACAGCACTGCCAGTCTGTGGCTGTTCCTTTATAGTTAGTGGTTTCCTATCTCCCCTGTGAGGCAGCGAGAACACTGAGGGTTCTGGCCCAGGCTATCTTGTTTATTTTTAAGTCCTGCCAGTCCTAGCATACTGCTCATAGGAAAGAGCTGCTGCAGCTCCCTGGGGGGTTCTTTTCACTGTCAGAAGTAAAATTTACACATTCCTTGTCAGTTTACAAGAAAAGAAGTCCAAGTTTCCATCTTGGACATTTCACTGCCCTCTGCTCATTCTCTGTCATTACTAACTAGTAGGTCTTTGAGATTCCAGACCACACTTACAATTAACTTTGACCTTGCTGGGCATGATGACATACACTTTTAATCCAAACACTGGGGAGACAGAGGCAGGCAGATCTTTTTGAGTTCAGAGCCAACCTGGGCTACATAGTGAGACCCTGTCTCAAAACCATAACAAAAATCTTTGCCCTTTACTTAAACTAATAGTAAAGCTCCTGGCTCATTTGCTTTTTTTAATGAATCATGACTCTTACCTTTTTTTGGGAAGTTCATGATGTCATCCTCTTGGTCTATCACATTTCATACCTTATAGACTGTCCTTTCAATTGTCAAAATATTACAGTGTTTAGTGTCATCTTGTCCTCTAAACCAGCAGGGGTTGTTTAGATCATCTTCGATGACAACATGACTCAGTGGCCCTAAGCAAGATTTGCCTCTATGATTTAACTAATTTAGGTCTCCTGGAAATAGAAGACATGACAATATATAGTTAATTTAAACTAAATTAGCACTGAATGAACTAATTAAAAATAGGACGAGTTCAAAAGACCAGACCCTCACATCACTAGCATTTCCCAAATATCTAGTTGTTTGTCCGTTTGTTTGTTTTTTAACCTATCTTTCCAGACTACCCAGGGAAGTACTCTGAGGAAGACAGTAAGAGTTCACCGTCAGGCATTGCAGGAGACCTTGGGGAAGAGGCACAGGAAGTCCGGGCTCCCACCATTGCTCAGCTGCTGCAGGAGAAAACCCTCTATTCCTTCTCAGAGTGGCCAAAGGTATCTCTCAGACCTCTCATCCTCCACTCAGGGATTCCCAGCTTTGATTCCTTTGCATTAAACCTTATAAAATACTTCCAGCAGACAGGCTGAGCTATGTACTTTTGAACATTGAAGATGATGCACTGAGAAAAAGATATTCTCTACACTAATTAAACCGTAAGAGGAAAATGTCAAGTTGTCCTCAGTCACAGCACCTCAGATATATTCTTTATTGTCCAGACCATGACATTTATAGCTTATGTAGTGAGTGTGTCTGAACACTCGTTTCTCATCAGTTCCTTGTGAAAAACTTGGCCCTGCTCTCAGGGACTTTGCAGACTTGGGTAACTTGAAACTTATTCCTCAGAGCTGCTATTTTTTTCCCCAGGATCGTGTGATAATTAACCGCCTAGATAATATTTGCCATGTGGTGTTAAAGGGGAAGTGGCCCTCCAGCCAACAGTATGAGCCCTCAGGTGCACTGCCCACTCCAATTTTAACCAGCACTGCAGGCTCCCGAAACAGCCTCTCAGAGCCAGAAGCAGCCGAACATGGCTTCAACAATGGTGCAGCATTGGCAGCCCAGATCCAGAAGGTGAGATCACAGCTGGTGTGGACTACCAAAGAATGGTAGCCACATCCCACTTTCCATTGAGTCATTTACTCAACAAGTATTTAGGGGTTTTGGTTTGGCTTTTTAGTCAGGTAGTTTGTGTTAATTGGAACTCAGGACCTCATTCTGTAGACCGTGGAGAGCTGTTCAGAGTTTTGGTGTGTGTGTGTGTGTGTGAGAGGGGGGGGGGGGAGGGAGGGAGGGGAGAGAGAGGAGAGGGGGGGGGAGAAAGAAAGGAAGAGAGAGAGAGAGAGAGAGAGAGAGAGAGAGAGAGAGAGAGAGAGAGAGAGAGAGAAAGAAAGAAAGAAAGAAAGAAAGAAAGAAAGAAAGAAAGAAAGAAAGAAAGAAAGAAAGAAAGAAAGAAAGAAAAGTAAAAGCAGGGCTTTATACCTAAATTAAAGCCTGCAGGTTGTTAGGGGAAGCAGAGAAAGAAGAGCAGCATGCCAAGTAAGGGTGCTGCAAAGAAAGAGTTCTAGGCTACAGGTTAGAGAAAGAAAACAGAACAGATTTGGCAACGATGACTTGAAGGGAGGACAGGTGCCTTCCCGTCTAGGACAGAGCGCAGCAGCAACAGATACCATGGTGAAGTCAGGACAGAAAGAATTGTGTCTGGAGGGAAGGCGAGTGATTTAGGGGTTGTTAGCACACGGGGTCTGACTTGACTGCACATTAGACTCGGCCATGGACCTTGAAAAACTGCTGGCTCTGATTTACTTGGTCTGGTGCAGCTTGGATATTGAGTTGCTTTCGTTTTAACTTCACAAATGATTCTGACGCTCATCTGAGGCTGAGAATCTCTGGGTTAAATCTTTCAACTACAAGTATATCTGAAGCCTGTTAAAAGTGTAGCTCCACCAAAGTAGACTCCAGATTTAATAAGCCGTCTGGTGGTTAAGCACTAATATTTGAGGAGCCTTGAGGTCACAGAGAAGATAACTGGAAATAATATAGGGTCTGAGGAAATGAGGCCTGGAGAAGGAGCTGGTGTTTGGCCACAGAAGTTACATTCAAACTTTTTGCCATGTGTGTTCACAGGAGAGCTTCTTAGCCCCAGTATTCACAAAAGATGAACAAAAGCACAGACGTCCCTATGAGTTTGAGGTGGAAAGGGATGCCAAAGCTCGGAGCCTAGAACAATACTCTGCCACCCATGGGCGCCCCCCCATTGTCCTCAATGGCTGGCATGGGGAGTCAGCTATAGACCTCTCCTGCTCATCAGAGGGGTCCCCAGGAGCCACATCCCCTTTCCCAGTGAGCACCAGCACCCCTAAGATTGGGGCTATCGGTTCACTTCAAGGAGCCCTAGGTATGGACTTGTCTGGAATTCTGCAAGCTGGCCTAATCCACCCAGTAACTGGACAGATCGTCAATGGAAGCCTCAGGAGAGATGATGCTGCCATGAGAAGGCGGAGAGGGAGGCGGAAACACATTGACGGGGGGATGGACCTCATCTTTTTGAAAGAGCAAACACTTCAGGCTGGAATTCTGGTGGGTATATGAGTCCATTAGGTAAAAACCATTCTACATAGAGAAAGAAATTGATTCCTCAGGTGCCAACTATTTTATTTACGGATCTTTTACACCTACTTAAGTTGTCCTTGTTTTCTATCATTATGAAATGCCCTCCATCTTTTCTAGAATAGATAATACTAACCCATTGGTGGCCCTTAATATGCATGCAGCTTGGAAAAGTGATCCAAAGGGTCTTATTTCAAATAGGAGCAACCCAAATCCTCCAGTGTTTCAAAAGGCAGGCAGTTGAATAAGCAAGGCCAGGTGACAGGCATTGTGAGGCACTCTGGGAATTGAAATGTGGAGATGAAAGGTTGATCCTGGCTTTGGAAATTGTACTGATATGGAGCACACCACCAAGCTGTATTCTGGTCTCTCTAAAGCATCTGTAGACAGCCACTGTGGGGATTCCTACAGATCACAGAGAGACAGTACATTCTAAACTCAAAGAAGAGCACTGTAAGCCATGAGGAGGTTGATTTTTTTTTTAATGTTGAGTCCTAAAAATAAGTATCATATTTCGTAGTTTTTTAAATAATAATAATATTTACTGAGTACCTATTGTGTTCAGGGTTTTTCATAATTAGAGCCTCACAACAACTCTGTTTAAGAAAAAAAATACTGCCTGAAGCATAAAAGCTTTTAAAAACGGCCCCCAATTGTCCAGCTGCTAAATGATAGGAGGAAATTAGACAGAGGGCCTCGTTCCCCAGATACTGAGAACATCACTGGTGAGCTGTGTCATTTGGGTTGTGTCTTCCTCTCAGCTTTCGTGTGTAGTTTGAGAGGTGGAAGGGGCATGTCTTTTTCCCTGTCTAGTTCTACACACTAATTTTACTCTTTGTTTTGTGTGCATGTGAGTGAGTGAATATGTGTGTGTTTGTGCGTGCGTGTGAGCGTGCGCGCTCATGCAGGCACAATAGCATGAACACATGGAGGCCAGAGGACAGCCTTGAATGTCCTTCTTCGGGCAACATCCACCTTTTGTTTTTTTGAGACTGGTCTCTCACTGACCTGGAAACTTGTCAATTTGGTCAGACTGGCTGGGCAGTGAGGCCCAGGGATCCACCCATTTCCACCTTCCCAGCTCTGGCATTAAAGCATGTGCTGCCACCTAGGATTTGTTGTTGTTGTTTGTTTTAAGTCCTGCGTTTTGGGGAGGGACTTTAGGTTTATTTATTCTTATTTTATGTGTTTTGCCTAAATGTTTTTATATGTCCCATACACATTCCTGGTCCACAGAGTTCAGAAGAGGGCATTGAATCTCCTGGAACTGGAGCTACAAATAATTTGTCGGCTGCCATGTAGCTGCTAGAAGAATAGCCAATGCTTTTCACCACTGAGCCATCTTTCTGCCCAGTCTGGCATTTTTTTTTTTTTTTTTTTTTAAACACGGATTCTTGGGACTGAACTCAGGTCCTTGTGTATAAGCCAAGCTCTGTACTTACAAAGCCACCTTCCCAGCTACCTACATGCTGAGAGTATGTTCTCTTCTTGCTGTTAAAGGCATGTGCTTCTCTTCTAGAAATACAGTGATTTTCCTGTAGTGCTCACAGTGTTCCAAAGGAGTGACTGGTAGAAAAAATAAAATATTTTTTTCTTCTCTGGATAGTTTTTAAATTTGTTGATACAAGCACTATTAGCACTGTTACAGGGTTTTATCAGACCCATTATAGGTGTTGGTGATTCAGAGCTGAATAAGACTCACATTCAAACCATAGAGGAGGAAAAGGTGGGCAAACCCTAGCATCGAATTTTCTGGGATGTAAGAAGTCTGAACAGAATACTGGGCAAAGGAGGCAGTGTCTAGGACAGTGAGTGGCGATGACAGGACATTAGGATGAGGTCAAGCCTGCTTCCAGTAGACAGGGTGGAAGGCATTCCAGTGGTGAGCACTTAGCATGTGTAAGATGAGGAGTCAGGGGTTCGGTTGGTTAAAATTCAAGCACCCACTGGTGATGATGGGGTGGGAGCAGAAGGAAAAGCCAAAGAACACCTGCATGTTCTACAGTAGAGCCATGATTGGCATGGGTAATGTAGAGATTGGTGTTTCAGGACTCATTTCATCCTGCCGTGATTATCCACACGCACTCATTTGTTTCTTAATCTAGGAAGTCCATGAAGATGCAGGGCAGACTACCCTGAGCACCACACACCCTGAAGAGCCAGGAGCTGCTTCCTCAACTCCTGAGCCAACAGCAGCATCCAGCAGTCAGACTGAGAAAGCTGTTCCCAGCAAGAGCCTGCTTGACTGGCTGCGGCAGCAGGCTGACTACTCCTTGGATGTTCCTGGCTTTGGGGCAGTAAGTGTTGGCTGATAACTACCCCACACTACTGTTCGCTCACTGGAAACTTGGGGAGTTTTTTGCTGGAGGAAACTAAAAGGTGGGAACTATTTGAAAGAAATCTGTGTTGACTGAGACCTTTTTTATAGCCTTGGCTGTCCTGGAACTTGCTGTGTAGACTAGGCTGGCCTCAAACTCAGAGATCTGCCTGCCTCTGCCTCCTGAGTGCTGGGATTAAAGGCATGCGCCATCACCACCTGTTGAGAACATCATTTTAAAGATTATCTTTTTGTTTTTAACATTTAGATTCTCCAATAACAGAAATTGCAAGAGTATTCCAACAGGTTTACATGCAAAAGTTACAAGGACAGAATTTGACTTAAGTTCACCCTCTCCCCCGTATCTCCCCAGAAGTGACCACATCATCAGTTCACAGACAAATCCTTAGGCTGTATAAACTCTTACCTATAGCATGAATCTTAAAGAGTCTTATTAATAAAATCAAACCTGAAGCCAGGTATTGGGGTAAATGGTGGAAGATCAGAGAAGCAGAACAAGCCACAGCTACCTCACCTTGCCAATTCCTCAGCTGATCCTGTTTCCTCAGACTGCAAGCTTCTGAGACCTCAGCTGAACTGTTGCTCAAAAGCCTAAAAGCTTAACCAGCCAAATGCTTCTAGTTTCTGGTCCTCACTCCTTATGGATCTTTCTGCTTTCTGCCATCACTCCCTCGGATTCAAAGCTCACTTTCTGGGATTAAGGGCGTGAGTCACCATGCTTGGCTGTATCTTTGTGGCCTTGAACTCACAGAAATCCATGCCTCCAGAAGGCTAGTATTAAAGGTGTGAGTGCCACCATTTTCTAGCCTTTGTATCTAGTGGCTGTTCTTTCTCTGACCCCAGATAAGTTTATTAGGGTACACAATATTTTGGGGAACACTATACCACCACACTTACCACTTGATGAAAATTTTCCAAGTTAATTTATTGGTACTTCTGCAAAAGACTCTGTTCTTTACAATTGCTCTGGTAGTCACCTTGATGCCTTTGCTTTGTGTCTTCCCAGTTAGGAACCTATAGGAGGGCTCCTGAACACTGCTCATGCCAACCCCATCTGATTCATAAGACACACAGACAGACAGGGGCACATAACATAGATGCACTTGCACGCACACACAAGACTCCCAGAACTGACTAGTCAGGTAACAGTGAAGAAAGACTCAGAAGGCTAAGCACACTATGCTTCAGCGGTGCTCCAGGAAGCTGCTGAGTCAGTTCAAGCCCCAGTCAGGGGCATGGCCACAGCTTGTTTTCCAGCCTGCTGTCTGAGTCCTGATACCTCAAGGAGAGAGGTTAGGTGAGGCTTGGTGGTAGAGTTCTGTGTAAAGCACCATTAGGGGGAAAAGAACAAAACCAACTGAGAAGTGCCACCCATCCATATCAGACTGTGGCAGAATGTTTGTAACATTTTTCTCCATTTACCTCCTAGAGTTTTTCAGACAAACCCAAGCAGAGGAGACCACGCTGCAAAGAACCTGGAAAATTAGACATCACCTCTCTGAGTGGAGAAGAGAGAGTTCCTACTGTCCCCAAGGAGCCAGGACTGAGGGTAGGAAGAAGGCACTGGGTATGGGAGCAAGGGGACCATCTTGACTGTGCCATGCCTTGCACACTTGAGATAAAGCCCTGCCGAGCAGTGGGTAGCTGGATGGCATTTTCCTAGAGGACAAGAGGCCAGTGCAGAAAGCTTAAACTGCAGAAAGTGCCACAGACCTTGTCCAGCAGCTGTGTCTCCTGAGCTTATGTTTTCCATCTTCGCCTCCTAAACAGTGTGTTAAACCATTCCAAAATCTTTCATTTTTTTTCTACTTTTTGTACAATTCAAGGGATAAAAACCTTAGCCCTGGATATGTCTTTTGTTCCCAATTTAATAGATGCCATGATGGAAACGTGCATGTCTTACCTAAGTTTTTAATGACCATTTAAGTAAGACATTTCTTCCTAGTGCTTCTGCGCTAGCAATGAAAAACAGCTGACTCTAAGCACTACCCTTTTCCTATTATAGAATCATAAGACTGGAACCAGCTTCAAAGACATCCGCAGAATACTTGGAGTCTAACGAATCTGAGTTAATTATAGTTTACAGATGGATACAAGTTTGGGATAGAAAAGTCCTAACCTCTAGGGGGCGGTAGTGACATTTCCCTTAAACATTTGCCAGTGGGCCTACTGCACACTGGGAGCATTCTGTCTCTCAGTGCATCCCAGAGAGGTGCTTCTGGAAATCTCTGTAGAGGCCTTTGCTCTTCCCCCACTTTTCCATAAATTCAAGCTCTCCTGGACGCTCCAGCTCTTTAGCCGGCTACAGCATTCCCTACATCAGCTTCCTTGGTGGGATTGCCAGAGTATGATTTCTTATTTTAGCTGCAAACACTGCCCACCTTAGTCATGTCCTCTTTGTAGAAAGAAAGCAGTTGTCACTGGTTTTCTCACTCACATAGCAGCTCCACAGACAACTGCCTTCATTCATCTGTATCTGCTGCCACAGCTACTTCAGGGCATACCTGGTCAGTCCCTCAGACCTGTCACATTAGGAAGGTGTCCTCCCTCCTGCCCCTTTCCTTTCCTTGCTTTGTTCTCAGGAAGGCTGTTCTTGGACCTTGTGTTATCCACTGACCCAGCCTCTGTTTCTGTCCTATCTACCCTTGCCCCGTCTTCCCCTTGGACCTCAGCACATAGTGTCTGAGAAAGGTCAGGGGAAGACCTCCAGTTCCTATCTTGTTATAAGCCCTGAGCTGTTGGTTTATAGACATGCCATTGGCCTTGTTTCTTTCTACATGCCCAGCAGTTTCCCTCATATTCCCTGGAAATTAATGCTCATTGCTCCTTCACAAGCACTGACCTCTTGCCAGCAAACCCATTTTTAATCTTGCAAACCAACCTCCTCTTTATGGTGCATCTCTTTCCTTTATGAAATAAACACATACCCTGCTCTGAGGTCCCTTTTCTACACTGAGCAAGAACAGGAACCTAACCCTCAGGGCTGTTCAGTCTTCCTAACACATAGGTGGGCAGTGGCTCTCCCAGAGCATACTGCCTCTTCTCTCCCAAAGGATCTCTTACACCATTCAGTGGGTGTAGCAAAAGCTTATAAACAACAGAAACTTGTTTCCCATCATTCTCAAGGCTGAGAAATTGAAGGTCAAGTATCTAGTGAGGACCCAATATTAACAACCGTTTTGCTGCACCCTCACATGGAGGAGGGACAAATAAGCTCTTCTGGGATCTCTTAGAGGGCACTGATCCCATTCATAAGGAGTTGGCCCCCATGATCTCATCACTGTAAAGCCCTCACTGCCCCCCCCCCAGCTTTGGGGGTTGGAATTTGAACATACAAAGCCCAAGGCAGAAACCCTTCCCCTTCTAAAAATAGATTCAAACCCATAAAGAACTTGGTTTGAGCTCAGCGTCCTGCTGTATGTGCTGAAGTTTGTCTGGGTAAAGTCCATATAACACCAAGGGAAATGAGACTCAGCTTTATAATGCCCAGGTAGTGGTTGCTTATCAGCTACATCTATACACATGTTTAGTGTATAGAGAGCTCTTCATTTGTTTGTTACAGATACGCTATAACTACCTACCCATCACCTGTTGCACCTGTGAGCACTGGTAGAATGTGCTGTCAGAGACACACTTAGATCTTACCAGTGATTCCAGAATGCCTTAGACCTGGCATTCTTTGGCTTTGTTTTACTTTGCTTTGGGGATTTTTAAACATTTAGTTACTGGGTCTCTTCTTATTTAATGTTTGTTGGATAAGCCTTTGTAAGAGTGATGAGAATGATTTGGTCACCATCCTTCTATTGCTTCTACCCAAGAGTTTGAGTGTCTGTTGGAAGAAATGCCATGACATGCTGATGAGGATTCTCTGGTCAGCATCCCGCACCCTCATCTGGAAAGCAGCTTTGCCCCACTCTTGCTTGAACACAAGCACTCTTGCTCTGCATGCGTTCTCTCCAGGCTGCTTCTAGAAGAGGAAGCAGGTTTGCTCCCCAGGGTACAATTACCAGGATGGAGAACTGCCAAAGCCCGATTTGGCTGCTGTGTGTGGTCGCAGTGCTGCTGGGAGGGGCACCTGTCTGTGGTGGGCAGCATCTGGGTGGCTGAAGTAGCTGCTCCCTCCCACAGGAAGTGGTGCGGGTTGACTTCCTCTATCAATGCGTCCCACACTGTGCATGAATCATTCTCTTCACCCTGGGCTCTTTTGCTCTCCAAACCTGAGAAGAAACGAAGAGCAGCCTCCACCTTCCCATCATGCTCTGATTTCTCAGAGGCCCCTGTGCTTTTACTGAATCTGTGACTCTCAACAAGGTCTGGGAGAGAATGTTTTTAGATGCCTTAGAGCCTGAGGAGCCCTCTGCACCTAGAGGGCAGGACCAAAGAGGCCAGAGTCATACACAAGTGACGCCAGCAAAGAACTAAGTTTAGATCCGTGGTTCTCAACCTGTGGGTCACGACTCTTTCTCAGTGATCAAATATCAGAGATTTACATTATGATTCATAACAGTAGCAAAGCTAGTTAAACAAAAAATAATTGTATGATTAGGGGTCACCACCACATGAGGAACTGTGTTAAAGGGTCGCAGCATTAGGAAGGCTGAGAACCACTGGTTTAAACTATGGTAAAGGTCTTTCTTAGAGCAGATTGTTAGAAAATGGGACAAGGGCTGGGTGGTGGTGATGTACACCTTTAATCCCAGCACTTGGGAGGCAGAGGCAGGTGGATCTCTGTGAGTTCGAGGCCAGCCTGGTCTACAGAGCAAGTTCTAGGACAGGCTCCAAAGCTACACAGAGAAACCCTATCTCGAAAAACCAAAAAGAAAGAAATAAAGAAAATGGGACAAGGTTTTATTTGGACCTGTCTTCTCAACAGAAAGACCTTGGAAATGAAATGTGCCCTTCACATTAGAGAGTTATGGAAAGAATTAGAGTATGCATAATGTAAAGGAAAAAGACTCCCTGGCACCTCTCCCTGGCTCTCAGCTGTCGGCAGACTGCAGAGAAAGGGCCTCAGAGACGCCTGCCTTCAGGTATAGTTGTGCTTAGCAAGAGAGGTTATGGATCAGCAAGGGACCAAGATGGCATGGTATAGACAGAGGCCTGGAGCAAAGTGGTTTGCATTGGTGAGCTCAAGACAAACTGGTAGAGAATCATCCTTCTAGCTGGCCCCATCCTTCAGGCCTTATTGTCTCTTTTTAGAAATAAACAGCCAGGAGTTTATTTCTAGTGAATACCCCAAAATCAGAGTGGGCACTTGCCTAGCACACTCCATGACAAACCATCCTGGCATATTGCAGTGGCTGGTGCTGTTGGGAATAAAGGCACATGGTGTGGTGTAATATGAAAAGAGCCTGAGTGCTTCTCCTGCTCAATCCCTAACAGCTCTGCCCACAGTAGTCCTTGGCATTCAGTTTTGAAAGGGAAAGACTCCTGGTGTAGCTGCTGAAGAGGTTCCTTCCAGCTCTATGATACTAAACTAAAGCTTTTTGAAAAGTACTCTTGGAGTTGCCTTCATAAAGTTTTTTTGTCCATGATAGCTGGTTTGTTTGTTTGTTTTCCCCTGGAATATTCTTTGGTAAATTGAAGGACAGGTATAGCACTTCAAAAATATCTATCTCTGGGGATTCAGAAATATTTGAGTCACATGTCTGTGAATTGTGGATCTCTGGGATGTGACGCTGTCATCTGATTGAGTGTGTGACAGTAAGTTGAGATGAGATGATGGAGCCCTTGGATTGAGGACTGTCATGTGGCATTTCTGCTGCTCTTTCTGAGCACCATCTGCAGGGCTGACCACTCCCTGCAGGGAAATTGGTGCATTCTAGGAGCTTCTCTTGGAGCCCTCTGTGCCTGTCCTCAGAGCTCACTGAGAGCCTGAAACCAGTGTCACCAACAGCCATCACTGCCCTTTAAGCAGAGCTCTGTTGAGTATTGTGAGGGTTGTAGGTTTTGTAGTTTGGGGAGAAGAGAGGCAGTGAAAGCAATAGGACTTGGCAGAGCTTTGAGTGGAGTTCCTGTACCAGTCTCGGGAAGTGGTAAGTAGATTCCTTACCTGCTCAAGCCCGTGTTCTAAAGCCCCAGGCTCTAAGAATAGGATTCCGCTGGCCCTTTCATGTCTGTTAGTAAGACTTGTGCCGTCCTTTTTACCCTTTTCTGCTCTGTTGAGGAGTACAGCCAGACGATCCTCTCTTCTCAGATAGGGAGCTATGGAGTCCTGCTTCCCCTGCCGACCCTTGCTGTGCACTCACTCCCCATTCGCAGGATGAGGCACCAGATCAGCACAAGTGCAAGTGGTTTGTTCTGCCACACTGCCTTGATGCTGCGTCCACAGTGCACATCCCGTAGCACAAGCACTCTGACCATCCTTGCTAGACTTGAAGGAAGGTTGTAATGTGAGTGCCAGCTTTGTGACACTACTCTAGGAGGACACAGGGCACTGGGGCCTCTCCCGGAGAGTAGGGGCTGCGGGGAGGTGGGAAGCAACTACCAACACAAGGAGCTTTCTTTGTATCACCGTTTTGTATGAGAAAACTGCTCAACAGCACGAGGGTGTTTTGATCCTGTGGCTCTGCATTGCTTGATAAACCAGCAGAGCAGGGAATAGTGGAGAACAACAGAGAAAGGTGTGTGCAGTTGTCCATGGCCCAGGGATTGCAAGCAGCAAATGGAGAGAGGGATCACTTTTCCTGTAGAGGAAGCACGCACGTTTCTCTTTTCACAGGGATTCACATCACCTGCAAAACAAATTCAGAGGTGGAGCTGTTACAGTTCCAAGGCTTCTGTTACTCCTCTCCACAAGCAGACCATGGGCCCCAGGAGCAGGGCAGCTGCAGCCTCTGCCTCCCTTGCCACTTGTACCTCCTGCTGGTTCTACCATCAAGGCCGTATGGTCCTGCCTGCTAAGGCGTGGTGGGGAGTGGTCCATGTATATAGTGCCCAATGACACTGTGAGTCTGAGGAGCAGAAGCGCTAACTGTGGAGCTCTTTTCTGATTAAAAACCTGGAGAGCCTTTAACCCCAGCACTCAGGAAGTAGAGGCAAGTGGATCTCAGTGAGTTTAAGGCCAGCCTGGCCTACCTAGCAAGTTCCAGAACAGACAGGGTTCTAGAGAGAGACCCTATCTCAAAAAAAAAAAAAAGTTTTTTGGCATGAACCCCAGAAAGAAGAAAAAGACATGCTCTTCCTTAAGAGAAACCAGAGCCTTAGTGGTGCATGCCCTGCAGTGCTTAAAGTCCTTCATTTCTACAGCCTGTGTATATAAACCCCTTTTCATCCCAAGTCACAACTTCCAGGGACTCAGGAAAGATTGGGACACGTGCAACATTAGCGTACCATGTCCCCAGCAAGTGCTCCTTCCGGGTCGGGGAGGAGGGAGGCAATGTGTCACACGCTTCACTTTTGGTGACTTTAAGTGTCACTGTTTTGTTTCTTTAAACCGAAGCTGACCCATTCTGAGTCACAGCATCAGCTGTAGTGTTGCCCAGTCGGCCTTTAAAATTGACTGCGTCTGATTCCAGCCACTCCCCACCCACCCCCCAGCACACTCTGCTTTGCTGCTTCAGTCAATCTTGTGTGATGAGGAAGATGACTGCTGTGTTCCCGTGAAAGGATCATGGCCCTAAGAGTCAAGACCTGGGGCATCATCAGTGTTGGTCTCTAGTTCCCAGCTCTGCCAGTTTTTCATACAGTAGGAACTGCTCTTGCCAGTCGGTGTTGAAAGCGCTGGCTGATGGCACAGGCATCTGGTTGCTTCCTTGCTACTGAATGCTCTCAGCCTCTAAGAGTCAAACCCCTCTGGGCCCGTGGACAGGAGATACTCTTTCCACTAGAGCCCTGTGTGGAGCTGGGAATAAGCTATGCCAGTACTACGCAGCTGCAGCCACCACCTGCCATCTGGTAACATTCAGCATCCAATGTTTCTTTGTCCTTTTTCAGGGGTTTCTCCCAGAAAGCAAATTCAATCACACTCTACCCGAGCCTGTGCTTCGTGATGCAGGCCCCCGCAGGAGGGGGAGGCGGCCTCGGAATGAACTCCTAAAAGCTCCAGCCATTGTGGCAGACTCTCCCTCTGGAATGGGACCACTGTTCATGAATGGGCTGATTGCAGGGATGGACCTGGTAGGATTGCAGAATGTGAGAAATATTCCAGGCATTCCTCTCACTGGGCTGGTGGGCTTCCCAGCTGGTTTTGCTACCATGCCTACTGGTGAAGAGGTTAAAAGCACCCTGAGCATGCTACCCATGATGCTGCCAGGCATGGCTGCAGTGCCCCAAATGTTTGGTGTTGGTGGACTCCTCAACACACCCATGGCAACCACCTGCACAACCACTGCATCAGCGTCTCTCTCAAGCACAACAAAAAGTGGTACCTCAGCCACTGAAAAACCTACAGAGGACAAGCTGAGTGGCCGTGATGTAAAAGCAGACACTCTGGTTGAAGATAAGCCTGGCCCTGGTCCGTTTTCTGATCAGTCTGAACCCACAATAACTACTAGTAGTCCTGTGGCTTTCAACCCATTTCTCATCCCAGGAGTGTCTCCTGGACTCATCTACCCATCCATGTTTCTTTCCCCTGGCATGGGCATGGCTCTGCCAGCCATGCAGCAGGGCAGACACTCAGAGATGGTTGGCCTTGAGAGCCAGAAGAGGAAAAAGAAGAAAACAAAGGGGGATAACCCCAACCCAGAGCCTGCTTCCGGGTGTGAGAGGGAGCCAGACAGTGATCAGAACTGTACTGAGTCCAGTACCGCTTTGCCTCCAGAAAGAGAACACATGGCACAGGCCAGGGAAGGGGGGCTCAAAGACTCCAGTGATGATACCAATTAGAACTTTTTCATTTAAGAAATTATTGTGACTTGTAAGTTTCTTATCCCATAAAGGTTTGTTACTTCCTCACTTCACCTTCATAAGAACCTGTGTTTCCATCAGTAATATTCCCTACCTAATCTCCTGTCTGAGAACTATGGGAACATGTTAATTAATAGTTGCAGGGTCTTGCCACTTCATTAGATAAGTGTCATCTACCTAGTCTAGGAGGCACAGAATTCTTTCTTTTATCCAGTTCATTCCAGCAATCATAGTTGATACTGTACTTGATGACATACCTTCTTCCCTCTCTCTTTCAAGTCCCACTTATCTGAGGAAGAAATGGCAGAAGAAAGCTGCCTAAGGATTCACTGTGGGGCCAAAGAGCAGAGACAAGCAAGCGTTAGCTCGCTCTTGTGAGCAGTTGAACAGGAAGAGCGAGCGGATCAAGGATAGGAAGTGCTGGTGTGTGCTTTCTTAGTTCAGGTGTCCCTGTTTGGTCATGGTCACTGAGTAGTCTACAGCATATGAACTAACGGTTGAAAATGCACAAACTGATGGTGTCTTTAGAACAGGGACCTTCCTGATAGTA
Source organism: Peromyscus maniculatus bairdii (assembly GCF_049852395.1). NCBI lineage: Eukaryota > Metazoa > Chordata > Mammalia > Rodentia > Cricetidae > Peromyscus > Peromyscus maniculatus. The sequence goes on from NC_134855.1 coordinate 146,580,707, forward strand.
ATGCAGTTTCTCCCTCATAGTTGTTCAGACACCTGCAGCAAGAGCAAACACTGGCTGACAGGCAGTATGCACATCATCCCCACTGAATGAGAGAAGCTTCAAAACCTTGAGTCATGGCAGCGAGTGGGAGGGCACTGCTCACCTGTCCACTAGCACTGCTGGCACCTTATCCCCCGGGACCTCTAGGCACTCTTCCCCTCTGTTAGAAACCTGCTGGATTTTATTTTGTCTTATTTCACCCAGAGCCAGGCCTTCGGGAACCTGTGGAAGGTAACCGCTCCGCACTTGCTAGGTTCCGTCATCAGTGTAGTGTGACAAAGCAGGCATACCACCTTTTACATTATAGCTGTGAAGTTGTTTCCCTCTCCATTGTCTCTCTACTCTGTATCTTAGATTTGGGCCCAAATTCCAAATTGCCAGTCAGGCAAGGTTCCGTTCAGTCAGCAGCATTCTCTCCTGCGTCTCCATGTTGAAGAGCTGAGCAGGGACGAGCCCACCCAGCAGCACTCCGCTTCCCGTTGTCTTTCCCCCTTCACCCCCTGACATCATGTCCCTCCTGATGGTCTCATGGACAGCTCATGCTTGAGACTTGAACCAGCCAAGCCCAGTTCTCGGGCCCAGGGCCCAGGGGCTGGACGGTGGCAGGTGTTCCAACCACCAGATCCACTTCCTTGTCACAACTGATGTGGGTTTTTTGTTTTTTTAACTGTTTCTGTTACAGTTTTGCTAATTTATCAGAAGGTCTGAAAGTTTGGCATGCTATTTCAGTTTGCATTATTTATTTATGATAATTTTGTCATTGTCTTTTATACATTTGGAGTTATAAATTATGTAAATGTTAAAATGAGCATCTCAAAGAAGTCTGTTAAATTGTGACCGGAAAAAAAAAAACAATCAGGTGTATTTTCAAAAAGGAGAGTCCCAGTTTTATGAATCATAGATATAAACTAGAAATTCTATAACTGATCTATAAGAAGGAAGAATCCAAGAACTGAATAAATGCTATTTAATGATGTGTTTGTAGTGTAGAAGGTCTGTGATGCTGGCAACAGATTTCTTAGAAATGCTGCTCGCTGTTGAACTAACATTCTGTTCAGTTTTGCCTCCAGTGGAAGCAGAAAGGGTTTTTCAGCTGTTAAATCTTAAAAATCAATATAATTTATTTATGTAAAAGAAACACTCAATCAATATATTTTTGAACCTTTTAAGTACTAATTTTCTTTTTATCAAGTAGAAAAAAAAATGTATTTGCCCTAAATCCTTAAAATACAAATGCTATAAAAACTCCTGTATCTTGAAAGCCTTACTGCAAATGAGCATTACAGCCACCCAGCAGAGTCTGCTCTTCCTGTTGTCTCGTGTTGTTTTATGTGGAAAGCTGCTCTCCCCAGCTTCCACTTCAACCTCCAAGTAGGTCACGGGTTCAGTGTGGACCCGACTTAACCACCAGCATGCACAATCCCTTGTTCTATCTTACCAAACCTGTATGTTAACTCTCGGGTGTTCTTAGGCTTCTGTTGACTGCTGTTGTGACACTGTTTGCAAAATGAAATTGACACTGTGGATTATTTGCTCTGTAAGGCACAAGTGCTTCTTATGATTATTTTGACGTTTCCGAGAGCAAAAGCCAAATTTAAACTCTCTTCAGCAAACTTGAGCCTCTTCATCTAATTCCATGTCACTCACAGCCATATCGTCCCTTGGTCATTCTTCACCGTGTCTCACATAATAAATTGTCTATGGTCTTGATCCTGGATTTAAAACGGAAAGTTCAAAATTCAGATTTGTATTGAGGATTTCACAAGCACGTGGATGTCTGATTATCTGGGCATTTTATGGGTGTGTCATGTGTATCAGGAATCTACAGTCCTTCCAGGTACCCAATTCCTGCTGGACATCACTCGTGGGGGCTCACCTGACCCACCTCCCTACCACCAGTATGCAGATTAAATTGTGCCATGGAAAGGAGTTAGTGGCATAGCCTCCCTCCTTCAGACCCAGCCCAAAGGCTCTCCCTAAAGGGACTTCTTTAAACCCATACTGAAAGTCTCACCTCAAATGTGGAATCTCTAAGAGACAGACTGCTGTGGGTTGTGTGATCCATGAGATACAGGAACACCTGGTCTCTTTTTAAGAACCTGGTTTCCTGGACTATAGGGAAATACTTGCCTCCAGAAGGTTATCAGTGAGGCTGGAGGAAAAGAAGTGGGCCTCAGTGAGGACAAAGCAGGACACTTAAACTAGCTTCACCTGTGGGTGGAATCCCTAACCAGGGCCTACACATCAGCACATGAAAGGATGAGGTGTTGACTTAGGCCACAGGGGCCTCTGCTACTGTTTTTCAAGTGAGAAAGTATGATCACCGGTTTAAGATCTCTCATGGAGGACCAGCAATTAGCTCAGAGGGTAAAGGTGCCTGCTGCCAAGCATGATGACCTAAATTTGATCTTCAGAAGCCACCTGGTGGAAGGAGAGAACCGACTCCTGAAAGTTGTCCCTCACCTGCACACACATGTGCATATACACACAGTAAATAGTCTTTTAAATCTCTAATGGAGACTAAGGGGCTCTCATGGATAGAGAAGAGCTAACTCACTAGTAGAGTCCTGGTTTTGTTCCTTGCCTCAGCCCCTGTCCCAGATAACCCCTCCCCCCAATACAAGGGTTAGTTGAGTACACTTCGATAGTATTTTGTATTTCTCATAAGCAACCTCATTTGTCCTTGGAAAGCTGTGAGTGTCCATTAGGAAGAGACTACATCTAACCTACCCAATGAAAACCAGCTGCCAAGCTGACTTAGTCCTAAGAGGCATAGTTAACAGTAGAGCTCATGGCCCCGCTGGCAGAAGACAGCACCCCAGTCCTGACTTGTGTGGTACCAATCTGGGACCTCTCTACTTGGAAAACAGAACTCTGAAGAACTCAACTGAAAACTTGGCACCAGGAAAAAGGGCAGACACAAAGCCACACTCACTGACGAGCTTTATGCCTGAGTCTTTTACATCTAATCTCATGGCTTCGTTCATTTGCTTGGTCTGGAAACCTCAAAAGAATTTCTTTGAGTCAGAAATGGGGAATCACCAAATCCAAGGACTTGGTTTGAGGTTGATTGTGTTTCCAGTGTCTCCAAACCCATCATCTAAAGTTCAGGAGTTGAAGAGCAAGAGCCCAGGACATGGTACTCGTAGCTGCTTTAGTGGTCCACACACAAGGCATCTGCAGGATAAAGTGGGAGAGTATTTCGTGAGGTCAGTATGGGACTGGAAACTGAAGTGGCAGGGACCGATCCGTTTTACCCAAACAGCCTTCATGCCTGAGCTCGGGAAGACAGACGCAGACGCTTGGGTGAGAAGGGAGGAGTGGAGTCCCTGGCAGACAAAGGAGCTACACTCCTGCCCTCCGAGGTGGATCCTCATCTGTGATCATTTGTATGCTGAAGGGTCCATAGAGGGATTGATGGAAAGGAGCAAAGTCCTGGGTCGTTGACTCCTTTCTGTGACCAGTAGTGAGCATTGCCAGCTCCACTGGGAAGAGAAACCAAGGATAAGGAAAGCAAAGAAGTACTTGCTGCAGGTCCTACGATACATATGTCCTCCGGACCTCGGATTGGACTCAGAGCACTGCAGGAAACACTCATTCTGGTCCAACCCCAAGGCCCACACACAAGAAAGTTTGCTTTCTGCATCACCTGTGTTCTGGGTGGGTGAGAAGACCCCTGTAGAGCCAGGAAGGTTGTCCAGTACACACTACCAGGATTTACTCCCAAGTGCTGACTGGCCCTGTCCTTGGTCTCCACAATAACTCTGGCATTATCTCTATATCCCTGATCAGAAGGATTCAGTGCAGCACATGCCAGACAAGTAGCTTAACAAAGTCCCCTGGGTCTATCTAGCCTGTGGGGTCTAGTCCCCACAACTCAGGAGACCCTGTTGGAGTGCATGACCATGGCACCACCCTTCATATCACCACTGGACCCTCTATTTTCTCCCAGTGTGTCTGGCCTCCAGGATCCTTATGGTTGCCAAAAAGTGAAAGGTCTTCCTATAGTCCTCTGCATGGCTGAGTGTGGGGAGCAGGGTGCTGGGAGTAAGATGGAGGGAGATCCCCACCATGCCTCCTGCTTCCGGGCTCTGGCCAGGGTGTGACAGACCAAGACAACTATAGCTGTCTAGACACTATTCCCAGCATGCCCTTCCCCACACCTACCTCATCTCTGACCCAGACTTTTCCACTTGCAGATCTCAGACTTTCCAGACAGCAAAGCCGGTTGGCCAAGGAGGGAGGGAAGAAGGGATCGGCAGGATGCAGCAGGGGTTGGTTGGACACAAGGCCCCAGCATCCAGGAATCCCCTCCTACTCCAGGACAACTTCCCAGTACTTCCCTGGGGCCCAGAAGCCACCTTCTTACATGCCCGCAGTAACTCTTACCCTGGCTCCCATCAACAGGCCAGTGAGGCCTTGCTACCGCTGCAGACTGAATTGCCACTCATGATCTTTTCTTACCCCCCTAGACAATTATTCTTTTGGGACTCTAGAATAAAACCCTGTACAAACACCGGGGAAGACACAGTGTGGGCAGCAGTATGACAAACTCTTCCTGTGCCTCAGCGGGACTGAGAAATGAGCCCAAGGCCCCCAGCACCCACGTCAAGTAAGTGCTGAGAAAGCCCTGACTTTGCTATTTGAAGTCTGGAGGCCTTTTCCCCTCTCAGGCCAGGGGAAGGGGCAGCTGGGCCCTAAAGCCTGCTACCGTGAAACCATGGGAAGCCAGCAGGGCCACCAGCTGCTTGTAAGTAGGGCCAACTCCGGGATTTCCTCTGCAGAGGCTGAAGGATGCTTAAATGGGGTATGGATCCCACATGGCCTGGGGGAAACCTCCATGGGCCCCTTCTCCCATGTCTTTTCAATTAAGAAGGCCCCTCCGGCTCTGCTGCTCCTCACAGAGCCATGGGGTGCTGTGCCCCCTTTGTTGGGGCAAGCGGTCTCTGGACTGAGCTCGGCCTTAGGTTTCAGGGCCTTTTTCCTGGCTGGAGTTCAGCACTGATGCTCCCATTTGGTCTATGGGCCTTAGAGCAGGGGTCCTCCCAGGCAGGATCCTACCTTCCTGTTAGTCTGTTCCCCAGGAGGCTTTTGATAAAAAGTTTGTCTGGAGACCAAGGAACTTTTGAAAACTCTATGGGTTAGACCAAGATGTACAAACCTGTCTTCCTCCCAGAGCCCATAAGGGCCAGATTGCTCACAAATGCAGAGGTAGAGGCAGGAGATGGAAGAAAGGAAAGAACTCTTTAAAGAGGACTTGCCTATTGCAGAGTCCCCCAGCAGCAGCCCACCCATTGGAGAGGATGAGGAGATGTGGGCAGAGGTAGCAAAGATGAAGCCTAGGACCAGGTGTCCCTCCATAGACACACATGTGACATATATTATTAACTCATCCACTGTAACAAACTGTAGGTAACGAGCTTTGCAAATGTATACTAACATGGCTAATGTATAGAGAGGGGCACGGATGACCCAGGCTTCTGCGGAGCCATACACAAATGTGCTTTTATACACAGACACAAACACTCCAAAGATGTGCACAAAGGTTCACACTGCAGATAATAATGCCAAACCACACCCAGGAGGTTAAGAAAGGGCTGGAGCTTACTGTCCATCCAGCCCAATGGAACCCAACACACATGTATGTATATGTACATATGCACCTGTGTGCGCATGTGCACACGCACACAAAGGAAAACCATTTCCTTCACAATAGTTTTTTGGATTCTGGGTTACAACATGCATTCAAGACCTGGTGTTGGGAAAGCAAGAAGTTTTGTCTGCTGGGAACAGGGCTGTGGGAGCAGCTGCAGCCTCTTCCAGGATAAGTGCCACGCCAGTTCATCACCCTAGGGAGGAAGGTCAAGTCAGGCCTGGAATAGGATGGAGGGTAGGCAGGGAGCTGGTGGCTTTGGTAGGCTTAGTTAGCTCGTGGTTCCGGAGTCTAAGAAAGCCAAGAGTATGGTGCTGACAGAGCAAGCATGTGTCAGCCCAGGGCTGCTGTTCTCTTGCTATAAAGCCACAAGCCTTTTTATGGGGATCCTAACTACCTCCCAGAGGACCCCACCTCTAAATACTATTAACAGAAGACTTAGAGATGTTCCCACATAGTTTCAGTGGGGTCTTGACCTCATGGTCCTGGCCCCATGCAGGTGGGCAAGAAATGACAATGGGCTCAGCAAGTGCTGGACAGGATGATAAGCTGCTGCTGTGACAGCCCTTGGAGAGTTCCTTGGGTTGAGGGACAAGGTAGATCAAAGATGATTTTTCAAGACAGGGGCTGAGCCTTGAAGGAGAGCTGGAGTTTGTCCAGGCAGTGATCAGCACAAACAGAAGTAGCCCTAGGAAGTAGGGAAGTGCCTGATGTGTGAGAAAAGCGTGGGGTGTTCTGGGCGGAGGGAGGCGGAGAGTGTTGGGCTCAGTAGGGAATCTACTGGCACCAGAGAGAGTGTGATTGCCAGGGAACCCCTGCCATGTGGAGGGCACTTGTCTCTGGCTGGAGCTGCCATCCCCACTTAACATGCCCGGACTCCAACCCACTCTCCTACGATCATCCTAGAAAGCTGCATGGTCAAATCCACTGTGGTCAGACTCTCCTTGATCCTTGGCTTGGGCCTGTTTAAAATCAACCTCTCTGGGGCTGGAGAAATGGCTCAGAGGTTAAGAGCACCGACTGCTCTTCCAGAGGTCCTGAGTTCAATTCCCAGCACCTACATGGTGGCTCACAACCATCTGTAATGAGATCTGGTGCCCTCCTCTGTATACATAATAAATAAATAAACCTTAAAAAAAAAATCAACCTCTCTCCCTCCCTCTATCCCCTTTCCTCCCCCTCCCTCTCCCTCCCTCCCGCGCTCTCACACACACATCTTAATGGGAAGAACCCTCACACCGTGAGTTTATAAATCTATTACCATGCTCAGATATTCTTTGCTTACACTGTAAGTTTCTGAGTTCTTTTTGTTGTTGTTGTTGTTGTTGTTTTGGTTTTTTGAGACAGGGTTTCTCTGTGTAGCTTTGCGCCTTTCCTGGAACTCACTTTGTAGACCAGGCTGGCCTCGAACTCACAGAGATCCACCTGGCTCTGCCTCCCAAGTACTGGGATTAAAGGCAAGTGCCACCACTGCCCGGCAGTTTCTTTGTTCTTTTATCGTTTTGTATTTCATTTTTTCTAATACTTAAACCTTTAAGCCATCTGTGGTTTATTTTGGTGTAAGGTAGGAATCTAACTTTATTTTTTCCAAATTCTTAGCCAGTTATCCTGACCCATTTTGTGAGTAATCCATCATTTCTGCAATAGTTTGTTTATTTTTTTCCAAAATGTCATTCCCCTTTGGCCTAGTTGTAAAGGTATAGTTGCTATGTAGAGAAAAGAAAAATGAGAAAAACTCAAAGAAAAAATGTGGGACTCCCATGGGAATGTGTGTCTTGGAAAGTGAGAGCCCTCTCTTCCCACCTCCCCAAGAGACTGGTTTTTGGTTTTTGTTTGTTTGTTTTTGTTTTGTTGGTTTTTAGATACAGGGTTTCTCTGTGTAGTTTTGGTACCTGTCCTGGATCTCGCTCTGTAGACCAGGCTGGCCTCGAATCCACAGAGATCCGCCTAGCTCTGCCTCCTGAGTGCTTGGATTAAAATCATGTGCCACCACTGCCTGGCTTCCCAACTCCCCAAGAAAATGTCAACTGTTTATTGCTTATTATGTGCCCTCTTATTATTATGTTATAGCTCATAATTGGTTTTCCCTTCAGTATATAGATATAGAGAGGAGAAAAATCTAAAAGGGATCATCATATCTAGGTAATATATTAGCATAAAAATGTATTACCTTGGACTGGTGAGTTGTCTCAGTGGATAAAGGTGCTTGGCCACCAGACCTGAAGACCTGAGTTCAATCCTCATGAACCACATGATGGGAAAAGAGAACTGACTTCTGTAAGTTTTTCTGTGACCTCCATACATATTCATTGCTCATGCATGCCCACATACAAAAATAAATAAACAGACAAAACTAACAAATAAATAAATGAGGAGGAGAGATGGCTCAGCAGTTAAGAGCACTGGCTGCTCTTCCAAAGGACCAAGTTCAGTTCACTGGCTGCTCTTCCAAAGGACCAAGTTCAGTTCACTGGCTGCTCTTCCAAAGGACCAAGTTCAGTTCACTGGCTGCTCTTCCAAAGGACCAAGTTCAGTTCCCTGCACTCACATGGTAGCTTACAACTGTCTGTAACTCCAGTTCCGGCGGATCTAACACCTTCTTCTGGCCCAGTACCCTCAACAGGCAGCTTACAACCAACTAATTCTAGCTCCAAGGAATCTGATGCCCTCTTCTGGTCTCCTCAGGTACCTGCACTCATGTGTACCTCCCTTTACATAGACACACATGCAAACATATAATTTTTAAGTAAAATTTTTAAGTTAATTTTTTAAAAGAAGCAATACACATATAAAGTTGGAAAAGCCAAGCAAGCCTGAAAGATACAAAAGAAGAAATAGAGTGTTAGCATGGTGTTGAACTTTTCTAATCCCAGCATTCAGGAGGTAGAAACTGACACAGGATCTGGAGTTGGCTACATAGCAAGACTGTCTAAAAAGAATAAAAAGGAAGAAAGCAGGGCTGGGAAGGTAGATCTGTAAATGAAGCCCTTGCCACTTAAATGTGAAGACTGGAGTTCACAGTCCCAGCACCCAGTAAATGCTGGGTGTGGCAGGCTACCTAATAATCCCAGCACTCAGGAAACGGAGGCAGGACTTCCCCCAAGCAAGCTGACCAGCAAAACTGAGTCTGCAAGCTCTCACAGTTCACAGGAGAGACCCTGCCTCAAAAAATAAAGTAGAGAACAACCAAGGAAGACCGCCTCTACATGCACACACACACAGGTAGGTCCCCACACACAAACAGATGCACAGATATACAAAGAGGAGGGAAATGGAAAACAAGCATTCTGTTTTGCTCACTACTGGCCCTGCCTGTGCCAAGCCCCTCTCCCCAAAGGTAGCCAGAGTTGAAATGCCCTCTTCACTTTAGTCTGAAGAGCCTGTCTCTTCCATTCCGTGCTTTCATCTGTAAAGGGTCTACTTTGGGACCATGGGTTTGCTGTGGCAGACTGTATCTTCATGCCGGTAACAAACCTGAAAATCTCTGAATTTTACCACATGACTCAGCCCCTGAACACTCAAGTCTTTGCCTTGTTGGCTTCAGAAACAGCACGACTGTTCTATAGCTGTTTTCCTCAGGAACCTCACATTGTCCACCCCTTCTCACTGACCGGAATTTTGTTGGAACTGAATTGTTCTGACAGATTATTAGGTTATTTTGTCTGTGGAGTGGATGTCCCCTTTGGTGTCTCTCTTCTGTGACTATGTTCAGACATTGTAACTTTTTTTCTTGGGTCGTCCGCATCCTCCTGAAGGTATCTTAGTCTTAAGGTACCTGGTGTGACAGTCACAACCACCTGAGAGGAAGAGAAGGCTTGAGGCCCAATGGCCAGCAGGTAGGAGAGGGTGTTGGTACTCAGCAGAGCTCCAGTGAGCACAGCTTGGACTAGCTCAGGGGGTCACCCAGGGGCCACTTTGGCTCAGCAAGCAGAAGAATGTTCTATCTGTTGGCGCTGTGTGGCCATGGAACAAACTTCTGGAGGAGGCTCTGAGCTCTCCAGAGCTGGCTCTTTCCCAGTGTTCCAGGGAAAAAATGGAGTCTGAGCTGCCTAGAGGCTTCCTAGCTGGTGACAGGCATTTTGGGAAGGTGCTGGGTCAGAAACACACACACACACACACACACACACACACACACACACACACACACACACACACGGAGAGGGAGAGATGCACATGCACGCACACACATGTGCACCCTGGTGTTTTTACTTTGCTCAAGGAGAGAAGACTAAGTCTTTCCAGCTCTCCCGTCTCCCTCCCCCTCCCCCTGCACCCCCCCTCCTTCATTCCTCTCACCTCATTTCTCTTTTTACATTGACTTCCTTCAGGTGGAATGGTATTTCTCTATTTCACATTCTAAGACACACACACACACACAAAAAAAAAAAAAAAAAAAATCTCTGTGAGCTAAGTGACTACCAAGAGCACCCAGCAAGGACCTGCAGTCCAAGCAGACCACCAAATTCTGATTGTCTCCTGGGGTCCCTGCTCAGAGTCAGACTGACAAATAGAAATCTGTGTCACCCTCCCCACCTTTCAGTCCAGGGACAGTTGCTGGGCAAGTGAGTGGCCCAGTGGGCAGTGAACAGGCACCTCCGGCTTGTCCCCATGCCTGGATCTGCATGTACAGTCATCTTTCTCCCTTGGGCAACACTCAGCTTGGCTTGCAGTGTCCTCAGGGGGCCAATGGGCTTCTTGATTCCAGCCTGCACATCTGGAAGTTGACGCTATTAAAACAAACCCCATTATATAACAAGCGGACATCTGGAACCCTTTAGCACTGAGTTTTTAGAAAAAGAAATTGTTTTGGATATGCTTGCTCCTAAGAATGTGGCACAGCGCCCTCCCCCTGGCTGTCCAGGAACCTAGGGACCAAGTGGCCTCTCCTGGGTCTATTTCTCAAGGTAAGGGGCCAGAGGTAGGCTGGGGCACAGACAGGGAAAGAGACCCCCCACCACACAGTGCTTCTGCTGGCTACATCCTTGCAAGCTTCCTTTCCAAATTAATTTGAATATTGATCCAGAAAATTGCATACCTATTATGTGCTGCCGTCTCCGTATCAATCACATGCCTAGCCCCAGTACTGCCTGCCAGTAAATCTAGGTTCTCCATTATGCTTTTTTTCCACAAGGCTTCAGGGACCAAGAGACAGCTCCATAGGTAAACATTCTTGCCACACAAGCCTGCCGACTGAATTTGATCCCCAGAACCCACATTTAAATGCCAGACATAGTGGTGTGAATTGGTAATCCTAGTGCCCTTATGGTGGATGGGTAGTGTGAATTGGTAATCTTAATATTATTATGGTGGATGGATGGTGTGAATTCATAATCCTAGTACTCTTATGGTGAATGGATTGTGTGAGTTGGTAATCCTAGTGCTCTTAATGGTGGATGGATGGTGAGAATCACCAGAAGCTGTCAGGTCTGCTCACTTAGAGTGTGCAACATGGCAGAAACAAGAGAGACCTAACTCCAGTCAGGGTGGAAGGAGAAAAATGACTCCACAAAGTTGTACTCTGACCTCCACATATGTACCTAGCATGTGCACATGTGCACGTGCACACGCACACACACACATACACATACAATATCACCCTGGGTATACTGGCATGCACCTGTGTTCCCAGCTACTCCAGGAGCCTGAGGTGGGAGGCTCATCCTGGGCAGCACAGTGAAACCCAAGAAAGGGAGGGAAGGAGGGGAAGATGAAAAAAGAGAGGGCCTGAATTATTATTTTATTACTTTGTTATTATTACGTGTATATGGGTGTTTTGCCTGTGTGTACCTGTGTACAATGTGTATGCAGTACCCACAGAATCCAGGAGGGTGTGTATGTGTGTGATGCCCTCTGTCCTGACTCTTGAGCAGCAGCACCCTGGACATTAATCTCCAGGATTACAAACCTGATCACCCTTAGCCATCGAACTCCTCCAGGCATCCTCAGTCCACTCTCAAACCATATTCCCTACCCTTCCTCCCTGGACACATTAGTGGGGACACAAATGACCTGGGCATAAGTGGCACGCTCTGAGAGGACTTTGGTCTGTCAACAAAGAACCTCTGTAAGAAACATCTGACTGGGACTCAGGGTGAAGCTGCATCAGTAGGATGCTTGCTAGCAAGTGTGTGTGAGAGTGTGTATGCGAACGCAAGCGTACATGTGCCAAGGCAAGCATGTGGAGGTCAGAGGACATCCTCAAGGGTCAATCCTTGCCTTCCACCTTGCTTGTGACAGTCTCTTGTTCACTTCTGCATGCACCAGGAACTCCCAGCAAGTCTTCTGTCTGCTGCTCATCTCCCCTTAGGGACACACTGGAATCACAGATGTGTGCTGCTGTGTCTGGCTTGATGTGGATTCAGGGGATCCAAACTCAAACCATCAGGTTCGCACAGCAAGTGCCTTGCCCACTGGGCCATCTCAGCAGCCCGTTTCTGGGTTTCCTTGAGGTGGAATTGACAGACTGTGAAATGCACAAGCTTAATGTTCCCTTTTTCAGTGAACTTGATGGCTGTAGACACCTGTGCAATGCAACAGTGTCTTCATAATCAGTCCATCATCCACCCACAAAGCATCTCAGCCTCCCTCCTCCTGCACTCCAGATCCTCATCCCTCCCAGACACAAATACTACTATGCTTATTTTCACCATAGATGAGAATTCACCAAATTCAGATGTTTGAAGTCTTCAGTGCCTCCCAAGACTTCAAAATATGGTTGTACTTGAAGACAGGCTATTCAATAAAAATGAAGTTTAGGGTAAGCCCTAATTCCCAGCGACTGTCTTTATTAAAAGAGAAATTAAGACACAGCTATGCACAGAGAAAACCATGTAAAGTCATGGGTTTTTCCCCCTCTCAGGAAAAACAACAAAACAAAACAAAACAAAAAACTGTCAGCCAACTCCTTGATGGCAGACTTTAGCTTCCAGGATTGGGGGCAAGCACATTTCTGTCGTTTAAGGTACCTGGACTGTGGTACTTGGTTTTGGCATTCCTAACAAACCAAGATACTAGGCTAGTCTTTTCAAGATTTCATATAAATAAAAGCAGGGGCTGAAAAAAGGCCAGTCAGTATAGCAATCATGAGGACCTGAACGCAGTCCCCAGAAGCCATGGAAAAACCAGGGTGTGGTGGCACATGCTTGTATTCCTAGTGCTGAGGAGACAGAGGCAGGTAGTTGGCTGAGTCTCAGCCAGCCTAGTCAAATGGGTGAGATCCAGGTCCTAACAAGAGACCCTACCTCAGAAAACAAGGTCAGGCTGGAAAGATGCCCAGTGGTAAGAATGCACGCTGTGCAGGCGTGAGGACTTGAGTGCAGATTCTCCAGCCCCGTGTGAAAACTGGTCACAGGCCAATGAGATGATTCAGTGTGTGAAGGTGCCCTTGGTAAGCCTGTCGACTTGAGTTTTATCCCTTGGACCCACATAGTGAAAGGAAAGAACTGACTCCCACAAATTATCCTCTGCCTGCCACACATACACATGGGCACACACACATATACACACTAAAATAGAAATGTTTAAAAAAATTAAAAGTGGATACGGCCATGTGTGCCTGTAACCTCAGCCTGGGCAGGGGAGCCATGATGGAAGCCCTGGGGTTAGAAAGTGGCTAGCCTCAGGTTCAGTAACAGACTCTGTCTCAAGGGAATAGGACAGAGAGTGATTGATAGAGAAGATACCCTATGTCCTCCTCTGGCTTGTGCACATGCACAGCATCTGCACAAATACTGTGTGTGTGTGTGTGTGTGTGTGTGTGTGTGTGTGTGTGTGTACACGTCTTTGTCCAGTCTAAGGCTCCTGGGATTTATTCATGTTGTCTTGTCCCTTTTAGTTGACGGTTAATATTCTACGCTATGGCATTAGAGCAATTTGTTTTTTAACAATTAGTTGTTAAATGTTTACTTTCTGTGCTTTATAATTTGCTCTGCTCAACAGCTGTGAAGTATGGGGCCTCTCCATGGACAGGACATCAGCAGTGGATTTCAGGGTTACAATAGGATAGAATGAGCTTTCTTCCCAGTTGCATAGAGTAGTTGAGAGCAAGGAGGTGGGTGGCCATCCAGTGAAGTCACCAAGAGCCAAGACCCATCAATCCACTGATCATAGGAGAAGTGGTATGTTTAGAGTCTTGTGAAACACACTCTCAATTGTGAGATCAAAAAGCTTCTGGGGTGCCCACATTTTATACGTGGGTGTGATGGTTAACTTGACACAGTCTAGTACTGCCTGGGAAGGGAGTCTCAAGGAGGGACTGTCAAGACTAGGTTAGCCTGTGGGCAAGCCAGGGAGTCAGGGGGAAGTTATTTTGTGTGGGTGCCCACAGAGGCTCCCTGGTAAAACCTTACTCAGGGTCAGAGAATCTATCTTGCTTTACCCAGCAGGGCTGCATAATGGGGTGATTTGGCCAAGGCATGGTTACCAGGTGTTTCGAAAGTTCTACACTTGGCTGTGTGTTGTGCTTTGGTCTTGGAAGGGGGAGGTCTTTTGCCTCTCCCCTTGGTAGTGTATTAAAAGCCCATTAGAATAAATTTCAAGGTGGCTGGGTATTGACCCAGGGCCCTCCCAAAGCTATCCTGTGTCTCTGTCTTTCTCTCTGTCTTTGTCTATATTTCTATCTAATACTTCCTCATTCCTCCTCTCTCCAAGAGCCCTTTGACAGGTTGGAGCTGGACTCCAACAATTTTGATTACATTAACTGAAGCTAGAATACTTTCCCACTGAGGATGGCACCATTCCCTATGTAAAGGATCCGAGATTGTATAGGAATGCAGAAAGCCAGCTGAGTATAAGCATGCATGCATTAAGTCATTCCTTTCTGCTGCTTCTGTTTTATAATTTATTTTTAGTTTTGTTTTGCCTGCATGTATTTCTGTGTGAGAGTGTCAGAAGCCCTGGAACTGGAGTTACAGACAGGTGTAAGCTGCCGTGTAGATGCTGGGACTTGAACCCTGATCCTCTGGAAGAGTAGCTAGTACTCTTAACCACCGAACCATCCTGTCTGCTTCTTAACTATGGATGCAACCTGACCAAATGTCTCAGGCTCCTGCCACTAGGACTCCCTGAACTGAGTTATAACCTGGAACTCTGAGCTAAAGTAAACTCCTTTTCCCTGAGACACTTTTCTCAAGGTATTTTTATCACAGCAACAAGAAACAAATTAAGACAACATGTGGCTATTTCTGGATCTTGTTTTGTTCCATCTGAATGGGGCCTGGCAAAAAAAAAGATTTTGCTTCACTTTGCTATGATCCTTTCTAGCAATGTGAATAGTTGAATTAGAAATTGCAGGAAATGGTGGCGCACACCTTTAATCCCAGCACTCAGGAGGCAGAGGCAGGAGGATCTCGGTGAGTTTGAGGCCAGCCTGGTCTGTAATGCAAGTTCCAGCCCACCCAAGATGAGACCCTGTCTCAAAAGAAAAGAAAAAAGAAAGTGCAAGAGCCCACCTTTTATCACAAATTCTAATTTAATCCCCCCCCCAATAAAGTCAGAGAAGTGCATATTCCAAACTGTCTTCATTTGTTTTATTCCAGAAATTCTTTTTATCTGAAATGTTTTCTGACTTTGAAGTTCTTAGGAATTGCTTTTTGGCACACTTTGTCTGCTTTGTCCCAAGTGGCCTCAGCAACCTCATCATTTCACTGCAGTGATGATGATTTTTGGCTTTTCAAGACAAGGAAAACGCCTATGGTTTCACTTTGAAGCTTGCTAGAGAAAAATTCCTGGGACCCTTATCATGAGGTAAGGAAATTTGAAGCGAAAAATAATTTGGATTTGGAAACAGTGACTGTATTTGGCTCCTCTGTCACCCACAGGATGTGAAGAGTCATTTAGGCCAGCTTCCTGTAGCCTAGTGACAGATGAAGTGGTCCATTTGCAGCTGATGATGACAGAGAGACCTCATGTGCTGTTCAGGAAAGAGCTCCCTGCTGCCTCTTTACTCAGCTTCACTGCCTCCAGAGGTTTGGGAATGCTTTTCTAGGTACAGCTAGGAGCAGAGCTGAAAGCAGGTTTTTTTTTTTTTCCTCCCTCCTCAAAGTCACCATTATCACAACCAGGAGGTGTACAGGAGTGCTCCAGTCCACCTGCTTTCCACACAGTGTTGCTCCGCATGCATCGTCATTGAGCCAACAAAGGGCTGTATTCAAATCAATTACACTTTTACTGGTTTGTTTTCCTTCCTTTGCTGCTAAGATTTGCATGCAGGTCCTCCTCATGCATGCTAGGCAAGTAGTGCACCCTGGAGCCATATCCCCAGCTTGGTATATTTTTATGACCTGTGCTAGAGGCCGGCTCATACCAACATCTGTGAACCCAAGAACCTCTCTCTAGTTAAACATCCTCAGCACTGGCAGCTTGGAAGTCTCACTGCCTTCTTTTCCCAGCTCTAAACCTGCTCCTGTGGCTGAGTGCCAGGGTCAGCCAGCAGCCAGGCCTAGGAGGTGGGGCAGGGCTGTGCTGAGTGGGCTGGCTCAGGATTTACTCTCTGTCTGCGCCAGACAGTAGGGACATTCAGCACAGAGGGCCTTGGGTGCGAATCGGATCTCCACAGTTGCAGGGGAGACCTTGGCACAGGACCCAGCAGAGGAGAGGCAGGGCCGGGAGCCTTGGGTGGTCCCAGGAGTTCCACTGCATCGCTCCCCAAAGCACAGCACTTGTCCTGGAGCATAGGGAGGCCCAATTAGTCTGTCAGCTGGACATGGCCTTGGGCATGATGAGAACCCCAGGATACAAAGGGAGGATGGTAGTCAGTGGAGGGGAGCCAGAAGTTAGAAAGAGAAGAGGAGCTGGAGGGCAGCATACTGTGGGAGCCACGGGAAGATGCCATTCACAGCTGAAAGGAAGAAACGCGGTGTGTGTGTGTGTGTGTGTGTGTGTGTGTGTGTGTGTGTGGTGTGTGTGCGTGCACACGTGTGCTGGGGGAGAGCGAAGCCTGCCAGTCTGTGTGGCACATACCTGTCACCCCAGCACCTGGGAGGCTGAGGCAAGAGGATTCCCCAGTTCGAAGCCAGCGGTTACATAATGTGACCTTGTCAGAAAGAAAAATGGCAGAAAAAGGAGGGGGAAAAATCTTTCCTAAACATGACTTTAGGAAACACGGTTTGAAATTTAAAATGATTTGGAGAAAGGGTAGGAATGTGGGAACCCACGTGGAGGTAATGGTGCAAAACCCAGGGCAAAAGTGTAAGAAAAACACGTGCCCGGAGGAGCGGGGCCTACGGGCGCTGTGTGCTCAGAAAAGAAAAAGCCACATGTCCCAGAGGGGAAAGCAGATGGAGTAGAAGCCATCGTTTTCTAAATGGAAGGAAAAGTTTCCGTGGTTTGAAGAACGCCCAGGGTTTTGCAGGTTGGAAGGCCCACTGGTTTCCAGGCAGAAATGATGGAAAAAGACTCATAACTAGGCAACGCCAGGGAAGAGCCCGGAATTCCATGATTAAAGGGAAACTTCACATAAGCTTCTCAGTGGAGAGAACAAGTAGCAAGGGGGGGGGGGGACTCAGACCAAACTCCGATGTCTCCTTGCAGTGCTGGACCTTTGTGAGGTTCAGTCCGCAAAGTGCCAGCTATGTGAGGGCAAGAGCCTGAGGTGGAGCTGAGCACCCAAGTGAAAATGACTGAGCATGGTGGCACTTGCTTGTCATCCAGTGCTGGAGTGGTAGACATGGGGGGACAGTCAGCATAGCCCACTTGGTGAACTCCAGGCCAGTGAGAGCCCCTGACTCAAAAAATAACAAGAGGGGCAGCATCTGAGGAATGACAGCTGAAACTGACCTCTGGCATAGCATACATGTGCACCTGTACACATACAACAGGGGAAGGAGGGAGACGGAGGGAGGGAGGGAGGGAGGGAAGGAGGAGGGGGACAAAGCTACCTATATGAATCTCCTCCACATGCTACTGAGAAATCATCCCATAGTGACCAGGCTGCCATTCACCCACCTAGGCAGGAAAAAACTATAATACAGCAAGAGGAAACCAGGGTAAGCTGAGCCTCCATGTCTAGCCAGCTCCACATGATGAGGAGCAATGAGCTGGTGCTATGGTTTGGCCATCCCCTGAGAAACTTACATTGAGCCTAACCTGGTGGCACAGGCCGATAATCTAAGATACTTTGGAAGCTGAGGCTGGAGGATAGCAAGTTTAAAGCCTGCCTAGGTTTTGGAACAGCTTGGTGAGATGCTATCACAAAAGCAAAAAACAAAACAAATGAACAACAATCAAAAACAAGTGAGGGCTGGGATGGAGTTGAGCAGTAGACCGCTCACCTGCTTGTCTGAGGCCCTTGGTTCAATCTGAAGTATGGCGTGGAGGTGACCCTCACACTGAAATGTCATTGTCACTCTGATGGACTAAAAGGCAGGACATGTAAGAGGTGACTAGGTCATGGGGAAGGGCAGTGTCCTCATGGACAGATAAGGCCATTATCACAGGACCGGGTTAGTTGCAAGCTCTCCCTCCCTCTCTCCTTTCCTTTTCTCCTTCTCTCTCTTACCATGCAATGCCTTCCGTCATGTTAGGATCCAGCAAGAAGGCCTTCACCTAGACACAGGCGTGGACCTCCCAGTGAAGCTTCTAGTCTCCGATTTGCCGAGTTTGTAGTTGCAGCAGCAGGAAATGGCCTGGGGCAGATGAGTTTTTAGTGGGAACCTGCATTCGCTGCTTTTCTCATGACAGTGACCAAATACTCGACACAGTACGACTTCAGGGCTGGCTTGTTTCAGGACCCAGCGTGGTGGGCAGGCATGGTGGCAGGAGGAGGAGGCTGTCTGCTCCCATCTGAGCGGATCAGAAAGCAGAGCAATCAGTCCTAGTGCTCACCCAGCTTTCTCTTTCCCTTTCATTCAAATCAAGCTGCCAGTCCATGGGATGGCGTCACCCATTTCAGGATGGGTCTTCCTCACTTAACCCTCTGTGGAAATGCATATGTTTGCATGCATGTGTGCAGGTGCCCGTGTGTGCATGCTCAGAGTCCAGAGTCAGCATTAGATGTCTTCCTCCATGATTTCCCCACCTTGATTTTTGAGGCAGGGTCCCTCTGTGGAGCTTATCTACTTTGCTAGAGCAGCTGGCCAGCAAGCCCTAGGGATCCTCTTGTCTCTGCCTCGAACACTGGGAATATAGGTGCACACCACCATGCCTGACTTTTTATATGGATGTTGAGGACCCAAACTCAAGTTCTTATGCTTGCAGGGCAAGCAGGTTACCAACTAAGCCATCCCCCAGCCTCAACAAGACTATTCCAAAACTAATCACACCACAGATGCCTTTCAGCAAGACTTCAGGAAGTAAAAACCATTAGGAAATTTTGCACGAACAGCAATAACGAAGGTAGGCCAGCTGGACAGGTAGAAATAGGTAGGAGTGGGATGGAGATGATACAGGGAAATGCCAGCAGCAACTGAGTTGTTCCCAGATGTTTCTATTTCCCTTAGTTTTTTCTTCTTTCTCAGTAAAAATGTGACTTTTATTTTTTTAAAACTTTTTACCACTGTCGCATTTTAGATCAGTTTCTGTTACTATAACAGAGTGCATGAGACTGGGAAAGTTATAAAGGATAGAGGTTTATTCTGTCTCACAGTATAGAGGTCTAAGAGCATGGTCCTGGTAGCTGCTCAGTATCACACAAATTCTAAAAAGTATTATTAATAGAAAACTCAGGAGCCAGATATTGGGGTGAATGCTGAATCATCAGAGAAACAGAACAAGCCACATCCAACCTCACCTTGCCAATTCCTCAGCTGATCTTGTTTCCTTAGACTGGAAACCTCTGAATCCTCATCCGAATGGATCTCAGCTGAACTGCTGCTCAAAAGCCTAAAAGCTTAAAAAGCTTCTAGTTCCTGGTCTTCATGCCTTATATACCTCTCTGCTTCCTGCCATCACTTCCTGGCATTAAAGGCATGAGTCACCATGTCTGACTGTTTACAGTGTGGCTTTGAACTCACAGAGATCCAGACAGATCTCTGTCTCTAGAATGCTAGGATTAAAGGCGTGTGCTACCACTGCCTAAACCTATGTTTAATATAGTGGCTGTTCTGTTCTCTGACCCCCAGATAAGTTTATTGGGGTGTACAATATATCAACCACATTTCCCCTTTTTTTGTTTAAAATAAAAAAGTTATAAGAAATATAAGAAAAAGTATATACAATAAGTATATACAATATATATAGTCAAGAATTACATTAACAATGTCTAGTCCATTCACATTTGACAAATTCAGACAAAAAAAAAATTTATTTCTTATCCTATTTAAAACAAGTAGTTCCTTTTTAAAAAGTAGATTCAATAATCTATCTTTTATCTTACCAGCTCAGCTTTTGGGGAAGATAGCATGGTTCTCCATGCAGCAGAAAGGCCAATGGGTGTGATGGAAAGACAGGAGAGACAAAGGATCACCGTATAACCATCTGCTGTCATGAGGACAGCACAGCCATTCCCCAGAGAATTGAACTCATTCTCCAAGTAATAGCCTCAAAGGCCCCACTCCCAGCACCATTACATTGGCAAGCAAATTTCAACATGGGGTTTGGCAAGAAAACCATATCCAAAACCATAGCAGCCATAAAACAAATAGCAGAGTCGTGCTTTGTGATTTACATGTGTATTTCAGGGGACTCTCGAAGGTCCAGTTGTGTTCCTGCTGATTCTGTTTCCTATGAGCACTGATCTTTACTCCACCAGGCTCTCCCATCCCCGACCCATCGACCTTTGCAGCCCCTCCATATGTCTTATAAATCCATGATTTTTGTCTCCACCCTCAAGCTACAAGGGCTGTGAGCAGAGGCTATGGTCCAACCCTTCCTCAGACTTTCATTTCTCCTGACTCCCACTTAAATATCCCTCCATCCCACCCCAAATCTCAGGAGCAAGCCTCACCTCTTGTTTATCATGAACAATGGAGACCATCCCCACTTCCTGCCATCACCCCATCCCCACCCCAAACCCCACCACATCTGCAGGCCTCTGCCTTCTGGCTTTGCTGGCCCTCATCCTTTACTTCTCCCTTGAACCTAGGTCTGTTGCTTGCAAGATTCTCTCTCTCTCCCCTCCCCCATCTCTCCTTCCCTCCCTCTCTCCCTCCTTCCCTCCTTTTCTCCCCGCCATGGCCATGCTTCTAGCCCTTCTAGAAACAGTTCAGCTCTCCATCTCAGCATATCCCACCCCCTGTGGACCCAGAGCTTCCCATTCACCTTCTTCTGAATTCCTAACTCTCTCCTTTCCTCCGCTCTTGGCCCCACCCTTCCCTTGATTCAGCCCATCTCCACCCAGGCAGGAACACCCCAGTCTTTGCTTCTATGGCTCAGAAACTTCACCCTGCCTTGTGGCTGCTATCTGTCTCCACATGTCTCTGACCACATCTTTCTGATTTTCTTCCCCAATACCTTTTCCTTGGATTTTGTCCCCAGATAGATACCTTCTTGCCACACAAATGCCTCTGGAGAACTTAATTCCCCTGTTCAGAACTTTTGCAGAAAAATCAATTTCTCTCCAGCTTCTGGTAATAGAGATGGTTCAGGCTTTGAAAATTCTTGTTTTCATTATAAACATTTTTGTTTGTTTTTACCTCTATCTTTTACTGCATTGGAGACTTCCCTTCCTTCCTCCTCCTCCTCCTCCTCCTCCCCCCTCCTTTTCTCTCCTCCTCCTCTTCTTCCTCTTCCTCCTCTTCTTCCTCTTCCTCCTCTTCTTCTTCCTCTTCCTCCTCCTCCTTATTCTTTTTTTTTTTTTTGAGACAGAGTTTCTCTGTGTAGCCCTGGCTGTCCTAGGACTCACTCTGTAGACCAGGCTGGCCTGGAACTCACAGAGATCTGCCTGTCTCTGGGAGAGCTGGGATTAAAGTCATGCACCACCACTGCCCTGCTGATTCCATTCTTATTTAGACAATCGTCCCCCAAAGTGGAATGGAACACTTCCCCCTCTTCCCAGGAATGCAGCCTGACTGGCATTTGAGTGCCTAAATTGGGGAAATTAGTTTCTCACTGGCTGACAATTTGGGTCCCAAACATAATGAGCAATCAAGGCTCTTCCTGATTATGGGAGTGAGGTTTAAGAAGGAGGATGAAGGCCCCTGGGAAGGACACCCAGGGAGAACTAGGAGAGGGTCTGAGAAGAAGGGATGGGAATGGGAAGTGTCAGGCCAATGGAACAGATAGGGACAGCCTTGGGGGCAGCAGCCAGCTGCCTGGTCTGCCCTCTCACCAGGGCCTTTGACAAGTGTCTGGAAGGATAGGAAACCAGCAGGACTGCCAGCCTGCTGTCTGCTTGTGGCTCCAGGAGGAGCCCTGACTGCCAGCGGTGTGCTGCGTGGGGCAGGCCTCTAGAACCTGAGCCTGAAACACACCTCAACACCGCACGTTGGGAGGTGCAGTGGACAAATGGGACACTAAAGCCATAGCCTGGTGCCCCGGCAGTCTCCTCCAGGATATCTTCCAGAGAGAGACCTGGCAGTTCTCCTCTCCAGCAGCTCTTCCTGACTCCTTCCTTGTAGCTGCAGAAATACCTGACTTCCCTCCAAACTCATGCCGCCTCCCTCTCCTGTCTCAGCAAAGGACTAGAATCCAGGGGTCACTCTGGAGCCCCTCACAAGTCCCCAGGCCTCTCGGATATGTTTTCTGTTCCAGCCCTCCTCTCTGACCTGGCCATGGACACCAGCACACCCTTCTAACCAACTTTCCTCTTCCTTCCCACACTTGCCCAGGGACTCCATGGTGAATAGCTTGGGCAATGGTGAGACTCTTTGAGAGACCTGAGACTGAAAAGGCTAAGGCATCGGAGGCTAAGGGGAGACACGTGCAGATGGGATTCAGCCATAGGGGCGGGGTGGGAGGCAGACAGGGATGGAGCTGTCCTCATCCCAGCATGGACCCCAGAGGAGAGGAGAGACTAATGGGATAACATCCCACCATGAGAGCGTCCTGACCTCTCTTTCTCTAAGGAACTGGGGCTGTCAGCCAAGGCCAGAGTAGCCAGGAATGCAGGAGGCCTCAATGCAGAGGCTCAGACTTGGGGAGGCCGAAGAGGTCAGGAGTCCTTCCTATAGCAGTTAAAACAAGACCACACAGTGATAGCAGGAACAGGTAGATGGAACTCAGGTTGCTGGACAGTGGGGGTGTGCAAGTCCAGGCCCTGGCATGGAGCCCTTCTAAACAGATGCCAAATACATCGTCTAGCCCTAAGCATAAGATAGAGGCTGGGGCCCCACAGGGCATGAGAGTACCCTGATGCTGACCTCAGCCCTGACTCCCTGAAGTTTGACAGCTCTCCTTCCAGAATGGCTTTCCTGTCTGTTGGCAGCAGCTCTTCCAGGCACGCACGCGCGCGCGCGCACACACACACACACACACACACACACACACACACACACCCTGTAGTTACAGAATGACCATCTAAACCCATGATTGGACCGTTTTTCAGATAGTCTGGAACTGCCCATCTGTAATGGGGCACAACAGAGGGACAAACAGAAGCTGTGCTGTGTTGGAGTCAGTCTCCAGTGCGTTCATGGGGCTGGACACCGAGAGTGTCTATGTACCACCTCTGGTCTTCAGGCTGCACATGGTCTATACCCATCTGAGTCCCTTTGTCCCAACTAGAGCACACTTTTCTCCCCAGGCATTCCTCCTGGGACAGCTACCGATTCTCCCCCACCCCGCTTCTCTCGGTCTCAGAGTGCCTTGAGCAGAGCCCGGGGGGCAGCCTGTCTGTGCTTCCTACACCAAAGCAGTACCCAGCAGATGTTCCAGCGAATTAAGGAGTCACAGCCGAGCAGGTCTGCGATAAGGACAGTTTGGGGTGAAGGTCAGTTTCTGTCTGTCCAAGCATGAGTTTTCCATGGCAACAGCAAGCCCTCCCCCTCCCCCTCCCCCTGAGGGCAGTCTTTCTCTTGTCTCCACATCCTCCCATCACATAGCCTCGCTCTTCTCTGCCTGATAATCCTGTGTACATTTTTACTCCAGTGCTTGTGAATAGAAGAGAGTGGGTGGAAACTATTCCCAGGGCCCAGCCATGCCCAACTCAGTGCCTGGGCAGCTCTGCTCCCCTCCAGCCTGTCCGCATCCCAAGCCCTAGACAGATGCCAACCGTGAAGCTATGGAGCAGCTCCAACCCTGACTGGAATCAGCCTTCCACCCACACACACTTAGTCTGGCTCTGGCTTTGCTTGAAGGTCCCTGACCATTCAGGGTCCTGCCCCTCTCCCTGAACTGACAGTCCCCTACCCCTATCACTTAGGTTAAGTCCCAGAGTTTTGTGTCCCCTCTGCCTAGCACCTTCCAGATGTCTTTTCACACCACAGCCTCAGGTCAGCCTCCAGGGCCTACTGGCTTTTTACCCTGGAAGCCTATGAGGTCTAGCCTTGGCCTCCATTCTGATGGTTTCTGATGGCCGGGTTACTGAGAATGACAGGGGCTGCCTCACTGGTCCCTTGCCTTCTGTACCCACTCCATGCACCAGCAGCCTGGGATATTTGCAATAGCAGCTTTCTTTTTTTTTTGTTTTGTTTTGTTTTGTTTTTGTTTTTGTTTTTGTTTTTTGGTTTTGGTTTTTCGAGACAGGGTTTCTCTGCGTAGTTTTGCGCCTTTCCTGGAACTCACTTTGTAGCCCAGGCTGGCCTCGAACTCACAGAGATCCGCCTGGCTCTGCCTCCCGAGTGCTGGGACTAAAGGCGTGCGCCACCACCGCCCGGCTAGCAGCTTTCTTATGTGTTGTTCCCAGCCGTAACTTGTAACCCTTCATTAGGATGTTCAAGATGCCTCTTCTCTGTCCATGGAAAGCTCTCTTGGGACCTGGGTCCCTCAGAGCCTTGCAGTGTTCAGCAAACACACCAAGCTCTCTCCTATATCTTGGTCATGTACATGCTATAAACACCATCTGATGCTCTCCCCTAGCATGGTGATTTCCATATGACCTGTCTTGTAACACATCCTCTCACTCCTTAACCCAGGCATCTAACCATCTTGTTCTCTGTGGTTTCTAACCACACAGAGTGTCATGGTCAGGGACTCCTCTGCTTACATATCTATGTCCCTGAATTGGGCCAGGCTTCTAGAATCAGAGCCTGAGGCAGGGATCTAGGTTCTGGTGATTTACTAGGATGGAAGGGAGGTACTCTCAGGACACACACACACACACACACACACACACACACACACACACACACACCACACTCACACACACACCACAGTCACACTCAAGGAAAAGAAGCAGAAGATAGGAATACAGAATGGATGTCAGGTAGAGTTTAGACAGGGCCCAATCCAGGGCCTTTGTAGCAAAAGCCATACTGCCAGCCTATCCTCTAAGGCAAGGAGGCTGTCTTTTTTTGTTCCTGGATCAGCTGGTTGTATGGAGGAAAGTTCTAGAATTCCCTGAAGAAGTGACTGTTATCAGCCAGGATGATTCACAGAACAAAGGGACCTATCTCACCTACAAGAGGATGGCCAGGTTGGGGTGTGTGTGCAGGGTACAGACAGCGTCCCCCATGGAGTGGGACTTCCGACAGGTTTCTGGAGGACTGAGAAGTGAGGATGCTGGCTCTCCCAATGCTAACAATCACTATCCCCCCATGTACCTGCTGTCCTGGGAGAGGGTCCCGCCCACAGCCCGAGAGAACACAGTGGAGCTGTCAAGGGGACAAATGCCCACTCTCCAGAAAGAGACTCTCCAGTGAACACAGCCCCACTCACTGGACATCTGTGTGCTCAGCTGTGAGGCCAACGTTCTTATCTAGTCTTCATAATGGTCACTTTGCATGTGGGAATACAGGCTGAGAGGAGTGATGAGACCTCAGACAGATGATGTAACTGAGAGGAAGAACTGAAATTCAAACCCAGGTGAGACTCCCTGACTGCTTTCATCCCCTTCTGTGTGAGTAACCTTGATTTCAGCTCCCCCTGCCAACCATAAGAAGCTGGGTCATGCTTGTACCCTACAACAGTGCTCAGTTAAATTCAGAGTCCCCAAGGGTCACATCTGGCATTTGCAAGTTGGGAGGCCCACACATGTATTTTGCATATAATTTGCATAATAGATGCATCTGGCTTGCATGTGTTCACATCGAGACCCCATCAGCACTGCGTGATGCTGAAGCTGTTTCTAAGCCACCCTTACTCCATGAACGTTCATCTGGGCTTTACAGAGTCCAGGTTTCATGATTTCTGGACTCTCTCCCTGGTCCTCACCTCTAGGCTGTATATCTACCCACCCAGGGTCCTGAACAAGTGACTTTTGTCTAACGGGAAAGCACCACTGCAAGCTGCTGTCCCAGAAACTTGTGTAAACTTGACAGTTGCCCTTTTTGATGTGCATGTGCAGTCCAAATGGGTTACAATGGGCTTTGAGGGAGCAGGGCTGGACAAAGAACTTGTTGTAAAAAGCTTTTAATAGAGAGGCCCAGGTGTACCCGTACAGAAAGAAGAGATTGGGAAGGGATGGTGAGCGTGAGTGATGGTCTGGGTAGAGGCGAGAACCCATACCCTAGTGTAGGTGCCTCCACAGTTTGCTTAGGGAAGCATGGGCTGTGCCTCTCTGAGCAGCAGGGCCTCATCTGCAGCAGGGAGGCTCCTGCCAGAAAGCTGGCTGAATCTGAGCGTTCTATTTCTGTCTCTTTTAGAAGAGCTACATTCCAAAGACTGTGTGGCTTTTAACGATCTTAGGTGATGATCTCTGGATAAACAAGGAGCCATATACCCTGGCTGAGACAGAAGGCGGCTAGAAAGAAGACAGGGACCCCCTTCTGAGGAGGTCATGGAGGCAGAGAAGGGACAGGTCCAAAGCATACAGCATGCCAGGCATCAGGGGCCCAGGCTCACACACCACCAGGTAAGCTCACCTCTCTGCATCTTCCAGGGATTCCTTTTCTCTTCTTCTGCCCCAGGAGGAGATCCACAGAGGAAGCAGGGCAGCTCTAGTGTCCAGTAGAGGTTCTCACCCACCTCCTTCCCTGCTCTACCACTGAAGCATTCTAAATGCAGGAGTTTACTCCTGTGTCTGTCTGTCTAGGATGCATGCGTGGGTCATTCCGACAGCTCCCCTGGCTATGCCTGTTAACCAGAGCTGTAAAGGTAGGGAATGTGTGTGCCTCTGTGGGCTGTGTGTGTTTCTGTGAGACAATGCAGCTAATTGTGAATTGTGTCTCGGGGTGCCTGTGCATGCCATGTGAACGGAAGCTGTGCTTCTGTGTGTGGTGCTTCTGGAGTCTCCATCCAGGTGGAGAGACTCCCATCTGAGCCAGGGAGGACATGACTGTTTGCCTCCCTCTCCTGCCTCTGGCCTCCCTAGGTTTCCTGTCTGGCAGATGCAAAGTGGCCTCATGATCCACAGGGAGACCCCAGTTTCTGCTGTATCCAGCCAAGCCCCTGAGCATCTCCCTATGCCAATGTTCTCCTCCTCCACTAGGATGGGGCCCAGGCATTGGCTCCCCAAACTGTTCCAATTAAAGAAGGAGCCTGTTTTTGATGTCAGCCACCTGGGAAGGGGAAGCAAGACCCATCTGTCCTTCTAGCCCCCTGTTACATGGACATTCTCAAGTTCAAACAGGGTCCAGCCTCCTTCCTGTGAGTTGTGGGCCCACATCTGGGGCTGGGGAAGGGAGTGAGAGGAAGGGGTGGGACCCTTTGGAAAAAGATCACAGCTTCTGGGGTGGGGGAGCTTTTTCCCAGAGCCAGCCGAGTGGTGCTGCCAAGCAGGCAGAACCCAGCAGGGTGAGGAACTGGGCTCTGTTCATTTGCCCCTCAGATGTCTCACTTTCTGAAAAGCAGGAAGTCGATGGCTTCAAGAGCATGAGTACCCCATACTTGCAAAATGGCAACTAACATCTCTGGTAAATGTGCAACATTGGGGGTATCTGGAGAGTTGCCTGACCTGTTCAAGCTCAAATAGTGCGTTATTAGAAGTAGATCAAGGAAGCCATGGCTTGTCACCAAATGGCTCTGTGTTTCCCAAGCACTGAGCGTTCTCTCTAGGCTGCTCTCCTTACTTCCTCCTAACTGGCACAGAGCTCTGGGCATAGCATGCCCTAGTGTGTCTTCTCACCTCCAGAAGGCCCTGTGCAGTGGCCTGAATAGAGCCCTGTCCTGCTAAAATTCAGTTCCATCAGAACCTCAGATTGTGACCTTATTTGGAAATAGGGTCTTCGCAGATATATTTACTTAAGATGAAGCTGTTCAATGGCCGCTGTCCTTATAAGAACACAGAAACACAGAAGAGGGTCATTCGAAGACCAAGAGAAGGGCTAAAGCAGAGCTGAAAGCGCTGTAGACATGAGCCAGAGATTGCTCAAAGCCACCAGCAGCTGGAAGAGGCAAAGAAGGATTCCCCTCTAGAGGAGTGGCCCAGCTAATACTTTGATTCTGGACATTAAGCCTCCAGAAATAGAGGGCAATAAATCACTGCCATTTCTAAACAGTTTTTGTTAAATTTATTATCTTATTTTAAGTATGTCTGTGTACCACAGTGTGTGCCTAGTACTGGAGGGGCCAGAAGAGGGCATTGGATATACTGGAACTGGAGTTACACATACTTGCTGGTAACCACTAAGCCATCCAGTCCCATAAAATACTGTTACTTCTCAACCACTTGAACTGGTAGTTATGATGGCAGCCCTAGAAACTAAAACACTCACACCTTAAAGGGGATTGCAGTCACCTGCGTCCCACCATTGCTGGGGCCAGGAGGAAGGACAATCAGCCTGGCTTAGGTCAGCTGCCTGCTCTAAGGGACCAGCCAGAGATGGCAGGGCATAGATGTGACTTCAGAATTGCTTCTTCCAGCATCCTGGATATCGGCACCTTCCCTCAAATGTGTTTAACTCACACCTCAAAATAACTTTTTACAAAATTGGTTATTTTATGTGTGTTTAATTTGCCTGCATGCCGGGTGCCCAAGGAGGCCAGAAGAGGACATCAGGTCCTCTGGAACTGTCCTCTGCAAGTGCAACAAATGCTTCTAACTGCTGAACGATCGCCAGCCCCTCAAATTTACTTTAGGAAGAAACTGGAATTGGGGAGACAGTAGTCAGTGGAATGCTTATTTGTCGTGTAAGCATGAAAACCTCAATTTGATTCTATAAAACAGATTTTAAAAAAAGAAGAGAAAGAAAAAGAAGCCAGGCACGTGGCGAGCACTTGTAAACCCAGTGCTGGAGAGGTAGAATTGGGGTCGCTCACTGGCCAGCCTAGCCTACTGGGCAGACTCCAGAACATCGAGCAACCCTGTCTCCAAAAGAATAAGGTGGGTGGTGTCTGAGAATCGGCACTTGAGGTTGACCTTGGCTCCATATGCATGTGAACACATATATGTGAACACCCCACTACACACCAAAGTGGGGGCAGGGACCTCCAAGCAGGCCCCATATTCCACTGGGGTTCAGATTCAGAGGGCTGTGGTCCTGTGGGGATGAGACAAAACCAGAGAGAAGTGGTCCTCTTGGATGACAGAATCAGGATTCAGAGGCTTCTCGCAGAGGAGGCAGTTAACGGGGCGATGTCTAGTAAGAAGGACTATATAGTCCAACTCTTCCGTTACAATAGTCATCGTTTTCGTGAACGGAATGTGCAGGGGGCCTGGCCTGGTAGTTTCTTATGAGGATGTCCTAGCAATATTCTCTGACCTGAAGCTAATAATGAAACAGACATCAGACCATATTGGAGACACACGGGGCAAGGGTATGGAGGGGATTGTGAGTGTATTCTCGGCGGGGTCAGAGAGTTAACGGTGCAGCTCTTACCTAAGAGAAACGGACAGTGCTGACCCACCACTGAACCCAGACAGGCAGCCTGACCACCCTACCCGGGTGGCAGAAGTTGGTGGGAAGGGAAATCTGCAGTTATTAGATCTCCTGGGGGCACCCATAGACAGTGGACCATCTGAACCTTTGCAGGAAAGTGGCTGGGAAAGGGTTTCCTGGTGTGCCTCTTAATATGGTCATCCCTGGTCCAGGGCCTGGAGTGCAGTACCATTGTGCAAGTAAGACATTTAAGACTACTGTATCCAGCTCGATTATTGAGCGGGTCTGGGGGAATCCTAGCAGGGAGGGCAGACCTGTCTCCAAGCTTTGCTGATTTTTGCCGGGTACTCGAGAGGTACCAAGGGCTGCGCATATTTGGGGGCCCTCCTGGAATTCAGCGCCCTGCATCCTGCCTGCTCGTTTTTTTTTAAACCTCGTGTTTGCACGGGGCCCCTCGGGCGTCAGCTCAGAACTGGGGCCGGGGGGCTGGCAACGGGGAAGGGGCTGGCGGAGCTCGCGGCGCGGCCCCAAGTTTATGCTAATCCGTGCAGAGCCCGCCTCCCGCCTCCCCTGCGCGGCCCCAGCCGCGAGTAGCCCCGGCCACTCGGCGGGACGCAGCGGCCGCGCAGCTCCAGGCGGCCAAACAAGCGCGCTGCGGGTGTCGCCAGTGGAGGCGGGAGCCGGGCTGGCGAGCGGAGGATCGCCCGCGGGAGGCACCGCGCGGGGCCGAGTGGAGACAGAGTGCGATGGGTCGCCGTCTGCCCATGTGGTTGTGTGCCGTCGCGGCGCTGCTCTCGGGGGCACAGGCCAAGGGCACCCCGCTCCTCGCACGGCCAGCACAGCCCAGTGCCTCCCGCTACAGCCTCTACACGACCGGATGGCGTCCGCGGCTGCGCCCGGGGCCGCACAAGTAAGCGCGAGGCCGGGCTGTGGCGGGAACGCGAGGGGGGCCCCCGTGTGGCGCGCTGCCACTCCCACCTGCCAGGACCCGCGCAGAGGCATCGAGACCCGAGTACCCTAACGGGAGGGGCGGTTCCCCCGGCGCGATTTTTGCGCGGGCAGGCGCCCCACGCTCGAGGAGGCTGCGGGGTTGGCGAAGAACAAGTCAGCCGAGGGGGCCCGACTCGGCGGCTGGGATCCTGGCAGTGCCCGTGGAAACCTTTCCAGCGAAGTAACATTTTCCAGCTGCGCTGTGAGCAAACTCCAGGCGCAGCGGACCAGGTGGAGGGAGAGGAGGCAGGGCTGTCCGCGCCTGGAACACGCGGGGCTCCCCTATCCGATTCCTTCTGTCTCTCCTCTGCCTTGCGTGGTTTTAGATAGAACTACACTTTCTGTAGGTAGTCGCTCCTCCCCTCCTGCGGTCTGGCCCCAGTAACCCTGTGGGAGCCCCAAGGTGGCTGAGCCCAGAGCTAGTGAGGACTTGTGGGTCCTGGGCTTGTACTGTAGAAGAGACAGACTTCCACAGTGGTCGGGTTATACCCAAATTTGAATTCAGTGGAATGTAAGATCTTGTGGGCGAGCATCCAGGCCACAGCCACACTCTGTGAGCCCTGGAGCCTCGGAGCAGCCTTCCTAGAAGAAAAGGCAAGGATATGGCAAGGCAGAGGCCAGAGAGCCTTTGCAGGGGAGGAAGGAGGAAAGCCTGATTAAAAAGAAGCCGGTAAGTTGTGGGCTAAGGAGCTTTGAAGGCCAAGATAAGGAGTTTAGAAACAGTGAGAGTTGGACGGTGGGAGAAGAGAAGAGTGAGGGAGAAGCTGCGAAGGCCTTCTCAGAGGGGTAGTTAGCCTCCCCCAATCTCCTGGTTTAATGGAGCATTTGGCTCAGCAGCCACCCATCAAGGACACACAGATCAGAGCCCAGCGGTGGAACTGGGCCCATCCCACAAGATCTGGACCCCAGGCAAAGGTCCAGGCTTCCGTGGAACAGGAATAGATAAAAGTGATGCGGGGCCGGGGCGGGGGGGGGGGGGGGCGCAGGCAGTCTCCTGAGACCGACAGGTTGGGGCTCGGGCCAAATATTCTAGAGGTGCTATTTCCCCCTCCAGGTCCCTCTGTGCCTATGTGGTGCACAGGAATGTGACCTGCGTTCTACAGGAGGGAGCCGAGAGCTATGTAAAGGCTGAGTACCGCCAGTGTGGGTGGGGGCCCAATTGCCCTTCCACAATCAGGTGAGTATATCCCAGGTACAGCCTTCAACTGAGAACAGAGCCGTTCTGCAAAGGACCGCTGTACTCTGGGCTTGAAAGAGCCTACCTGAGCCACAGTGCTGGCTAGAATGGACCAGGACCCCTGAAAGAGGCCAAGAAAGACCCCTGAATTTGGAACTTGCAGCAAATCTTTCCCCATGGAGACAAGACTAGGCTCAATTTAGAGTCCAGTAACCTCAGGGATACAAGCGGGAGGCTGGGCTAAGAAGATGTGAGGGAGGCAGAGTTTAGGGAAGGAGAGGACAGGCTGATAGTACAGGGGCCCAGAGTGAGACCCAAGGGAGGTTCTGGTGACCAGGAGAAGGTGAGGCAAAGGTGGGAGCCAGAGGTCCCAGTATGGTAGGTCAGACAGGCCGCACGGGTAATGAGATATAATTGTCTGCATGTGGAGAGTTTAATTGTGTGTGTGTGTGAAAACAGACCTAGGCTCCGATGTACCCAAGTGAACAGGTGCATGGCTGATCAGGTAAAGGAGGGTGAGTTCCTGGTGAGCCCCGCCTGCACTTTGGACTTTCCTTTCCTGCTCACAGCTGTCTCTGAACAGAGCCCAGGTCCCTGAGTGACTAGAGATGCGTGGCAAGAGTGGTGGGCTCTGAGAGCAGCCCAGGGCAGTGAAAGGGCCTGTCCACGCAGCCCTGGTGCAGTATTTCTTCTATACACCAGGAGTTTGAAGCTCTGTCAGGATTAGGAGAGGCTCTGGGAAAGCCAGAATGGAATTCCTCATGGCAGCAGGAGCTGATGGGGACCTGGTGGTCTTGGGAAGGTTGGGGCTAAATCCTTGCTAGCATTCTCTTTAAGTAACCAGTATCAAGTAGGGCTTCTCCATGTGTCCTTCACTGCCAGGACTCAGGGCCTCTGTGAGGCCTACTCCACTGCATGGTTTTATCACCTAGAGGGTCAGAAGAGGAAACTCCTGCGAGTGGAAACATCCAAAGATTGTCTGGGATGCCAGCTAGGGGGCAGGAATCTCAGCCCACAGCTACAGGACTCCGCTCCCTTGTCCCCTCTGATCCAGGTACCGCTCAGTGCTCAGACCCAGATACAAGATTGGCTACAAGACTGTGACAGACCTGGCCTGGCGTTGCTGCCCTGGTCTTACTGGAGAAGGCTGCCCTGAGCACCTCACGGACCATGGAGCTACCTCACCACACCGAGAGCCAGAGCCTCAGATCCCCTTAGGGCAGCTGGGCCCAGGCCCCAGACCTCCTCCTTACAGCAGAGAGGCCCCAAGCTCTCATGGTGAGTCTGTCCATGGATGTCCTCCGGAGGGAGTCAACTTTCTTAGGCTTGGTGGCAGGGTGGGGAGGGGACCTACGCAGGCTACAGGCTCTCTTAGAGCTGGGGGTGGGAGTGGGGAGGTACATTGCATGTGGGGCATGACTGTTAGGCCCAAACTTTCCCCACCGAGACCCCATCATAAAGGTGAAGGAGCTGTGTCTAGGGCTGAGGATGACATGTTGGAGGGCCAGGGGTGCTCCTGAGGTCTTTTTTTTTTTCCTTAGGAAGAAAAGGCCAAGGGCTGTTTGGTGAGCGGCTAGAACAGCTGGAGGGCGATGTCCGGCGCCTGTCACAAGCATATGGCACTCTGAGTGGTTTGGTGGCCAGCCATGAGGACCCCAATAGGATGACTGGTGACCCTAGGGCTCCTGTTGCACCTATAGGCTTTGGGGTCATCCCTGAAGGGCTGGTAGACCCAGAAGACAGAGGCCGAGGACCACTCATCCCTCCTCTGGGTGAGATCCTGAATAAAGTGACAGAGGTGAGTAACACGTTACAGACCAAGGTGCAGCTCTTAGATGAGGTGCATGGGCTGGCCCTCGGTCACGAGGCTCACCTGCAGCGGCTGCGGGAAGCCCCGCCGTCCCCACTGACCTCCCTCGCACTGCTGGAGGAGTATGTGGACCAGCGGCTACAACGACTCTGGGGGAGCCTGCTGGATGGCTTTGAGCAGAAGCTGCAAGGTGTTCAGAGTGAGTGTGACCTGCATGTGCAGGAGGTGCGGCAGCAGTGTGAGGAGGGCCAAGCAGCCAGCCAGCGCTTGCACCAGAGCCTCGATGGCCGGGAGCTGGCCCTGCGGCGGGAGCTCTCACAGCTGGGCACTCAGCTGCAGGGCCTGACTCTGACGGGTGGGGGCACCTGCTGCAGCCAGCTGGCTTTGATCAGTGCCCGGGTGGACAGCCTTGAGAGGAACCTGCAGGCTGTCACGGAGGCGCAAGGTGGCCTCGGCAGCCTGGCTGCAGATGAGCTTGCACGTCTCTCTGCGGCTGTGCTCCAGGGAGGTGTGGACGGGCTGCTTGAGGGCCTAGAGGCCATGAATGGGACAGAGAACGGAGCGAGGGGCTGCTGTCTGAGAATGGAGATGGGGGGCTGGAGTGTCGGTGGCTTCGGGTCCATGCTGGAGGAGCGTGTCCAGAGCCTAGAGGAGCGCCTGGCGGCCCTGACTGGAGAGCTAAGCCACAGCAGTGCCACACCAGACAGACCCGCACGGCCGCTTGTGCAGACAGAGCTAGCCGTCCTGGAACAGCGGCTAGTCTCCCTGGAGACCTCCTGCACCCCAAGTACCACCTCAGCCACCCTGGACAACCTTGTGGCAGAGGTGAAGGCCTGGCAGAGCCGGAGTGAGGCCCTCCTACACCAGGTGGCCAGTCACACGGCTCTGCTCCAACAGCTCAATGGCACAGTAGCCGAAGTTCAGGGGCAGCTGGCAGAAGGGACAGGCAGCTCCCTCCAAGGTGAGATCACTTTGCTGAAGGTCAACTTGAACTCGGTGAGCAAGTCCCTCACGGGCCTCAGTGATTCTGTCAGCCAGTACTCGGATGCCTTCGTGACCGCCAACACATCCCTAGATGAACGAGAGCGAAAGGTGGAAGCGGAAGTCCACGCCATCCAGGAACAGGTCAGCAGTCAAGGCTCAAGGCTTCAGGCCGGCCACAGGCAGGTCCTGAACCTGCGAGGGGAGCTGGAAAAGCTCAAGGCTGGTGTGGCCAGTGTGGCTGGAGGGTTGAGCCGCTGCCGGGACACAGCCCAGGAACTCCAGCATACGGTGGGCCACTTTGACCAACGGGTGGCGCGAGTGGAAGGAGCCTATGAGAGGCTGGGCCTGCTGGCTGCCCACCTGAACAGTTTGCCTGCTGAGCAGGTGAGCAGGTCCAGGGAGGGCCTGTGGGGCCACATACACAAGCTGAACCGCACGCTGGCCCAGCACACGCAGGACATTGCCCGACTCCGGGATGACCTGCTGGACTGCAGAGCCCAGCTGGCTGAGGTGAGGCCAGGGCAAGCTGACTAGGAGCTGGACGGAATCTAAAGCCAGATCCTACCAACCCTGGGAATATCATCCCAGAGACCAACCCTACCCGGCAGCACCTTTCAGCCTTCCCTGGCCGTCCCGAGGCCACTGGATGAATGGCCTTGGTCCAGCTCGGCCACCCTGAAAGGTCCAGCCGTGGATCAGGATAACAGTCAAGGCGAGCTATAGAAGATGCTGCCTCCAAGAGTCAAGGCAAGCACGTCATGCCTGCAGACAGAGTTGGACTTCTGATGGCATGCTGCAATGTCTGCACTTCTCTTGTTGCAGACACACTGGAGTTAGCAACTGTGCAAAGCTTCCAGGCCAAGACTCAGACAAACCTGTCCACTGTTCCCCTTACCGACCAGGGACCAGTCACAGCCCTTGGGGGCATCGCTCCCCGCGTCCCGTGGGCTTCCATCCTTGGGTATGTAAGGAAGACGATGCCCACTGGACTTACCTGGCAGCTTCATAGGCGCTATTTCTGAACCAAAGACCAGAGGCCACCCGAGGTTTCCATTTCCCCACACATCCTTCAGGACAGAACAAAAGCATGCAGCTCAGCCAGGAGTTCTCTGTATTCCTTTTGATCTTGCCTCATGGTGAGGGTGTAGGCAGCTGTGGACTCCCAAAGAAAAGAAGGAATCCAAGCACTGTCTGGAGACCCCACCCCAATTTATAATTTTTCTTTGAATTCACAAATACACCCACACGGTCCTCTCCAGTTAGAGGAAAATCTCTCCCCTGCTACTCAGGTCAGTACCTCTGGCCAAGAGCAGCCTTGGGGTCTGTTGAGGCAGACCCCAAGAAAGGGGCTGTAGCTGGATGAAAAGGAATCCAGACTTTGCTGTTCAGCATCCTTACAACACCCCAACCTTGCCAGGAGGTTCACAAACTGGAGAGAAGTTGGGGTAGGGAGCTGTCAAGGAACAACTGGAAAATACACATGCGTAGAGACTGACCGTCTCTGCTGACTCCTGGCCTCAGTTTCCCCCACAACAGCCGGGGCCTGCTGTGCTGTTTGTCTCCCCCACAGCCCTGCATTCTGACTTGGGGGCATTCACTGTTTGCCCTCCACTCTGATGTGGCTAGAAGCAGGTTGAAGATTAAATCTTTGAACTGGTCTAAAGGTGCTTTCTTCACTAGTGGCAGTGGGAGGGAAAGCTACTGAAGTGTCCTTCTGTGTCCCACTCTGCCTTGGATGACAGCTCATGCAGCCAGCTGGACACTAGACTGACCAGCAGACGCCAGGGCAGGATGGTCAGCAAACACCATCTGCTGTAGTCAGGATTGCTGAGCCCTCAGAAAGGGGCCGAGAGCAGCAGGGCAGTGGTTTGGCAGGAACCCCGATCCACGAGCCCTTCTGTGACCCCCAAGTCCTCCTCTCCTCTTGTCAGAGGGGCTCTGGACCATCCATGCCTGGGGCTGAGATTTCAGAGTATTTAGAGGAAGAAGTGATGCCTGGATCAGGAGCTATGGGCAGATAGGAACACAGTGCCATCTGACTTCGGGGGGTAGTCTGGGCTCC
Source organism: Peromyscus maniculatus bairdii (assembly GCF_049852395.1). Classification (NCBI taxonomy): domain Eukaryota; kingdom Metazoa; phylum Chordata; class Mammalia; order Rodentia; family Cricetidae; genus Peromyscus; species Peromyscus maniculatus. The sequence continues at coordinate 146,617,151 of NC_134855.1, forward strand.
AGGAAGGGGCAGGATAGTAGTGTTCCCAGAGCCTCAGCCAGACCCTGAGAAAGGGGTTGAGAAAGGCCCTGGATGAAACGGGGCCTGCTGCTGACACCCTTCCCTGTCCATCTAGGTCTCAGGTTTTCATGAGGCCACCTCTTCTGTTCTGTCTCAAGTTGAGGCAAGGCCACAGGGTGGCAAGAGACAGATATACCTAGGACATTGGTTCTCAACCTTTCTAACACTGTGACCCTTTAATACAGTTCCTCATGGTGTGGTGACCCCCCAACTGTAACATTGTCATGGCTCCTTCATAACTATAATTTTGCTACTATTATGCATCATAATGTAAATATCCAGGATATCAGATATGTGACCCCTGTGAAGGGGTCACTACCCACAGGTTGAGAACCACTGACCTCGGGGATAGAGAATCCTGCAAGGGCCCTAGTGACACATTTAATTGTTAGAGGTCAGGGCTGTACTTAGGCCTGGTGAAGCTGCCCCACCCCTGGTGGGGAGGTAGGCCCTAGGCACACCCGTAATCCCCAGGTATTCCCCATGCTCCCCACAACCAGCTGAGCCCCACTTGATGATGGTGCCATCTGTATCAGCAATGACTGCTTTGCCATTTCATTTCTTCAAGGAGATGGCCCCTTGTAGTGGCGGGTGCCCTGGTACTGAGTAATCGCACCAAAGACTACAGCATTTGTGTTCCAGGGAGAAGGGAGGGTCTCTCACTGCCAACCAACGTGCAGCCTCTTTGTTGGGTTGGCCCCATGGCACTCATTTTATAATCCTTGGTGTCCTCAGCTCCCCACCAGGCCTAGGTCAGACCAAGGAGAACAGCCTGGGCAGGCTCAAGCCAGGCAATCAAAGTCCACATGTGGCAGTGGCTCCCGCCAATAGCAGAAGTTGCTGTATTCAGGGTTGGCCAAGTCTGTGCTGGGGCCACGGCCCACGGGTGGGAAGAGAAGCTCAACCACCTCCCCGAGCCGCTGGTACCTGTGGGGAGAACGGGCTGCGCTGAGTCTGAGGGGTCACAAGGCGGTGGCCTTCACAGCTGGTGAGGTCCAGGATTTGTCCAGGGGAGGAGGCCGGGTATGGGGGGGACACATGGCCTTACGTGGATTTGTGGTTCTTTATGAGTTCCTGCACGAGGTCTCCCCGGGGGTTGACTGTGAAGATTCGAGATTCAGGGAGGCCCACCTGCCGGTAGGCAAAAACATCCTACAAGAGACAGAAAGGGTTAGTTAGGGCCGTGTCTGAGACTGTGTGGGGCAGGGACGAGGGGGACACTCACATTTGGCCTGTTCCCAAAGGCAGCATAAAAGGGTTGTCCTTGGGGCAGAAACAGCTGCTGGATGTCACTCAGGCAGGCAACCTTGAACACCTCTGGCTTTTTCTCGATCACCTCCCTGGATTGGTCATGGCCATGGACAGGGAAGAGGGGAAAGGAAAGGCAAGATATCAGAGGGTCAGAAGACATGTCTGGCCCAGGCTTGTCGGACACCATGAGCAAATGTGTGCTGGGCCGGAGGTGCTCTCGCCCTTCCCTGCAAGGGGCCGTAGGCTTGTGTGTGAGGGTGGTTACCTGTGGAGGGCAGAGAAGAGGCTGCTGGGAGACAGCAGGATGGGGCCCTTGGGAAGGCCACAGCCACGCTCGCTCACCCACTGCAAGTAGCCCTTGGTGAGGTCAGCCATGCCGATGGCCCGTGCTGAGCAGTACAGGAATTTGTACCCGTTTCTAGGGGTGGGAGACAGCCAATCAGAGACAACCTCCACATTCCTATTGCTCCTTTGCTGTAAGCCCAGCTCAGCTCGGGGGCTCTGGCCTTCAAACCCAGAGGGCTTTGCAGGAAGGGGCCTTGGGGAGGCCTTGAGAGGTGACCCCGCAGCTACCCCAGCTAGAACATGGATACTGTTTTATGGGCTTCCTGCTACCTTGAGGTCAGCAGGTAGACGGCTCACAAGAGAACTAAACACCAGGAAGGTTTCAGTGTTTTCTGGACTTCCCAGGCTACTTCTGTTATGGGCTCTGGCAGTGCCCAAGACTGGTTTCCCAGGGAAGAAGTTATGGTGGCCTAAGATACCCTATGACTCCCTCCCTCCAGATAGGGGCTCTGGCCCAGCCAGAGCTCAGCACTCACAGGTGGATTTTGTGGTAGAGACTAGTAATGCCCTGATGTGTCCAGTCTTTCCCCAGCTGGGGCAGAATGTGGCCCAGAGCATCTGACCTATAGCCAGGGAAGAAAGGTCATTTAGGTTACCCAAATGGCTCCCACGCTCCATGGGTGTGGCCCAGTGTGTCTCAGCCCACCCAGAAGAAGGCATTTCACAATGCTCCCACACACCCAGAACAAAGGGAGGTAAGTCCCCAGGCATTCCCCCAGGCTCCTCACAGCTAGCTGGGTCTCACTTGGTGATGGTGCCATCAATGTCAGAGATGACCACCTTGTCATCCCAGTTCCACAGGTAGATGGTGGCTTTGCAACGGCAGGTGCCTTGGTACTGGGTAGTCACACTGAAGACCACATCGTTAGCTCCTTCATGCAGGTTCAGACATCGCTGGGGATAGACAGAGGGGGAAATATGCTCCCCTACTACCCTCTGCTTTGACTGTGGCTTTTGATCCCCACTTCCTCTTAGTTCAGAGACCCTTCCTGAGGAGTCTCATGATAGCCGCACATAGATGCATTTCATGGGCAGAAGGCATCTGTGCTGCCCAGGGACCAGCACAGTGCCAGGGTCAGGAGCCCTGACTTCCCTTCAACTCTCCACGACACAGATATCAGACAGGCATGTCTGTGACTCTCTGCCTGGGTTTCTAGGTCAGTCCCCAAGGCAAGGGCTGGTCTTGCCAGGCAGATACTCTGTTCCAAAGGAGGGGACCCTATGGGATCATCTTAGAAAGCCTCTTTCTGGGGCCAGGATACCTGAGTCAGTATTCCCCTAAAGGGAAACCTAGCCCTGGATGTGATCCATAGATAATGATGGTGGCTGCTCTCCATCATAGCTAGGTGACCCCTGTGTCCTGGCTGATCCAAAAGTAGACAAGTTCTTTAGGGTACCAGGCAAATGGCTGCTACCCTGTACCAAGCTGGTCAAACCTTGAATGCCTCCCTGACAGTGGGGCCTCCAGCTACAGATCTACAGTGAAGGATGGAAGGGGTTGTCAAAATCTTAAGAGTTGTCAGCACAGATGACTTCAAAGAGGTGTCCAAGGGACACTGACGGTAGATATTTTAGGACGTAAGAGGACTTTTTCCATCAGATCTGAGAGAAATGAGAAGTGAGCCCCTATCACTATTGAAGCAGGGACCATCAGGGAAGCCGCCTATGGGGTAGATTCTGGCCTGTGGTGAACTGCATCTCATCTTGGCCCTGTGAGACTTGGATAGAATTAACACAGCCCAGCCCCTCCACACAGAGACACACGGATGCACACACTCACGATCTGATCGGAAGACAGACGAAGAGACTTCTTGTAGGTAGGGATGTAGCCTGGGGTGGCAGGTGGCAGTGGTGGGGGGACTTCAAGGATCACAGGGCTGTCTGGGGCGTCATCGTCACTGCTTAGGACTTCTGTCTTCTCTCTGTGGGCGTTGCTGGTGTTTGAGCCACCTCCCCCAGCCAAAGGGCCCTCTTTTCCTTACACTCAACCCAGGACCATGAGCAACCAGGGCCTGTTCCTGTCCCTCTAGAGACTGCCTTGCCTTCAAGTGCCGCCTATGAGGGATGTCTCCCCAGGAAGCCGAGAGCCAAGCTGGAATGGAGGCCCACACCTCCTAGCTTCAGTATGCCTCCCTGGGGTGTCCACCCTGGAGATACTTTCCTGAACACGTGCGCCCTGGCACATCTCCCCAGTCCTGCTCGCTTTGGCTTCGGCTCACCTACTCTTGGCCACTCTTTCCCCAAACTTGGATGGCTGGGCCACTTCCAAGGTTTAAAAAAAAAAAAAAAGGAAGCCAAGTCAGCAAGTCCCTGGGTGCTGGGGAAGAGAGACCCTTGACCCTCCCCTTAATATAGCAGCCCCTTACTCAGGCTAGGATCTGCATAACTGTTCAGCTTTGTTGTTTCCTATCAGAGGGATATCTGGCATATCTAGGTCTCAGTTTTCCCATCTGGGAGCTGGGAACATTTCTCAGGAAAATGGAAAATGAAGTGCTTGGGAATTGACAACCACCATGGCTGGGGAAGAGGTTCTGGAACTCCCCACCCAACCAGCTCACCAGGCTCCAGCCCTGAGCCCTGCCAGCAGGTCCAACTCACCCCTGCTGCTTCCTGGTTGTGGTTTTCTCCCTCTGGGCAGTGTGCTGTGGGAAGAACTTCCATAAGCAAATTCTGTTCCCCGCCCTGTGCTGGCCCTGGCCTGTGATCACTGACCACCCACCTACCTCCTGAGCTGAGAAGTCCCTGCGTCTCCAGGAAAACCACCATCGCCCACCCTTCCTGGGCATCTTCTCTTTCTCAAGTTTGTCCACAGTGCTCTGTGGGTAGATGATGGCCATGAGTTCTTTCTACATCCCATAAATCTCTTATGTTGACATTGGGAACTCCATGAGCCTAGAATGTTGGCCCAACCTATAGCATGGTACTGTCAGCCTCTGGAGACTGAAGAAAATGTCCACCACTCCTCCTCCCAAGAGCCCAAGAATGACTCATGGAACCCTGCAGAGGAGACCAAGGGCATTCCTGTCTCACCAGAACTCCTGGCTCTATCCTAGCTTCCAGATCTCATGAGCCCATGCCCTACTGGAGTGTTGAAGGTAATACTGCCCTGGGAGACTCTTAAGAACTGGTACCTCATGCATGATGCCTCCTAGTGGTCCCGGGAACAGACTGTCATTAGGACACTCTTCAATCCAAAGACAGACACAGACAACTTCCTGAAGCCAGTGATCCTAACCCATGATCCTATCCCCCTCTTTGTATTCTGATCAGTATCTGACTGGGGCAGCATCACCTTGGGGAAAGAGCTGATTAGATGCATGCTAGATAACCCAGCAAAGTCCAGGGCAAGGCCTGCCTAGACGACATATCAACACCCTACAGATTCAGGTTCCAGAACTCAAGTCAGAAGGACATGAGCTTGAGGTCAACCAGCCTGGCTGCCAACAGGCTTGGGTGGGGGTTTCTCAAAGGCCTCAAGTGGTGGGTCTGTGTGGATAAAATGAGGACAAACAATGGAGTGGCTCCCTTCCCATAGGCTCTAGATCCTAGCTCTGTTGCCCTGTGATAGACCCAGATATTACTAAAGGGATGCTGTCAACATTTCACCTTTGAGGAGGCCTAACTAAGTGAAGAACCATGGATAAGGCCAGAGTGGGGCCCTGGATGCATCCTAGACAGTATAAAGGGCAGGTACGTCACAGGCTGCCACTGCCCAAGAAGGAACTGACCTCACAGAAAGGGCAGGTAGCCCCAAAAGGCCAGGTGTAAGTTCTGAGGAGGAAGAAAAATGTTGGCTCCCTTCCCCTATCTCAGTATGTACACACTCTGTTCCCTGCCTGACCTGCTCAGGACTGTCACCCATTTGTCTAGCTAATGGGCACCTACTCAGCAAACACCCTATAATGAGTTGTCATAGCACCAAGGCTGCTCATCCCCAGCACTCAGTTGAATCTGATGCTCATCTGGATGACTCTTTGATCAATTGTGCCTTCCTAGGGATGTGTTTGTTTGGTGCATGACTCCTCAGGCTGGATGTGGCACATAAAAGGTACTCAATAGATGAGGAATGACCAAGGGAGCAATCGCCCCTCAATCCAGCTTCAAGGCCCATCTCTGTTCACCATCTATTTTCTTGCCAGTGTTATGACTTCAAGGCAATGGCCCTAGTGGAATGTAAGCATCACCTCAGGTAAGTTCCTCTGGAAGGCTTGCAGAGAAAGGATCATGGGAGCAGCCACAGCCCAGTTGTAATGCCTAGAGAGACAGAATGAGATGTTAGGACTGCAGCAGCTGTGAAGGAATAGAGTGGCTAACTCAGGCCATTGGGCACCCTCAACCCTCTACTCACTTCTCATTGATTTTCACCACGAGGTTTGGGTCATCCAGAAGCCCGGGATTTTTAGTGAGGTCCTCATAGGAGACCATGTGCTGGTTGAACTTCTCTGGGCACAGAGGCAGAAAGTGAGGGCTGACACTGCCATATCCCACAGGATCTGCTTCCCCCATATTCTTCCTACAAACCTCCTGTTGGCCAGATCTTTGACCTAGCAACATTTCCCCCTTCCTGTGGCTTTTTATACCTGTTCCCACTCCAGGATCTACAGGCTAGGTGAAGGCTTACTATCAAGCATTTGTATCCCAAAGATGTTGGTTGACAGTGGACACCACAAGGCAGATAATGGCAGGAAGCCCAGCCCAACCTCACACCCATGCTACCCCACCCTCAAAAGTCTCCCCTGAGTTCTCCTGGCTCCTGGAAGTCTTCTCTACTCTGCTATGACCTCTGGAGGGTGCCTTTCTTCTTTCTTGGCCCCAAGGGGTCATCTCTGTCCTCCTATGGCTCCTGGGCGTCATATCTGTTTCCTTTTACCTCCTTTCATCCCTAGGGGCCTTCATCCCTTTTCTGACCCCTGAATATCTTCCCATCCATCCTCTCTTGGTTCCTTAGCTCTGCACTAATCCTTGGAAGGGCTGGCACCATGGTTGAACATACCCAGGGAGATGTCTCGGGTGTCAGCCAGTCCACCGCAGAGGGACAATGCTATTTTGTCCACTGAGTCCAGAGTGGGTTCTGCTGTATGCTCGGGGTTGGGGTTCTCCAGGAGTTTCCGGTTACTGGGCTCACTCCACCTCCTGGCCCCCATCCCACTGTCACTGAAGACAAAGAGGCCAGCAATGATATGAATCCAAAAGAAGATGTAGGCGGCTCCCCTTTCCTCCCAGGATCCCTGGAGGCTTTTGGCTCCACAGGCCCCAGTCCCAAGCTCCCTGTCCCCCAGAGCCCAGGCACCTCTGGGGGAAATAAAGGGCTGCATTCTCAGAGTCCAAGGAGGATAGGTCATCCAGGTAGATGTCACTGGGCCCCAGGTGGTGGTTTCTCTTCAGGGAACCTGAGGGTGAAGGAGGGGACACCCATTCACCAAACATGGGTTCAATGGCATGAGCAACATGTGGCCCTTTGCCTCTGAATGTCCTAAGGTGGTACTGTCCAATAGAACTCTTCCATGACAGAAATGTCCCATATCTGTATTGTCCAATGTGGCAGCCACTAGCCACATGTGGCTACTAAGCACAATTCAGATAGGTTGGTATCACAGAGAAATAGAATTTTAAAATTTGTTTAATTTTAATTATTTCATTTTTCTTACCTATTTATTGGCATCATAAATAAAAAAATAAACATTTTTTTATTTATTTTGTGTGTGTGAGTGTGGATACATGTGTAGTGGTCAGAGGACCACAATACATGTGTGCAGGTCTGAGGTCAATACATGTGTGCAGGTCAGAGGTCAATACATGTGTGCAGGTCAGAGGACCACAATACATGTGTGCAGGTCTGAGGTCAATATATGTGTGCAGGTCAGAGGACAACTTGCAGGAGTCAGTTTCTCTTCCCACCATGTGGGTCCTGGGGACCAAACTCAGGTTGTCAGGCTTGGCAGCAAGAGCTTTACCCGCTGAGCTGTCTCACTAACCCCTTGCACTATTTCTTTGAGATAGGGCCTCGTGTACCCAGACTGGCTTTGAACTCACTATGTAGCCAAGGATAACCTTGAATTCCTGACACACACACCCCAACTACCTGTATCTGCTAAATTCTGGGATTAAAAACTTGTAGTACTGTACACAGTTTATGTGGGGCTGGGGCTCGAACCCTGGCTCCCTACATGTCAGTCAGACATTCTACCCACTGCACGCCATCCCCAGCCCTTATTTATTTCATGTTATTTAACCTCCTATGAATCAATGGCTATCAACTTGGACAATGCTGTCCAGGGGCCTTTCTGCCACACTTGAGTAAAGACAGGCTGGGAGCTGAGAGCGGCCTGCCTGCCTTCCTACCCCAGTACCCATCCCTCCTCATTTCAGATGGCTATCTCAGGTCCTAGGCCTGAGACGTCTCTCTCACCTTGGAGGTCTAACTCATGTAACTTCCTCTTCCTAGAATTTTCTTTTCCTTCCTTCCATGGCTAAGTCTTCATTTTCCATGTCCCAGTTACAACTCTCACTATTCAGAGAGACCTTCCATGGCCATGTGACTTTACAGTCCCCATCCCTAAGCTAATGACTCTGTTCTGTGAGGTCTATGCCATGACCTCCCTTGTTTACACATATTCCATTTGGCTCCTCCACTGGACTGGGCCCTGTGAACACTAGTCCAGCACAAGGCCTGGCATATAGCAGCTGCTCAAACCGTACCTAAAGACCTACAAGCCACCCAGGACATAACCTGAGGCCAGGGATGCACTGAGGGGGACCTCGCCATCACTCACCTTTTCCCTTGGAGACTTCTGGATGCCCAGAGGGAATGTGGCTCTCCAGAGTGGCCCAGCTCCATGATTTAGTGGCAGGAGGGTGGACTGCACCCCTAGAATTCTGAGTCTTGGTTTCCTTACTCTCTGGGGCAGCAAGAGGAGAATCCGCTAGAGTCCCCTCACAGTGTGTCTCCACGTCAGGATGCACTGTATCAGCCCCGGCCGCTGGCTGCTGCAGTGGGAGTCTCAAAGGGTCCATACCAGCCACGGAGGAGGGAGAAGAAATGCCAGGTTCAAGTGGTCTGGGAAGAGCATAGATTGCCTCGGCCATGCTGTCAAGGACCATGGACAACTCAAGCCGCTCAGCTTTCGCCACCTTCAATCAGATAAATACAGGAAGACAGCCTGGTAAATGGGAGCTCACAGGGCTCACATTCCAGCAACTCTAATGATGATGCAGAAAGGCCAGGGAGTCCCCGGAATGAGGAGGCTTGGGGCAGCATGGAGGAACCCACCTTTGGCAGTCTCCCCCAGGCCCAATGCATGTGAGATTCAGCTCTCAGGGGACTAGGCTCCAAGGACCGCAGCTCCAGCTCAGAGTCACTCTTAGGGGACATTAGGTCACCTGATGAAAGGCTGCAAAAAACAAGCATTCAGAGACAATACTAGTTAACCTGTCACTGCTCCGCAACCTAGCCCAACATAGAAAAAATTGTTTCAACAGGTATTTATGCCTGTATTGAATCCAAAGTATACAAGAATATATATGTGTATATATGTATACATCTATAAATGTACATATATAAAGAACTCATATAAGTCAACAATAAGAAGGCAATCTGATTTTATTTTTTAAAGCTAGATGTGGTAACACATGCTTGTAATCTTAGCATCATCTTCTGCTACATAAGGAGTTCAAGGTCATCCTTGGCTATGTGAGACCCTGTCTCAAAACATCAAAACAATAGGATGGCAAGACATGACTTCTATAAGATCTCTTTATGTGTATGTGTGCACATGAGTGCAGTGCCTATGGAGGCCAGAAGAGGGTGTCAGATCTCCTGGAGCTGGAGTGACAGGCAGTTGCAAGATGCTTAATACTTGTGCTAGGAACTGAACTTGTATCTCCTGGAAGGGCAGCAAGTGCAGAGCCATCTTTCCAGTCCCAAAGATGTGACTTCTTAATGGGTATGGAATTTCTTTCCAACATGAAGGAAAGTTCTAGAACTAGAGAGTCATTTCAGGCATGTAACACTGTGAACAGACTTCATGCCACTGAATTGTACACTCTGAACTGGTTAAAATGGTAAAGTTCATATGAAGAATATTTTGCTACAATTTAAAAACTGACTTTGATCGCAAGCACTGCCAAACATAGGGTAAAATAAAACAAAAATCTCCCCCAAACGTGAATGTTTTACAAAAGAGAAATACAGATGGACAGCAAACACATTGAGTGGGTTCTGAGGCATTAGTTAACACAAAGATGTAAGCTGAAACTAGACTCACAGCAGCCTGCCACCACTGAACACTTACTTGGCCTGCGGGGTACACTCGCCATCAGAGTAAGGGTAGATGTCCTTAGGCTGCAATGAGGACTCCTCTTCCTCCTGAGCACTGCTTAGGGAGCACAGAGAAATGCTCATTAATAGGCAAGGGCATGGAAACCTGGCTATCAGGACTTCAGACAGTAGAGCCCAGAGACGCCAAGGCCCTTCTCCAAAGTTGCACAGCATCAGCAGAAAAAATGCTTCAACCCAGGCCAGTGTTTCTCACAGCCTCCACCTGGTTCCTACCCACCTTGGGGACTCTGGTGTTGGCTTTTCTGGCAAGGGCAGCTCACTCTCAGCACCTGCCTCCAACTCCTCGGAACTGGAGTCCACAGCATCCTCCCTGCGCCTGGGTTTCCTCCTGCGCCGCCTCTTTTTCCGCCCAGTGATGACGAGGCCCTCAGGCTCGCTGGCTGTGCCCAGTTGGGAGTCTGAGGGAAAGCCTGACAGGCCTCCCCATGGGATGGGTGAGGTGCACAGGCGAGGAGGTACATCTTCCTGTGGGGAGAACCGGGGGCAGAGCTGAAAGTGCTAGAGCCATCAGGCTGTCCAGAACCCCACAGTGAGCTCATTTAGGGACGGGCATGGGGGCTGAGCAGAGGCGGTGGCAGCCCACACTGGCCACAAAGCCCCCTCTCACCGAGGTGAGGCAGCAGTCGGGGCAGCTCCATCAGAACAGGCAGAAGCAGGGGCCTCAGCCCCTCACTGCCTCTTAGTAACACCCATTTCTCTTCTGAGACTTAGCCAGGTGCCACTTCCTCCAGGAAGCTTGCCAGACTGCAGTTCCTTGCAATGACCAAGAGGCTGCACCACTGGATATGCATGGGCCTGTATGTCTGGAACTTCTTTTTTTTTTTTTTTTTTTTTTTAAGATTTATTTATTATATATAATAGTTTGCCTGCATGTATGCCAGGACGCCAGAAGAGGGCACCAGATCTCATTATAGATGGTTGTGAGCTATCACGTGGTTGCTGGAAATTGAACTCAGGATTGAACTCTGGAAGAGGCCCTTGTCTGGAACTCTCTTTGAAAGTAAAGGAGTCACTTGTTTGAGTCTGCTGCATCGGGTCTGGCATACAGCAGGGGCTCAGTTAAAGCTTATCAAGCAGTTAAAACTTTTTTGTTGGCTTGGGCTAGGCCCTGCCTTCATTCTACAAACACTCAACTTTCCACACACACACACACACACACACACACACGCGCGCGCGCGCGCACACGCACACGCACACGCACACGCACACGCACACACACACACCAAAGTTCTGTGTTCTGGCTGTATGGTACCGACACAGACCAGAACAGCCAGGCTTTCTTCTTTGCAGTCCCCTGACCCTCTTCTCTTCTGAGATTCCCAGCCAGGCCAACTTTCCACTCCCCAGGGGCCCAGCTCAGAGGGCTCCTGCTTCAGAAACCTTCCCCGGGAAGTAGAATCAACCAGAATAGGGCTCCCCTTTCTGGGCTGTGACCGAATATCATGAGGCCAGCCTCAAGTGCCCCTCTGCATCTGTTCTCTGTTGAAGGGCTATCCCGGAGGTCAGGGATAACGACAGATCACAGGTTCCCTCCTCATACAGCACCAGTGAAGGGGTGAGGTCAGGCACGAGCCAGGATGGTGATCCCTACCTCATCACTGTCCAGCTCCTGGACAAAGAAGGCCTCGCCACTGTCCCCCAGCTTCATGTGCAAGTCCACAGGCTCTCCGTTGATTTCAATGTCCACCTGCAATGGGAATGGTGGGTGGGGACTGAATGGCCATAGTGTCAGGCCTCACGTCCTGATCCAGCAACTAGAGACACACTCCTGCCTGCTTGCCTGGTCCAGCTCTGAGCTGGCTGGAGCTCTCTCCAAACTTCAGTGGCCCTGGCTGCTTATCCCTGGGTCACCAGGAGAACATCGTTGCAACCTCATTCTGCTACTTCTTCCCAGCTCCCAGGTGTTGACTACATGAATAATGGTGAGAATTACCACTTGGAGTGTTTTATGTAGAGCATCCTGTTTAACTTTACAACAACCCTTTGTAGTAGCTCCTATCATTAGCTCCGTCTTATAGATAAGGAAACTGAGGCTGGTGTGTATGTGTGTGTGTGTGGGGGGGGGTTATTTGTGAGGGCCTGCCCTCCCAGCAGGAGTCTATGAAACTCAAAAGGTTTTCAACTACACCCCAGTACCCTTGTTTTGTTTTGTGTGTGTTTGTGTGCAGCGTCATATGCGTGTGTGCATATTTGTGTGGGTGCCTGCATGTGTGGGTGCCTGCGACCAATCCTAGGTGTCTACACTCAGTCACATTCCACCTTCTATTTTGAGACAGGGTCTCCCACCGATGGGTGAGGCTGGCAGGCTAGCAGGCTGCGGAGATCTATCTGCCTCTTCAGTGCTGGGATTACAGACATCTTCTGCACCTTGCTGTTTATGTGGGAAAAGTTTGCTGGGAACCCCAGCTCAGGGCATGGCAAGCTCTTTACTGATTCGGCCATCTGCCCAGTCCTACAGCCCAACCTCTTATCTCCGAGGTACACGGTCTTTTATAGATTATCCTTTCCTACCGGGGTTCTGAAAAATTCAGTCACCTCAACTAGAATGGGGTTTGGGCCCACTACACTGCTGTTCACACATGGACGCAGGTGCTAAGTGAAGTCTTCTGTCATGAACCTGAGGGAGCTGATGTGGCCCTACTAAAGGACTAACCTTTGTCCCCACAGGCCTCGCCTCAAGGCCACATTATCTGTTCCTGTTTTCTATCCCAAACTATTCCATTCCTAGCACTAGGCTTATAAAAACTTGTCCATTCCTAAAGGCGATGTGACTGGGTTTGAGGATTGGGGTGATTAGCAAGGCCACAGGGGAGGTCCTCGTAAGTTGAGCCAGGCCTGGTAGCCACAGAATCTGGCTCTACTCCCCTGGGCTTTGGCAAACGAGAATCTTCTAGATCAAGGCCCTAAACCAACCCAAAAACATTAGTGAGGGCCAGTGAGGTGACTCAGCAGGAATCAGCACTGGCCACCAAGCCTGATGACCTGAGTTCCATCCCTGGAACCTACACAGTGGAAGGAAAGGGCTGACTCCCACATTGTACACACACACACACACACACACACACACACACACACACAAATAGACATATACAAGACACACATACACAAAATAAATACAATAAAATAAAATTTTAAAGAAAATTCAATGAAAACACAAAAGAAGGGAAACAGGATAGCCCCCCATCCCCACCCCTTAAGGAAGCCAAGTCTTTTCTGGGACAGCAGTGATTGATTACACTGCCTTCAAAAGCCCACCCTGATGAAGGCAGACCATAGGCCAAAGCACTCACCACCTTCTCCCGTGACCGCAGGACACCCAGCTTGCCGAACCGGACATGGAAGGGTGAGCATCGGAAGGAGCCATCTGTCTGCTTCACCACCAGCACGTCGATGCCGCCACTCAGTGTGGCGGGGTTTAGGCCCCTGTAGAGTTCCTTAACTGTTCCAAACACCGTCTCAGCCAGCTGCCCCACATAGTTCATGGCTGCTGCTGGCCAGGAGCTGGGATGCCCAAGCTTGGGTTGTGTCTAGCCCTTGAAGAGAGAGCGCGTCTGTACAGTGGCCGCAGCCGTGGGATGGGAGGATCTCCAGGAGACCTGGACCTACTAGCTGAGGCTGGCCCACCGACCTAGTGTGGGGCCCTTGAGCAGCCAGCTGCCTTCTCCTACTGCCAATCTCCACATCTGTAAAAATAAGGACTCATGGTGAGACGATGCCTAGGTGCCTGTGCTTCTAAATGCCATGACTCATGGTTATGCCCATGAGCACTCCATGGGCACGACTCATCTAATCTTCACAACAACCCTGCAAGGCTGGCAGAGTGGGGTTATTGCTCATGTTTACAGATGGACCAGTCGAAGCTCAGAGGTGGAGTGACTCGCCCAGGCTCTCACACCTATAAGGAGAGAACCTGAGGTTCAAGTCCAGTTCTGGGTGACTCACATCCAGAACCCTTGGCAGAAACAGATAGGAAGATTCGCCATGGAAACAGGACATTGTGGGTAGTGGGGAGAGCCTCCAGATATAGCTAGCCTTGTTAGGTAATAGGTGGCACCCAAGAGGAAGTCTTCCATTTGAGAAATGGGTCTAGATAGCTTGCTGCTTCCTGGCCCTAGAAATTGCTTATGCACTCCAGGTACCTAAACCTCTACTGAGCCATATTGCTAGTCCAGACACCAAGGAAGGTCCCTGTGTAGCTTAAGGAACCACTCCAACCCTGAGACCCCCTTTTTCCTGGCCAGTGAGGCCCACAGCCCCACTTCATGGTCTCCAGGCCATTGTTCTCAGCCCCTGGCTTCAGACTAGAACTCAGACACACATTCAGGCCATCGTTGCTCTTTATCCCAGGCAGACTGGTCCCTCCGGCTTTCCTGCATCGGGCAGGGTGGGGAGAGGTGAAGGCAGAGGCTTCGGTGGCAGCAAAGAAAAGCCAGGGCTGTCATGAAAGTCATGACCAGGCTGATAGCATGTCCCCTCACCCTACGCCACCCTTTCCAGATTCAGACCATGTACCTGCCGTGCCGCCAGGTAAGTGACCTACTGCTCCTGTGGCTGCCAGGACTGAGGACTGGACCCAAGGCACCTCCACATGTCACCCTCCTCTCTCAGATCTTGCACAAGAATTCCTGGAGGACAAGGGTTCGGGAATCATCCTTCAAAGAAGCCACTTATCAAGCTTTATGGGGCTAATAGAGTGTAGACAGGGGCGGGGGAGCAGGAGAGAGGCTATGACTCAGGACTCTTGACTCCTCAATTAGTCCATAGTCCCCGAACTACACCACAGTTGTCTGCAGAGAGAGCAGCCACCTCAGCATAGCTTTGTGATGCACTGAGCTTGGAATGTGGTCCATGAACTGGCAGCCTACGTGTCATTGGGGGGTTTGTTAGACATGTGGAGGCTTAGGTCTAACTCAGCCTTCCTGGGTACACATGTACATCAGAACATCCTTCCCAGGGGTGCTTGTATCCTTGAGTGTTGAGAAGAGTCATCTCAGTGTTCCCAGGCCGTAGCTGGATTTTTGGCAAAGTCTGAGTGATGAACCCCAGTGGGCAACATTTTTTGAGGGAATGCTGCTGATCGCAGACTTTCCTCTCTCTGTGTCAACAGGTGATGCACTTCAGAGGGTGGAAACAAAGACCTAGACAGATGAAGTGACCTGCCCAGAGTCACAACTAGTCACTGGCAGAGTAGAGATTAGCACCCAGGCAGTTTGGTACCCTTACCCACAATGTCCTGTGGCTGTTCATGATCTGGGAATCTAATAATAAAGCCTTGACCTAGACAGCAGGAGGCTAAGTCAAAAATAAGGTGAAATTAAACTCTGTGGCTTCCTAATGCCACTCAAATCCAAAAACTGTTTTAGTTTGCAAGATACATATTGATTGGGTCCTCGGTGGAAAGCTTCATCCTGCTTTCTCTAGCCCTGAGCTCAGTGACTCCAGCTCTAAGGAGACAGGCAGGCAGGACAGACATTTGGCTCTAGACCAGTGAGTCCAGGAAAAGCAGAGAAGACCCAGGAGTTTCCAGGAATAAAGGAGTGAGCATGGGAGGCCTGTAGTAGGGTGGCAGGCTTAGTTTGCTCAGTGTGTGTGTGTGTGTGTGTGTGTGTGTGTGTGTGTGTGCTAAGCAGAATACACTGTAAGACTGGTCTCTGTATCATTAGATACCAGTATGTCCCCAGCTCCCATCCAAGGTTGTGACAGCCAAATTGTCTCCTGATATTAAATGCCTCCTGGGGTGCTAGGGATATAGCCCAGTGGAAGAACACTTGCCTTGTATATGGAAGGCGCTAGGCTTGACCCCCAAACACTGCAAACAAAACCAGATGTCTCCTTGCAAGAAAAAGAGCTAGATGGCAGAGATGGGAACATGGGAGGGGGTGTGACTAGAGTTCCTCAGATCTATTCATGAGGGATTCTCAGGCAAGCAACTTGCTGGGCTCATTTTCCCTTGTACAATATAGGCCTTAATTTAGACCCATCTTACTCAAATGTCGAAGGAGTCCAGAATCCCATTTGCATGAGCTCTTGAGTGCCTCTAACCAAAATCCCAGTGGTCTCCCCCACACCTACATCCACCCCTAAGGGAACCTTCTTTTCTGCCTTTTTCAAGCTGGGAGCTCAGCTTGCTGCCTTATACAATTGTCCCTTCCCGACTTTCCTGCTGTCTAGGTTAAGACGTTATTACCAGATAGCCGCATCATTGATGGCAGCAGAGCACTGTGGTAAGAACACCATAGTTCCCGAGTTCTAATCTGCTCACTTACTAGCTATGACCTTGAGCAAATCACTTGATTTATCTGAGTCTTAATTTCAGCTTCTCTAAGTGGGGATGATATCAGGAAGGTCTGAATACCTGATAAGACAATTGCATACAGCCTTGCTGTACGATATGTGTTGTGCCCATATGTGTCATCTGGCAGAAACACCAGCATCTTTTCAGCATCATGGCAGTCCCTCTCACCCAGGCTGTGGGCAGTTCAGTGCGGCAGCCCCTACTTGCAGTTAACAGTGTAGACACAGCGAACTGGCACTCAACTTCCTCAACAGTGGGGACCTCAGTATTTACAAAATGGACAGTGAACTCCGGGCCTCGTGGAGCACCTTGCTCAAGCCAGGCTAGAAATATTCACAAGGTTCTAGGCTAGTCTGCCTCTACCAGAGGGAAGGCAGAACAAGTGGCCCTGGGACCTGACCGCTCTGTCCTCTTGGGTGCCCAGATTTTGAGGTGGGGGAGTCATGGGGTAGGGATGACGTTCCATCTGCCACCAAAGAGAGGAGGAGGACAAGCACTTTTGTTTATTTCTTTATAGCAGTGCTGGGGATGAAAACCAGGGTCCCTCCTATCCCAGGGAAGTTCTCTACCACTAAGCTGCAATCCCCCAACATAGGGTAGCAACTTGTGTTGCCCCAGAGAGGGAAAGTGCCACCTCAGCTCCCCCCATTGCCTGGCAAGACAGGCCAGACAAGAACCGGACATTCCTTGCAACTGAGGACACTCTGTACCAAGGACACACAGTCAGTCTAGGGCAGCCTTCATAATACGTTCCAGCATCTCCTCTCCAGCTTCCTAGTTTGGGCTATCCAGGGAGCTCGCAGCCCTGGGAGGAAGCGAGACCATCCCTCCCCCACTCTTGCCCGAGCACTAGAAATGAAGGTGAGATAGAAGAACAGGGTGGGAGAGAAACATTTTTTCCCCCTGGTACAGTTAGATTCCTACCTAAGAATTCCCCTCCTCCCCTGGACCTCCAGGACCCAGAGTAGCCGCCTCTACCTGTACGCAGAGGTTCCACAGGTAGGTGTCCAGGTCCTGGCACTTCCGCCTTCTCTGGGACCCGGTGAGATCCGGGCTCCACTCCTTCCACCAACCAGGTGCAGCCTTCACTGTTCCTTACCGGTCCTGGCTCCACCCCTCACTTCGAAAAGACCCCGCCCCTGTCCCGTGTTCACACCCAAGGGCACCCTTTCTCCCGAGGAGACTGGGGAGCACCAGACTTCAGTACTCTGACCCGTGCCCAGCCTGGCCACCAGCTGCAACCACAGGGACACCAGAGACACAAGGACTTTGGAACCGCGTCTACCTACATCCTGTTCCTTTCCACCTGGCTCTGTGACCTTGGGCGAATCTTCCACTGAATTGAAGCCGGTTCTTGATTTATCAAAGAGGAAAGCGCCTTGTAGGATTTGCCAGAGTGCGTGAAATGTCTTTTTCGGGTACTTGTTGCTCGGATTTCCCATCCCAGGAACAGCGTTCCTTGGCCTTCCACATCTCATTCTAGCTGAGCTCCAACTGCCCGTGTGCTCACACTAGTAATTTCTTATTTGCTCGATTAATGTCAGCCGTGTTTATTTGTTTTTGCAGTGCTGATATCAAGCCCAGGGCATCAAGCAAAGGGATCTACCACAGCTACATCACATAGCTCCAAATGTCCTCTTTAATTGAATTTGAACTCCTTGTGGACAGATTACCTTCTGGAGCTCAGGGTCATTGCAATAAATACCTACTCTGTCATCCATCAGACTCGTCAATGGACAGGCAATGCACTCAATACCACCACGGCCCAGCAGAGGGCAGATGGTGACCAGCCTTCTCACCCAGTCACGCTCTCTCATCATCCAACAATCTCAAAAGCAGGACAGATGGGCAGATTTGTAGGCTATAAAAGGCAAGGGGGCCGGGGCCAGGACGGGAATGGCTATTCCCTTTAAATTAGTGGTTCGTTGCTTTTCCTGACTTAAAGACCTCTGTGACTACCTGTAAGTATATATGGTCTCTGAAAAGAAGATGTGCCGGAAAAGATCAAAAGTTGAAGGTGGTTTGTTCTAAAAAAGCACAGACAGCCTTTGCTTAAAAGATGGCTGGCTCAGTCAGCCCAGCATGGTGGCACAAGCCTTCGTCCCAGCATTGGGAGGCAGAGACAGGTGGATCTTTGAGTTAAAGGCCACCCTGGTCTGTCGGAGTTCTAGGGATCCTGTCTCAAAAAAGCCAAAACAAAACAGACTAGGAAAAAAAAAAAAAAAAAAAAGGTGCTTGCTTCTGAGTTGGATAACTAATCCACACTTACAAGGTGTCCCAGGCAGGCTGTGAAGCCAGTGCTCACCCTGTGCACATACTTTAAGTCAGTGGTTCTCAGCCTCTAATGCTGTGACTCTTTAATACAGTTCCTCATGTTGTGGTGATCTCCAACCATACAACTATTTTCATTACTACTTCATAACTATAATTTTGCTATTGTTATAAACCATAATGAAAATATGTGATATGCAGGATATCTGATATGCAACTCCTGTGAAAGGGTGTTTTGACCCTTGAAGGGGTCACAACCCACAATTTTGAGAAACACTGCTTTAAATAAATGTTCTGCATTATTGATTTACTTTAAGGTAAAGGCATAAAAGGCAGGCTTAGAGGGGTGGCAGTGGAGCCCTGGGAAAAAGCCAGCTGTAGAAAGGACTGGGAGGTGAGAAGTGAGAAGCTGTTGCCATGATGTGATCCAAGGTGACAGAGCTTGTTTAGAAATGACTGGCTTTTGTTGTCCTCTCTGTAGTGGCTAGTTGCTATCTTCACCCCCACTCCCACCCCCCCTATCCCCAGAGCTGAGCACCGAACCCAGGAGCCCTGCTGAAAGCAGAGCAATCTCAGGGTGGCCCTGGGGGTTGTGGCAGGCCACAAAATTGTCCGTGGCACTGTGATATAGAATGATTATATTTGATGGTGAAACCTTGGAAAACAGGAACTTCTCAAAGAAGGCTGAGACAGAAGGAAGGAGGGGGTCACAGACTGGGGCTCCTGAGGCTAGAGTCAAAACTTTTTCTTATTTAAAGATGGGGTCTCACAGCCAGACACAGTGGAGCAGGCCTTTAATCCCAGCACTCAGGAGGCAGAGGTAGGCTGATCTTTGTGAGTTCTGAGTTTGAGGTTAACAAACTCCTGGTTTACAAAGTGAGTTCCCGGACAGCCAGGACTATGTAGAGAAACCTTGTCTCAGCAAATAAATAAATAAATAAATAAATAAATAAATAAATAAATAAGGAAGAAAGGAAGGAGGGAAGGAAGAAAGAAAGAAAAAAGAAAGAAAGGAAGGAAGGAAAAAAGAAAGAAAGAAAGAAAGAAAGGAAGGAAGGAAGGAAGAAAGAAAGAAAGAAAGAAAGGGCCCCACTATGTAGCTATATAGGTCAGGCTGGCCGCAACTCTCAGAGCTCTGCTTTTCTCTGCCACCCTCTAGAGAACTAGGATTAAAGGTGTGCCCCCACCATGCCCAGAGCAAATCTAACTTTTTGATCCTTAATTTCACTTTCAAAATGGTGATAAAATTTACCTTGCAGGGTTATATTTGAAGATTTGGTGATCAGTGGTCCTCAGTCTTGATTGCATCTTTAAATCCTCATGCCCTGGACAAAGGCTGACCCCATGGCACTGAGATTTCAACCCCATGTAGTTTTACTGAGCTAAATAAATCCTGAACACAATTCAAGGCACACATTAGGCATTCAATACTGCTTATCATTGTTTAAGTGTTTGGTGTGTGTGTGTGTGTGTGTGTGTGTGTGTGTGTGTGTGTGTGTGTGTGTGTGTGTTGGGGCGTGTCTAGGTGGATATGGAGGCTGGAAGCAGATCTTTACCTCAATGCCTTGAGACAGGGTCTGCCTCTGTACAGGAAGCTTGCTTTATGGGCTCAGCTGACCAGTGATATCTCTGGATCTTTCTCTGTCTGTGTCACACAGTGCTGGGCTTATAGGCATGCATAGCCATGACTGGATTTTTTTTTGACCCACCAGGACAATGGGCATGTGCCATCAAGCCTGGCTTTCTTTTTTATTTTATTTTATAATTTTCTATGTTTGGGGGTTTTGCCTGCGTATATATCCATGAACCACCTGGATGCAGTGCCCACAGAGGCCAGAAGAGGGCATTGGATCTCCTGGGACTGGAGTTAGAGCAGTTGTGAGAGTCCCTTTGGGTTCTGGGAATCCAACACCTATGCTCTGCAGCCAGTGCTCTTAACTGTTGAACCACCGCTTCAATCCCTGTGACTGTTTCTTTATGTGGGTCCTAGGGATTTGAACTCTTCTTCATGCTTGTGAACAAGAGCTCTTGCCACTGAGCCATCCCCCAATCCTTTCTTTTTAATTGTTTTATGTGGTTTGTTGGTTTGTTGGTTTGTTGCGGGGGGGGGGGGGGGGGGGGGCAGGATTTTGCTGTGTTGCTCAGGATGACTTCAAACTCCCGGTCTCAGGTGATCCTCCGGCCTCAGCCCCTTCAGTGGCTCTGACTATAGGTGCATAGCACCATGACCGGCTTTAACCCCACAGTTTTGAAGATGAAGCCCATGTTGTTCTCATTGTTTTTTGTTGGGGGCGGGGGGGGGGGGGGGGGGGGAGTTCATATAAAGATTGTTGCAGAAATTGGATTTCCACCAAGCTTGTTTTCAGAACTCTGAACCGTCTGGAATTTGGTGATTGTGAAGGAGTGTGAGGGAGCAAGAGGCAGTCTCTGGTTGTCTTATTTGTCCTAACACCCAGCCAAGCTGACCAAAGCAGGGACTATCCTGCTCTAGCTGGTAACTTATATCACCACCTTTGGGGTATCCTTTTTGTCTGAAAGAACTGTGTGTACTGCATTTGCCTATTTCTGGAGTTACAGGTAAGGTCATTTTCCTCTTCTTCCTAGGTCCAAGTGCTAGCTGGGGCCTATCCCACAGGTGACTGTTGGTTTCCTAGTAATCCAAAAGTAGAGGCAGACTGCCTTCTTTTTGAAATGTGGTAACCTATATGCTTCTTCATCCACAGGCAGGTCCAGTGACTGTTTACTCTGCCCTACTACTTCCTTGCGGGTGAACCCAGCCTGAGGTGAATGGAAGCTGTGAGCCAGGCCTGCAGCTGTGATCACATGTCATAAGCGGCGAGACTGTCTGCCAGGAGCAGAGCCTCCACCAGTCCTAGCGGGACCGGATGCAGGGGTAGCCAGAATTGGCTCGCCTCGGGGAGCAGGCTCTAGGGGTAGGGAGGCAGGCAACCGGTACATGGCTGCTATTAGCAAATCAAACCAAATGACACTAGTTACATTTCAATTTCAGATACACACTTCTTAGTGTATGTCTCCTGTAACACTCATTATTTACCTAAAATTCAAGATTAACTGCATGCTTTCAGTTTTCTTTGTTAAATCTGGTAAATCCGTGTCTGCTCAAATAGCTAAGGTCATAGTAACAGTCTCTGCTGTCCAACGTTTCCACATTCAGCTTCCACAGCCCAGCTCCGGAACAATGCGTGGCTCCCAGCTGCTTCTACAATGTAACCAGGACTCCCTGGCCTCAGCTCTTCTGCAAGCCCAGCTGACCTGATTAGACCCATTCCCATCTCTGTCCATGTGTTCACTGAGTACCTACTGGGTGCAGGCATCATGCTGAATTCTTCCTTTTCATTGTCTCATTGGCTTTTCATAAGACCCAGCACACAGGAACCCATAATAATTCCATCTACCAGTGAAAAGACAGGCACTCTAAGATAATGCTTCATGTATGCCTTAGGGTTTCTATTGCTGTGAAGAGACACCATGACCACAGCAACCCTTATAAAGAAAAACATTTAATAGGGGTGGCTCACTCACAGTTTCAGAAGTTCATACCATTATCATCATGGTGGGACATGGCGGTGTACAGGCAGATGTGGCGCTGGACAAGTAGCTGAGAATGCTACATCTTACAGGCAACAAGAAATGGTCTGAGACACTGGGTGGTATCTTGAGAATATATGAGACCTCAAAGCCTGCCTCCACAGTAACACATTTCCTCCAAGACTACACCTACTCCAACAAGGCCACACCTCCTAATAGTGCCACTCCCTATGAGATTATGGGGGCCAATTACATTCAAACTACCACAATGTTTACTTGTTTATTTTGTGTGCACCTGTGTGTATATTTGTATGTGGACAAGTATACGAGTGCACACAAGCTTGTAGAGGACAGAGGATAACCTTAGGTGTCATTCCTCAGAAGCCATTCACATTGTTTAGGAGATAGGATCTCTCACTGGCCCCAGGGATCCAAATGTCTCTGCCTCCCCAGAGCTGAAATTAGAAGCACACTAATACCACACCTGACTTCATTGTCCTCCTCCTTCTCCTCCTCTTCCTTCTTTTTCTTCTTCAACAGGTTCTCACTGTATATCCCTGGCTAGCCAGGAATTTGGAATTCAATATGGAGACCAGGCTGACCTCAAACTCCCAGAGATCCACCTGCCTCTGCTTCCTGAATGCTAGAGTTAAATGTATATGCCACCATGTCCATCAACCCCTGGGATTTTTGGTGTGTGTGTGTTGGGGGAGGTGTTTGTTTGTTTTTTGGAGACAGGGTTTCTCTGTCTAGCTCTGGTGCCTGTCCTGGATCTTACTCTGTTAACCAGGCTGACTTTGAACTCACAGAGATCTGCCTGCCTCTGCCTCCCGAGTGCTGGGATTAAAGGCATGCTCCACCACTGCCTGGCTGGTTGTTTGTTTGTTTGTTTGTTTTTTAAGCTCAGGCCCTTATGCTTGCAAGGTTGTGCCATTTCCCCAGCCTCAGATAGTGCTCCTTAGACTGAGTTCCCTGGGCCAGCAGCAGTAGTAGCACTTGGGAATGCGGTGGGAATTCATTCTCTGCCTATCCACCTGCCAGACCTGATGAGTCAGAAACTGAGGATGTGGGCTGGCAGCTGTTGGTGTCTCACGTAAGTCCCTTCCCTTCTCTCCCGAACCCTTGGCTTGATACTCGGTCTAATATGAAATCTGAAATGTGTAAGAAATGAAGTCTCCACCCAGGCCGAGATTAAAGCACAGCAGAGGGCCTTCAGGAAGGTTGTTTAGGACCTACTGACGCCAGGGCTGGGCCAGGCCCTGGGGATGCCATATGGACTTCACAGTCATGGTGCTAGGTCTAAGAGGACGAGAGTCAGGCAACTGCCATGTCAAGTGAGTACACCTCCAGGAGCCCACAGCCAGGTGAAGGGGGTCACAGAGCACTTTCTCTAGTACACATGGAGGCCTGAAAGCCCAGTTCAAATTAGAAGAGGAGTGGGGCATTGTGGGGCCTACCTTACAGGAAGGCTGAACGCTGCTGCCTGGAAGTAGTTTGGCGTTGCTGCAGCAGGGTGAGGAAAGTGGTTGTGGTGTCCCCTGCCCTAAGAGCAACAGAAAAAAACACTGTGGAAGCCCTCTGGCTTCTAGGTAAAGGGAGCACTTGAGAAAATGGAGGGTGGAGGAGGGTGAGGAGAGATCCAAGGGGTGCTGGGCCTTTCCATCCCTTAGGTCAAGAGAGCCTCTGTCCTCTAAGGCATCTGTAGAGATTCAACTTCCAATTACATCTGCCAGCAGGTAGGAGGTTCAGAAGTCCAGCCCATGCTCTGGGTACAAGGCCTGCTCTTCCAGGGCTCGCAGAGGGAAAGGGCTTGGGAAGCTCCTTCTCCGGCCCCACCCCTGCTGGGCTCTGCCTCTGCCGTCCTTGCCAAAGAAAAGCCTTTAGTGCCAGCTGAGGACTGACTGGCATGGCCATGTTGCCTGGCAGTGTCCAGGCTCCAACTGCCTTTCTCAGGAAAGACGTCAGATGGTTGAGCCTTTTCGGAATTTGACAGTAAACCTGACCTAAAGAGGAAAACCGAACGGCCACTGTGGAAAGTGAGCTTTTTTCTGTGTCTGAAAAGAAAGTTCTCCAGCAGGCTGGGGATGCAACCCTGTTGGAAGAGTGCTTGTTTAGTGTGCAAAAGACCCTGGGTTCAAACCCCAACAGTCCATATAACTGAGCAAGGCAGAGGAGGAGGATCAAAAATGCAAGGCCTTCCTCGGTTACGAAGTGTGTGAGTCAACCTTGGGACAGGGAGACTGTTTTTTATTTTTTTTTATTTTTTATTTTTTTTGACACAAGGTCTCATTACATAGCCTTGACTGGACTGGAGCTTGCTTTGTAGATCAGGCTGGCCTTGAACTCACAGAGATCCAACTGCCTCTGCCTCCACAGGGCTGGGATTAAATGCAGGTGCCACAATCCCTGGCCTGAGACTTTATCTTAAAAAAAAAATTCTTCACAGTCTTGAGAGATGTCTCAATTAACTCACCATTAAGAGTACTGCCTGCTCTTCCAGAGGATCTGGGTTCAGTTCCCAGCACCCATATGGCAGCTCATAACCATCTGTAATTCCAGATTCAAGGAATCACACACCCTCATCTGGCCTCTGTGGGCACTGAATATATATATGGTACACATATAGTCACACACACTCACACAAATACACATTAAATAATGAATAAATGAACTTTAAAAAAAATCCTTTGGGATTCACCAAATGCCCAGTACACAAACACTCCACACACCTAACTCTACAAGGCAGTACAGCTGAGCATCCCATGACTTACCAGGCTGTTTCTGCCACACGGCTCACAGTTCATGGCACTGGCGCTTCTCCATCCAAGAATGGACTTTCCGTAGCTACTCATGTGGCATACCCACCAACCTCACAACTACTTGAGGGTCACCTCAATGGAGTCTTCTCTGTCTCTTCTGAGTCATGTTTCCTTCCTCCATTCTTTTCCTTCCATGGGTCTGGGAGAAGCCTGAGGGCCTGGGTTTAGAGCCCCTCCCCCCACATGCAAGCTGGATGCGGAAGCACCATGTCCCTGTCACTCTGGCTACAGAGTGGGTGTGTGTTGGGGGGAGAGTGGGGGACAGCAGCAGAGTGGGGATGGACACAGGAGGATCCTAGGAGCTCTGGCCAACCAGTATAACTGAAATATCTAGCTCTAGGTTCAGTAGAGAAACGGTCTCCAAAAATAAAAATAAAGAGCAAAGGAGGAAGATGACCGTCTGGCCTCTACCTATGCCTACACCCACATGTAACTCATTTGGGTGAGTACTCATGCACACACACACACACACACACACACACACACACACACACACACAATCACTCCCTCACATGCTATTATAGCTTACGTCTTGATGATAGCTGGTGTTTGCCTCCTTCCACAGGAATGTGGACCCTGGGAGGACAAGATGTTTGGTCTGTCTTCACTAATCTATCTGAAGATCAGGGTCTGGTGCACACTAGGCCTCCAATAAAAATAAGTGACCCTGTAGTCACATCTTCCATTGTCCCGCCTCCATCCCAGTCTCAGTCCCTTGTAACTGCCACTGGCTTCTCCCCCCCACACACACACACTAGAACCTACCCCAGGGAGCAAGACTTGTCGGGTGTCTGTTTGCCTTGGGGCCTTGAGAGGATACTGGTTGTTTGACCTTGCATCCCTGCCAAGTTGCAAGCGTGTGTGAAATGATAAATTCCAGCTTATTGTTATTATTGATTTTGAGGGCTCTGATAAGAGGGTAAAAGGACAGCAGATGAGGAGAAGGGGATGACAAGTGACCAGACAGTCAGAGTGGGGAGAAAATGCACTCACAGCTTTCCTGAGGTCCCTGCTCTGTCGTTTTCCTAGCAGCGCTTAGAGCAGCAGCCAGCTGCAAGCCAGGGCTATGTGCCACGTACCATGAGCATGAGCCACGTGGCAGAAACAGGCCTGTTGAATCATGGAACGCGCGGCTTCCACTGGTTTGTAGAGTTTGGTGTGTGGAGTATTTTTGCTTTTTACAGTCCAGCTGTCTGTAATGATTTCCTTCCCGTGGCCTTGTTCACCAAAGTGTCCCTGAGTGACTAGCTGAGTCACCGAATTCCTTGCCGTTTAGGACACTGGCTCAAGCACCAAGGACCAGTTCTTCTGTGGAGGTGGAATCTTTGTGGGTTGCCAAAGAGTGCCTGGGGAAGACAGAACAAAGAACTCCCATCTTTAACATGCACCCTTCCCCAGAAATATAATTTAGAAAACAAGTAAAAATAAGCAAGAAATTCCATTTGTTAAATCACCAGGGAATGGCTATAAAGCCTGAAGAATTGTTTGTCAGTGACCATCAGGCCAGTGCCAAACTGAAAAGGGTGGGACCCACTAGAAACCAAGGTCCATCCCTTAGTTGCAGTATGAAGGTCTGAAAGAAAATAAAGAGAACTCTCCGGCCCCGTGGTGGGACTATCTACGTGTGCAGCACCTCTGTAATGTAAGAGCCAGTTCTTGGTAAAAATCAAATGTGCACAAAACTCACAGTGTAGCATTTTCATTTCTGGGGTGGTCTCTGAGAAAGTTTACTCAGATCTGTAAAAACAAAAAGAGATAATTTGTTATAGTGTTGGAGATAGGTGGGGGATTTGGAGCAAAAGGAACCCTTGGGATTGAGTAAACAAAATATTGTAGAGGTACATTGTTGCTTTAACTGTCAACTTGACACTGCTTAGAATCTCCTGGGAAGAGGAGTCTCAATGAGGGATTGTCTATATGGGTCTGTTTTTCTGGGCGTATCTGTGAGTATTGTCTTGCTTACTTGATGTGGGTGGGAAGACCCAGCCTACTGTGGGTAGCACCATTCCCTAGGTAGGGAGTCCTGAATTGTGGGGAAAGCTAGCCAAGCACAAGCAAGCAAATGAGCATAAACGTGCTGATTTCTTTTTGCCTTTGACTGGATGTGATATGACTATTTGAATAGCTGCCTTGACTTCCCCACAATGGGCTGTAACCTGAAATTATGAGAGGAAAACCTTCCCTTCCCCCCCTAGGTTTCTTTTTATCAGGACATTTTATCACAGTACCAGAAATAAAAACTAAAACATGTGCCTTGAAATTCTGCATGGTAGTAAAAACAAACAAACAAACAAACAAACAAACAAACAAACACCCCCCACATAGATTAGCTGTAGCTACAGTAACATGTACGGAGCTTACAGAGTTAAAGTGGGAAAAGAATAAAAGAAAATTTAAAATAATGTTCCTGTTTCATTAAGGCATAATTAATGTATAGTAAACCACACACATTTGAAGTGTTCAATTTGAGTTTTGGGTATACATGATTATGATTAGGATAATGATTGTATCTATCATGCCTCAAAGTAGGAAGTATACACACACACACACACACACACACACACACACACACACAAATGGGCAGATGTTTAACACCTACTGTCAAATTTGAAAGAGTTAAACAGTTTGTTTACATGTATAGTGTATGTACTATAATCCCATGATTATAAGAGTAAATAATATTTGGATACCCTGAAAAAAATCTGAAAAAAATAACTACTGTGGTGGTTTGAATAAGAATGGCTGCCATAGGCTCATATATGAATGTTTAGTCATCAGGGAGTGGAACTGTTTGAAAGGATAAGAAGGATTAGGAAGTGTGACTTTGTTGGAGGAAGTGTGTCACTGAGGGTGGGCTTTGAAGTTTCAAAAGTCCACATCAAACACAGACTCTCTTTCTGCCTATGTGTAAATCAAAATGTAAAGTTCTCAGTTCCAGAGTCACACCTGCCTGCATGCTACCATGCTCCCTGCCATGATGATAATGGACTAAGCCTCTGAAACTGTAAACAAGCCCCCAGCTAAATGTTTCCTTTATAAGAGTTGCTTTGGCAATTTATAGCAAGCCAACAGCAAACATCAAATTAAACAGAGAGAAACTTAAAACGATACCACAAAATTCAGGAACAAGACAAGGCTGTCCACTCTCCCCATATTTATTCAATATAGTACTAGAAGTTCTAGCTAGAGCAATAAGACAACATAAGGAGATCAAAGGGATACAAATTGGCAAGGAAGAAGTCAAACTTTCACTATTTGCAGATGATATGATAGTATACATAAGTGACCCCAAACTCTACCAGGGAACTCCTACAGCTGATAAACTCCTTCAGTAAAGTGGCAGGATACAAGATCAACTCAAAAAAATCAGTAGCCCTCCTATACACAAATGATAAAAGGGCTGAGAAAGAAGTCAGAGAAACATCACCCTTTACAATAGCCACAAATAATATAAAATACCTTGGGATAACACTAACTAAACAAGTGAAGGACCTTTTTGATAAGAACTTTAAATCTCTAAAGAAAGAAATTGAAGATATCAGAAAATGGAAGGATCTCCCATGTTCATGGATAGGTAGGATTAACATAGTAAAAACGGCAATCTTACCAAAAGCAATCTACAGATTCAATGCAATCCCCATCAAAATCCCAACACAATTCTTCACAGACCTGGAAAGAAAAATACTCAACTTCATATGGAAAAACAAAAGACCCAGGATAGCTAAAAGAATCCTATACGATAAAGCAACCTTTGGAGGCATCACCATCCCTGACCTCAAACTCTACTATAGAGTTATAGTAATAAAAACAGCTTGGTACTGGTATGAAAACTGACATATGGACCAATGGAATCAAATTGAAGACCCTGACATTAATCCATGCACATATGAACACCTGGTTTTTGACAAAGGAGCCAAAACTATACAATGGAAAAAAGAAAGTATCTTCAACAAATGGTGCTGGCATAACTGGATGTCAATATGTAAAAGATTACAAATAGATCCATATCTGTCACCATGCACAAAACTCAAGACCAAGTGGATTAAAGACCTGAACATAAATCCAGTTACACTAAACTTAATAGAAAAGAAAGTAGGAAGCACTCTTGAACGAATTGGCACCAGAGACCATTTCCTGAGTACAGACCCTGAGTACAACAAGTAATAAATGGGACCTCTCAAAATTGAGAAGCTTTTGCAGGGCAAAAGACACAGTCAATAAGACAAAAAGACAGCCAACAGAATGGGAAAAGATCTTCACCAACCCCACATCTGACAGAGGATTGATCTCCACAGTATATAAAGAACTCAAGAAAATAGACATCAAAATACTGAACAGTCCAATTAAAAAAATGGGCTAAAGAGCTAAACAGAGAATTCACAAAACAAGAATCACAAATGGCTGAAAGACATTTAAAGAAATGCTCAACATCCTTAATCATCAGAGAAATGCAAATCAAAACGACTCTGAGATACCACCTTACACCTGTCAGAATGGCTATGATCAAAAACACCAATGACAGTCAATGTTGGAGAGGATGTGGAGCAAAGGGAACACTCCTCCACTGTTGGTGGGAATGTAAACTTGTACAACCACTGTGGAAATCAGTATGGCGGTTTCTCAGAAAATTAAGAATCGAACTACCTCAAGATCCAGCCATCCTACTCTTGGGCATATACCCAAGGAATGCTGATTCATACCATAAAGATACATGCTCAGCTATGTTCATAGCAGCACTATTTGTAATAGCCAGAACCTGGAAACAACCTAGATGCCCGTCAACGGAAGAATGGATGAAAAAAAATGTGGTACATATACACAATGGAGTACTACTCAGCAGAGAAAAACAATGAAAGCATGAAATTTGCAGGCAAATGGATGGAACTAGAAAAAATCATCCTGAGTGAGGTAACCCAAACCCAGAAAGACAGTCATGGTATGTACTCACTCATAAGTGGATTCTAGATATAAAATAAAGAACAATCAGACCACAACCCATAGAACCATGGAGGCTATATATATAGCATGGAGGTCCCTAGGACGACTGTGGCTTATAATAAATTTTGGTTTTACTCAATTATTGAAAAAAAAAATAGCCAAATGAATGGAAACACATGAACTATGAACCAAAGGCTGAGGGGCCCCCAGCTGGATCAGGCCCTCTGAATAGGTGAGACAGTTGATTGGCTTGATCAGTTTGGGAGGCAACTAGGCAGTGGGACCAAGTCCTGTGCTCATTGCGTCAGTAGGCTGTTTGAAACCTGGAGCTTATGCAGGGACACTTGGCTCAGTCTGGGAGGAAGGGACTGGACCTGCCTGGACTGAGTCTACCTGGTTGATCGCAGTCCTCGGGGGAGGATTTGCCCTGGAGGAGGTGGGAATGGGGGGTGAGCTGGGGGTAAGGGGTGAGAATGGGAGCGGGGAGAATAGGGGAACCCGTGGCTGATATGTAGAACTGAATGGAATTGTAAAATAAAATTTAAAAAAAGAAGGGGGAAAATGTACTCTTAGAAGCTTAATGGCTCTCTGAGCATTTGGTGAGGAGTGGGGAACAGAGGAATGTCAGCTCCAATGATGCTCCTCCAGAGGAACTGGAGTGAAAGCAGCTGAACCTGTTCCTGATAATGAGGTTTCATCCTGCAGTCTGGGGAAAGTAGGAGACTAAGGAGGCCCCCAGACTGCTGAGGAGTTTGGGACAAAGATTTCGTCACTATTTAGCAAAAGCTGAAAGGAAATGGAGTTTGGAGCCACACTGCTTTTGTTTGAGTATCAGCAAATTGATGCCTGGCTCTTTTAAGAAAGATGATTTCTAATAGATGCATTGGAAGATTTTTCTAAAAGCTTTACAGCAGCTCAATAGGAAGTTCTACCCTCACCCTGAGGTGAGGCTTCTGGGTAGAGTGACCCGAAAGTTCTGCTATAACTGAGTGAAGTTTCAGCAACATTTGTTTGAATTGTGGCACTCAGGGGAGCTGCAATGAGTTTGAGTGATGGAACAGCACCTGGCTGGTGGCTGCTGTGTACACTTCTGCTGGTTCTGGAATGGCTGGAAGGGCTGGTGGGAAAGGTGGCTTTGGGGAGTGGCATCATCCCAAGTGTTACAGTCCCCTAGCAACAGCACTCATCAAATCCCAGACTCAAGGGAGTTAGATATAACCACTCTAGAGCCACTGACAAATTAGGCTCTTGTTCCCAACTGTCAGAGGAACTTTAAG
This sequence comes from Peromyscus maniculatus bairdii, assembly GCF_049852395.1. Classification (NCBI taxonomy): domain Eukaryota; kingdom Metazoa; phylum Chordata; class Mammalia; order Rodentia; family Cricetidae; genus Peromyscus; species Peromyscus maniculatus. Next base: position 146,648,294 of record NC_134855.1, read on the forward strand.
GATGTTACCAAAACTGACTGTGAACTTCAGAAATGAATCAGTTTTGAGTTCACCTGCAATTTTAACTGTGGTGATTCTTGATTCATGTACTCTGTCTTGTTGGAAGAGAATGTTAAATGGTTCTATTAAAAGATCTGTTTTAGTTGCTTACTAAAGTTTACAAGGTAAATCCTATAGTTTGCTTTTGAATATAAGTTTGTAAGAAGTGTAAATACACGTACTAAACAGTCATGCTAGTTGTAAATATGTATAGTAATGTTCATAGCTAGAATTAAGTTGATATTAATGAACCAGGGTTTGATGAAGCTAAGGGAATCTTTAAGTTTGACGTAGTTTCTTTGATGCAGTTTGCATCAAGAGTTTATTGATTTTAAAAAAGGGCTTGGCACAGCTAAGGCTGTCATAGACATCTTAAGACCCATTCAAAAAAGAACATTCCATTTTGGTCACCCTCTATTCCTTTACTGGGGGGCGGTGGCAGCCTAGGGATCACTGGGTTGTTCAAACTACTTGTAGGCTCTTAGTAGGGACCTGAGTTAAAGTTGAATTAAACTCTGTACTCCCTCATGACATAGGCTGGTAGTCAGGGACAGGCAATGTTCTTGTTAGCTTCCAACCTAAGACAAGAGTATGCTTGATGGAAAGTGTATCTCCATGATGGGTAAGGTTTGTCTAACTGAAGATGACCTCTGGCACACACAGTCTATCTGAGGGGCCTGAGGGGCTCTTTGAAATATTAAGAGGAGGGACTTGTGGGAGCTCACAGAGGTTTCCTAGTGAGATCTGAGCTTGCTTTACCCAGCAGGGCTGCATAAGGGGATGGATTGACCACATGCATGGTTATCAGGTGTTTGGGAGGGTCTGCACTTGTATGTGCCGTATGCTTTGATCAAGCAAGGGGGAGGTTTTTTTGCCCTGCCTCTTGGCATTCCTTTAAAAAGCCCTTTAGAAGAGACAGAAGGGGCTGGTAGATTTTGATCCAGATCCTCCCAAAGCTATCCTGTGTTTCTGTCTGTCTCATCTCTGCTATCTTTCTATTAATTCCTTCGGCCTCTCTCCTCTTCATAGGAACCCTGTAAAAGGTGGGGGCAGGCCCCCCACAAACCTCATGCTTGTGTGGCTAGCATTTTACTCACTGAGCCATCCTCCTAGGACACTTAATTAAAACAACTTTTAAATTATATTTATTTATTTATGGGGCAAGAAAAGTAGCAGGAGTCAGTTCTTGCTTTCTACAGTGTGGGTTCTGGGGATGGGACTCAGATTTTCAAGCTTGGCAGCAAGTGCCTAACCTTTTGAGCCCTCTCACTGGTCCTTTTTCTTTTGAAGAAAAATAATTTGCCTCTTTGATTAAATATCATCAACAACTTCTCCTCCTCCTTGTTCTCCTCCTCCTCCTCCTCTCCTCCTCCTCCTTCGAGTCCTCCTCCTCTGGGATACCTCCATACACTAACATGTGCGTGCTGGTTACTGCCTTTGCCTGGAGTCACTTCTTGTCATTTCTCCAGATTCAGCTTCTAGCTTCCAGTGTCATTGGGAACCCATTCCACACTTGCCTATATCTTGTTTCTTTGGCCTTTTGGTTGTTTCCCCCCCTTCTGACACTAGGGATTGAACTCAAGGCTTTGACTATGCCAGATAAGCACTGTATACTCCAGTTGCAACTCTCTTCTCCCACTAGTCTTTATATTTTGTTTTTGTTTTTCGAGTTGGGGTTTCTCTGTGTAGCCTTGGCTGTCCTGGAACTCACTCTGTAGACCAGGTTGGTCTCGAACTCACAGAGACCCACCTGCCTCTGCCTCCTGGATACCGGGATTAAAGGCATGAACTACCACTACCCTGCTAGTCTTTATTTTGAGACAAGGTCTTGCTAAAGTTGCCAAGGCTGGGTCAAACTTGTGATCTTTCTGCCTTATCCTCCTGAATATCTGGGATTGCATATAAATATCACCATACTTGTCACACACTGGTTATTATACCCTCAGTTCCATGTTTCCCAAAGCAGCTAGCCTTTGCATATTTTCTTCCAGAACTGTAACTTTACATTTCTTTCTCTTCAGAAATATGGAGTTCCTTGGCATCTGGGGGAGTGTCTTTCTTACCCTTGCATCACCTAGAGGGCCTAGATCAGAAAAGGTGATTGGAAAAGTTGATTGAATAAATGAAAATAAATTGGAGCACAACCTATTCTATATACTCATTCATTCAAGAAATACTTATTGAGTTCCTGAACATGTCTGCCCATGTTCCAGGTGTTGAAAATAAGCAAGACAAACATTCCTGCCCCAAGGGACACGAGAGACAAATATTGAGGTTATAAGGGCTAGAACAAAGGAAGACAGAGTGATGGAGATTTGGGCTTGATATCCATTGAAGGAACTACCGTTTGAGTAGAACTTTGAAGTGAGAACACACCTTTCTGATGCCCAGGAGAAGACATACTAAGTGCAAATGTCCTTCATGTTCCAGGAGCAGGAAGGAGGCTAGCGTTGCTGGCTGAGGAATGAGGAAGAAGGAGATGCACTTGTTAGAAGAAAGAGCAGACTGCATGGATCCTAGGGCCCCTGGAATAAAGCTTTGGGTTTTTACTGTGCCCAAGATAGGAACCGCTGGATGTTTTAAAGAGGAAAGGAACATACTTTGACTTAGGCTTTAACAAGATCCCTGTGGCTGCTGTGCTGAGCACAGGCTGTAATGAAGAGGAGCAGGTAGGGAAGAAGCTCCCGCAGCATTCCCTGTGTACAGACTTCTAAAAAGAGGGCCAGCAGGCTTGCTAATGATTGAGATGACTATGATTGGAAGAGAGAGAGGAAAGGTGGCTGCGATGCTTTAGCCTGGTCATTAAAAACGCTGGACTTGATACAGACTGTAACGAGGAAGATTGTGTGATGGCCATATGCAACATGTTAAGGTATTAGTGTTTGACTCTGGACACGTTAAATTTGACACATTACATAGGTTTGCTGACTGTAATAAACTCAGCCTTTTTATTGTTGTTGAGACAGGGTCTTACTATGTAGCCCAGGCTGATCCCAAACTGGCAATCCTCCTGCTTCAGCCTCTTTGAGTGAGATTACAGGTGTAGGCCATCACACACAGCCTTATTTTAAACACTGAACACCAAGACATGGAGCAGAAAGCTTTATATAGACTGCCGTTTAATTCTCTCACTTATCCTATATATCCTAATATTTTGTTGCCTTTTGTGGATGAGAGATTATAGCCAATTGATGTTGAATATAAGCAGATTTGGGATTGGGACCTAGTCAGTCTTCAAAGCTCTATTTGTGAATCTGGATTCGAAGGGTGAGGAGCACTTTCTGAACATAGTTGCCACAGATTTGGGTTCCGTTATAAAAAGATGCCTGGAATATGAAACAAGATTTTATCCCAGGCCAACAGCAGCTGCAAAAATGAACGTGATGGGAGCAGGTGTTTGAAAGCTCCGGTATCCTAAGATAGTGTTAGGGAAGCGGTGACCATAAATTCGTTTCGGCTACTATTTCTTGGAGTGAACAAGATACTACAGCCTGCAGTGAAACCTTGGTGGTGTTAAAAAATATCTCCCTAAGGTTGGTAGTTTGGAATCACTGCACTGAGGAGATAGGGCGCACGGGTTTTGGGATCCTTGCCCAGACGGCCCTACAGAAAGACCAGGATATGGAGCACAAAGGCCGGGAACGGATAGGGCCTCAGCATCCGCCTCGGTGTCCACCTCCTCTACCCCCTCCGTCCTCCACACAGAAACCGTAGGCGGGTGGCTGGCCGGCGCATGCGCTCTGGGTAAGGCCCGCTCCCCGCGACGTCAGGGGGCTCGCGCCCGTTCCCAAAGCCCCGCCCCCTAGCGCCTGAAGCGACCTGGGCGGGGGAGGGGGGCGGCCACGCCCCCAGCCGAGTCGCGGAGGGCCGATCGGAGCCGAACTCCTCCGAGCACCACCGAGCTCGGCCGAGCGGCCGGGAGACGGTTGGTGCAGCTCGTCCCCGCCGCAGAAGCAGTCCGTGGCTCCGGCGTCGCCGCCGCTGCCCCCGCCGCCGCCACCGCCGCGGGGCCTGCGTCGGCCGCCCGCCCGCCCGCCCGCCCGGGAGGGAGGGAGGCCTGCAGCGCGGGGAGAGCGGCCGGGCCGCGGGTGCCGCCGTCGCCAGGTGAGCGCCCGCCGAGACCCGTCGTCTCCCTCCGTAGCTGTCAGCCCCCGGTGTCTGTGCGGCTCCCCGCCTGTCAGCCCCTGTGTGTTTGCGAGCGCCTTCCCGCCAGGCCCGGCTCCCGCCGGGCCCTGTCAGCCGCCAGCACCCCCGCTCCGAGCGGCCCCGCCCCTTCCCCCTGACGCCCCGCCCTCCCCATCTGTCAGCGCCGCGCTCGCTGTGGGTCCGGCGTCCCGGAGTCCCGGGTCAAGGTGGTCGCGCGGGGCAGGGTTGCAGAGGGAGCCGGAGCGGGCGGTGGAGGCCTGGCCGTGGGCGCGCGTGTCCGCACTCCCGCGGGCGGCTGCGGGCGGCTGGCACCCCGGGCCTCTGGTGCAAAGAGCGTCGGGACTCGAACCACTCAGGGGTACAGTAGAATCCTCCTTCCCCACGCGGAAACGCCAGGGTTCCGGGATGCCCAGATGGGCGTGTGAGCGGAGTTTGGGACTTGTTAAGCCTTGCCAGTTTCGGGGTTTTCATTCAGAGAAACCTGTTGGAAGTGACTGAGGAGTGGGTGGGATGCGGGGCTTAGGTGGCAAGTGTCTGAGAGCTTGAGTCGTTTGGAGTTGCATTTATGAACAGTGATTGCCGTGGTATTGTGCGAGAAACGGTTACGTGATTCGGGTGGGGTAGGGGGTTAGAGAAGAGAAAGCATGTTCCTTTCTGCCTTTATCGGTGTCATGCCAACACATATATTTATCTAGATAGCCTACAATGTTTATTCATGAGGCATCCACACATTTTTTAATTAAAAAGGAATACGGCACTTTCCATTTATATACATGTTCTCATATGTTGCTATCTTGATTTTTTTTTTTGTTTGTGGTAACTTAGTATTGCAATATTTCAAAACTAAAAGAAATGTGTTCTAAAACAATTGGTAGCTTGCCGGATAATTCTCAACCGAGGAGAAAAGAGCCAAAAGCACACTTCATTAGCTGGAACAACTGATTCGGGCTTAATTTGCTTCTAAGAGACATACAGTGGAAAAATCCAGAAACAGCAAAGGAGTATGAAAGAGCCTTAGGAAATGAGCGAAAAGGGCCTTTGTCTGTATGCCTTGGAGAGATGGTATCAAAGTTGCTTTAAGGGACAGGGCTGCCATGTAATGATAAACATATTAACCAAGTTGATTTTGTGACCTTGATACATTGGGCCATTCTTGATTTGTGCAGTGGTTCGTGACAGGCAAACATTGCATGGGAAGTGTGGTAATTTTTTGGACGAAAAAAAGTTCCCTATGTTGTTGTTTTTTTCCCCCTCAGTTGAAGTAAGGTTTCCGACTACCTTCATCCATGATTGGGGGTGCAGTGTGTGTGTGTGTGTGTGTGTGTGTGTGTGTGTGTGTGTGTCCATCCGTATGTGCTTTTGCTTGCTTGTGTGAAGCCATTTCTCTGTTTTTCTGTCACTGATTTATATTTAAGGCAGAAAACTTGAGTAACAAAAGAATAAGTGAAAAAAAAACCCTTATAATTACATAAACTCTAGTAAACTTGTTTGGCATTTATTTTTTTCAGTCTTTTTTCCCAATTATATGTGTTTTCTTTTTTTTTCACTCTCTCTGTAAAAGTGCTACCAGCCTATATGATTTTTATTGTATGCTTTTCCTTCCATTTATAAACAGATTATGAGGGGTATGACTAGCTTTTATGAGGAACTATTTTCCCTTTGTAATTCCTTTAAAAAGAAATCCAGGCCGTGGAAGTTCTCTGCTTGCACCCCTCCAGTAACTTCTCTGAAAGTCAGCTCTCCAGTCCCTCCTGTGGCCTGCTGGCTGCCAGTCTCTAGCCTGGCCCAGTCAATCTCGGCTGCCTTTTTATGAACCTCGGTCATACTCCAGCCCTGTGCCTCTGCGGGTACAGTTCCTCAGTGTGCACAGCTGGCCTAGATATTATACAATTAGGATGGATTTCCTTAGCTTTAGGTCTTTAGGTTTTCCCCAGGAACTCTTCACAATTCCTATCACCCCTGCCTTCCATTCGGTGCTGGACTTATCACCACTTGGTAGTATTTATTTCTTGGCTTATTGTCTGTCTCCTTTGCTGTCTCTCAAGCACGAGGCCTTATTTCACTGAAATACCCTCTGGGTTTAGAACGGCCCCTGATCCACTATAGGTACTAAAATACTTGCTCAGTGAATAAGCAGAGGAACGCTAGTTGTCCATCTATTCATGTGACATTGCTGGTAGCCGTCTAGATAGCTACATCATGAGGTGGAATAACAAATTATTAAACTTTGCAACTTTCCTCTCCTTAACATATCTTAGAAGAATTTATAAGGTGAGGCTTAGGATCTTAGAACAACAGTCTTAGGAGCTGGAGAGACAGCTCTGCAGTTAAAAACACTGGCTGCTCTCCAAAGGACCAGCGGTCCATTTCCAGTGCCCACATGGACAAATATCTGGAACTCCAGCCCCAGGAGATCCGATGCCCTCCACTGGCTTCTGTGGGCACCAGGAACACAAGTAATACACAGATATACTCAAAGATGAAACATCCATACACATAAAATAAAAATAATAAAATAGAAAAACAGACTGGAGAGTTGGCTTAGCAGTGAAGAGCACTTGTTGCTCAAACTCGAGGTTTGAGTCCAAGCACCCACATGGCAGCTTAGAACTGTCTGTAACTCCAGCCGAAGGGGAACTGACAGTTTTCTGACCTCCATGGGTACCAGGCACATATATAGTGTTCATACATATGAGCAGGCAAAACATTCATACACACAAAATAATAAAATCAATAAATCTGAAAAAAGAAAAACCTTGATTTAACTTGAACAGTTGAGGGAAGGAACATTTTTGACAAATGTTGCTGGCTTTCTGTCTTACACATTATCCCTTGTGTCACATGGAGAATTTTTGAGAAGCCTAAAGTGTCCCAGTTTGGTTGTTCTTAGCAATAGTATAATCCTCAAGAGCATAGTGAGCTTTTTGTGTCCTCAGATACCAAAGGTGTAATTACAGCCTCAGTGTGTTTTCACTTGGGGAGTAGCTGTTATATTTACTTACTTTCTTGGCAGTTCTGTCCTTTTCATCTCTCTGCCTATCATTTTTAGTTGGCTTTGGAGGTGCACTTACTTGCTTACTTTTTTTAAAATCATTTTATAATTAATCCTTGACCTTTGAGCATTTTTCAGTCTCTCGTGTGACCTTTGAACTGTTTGAAAGTGCCAGCTTTATCTTTCAGGAGGAAATAGCATCTATAGTAAAATGTATCATTGTGCTTCTGTTGATTTTGAAGAGGGGCTAATGTTGGGTGTAAAGTTCTTAAAAGTTTGAACTTCAGATAGGCTACTATTTAAGTTTTTTGGGAAAAAAAAAGACTTGTTGTTTTCTTTGAACGATGCCTAGAACAATACAGCCCAGAGACCATAGAAAACCTTTTGATGCTCATGTTCCAGATATGTAAGAACTTGGTGGTAGTGGTGGTGGTTGTTGGTGATATAGTGTATGTGTTCTAAATGGAAATTTTTTTCAGCTGAAGGCCTGTAGGAAATATGTTAAAATGTTTCCTTATTTCTTTTCCTCAATGGGGATTTGTTGCAAATGTATTTGGGGGCAAGCCTGTGTGCTTTTGTAGAGATCGCTTAATCTTGTTCAGTTTCAGATTGCCCTCTCTTCCTCCAAGACAGGTCTTCATATATTGCTGAGGCTGTCCTTGAACTCACTATACAGCCCAGGATATCCTTGAACTTGTAATCCTCCTGCCCCAGCTTCCTATGTTTTAGGAATAAAAGCATGTTACCACCACACCTGAATTTTATTCTTTTCTCATACCCCAGATAGTCTCACCCAAGTCTTTAGTATGCCCTATATGGAGACAACTCCCTCTTCAAGCCTCCCACTCTTTCTGGCTCGAGACTTGCATTTTCATCTACCAGACTTTCCTATTGTCTTTGCTTGCCACCTCATCTCAAACTTCACATGTCCACAACTTACGTGCTCCCTCCATTCCTCTCTCATGTTAGTGATATAACCTGGGGCCTTGGCTTTGCTAAGCAATCCCCGAAAACCCCAAATTGGTCTCTCCATCTTCCTCTCAAACTTCCACATTTATAGTCATCATTCTTGACTCATCCCTTATGCCCATCTCAGAATAGTTCAATTCCTTCTCCTATTTCCTAATCTGGCATTCTCTTCTCTCAGCTGGATGACTGTCAGTGCATCTTAGCTGGTCTTCTAGCTTCACTCTTGCCTACTTCCACAGCAGCCAGAGTAAACTCATTAAAAGGCAAGGGCAAGCGAGGGGTTGGGGATTTAGCTCAGTGGTAGAGTGCTTGCCTAGAAGTACAAGGCTCTGGGTTCAGTCCTCAGCTCCAGAAAAAAAAACAAAAACAAAAACAAAAACAAAAAAAGCCCAAAAAAACAAAAACAAAACAAAACAACAATAAAAAACCCAAAATAACAAGAGTGTCCAAATCCTTCTCTTATTCTCAAGCATGTGTTTATATGGAAGGATATACAATATATGCATGCACATGAGTGCGCATGCACACACACTCGCACAAACTTATATACCGGGCAGTGATGGCTCATGCCTTTAACCCCAGCACTCGAGAGGCAGAGGCAGGTGGATCTCTGTGAGTTCAAGGCCAGCCTGGGCTACCAAGTGAGTTCCAGGAAAGCTGCAAAGCTACACAGAGAAACCCTGTCTCGAAAAACAAAACAAAACAAAGGCAAGGGCGGACCATCTCTTTGTTGAGTGGCTACCCACTCTATGTAGAATTACATCTGTGCTTACTTTGAGGTGCCAGCCAGCCCCTCTGCCCTCTCTAGTCCCTGCTCATTGCTCATGTTTGTCATGTTGAACACCTTCAATTCCTCAAATATGCCAAATTCTCCTCCTTGTTTGTATAAACCCTTCTTTCTGCCTGGTACTCTTCTCAGAAAGATCCTTCCTTCTCAAACACCTAGCCTCAGTTAACATTTACCTTCTCTTTAGAATGGCAGTTACTGATGGCTCCTTATATAGTAGCTTTCTTCTCATTGTCTCATCTCGGTACATAGACATTTCCTGGTAGGCACGTACTAAAATCCCAAGAATTCATTTATGTTTGTTTCTTTCTTTATTGTCCCTTTCCCAATAGATTGCAAGATGTATGTGGGTGAGGACAGTTTTGCCTTGGTTAAGGCACAGCTCTGGCGTGTGACTCTCTTTGTAGGATCCTGTAGGTCAATGTTTCAAGCACATTGAATAATTATTATAACAATTAACCTTTTTGAGAGTTATTAAGTACAAGGTCCACTGCTAAGTATATTCACACATTACTCTAAATCATTGGGAGAGCCTGGTAAGGTGCAATGATAATTAAGTTAACCATTTCTCTTTGTAGTTGAGGAATTGGAGTTTAAAGTAACACAGTTGAGAAAGCAGTAGAGTTGGGATTTTAATCCACATGATCTTTCATCCTTTCACCTTAATCATCTCTACCCTTTGACATGAATATAGGGTGAACGAATATGAGGAATGCTGTGATCTTTATAGTTAATTACTGCTCGTGTTGTGTTTTTAACGATGTATGGGAGATAAAAACTGAGAATGTTTGGGTTATGGTCTTATATAATTCTGGGAAGATTTAAAGTCTCTCTCTCTCTCTCTCTCTCTCTCTCTCTCTCTCTCTCTCTCTCTCTCTCTCTCTCTCTCTGTGTGTGTGTGTGTATACACACACGTGCTAATATACATGTGGTTATGTTGGTATAGATTCCAGAATTGGACTTTGAGTGTCTTTCTTAATTGTTCCTCGCCTTTTTTTCCCCTTTGGAGACAGGTCCTCACTCTGTAGCCCTGAAGGTCTGGAACTCAATATGTGGACCAGGCTGATCCCAAACTCCTAGAGATCCACCTGTTTCTGCTTCTAGAGTGTTGGGATTAAAGATGTGCACCCCCACACCTGGCCTTTCTTTTTTTTTAAAAAAAAAGTTTATTTTTCAGCTGTAAATGTAAAAGAAAAATATGGTTCTCATCTCAGAGGGTCATTGTGAGGAACAGAATTGCACACACAAGAAAATCAGTGTCAATTATAAGGAAGGAAAGGCTTGTAGTCTCACCTACAATGATGGCTTGGTTGAGAATGAAAGACATACAGTTAATAATTGTGTGTTCTTCCACTAACCCTGGTTTTGAGTCAGGATTTATAATTATTCTGTGTATTCATGATAACTTTATGTTTGGATTTAAGCTTGTTTTATGCTTGGGAGGCAAGATAGCTTTCTTCCTTTCTTTTTTCTTTTTCTTTTCTTTTCTTTTTTTTTCACTGTTTAGCTGAGGCTATCCTGGAACTCACTTTGTAGACCAGGCTGGCCTCGAACTCACAGAGATCTGCCTGCCTCTGCCTCCTGAGTGCTGTGATTAAAGGCATGTGCCACCACTGCCTGGCTTCCTTTCTTCTTTTGAAACTCATCTCTGTCTTTAAGATTCTTAGAGGAGAGAACTTTCAAGAGGCTATTTTTCCTTTTCTAGAAAATTACTCACTGGGGGTCTGGACAGATGGCTGCTTTTCCAAGGGACCTGAGTTCTGTTCCTAGTACCCACATGGTGGCTCACAGCTATCTGTTGTTACTACAGTCCCTGGAGGTCTAATGCCTTCTTATGACCTCCACCTGCACTTGGCATACAAATGGTACACATACATGCATGCAGACAAAAACACTCATATGCATGAAATAAAATAAAAACATTAGAAAGCTATTCACCAGCATACTGTTTGTTTCAGGGATACTCCAATTCCTCCAGGGAATTTCAAATCTTTGAATGAACAGGGCCCCATTACCTGACCAGCTGAGGTATCATGAAGTTGGCAGCCCTCATGATAGGACTCTTTAAATATAGTTGTATTTTTTTAGTGGGATTGCTTATGGGTGAGTGATAGGATAATGGCTTCCACTCTTTTTGAATAAGTTACTTTTTTTATTGCTGTGACCAAATACTTGGCTAAAAGCAACTTATGTTTAAGAAGGGACAGTCTTTCATGGAGAGAAGGCATGGTGACAGGAGTGTGAGGCAACTGGTCACACTGGGTCCACAGTCAGGAAGCCAAGAAAGATGCATTTTGGCATAAAGCTGGTTTTCTCCATTTCCCCTTTTAATTAAATTAGGACTCTAGTTCATGTGATGGTGCTGCTTACATTCATCAGCAGCCTTCCTCCATTGTTAATCCTTTCTGGAAACCCTCACAGACACACTCAAATGTGTGCCTCACTGGTAACTTAAATGTTTACTAATCCAAAGAGCCACAGTAGTAATTAACCAATAGAGAATGGAGTTGTTTGCTTAGAATAAGTGGAAAGAAGCCAAAGGAAAAGGAAATATTTTGGCAACCAATTGAGGTCAGAAGGATGGAGAATGAGTTTGAAACAATGTCTGTGATGGCTAGGCAGCATCAAGATAGGAGAGGATGGATTAATTGAGACACCAGTAGCATTTAACTGCTAATTTGGGGGCGGAGAAGGCATATGGTTGGATTGAGCCAGAGTTGGGATTTGCTGAGAGTGAGTGGCAGAAGGACAGTGAAGCAGGTGTGCTGAGGGTATTGGTCAGAAAGTGATTAACATGACATGGGGTTCCAAGGCTACATGGCAAGGAGAAAAGAGCTAGAGGTGTTGATGAAGTCAAGGGATGAGTGTTTGGGAGTGATGAATAATACCAGGATGTGGTTAGAGTGACATGTGCATGCAAGATTTCAGAGTTGGAGTACTTAGTGGGCATGACAGACTCCTGTGTTTTACCACAGATATGAACCATTGAAGTGAACTCTGTGAAGAAGACTGAAGTCAAGGAGATTAAATAACTGAACAGCTGGAGTTGTTTTAGTTGTCGGTAGGGTTAGAGAAGCCATTAGGAGGATAGCAGCATGTATGGAACTGAGAGAAGAAGAGCTAGGTCTTCAGTGAATGAGGTGAGGGAAGAGGTCCCAGCGGTGGAAGAGGCTAAGATCTGTTAAAACCAGTCTGTAGGAGCCTCAAATTATCAGTGGATTCTGCTCAAAGGAGGATGGTAAAAGCATGACCCAGATGTACTGGTTGTAAGGTCTCTGGGAGAAGTCAGTTTTGGCCCTGTTCATCATAATTCAAATGGTCTGCCTTGGTAACATGCACTGCTGTGTTTCTAGAATGTGTATGAAAACAATGTTAAAAATAAGAGATACCAGGTTCGCCTATGGTACTATCTCGAGGAGAGGAACTTGAGAATATATATTTAACACTCCTCTCCCATATACCTATCCCTGGCACTTCTTTATAATTAGGTTGTTTTGGAGTAGTGTGTCCATAGTGATTAATAACACGGGAGTGCTAGGAATGTAATTTATTTGGTAGAGTGCTGACCTAGCAGGCACAAAGCGCTGGGTTCTATCCCTAGCGTTACAAAAATATGGTTGCCCATAATCCTACCACTTAGGAGGTGGAGGCAGGAGAATCAGGAGTCCAAAGTTAACCTAGTCTATGCAGAGTTCAAGGCAAGGCTGGGCTACACACACACACACACACACACACACACACACACACACACACACACACACACACACACGGTGGGAGGAGGGCTCAGGGAGAGGGAGAGCAAGAGCGAGATTATGACTCTGCAAGTTGACTGCTGGGTCTAAAAGAAGTGACACCAATGGCAGTGAGCCTTTGCCTTGACTTTCAGTAGCTCATTTCCCCCAGTTCACCTGATAGCAGAAGCTAGGAAACGTTTCACTAGAGGCATCCACACTGAAAACAAGTAGGGTGCCAGGTAAGGATAGAAACAGCACTTCTTAATAAATTAACAGAAAGATTAACAGTTTGGAGGATGCTCATGAATCATTATTGTTATCCCATTCAACATAAATAGCTGTTCAGGCTTGGTTTGTTCATAAGGCAGGGAAATAATAAATTTAGAAAGCTTTTCATCACAAACAAGCAAGTTTTAGTGATCCATAAAGTTAACTTATGCAACTCAATTCTGTCTCTGAAGATACTGGATTAAAAGAAAGATTCACTTAATAACACACCAAAGACAAAAGCAATTTTATTTATAAGAGATGTATAACTGAATAGATATTCAGTATCATAATACCAGTAGTCATGCTACCCTGTTCTTTTATTTCAACTGAGCAAATTCTTTCCGTGACAAGAGGGCCACTGCAAAAGAGTAGTTGCTAGGAATGGAACTGGAAGTTAGCTCCCTGGCTGACTGCTTAGAAGCTTCTGTTACTTGTGAGGAGGTTTTGAGCTGGAGTTGTACTGTTAGAATATTTAATTGTATGCCTACCGCATGGGTTGTCATACACAAACACTAAAGCTTTTGGGGGAAAGAATGCAGTCAGGATAGAGGAAGTGGACGCTGTGGGCCTTCAGCTTAAAACTTTGATTTGCTCTGTCCTGTGTTAGAATTCTATGTCCTCTTATACAGAGATGCCAGGCTTTCAGCTGATGAGCCCATTAACATCTCAGCTGCATTCCAGTAACCTCCACATCTTCCAGTCATGAGTCTCATTCTTCCTTCTCTTCCTCTTCTTTCCCTTCTCCTCTCCTCCCCCACTTTACCATTGAACTTCAGGGACCCAGTTGTTTGTTTCCACACTGAAAGGCCTAGAAAATAATGGCAGTGGAAGTTTAGCAAATGCCAACTAATCAAAACTTTCAGTTTTAAAATAAAAATATTCTATCTTAGAAAAACCCCTGGAACAGAGTTTTCTTTCCCTTTTAGAAAAACATTTTCTTCTAAAGCAGAGAAACACTGAACAAAGCCAATGAGCAGTTTGATGGTATTTCTTTAGTATCAGACTTCTTTTCCTTTCAGAGTTCAAAAACCCCTGAAACTGCTGTTTTGTGGTACTCTTTGTAATATTTAAATTACTAATAATATTCAGTTTGTGATAAATGCCTGCTATGTACCAGGTATCTTGGGGTTAAAAAAAAAAAGGTGAGGGAGGTCTCTAGCCTCAAAGAACCTTTTTTCCCCCTAAGATAAAGAGGTATGGCCTTGTTGGAAGAAGTGTGTCACTGGGGGTGGGCTTTGAGATCAAACGCCTACACCAGGCTCAGTGTCTGTCTGTCTTTCTGCCTATGGATAAGGATGTAGCTCTTAGCTACTTCTCCAGCACCATACCTGCCTGCTGCCTCCATGCTCCCTGCTGCCATGTGTTCTGCCATGATGATAATGGACTAAGCCCCTGAAACCTTAGACAAACCCCCAATTAAATGCTTTCCTTTATAAGAATTGCCTTGGTCATGGTGTCTTTTCACAGCACTAGAACAGTGATTAAGACAATGGTATAACCTATTGTTCCTAAGCTATAAAAATATACAGTGTAATACTGTTCTGAATACTAGAAGTAACTATGACACAGCAGTGTTTGTGTGTTTAAACCGAAAGTATAGTAAAATCCCCATGCAGTTGGAATTTTTCAGCTCCATCCTAATCATATGAGACTACCATAATATATGCAGTCCATTGTTGACTGAAACATCATGATGTGGCTCATGATTATGTAATGTGATAAATGGAAAACCAAAATAATGGAATAGTTGGTGATGGAGCCCTGTGGGGTGGGTCAGCTGCTCTCGGATCCCCCTTGCTCTAGGATGGCGAAGTACAAAGGGACTAACATAAAGGCTGTGAAGCAGTGCTCAGGGGAGCTCTTCCTGGTTGAGGGCTCTGTGTGCTTGGTTCTTGTGTGGTCTGCCTCAGAAAAAAGTCTTGTTAGAGTGAATTCTCTCTCACTGATGAGTGTGTTCCTGTGACTGAGTCTTCACTCCTTTGGCAGGTTAGTGACTGCCAGGTAGATCACCATGTTGGCTTTGTGGAAAGTAGGAGCTGAAGTCTTACCCTTGTAAAAGCTATTTTGTTTTTGAAGTGGGTGGGCCTTTGGCACTAACGGTCAAGGGTAGTAGTACAATGAGGTCTTTGAAGGAAGGAGAATGTATCAAATTACTGTTGTGGAACTTCGAAGTGGGAGTTGATTATTGCTTTCCATTGTCTGTTGGATGAAAGTTATACTCCACAGATTGATATTTAAAGACTTCCACAGTCTTTGATCAGTTCTCCAGACTACTTATCCTTTTCATTCATTCCAGCTCCTTTGTACATCAGCCAAGAGTGCCTCTGATAGAACACTAGAATGTGATTTGAGAGACCAGATCCTGTAGTGAAAATGCCTTTAGACTGTGAGTCAAGTACTGAACTGTGCCTCACTCTTGACTCCTCCATTTACTAGTGATTTACTTACCCTCTAAGTCATTCTCACTTATGACCCTTTGTAACAATGATGAGTGTCAAATGAGAAACTTTATTTTAGAGTTTCTTGGTGAAAATTAGTAATATATAGAGGTTGTGTCATTAGGTTATTCCTAATCATCACACCAGGTTCTTGTATAAATTTTCTTATTTGCCACTGTATCTTCTGCCTTCTCTTAGATACCTAAACTCATATGAGTAGAGAAGCACTAGCATATATAATAGACAACACTGCTGAAACCTCAGTGACCAAAAATAATAGACATATTTGTGCTTATTAATAATCCAAATAGCGAGGAAGAGAAGACCCAGTCCCATGAGTGTATGTTGGCTTATAATTGTGGCATCCTAAGTTGTCCTGGGGTAACAATGGCCAACAGCATGAGGGAAGAGACTGAGAATGAATGGTTGTCTAGGAGGCTTTTATGCACCAGACTTAGGATGGGAGCTGGTGAGTAAATCCAAACAAGAAAAAGTTGAGAAGAGGCTGGATAGGAAGTGAGTTTGGTTGTATGACTGTTTGCACAGAGTGATGAAAAGACTCCAGGAAGAGTGAGGCAGGACCTGTGCTGTTTGAAGACAGAATGAAGAGGTCCTTCTGCCTGGATAGTTAGGGACTGAGAAGGGCTAGAGGGCCTAAGACTGGCTCCTGGGTGGAGGCAGGTGGTTGCAAAGGTCAGGAGTGAGAACTAGGGGTGTTCACATATGTTCTAAAGCAACCTTTCAAACAGCTCTGGAGACAGACACTGTTGCCCTTTAAAGCCCGCACAGCTAATAGGCAACCGAGAGAAGTGAGTTAAGTCTGTATTAGTGAGAACTAGGAAAATCCTACCTGGATGACTGGACAACTGAAGCCACAGACGAAGTGGCTGGAGGTGAACCTCTGGGCATGGGGTAGAGGAAGATCTTTGTAGACGACCTCCCCTATGGCTGCTTTAGTTAGAGGAGAGGGAGTAAGAAACGAGGAACACTTCTAGGTGGAAGAAGCGGCCTGAGCAAGGCTCCGAAGGTGAAAACTTGCTTAGAGTGTTCCAGGTTTGAAAAGAGCAGGTTGGTAAAATCAGGTAGGAGGGAGAGCTGATGAGAAGATGGGAGGGAAGCAGAACCTAGATCATCCAAGAATTTCCAGGCTTGATGTGGAGTTGAGATTTTACTTCAAGGGCAGCGGGAAGCCATTATACATTTTGAGTGATGAGTAAGATGATCTCAATTTATATTTTGAAAAGACCATCCCATCTAGCTGATGGAGGAGGAACAGGTGGAGAGGAGGCCAGAATATAAATTCAATGTAGTAGATAGGTAAAAAGAATGCAAAGCCTAGTCTGGAGCTCAGAGAAGAGGTGCTGGCTAGAGAATAAAATGTGATCCTGTTTCCTGTTAGCTCAGTCTGTTCTAAGCCAAGCTTCCTGTGGGTTGCCTTATCCATGGCCTCTACTTCTCACCTCCTGTGGTTCAGTCCTCTGTTCTCTAGCTCTGTAACTCCCTGAAATGTCTAGGCCAAAGGCCTCCCAGGGTCCTTTGTGGTTCTTAAGTCCAGGACATTCACTGTAGCAATTCCAGCCTGAGTTGCTTTCCCCTTTAATGCTTTTATTCTTGGGCTCTCAGGCCTGTGGCCTTTCAGGTCCTAAGTTCTCAGACCAGTCCTGATATGATGGCATTCTTGAGGCTTCTAGCCTCGAATTTTCTTGATTTCCTATGTTCCTCTGCTAAAAATGAACTTTTTCTTCTTCATCAGTTCTTGGCAACCCTGTCTCAGGTGCCCCCTCCTCTGAGGGCTTTCCCTGACCCTCTGGCTGTGTTAGGCACCACTCCCCATTTTTCATTTCTCTTGAATAATAAACTGGACACTTATGGTAGCACTTAGCACCTGGTGTTCTTGTCTGCCTAGGTAATAGTGCACGAAGGATAGGATTACAACAAAATATTTCATGATCTAGGCCAAAGATTGCTTTTCTTCATTTCAGATGAAAGCTACACTTTATTATGAAGGTGTCTGACCTTTAATAGAGCATTCATTTCTCACTGAGTCTGAAGGCTGGAGTTTGGGTATATCTTCTGTGAACAGAAGAAATTAGTTTAATTTAAAATAATCATGAGTTGTCTTCATATTCTGAAAGGAACAAAATGACTTAAAAAATCTGAATTGTTTCAGAGGAACTTGTAAAGACTTGGGTTTCTCACTGGTATCTCTGCTCTCCTGCTTACTCTCCAGAATTTGTATGTATCTTGTATTTTGTGATTTCACAGTTCTGGGTTTGACGTTACAATTGCCTCCATGGTGATGGGCACTAATGTTCTGTGCTGAATTGTGATAGCTGTGGAAAGTGGCAAACACACTGGATGAAAGATGAGCTTCTTTCTTTATGTTCTTGCCTCCTGCTAACCAGCTCATGGTGGAGAGAGAAAAAGAAGAGATGAGCAGAGATGGTGCTGTATCAGTTAGTGCACAAGTCCAGCATTTGGAAGTTCAGTAAGGTTTGGTTGGTTAATGTCACTGAACGCTCATGTCTTTCTATTCTTTTGAATCCTTTCTTTCTGTCTTTTAGTTTTGAAGCCACTCTACCTTTGGGGGGGGTGTAGAACAAATAAAATACAATGTTGAATCTTTCTTCCTAGTGGCAACAAATTTTAGAATATATATCAATATATACATTAATATTTAGTTTTCTAAACAGAATAAAAGCAATCTTGCCTTTGTTTAAATTCTTAGTATCATTACTCAAAATAATGCAACAGATTGTATTTGTGCTTTTTAAGTGTAGTGTTGGCTTGGTTTCTTTTTCTATTTGCAGGGCTGCTAGAATAATTCTCAAATGGAGTAAAACTCCCTCTGCAACACAGCAGAGTAACTCATAGCACTTCTGCTCTCTCAAGTGTTTGTAGTTATCCTGATAAGAAATGCTGGCACATGTGAGCCATGCTATATTTATTATCACTTACATTTCTTTCTGATGTCTCAACTAGACATTAAGATTGTAGACACTCAAGAAGTGACAATAGATTTCCAGTATGCCCATTGATGATATGCTGAGAACTCCCCTTATGTAGGGACCTTCTTTGTTAGCTCAAGAACATTCTTCCTTAAAGGAAACTAGCCTCTGTCTTGGAAACTTTGATTCACCCACTTTGCATAACTAGTCTTTCGACCATATACAACCCTTTAGATTACTTAAAGCTATCATCTCCCCTTTTATCCCTGTCTTCCTCTCCACACTCTGAATCCCTATTCTCTTCAGATGTAACCCTCCCTTGTACTCTACACATTGTGATCATAATAGATTGTCCCAAAATTTTAATGGATTTTTCTGCTCTCTCAATCACTTGCTGGTTTATTATTGTCTGAAACCCACCTTCATGGAACTCCTGTTAATATTGATTTTCATGTTCACTTAGAGAATTTTTTAATTGCATTTATTTTGTGCTTGTGTGTGTATAAATGTGTACATGTTATGGTACATATGCAGAGGTCTGGGAATAATTTGGAGGAGTTGGTCTTCTCCTTTCTGCATGTGGGTTCTGGAGATATAACTCAAGTCATCAGGCTTGGTGATAAGTATATTTATCTGCTCAGCCATCTTGCAGGCCAGGAATATTTTTCTTTTTTTTTTTTTTTTTTTTTTTTTTTTTTTTGGTTTTTCGAGACAGGGTTTCTCTTGTGTAGCTTTGGGCCTCTCCTGGAACTCACTTGGTAGACCAGGCTGGCCTCGAACTCACAGAGATCCGCCTGCCTCTGCCTCCCACATGCTGGGATTAAAGGCGTGCGCCACCACCGCCCGGCCGGCCAGGAATATTTCTATCTCAGGAAGTTTTATATATAATTTGATTTAATATTACATATCAGCCACAGGTGACCCTGCCCTCCCTCCTCCCGCTCTCCCCTCAGCCCACCCCCCATTCCCATCTCCTCCAGGGCAAGGCCTCCCCTGGGGATTCAGCTCAACCTGGTAGACTCAGTCCAGGCAGGTCCAGTCCCCTCCTCCCAGGCTGAGTGAAGTGAAGTGTCTCTGCATAAGCCCCAGGTTCCAAACAGCCAGCTCATGCACTAAGGGCAGGTCCTGGTCCCACTGCCTGGGTGCCTCCTAAACAGTTCAAGCTAATCAACTATATCACTTATCCAGAGGGCCTGATCCAGTTGGGGGCTCCTCAGCTATTGGTTCATAGTTCATGTGTTTCCATTCATTTGGCTATTTGTCCCTGTGCTTTTTCCAGTCTTGGTCTCAACAATTCTCACTCATACAATCCCTCCTCTTTCTCACCTATTGGACTCCCAGAGCTCCACTTGGGGCCTAGCCGTGGATCTCTGCATCTGCTTCCCTCAGTCATTGGATGAGATTTCTAGCATGACAGTTAGGGTGTTTGAGCATCCTATCACCAGAGTAGGTCAGTTCGGGCTTTCTCTCAACCATTGCCAGCTGTCTATTGTGGAGGTATCTTTATGGATTTCTGGGGACCTTTCTAGCACTTTGTTCCTTCCTATTCCTGTGGGGTCTTCATTTATCATGGTCTCTTTTTCCTTGTTTTCCCTCTCTGTTCTTGATCCAGCTGGGGTCTCCCGCTCCCCTAAGCTCTCTTTCCCTCAACCCTTGCCCTTCATTACCCTCTCCCCATGTCCAGTTTGCTCATGTAGATCTCATCTATTTCTCTGTCATTGGGTGATCCCTGTGTCTTTCTTAGGGTGCTGTTTTCTAGGTAGCCTCCCTGGAGTTGTGAGTAGGAGTCTAGTCATCCTTTGTTTTACATCTAGTATCCTCCTATGAGTGAGTACATGCCATGTTTGTCTTTCTGAGTCTGGGTTACCTCACTCAGGATAATTTTTTTCTAGATCCATCCATTTGCCTGCAAACCTCATGATGTCATTGTTTTTCTCTGCTGAGTAGTACTCCATTGTGTATATGTACCACATTTTATTTATCCATTCTTCAGTTGAAGGGCATCTAGGTTGTTTCCAGGTTCTGGCTATTATAAACAATGCTGCTATGAACATAGCTGAGCAAGTGCCCTTGTGGTATGATTGAGCATTCCTTGGGTATATGCCCAAGAGTGGTATAGCTGGGTCTTCGGGGAGACTGATTCCCAGTTTTCTAAGAAAGCGCCATATTGATTTCCAAAGTGGCTGTACAAGCTTGCATTCCCACCAGCAGTGGAGGAGAGTTCCCCTTGCTCCACATCCTCTTCAGCATAAACTGTCTTCAGTGTTTTTGATCTTAGCCATTCTGATGGGTGTAAGGTGGTATCTCAGAGTCATTTTGATTTGCATTTCCCTGATGATTAGGGATGTTGAGCAATTCCTTAAATGTCTTTCAGCCATTTGAGCTTCCTCTGTTGAGAATTCTCTGTTTAGCTCTGTAGCCCATTTTTTAATTGGACTGTTGGGCATTTTGATGTCTAATTTCTTGAGTTCTTTATATATTCTGGATATCAGCCCTTTGTCAGATGTGGGGTTGGTGAAGATCTTTTCCCCTTCTGTAGACTGTCGCTTTGTTTTGTTGACCATGTCCTTTGCTCTACAAAAGCTTCTCAGTTTCAAGAAGTCCCATTGATTGATTGTTTCTCTCAGTGTCTGTGCTACTGGTGTTATATTTAGGTAGTGATTTCCTATGCCAATGCATTCAAGACTAGTTCCTACTTTTTCTTCTGTCAGGTTCAGAGTAACTGGATTTATGTTGAGGTCTTTGATCCACTTGGACTTAAGTTTTGTGCACGGTGACAGATATGGATCTATTTGTAGCCTTCTACATGTTGACATCCAGTTATGCCAGCACCATTCGTTGAAGATGCTTTCTTTTTTCCATTGTACAGTGTTGGCTTCTTTGTCAAAAATTATATGTTTATAGGTGTGCGGATTAATGTCAGGGTCTTCAATTCGATTCCATTGGTCCACATGTCAGTTTTTGTGCCAGTACCAAGCTGTTTTTATTACTGTAGGTCTATAGTAGAGCTTGAGGTCAGGGATCGTGATGCCTCCAGAAATTATTTTATTGTATAAGATTCTTTCAGCTATCCTGGGTTTTTTGTTTTTCCATATGAAGTTGAGTATTATTCTTCCCAGGTTTGTGAAGAATTGTGCTGGTATTTTGATGGGGATTGCATTGAATCTGTAGATTGCTTTTGGTAAGATTGCCATTTTTACTATATTAATCCTGCCTATCCATGAGCATGAGAGATCTTTCCATTTTCTGACATCTTCGTCAGTTTCTTTTTTCAGGGACTTAAAGTTCGTGTCATACAGGTCCTTCAGTTGCTTAGTTAGAGTTACCCCAATGTATTTTATATCATTTGTGGCTATTGTAAAGGGTGATGTATCTCTAATTTCCTTCTCAGCCTGTTTGTCAATTGTATATAGGAGGGCTACTGATTTTTTTGAGTTGATCTTGTATCCTGCTGTGTTGCTGAAGGTGTTTATAAGCTGTATCAGTTCCTTGGTTGAATTTTTGGGGTCACTCATGTATACTATCACTATCTCAGAAGTTTTAACTAGTAAGTTTCCTGTTGTGTTTTGTTATATTTGGTAATATTGTAATATATTTACCTCTAAAAGAAAGCAAATGTTTTAAAATTTGGGGGTGATGGGAAAATCCCAATATGGCTATAGAATTTGATTTCCTGCTAGATTTCATTTACACATGTCACTTGAATCTGATGACAAGAACCAGTTTGTTACAGATATTGTTAGTACCATGCAGCAGCCCTGTGTTAATAATAATATCATTCAGGTATAATGTTACTGACCCCATTTTAGTAAGGAAAAAGATAGAGGCTTAGAGAGGTTGAGACTGCTCCATGGTTTATAGGCAGCAAGCTGTCAGGTTGCCTCCCAACTATTTTCTTCACACCTTTCTTTTTACAACCTCCTTCTTTTGTGCTCCATACGTGTTTAGCTTTCGGATCTTCTTCATTGGAATGCTTTTTTTTTTTTTTTTTCAGAATATTGGCAGATTCTTGTCAACTTACCAGGCCATCTAGAGGAACAGCATGCACATGGTGGGTGCTGACAGAGTTGAGGCCCTTGGTGTACTGTGTCTCTAGACTCAGTAATAAAAGGTTAAATCTCTCTTTCTCAGTCCTGAGTGACTAGAGTCACTCTAGGCTTTATAAGCCCAATTAAACCAATCAAAGTCTGATGCATTGTAGAGGCCTAGAGCCAAACTAGTCGAAGTGTTTCTTCCCCTTGACATCAAATGGAATGCTGTGCATAGGATTTTATTGGAATCTTGGAAAAGAAATGTTGGCATTCTCAACTCAGGATAATTCCAGGAGAGGTAACTTAAAGAGGTGTAGGTTGTAGAGGAAAACATAGGGATATTATAGTAACTTCAGGTTATGGTAATGGAGGAGCTGTTACTACCCCACCTGAAAAGGAATGATGGAAGAAAGTGCCTATAAGAAGCCAGAACAGATTTTTATTTAGAGAGTTCTTTGAGAGGCTCCTGTACTTTTTGGATGAGGAGTGCAACCACACCAAATACAGTGAATTCCTCTAGCTTTATCCCTTTCCTCATCCCTTACTTCCTTCTCTTGGCCTTTTTCTGAGACTTAGCATTAGTAATCAGTTGGTTCCAAGGATCCCCAAGGCCTATCCTGAGTAGGTTAGAGAGCAAGATAGAGGAAGACACATGGATAACATGAGGCGTAAGAACTCATGAAGTTTTACATTGGGGGAATACATGTGTGCTTTAGGTAGAAAGTGGGATAAAGGGATAAGATGAACATTTCTTGAGCATCACCATGTACTAGGGACTTTCTTATGACTTTATCTTTTAGGGTAAGTATGTTATTTTCTTGTTACAAATGTGGAGAATTTGAACCCAGATACCTTGGTCCTGAGTCTCAGCCAGTCCCTGTGAATCTGGTGATGATGGCTGGTGTTTACCACATCCCAGAAAGCTCTATTTCAAGGCATTGCCAGGGGACAGGGAACTGTAATAGAGCTGCTGTGTACTTTTCGCCTTCAAGTCTGTTAACTGTGGGCAAGGAAAAAGAAGAGGAAAAAAACTCAACTTGGCATGAATGATGTTAAGCAAGATCAAATAAGGTGAAAAGCAAAATAGAATCCAGAAATTTAGTTTTGCTTTTACTCAGAGTTCATGGGCGGTTGCTGAACAAAGTCCTTTTTACTTCCCACAAATGCTCGAGCTCTCCTCCTCCTCCTCCTCCTCTTCTTCCTCTTCCTCCTCCTCTTCTAACAACATGAATGTCATTATTTTTAGTTTTTACTTGCTTGTAAACTTAGAGCTTTTAAATATTTAATTAATTAAAATGTTTTTATGTGTATGAATGTTTTTTCTGAATGCATGTCTGTACACCACATTCATATAGTGCTCAAGGAGGCCAGAAGAGGGCATCAGATCCTCTGGAACTGGAGTTACAGATGGTTGTTGCTGCCATGTGGGTGCTAGGGATAGAACCTGGGTCCTCTGGAAGAGCAGTCAGTGCTCTTAATTGCCAAACAGTCTTCCAGCCCATCTAAAGAGCTTTTTAAAGGACAAAGACCCAATCAACCATGAAGATCAGTTATGTCATTGTTGCTACTTTATTTCTTATTAATGTAAATATTATTATACTGCATAATGAGTTATTCTTATTTTGTTTCCTGAAATTTTTCATTATAAAAGTATGTATTGAAAATTAACAGTGGGGCTGTAAAGATGTCTAAGTGGTTAGGAGCACTTGCTGCTCTTGCAGAGGATTCAGGTTTGAATCCCAGCACCCACATGGTGGCTAACAACAGTCTGTAACTAGTTCCAGAGCACCTTCTGATCTCCACAGGCACTGTACAAATACAGGCCACAGATATATATGCAGGCAAAACATTATACACATAAAATAAATGTAAATAAATCTTAAAAAAAAACAACAGTGACATGGAAATTCTTAGTAAGGTTCTGGGGAGATGGCTTAAGAGAGTAAGAATGCTTGGTGGCAAGCATGAAGACCTGAGTTAAAATTCCTATCACTCTCATTAAAAAATAAAAAAATTATTTTAAAGATTTATATGTATATATTTGCCTGTATGTATGGTTGTACATGCCCCTGGTGTCCTTGAAGGTCAGAAGAGGGAGTCAGATTCCCTGGATCTGGAGTTGTAGATGGTTGTGAGCTACTATGTGAGTGTTGGAACAGAACTTGGGTCCTCTGCAAGAGCATCAAATGGTCAGCCACCGAATCATCTCTCCAGATCCCCCAAAAGAAATTTTTGATAAAAATACCCTAATATGCTTGAAAATAACTTTAATTTTTTTCCTTTTTCCTGCTTCTTTCTCATATGTGTAATTTTCACATGGCTAAAATTTTACAACTTTGTATTTTTTAGTTATCTCTCTAAACACTTCCCATGTTGCTATGAAACCTGCAAAATTATTTATAATGGTTTATAGTTTACCTTAACCTTTTTTTTTTTACTTGTTAGACTTTTAAAATTATTCATAATCTTCTCCTGAGAGGACTGGGTTGTTTTGTTGAACAGACTGCCTTTCTCTATAGGCATCTAGTTCTACCCTCCCTCTCTGAGGTGGGAAGAGATCTTCATTTCCTTAGGAGAACTTCAAGAGTGGGATGCATGACTCCAAAGCTGTCAAGGAACACGATATGCAGTAGTTGTAGAAAGGGTAGCTGGGAGAAGCAAGACTAGCTAAGTCAGTAAGCAGAATGGTTGCTTAAAATATTAACATGGAGTTTTATTAAGTCTTAAGTTTTAAAAATGATTGCTAAAGGGAAATTTAACATCATTAACATTTACATATGAAATCCAGGTGATAATCTGAGATATAGTTAAGTTAAAAACATCATTCTGGCTAAACTAAATGTAACAGTTCTTAATCTTATATTAAAGTAATGATATTGTCCCCAGTTATCTTATACCCCTTGAGTATTAACCTTGGCCTGCTAGTCCCCTGCACTGTGCCTTGGGATGTGTTTTTTTCTACCCTTAGCCATTCCTCACAATCTTGGGGAGCAGAGTCACTTTTGTCTGTAAAAGCTATAACCCAGGAAGAAGGGTCTTCTTTGAATGTCTTTTGAGTGGCTCAAATTTTCTTCCAGAATAAGTCAAATTTCTTTCACTAAGCAGAAACCTTCAAAAATCAGAGTAGTTTGGTTTTGAATCTCTATCTCCTTATTCTGGGCATAATGCCCACCCAGCACATAGCAGATGCTCAAAAACACATTTGTAGAATGAAACGTCTTGAGACAGTCTTGAAATGTGTGAATAGTACTACAGTCTCCACATAGCTCTTCTGCAGCTTAATGTCTTCTAAGTCAGTTATTCCTCATGGTAGACTCTCTTGATCCTCATTGCCTATAGCCATTGTTGGCTATTAATTACTATAACATACATACCCAGATTTCTCAGAACAGTGTAATTTACAGTAATATATTCAAGTATGCATTGTTATTTTAGTTTGTTGAGAAATCCCTGGCTGCTTATGTCTTTGTATATAAGCTACTGTCAAACCTGGTATTTTACAAAATACTGTGTACATTGCCTCCTTCTACTCTAGTGTCACTTGGGGCTTGATGAGTTCTTCATTCAGTATCCTCATCCTTAAGGAAGTTCCAAGGAGGGACCTTGTGGAAACCTCCCTCCAAACTGGCAATTATCCCCAATTCCATGCTTTTCACAATTTAGTTACAATGCAGGTTCTGATTCATTAGGTCTGAGTACAGCCTGAGATTACACCTCTGTAACAAATTCTCTAAGGTTTAGCTGATACTGTGGGGTCTCCTGGATTTTACTCTGTGTAGCAAGGTGGAGTTTTGGGGCAAAACTACTCCTGAGTGCAAATCTATCAGTGTTTGGATGGCTGAGCAGTTCCTATCCAAACCCTCAGAAGATTCTTTCTGATGCTCACTAGATAAAGAAAACAAGATGAATGTTGTTTCACCAGCTTTTAAGAGCTGCCCACTTTCTGTTCAAGTTCATTTGGATTCTTTGTTCCAGCAGAACAGCTCTTATATCCTACATATTCAGTATCTTTTCGAGTTGCTTTTCATTTGGACATTTGATAAAGCATTGATGTATACTGTTTTGGGGTTTTGTTTGAGTTTTGGGAATATTTTCATATACCAGGTTTCCAAAAGAGTGAATACATTGTTTATGTGGTACTGAGAATTGAATCCAGGACCTTGAACATGCTAGGCAAGCACTCTACCACTGAGCTATATCACTGGCCTAAAAGGATAGTTTTAAAATATTTGGCTGTAAAGTATGCTGTTACTGATAAAATTCCTTTATAAGAGATGTTAATGCCATTCAGGTTTTTTTTACTTTATTGTAATCTGTAAAAAATGGATTCATTGTTGAAATAACATTCCTGATTTGAAAAGATACTCATGCAGATGGCAGCTTTTGAGATTAGCCAAGTGAATTCTTTAGAACACAGGGTACGAGGTCAGAAGCACTGATGTTCCCACCCCTCCCCCCCTTTTTTTTTTCCAATTTTTAACTCTTTTAGCTTGAGTGAAAAATGCTTTTCTTTGCTCTTTGTATAACAGTTCATTTAATACTCTGTGTGTGTGTGTGTGTGTGTGTGTGTGTGTGTGTGTGTGTGTGTGTGTGTGTGTGTGTGTGTGTTTGGGGATAGAACAGAGAACCTTGTGCATTTTAAGCCATAACTATGCTATTGAGTTATATCCCCAACTCTACCAACAATTTTTTATTATTTCAAAGAGTAATCACTATGCCAAGATGCAGACCTATTTATTACATCTACTTATTTTGTACAGTTCATTGTGATTTGATTTATGGGTTTTCTAATTGCTTTAGAGAATTTTTTGTGAGGTAGTTCTTAGTTTCTCAAACTTAAATTTAGAGGATGTTGATGCAGAAGCCAGGAGGGAGGCCTCCAGGTGAAGAATGTGCTAGAGGAGACTGGAGAAGGGAAAGATAGGTAATATTTATTGAGAATCTGTAGCCATTTTTCTACATGTTCACTTAGGCTTCCTACCATGGAGACTTGATAATTGGAGAAATATTGGCTTTACTAGTGTAGCTAAGTGGATAAGAGCAATAGCCTGGCTTAAAATCCCTGCCCTGCCACTATGTATAGGTGGCTATGTGACCTAAGGTAGAGAGTCTTTCACCTTTCTCTTTCTCTCTCTTCGTCCAACTTAGATAACATAACATTTGCTTTATAGATTATTGATTTCAGAAATGGTACCTGGCATGCAATCAGAATTTAGCAAAGCAAACTAATTCTCATTTATTACTTCTTTGTAGGTATATAGATTTGTTTTGATCTTTATAGATATAGAGGTTTGCTTTGGTGTTTGAAACTGGGTCTTATTATCTTACTGAGTGTGATCTCAGACTCTTGGACCAGAACTACAGGTATATACATACCACCATGTCCAGCTGTAGAGTTAGTGGAGTTTTATGATCTTTTAATAACATTTAAAGTGATTATAGATTATTACTATTATTATTTTGGTTTTTTGAGACAGGATTTCTCTGTGTAACGGTTCTGGCTATCCTGGAACTCACTTTGTAGACTAGGTTGGCCTCAAACTCACAGAGATCTGCCTGCTTCGGCCTCTCAAGTGCTGGGATAAAAGGCATGCATCACCACTGCTTAGCATGATTAAGCATATTTTTAAAAACTATAACAGAACTTTGTTAAACATTCCTTTCCAATGCCCCACTTTGAAAACCTCTTATTTAACTCAGGTTGGCCCAATGTTGCTCAAAAATCTTTGGACTCACAATTAGTTTTTAATCTGTAATTATCTTTTTGTTACAGTTGCAACTAGGATGGAGGTAAATTCCTGCATAAGTAAAATTATTTATCGTTTTATTCAGATTTTTAAATTACTACTACTTTTTTGTCAGCTTACTGGTAGGCACTTGGAATGTAGTGAACAAGTAAGATAGGGTCATTTCTCTGTGGAATTTGCACCTGAAGTGCAAAAGGCTTTCATGAGCCCATTGGATTATTTAAAAAATATGACAGTCTTAACTAACATTGATTAAACTGCTGAAACGAAAAAGGCAAATTTTAGAACATTTGGTAGACATATCCAAACTCCATATTGGTACAGCATAATCATATCCTTGGCATGCTACCGAAGGAAGACAGAGACCTCCTTTGTGGACAAAATGGGAGACACCACTCTCTGTTCAGTGCCACGATATAACCAGCTCCTTAGAGTCTTGAAGTGAAACAAAGAGTGTCTTTACTTCCTCCCAATTGGACTAACAGTGAGTTTGGAGCCATTCATCCATGCAGTTGACATTGGATAACACAATTGGAATTAGATTATCATTCAACAGTGATGTAGTGATGGTTGAAAATGGCTATATGATCAGGAATATTTTCTAGAATACATTAATTAACCTCTCTAAAAGTGCTCTGAGTTTTTCCACGGGTTTAAATAATTACAAAATATATACCCAAAATAAGCAATATGGCAGAGCCCTGAAATTCAAAGGAACTTTACAAATATTTAGAATAGCTACATTTCTAGTACAAAATGCTCTTGACTTACTTTCTAACATTTCTAATGATGGAGAATGTCTAGGCATAGACTAAGGGGGAGCATGGGAAGATAATATAAAGGTGGAACTGATAGGGGACTGGAGACATAGTTCAGTGGTTAAGAGTGAACACTGCTCTTACAGAAGACCTGAATTTGGTTCCCAGCATCACATTGGGCAGCTCACAACCACCTGTAACTGCAGCTCCAGAACATCTGTCTCCATTGTTCTATTGCTGTGAAGAGACATCATGACTACAGCAACTCTTATAAAGAAAAACATTTAATTTAGGGCTTGCTTACGGTTCAGAGATTTAGTCCATTGTCGTCATGGCAAGAAGCATGTCAGCATGCAGGCAGACATGGTGCTGGAGAAGTAGCTGAGAATTCTACATCTGAATCTGAAAGCAACCAGAAGAGAGAGTGACACTGGGCCTGGCTTCAGCATCTGAAACCTCAAAGTTTGCCCCCAGTGACACACTTCCTCCAACAAGGCCACATACTTCAACAAGGCCACACCTCCTAATAGTGCCACTCCCTATGAGTCGATGGGGGCCATTTTCATTCAAATCACCACAATATTGGACATCCTCTTTTGTATACTTCACAGTTTTGTTTAAATATGCACTCCCCACATACACATAAGTTTTTAAAAAGATTTATTTAGTTATTATGTATACAGTGTTTGCCTGCATGTATGCCTGCAGGCCAGAAGAGGGCACCAGGTCTCATTATAGGTGGTTGTGAGCCACCATGTGGTTGCTGGGAATTGAACTCAGGACCTTTGGAAGAGCAGCCAGTGCTCTTAACCGCTGAGCCATCTCTCCAGCCCCATAATTTAAAAAATATATCTTTAACACAAAACAATAACAACAACAACAAAAAGGCCAGGCAGTGGTGTTGCATGACTTTAATCCCAGCACTTGGGAGGCAGAAGCAGGTGGATCTCTGTGAGTTTGGTAACAAAATAGCCAAGGCTACACAAAGAAACCGTGTCTCGGGGTGGGGGGAGGGACCAACAGCAACAAAATAGGACTGGTAGTACCTATGGCAAATTGTACCTATGTCAGTGTAGTTTTACCAGATACTGCTCTAGCCTGCAAAGACTAGTTTTTTTGTAGGCTAATTTCTGCATATAAACCTCTATGTGTTGCCCTTCCAGCAAATTTTGGCAATCTTAAGGGTTTTTTGTTTGTTTGTTTGTTTTTTGTCTTGTAAAATTGTGATTAGCATATAGTTTAAACTGTATACTTGCTTACAAAAAATTTTAACAACTATTGTGGGCCAATCACTTTTGTAGATTGAAGGGATGATGGCACTGAGTAAAAGTCACCATCATCATGAAGATTTCAGGTCCATGAATAAGAGGCTCTAAAGTTAGACTCAAATGAAAATTTTAAAAAATGTGTTTGCTTTGCTCTACATTTGAAATTAAATGTTGTTGCTAGGCTTAGTTATTCACAAGCACCCATCTACCTGGTTGTCTCATGACTTCATGTTGGCTTCCCCTGGAAGGCATGATCCAAGGAAGAGGGAAAGAAAACACCCAAGATGGAAGCCAGAGCTTCTCTATAACCTGGTTTTGGAAGTGACATTCCACCACATCTGCTCTGTTTGTTAGAAGTGAGTCAGTAAGCCTGGCCCACATTGCAGCAGAGAAGGTTACATAAGGGCATGAATACCAGGAGGCAGAGATCATTAGGGACCATCTCAAAGTTTGCCTAACACAGAGTGAGACATAAGGAAATTTAACATGTCACTTCTGTGAAGAAAAGAACTGACTGAGAGTATCTAAGCCATTATTCAGGCTGCACTGTTATTGGATAGCAAGCTAACTATCATTTTAGAGTGTAGGTGACATAGATTTTCCAGACAAATACCGAGAAATTTAGCATGTAGTGATCATTATTAAACCCCTAAAGTAGCCAACAAATGAATGCAAAAGGAAGGAATGGGATGCAAGAAGCCATTTTACAACCGGTTACATTAACAACAGCTGTCTCTCTAAATCAATTATAAGTGGCTAATTTGGGGTAATGAAAATTATTGCTTTTTTGTTTTTATTTTTCGCATTTTTAATTTAAAAGACTGCAAATATACAAAAAGTACATTGTAAACAGTGACTATTATTCTGATGCCATTGTAAATTTTTCTTATCTGTGTCAATGTAAGGACTCTATTAGCTAATACTTACAACTTGTACCAACAGTTAACACTGATGAGCTTTTACTCTGTGGTAGGTAGACTGCTATGCATTTATAAGTATTCTCTTTCCTAGTCCTCAGCAACTCTCTGAGATAGGCACTACTGCTATCTCTGTTTTACAAATGAAAACGCTCACATTTTAAAAGCTCCCTAATTTTCTGGTGGTGGTACTGGCTATAGAGAAGCACAGGCAGGTGACACTAGCTAGTGGGCAGGCAGCACAGCCAGAACAAGAGGAGAATAGGCTTTACCCTGGAGCTCATGCTTCCAACTGCAACACTATTTCTGTCTTCTTTGATTACTTTGTTTTGAGAGAATTATTAAAGTGCTAAGTTAACCCAGGAATCCCTGGAAAATAATTTGATGATGGTTTCTTACTAAATTTAGTATCATCTTGTTAGTGGATGAGTTCCTCTCTTTTACTATTTAAACAAGAAAACCAAGGCCCAGGCATATAGGCCGACTTGTCTGTGGTTATGCAGCAACCTTTTAGATGCTGGTAACAGCAACATTCACGAGTCAGGTAATGTTAGCATCATTTCTTTAAAATCTGAGTGTTAGCTTCAAAAAAGATCAAGGTTTTATTACAATAGCTTAGAAAAATTAATTTTGTCCAGACTTGCTCATTCTGTAAGCTGGGATTCATAACTAGTCCATTTTATTTATTTTCCTTTTGTTGTTGTTTTGAGACAGGGTATTGCTATATAGCCCTGGTTGTCCTGCAAATCACTGTGTATACCAGGCTGGCTTGTAACTCACAGAGATCGATGCATGCCTCACCTTTGAATGCTGAGACTAAAGATACACACCACGTTTGACTATTTTTAAGTACTTTAAAATTTTAACTATAATTTCTGAAGGAACTATATTTTTAACTTTCATAAGAAAATACAAAGTACTTCTAGATACCATTAGGGAAAACTATATTATGCATATGTTTCAATAATATTTAATTATATATAATATTCATGCAAAAACTTTATAGAAAGTGGGACAGCTAAAAGATATTGCATGATTGAATTAGTTCTGTACATATACACAGTTTATATAAAGATAACTGATGATGTCATCTTTCATATGTGAATGTCTTATTTATAGTTCCCTGTATCACAATTTTATAATTCAAAGAATGACTAAATATTTTTAAACAAATTGGTAAGTTTTTATCTTATAAGAAGCTAAAAATGGAACAGTTCTGGACAGATTGAGTTAAAATTTTCTCATTCACATAAACATGTGTCCCGGTGCTGTTTTTCAAAGAAAATTTTAATTGTGGAATTGAAGGGAAAAAAAAGCATGGTCACTTGACTCAACTCATTTGGTAAGAAGTGTGGGCTACAATTGTTTAAAAAGTACTTCTAGAAGTTTCTTCTTCCTTATTTGGGGAGCACAGTGAACTTTATTGGTAGTATGTGCAAGAAGGGAGCTCCCTAAGTCCTTCCTCTTCTTCTGGGGATCTGAGATAGAGATTGTGAGGGGAAATGTTCTGTGTGTTGGCAGTTGAGTTGGGGCAGGGAGTTCCTAGTATTTGAGAGCCTCTCTCTCTTATTCTTTCTGGGGTGAGTAGTCCAGGGCTTCTTATTCTTTCAAGAGCATGTGATGATGAGGTTCACCACCCTGTTGCTGTAGCCAAATTCATTGGCACACAAAACATTGAGCTTGACAAAAGTGGTCTTTGAAGGCAGTGCCAGCTCCAGCATCAAGTATCAAAAATGGAAGGGTGAATGTCATTATTAAAGTCACAGGAGACAATAAGACAACCTGATTCTCATTGTAGCTCAGAATGCTCTTTAGCAAGTTCTCTGATGATTGCTTTACCACCTTCTTGATATCATCACATTTGGCTGCTTTCTCCAGGTTATGGGTCAGATCCACAGTGGACATGTTGGGGATAGAACTGTAGAAGGCCATACCAATGAGCTTCCCATTTATCTCTGGATACATTCAGAGTCAGTGAATGTAAGGATGGTGTTCTAAGTAGCCCCAGGGCCATCATGTCACAGTTTCCAAGAGGGGACACTGACAGCCTTCTGGGTGATGGTAATGGCATGGACTGTGATCATGAGTTCTTCAGTGATGAAAGTTGTTGATTGATTTAGGTGGGGTATAGTTGGACTTTCTGGTTGGATTTTCTTTGGGACCTCCAGCTCCCCAATAATGACATGGAGACTTCTTATTAATTATGAAAGCTTGGCCTTAGCTTAGGTTTGTTCCCAACTAGCTCTTAAGACTTAAATTAACCCTTTATATTAATCTGCATTCTGCCATGGCTAGTTACTTCTCCTCCATATTGTACGTCCAACTTCCTCAGTGTCTCGCTGGCATCTCATGCATGTATAGATTCATTCCCAAGTTCCCTCTCTAACCACAAGTCCCAGCTATTCTCTCCTGCCTAGCTATTGGCTGTTCAGCTCTTCATTAAACCAATCAGTTATCTTAGGCAGAAAAGGGAAAACAGTGACACATCTTCACACAGTGTGATAAAATATCCTGCAACAAGGGGTACACAGCTGGTGGCACAGAGGCAGTGCTGACAATCTGGTATGAGTTGTTATACTTCTGGTGGTTCACACCTATCACAAACGAGAGGGTATCAGCAGAAGAGGCAGAGATGATGACCCTTTTGGCTCAACCCTTTAAATGGGCCCTCAACTACTTGATGATAGTGAAGACACTGGTAAGGTTGGGTCCACGACAGTTAGCCATTTGATGTTGGTGAGATCTCTCTTGTGGAAGATGGAGATGGCCTTTTCATTGATGACAAGTTTCTTATTCTCAGCCTTGACTATGCTGTGGAAATTGCCATGTGTGGACTCATACTTCAAGACCATGTAATTGAGGTCAATAAATGGGTCACTGATGGCAACAATATCCATTTTGCCAGAGTTGATGGCAGCCTAAGAGACCTGCTGCTCAGTATGGCCAAATTTATTCACTCCGACTTTTACCATCATGTCTCATGGATGAGGCTGGCACTGAGTGAGAAGAAATGGCTGTTCCTGGGAGGGAAAAGATCAGAGAGCATTTTTCTTTTCTTTGACACAAGGCCTCATGTAGCCTAGTCTGTTCTCACCTGGTGTGTAGTGCTGAGGGTCAAACTCAGGGCTTTATGCATGCTGGGAAAGTTACATCCCTAGCTCCACTTCTGGAAGTTTCTTGGCCCATGGGTCACTAGAGTGTAATAATGCCCAGAATATAATTCACTCCACCCATTCTCTAAGGGAAAAGGAGTCCAACATGCTGGATGCCCTTTATATAGCTAAAAGGGTTTATAATGAAAATATTATTAATGACATCTCAGGGGGCATATTTTTTCAAAGTTTTTTTTTTTTTTTTTTTTTTTTGGTTTTTCGAGACAGGGTTTCTCTGTGTAGCTTTGCGCCTTTCCTGGAGCTCACTTGGTAGCCCAGGCTGGCCTCGAACTCACAGAGATCCGCCTGGCTCTGCCTCCCGAGTGCTGGGATTAAAGGCGTGCGCCACCACCGCCCGGCTTTTTCAAAGTTTTTTTTTTTTTTTTTTTTTTTTTTTGGTTTTTCGAGACAGGGTTTCTCTGTGTAGCTTTGCGCCTTTCCTGGAGCTCACTTGGTAGCCCAGGCTGGCCTCGAACTCACAGAGATCCGCCTGGCTCTGCCTCCCGAGTGCTGGGATTAAAGGCGTGCGCCACCAACGCCCGGCCTTTTTCAAAGTTTTAAAACATTTGGCACAGCAAAATTTGGAGGTAAAGGGGAAGGTGAAAAAGGACTAGCTTTTATCCCTCACCCCTTTTCCATCTACATTGAACAGTAATGAAGTGGTTGTGGGAAGAAAAAAACCAGTGTTTATTGATATAAGTATCTTCCATGGAAAAGGGCAGTAGACAGGATCTTTGGCTTCAAGTAATGTACAGTTGGTGTGAATGTGAAAAGTAAGAGGAAATTGCAGGTTAGCATTCCAGTTCCTCCAGACTGGTGAAAACAGGACAACCAAACTAGTATTTGGAGGAGGAGGAGCAGAGGCAATTAGGGGATGTTGGGAGAAAGAAATGCCAGAGCTGAAGAGTAAAGGACTAGTAAGAGTGAACCACACCAAGGGAGAAGTGAGAGTGTATATAGAGGAAGCAGTGTGACAAGAACTCAGGGGGAAACATGTGGTAGGACCCTGAGGAATCTGGCAAGAACTTGTTATGCAGGTTGGGGGTGGGTAGATGGAGCTAGAGCTTGGTGGTAATTAAATTGGTGGACTATGAGGCTGGGAAGGGTGGGGAGGAGCCTGGTTCAGATGGTAGCATTCATAGATTTGATGCTGAGGTTTTGAGGAAGGGAGCCTCACTATGTAGCAAGGAAACAACTGACCAGATTTCCATCAGGAAAGATCGAGCCTGCACATATACTCAATCAGGAATCTGAGGTGGGAAGATTTCTAGTTTCAGGCCCTCCTGGGCTGTATGGTCAGTTTGAGGAAAAACTCCAAAAACTGGAAGAGAAGATGGAGGGGAAAAGGGAGAAAAAAAATCCAGAGCAGTCTAGAGAGTGGAATGCAGAGAGCTTGGAGACTGGAATCTTGGTGAGAAGGGCTGTTGTAGCTAGAGTTTTCCTGCCTGGCTCATGGTCAGGACAAATCTCTCTCACCCGCCAGTCCCACAGCCATTCAGACCCAACCGAGTAAACACACAGAGACTTATATTGCTTATAAACTGTATGGCCGTGGCAGGCTTTTGTTATCTAGTTCTTATATCTTAAATTAACCCATTTCTATTAATCTATAAGTTGCCATGTGGCTCGTGACTTACCTGTACCTTACATCTGGCTTTTGATGGTGGTGGCTGGCAGTGTTTCTCTGCCTGAGCCTTCCACTTCCCAGAATTCTCTTCTCTGCTTGTCTCGCCTATACTTCCTGCCTGGCTACTGGCCAATCAGCATTTTATTTATATAGAGTGATATTCACAGCACTTCCCCTTTTCTGTTTTCTTTTCTTTTTTTTTAAAGGAAGGTTTTAACTTTCATATAGTAAAATTACATATAACAAAACAATTATCCAGCAAGAATTACAGTTACAATATTAAAGAAGATATCCTATCTATCTTATATTTGTGAGTCTAAGGTTTTATATCTAACTTATCTTTAATCATAACTGAGGAAATTATAACTCTAGTCTTCAACTACATCAAAGACCCCAGAAGGATATACTATTACCTGAGAAACGGGAGAAGGATGCAAGCAACTTTCGGGAGTCTTGTAGGGTAGACAGAGACAGCTGGCAGCCTGGACAGTCACCTAATGTTCCTTTGTAAAGTTGGGGCATCTGTCTTCAGCCCATAGGCCTAGAGTCTCTCAGTCATTTCTCTCTGTGTTCTGTAGAATGTCTGGCAGTTTCCTCTGCAAAGCAGGAACCTGAAGGACCATTTCACCAAGCAAAGTTCAGTGGTCACTTTTCTATGAGTCCTGTATGTCCAGTCAATCAAGCAGTCCAGGCAAGAACAGTTTCTTGCCCAAATGGCTATTTTTGCCAAGAAGAAGATAAACTCCATATAGAGTGTATTCGATGCCCATCCTCCTCTCTGAAGTAAATCGGTGCTGTCAGGAGCAGACATGTCTCATTGTCCAGAAAGTTTAAATTTTTAAAACATTTTAAATGCTATATTCTGTAGGTCTTTGAAGTGTTTGAAGATTACCTACCTAATTGAATTATATCTATGTATACCTAGAAAACAACATGACTATAAGTTTGACTATCATAGAAGACTAATTATTAATCTGTATTTCTTAATTATTCATTACAATCTAAATGAATTATATAAACATAATACCTCAAACAAGAGTAAAAATATACACACAGTATAACAAAATTAACTTTAAATTTGTATCAATAAACTAAAATCCATAGCAATGTAAAACATTTTAAACAAGTTACTCTTTAAAAGTAGATTCAATAATCTACCCTTTCATCCTATCATATCTATATCAGGCTGTTTCTTTGAACAGATGTAACTGAATAGCTAGCATATTAAAGAAAATCTCAGGAAGGGAAGTTAATAGGTATTGAATACTGGTGGAAGTTGGAGATAGTAGAAAAACATAGGTTTCGTTATTGCTTATACATTGAGGTGAGCAATGGAAGAGATGGATCAGGTCTGAAGGAGAGGATGATTCTTTTGGGACAAGTTTGGGACATGCAGAGCTTTGGAGGAAATGGGTTATCCAAGAGCTGGTGTGCAGTGTGCAGCTAGCAGGCCTGTGGTGAGAGGAAGCTGGCTTTGGAAATTGCTGGCATGTAAGGTAAGACCTGAAGCACCTGGAACAGCATAGATGGACACAGAACAGTTAGTGGCTTGAGCAGAGGAGAGTCTAGTACAGCATGTTGCTTGGTGCCTTATAAATACCAAATGCAGTGCTTAAATTAATTTATTTAATCAATAGCTGTATTTTTAAAAGTCATTATGCAATAAGCATTTTATATTTTGTAGTTGAAACATGATATACAATATTTATTGCTATAGGGAGACTAAATTGTATTACATTTTTCTTTTAAGTTATGCATCTAATTCACACACATATACTTAACATATCCAAAAATATGTATATGTGTAGAGAGTAAGAAGCTGTCCACTTTTACTTTTCTCCTAGTCCTTTGTCCCCTGAAGACCTTTAAGATGGTTTTCTATTTACTATTGGTAAGAGAAGCTGAATAGGCTGTAATTTAGAAATTGGAGGTTGTGATTCTTTATGTTTGCCTTTGGCTCATAGATATGTTTTGTTAGTGTTCATTGACTAGTCTTCTTAGAAGAGGTACTTACCTTTGCCCTTTGTAGTGAACAGTCTTGATGTTACAGGATATCCAGCTTCATAGTGGAGAGCTGAAACCCTGCATTATGAACTCTGGGGATCTCTACAGAATTGGCCAGATGCAGAGCAGAGATGTGTCATTTCCATGACCTAGAAAACCACTGCTGTGTCAATGTATGTAGATACACAACTGCACAACCCAGGAGGGACATCTAGGAGTTGTGATGTGTCTTTGGAGGTGCATTCACATTTTAGTATACTCACACCAATTCTAGCTGTTAAGAGTAATCTTTAGGAAATATTAGTGAAAAGTAGCCATGTGTCATTTCCAATCTCATTAAATACCTCCACTATCCCTGCTTTACTATATGTAATAGACTTAGGGTTCTAGGGTGTATCTGATATATGAACCTCATTAGAGGTATTAAAAGCCTTGTAGACATCTGGAGCATTACTCCTAGAGTTAAATGTGCATAAAAATATGTATTGAGGAGGATTACTACTTGATAGGAAGGGTGAGATAAAACATAGGGTTGCCTTTGATATTTGCAGAATCTAGAAAAATTAGTCCTGAGTAAAAATACTGCGGATTTTCTGGGCATTTATTTGATGTCTTCAGAACTATCCTGTTATCTTCTCCATTTTGGTAGAACAATACTGTCCTGGATTTAGTAATTAAAGCTACAAAGTTGAGATCCATCATTAAACACTGTTCCTTATGTGCAGCCCACCAGAAGCCTGCTGATGCCTCCTGCTTCCAGCACACAGAGAACCCTCTCCATTGCCAGCAGCCTACTGTGGCACAAATGCAGACTTCTGCAACAGCCATCTGCTTTCTCTTTCTGCTCATATTCCGGCCTCCATTATCATCCATTTGGCACTTCAGCGAGGGTGGTCTTTTGGAAACCTAAGTCAACTGTGTTAATGTCTTCTTCCATTCTCTCTTACTTGAACCCAAATCCCTGTCCTCTTTATTCCCATTTCTTGTAGCCCAGGCTGGCTTTGAACTCATTATGAGGCCAAGAATAACCTTGAATTTCTGATACTCTTGCATCAATTTCCAAGTGCTAGATTACAGGCATGCATTATCATGTTCAGTTTTATGTGGTCCTGGGGATCAAATCTAGGACTTTGTGCATGCTAAGCAAGCACTGTACCAACTGAGCATACAGCCCTCACTTTTTAATCTACTGTTTTTTCTTAGTTTGTTAGTTTGGTTTCTATTAATATTTATAAATGAGGATCCAGAAAAGCAACTTTCTTTTCTTTTGTGGGGGGAGTTCAGTGAACTTTATTGATAATATTCAAGAGAGTGGTGCTCCCTAAGTCCCTCCCCTCTTCTGGGGGTCAGGAATGGAAACTGTGAGGGGAGATGCTCAGTGTTGGGGGCTGACTTGGGACAGGGACTCCTCAGTAGTCAAGAGCCTTTCTCTTCTTCCTGTGTTCTTGTTGGGGTGGATGGTTAAGGACTTCTTACTCTTTGGAGGCCATGTATACCATGAGGTCCACCACTCTGTTTCTATAACTATAGTCATTGTCATATCAGGAAATGAGCTTTACAAAGTGGTCATTGAGAGTCATGACAGCCTCATCATCAAAGGTAGAAGGGTGGATGTCACTATTAAAGTTACAGGAGACAACCTCATCCTCAGTGTAGCCAAAGATGCCCTTAGTGGGCCCTGCAATCCCTGCCTCACTACCTTCTTGATGTCGTCATACTTGGCAGCTTTCTCAGGTAGAATGTCAGATCCACGAGAGGCACATTGGGGGTAGGAACATGGAAGGCCCATGCCAATGAGCTTCCTGTTCAGCCCTGGGATGACCTTGTCCACAACCTTGGCAGCACCAGTGGATGCAAGGATGATATTCTGGGCAGCCCCATGGCTACCATGCTACAGCTTCTCAGAGGAGCCATCCACAGTCTTCTAGGTGGCAGTGATGGCATAGACTGTGGCCACGAGTCCTTCCACAATGCCAAAGTTGTCAATGGATAACCTTGGCCAAGGGGGCTAAGCAGTTGGTGGTATAGAAAGCATTGCTGACAATCTTGAGTGAGTTGTTACACTTCTCATGGTTCACACCCATCTCAAACATGGGAGCATAAGCATAAGAGACAGAGATGATGACCTTTCTGGCCCCATCTTTCAATAGGATCCCTGCCTTCCCCATGGTGGTGAAGACACCAGTAGACTCCACAACATACTTGGCACAGTATCAACAAATGTGATTTTGGTGGGCTTTCACTCCTGGAAGATGATGATGACCTTCCTGTTGATGACAAGTTTCCTTTTCTTATCCTTGACTCTGCCACGGAATTTGCCATGGTAGAGTCATACTGGAACTTGTAGACCATGTAGTTGAGGTCAATGAAAAGAGCCACTAATGGTAACAATATCTACTTTGCCAGAGTTGAAAGAAGCCCTGGTAACTAGGTGCCCAATATGGCCAAATGTGTTCACTCTGACCTTTACCACAGTGTCTCAGGGACTAGGCTGGTACTGCATGAGAAGATGCAGGTGTCCATGGAATGGGAAGGAACAGAGTTAGATAAACAATTTCAAACTAGGACAGTACTGAATTTCCTGGTGAGTTTTAAAATATACACACCTGGGCCCACTCCTGCCAGTACTACTCAGTTGAATTGTGGGGTCTAGATGATTGCTGTTTTTAAGAAGCTCCCAGATGACTCTGCTTATGTGATCAGAGTGGTAACTGAATTGGGTTCTCTCAACTCAAGTGGCAATTACCATTCTTTCAGAAGTAAATTCAAGCTACAGGTGCCCTTGTCCTAATAAGCACTCTGTTCAAAGCCAGTTGCCTTCTGGGTGGGTGTGTGCCTTATCATTGTGTTGCTATTTTTTCACTTTGTAGTCTTAGTGCCTATGTGGGTGGTCTCCACAGCTAATACACTCCTTCAATATAGAGAGCTGTTCTAATAGCTCAGCCCTTATGAGAACATTAGAAGATACAACTGTTCCCCAGACCTTTAATTATTCTATTGGCAATCCCTGTCTCCTTTCTACTTCCACATCAGCTTCTACTATCTGAATTTAGGTTTGCTTCCCCCAGGGTTATATGGATAAACACACAGTCTTAGGAGTCCTTTCTTTTTGCTTGATTCAGATAGAGGTTTTTTCCTACATGATCTTGATTGCTTTTTAAATTTTGTATGCCTTCAGTAATCACTCTGTTCTGATAATGTTTTCCTATTATACTGTGCCACTCTATCATCCCTTTATATTTTATAATATATATTCTTATAATAACTAGTATTTTACATGGGGCATCTGAAGAGATGGAAGAGGGGCCTGGAGAGATAGTTCAGTTGATAGAGTTCTTGCTCTGCAGCATGAGTTTAGACTCTTATTAACCATGTAGAAAGTTTGAGGCTGCCGTGTGTCTGTAACCCCAACTGGTATGTCATGGGTACAGAGACAGGGGGCTATCATGGCCAGCCAGTTAAACTGAAAAGCAGTAAGTACCAGGTTCAGAGATAGCCCCTGTCTCAAAAAATAAGGTGGGGAGTGATAGAAGACACCAGATGTCCACCTCTGGCCTCATACATGCATTTTTTTGGTAGACAAACCTGCATACACATGTGCACATGCTGAACCAGAAATTTCTAACACTTTTTTATTATCCTAAAAAGTGTTCAAGAAATTTAGCATACTAGCTACAGAAGAGGAGCAATGGATGTTTTAACTAAATGGAAAAACAACTTCATTCTGTTAATGAAAAATGCATTTGAACTTGTAAAATACTATTTTTCTTGTATCAAGTTAGCAAAGTGTGTTTGTGTCTATGGGTGTGGATATTATGGTAGGGAGTGTATGGGGGTAGAGAGTGTGTGAAATACAGAGAACAGGACATTGCATGCAGACAAGAGTATAGAAGACATTCTCATATACTTGTGGAATAAAAGTGGCACAATGTAGCTTGGCAAGATGGGTCTTAAAATATTTGTAAAAATGCTTTGACCTAAGAATTCAAATTCTTGAGGCCTATCCTAATGAAATAATCATGGATGAAGACAGTAATTTACATGCAAAAATGATACAAGGTAGAGTAAAACCAAAGCCAAACATGTTTAGCTGTTTCTCTTTCTCTCTCTCTCTCCATATATATATATATATATATATATATATATATATATATATATATATATATATATATATATATATATATATACATATACATACAGATACACACACATACATATAAAGGGGATATATTAGAATGACTTACAGGCTGTGGTCCAGCTAATCCAACAATGGCTAGCTGTAAATGAAAAGTCCAACAATCCAGTGGTTGTTCAGTCCATGAGGCTGGATGTCTTAGCTGTTCTTTGGCACACACTGGAATCCCAAAGAAGTAAGCTCTAATGCCAATGAGGAATGGACTTGCCAGTGGAGTGAGACCAAGAGCAAGCAGACAAAAACCAAAAGCTTCCTTCTTCCATGTCCTTATATAGGCTTCCAGCAGGAGATTTGGCCCAGATTAGAGGTGGGTTTTCCCAGCTCCAAAGATCTGGATTAAAGACATGTCTTCCTACCTCGAAGTTCAAGATTAGAAGTGGTTCTTCCTACCTCAAATTAAACAAAAATACCTTAGAGGTGTGCCCACCATTTTTGAATTTTAGTTAATTCCATATATATTCAATTTGATAATCAAGAATAGCCATCACAGTAGTGATTTTTAACTATGATAAATTATGCAGCTAACAAAATTGAGCAATCAAGGTGAAGCTAAAAAAATTGCAACAACAGAGATGATGCTTGTGTAATGATGCTGAGTGAGAAAACACCCATAGCATATTGAGCCACAGTAAAAAGAACAATGAGATTTCACAGTCATGGTTGTTATTATGGTTTGAATTATGTTTTCACTATACAGTCTTATGCTCTTCTTTATTTTCTATGTTTCTAAAGTAAATATATGAAATTATTATATTATCAACTTGTTCCATAGAAATGTGTGGATGATAATAATCACATGAAAATGTTTAACCAGAGAAGCATAGTAAAAATACTCAACAACATGGGAAGTATTTGTTACACACATTAAAATGAAAATAACATTATTATATACATTATTTAGTTGGTTTGAGTGTGTGTGTGTGTGTGTGTGTGTGTGTTATCAAATATTGACAGTACTGATATCTGGGTAGCATATATTTTTTGGAATTACTTTTATTTTTTGTTTTAAAATTTATTTTTATTTTATATGCATTGATGTTTTGCCTGCATGTATGTCTGTGTGAGGGTGTCAGATCTTGGAGTCACAGACAATTGTGAGCTGCCACATGGGTGCTGGGAATTGAACTTGGGTTCTCTGGAAGAGCAGTCAGTGCTCTTAATCACTGAGCCATCTCTCCAGCCCCCTAGTTTTCTTCTTTATGCCTTAACTTTTATTATGACTCAGTTTTTCTCACTGCTGTGATAACATGTCTGCTAGTAACAAGGGAAGAAAAATTTATTTTGGCTTATGGTTCCTGTGCTGGCTGTTTTTATGTTAACTTAACACAAGCTAGAGTTATCAGGAGTGGAGGGAGCTTCAATGAGAAAATGCTTCCATGAGATCCAGCTAGGGCATTTTCTTAGTGATTGAGGTAGGAGGACCCAGGGCCCAGCCCATTGTGCGTGGTACTATCCCTGGGCTGGCAGTCCTAGGTTCTCTACGAAAACAAGCTGAGTAAGCCATGATGAGCAAATCAGTAAGCAGCACCCTTCCATGGCCTCTACAGGAGTTCCTGCCTCCATGTTCCTGCCTTGCTTGAATTCCTGCCCTCACTGCTTCTGATGATGGACTTTTGTGATATGGAACTGTGATTTAAATAAACCTTTCCTCCACAAGTTGCTTTTGGTCATGGTGTTTTATCACAGCAATGCCAACCCTAACTAGGACAGTTTCAATGGTATCAGTCATGGTTGTTTGGCTGCACACATCTGGCATGACATCATGCTGGGGTGTGTGACAGAGACTGTTCTTGGTAGGTGGAAAGCAGAAAGAGGGGGAATATAGGAAGAATTCAAGGCAGGAGATAGGCCTTAAGGGCATGCCCCTTCCTCCTCCTCTTCACCTGATTTCTGCCATCATTCTATAAAGCCTAAGTGATAGTCTCCATGATCTAATTGCTTCTGAAAACACCCAGAGATATGTTTTTACTAATACAGATGTTTCTAAAGCCAGTTAGTCAAAATTGACCATCACAGAGTACCCTCTATTGTCTTAAATACACTTTTGTATCTCCCAGTTTGCCATATAGAATATATATGGCTTTATAATCTGCTTTATTTTTACATATTAAAAAATCAAGTTAATATGTCTATCCTCTATACTGTACTTTATACTTTCAAACATACCTAAAATATTTGTCATGGAGGGGAGGTTAGAGTTAGAGAAACTTGAAAGAAATGTCGATGTAATTAAGTTAGAATTTATTAAATGAAGGCCAGGGAGATGTCTCAGTGGGTACAGTGGTTGCACAATAATATAAACCGGAATTTAGATCTACAGTGCTCACATAAAAGCTGGATGCTATGCTGCTCACCTATAACTTTAGTTCCAGGGTTGGTGCCAAGGTAGCTGGACACCTGGAGCTCTGTCTAGCCATTCTAGATTAAACAGCTGAGCCTTGGGTTCAGTAAAAGAAACTCTGTCTCAAAAACAAGGTGTGTAGTGATAGAGGAGGAAAACCTGATGTTAACATCTGGCCTCTGCATGTGCACACCCACACATACACCACATACACACACACTGTAAATAATTAATTAAATTAAGATAAACTTCTGAACAACTTTAAAGAGATGCATCATTGTTTCACTTAGATATATATGTATTTTTTGATTTATTGTTATTATTTTATGTATGTGTTTTGCCTTAATGTAGGTCTGTGTACCACATGCATGCCAGATGCCTACGAAGGTGGTGAGCGTCCATGTGTGTGCTGAGAATCAAACCCTGGTCTTTTGCAACAACAACAAGAGCTTTTAACCACTTGTTTTTAAACTCTATAGCCACATGTATTTTAATTTTAATTGCATTAATTGTGTGTGTTTGTGTGCATGCATGCAATAGCATGCAGGTGGAGGTCAGGAGTCAGCTTTCCGGAGTCAGTTCTCTT
The DNA here is from genome assembly GCF_049852395.1 of Peromyscus maniculatus bairdii. NCBI lineage: Eukaryota > Metazoa > Chordata > Mammalia > Rodentia > Cricetidae > Peromyscus > Peromyscus maniculatus. Next base: position 146,693,243 of record NC_134855.1, read on the forward strand.
CTTCCTGAGATGTGGGTCCTGGAGATTAAACTCAGGTTGTCAGGCTTAGTGGCAAATGTTTTCACCCATAGAGCCAGCTCATTGACCTTAAAGATATAAGAATACATATTCAAATATCTTACTTCTACCTCAAAATGATAACCACATAGTAATGATGAAAAACTGCCTTTGTGTCATTTTTTAAAAAAAGATCTTTGAACTTTTAAATTTTTAACAATTGAGGTGTAATTTACATAGAGGAAAACATGCAGATTTTAATTGTGTGTTTTGAAAAGGGCAATCACCATCACAAACCATGTTATATAGAACATTTTTGTACCCCTGGAAAAGATCTTTCATATTCTCTCTTGTCATCATTAACATGTAATCTCTTTTTAAATTTTTTACCACCAGAGATTACTTCTGTCTTCCCTAAAATTCTATAAGCCAGAATTACATATTTTCTTTTAGGTCTAAGCTTCATTTGTTCAATATGATTTTGAGATCAATTTGTGATATATATTAGGTGAATATTCTTTTTTATTGATGAGTAGTGTTCCACTGCTTGTTTACCACGGTCTGTCTATTCTCGTGTTGGCTAGCCTTGTATCTGCTTAGATACTGGCTACTTTAAAATTAAGTCTGGTCAGTTTGTAGCTGTTTCAGAAACCTCAGCATGCCATCTGCTTCCCTTTTCCTGTCTGGTGGAGCTTGCAAACCAGGCATTTGCCTTGCAATAAAGAGTTGGCTTTCAGACACTTATAACAAGGACCACCACAGAGAGCAGAGAATAAAACTGAAGTCCCAGATGGCCACATCAGCAATTCAGCTTTTAAACACCAAATAGTGGGCCTGCAAATCAGTGAGGAGCTCACATTAAAAAAGAAAAAAGAAAAAAAAAGAAAAAAAAAGCGAAGGGGGAAGAAAAGTTGGGCTAAGATTCAAGAAGCTATCCCAGTTACCATCCAATAGAGAAACCAGTGCAGGAAGGCAGATCACAGCAGTTGTCACAACACTGGAACTAGCCCTAGCCAGCCCTGCAGCAAGTGTCCTGAGGGCCTGGCCTGGGCTCCCTTCTGCTTTAGTCTTGAGGGTTGAGGAGCACTAGTGCTTGAAACCCTTGCTGTGCAGCCCTTGTCTACTCTTCTAGCAGACGTGATATGAAGGGACCAAGCAAAAACCCACTCTTGACTCCTGGAAATGAAAAGCACAGACTCAAGTCATTGTCCTCTGTTAGGGTACTATGTGCTACCCCAAATTAGAGATTCTGAGTTGTGGGTTTGAGAAGCCGAGGCTCATTTCCTGTAGAGTTTAGGCAGCTCACAACAGCTATAACTCCATGTTAACATACACACATTCAGATATACACACATTTGCACAAATATAAATAACATCTTTCTTTTCCTCTGTTCCACCACCAATCAGAAAGCCTCATGTCCCACCTGAGTCTTGACATTCAGTTCAGGTGAACTAAGTGCAACTAGAGCAGAAGAGTATGGCGGATAGGTACAATTCAGTTATTTTGTTGAAAGCCCTGAAGAGAGGACCTCATTAGGTAGTGGCAGGTCCATACAGAAAGCCCTTTCCACCTTCTGTGTCAGAAGGACTTCCTGGTTCTGGAGTCTTTGAGAAGTTGACACCAGACACAGGTGTAGCAGCAATCCCTTGCTTCATAGACTCAATCTTCCAGTCTCAAATGACTTGGGCTTTTTGAAGTTGCTAGTCTTAGAAAGCACTACAGTTGTTTTTTCCTATGTTACCACATCTCTTTTAGTTTAAATTTTGATGCAAGAACAAGAAACAGATTGTGTTCAGCCCAAGGAATATGTAATATCAAATGATTGTTTTTTCATAGGCCTCACCAAAAACATTTAAGAAAACATTTTTTATAGAGCCTTTTTTATTGAGCTGAAGACATAACTCAGAGTTAAAAACGCTCATTTGTTTTGCAGAGGACCTGGGTTTGGTTCCTAGCACCCACATCAGGAAGCTCAAAACAGCCTATAACTCCAGTTGCAGGGGATCCAATGTACATGTGTGCATACATACACAGAAATACACATACATTTGCATAAGTATAAATAAAATAAATCTTTTTTTAAGTCTTTCTTAGTCACAGACATTGTGGTTGCCTGCATAAGATCTGCACAAAATCAAGCCAGTCAGCATTCTAGCATAGAATTAGGAGGAGCTCATAATCCTCCAACTGAGGAGCTACACTGACAGTTGACTTGTAGGGAAGGGAAAGTCAGTTTTCTTTAAAGGTGTGGCTCTTGGTAGATCGTCAATGATCCAGTGGATGGCTCCACCCTGTGAGTTTTCAGCAGCACAAATTGGACTTCATGGGTCATTACAAATAAGCAAGATAAGGACTGGAGAGATGGCTCAGAGGTTAAGAGCACTGGCTGTTCTTCCAGAGGTCCTGAGTTCAATTCCCAGCACCCACATGGTGCCTCACAGCCATCTGTAATGAGATCTGGCTCCCTCTTCTGGCCTTCAGGGATACATGCAAACAACACTGTGTACATAATAAAAACAAAAAACAAAAAAACCAACAAATAAGCAAAGCTGGGTGTAGTGGTGCATGCCTTTAATCCCAGCACTTGGGAGGCAGAGGCAGGAGGATCTCTGTGAGTTCAAAGCCATCCTGCAAATCATGTTCCACAAAGAAACCCTGTCTTGGAAACAAAAACAAAAAAGCAAGATGAATGTGGATCTGAGAGGAGTTGGAATAGCAGTGTGTATGAATATGATCAAAATGCATTACAATGAAGTTCTTAAAGAATTAATGAAAATATTATACAAAAACAGGTTTCATAATTGAAATATTGAAATACAAACTCTTCTAACACACACACACTATCCTTATTAATCAGAGAAGTAAGAGTCTAATGTTTTAGAGCTAGAGATGATTTTTTTATTATTGATTAAATTTATTTTTTGACAATTAGAGAAAAAAATCCTCCTTGGGGCCAGAGAGATGGCCCAGTAGTTAAAAGTGCTAGTGGTGCAAGCTGGTCTGTGAGTTTCAAGTTCCATTCATTTGTGTGGAATTGCAGAGAGCCTTGAATAGTTAAAACAATCTTGAAAAATTTAGTTAGAGGACTTGCATGTCCCAGTTTCAGCTTTCACTATGAAGCTGTAATAAACAGTGTGGTACTGATATAACAAACATGTAGATAAGTAGAATAAGACTGAGAATCCATAAATAACCCACGTGTGTGTGGCCACTTGGTTTTTGAAAATAGTGTTAAGACCATTCGACAGTGAAAGGATAATGTCTTCAATGAATGGTGTAGAGACAATTGAATATCTTTATGTAAAACAGTGAAGTTGCTTTATTTTTTTAAGACAGGGTTTCTCTGTGTAGCTTTGCACCTTTCCTGGATCTTGCTCTGTAGACCAGGCTGGCTTCGAACTTACAAAGATCCGCCTGCCTCTGCCTCCCGAGTGCTGGGATTAAAGGCGTGCACCACCACCGCCCAGCATGTAAAACAGTGAAGTTGCATCCAAACACTATAAAAGGTTAAATGAATCAAAGACCCAGTTATGAGAGCAGACTATGACACTCTCTCAAGTAAACATAAAGCAATTCTCTTAAAAAGACTTTATTTTATATATATGAGTGTTTTGTCTGCATATATGTACATGTATTACATGTATGTATGATACCCATGGAGGCCAGAAGAGGACATCAGATCCCCTGGAACTGGAATTATGGATGGTTGTGAGCCACCATGTGGGTGTTAGGAACCAAACACAGGTCTTCTGCAAGAGTAACAAATGCTTGTAAGTGCTGAACCAGGTCTTCAACCCCAAAGACTAATCTTTAAAAATTTTAAACTATTATTTGTATGTGTATGTGAGGTTAAACACCTGTGTGTCATGACCAAAGTGTAGAGATCAGAGGACAATTAGGATTCTGTTCTGTCTTTCCACTGTGGGTTCTATGGCTTGAACTCAGTTTGTCAGGATTTGGTGACAAGTACTGTTACCTTCTGATTTATTTTAGTGGTCATTGGACCCAAACAGTAAATAAAAAAATTTGACAAATTGGAATACATCAAAGTTTAATACTTTTGTGGACCAAGGGATACTATCAAGTAAATGGAAATAACTTACAGAACAAGAGAAAAATTAAAATCTCTTAAGGGCCTAACTATCTGTAATCTTAAAACTGAAGAACAAAATAACACAATCAAAATATGAGTAAAGGACTTGAATACATTTTTTTCCAAAGAAGATGCATAAATGTTTCTACACATGGAAAAATATTCAGCCTCATTAGTCATTAAGAAAATGCAAAATAAATCCACAGTGACATACCACTTCATATCCATAGGATGACTGCATCCTTGAGAGCAAAGCAGAACAAAAGTATGGAAAGTTCTAAGTATTGATGAGGATGTGAAGAGTCCCCACCACATACTTTGCTGGTAGGAATGTAAATAGTGTAGCTTCAATTGAAAACAGTTTGGTAGCTCCCTAAAAAATTGAATGCAGAATTATCATGTGATCCAGCAATTTCACCCCTAGGTATTTTATGTCCCAGTAATTGGAAACATGTTTTCAAATATTTAATATATTTGATATATTTAATATAATAATATAATATAACATATATTTATATATAAAATAAATATAATATATACTTATATTCTATTTAATAAATTTTTAATGTTTATAGTAGTTTTATTAACAGCAATACTATTAACAGTGGTCAAAAGGTGGAAACAATCTGGTATTCATCAATACCTGAATCAATAAAAAATTGTGATTCATACAAGTTGGGGGTTTTTTGACATAAAAAGAAATGTAGTGACACATAATACAATTTAGATGAAACTCGGAGTTAAGTGAAAGAAGGCAGACATGGAAGGTCACGTTTGCATGATTGCATTTATATGAATTATTCTGAAGAAGTTGGGCGTGGTGGCTCACACCTTATAATCTCAGCACTTAGGAGAATGAGGCAGAAGGATCTATGTGAGTTTAAGACTAGTCTGGTGAGTTCCAGAACAACATACAAAAAGAAATAAATTATTAAAGTAACAAAGCAAATTAGTGATTTCTAGGAGTTAAAGAAAGTACTAAAACTGCTTGAGTGCCAGGCTTAATTTTGAATTCTTGAAAATATTGGGGTTGGGGATTTAACTCAGTGGTAGGGTGCTTGCCTAGCAAGCGCCAAGGCCCTGGGTTCTGTCCTCAGCTCCAGAAAAAAAAAATTGTGATTAGGTAGAGGTAATTGTTGCTCAATACTGTGAATGGTCTAAATGCCACTCAGTTGTGCATTTAAAAATGATTAGTACTACACTATGTAAATTTTGCTTCAATTAAAAATTATGTCATACACTTTCTATGATCTCACAAATATGGCTTTGCTGTCACAGTTACCTTGTGACTATTGGAGTCCATATAATTTTTTAGTAGTGCTCCATTGGGACATTCTCTCTAGCTGTGGGTGGTTAATCTTGAAGACAGATGGTCCAAAGTGGGTTTCTTCCTGTAATAACAATTAAGGAATGTAGTTTTGATGTATCATTTTTATTTTCTTTATTTTCTTAACTTTGAAAAGCTTCTTTCTACCTTGGACTGAGTGATTTAAAATGTAGTCTGGTATGACATTGATCATCTCCTTTATTTAACTTGGAAAGGCATGTTTAAAACAACTTTGTATTGTTTGGAAATGCACCAAATTTTGATTTTATGGAAATGTATAGAAATTTTTAAAGACTTAGTAAGAAATGCAGTTGCAGTGAAGTTTTGTGCCTCTTTTTCTGCTATGCTAGTAGAAATGTTAGTTTTACTCTACAACCACTGTGAATGCTTCCTGTTACCAGGTGAATTGGTGCTGGGAATATAAAAGCCTATTTTCAGTTCAGCGAAGCAGAGTTTATGCAGAACTTGCATACATTGATTTCTTTATCTTCCACCTGCTTTGTGGTTTTGAAGAATGGAGTTTAACTTGCATTCTGTCAGTAGAGCTGAGGATGAGAAGAGCTTCTCACACAGTAGACATGTGTCAGTCATGAAGCTTTTTTTTTTCATGAAGGAGGCCAATGACTTCTGGCCCATAGTCACTGCTGTGTTTTTTGTCCTTGTCTTTGAACAATCAAGGCAGCTGAACTAGAGAGTAAAGAAATTTCTTGCTTATTTTGTGACTTTAAAGTTAGAGGTGATTTGGTAAACATAACAAAATAGCTAAAATAAATAGAATAAATCATAGAGGTGAGTGAGTGTAATAGCTTAAGATTAATTATTGCTTCAGATTTTCACATTATTGGATTTTCTTTTTTTAATTACTTATTTTTATTTTATATGTCTGAGTGTCTTGTTTACCTGCATATATGTCTGTGCACCACATGTGTGCCTGGTGCCCACAGGAAAAGATGTTAGATCCCTTGGAACTGGAACTACAGATGGCTGTGAGCTGCCCTGTGGGTTCTGGGAACTGAACCCAGGATATCTGCAAGAGTAACCAGTGTTCTTAGTGACTGATCCATCCCTCCAGCCCCCGGATTTTCTTTTTCTGATGTTCATAGGATAATTTTTTAAAATAAGAAAAAGTTGTTGGAGAGTTAACAATTAGGTTTTTAATAAGTTGTAAATTGGGAAAAATCTGGTGACAATTACTTTAACAAAACATACCAGCAGAGCAAGGAAACAAAAGTAAATAGGGATGAAACTTAAACCTAATGGAAAACTCAAATTATATTTTCTCAGAAAGGTCTGCCTGTGAAAAACAGCATAGCACACACTAAATGGCTTAAATAATTTACTGAACTTCTGCTGAGTTTCATCAACTGGATAATTAGAACAATAGAATTTACATGTTAAGATCATGGTAAAGATTGTATGTGCTAACATAGCTGAAGCTCCTTGAGCAGGGCTTGGTGTAATGGGAAAGGCATATGTGCATGTTAAGGATGAAAGAATGCCAATAATAACTTGTAAACTTGTAGCTACTTTGGTTAGTGATTTGTTTGTGAGGGTCACACCTGCTCATATTCACAGATGTTCAACAGTCCTGACCACCTGTAGTGAGGCTAAGTGTGAATGTCAGAAATTTCAAGCCCTTCTACTAGTATTCTCACTTTGGGTCTGTTTTACTGCTAATTGGCATTTTAACCAAGGAGAATGCTTTGGAAAATGAATATAGAACTCAAGCACACTGTTTTTTAAGACTTTTCTAAGTAATTTTAAGACCTCATAAAGCATCTTTGGTAGTGTTTGTTGAAAAGAGTTTGTTTTATTCATTCACTAACAATTACCATGTGCCTAACATTGCTCCTGGGCAAAATGGAATGATGTAGATACAAGGATCAGAGGGGAGAAGAAAGAGAAAATAGTTGCTTGGCATAGAAGTGAAGAATATGAATGCACGTGTGTGTGTGTGTGTGTGTGTGTGTGTGTGTGTGTGTGTGTGTGTGTGTCTCAAGTCCATACCAGGAAAACCCTAGGGCTTTGGAGGAAGAACATAAAACATTAGCACATCCTTGGGGTGTACATCCTGGAAGTTGTAAGGCCATGTGCTCATCAGCTGATAATTGCTGCCAAGCCATCTGAATCTTAGCTAAATGGAGATGCAGAGATTTATATGAATCATCTTGTTTTAATGGCTGAGCTCACTAACCTGTGTTCATATGCTCCTGTCTCTGCTTTAAGAGGTCAGAGCTCACATCATTGCTGTAGTAGCTGTGAATCACCATGTGCATTTTGATAACCTCACTCTTCTCTGTGTATGTAGTATATGTGCAGAGCTATGAAAATGAATTAGCAAAGATTAATGAGAATAGATAACTGAGTTTCCTAGAATGTGATTTCTTTTCTCATGAGGTGATGGCATGATGCTTCTTTTACAGGACTGAATTGCAACTGCCGAGGCAATAAGTGACTCTTTAAATATGCCACAGGACTGCAGCAAGTGAAGGGGGCCCTGGAGAGGATGATGAAGTGAGAATGTTTGGCCCAAGGACAAGAAGTAGGTCTCTATTTTAACAAAATTATTGCTTTATCCATTACAAGACTGTAATACCTGAGGTGTTATAGTCATATTTAGTTTTCATTACTGTCTAACATTCTTTTTTTTTTAATTAAAAAGTTTTTTTTTTCATGGTGGAGTGGTGGTATTGGTGTTAAGTCTCATGTAGCTTTGGCCTCCATCTCCAAATGCAGCACACACAGATATTGGTTGTTGGTGGTCTTTTTTATTTCATTTTTATTTTTTATTTATTTTTATTTTTTAAAATTTTTATTTATTTATTTATTTTTGGTTTTTTTCAAGACAGGGTTTCTCTGTGTAGCTTTGCGCCTTTCCTGGAACTCACTTTGTAGACCAGGCTGGCCTTGAACTCACAGAAATCTGCCTGCCTCTGCCTCCCGAGTGCTGGGATTAAAGGCGTGCACCGCCACCACTACCTGGCTCATTTTTATTTTTTAAAATTTTTATTCTTCTGTCATATATTACATCCCAACTGCAGTTTCTGATCCCCCAAGTCCCTCCCTCCCACCTCCCCTCTCCCCTCTCCCCCATATCCACTCCCATTCCCCTTCCCCTCAGAAAAGAGCAAGCCTCCCAGGGACATCAACCAAACACAGCATAACAAGCTGCAATAAGATCAGACACATACCATCACATCAAGGCTGGATGAGACAACCCAGTAGGGGGAAAAGGTCCCACAAGCAGGCAAAAGAGTCAGAGACAGCCCCTGATCCCACTGTTAGGAATCCCATAAGAACATCAAACTACTTAGCTATAACACATATGCAGAGGACCTAAGTCAGACCCCTACAGGCACCCTGATCTCTGGGAACCCCCATGAGTCCTGGTCAGTTGATTCTGTGAGCCCTGTTCTTGTGGTGTCCCTGACCCTTCTGGTTCCTCCAATCCTTCCTCCCCCTCCTCTGCAGGACTCCTAGACCACCTCCTAATGTTTGGCTGTGGGACTCTGCATCTGCTTCCATCAGTTGCTGGATAAAGTCTCTTTGGACTCTTTGATGATGATTCTGCTAGGCTCTGGTCCCAGAACGCTCTGCAGGCAGGACAAAGTGTAGGTCAAAGGTTTTGTGGCTGGGTTGGTGTCCCAATATCTCCACTTGAAACCTTGCCTGGTTACAGAAGATGGCCAGTTCAGGGTCCATGTCCCCCATTACTAGGAGTCTTTGCTAGGATTACTCTGGTAGATTCCATGGAGTTTCCACTACACTAGGTTTCTACCTCACTCCCAAGTGCCCCCCAATTCCAGTTGTTTCTCCTAGTATTTTCTCCCACCCCAACCTGTAGCTGGAGTTTTCTCCAGTCCTGCCTTGCCCACAGTCAGAACAAATCTCTCTCACCTGCCAGTCCCACAGCCACTTTGACCCAACCGAGTAAACACAGAGACTTATATTGTTTAAACTGTTTGGCCTAATGGCTCAGGCTTCTAGCTATCCAGTTCTTACATCTTAAATTAATCCATTTCTATAAATCTATACCTTGCCACGTGGCTTACTGGCATCTTCACATGCTGCTTGTCATGGCGGCGGCTGGCAGTGTCTCCTCCCACCTTCCTCTTCTCTCAATTCTCCTCTCTGTTAGTCCCGCCTATACTTCCTGCCTGGCCACTGGCCAATCAATGTTTTATTTATTGACCAATCAGAGCATTTGACATACAGACCATCCCACAGAACCAACCTGATCCCTCCTGCTGAACCCCACCTGCCCCTAGTCCACCCTGAACATTTATTCTATTTCTCCTTCCCAGAGAGATCCTTGCATCTCTGGTAAGCCCTCCTTGTTACTTAGCCTCTCTGGGTCTGTGGACTGTAACATGATTATCTTTTACTTTACAGCTAATATCTACTTATAAGTGAGAACATACCATGTTTTTCTTTCTGGGTCTGGATTACCTCACTCAGGATGATTTTTTTTTCTTGTTTTATCCATTTGCCTGCAGATTTCATGATGCTATTTTTAACAGATGACTAATATGCCATAGTGTAAATGCGCCACATTTTCTTCATCCATTTTTTCTTTGAAGGCTGTAGCTGGAGTTTTTCTCTCCAGGTCCTGCCAAGCCCCAGCAGTCTGGTAGCCCACTTATAAAATAAACATACTATTTTTCAGCTTCTGGCTATTATGAATAAAGCAGCTAGGAACATAGTTGAGTAAGTGTCCTTGTGGATTAATGGAGCATCCTTTAGGTATATGTCCAGGAGTGGTATAGCTGGGTCTTGAGGTAGATCAATTCCAAATTTTCTGAGAAACCACCAGTTTGCATTCCCACCAGCAATGGAGGAGTGTTCCCCTTGCTCCACATCCTCACTAGTGTGAGCTTTTACTTGTGTTTTTTTTTTTATCTTAGACATCTTTACAGATATTAAGATGGAATCTCAAAGCCATTTTGATTTGCATTTCTCTGATACCTAAGGATGTTGGACATTTAAGTGTTTCGTGGCCAATTGAGATTCCTCTGTTGAGAATTCTCTGTTTAGATCTGTACCCCATTTTTAAATTGTATTATTTAGTTTGTTGATGTATAGTTTCTTGAGTTCTTTATATTTTTTGGCTATTAGCCCTATGTCAGATGTGGAGTTGGTGAAAAATTTCCCATTCTGTAGGCTGCCATTTTGTCCTGTTGACAGTGTCCTTTGCCTTACAGAATCTCTTAGTTTCATGAGTTCCCATTTATTAATTGTGGATCTTGGTGCCTGTACTATTGGTGTCCTATTCTGGAAGTTGTCTCCTGTGTGTTCAAGGCTATTCCCCACTTTCTCTTTTATCAGGTTCAATGTATCTGGTTTTATGTTGAGGTTTTTGATCCACTTGGACTTGAGTTTTGTGCAGGGTGATAGATATAGATCTGTTTGCATTCTACATACCAACATCCAGTTTGACCTGCACTATTTGTTTAAGATGCTTTTTTTCCATTGTATATTTCTGGCTTCTTTATAAAAAATCAAGTGTCTGTAGGTGTGTCAACTTATATCTGGGACTTTGTTTCAATTCCATTGATCAACATGTCTGTTTTAATGCCAATACCATGTGGTTTTTATTACTGCAACTCTGTAGTACAGCATGAAATCAGAGATGGTGATACCTCCAGAAGTTCTTTTATTATATTGATTATTTCAGCTATCCTGAGTTTTTTGTTTTTCCATATGAAGTTGAGTATTGTTCTTTCAAGGACTGTAAAGAATTGTGTTGGAGTTTAAATGGAGATTGTGCTGACTCTATAGATTGCTTTTGGTAGGATGGCCATTTTTACTATATTAATTCTACCCATCCCTGATCATGGGAGATATTTCCAACTTCTGATATCTTCTCCAATTTCTTTCTTCAAAAACTTGAAGTTCTTGTAATATAGGTCTTTCACTTGCTTGATTAGAATTACGCCGATATTTTATATTATTTGTGGCTATTGTGAAGGGTATTGTTTCCCTGGTTTCTTTCTCAGCCCTTATGTTATTTGTATATCAGAAGACTGCTGATTTTTGGGAGTTAATCGTGTATCCAGCCACTTTGCTGATGGTATTATCAGCTGTAGGAATTTCCTGGTAGAATTTTTGGGGTTGTTTATATTTACTATCATATCATCTGCAAATAGCAATACATTGACTTTTTCCTTTCCAGTTTGTATCCCCTTGATCTCCTTTAGTTGTCTTATTGCTCTAGCTAGAACTTCAAGTACTATATTGAATAGATATGGAGAGAGTGGACAGCTTTGTCTTGTTAATGATTTTAGTGGAATTGCTTTGAGTTTCTCTCTATTTAATTTGATGTTGGCTGTAGACCTGTTTTATATTGCTTTTATTATGTTTAGGTATGTTTCTTGTATTGCTAATCTCTCCAAGACTTTTAGCATGAAAAAAAAAGCATGCGAAAGACTTTTTCATTATCTAATGAGGTGATCATGTTTTTGTTTTTTCTTTTAGCTTGTTTATATAGTAGATTACATTGACAGATTTTCATATATTGAACCATCCCTGCATCTCTGGGATGATGCCTACTTGATCATGGTGGATGATCTTTTTGATGTGTTCTTAGTTTCAGTTTGCAAATATTTGAGTATTTTTGCATTAGTGTCCATGAGGGAAATTGATATGTAATTCTCTTTCTTTTTTTGAATCTTTATGTGATCTGACAATCAGGGTGACTGTGACCTCATAAAATGAATTTGGCAATGTTCCTTCTGTTTTTACTTTGTAGAATAGTTTGAGGAGGATTGGTATTAGCTCTTCTTTGAAAGTCTGGTAGAAATATGTGCTAAAACTGTCTGGCCCTTAGTCTTTTTTTTTTTTTTTTTTTTGGTTGGGAAAATTTTAGTAACTGCTTCTATTTTCTTAGAGGTTATAAATCTATTTAAATTGTTTAATCTGATCTTGATTTAACTTTGGTATGTGGTATATATTGAGAAAATTGTCCATTTCTTTTAGGTTTTTCCAATTTTGTAGAGTACAGGTTTTTGAAGTATGACCCCAATGATCCTCTGGATTTCCTCAGTGTCTGTTGTTATGTCCCCATTTTCATTTCTGATTTTGTTAATTTGGATATTCTCTCTCTGCCTTTTGGTTAGTTTAGATAAGAGTTTGTCTATCTTGTTGGTTTTTCTCAAAGAAACAACTCTTTATTTCATTGATCCCTTGTATTTTCTTTCTATTTTATTAATTTCAGTTCTCAGTTTGATTATTTCCTGCCATCTACTCCTCTTGTGTGTGTTAATGCTTTTTTATGTTCTAGAGCTTTCAGGTGTGCTGTGAAGTTGCTAGTATATCTCACCAATTTCTTCATGAAGGCACTTAGTGCTCTGAACTTTGTCTTAGCACCAATTTCATTGTGTCCCATAAGTTTGGGTATGCTGTGTATTCATTTTCATTGATGTCTAGGAAGTTTTTAATTTCTTTATCTCTACCTTGACCTAGTAGTAGTTCACTAGAGAGTTTTTCAGTTTCCATGAGTTTGTAGACTTTCTTTTGTTGTTGCAGTCTGGATTTAATCCATGGTGATCTGATAGGATACAGGAGGTTATTTCAGTTTTCTTGTGTTTGTTGAGACTTGCTTTGGGATCAAGTATGTGGTCAGTTTTGGAGAATATTCCATGAAGTACTGAGAAGAAAGTATGTTCTTTTGTGTTTTCATGGGTGTAGTTAACCTCCTTAGGTTGGAGTTTCCCTTCTAGTATGTTTTTTGAAGGTTGGGCTTGTGGATAGATACTGTTTAATTTTGACTTTGTCATGAAATGTCTTGTTTTCTCCATCTATGGTGATTGAAAGTTTTACTGGGTTTAGTACTCTGGACTGGCATCCATGGACTCTTAGAGTCTGCAAGACGTCTGTCCAGGCCCTTCTGGCTTTTAGAGTCCCCGTTGAGAAGTCAGATGTAATTCTAATAGGTCTGCCTTTATATGTTACTTGGCTTTTTTTCCTTGCAATTTTTAGTATTCTTTCTTTGTTCTGTATGCTTAGTATTTTGATTATTATGTGATGTGGGGATTTTTGTGGTTCAATCTATTTGGTGTTCTGTAAGCTTCTTGTACCGTTATAGGCATGTCCTTTAGGTTAGGAAAATTTTCATATATGATTTTGTTGAACATATTTTCTGGGTTTTTGATATGGAATTCTCATCCTCCTTCTATTCCTATTATTCTATGTTTGATCTTTTCAGATTTTCCTGGATGTTTTGTGTTGGGAATTTTTTAGATTTAATATTTTCTTTGATGAATCTTTTTTTGTTTGTTTGGTTTTTTGTTTGTTTGTTTTTGTATCTTCACCGTCTGAGGTTTTCTTTTCCATTTCTTCTATTATGTTGGTGTTGCTTGTGTCTGTAGTTCCTATTCACTTACCTAGATTTTCCATTTCCGGAATTACCTCAGTTTGTATTTTCTGTATTCCTTCTATTTCCGTTTTCAGGTCTTAAACACTTTCCTTCACCTGTTGGTTTGGTTTTTCTTGGCTTTCTTGGCATTCTTTAAGGGATTTATTGTTTTCCTCCAATTTTTGATAGTCTTTTTCTCAATGTCTTTAAGGGACTTTTTTCCTCTTTAAGGACCTCTATCATCTTCATGAAGTTGATTTTAAGGTCTTCTTTTGTACTACAGTTGTGTTGGAATATTCAGTTGTTGCTGTTGTAGAATAGCTAGGCTCTGGTGGTACCATATTGCCTTTTCTGTTGTTTGTGTCCTTACACTGGCATTTAGGCATCTGGGTTTGGGATGATTATGGGTCTAGGTGCTGATTTCTGAATTTGCCTTTGTGTAATGGGTGTTTTGTTTGTTGGTTTCTGTTTCCTTTTTGGTCTTTTGGTCTTTGTGGCCTGGATTTCTGGCAGCCAACATGACCTCTGATCCAGTAGGGAATCTCTGTCCAAGTTGGTGGCTGGAGTTCTAGTGGCTAGCTTGGCCTTTGGTACAGCAAGGGTTTCTACCTGAGTTGGGGGGGGGTAGGATATGGTGGTCTAGCAGGGAGTCTGCCTGAGTTCACCTATCTGTTTTTCTGGCTTGTTTTGCCTATAAATGTTTTTCAGACTCTCAAGGCCTGTACCAATTCTTCTGACTGGTGTGGCCTGCACCTAGGCAGTGGAAGTCTGCAGGAGTTGGGGACAAGGGCATGGCAGCCAGACACAGCTATTTGGTTTTAACCCACACTTAACAATACATGGAAATTATCTCTTTTTAATATTTTGTTTCTTTTTTGAGTGCGATTTTCTCAAGTTTATTCTTTTCTAATCACATTTACTAGTAGTATCACTTTTAGTTTATTCACAGCTATTCCTATTTGAAATAGTCAACTTTTCCTGGGTGGTGGTTTGCACCTTTAATCCCAGCACTCAGGAGGCAGAGTCAGGCAGATCTCTGAGTTTGAGGCCAGCCTGGTTTACAGAGTCAGTTCCAGAACAGTCAGGCCTACACAGAGAAACCCTGTCTTGAAAAAAACAACAATCAACAACAACAACAAAAAAGAAAGTAGTAATATTAAACTTTCTTGGTTTTTTTTTCTTTAAGTCAGAGTTTGCTATAAAGCTCATGATACTCTTGAAGGTAAAATTCTGCCTCAGCTTCCAAAGGAGTATTAGGATTACATATGTACCATCATACCTGGCTTTGACACAAAACCTAAAAAATAAAAGGAAAGATATCTAGGTTGTTTCCAGGTTCTGGTTATTATGAATAGTGCTGATATGAACATAGTTGAACCTATATCTTTGTGGTATGATTGAGCATTCCTTGGGTATATGCCCAAGAGTGGTATGGCTGGATCTTGAGGTAGATCAATTCCCAATTTTCTGAGAAACTGCCATACTGATTTCCACAGTGGTTGTACAAGTTTGCATTCCCACCAACAGTGAAGGAGTGTTCCCTTTGCTTCACATCCTCTCCAACATAGACTGTCATTAGTGTTTTTGATCATAGCCATTCTGACAGGTGTAAGGTGATATCTCAGATTGTTGTTTCTTAAAAGTGGGCATGATGACACATATGTTTAATAACCAGCACTCTACAAGGCAGGAGAATTACTTCCAGTTTGAGAATAGCCTTGGCTACATAAACAAAAGTCTGTCTCAAAAACAAAACAAAACAAAATGTAATTCCTTTTAAGTTCCTTGAAATTCCTTTGTTTGTGTCTTAGTTTGTATTCAGATTTTTCTTTGGGCCTCCAGCTCACAAATAACAACATGCAGACTTATTAATTATAAAAGCTTGGCCTTAGTTTAGGTTTGTTCTTAACTAGCTCTTATAATCTACATTCTTCTACAAGGCTTATTACCTCATCTCTCTTCTGCCCATCCTGTCTTCCTCCTCATTTGGCTGGTGACTTCGCACCCTTTTTCTTTCCAGAGTTTTCTCTGTGCCCAGGAGTCCTGCCTATACCTCCTGCCTAGCTATTGGCCAAACAGCTTTTTATTACACTAATCACAGCAATACATCTTAACACAGTGTACAAATATCCCACAATATTTCCCCCTTTTTTGGTCTAAATAAAAAGGAAAGGTTTTAGCTATAAAGCAATAAAACTATATACAGTAAGAACTATTATCAGGTAAGAATTACATTCACAGTTTCCAGTGCATTTGCATTTGGCCAATTCAGAGAAAATACTCCATTATCTATCTTATCTTAATGAGTCCAAAGTTTTCTACCCAATTCACTCTTTATCCCAACATGTATTACCAACCCAAAACTGGCTTTTTAGACCTCAAAACATTTTCTTAGATAAGGAATTTAAGCTTTTATGTCTCTCAACTTCATATACTTTACACCTCTCTTGTGAGTTTCTTTTCTGAATTTCATGACAAGGAAAACTGTAACTATAACTATCTAGTCTTCAACCCCATCAAAGACCCCCGAGAAAGATATATTACCTGAGTAAACAGGAAGCGTAGAGTGTAGATGTAACCGTCTTTTTAAATAAGAAACACAGAGCCAATTCAGAGATGAAAGCCAAGAGGTCAGAGCAATAGCTAAGAGCTGAGATTAAAAACCTTACCCTTCACTGCCACTGCTGTCCTACCTCTCTGCAAGAGACCTACTTTGTGTGTGTTTGTGCTTTTTATTGACTTTCTATTCTGCCTTCTCATTAGTTGTAAACCCAACCACATGACCTCCTCGTCACTGCCCGTCTGTACAGACCTCCAGGTTTTCTATGGTTAATATTGAGATTAGAGGCGTGTGTCTCCATGCTGGCTGTATCCTTGAACACACAGAGATCCGCCTGGCTCTGCCTCCCAAGAGCTGGGATTAAAGGCGTCCACCACCACCACCACCACCACCACCACCACCACCACCACCACCCAGTTTCTGCTATGGCTTGCTATTAGCTCTGACCCCCAGGCAACTTTATTAACATACAAATAAAATCACATCTCAGTAAAATTAAAATATCACCATAGTAGAGCAAACGACTTCGAAAACTATAGAAATGACAGAGATATCTGGCTGCCTGGACAGTCACCCAAGGTTCCTCTGCAGCATTAGGGCATCCATCTTTGGCCTACAGGTCTAAAATATCTGACAAACTTTTTTGTGAAGCAGGAATTTTGAAGGAATGTCTTACCTTGTCTTGGTAAAATTTGGCAGTTGTGGGAGCTCATGGAAGTTTCCTTGTGAAACCTGAGTTTGCCTGACACAGTAGAGCTTCATAAGGGGATGATTTGACCATGGGGCAAGGTTGCAAGGTGGTTGGAAGGGTCTGCACTTGGCTATGCCTGGGGGGAGGTTTTTTGCTCCTCCCCTTGGCATTCCTTTAAAAGCCCTTTGGCAGAGACAGGGTCCAGTGGATAAGGATGTAGGCCCTCCTGAGGCTATTCTGTGTCTGTCTGTCTGTCTGTCTGTCTGTCTGTCTATCTATCTATCTATCTATCTATCTATCTATCTATCTATCTATCTATCTATATGTTTCTATCTAATATTTCTTGCTGCTTCTGATCAAGAGTACCCTGGGGAAATGTGGGGGTGGGATGGCCCTCCACAGATGGTGACAGTGGACAGGGACAAAGATAAAAAAGAAAAAATTCCAGGGTACTTGGCAAAAGTAGGAGTTGGGTTTTGCCAGTAAGAAGTTGGTACAGTCAGGTTTTGTAGTGAAAAAAGAAAAGCAGGGCAAGGGGTTTTATCCTTGACAGAAAAAGAAAAAGCGGGGGAGGGGGGGTACTGAAAGGATATCCAAGAGAAGGCTGCAGTGTAGAATTTTCTCTGTTAAGGTTTCATATTTTTTTCTCTCCACTCTGTCTTTCTATCTTAAGGGGAAAATGTAAGGTAATGTAGGAAAAATTTAGAAAAATATATCGGAATATAGGATAAGATTAAACTGGGGCATGAAATTTAAGGAAAGTAGAGTGTAGTAATATAATGTAGAAAAAAACTTAGAAAAGTAGAATGTAGGAATGTAATTTAAGAAAGAAAAAATTTAGGGTATAGTAGATTAAGATAAGCAGCAAGACAGACACCATGTTCTTAATTTTCCAACTATGGGACTAGGAATACAAGCTTGGAAAAATCAGAGGAAATATCTATCAAAGAAGAGCTTAATGGGGAGAAAAAGATTCCTGTGGGAAACCGTTGGTCCCAACCAGCAGAGGAGAGAATTTCCCCTGAGGCAGATGAGGATGAAATAAAGACTCTCCGCTCTGTCAGCAGTGCCTGAGAAAACTTGTACAATATGGTACCATCAGAATTAGTTTCCTCTTGGTCATTGAAGCCAAAGTTTAGAGAATAGAAATTTTGGAAAATCTTGGTGGTCTTTCTCAAAAACTGAAAGCTTTCTTGGGAAAAATTAATCTCTCTCTAAAAAACTAAAAAGCCTTTCAGAACTTTGTTTCTTAGATTTTTCTCTTTCTGTAAGAGCAAGATTAGGTTCACCTGGACTTCTATGGGAAAAATCACCTGTGATTCACTCTAAGAAAAAAATAACAAATCTCTTGGAACAGGGCAAAACCTCTCTGCTAAGTTCTGTCTTTCTTTCAAACCAGGAAAAACAGCAGTCAGAATCCCTGGAGGCTAGAGAGAACTTAGCCATAGAACTTGGGAGAGTGCAGGCAGAAAGCCAGAGAGCCCAGTGAGGCAGGAAACTGCTGGCTGGGAGGAAGCAATGAAGATGAGCCTTTAGGCTGTGGTTGCAGCTGTGGCATTCATGATTGTTTCTGGGTGGGCATCTATCAGAATGAAAAGGTTGCTCATAATCTCTCTAGCACAAAGATACCCTGAAGCGACCAGGTGATGGCGGCGCATGCCTTTAATCTCAGCACTCGGGAGGCAGAGGCAGGCAGATTTGTGAGTTCGAGGCCAGCCTGGTCTACAGAACGAGATCCAGGAAAGGCACAAAACTACACAGAGAAACCCTGTCTCAAAAGACCAAAAAAAGAGAGAAAAAAAAAGATACCCTGAAGCAATGCAAACCCTCTCTATTAGCCTTGTATCTCCTTAGCAAGGGGCCAGAAAGCCAGTACCTCCAAGTTTGAGTGCGTTCCGGGGATACTAAGATTCCTGCAGTGGTCAGACAGCTTCAAGAAAAGCAGTGCCAACCCCGAAAAAGCTGAAGCAGAATCAGAACAGAAGCCCCTATCTTCAGAAGCAGTTAGCAGAGAAAGCTGCCACTGTGGCATCAGGGACTGTTTCTGGGGAAAGTCATGAGCCAAGACCGAGCTGGAGTCTCTGAAGGAGCTGTGG
This sequence comes from Peromyscus maniculatus bairdii, assembly GCF_049852395.1. NCBI lineage: Eukaryota > Metazoa > Chordata > Mammalia > Rodentia > Cricetidae > Peromyscus > Peromyscus maniculatus. Next base: position 146,712,361 of record NC_134855.1, read on the forward strand.
GAAATGGTTGTTTTGAGTGCTTTCATTCTTTCTCAATGATTGGCTGGGGCAGATGAGCAATCCCCGAGGGAATTTTGGTATCAGCGGTACCTGCCTCTATGTGTCCTAATGGGTGGGTGCAACTCTGATCCAGGATTAGGATCCAGGCTCTCTCATCCAGGCTCGCGCTCTCTCTCTCTCTCTCTCTCTCTCTCTCTCTCTCTCTCTCTCTCTCTCTCTCTCTCTCTCTCTCTCTCTCTCTCTCTCTCCAGCTATCTTTCTATCTAATATTTCATGTTGCTCCTGCTCAAGAGTACCCTGGGGAAATGATGTCGGATGTGGGGGTAGGATGGCCCCCACAGGCAGTCACCTTCTTTTGTGTCTTACTTGTCCAATTTGGACAGCATATTTTTAGCAGTCAAGGCAAGGGCAGTTTCTTGCCCAGTGGCTGACTTTGCCGCAATGAAAGCAAACTCCATATGGAGGTTCCTTGGTGACCATTATCCTTTTTTGAAGTAGATTGGTGCTGCCAAGAGCAGACATGTTTCACTATCATGAAAAGCCTTATATATTATTAAAACATTTTAAATGCCATATTCTGTAGTTCTCTGAAGTTTTTAAAGATCATCTGTCTATCTAAAATATATCTCTGTTTGACCTTGAAAACATGCCTAACATGGCACAAATTTGATTGTTATAGATACTAACCTACATTTTTTTTGTTTTTGTTTTTGTTTTTTGAGACAGGGTTTCTCTGTGTAGCATTGTGCCTTTCTTGGATCTCGCTCTGTAGACCAGGCTGGCCTTGAACTCACAGAGATTCACCTGCCTCTGCCTCCCGAGTGCTGGGATTAAAGGCGTGTACCACCACAACCCGGCTAACCTATATTTCTTAATTATCTTAAACAGTTTTAATAATATCCTTTAAGGATTAGAACTTTACATTAAAATGAGCTACATAGGTGCAATATGTTAAACAATAGTAGAAACATATATACATTATGTTAAAACAAAAATAATCTTAAATTTATATCTATATACAAAAATCCATACCAATGTAAGTATTTGAGACTAGCAATGTTATTTTAGCTTAAAGTAGATTCAATAATCTACCCTTTTTCCTATCATTTTTATACTAGATCCCCCTCCTTCAGAAAGAGATCCCTGAATCTAATCTCCTTTGCTCTGCTTTCTTACTAATCATGACCAACAACAGCTTGCCACCAACCCCCCTAAAGGATGATAAACATCCACAATCCATTGAATGAGCAAAAAACATTCACCCATCTCTTGGAAATGTGGGCATCATGTTCTCTAACATCTTCCTGTTGTCTAGGGGTGATAGCATCTCTAGGAGACCCTTAGAAAATTGGGATAATGGTCAAATCCTGGGAGAGCTGGCTGTATTATTATTATTATTTGTTTATTCTCTGTATGGTGGAAAAGTGTAGAGCTTATCTAAAATCTTAGCTGGAATAGTCTGTGAGGCTGGACCATCTCAGCTAGCAGCTTTGAAGTTGTTCTGGATGCAGAATTTTGAAGAAACTGCAATAGAGAGGCTGGATCACCTGGGCTACTTGTCTTTAGCATCTGGTCCTTTTTTTCTGAAAACACATAAACTTTTAAAGGTATCATACATATCTGTATTAACAAAAGTATGGAATGTGTGGTGTGCACAAGACAGCTAAAGATGATTTTCTTGTTCTACGTTTGAGAAGGTAAAAGGTTCTGTCAATTTTATAAGTCCATTTGGATTGCATATCCAAACTGTAATATAACAAGTCATGAGGACTCGATAACCAACAAGATTTATCATGTCTCATCCAGTCTCAGAGCTGTTCCCATATTGAGGGATCTGCATGTACATTACCTGTCCTGTAGTATTTCTTGGCTTTCCCCTCATATCTGTAGCCAAGATCCCTAAGAGGTCTTCCCTGGTCAACTTTGATCTTTATTAACTTTGAAGGAATCCATAGTTTTTCATTTCCTTTGAAAAAAGCATGGTCTCTCCCACAACACAACACATTTTCCAACTTCCATCCTGAAGCCAAGACATCTCTAAAGTATATAGGCTGGTTTAATTTAGCAGTCCCTTTCATAATCCAATGTCTCTCAGCAGAGGTTGTTCTTTGTTCATTAGCATTCAAGAAATTCAAAATTAATAAAGTACCATGTAAGGTTCAAACTCCCTGTAATGTAATATTTCCCATCCTTACATCCTTATGTTTTTATATTACTTTACTCTTTCTTTGAAGACTTTATTATTTTTAAACTACTTTTTAATGACTGTGTCTGGACCTGGTTTTTTGCAGGTGTGCTTGTAGGATTCTCTTTCCATATGAGACAAATCTTAAACTTATAAGCTACCAACACGAAGTGGCACTGGTGGCTGGCTCTGCCCCCCTTGGTTCTGTGAGAGCCTAGTCTCATGCCTGCGGGTACCTGGCCCTGGAGCCACATTACCTGCCCCAGCTCTGGGAATGTGTTGTGTCTGCCTGAAGCAGGAGTTTGTACCCAGTGTCAGTTGCTCAAGTGCTCAGCTGCACAGCAGGGCCTCTTAAAGGGTGGAGCCTACCTGAGAGACTGCTTTCTCGGGCCCTTTGTAGATATTTGAGTCTCCATGTTGGATGCCATATGTAGTTGGATTCTTCTTTGTGCAGCCAGCTCACAAATAATGACACGGAGACTTATTGATTATAAAAGCTTGGCTTTAGCTTAGGCTTATTGTTTCTAACTAGCTCTTATAACTTAAATTAACCCATATTTTTTCATCTGCACTCTTTTAAGAGGCTTGTTACCTCATCTCTGTTCTGCCCATCCTGCTTCCTCTGTGTCTGGCTGGCAACTCCTCCCTTCTTCCCAGAGTTCTCTCTCTGCCCGGAAGTCCCACCTATACCTCCTGCTTAGCTATTGGCTGTTCAGCTCTTTATTACATCAATCACAGCAATATATCTTCACACAGTGCACAAATATCCTATAACTTTAGTTGTATAATTAATTTTTATTTTGTATTACTAAAAGAGATACTTGTTCTGTTTCTTGCTCTCTCTTTCTTACTTTTTCTTTTCTTTTCTTTTTTCTTTTGGAACTCATTATGTTTACCAGCTTGGCTTTGAACTCAAGAGATATGCCTGCCTCTGCCTCCTGAGTTCTGCAATTATAGTGGGCTCTGTTTCCTTTTTAAGATTTATTTTTATTATAATATACATGTGTGTGCATTTTTGTGGGTACCCATAGAGGCCAGAAGAGGGTGTTTGATCCCCCTGGAGCTGGAGTTGTGAGAGGCCCATCATGGGCGCTAGGAAACAAATTTGAGTCTTCTGCAGGAACAGTAAGCACTATTAATTTATGAGCCATCTCTCCAGTCTCTATTTTAAAAATAGTCTACAATATGATTTCTTTTGCAGTGATTTTGTAACATTTCCTAGGTTCACTAATACTTTAGAGATTTTTTTCTCTAGCAAGCAGAATATTGTTGGGTTTCACCTTTGTGTTAACCTTTCTTGGAGATTTTGTGTCTGATGTAGATATTTATGCTTTCTGTTTTTAGGGTAGCTATTGCATTTTCTTCTGTTTTCTGAATTTATTTCTTCATTTTAATATTAGTTCCTTTTCATAGAGTATTATTTGTTTCCTTTAGCCTTGAAATGAATTTTAAAGGTGAACAATTTTTTGAATTCTGCTAGTGCTAAAAAGAATGTGTCTTTGTGTACATACATCAGAGCAGAAGCAGGAATGTACTATTCCATCCATATTCAGAAACTCAATTTCTCCCTTTCTTGGCATCTTTTCTTCCTAATCTTTGTATTTCCTCTTGTCTACCTTTTTTTTCCTTTTCCTTACATTCTATATATAGTCTCTAAAGTGTATATATTCTTCTGAGATTTAGTTGTGTCTTATGATTTTATTTTAAATTTCTGATCAATTTAGTTTATGACTACTGAGGTCTTGTCTAGAATTGATAGACAATGAGTGAGGGCAGAAGATACAGAGGAAAACATAGCTCTGCCCCTGCCTTCAAGATCCTCAGTCTAGCTTAAGTTGTTACAGGTGATGCAAACCTAACAACAGTTGCACAAGTGATGATATGTCAGATGTATTTGAGACAGGGAGTGGGAAGAGAATGTGTTTTGTTTGTTGGCATAGAAATTGTATGAGCTGAGAGTTGCTTTGACAGTGGGGTGGTGGTGGTAGCAGTGGTGTTGTGAAACAGAGAAAAAGGGAAGGCACACCTAGGTGTCACCTTGTCCTTGGAAGAGTGGCTAGGGATAAAATGGGACAAAGGGGAGATTGAGACCAGTTGTGAAGCACTTGAGTGCCTGCCCAGCAAGTTTAAGTCTGGATCCTATGGGCTACACATCTGAAATCTTATAGGAGGGAAGTTGTGCTTGGAGTTCGTTCTTAGAAGGGTGATTCTGTGAAACAAACTTCAGGAAGAGAAGTGATCTAAGCAACTGTGGTTGTCTCTAGATGAGAGGTGAAGGCTGTCGGTGTAAGGAGTCCACAGTGGGAATGGAGAAGATTGATTGTTTGAGGTATCTGTGTAGTGAATTAAAGGTGAATTTGGATGTCACCAAAGGCTTGCTTTGTTAGTTTTGTAGAAGGCAATGATAGATAGAACTGTTGACCAGCTGCGATTGAGTGTATGAGGAGAGAACAAACAAATTTGGAAATAGGCAGAAGAGATTTATTTTTGAACTTGCTGATATCTAGGGAAACACTTAGAAGCTGAAATGGGCCATCAGGGGCTGTAGATAAGGTGTAGTATTCACTTGCTTCAAGGAAAATGTGATGTCCTAACCGTAGGTATGAGCCACTTCAAGTAGAGCATGTAGGCAGAAAATAAAACAAACTCTTGGAAAAGGCCAAACTCTGTGTGCAGGAGATCAAAACATAATGAGCAGTTTAATGTCCAGCATGTAGTGGCTAAGGCTCTTCAGATGGCTTTCTTGATCTCCTCAAGAACCCTGTGCATGGAAATTATTACTTTGCTTTGTGAGCCAGGAAACTAAAGCTCCAAGGCAAGCTAGTGGGATTGCAAGCCAGGACCTAATGCCAAGTCCATGCTTTTCTGCTAGAAGCAAAGAACTGGTGTGGAAGAGATGATTGCCCACAAGGGGCAGTGGTTAGTGGGGACACATACTCAGAGACAATAGGATAAGGGCACACTAAGCCACTGGATTCTCAGAAAACTAAAAGCTATGCCTGCATGCTAAGATCCCACACAGCACCCAAACTAGCCTGTCCTGGACTCAGTGAGGCCTTGGGAACAGCTTGGTGGCAGAGAAATGACAAGGGTACCTGGTCTGGGGAGCTGTGGCTTCATGCTTGATTATTCACATATGACAGCTGTATCCTGCTCACACATAACAGCAATGTTCTAGTTTGTTCAGATTTTAAGACCCTTTGAGGTCTGTACATCTTTGATTTCCTTGTCTTTAGACTTTAGATATTATAAAAAATAAGGGCCTGATCCCTTTTGAGCCATCTGCTTGTTTGACTTGTTTACTTGAAAGTCTTTTTGTTTTGTTTTCTTTCTACATTATTTCTGTTTTCAGATGTTTCTAGGCTGTACACATTCTGTGGTGACTCTTTTGATTACTAATTATATATGAGCCCCCGGGGGGGGGGGGGCTTCTGGTTTCTTCTTTTAGCTTTTTCTACTCTTGAAGTCATTTCCTTCTGCCATTTCAGTCTTGTTCAATTCTATTTTCTCCAGAATTCTAATTCACAGGTTGTGACTCTCCTCTAGAAAACAGTTCTTTAACAACAGGAGGCAGTAGTGCTAAGAGCCAGGTTCTAGAGCCATACTGCCCAGGTTGAACTCTTGGCCATGACCAGAAGCCAAGTTATTACTTCATAAGTGTCTCAGTTTGCTCATCTGTTAACTTGGAGTCAATAATAATATTGACTACCACAGACGGTGATGAGGGTTAAAAGAGGTACCATGTGTAAAGTATTTAGAATGAATGACATCTAGTATGTCATGTGCTACACCACTGTTAATTTAGCTTTCTAAGGGGGAAACAGTAGGAGAGATATACTCTTCCTGATTGCCATTTGGTCCATACAAATAAGCAATGCATTCATAGACCATTGAATCCTTACTTGATGAGTAAAAAATAGGCTACCAGGTAGTGTCCTCTTACATTTTTAAGGAGTTTAGCAATGAACAGTTTTTAGCTTTGGCCAAATGTAGCATCTGGAGATATAGATGTCCACTGTGTGACCTCACTTTCCCTATCTCAGTGTTCAACTGATGTTCCTTAAAAATAATCCATAAAATTATTTCTATTCTCCAGAGTACATATGCAAAGTTATATGTATGTATGAAGGGTAGCTCTCCCAAATTTAAGAAGAAAAATGCTCTTCTAGCTCTTTCTTCTGCAAACAACACTTTGGGGATGGTTAATCTTCACTGTCAATTTGACTGGATTTGGAAGTACCTAGGAAACGTGTGTGTGTGTGTGTGTGTGTGTGTGTGTGTGTGTGTGTGTGTGTGTCGGATGTGTGAGGTGTGTGTGTGTGTGTGTGTGTGTGTTGGATGTGTGAGGTTACTTCCAGACTAACTGGAGAGGAAAGGCCCACCCTGAATGTGGGTAGCACTATCTCTTGGAATGGGGCTCTAAAATGAAAAAGAGTGTTGGGGAAAGGAGGAAACGAGCTGAGCACCAGGATGTCTCTCTACGTCCTGACTGTTAACACAGAGCAACTTCTTGCTCCTGCTGCCATGTTCCCTGCCTCAATGAATTGTTTCTTCTCAAACTCCAAGCCAAAACAAATGAACCAAAAAGTTCCTTGTGTCAACTATTTACTCACAATGATAAGAACATTAATTCATACTATTTTTAACTGTCCACACAATTTGTATGTTGATCTTATTTTAGTCTTTTTATTTCTTTAGTGAGAATTTTTAAAATATTCAAGGTAGTCATTGTCTTAGTTCCTTCTCTATTGCCTTGGTAAAATACAATGACCAAGACAGCTCATTTAAAAAAAAAAAGTATTTATTTGGGCTTATCATTTCAGAGGGTTAGAATCCATGATGGTGGAGCAAAGACATGAAAGCACCAACAGCTGAGAGCTCACATCTCAAACCCACAAGCAGAAAGTATACTGGGAATGTCTTTTGAAACCTCTAAGTCCATCCTCAGTGACACATCTCCAACAAGGCCACACCCCCTGATCCTTCTCAAACAGTTCCACCAAATGGGGACCAAGTTTCAAATATATGAGACATTGGGACCATTCTCATTCAAACCACCACTGTCACAGTGGTCTATACCCCACCTTTGGATTTGTCTTAGAAATGAATTATTATATTCCTTGTCCTGCATATGTGCTTCTGTTCCCCTTTGTTGCCTTTTTTGGTCTTAGAATTTTCATTAGGAATGAATATTAGCAAATGATCTGCTGGTATCTATTGCAAAGACTCATTTGGTTTTTCTCATTTAACTTTCTGGTTTTGTACCATGTTTATCTTGAGATATCATTCCCCTGTGAGCCAATTCCTATCCATTTGGTTGTTCTTTTATCATTTAATTATTTTTGCCAATGAGAAAACCTTAAGTCTATATTGAATCAGAGATGTCTCTGACAAAGTTCCTTTTGGAAATTTTTTTTTATGTTTACTCTAATTGTGGAGAAAAAGTATCATCTGTCATATTGCTTAATAGTTTAATAAGATCTGAACATTTCCATATGCTTGATAAAGAATAATGCAGTTAAGCAAGATCCTAATATAGATTTTGCTGCTGTGTGGTCACTTTCATTCCCACATTATATTAGTTTTATCTAGGTTAACAACAGAGCAAGGTCCTTTATCTTTCCACTGTGGCACTTTAATGAAAATAATTATATAGCTAGTTGGGAACAGATTGCTTTTCACAGCTTAATAAACTAACTTGAGGAACACTTGAGGTCTTGACAAAAATGTCCACGTCAGGAAACCTCACCTTTGATGCTTGTACAGAAGGAAGACTGAAGGAGTACTTCCCAAAATCTTAAAGAAGAAGGGGCGGGGTGTGTGGGTTTGAAGAGTGGGGGAGGGGCTTTGGACTCAGGAATATGAGTTCTAATCCAGTTTCTTCAGAGGTGTGATGGATGAGAAGGGTGAAATCACTTGGAGATTTGCTGTTTTTACCAAGAAAAGTGGCCGTCTCCGAAGCTGTCTCAGCATTTTACAAGCTGCTTTATTCATCTCAATGTAAATAGGAATCATTTTTTTTTATTATTTTGGTTATGTGTGAAGAAAGATATAGTAAATTATTAAAGGTGTGATTTAAAAAAAGAAGTTTTTTAAAAGTAACTTAACATGCCTTTGTAAAAAGTTGAAATAATATAATAGTTATAGGCTAACCAGACAGTAAAATGAATCTGATAATTCTTCATTTATGTTGGGTTTATTATAAAACTTTAGATTTTTCCTATGTATTTTGATGTAAATAAATATCTCATTATTTTTCCCATTTATTCTGTCTCCCTTCTTTTTTCCTATGTCTGTCTCACCCATACCTTTATCTTACCAAAATTGCAATTGCATAGTCTTGAAACTCTAATTTTCATTTAATAGTATTTTATGGACATCTTACTAAGTCCATACACATGTCTGTTTCACTGTTTATATAGTATTCCATAGTGTGGTGTAATCATAATTTATCTAATTAGTCCCCTTGTTAGATGTTAAACTTATTTCTGATTTTTATGTTTTTTTTTAAAGATTTATTTATTTATTATGTATACGAAAGAGGGCGTCAGATCTCACTACAGATGGTTGTGAACCACCATGTGGGTGCTGGGAATTGAACTCAGGACCTCTGGAAGAGCAGTCGGTGCTCTTAACCTCTGAACCATCTCTCCAGCCCCCTGATTTTTATGTTTTGCTAACACCATATAAAAATTTTCTTACATGTTTGTATGTACAATATTATATAGGATATATTACTAAACATGGAGTTGTGGATTAAAGGTGATAAATACAAGAGTTCTTAAGTTTGTGAGTCCCTATAGATCAGATTCACAAAAAGTCACTACTCCTACCCCACAGCCAAAAAAGGAAAAGATTGTGAGCTGAATAAACTTAAATAATTTGCCTTACGTCCATGGTAGAACTTGGATTGAAGCCCATGATTCCTGACTCCAGTGTGACTAAAAGAAAAAGAAGTTAAAAATTGATGCCGGGTGGTGGTGGCGCATGCCTTTAATCCCAGCACTCGGGAGGCAGAGGCAGGCGGATCTCTGTGAGTTCGAGGCCAGCCTGGTCTACCAAGTAAGTTCCAGGAAAGGCGCAAAGCTACACAAAGAAACCCTGTCTCGAAAAAAACAAAAAAAAAAAAAATGAATATATAACTATTATGCCAGTCTCTGAAGGAGGGTTATGAGAGTGCCACAATGTTTTCTTTTTCTTACAAAAAGAGAACTAATTCCCACAACTTGTCCTCTGACTTCTACATATGGACCTTGGTATGTGGTATCCCCCTTCCTAAGTAAATAAATAAATACTTAAAAATTATGTAGTATCTGGGCATGATGGCACATGTCTTAGATCTCTGTGAGTTCCAGGACAGCCAAGAGAGACCCTGTCTCAAAGACATCGTGTGTGTGTGTGTGTGTGTGTGTGTGTGTGTGTGTGTGTGTATAAAACTAAAGTGCTTTTTGTGTGACAGTAGTGAGGAGAAATCATATCAATGAATCACTCGAGTTTAATTTTTAAAAACTATTACTGTATGTGTGTGTGTTTGTACATGTGTACCCAATGTCCATATGTGACATAGTGTGCATGTGGACTTGGTTTTCTCCTTCCTCCGCTTGTTTGTGGATTTTAAGACTCAAACTCAAATTTTCAGTTGTGCCTTGAGAGTGCTTTTACTCACCAAGCCATCTTGCCAGCCCATAACTTAGTTTTAAGGCGAGCGAGCAAGTTTGTCAAAGAGGGAGTATTCCTGTAATAACCTTTAGCAGTGTTTTCATAGTCTCAAATAATCTACCTCAACATGTATACTAATGAAAGGTAGCAAATATATAGAGGAGAAATTAGCTTGACCAAGTGACCAAGGCCAGCATTATCAGTAATATGTCAAATAATCTACCCCATGATATACACTAAGAAAAACCCAGTATCATTACTGTAGATTTTGCCCAAAATATATAATTGTAACAGTATAATAGTAAGAAAACAAGCAGCTGCACCCAAATCAAGGAAATAGCCAACAAAATAACTGATGAATAAGTTTTTTAAGTGTCAAGAGTATGGATGACAAGGAAATAAGTAGGGGAATTGTCAGATACTTCAGGAGACTAAAGAGAAGTAACTAAATATCCTGGGATCCCAGGAAGGAGTCTGGGACAGAAAAGAATATTGGCATGGAAAACTTGTGTCTTTTGAATGTGGTTTTTGTTTAGTATTATGCCAACATTGTTGTCTGGGTTCTGCTAAACATATTATGCTATATAAAATGCTAACATTGAGGAAGCTATGTCAGGAATGTATGGAAATGGAACTATTGCTGTAATTTTTCAAAAAGCCTAAAATTTGATCAAAAAAGTTAAAAAAGTAACCTATGTAAGATTCCTTATAAAATTTCTGTATCTTTCTCTGTCTTCTTTATCTTCTAAGTGAAAATCTATTATGAGATTAGAAGAACTTTTTGGTTCTTGGTAGAAACTGGCTTAAGAATATGAAGGAAAGTTTAGTATTGAATTCTTGTCAATGACTGATGCTACCAGTAACTTTCCATGGTCTTGCCTCTAGTCTTACTTTCTAATACATCTAATTTTCTAGACCCTTTAAAGGGGCATAGTAATGAAAAACCATACTGATGAGAGAGATCTCTGAACATTTTATAGAGCAAAGTGATCATGAACTTAGTCATTATAAAATAATGCACTTAATGGTTTAAAAGTTTCCAAACCACATTTACACAGAATCATGAGTCTCAAGATCTCTTTCAGCTTCATGAAATTCTCTGAATACTGTGTTTGCTGCTGAGATCAAGATGACTTGGAAACTGGAGCACATCCATGCAGAAGTGACAAGACACTGTCTTCTGGAAACATATGAAGTCCCTCCTTTGTCATTGGGAAATAGCCAAACTAAATCACTATATATAAAAAAAAAATCTGCCAAGTGAGCTCCAGGAAAGGCGCAAAGCTACACAGAGAAACCCTGTCTCGAAAAACCAAAAAAAAAAAAAAAAAAAAAAAAATCTGAAAAGCCAGGGGTTTGTAAAAATATTTATATCATGGTCTACAGGGAGAGCAGACTAGGAGTCTGCATGGAGTCTTGGATTTGGAGGAAAGGGATCTGTCAGAACATCTGGTTTACTCATGAGAAGAGAGAAGTCAGGCCCAGGGCAGACATTCTGGCTTCTATGAAGTTGAGCATTCTAGATATGTAGGTTGAAGATCTTGAGGAGCTTTGAATTTGTTTCTAAGGCAGCAGCCTAGCTAGGAATTCTGTTTGCTAGAGGCTCTGGGTGAGTGACATAACAATGAGGCTCTAAGAAATCTTATCTCCTCTCATAGTGAGGGGTCTACTTTGTCTCCATTGAGTTTACTTGGTGTTTAGCCAGTTTTTCTCTACCTAGTTGTGAGTTGACTAATCTCTTAATGAACTAAAAGAAAAAAATCAGACTTCTGAACTTAACAAAGCTGAGTTAGGCATACTTGGTTGGATTGATGTTTTGTGAGCAATAGTTCCATGCCAGGCGCTGTGTTAGGTCCTGTCAATGCAGCAGCAAACAAGCTCATCATAGTCCTTTCCTCATAGGGGCTCACAGGCAATGAAACTGCTCCCCTCCTAACTTGTATCAGCCAGCTCATCTGCCTTACTTAGAAGTACCTTCACTACACCACTCTGGTGGCTATAAATGTGGTTTTTATTTAATACTAAAATGAACTATTGTTTTAGCTTCCAGAAGTGTTGGAAAGATACTTGTATGTATAGTCTGAGTTATATAATTTTGAAGCAGCATTTGGTCCCTTAGAACATAAAACCAGCCCTTATCCTGACTGCACCCCTCAGACTATGATGTTAAAGCTATTAGTGGGTTTGCTCAGTGTACATGACAATCCAAAATGTGTTTACTAAAGCTCGGCAAGCTCTAAGAGGCAGTGTGGCCAGCTGGCAGCATCGAGAGGGAGCCAACTTCTCTCTGTTGCTGTGTGGACATTTCTCTCTTCCTGAATTTAATCTCCTGGGTCAGATTCCAAGCTATAGCCTCACTCAAAGCAGTGAACCAACTGTAGTAGTACTACCAACCTGATTCTACATCTCTATTAGCCTCTTCCTGGGCAGGAGCTTTGGATCTTTTTATTTAGTAGTGATATATCATCATACCTTGAGTTGAAAAACATGGATGTTACAAATCGTTAGTTTTTCTGTATCAAGGATACAGTCAGAGCCAGGCATGAAGACCCACCCTGTAATGCCAGCACTCCATACTTTAGAAGCTGAAGCAGAAAGAAAAATCAGGGATCCATTACTGGTTGACATAGTTAGTTTGCAGTCCAGGGGAGTGTTTGAATGACTGGTCATTCTTTCCAGTTACTTTCAGGGCAAAGTCTATGTTCATCAGCTGACTTTGACCCATTCCTCTTCTCAGCAGTGGCTCTTACAGCCTGCCCTGCCTTGTTAGGCTCTAACAGCTAATGCCATGCCATCTTACAAGTCCTGGTCCTCCAGTCACCATCCTCCCTGTGAAGTGCTCTTTGGCCCTTTCACTCCCTCCCCCATCTTTTTTTTTTAAAGCAGTTTCATGTAGCTATCATTGGCCTCAAACTCAATGTATAGCCTAGGCTGGCCTTTACCTCTGAAGTGCTAGTGCTAGGATTACAGATATGTGCCACCATTCCTGACTCTGCCTTCTTTACCCCATCAACCTCTCTTTTGGCTTTTCCAAACCCAGTGCAGTATCTCTCCTAGAGCACACACAATAGGCTGACCATGACTACAGACATGGCCATCTCCTATTCTGAGGTGACCAAGATGTATGTCTTTGTCATTGTGTCCTCTTGTGCCCAGAGCTGCTGCTTTTTGTTGTTGTTTGTTTGTTTTTTTCAAGATGGGGTTTCTCTGTGTAGCTTTGGAGCCTGTCCTGGACTCACTTTATAGACCAGGCTGGCCTCGAACTCACAGAGTTCTGCCTGGCTCTACCTCCTGAGTGCTGGGATTAAAGGCATGTGCTACCAATGAACAGCAACCCAGAGCTTCTTAACATCAATACTTAACATTGTAGCCATCACCTAAACACTTTACCTTTATTATTGTTTGTCATAATAATGCTGTGAGAGTAGCACATATTCTTGTTTCACAGATGAGGAAATGAGGCACAGAAAGGTTAAAGATTTTGCCCAAAGCCAGAAAGAGGTGGGGGTTGGAAGCCAGGTAGGAAGTTGGGATATGGGTCTTTTAAGCATTACTTGGAATATGTGTGGTAGTGCCCATGCTCTCCACTGTGTGACATATTGGCATACCAGCAGCTAGTGTTTATGAATTGCTTATTTGGCAGGCACTGGGTTGGGTTATATATCATCCCATCCTCACACAAAGTCCATGAGGCACACACAGTCATTCTGTAGATGAGGAAACTGAAATTCAGAGAGGCTGGAGTTGAGCAACTTGTGCTAGGCAACATTACAGTATGGCCTAGTAAGATTTAATAGATGAATGAGGAAATGCATGAAAACTATAGGAAAAGGGATAAGAGGTAAAGTAAGGTGTTTTGAGTGCCTTCCTTTTTTTTCAGTATGATCTTTTCTAACATCTTACTATTAAAACTTTCAAACTTACTGTAAAGTTGCAAGAATATAACAGTGAGAAACCATATACCTACTGCTGTGTCTTGCCTGTTAATAGTTCTCCTCATGTACTTCTTACCCCCTTTTTTCAACCATTTACCTATTGTGTTTTTGATTCATCCCTTGCCTCAGTATTTCTGTGCATGTCATGGAGTAGAAGTCAGTGCTTGTTTATAGGTTTTGAATCCTATGTTTATTTACAGGGAGAGTTGTGCATTCCATGGCGCATAAATGGAGGTCAGAAAATAACTTGTGGGAGATCTTGTCATAAAGAGGAGGAGCCCTTGTAATTGCCTGCTGAAATATTTTTCTGATGGCTGCTTTGGCATCACTTGATTGTATTTTCTCATTCAGGTTGTGATTTTCCTGGTTCTTGTTTTGAACAGTTTTTCTATAACATTGGGAAAATCTGGATCCTATTTAAGTCTGCTGTTGAATCACCCTGTTTAAGTTTAGCAGTCCCAGTGGACTGCAAACTCTTTGGTTTGCTTAGTTCCTGTGGTGCTGCTGGGGGATTCCACTGGGCCTTATCAATAGAATCTTATGTAAGAAGTTTCCTCAGGGGCTGGAGAAATGGCTCAGTGGTTAAGGGCACTGATTGCTCTTCCATAGGACTTGGATTCAATTCCCAATGCCCACATGCAACTCACAGCTGTCTGTAACTCCAAGATCTGACATCCTCACACAGAAATATATGCAGGTGTAACACCAATGCACATAAAATAAAAATAAATACATTATAAAAAATAAGACCCATCATTTATTTAAAAAAAAAAAAGATAAAGAAGAAGTTTCCCCAGGCCATGCTGCCTGGTGCCTGTATATAAGAAAGGAAGTCTCTGTCCCACTGGCATGACGAGTACTTCTTGGGGACCCTGTAGAAAAAGTGAGGGCATTTCCCTAGACTGATTTATTGTCATCTGGTCCTGAGCTATCCTGCTATTGGTGTTGGCAACTGGCCTGGTATTGTCAGGAGTCTTAGGCTGCCTTCTGTTGTTAGGTGAGGGGCTGGGAAACTTTGAGCCTGCCTCCTTTTTCTGTTGTATGATGGATATCATAACATGCCCTGCTGTTTTTAACCATCCACCTTCCTTCCTCTGTCTTTCCGATTTCCTTCCATTGACTCTGGTGTTGCTCCCATTGTACTTTAGGAGAGGTAGGTAAGAAGTGAGCTCATGGGCTTGTCCATGTTGTCTGGCTCATGACACTGTTCTGTTTGGTCATTCATCTTTTGGATAATATGATTATTTTGAATGGTTACAACTTTAAACTTCATAAAGTGGGTGAGGGGCTTCTGGGGGAAGCTTCAGGGTCTGAAAATACTTCTTACTCCACAGGCTCTTGGGAGGCTGTTTCTCATCTGCCTTCCCCTTGCTTGGCTGCTTGTATTTTTTATGTCGGCTTTAAAGGCAGCCAGCCCTCCCTTGTTCTTATGCTTGATGAATAATACAGTAAGTTTGTATACCTCTATGAAATTTAAAAATTAAGACAGATAAACTGTTAACTTTGTAGGGTCTTTTCTTAGCTTTTTGATCAATGTCATCTCCCTATTGACAGGAATTTTATTTTAAATTCAACCATAAAATTGTATCCATCAGTTAACTGTAAGTTATTTAATTTTTATGAGAGCATTTAAATTTATGCACTGAAAAACAATTTTTTTTATAAATGTGTTTTTTACATTCTTTTCTTACAAATGAGGGATTTGAGGTCATCTCAGTTCTTCCACAGTAAATGTGCCTTTGAAAAATCAGAAATTCCTAACATTGGAAGTCAGGGACCGTTTCATGTAGTTTACAATAGTAGTTTTACACAAATGATTTCAGGTTAAAATTGTATACTATTTATTCCCACCCATTTCCTTTATTGGCTGTGACACACAGGAATTACGCCCATTGCTTAACTAACCTTTCTGACCTTTTGTTACTTGGCTATAAATTGACTTGCGTCTTTTGCAAAAACACTGGGGGGGGGGATCTTTTTGTTAGAACTCAGCCAATTCCTGCTTCAGCTCAGAACAGTTTGTTCTCCTGAAGGAATGAGCCAGTTCAGTGAGCAGAAAAACACAGCCATAAACTGGCATCGGCAGGACATGCAAAGATGATCGCTCATGTTCATTCCATAGAGCAAGGGACTCACAAGAGAATGAGGTTTGAGGGAGTGCTTTTGAGTCCCACTGACTTTAGATAAATGTAATTGACTTTCTAGAGTGAGTTGTGACCACATGAAAAGGCTTTTCTTCCTGTGCTCTGGTGGACATGAACTTTTAAACTATTTAAACAGGAGTATAGTGGAATTCTCTTTTGCTGTTCCACTGTTCCCTTGGACTGTGCGTGGCATGTTCTCCTACATTTCATCTGATCTGCCTATCAGGATGGGAGCAGCTTCTGCTCAGTGTACAGACATTCCCTGACTGACTGTGTCTTGCATGGTTGAGTGCTGGCCCATCCTTGAAAGAAGACATTGATGGCAGCCAGTGAATTAGAAGAAAACATGAAATATGCTTACACGACTGTGAGGCAGGTGTGGTAACAGAAAACACAATCACAGTATTTCACATAGTGGATGATGGACATGAGGGCATTTGAGTAAGGTTTGGAGACTGTTTTAGGAGTTTGCCAGACAGCCAATGGGAAGGTTCTAGAGCTGCTCCGTTACTGCCTGGCCCTCTGGCCCCTGTAGTGTACTGAAGAAGTTTTCTTTCTTTAAAAAGAGTTTCTGGGCAAATAGGAGTGGATTTAAAGTTTGGGAGTGATGACACAATCTGGGATTTGGGGTACTAGTAGAGTTACACTTGGATCTGATGAAGTAAGTAGGGAAGGGAGTGAAACTGGAACTGGCTAGCTAGAGACCGTGCACTATGCACCTCATTCATAGCAAGAAGCAGCCTAGATTTTCTCCTGTAGGCAGTAGAGCTGTAAAAATGCCAGAAGCTGGAGATTGACTTGGGGCAGAATTGGGTGAGAAAAAGTAGGTTTGTGCTTACTACACTAGAAATGTCAGGATGGACCAAATTAAGGAAAGACCATGATGTCAGGCTGAAGTGGTTCCTGCATGGCGTCAGTAGAGACAGTGATCTGCATCCTGGGAAGGCAGATATGGTTGTGACATAGAGGACTTTATGGGGAGGACAGGGCAGGTAGTGTAGATCACTGACGTCTCTGCAGCAAGTAAGAGGACATTGCTTAGGGCTGACCTTGGTGGAGAAAGAGTACAGGGAGGAGACAGGAGGTAGGAAGTCTCCTGGACTCACAACATGCTGTCAGTGACTCACATACACTGTCATGTCTAATGCTCTCTGTGCTGTTTCACTTCGATATTGTACCAATGAAAACTAGGATTTGGGAGCTCCAATACTTTCCCCAAACCCAAGAGGCCTGCATGAGGAAGCAGCCGAGTCAGAGTTGGAGCCCAGTTTTATATGGCTTCAAACATAATGGCATGCCTACTCTTGGATCGGACTATATACAGCTGAGCAATCCAGTGTTGAACATGTCTCTCTCTCTCTCTCTCTCTCTCTCTCTCTCTCTCTCTCTCTCTCTCTCTCTCTCTGTATATATAGATATAGATACAGATATATAGATTGTGTGTGTGTGTGTGTGTGTGTGTGTGTGTGTGTGTGTGTGTGTGTTCTTTGTTTGTTTGAGACAGAGATATGCTCCTAGCTGACCTAGAACTTCCTATGTTGACCAGGCTGGCCTCAAACTTGCAGCGATTCTCTTGCCTCTCTCCTGCTTCCCCAGTGCTGTGCTGGCAGACTTGCTTCACAATGTCCAGCCTTGTATACATTCTTTCTGAGAGCTTACACCTACAAATAGTCATCTACTAATACTTAAATAATAGTATTAATGCTAATACAAGTAACATTTAGAATGTCTGCTTTTCTTTTTCTTCTTAAACTATTATAATATAAAAACACCAGCATGATTTTATTTCTTGAAATCTCACCCTTGTGTAATCTCACCCTTTGGGCTTTGGGAAAAGGCCCAAATCAAACTGACAAAACATGAATATATATAACTTGAGAAAGTTACTGATTGATTGAATTTGATAATATTTTATTTTGTTTTATATATGAACATGTGTGCCACAGCGAGTATGGAGGTCAGAGGACCATTGTCCAGAGTTGGTTTTCTCCTTTTACTATGTAGATTTTGGTTATCCAACTCAGGTCATCAGAGTTAGTGGAAAGTACCCTTACCCACTAAACCATCTCACCAGCCCTAAAATACATGTTTCAATGTCCAGTGTATATATAACAACTTATGAGAACAACACACTTTGGCCTCCAGAAACTAAAGAACCATTTAGTACTAACATGAATAGATGGGGTGTGGGATCACTGTTTAATAAATGCATGCTCTAAGAGGGTTCAGAAAAAACACAGTTTTCAGATAACTATATCTTGAATGGGGGGCTATTCTGTAGAGCTCAGCTTTTGTCAACCCCGAGACAAATAAATAGTTCTCTGTTTGCTTCATTCATCCTTCAGTCATGATGACAAAGATTCCAGGATTAGATCCTAGGAAATAGACCGTAAAGAAGCAAAAGCAAACCTGGCTCCTTGAGACTAGTTAACCATTCCGTTAAGTACCAGAGTGAAATCCACAGCCATTTGGAACTGGAGACTCACAGTTCTAGCATCAGGGCTGTGCTTATGATAACTGTCTTTTCAGCATCCCCCTTTCCAATTTCCTTTGCTTGTTTCTCACAGTGGAGCAAGAGATAATGAATGTTGTCAAGATAGAAAATGTGGTATCTCAATACTCAGCCTGTATTATTGTGTGGCATCACTGGTAAAAATGCTGGGTCTTTAAGGGAAATTTCACTATTTAATGTGGCCAAGCTGTAGCTGTAGCATATGCCCCTATTCAAAGTCTGGATTATATACATAGCTCAGGAGTGGAAAGCCAGCTCTGCTTTCCTCTAGTGGCGGATGAACATAGCAGGAGAGGCAGTTACGTAAGTGAGTGCTCATTAGTACTGCTGTAAATTCAGACAGCTGGGCCTCCGTGGTCCTTTGTCTACCTCAATGTGAACTCTCATTTGCTTCCTTGATAGCTGTGAGGCTTGGTGCATAAGAAAACACTGGAAACAAGGAACCCCAATTGCAGCCTGACATTCTAGTTCACTGCAGCTCATAGACCTGTATGCAGCTCATAGACAAGCAATGCCAGCTCATGTGGAGCAAAAGGCTTGTGGTGTACTGGAGCTGAGAAGACACAGCAAGGAGAAACCCACTAACCAAGCTTGGGGTACTGGTCATACTGTGGGGTCCCTTAATCTGTAAATTTGCTTCTTTGTACTTCTGCTATGAAAACATGTTAATGCCTGTTCCATGTTTGGGTATTTCGTCATAGTGTCAACACTAGTTGTAGTGACTCATGTAATGTGCCTTCCCCAGATTGCTACTCGGTGAGCATTTTGCAAATGTTCATTTCTTCTCCATTTTCCTTTTCCCAACCTCTGCCCCAGCTCTGCCTTTTTCCTTTTGCTGAGAAATACAGTCCCATTCATGAACTCCATCACTATATATTCAGTACCTCAAAATACTCTCATCTTTACTTTCTTCCTTTTTCCTTTCTGCCTCCCAGGAATATGTATCCATACCCCCTTTCTGCTGTTCCTGGGGAACAGCAAGCCAAGGATGAGAGGTAGGGGAAAGGGCTGGCCTGGGAAGATAAGAGTGGATTGCTCTCATAAGCATATCCTAGGTCACTATTTCTCCTAATCCAGGTACCCTCAAATCTCCCAAATAGGTGTGAGAGTCCCAGGCTCTTGACTCTCCTACATCATTACCATATCTTCTTTTCTTACATCCTACTCAAAAGAGAAAAGAGAGAATTTGATTTTGCCAAGCTGCCTAGTTCTAGAGTCTGTTCTTGCCTTGTGTGGGTCTATGTTGGGTTTTATCCACCAAGCTCTCATCATGGGTTCTCACTGGGGCTCTGGGTGCTTACACATTGTCAGAGTCCATATCGGAGGCACTTGGTGAGAGAGAGTTCTTGCAGCAGCATCCGTTCGCCTTTCCTCTAGCTCCAGGCCTCTCCTCACTCTGCACCTGCCCAGACTACCCCCATTCGGCCACCCCTTCTCTGGCACATTACCTAAAGAGATAATCATGCCCTGGGGCATTTGGAAGAGTCTCAAAACTTGATTGGTTGTCACTACCCGGGGATTATGGGAAGCTACTGGTTTCTAATGAGTAAAGGTCAGGCTATGATGACACACTCTACAATGTACGTATATCATCCTACTCCCAAAGTAGAGCTTCCAGTTGCAAATTTTCATTAGTAACAAGGTTGAGAAGCTCTGACTCAGGGTTTCTTGTGTTGTCCTGCCTGCCTCTGTCACATTAAGGAGGTTTTCTAACCTCAGTAGCTGCTCCTTTCCCTGGATGGCTTCACCTCTTTTAAGTCTTCCTTCATTCCTTATCCAGTCAGAGTGGGTCCTCCCTTAGGTTCCTACCTGCTGTGTCCACTTGTTGCAGCCCTTCCCACTGTTGCTTTGATAGCCCCTCACAAGGACTTGTTCTTCTGAGAGCAGAATAATAGCTTAATTGGAATGCAGATGATCATCCACCAAATTCAATATGCTGTTGTTATATAATGTTTATATATAAAAAACAAAAATATTCCAAGGGCCCAAACCATGACATTAAAAGAGTAAGGGCACATTAAGGAAAGAGCAGAGGACTCATAGTTCATACCTTTCCTGATGTTTAGGTTCCACATAGGAAGACAGAGACAATATTGGCTTCCTGAGATTGTTTGAGACTGTGAGATAACATTAGCAAAGAACTGACCACATTCCAGTGTGTTACAGAACTGGAAAATGAAGCCAGGGTTCCAGATAGTAGGTAATTAACAGACACAGAAAATGTCACTGTTTGTTATTGTCTAGTAGTAGTGACCTTGATTCCAGGTAGCTACCCAACATTTATCCTAATGAGTGTGATCTCCTTTGCTATAGAAATACTTACAAGTGTTAGTGCTGATGGAATCAGAAGTGGGAAGGATTGGGAGGTGGAAAGAGAGAATGGGGCATAGGGACTTGGAGGGGGGATGGAAGGGAGGCTACAGCTGGGATACAAAATAAGTAGATGAATAATTAAAAATAGTGTTAGTGCTTTTCCTTACTCCATGGAAACATGGGACATCTACCCCTATGTGACTAGTGTTTTGTTTTATGACTTCCTTTTAAGATTCCTTTTAAGGCTTTGAAAAGGCCTTAAGGCATATGAAATGTTTATCTTCAACTTTATCAGTATCTAAAGAAGGGTCAGAGGTCAGAGACAGATATGCCTGATGGTTAGGCATTACCATCATCAGCAGGGGTCACAAAGCTACTAGAAACACATGGAATATCTCCTCACCGTATTTGCATTTTTGACTTCCCAGAATAGATACTACATCTCAGGACTTACCTATAAGCTGAAATATATTTTCTTGTACTATTCATTATTATAGAATGTTTGTTTTTCTCTTCTTGTCAGCCCAGAAGTACTGTGCTGTGAGTTAAACACACAAGCTTTGGAATCTGGGACACCTGTTGCTTCTTGCTTGTGCAACCTAAGTGAGTTACTTAGCTGTTGAAGCCTCAAGTAGCCCACTCTGTAAAGTTATATTGATATTTAATTCATGGCATTATTGTAAGGCTCAAGTCCAGTGAGAAAACAAATGAAAGGAAGTTGGTGAGGGCTTACAGTGATTTTGTGTAGTGAATGGTGGTGGCAGTGGTTGTGCTGCTTGAAGACAGACACTTAGTTATCTTTGAATTCTTCCTGCATCTACCATATGTATCCAGTAGTCCTCAGACTTTTTTTTTTCCGAGTCAGGGTTTCTCTGTGTAGCTTTGCACCTTTCCTGGAACTCACTTGGTAGCCCAGGCTGGCCTGGGACTCACAAAGATCCGCCTGCCTCTGCCTCCTGAGTGCTGGGGTTAAAGGTGTGCGCCACCACCGCCTGGCAAACATTTTTATTTGAAATAAGTGACAGATACATATATTTACACACAAGTACACATGGAGAGGATTGTCTGAAATAACAATAGTTTGAAACACTTGAGGTCATGTTTTTAGTGTTGAGCTCATTCTTAAGAGGGAGTCTAAGATAGGCCAGGCCTTACCTTGCAGGTCCTAAGTGAGATTATCTGAACCACATCATCTGAGCCATCTCCTGAACCAACATCACTTGATAATGACCTACTGTCTGTGCCCTGCCTTCTGGAGAGCAATGTAAGCATGGTCATTGCATGCATTTCACTGGACCCTTGCTTGTTTTCCCTTATAGAGAACTCCAGGGGATGATTCTACTTGAGTGTCCCCAGGAGGAATTGCCTCTGTACAGACACAAATATTTATTAAGTAATGAAAATAGCACCACTCAAAGTACATTTCTCTCAATATTGGGACTCTGAGGGTCAAATTATGCACCAGGTGAAGGGTAGAGAACTTTCTGGTTTCTTTCTTACCATGTCCCTCCTTCTTCTCTACTCTTTGCGGCAGCAAACCATGTTTGTTTTCATCTTCACAAGAAAAGGATTGGTCTCACTCCAAGCCTCATCCTTGGGTCTTGACTACTTAACTAAATCATGTCATCCCACATGTATGAATCCAGTGGTACTAGTACCAGAAGGAGATTTCAGGGCTGGATATGACCCGGAAAACCTACAAGTCTGCTAAGGAGTTTGGGAGAAAAAACCTACTCCTCAGTCTTGTAACAGGCCTACCCCCAAAGCCAGCCTTCCTTCTGCCCTAGACTTTGGGAGATGTAAGCCTGGGACTGTTGTTTGTTAGCTATGATTAGGGAAGCCACCCTTAGGATATGACTAACAAATCATAGCCTTTGTTTTTTCACAGAATTCCTAAATCAAACTGAAGCCACCCAACATTGAACTTTCTTCCATACGTGTGCTAGAACCCTCCTTTATTGTGAGCCATCTTAAGTTGGGTTTCTTACTTGCAACTTGGAATCCATATGGTATTTGGTAGATATATAACCTTCAATTTTTAGCAGGTCAGTGACTCTGACCATGAAAAAGGGGCCTGGGGAATTGAGAGACTCCACTTCTGCAAGACACAGATTGTTTGTGAGAACATAATTCTGCAAGTTAATGACTTGCCTATATATTTTGATGCTTTTCAAGTTTTGCTTTTTGTTTGTTTGTTTTCTTATGAAGCAAGATTTTACTCTGTGATCTCCCAAGGGGTGGAGTTACAGGCAGGAGCCACCACACTTGGTTTTACTTGTTTTGGCTGATTAAATACAAACTTAGGTAAACCTACCAAACTTAACAGTTTCTTGTCATGTGTTTTTCACAGAGAACAAAGGTTAATAGCATTATGTAAGTTTCTACAAAAAAATGTTCATTATTTACTGTCCTACCAGTATTCAGTATTCTCTCCATCAGTAATTCTTAGCTCTCCCTACCCTTTGTGCAAAAAACACAGCTTTTTCCCCCCACAGAGCCAGAATTTTGATGCCTTAGCAGCCAAGGCTGCCTGGCCACACAGAAGTGATCTAGTTGAACTTTATTCATTGTACCCCTACTAATAAAGTACTGCTAAGTCTGAGGAAAGACTTACAGGACAGCCTTGAACTCTTTCCCAACTTGTTCAGAACAAAATAGAAAAACCTAACCAACTCTACTATTTCATGTCAGCAGTGACAAAGGCTTGCTAAGCTCCATAGTGCCCTGGCCTGTGTGCTGCTTCTAGAATGCCAGCTGGAAGACCAGGCCAAGGTGACCAGCTGGTCATGGAACACTTATTCTAAGACTGGGCAGTCCCTTTCTTGTGACACTGGAATCAGAAACAGAATGGGCATGCTGCCATCTATTCAAACAGTGACCTATTTTTACAGTAATTGGGTTGGGTTTCTCTTTTCTCTCGGGAGGTAGCACTCTCACATTCTCCTGAGTGCTCAAGAAGACACTTCCCTGTTAACCTCTTTGGCTTGGCTTTCTTCAGTTTGACCTAGGTCACTATGAACTGAAGAGAGTAATATATATCCCTTCTCTTCACCTGGAGGGTGGAGGATGGTTTATGAATATAAAATAGGATAGGAAAAGTTTTAGCTGAAAAAAGGATAGATGCTTCTGAGGAAGAGCAAAACAGATCAACCAGACAGAGAGTGGTGTTTGGTTTCTAGGTGCAGGGTTATGCTCTTGAAATCCTAATCACATGTAGCAGCTAATGGCTTAGCCTCCAAACTTTGCTTGAGCTCTATATGTGTGATAGAGGCATAAAACTTCACAGATCTTTCTCAGATTGTGCTTAAAAGTGGCAAGGCCTGGTTGCCAGTGCACCAGAAGTGGAGGGTAGGCCTGGGATGAGGCTGCTGGTTGTGCCACAGAAGGGCACTGAGAAGGATGTTAGAGGAGTTCCTTCCCAGCCACACTGTGTGCTTGCAGCTCTTCTCTAGCCCTGCCTGGCTTGCTGCTGTGCAACCAGAGCCTGTCTAGGTCCTGGTTGTTATTGTTTGTCTCTTAGCATATGCTGTGCTGCTTGCAGGTTTGTGTTCTCCAGGTCCTTTTCTTATGCCTCCCCAAGGAGATGGCTGGATAGGGGAAAGTGTGTTGCGTGGTTCCGTTCTCCCAAAGTTGACTGGCTGTTTTTAAACCTTGGGGCTTTTACACCTAGAATAAAACATACTCCTCTCTCCTGCCTGTATAACTCCTTCTCATTCATTGGGCTGTTCTCATAGGATGTGAACTCTGGCTGATGTCCTGAGGGACACCTTGCTAATTGTTCTCTAGGATTTCCATTGTCGTTTCCTTTTGCATTAGCCTGTAGAACCATGAGCTTCTGTTTTGACCTGCATCTATCTGTCTCTCTCACAAAACTGTGAATGTCATTTAGGACACATCATCTTCTTAGTAAGGCAAGTCACATGAAAGAAGTGTGTATGTCATGAAAATGAGCTTCCCATCTGGCACTAAGATGACTAAAGATATGGAAAGGACTGTAAGAGATTCTTTGTAAGGTCTGGAGAGACGGCTCAGCAGTTAAGAGTACTTTCTGCTCTTCCAGACGATCTGGGTTCAATTCCCAACACAGATATGGCTTTTAACAACCTTCTGTAACTCTAGTTCCAGGGGATCCAACACCCTCTTTTGGCCTCCATGGGTACCACATGAATGTGGTATACATAATACATGCAGACAAAAACTCAAACATGTAAAATAAAAATAAGTATTTTTTAAAATATTTTTTTCATTCCCATTTATCTTGAGAAAGTGTCTCTATGTATCTCAGAGTGACTGTGAACTGATGCTTCTTTAGCCTCAGTCTCCCAGTTGCTAGCATTACAGGCATGCACCACTTCATGCAGTTTGCAGAAGGTTCTTGGCTTATTTCTGGGCATTTTGAGCTGGCTGAATATCTCTTGTACTCAAAAATAAAAAAGATATGTGCAGCTTTTTGGAGCATATAGCTTAGGAAGCTATATGTAAACATAGCCTATCAATATTTGGGATGCAGAGTGTTGTGCATTGCTTAGTTTTATGTCAGTTTGATAGGTGCTAAAACTCTTTGGGAAAAGGGACTCTTGGTTGAGAAAAATGCTTCTATATGATTGGCCTATAGGCAAATCAAGCATTTTCTTAATTAGTGATTGATGTGGGAAGGCCCAACCCACTGTGGGCAGTGCCACCCTGGGACAGGTCCTGGATGACATAAGAAAGCAGGCTGAACAATCCATGAGGAGCAAGCTAGTAAGCAGCACTCCTCCATGGCCTCTGCTTTGGTTACTGCCTTGTTTGATTTCCTGCCCTGACTTCCCTCAGCGATAGGCTGTGACCTGGAAGTGTAAGATGACATAAACTCTTTCTTTCCCAAGTTGCTTTTGGTCTAGGTGTTTTATCACAGCAACAAAAACCCTAACTAAGGCAGAACATGGTCCCAGGTTGTGAGGAATTGATGTAATAGACCTTGTAGAATGTTTTGGGGAAGAATTGTGGTGGCATACAGAAAGTAGTAAGAAGGGCTGTATTATACCACAACAGAACAGGGAAATGTGGTTTCATTATTTTTGGACATGATAACTATAATCCAAAATGCTGACAAATTTATATTATTTGGCAGATGGTATTATCATGCCTCAAGATGGAATGCTTACGTGTCAACAGTTGTACCAAAGTCTGAAGGCAGCATTCAAAAGGTGATTGGGTGGTATCAGTATTTACTAAGTTTGGGAGTTGAGGTTGCTTTCGTGGTACTTCCTACTTCCAAAGGAAGTGCATAGTTAGTGTTTGATAATGGAAGATATAGTGATAAATGAATCCTATTAGTTACTTTGTACATTTGTCTAAGTTTTGTCATAATTTGTATCTCAGATTTTGATAAGTACAATTTCAAGAATGTTCCTTGATTGAAGGACAGTTATGTACACCAGAGGGTGCTATGCTTCAATGTTCATACCTTCTTTTTCATTGTATGGTTGTTTCATGTTTTGAGGAGTAGCCAGTTGAGATTTGCTCTCAACAAAGGACTGCCTAAACACATCCTTCTCTTTTGCTGCTCTCCAGCCTCATAAAGGGGTTCAGAAATACTACACCCCACACTCTCTGGGTCTGTTTCTCTGTATTTCAGTTCTTAACTGTCAGGTTCTTTGTTAAAACTAGACAACTTTTTTTGTTGTTGTTACAGCTTAAGTACTTTTCAATATTCTTTCTTTGGTGGAAATGGAGACCATCTGGTTACTGTCGTCTTTGTAATAACAATGATTGAAATGGTTATTAAGTCACTCTTCGGCCTTTTCTCTTGTCTAGGCATAGTTGTCTCTGTTCCTCTGGCCATGGCCCATAAATCTCAATTTCTAACCCTTTAATCATGTTGGTGGCTTTCTGTGGAAACTACATCAAAGGCTCATTTCAGTGCCTCTATTCTGGTAGGGTCTGGCCATCAACAGTTAATGGATATGGAATGTAGTTTTAGCCATCCTGTTTCCATGGCTAGTCTCCATGTTTCCAAGTCAGTCCCAGTGTGCTGACTGTTAGGGTCTATTTTCTCTGTCTCTTCACTGTGACACAATTTAAATTTACTTTTGATTAAGGTGTGGATTGGACTGAAATGTTGGTTAGTAGACTTTTGTAGCCTAGCCTGTTGCATTTGAAATCCTTTTCTGCCTGGTTGTAAGTGACTTTTATTTTATGAGACGACAATCCTTTCTTGTATTTAGTCATTGTTGACTCAGCATCTGTGATTGATACTATATGTTCAACTCTATATTAGAGATTGAAGATGAAATAAAATGAATAAAATGTAGGACTTGACTTCAAGGATCTTATAATTTGGAAGGAAATCCAGGCTACACATGCTTAAAATTTATGATGGATATGCTATAATATAGATGGTTTAAGGGCAGTGGAAATTTGAAAGCCTTCATTGAAAATGTCCAGTTTGAATTGGGTTTTAGTAAATTAAAAAAGATACTACTGCAGGTGAAGGTTAAGAGGCCAGCACTTTCAGGAAGCAGGGGTTTAAGTGTGGCCAGACATGTCCTTGAGTGACTAGTTGGAGAGGCAGGCAGATGGTATTCTGAAAAATTTCCCACACCAAGCCAAAGAGCATCGAACCAAAGCATGACATGAGATGCATATATCATTTTAAATGCTTTAAGAGGAGTTATGAGTAGCAGCCTAGTCATCTTTGTTTTACATCTAGTATCCTCCTATGAGTGAATACATACCATATTTGTCTTTCTGAGTCTGGGTTACCTCACTCAGGATGATTTTTTTCTAGATCCATCCATTTGCCTGCAAATGCCTCATGATGCCATTGTTTTTCTCTGCTGAGTAGCACTCCATTGTGTATATGTACCACATTTTATTTATCCATTCTTCAGTTGAAGGGCATCTAGGTTGTTTCCAGGTTCTTGCTATTATAAACAATGCTGCTATGAACATAGCTGAGCAAGTGCCCTTGTGGTATGCTTGAGCATTCCTTGGGTATATGCCCAAGAGTGGTATAGCTAGGTCTTGGGGGAGATTGATTCCCAGTTTTCTAAGAAAGCACCATATTGATTTCCAAAGTGGCTGTACAAGCTTGCATTCCCACCAGCAGTGGAGGAGAGTTCCCCTTGCTCTACATCCTGTGCAGCATAAGCTGTCTTCAGTGTTTTTGATCTTAGCCATTCTAACAGGTTTGGGGTGGTATCTCAGAGTCATTTTGATTTGCATTTCCCTGATGATTAGGGATGTTGAGCAATTCCTTAAATGTCTTTCAGCCATTTGAGCTTCCTCTGTTGAGAATTCTCTGTTTAGCTCTATAGCCCATTTTTTAATTGGACTGTTGGGCATTTTGATGTCTGATTTCTTGAGTTCTTTATATATTCTGGATATCAGCCCTCTGTCAGATGTGGGGTTAGAAAACAGGACCCTAAGAAAGACACAGGGATCACCCAATGACAGAGAAATGGATGAGATCTACATGAACAACCTGGACATGAGTAGGGTAATGAAGGGCAAGGTTCGAGGGAAAGAGAGCTTAGGGGAGTGGGAGATCCCAGCTGAATCAAGAACAGAGAGGGAGAACAAGGAATAGGAGACCATGATAAATGAAGACCACATGGGAATAGGAAGAAGCAAAGTGCTAGAAAGGTCCCCAGAAATCCATAAAGATACCTCCACAATAGACTACTAGCAATGGTCGAGAGAAAGCCCGAACTGACCTACTCTGGTGATAGGATGGCCAAACACCCAAACTATCATGCTAGAAATCTCATCCAATGACTGAGGGAAACAGATGCAAAGATCCACGGCCAGGCCCCAGGTGGAGGTCTGGGAGTTCAGTTGGTGAGAAAGAGGAGCATTTGTATGGGTGAGAATTGTTGAGACCAAGACTGGAAGAAACACAGGAACAAATAGCCAAACGAATGGAAACACATGAACTATGAACCAATAGCTGAGGAGCCCCCACCTGGATCAGGCCCTCTGGATAAGTGAGACAGTTGATTAGCTTGAACTGTTTGGGAGGCCTCCAGGCAGTGGGACCGGGACCTGTCCTTAGTGCATGAGCTGGCTGTTTGGAACCTGGGGCTTATGCAGGGACACTTTGCTCAGCCTGGGAGGAGGGAACTGGACCTGCCTGGACTGAATCTACCAGATTGAGCTGAATCCCCAGGGGAGTCTTTGCCCTGGAGGAGATGGGAAGGGGGGCCTGAGGGAAGGCGGGGGTGGAGGGAGTAAGGGGGGAGGACAGGGGAATCCATGGCTGATATGTAAAATTAAATTAAATTATAAAATTAAAAAAAATTAAAATTAAAAAAAGAGGAGTTAGAAAGATTGCTCAGCAGTTAAGAGTAATTGTTGTTCTTGCAGAGAACCTGAGTTCAGCTCCCATCACCCATCCAATATGCCTCTTCTAGCTTCTGTGGGCACTCGTGTGCATACTCCCCACCCCCACATGTACATGTAATTCAGTCTTTTTATAAGACATTATTTTTTAAAGTAAAAATAAACATGAGCTATAGGCCATAAAAAGACCTGAGGGGGCCGTGTGGTGGTGGCACATGCCTTTAATCCCAGCACTCTGGAGGCAGAGGCAGGTGGATCTCAGTGAGTTTGAGGCCAACCTGGTCTACAACGCAAGTTCCAGGACAGCCATAGAGAAACCCTGTCTTGAGGGGAATCTTAACTGAATATTAGTAGGAGAACCCGATCCCAAAAGCCCACATTCTCTGTGATTCTGTGGCATTCTAGAAAAGACAGAATTGTGTAATAGTAAAAAGATCAGTGGTTTTCAGGGAAAGGAAAGGATAAATAGGTAGAACACAGCATGATACTGTAATAGTGAATACAGTCAATTTGCCCAAACTCATAGAGTATGCAAGTAGACCCTGGTGTGTAAACTGCAGGGTCTATGTATTCATTCTAGCAAATGCATTGTTCTGGTAGAGGATACTCATAATTCCATAAGCGTTGTATGGATAGGGACAGGATATATGAGAAACCACTGTACTATCTCCTTAATTTTGCTGTGTATCTACAGCTCTAAGATTAAGGCTGGAGTTCAATGGTAGAGTGCTTTCTTAGCATGTGTGGGTTCTGAAACCTGCACTGGCCCCATTTAAAAGCCTCACTAGTCACAGTGGTTTTCTTTCCCTAAGTTCTGCAATGACAAGCAAGCAGAGGGGGAAGAGCACTTACAATCAGTTTATCCCACAACGTCTCAGCTGTTTCTCCACTGCCTGTGGCTCCAGTATAGAGCAGCTGTGGTAGTATTGTCCAGTAGAAATAGAATGGAAGCCACATGTGTGGTTTTAAGTGTTCTAGGAGTCACACTGAAAAAGTAAAAGGAAACAGACAAAATTCATTTCAAGCATGTGTTTAATTTATTTAAAATGTTATTTCCATGTGTATTCAGTATTAAAATTGTTAATAAAAATGTATAGATTAATGGAATAAAATAGCCCAGAAATTAACTGTTAACACACATAGATGTATTGACCAATTCTTTTCAGTGGAACAAGGGAGAGTCTTTTCAACAAATGGTACTGGGAAAACTGGATATCCCTATGAAGATAGATAAAGCTGAACCCTTATGCCATATGCAAAAAATAAATGCAGTGTGGGTCAAAGACCAAAATGAAAAATTAAAACTATGAAACACTTCAAAGAGATCACATGGAAAATCTGTATGGCATTAGATTAGGCAATAATTTCTTATCTATGATACTAAAAGAATAGACAAAAGGTGATTAAATAGACAAATTGAACTACAGCGAAAATCTCGAGTTGTACTTATCAAGGGCCACATTGAACAGATTGAAAAGTTAGTGCATGGTGTGATGGACTGTACCCCTGTACTGTGAGCCAAAGTGAACCCCTCCTGAAGTTGCTCTTGTCAGGGATCTTGTCACAGCTGCTAGAGAAGTAAATAATCCACTTCCTGAAGTTGGTTTGGTCAGCCATTTTGTCAGAAATGAGAAAACTGATGAATACAGCACGTAAGGGAAAGAAGGGAGAAGAGTGCATGATGTGGAAGTGATGTCGAGATCTCTTCTTAGACATCTGGATGAACTGTACAGTGCTCTGAATGTTTGTGTCCTTCAAATCTATGCACTGAAATTCTAACTCCCAGTGTAGGATGAGGAAGTGAAGCCTTTGGGAGGCCAGCAGGCCATGGAGACAGAAACGTTGTGAGTAGGATTGGCACCTTTTAAAAAGAGGCCTCACATACTCTTCCATCACATGAGGTCACAATGAGATGATGACTGGCTGTTAGAAAATAGGCTTTCACCAGATAGTGTCTGCCAACAAATTGATCTTGAAGTTTCCAGAGCTGGGAGAAATTAATTTCTATCTATATGCCACCTGTCCTATGACATGTTTGTTGCAGCAGCCCAAACTGACTACAACAGATAGCAAGAGTGAAGTAAAGATCCATGGAACCTGGATGTTTTTCTTTTCTTTTCTTTTTCTTTTTTTCTTAGTGGAGTAAGTACCCAGGTCAGAGAGGAACCTACCAGTGGTAGATGTAAATGGTGGAGCTGGTGTTTTTGAAGACACTCAGGTATGGAAGACTCCAAGTTCTGGCATGGGTGAGATTTGCACAAATATGGGCCTTAAGCTCCTCTGGGTCCTAAGGGTCCTTAATGACTTTGGAGATTCAGATTAAAGCTGCAGAAGAGTTGTTGGGAAGAGCCACTTGACTGGTCACCCGGGAACAAGTAGTTCGATCAGAATGGGAAGAGGGAAAGGCCTACAGTGAGCCAGAGGCTGAGCAAGGCAGTCAAATGAACTGGACTGTGGCTAGCTAGCTGGCTCTACAGGACAGAGACGGGATAGGAGAGGGCCATTTAAGGGAGTGTTTTCTGGGTTTTATGGGAGTTAAGTAGTATTTTAAGTAAAGTCAGATGATGTTTTGTTTGTTTAAGGTTATCTCAGAAACAATAACAGACCAACACACCCTTTGCTTAAAGGCAGATAAACAAATATACTTTTGCCAGATTTGTAAGGCAGACATATAAAAGAAGACATCAAAAAAGAATTTTAAAAGGTTTATTTATTTATGTTTTGTGGGTTTGCCTGAATGCCTGCATGCTCACCACATGCATGCCTGATAATGAGGAAGCCAGATGCTAGAGTCAGAGCCCCTAGAACTGGAGTTACAGTACAGGTATGTGAGCTGCCATATGGATGCTAGGAACCAGACCTAGGTCCTCTGTAGGAGCAGCCAGTGCTCTTAACCCCTGAGCCATCTCCCCCACTCCTTACATAAAATTTTAAAGCATACAATTAAGAGAAATTCTTAGAAACTGTTTTTTTTTTTTTTCTGAGAGAGGGTAGGTATCATTGTATAGCCCAGGCTAGCCTCAAGCTCATGATTCTCCTGCCTGTCCTCCCAAGTTATGGGGTTGCAAGTGGAGCCACTGTGCCCAGTAGAAACTTGTGATTTAGGCACTTTCAATCTCAGAGAAAGGAAATAAGTGCATCCTACTTGGCTGAGAAAGTTCACTCACCCAAACACTATCCAAAGAGTCCTACTGGGTAACTGTGTATGTGAGTGTGCATGTGTGTGTATCTGTATGAACTAATCCCCAACACTGTCCCTAGATTCTTGTTGAATAAGTGTATGTGTTTGTGCATGTGCCATATGTATATACTCATGTACTGGTTGAGATGGGAGTATGTATCTTCATTTCTGGTTTGAAAATGATGTAAGTAAACAATTGTTAGTCTTAGATTTTTGTATCTTTTTTAGTAAGGATTACTATTGCTGTGATGAAACACCATGACCAAATGCTACTTGGGGAGGAAAAGGGTTTGCTTGGCTCACACTTCCACATCATAGTCCATCACTGAAGGAGGTCAGGACAGGAACTCAAACAGGGCAGGAACCTGGAGCAGGAGCTGATGCAGAGGCCATGGAGGAGTGTTGTTTACTAGCTTGCTCAACCTGTTTTCTTTCCGAACTCAGGACCACCAGCCCAGGAATGGTACCACTCACAATGGGCTGGGCTCTTCCAATCAATTACTAATTAAAGAAATCTGCTAAAGGATTGTCTACAGCCAATCTTATGGAGATATTTTCTCAATTGAGTCTCCCTCCTCTATGATGACTCTAGCTTTGTCTATTGACCTATAACTAGCCTGCACTACGGGTATAACAGTGTTACAATGACTATTACTATTTATCAGATGCTAGGCTATGGTCCAGCAAGATGGCTTAGCAGGTAAGGGAACTTGCTGGAAAGACTAACAAGCTCAATATCTAGAACCCACATAGTAGAACAAAACAACTCCCACAAAATGTCATTCCTGTGGCATGTGTGCCCATGCACAGGAAAATCAATAAATATAATAATAATGTTATAAAATAATAAAAAAAGAAGACAAGCTGTATTTTTTCTTTTACATCTAATAGAAAACTGTCACAGTGGGACAAAGTGAGAAGATGACGTGAGTCAGTAGCACTGTAAAGCAAACATCACAGGTGGGAAAACATCTTCTGTCAGGAATGTGTGTAGGCAGGACTGTGGCAACATAGCAGATCTGCTGGTTGGAGTGGTCGGAGTTCTGTTGAGTTTACACCAAGTTCAAATGTGTCCAACTCCTGAGTGGTAAAGAACTGCCAAGCCCAGAGCTGGGTTAGTTTTGCCCTCTGAGTATGTCTTAGTTAGGGTTTATATTGCTATGAAGAGACACCATGACCACAGCAACTCTTAAAAAAAGAAAAGGTTTAATTGGGGGTGGCTCACTTACAATTCAGAAGTTTAGGCCATTATTGTCATGGTGGGAAGCAAAGCAGCATGCAGGCAGACATGCTACTAGAGAAAGTAGCTGTGCAGGCAACACACATGAGATACTGGGTGTGGCTTGAGCATATATGAGACCTCAAAGCCTGCCTCCACAGTGGCACACTTACTCCAACAAAACCACACCTACTCCAACAAGGTCACACTTCCTAATAATGCCACTCCCTTTGGGGGCCATTTTCTTTCAAACTGCCACATTCCACTCTCTGGCCCCCATAGGCTTGTAGCCATATCATGATGCAAAAATGCATTCAGCCCAACTTTTAAAAACCTCATAGTCTATAACAGTCTCAAACTTATTTAAAAGTCTAAAGTTCAAAGTTTCTACTGAGATTCATGCAATCTCTTAACTGTAATCCCCTGCAAAAGCAAAAGCAAAAAGCAAATCACATACTTCCAACGTATAATGGCACAGGGTATACATTACCATTCCAAAACGTAGGGAAGGAGCATACTGAGGAAATACTGGACCAAAGCAAGACTGAAAACCAGCTGGACAAACTCAAAACTCAGCATCTCCATGTCTGATGTCAAAATGCTCTTCAGATCACCAATTCCTTTCTGCCGTGTTGACTGCAACTCTTTCTCTTGGGCTAGTTCCACTTCCTGTCAGCAGCTTTCTTGGACAGGTATCCCACAACTCTGGCATCTCCAACATCTTGGGTTCTCCAAGACAATACAGGCTTCAACTTCACAGATTCATGCAGTGGCCTCTCTAGGCCTCCATTCAGGGACACCCCGGCACATGGCTAGCCTCAGTGACTTTCCTTAGTCTTGGAGGCAAATTCCATAACCCCTTTCTTCTATCTTTAACTCTAAAGCCAGAACCGTGTAGCAGAAGCTGCCAAGATCTGCTGCTTGCTGGGGCTGGAACATGGCCCCCTTGTTCAGTTACATCTTTACCAGCTTTCTGTTTTCCATGGTTTCCTTCACTGCCTAAGCTTGGTTATTCTTGAACTTGCTCTGTAGACCAGGCTGGTCTCAAACTTCGAGATCTGTCATCCTGTGCCTCTGGACTGATGGAATTAAAAGTGCCGGTTCTAAACTTTTCTTTGATTCATTTTCACAAGTTGGAAACTTGGTTGGGTGTGATTTTGCCCTGAGGTCAATAATACTTCACTATTCCATTTCTTAATCTGTTTATCTTCTTGAACACAGGACTTAGCTCCATTTCACTTTCTGGTGCTTCTTTTCTCCTCAAATTTTACATTTTGTAGTTTACCTTGCTCAGCTTTCTCATTTTCATTATAAATCTTCATTCGAGTTACCACTAATAACCACACAACAGAGTCTATACTAGGATGTTTTGAAATTTCCTCTGCCAATAGAATTAATCCAAAACTCTTCATTTAGCCTCAGACAGACTCTTTGGACAGGGACAAAAGGCAGCCACTTTCTTCACCAAAATATCACAAGGATGATCTCTAGGCCACATATTCTTCTTCTCCTTTGAAACCTCTTGATCCAGGCACCCACGGTTCATAGAGCACACTCAGCACCACTGTCTTCCATTCTCCTGCTAAGATGGCCCATTAAGTAGCACTTAAAGCGTTCAACTGCTTTTCTAATCCACAGTCTCGAGGTCCATATTCCTTCAAACAAAAGCATGGTCAGGCCTATCACAGCAACACCCCAGTCCCTGGTACCAACCTCTGTCTTAGTTAGGGTTTCTGTTGCTGTGAAGAGACACCATCACCATGAACCTCTTATAAAGGAAAACATTTAATTGGGGTGTCTTACTTACAGTTCAGAGGTTCAGTCCATTATCATCATGGTGTGAAGCAAGGCAGCATGCAGGCAGACATGGTGCTGGAAAAGTAGCTGAGAGCCCTATATCTTGTGCAGGCAACAGGAAGTGGTCTGAGATACTGGGTGTGGCTTGAGCATATATGGGACCTCAAAGCCCACCTCCACAGTGACATACTTTCTTCCAAAAAGGCCATACCAACTCTAACCAAGACACACCTCCCAATAGTGCCACTCCCTTTGGGGGCCATTTTCTTTAAAACCACCAACAGAGTGCATACAGGTCTTCTTAATACTTTCTGCATTTAAAACCTGTAATTCATCTGGGGGCTTGAGACTAAAGCTCTCTACTTGTTTTTATCCCTCAGTTCTTGTTACTGTCAAATTACCAGCAGAAATAGCCTGCTCTAGTCAGATGTTATCACCTCTAAAGTGAATGCTAAGTTATTCACTTTAGACTCAGGCTCAGAAGGGTGAGCATAGTATAAATACAGAGGCCCCAGAATAAGAGTACTTGAAAGACTCAGTTCAAGCAGCCCTCTCTGTATGAGGGTTCTTCAGTGTATCACTACTTGGTAGTTAAAATAGTCTCTGTATGAGCATCTCCAGAGATAGGGAGCTCAACACTTAGCAAAAATGGAAAGATGTTGTAGAATGGTGTTGTGTAGTGAACACATATAAAATTGCCTTCATTAAGGTTTGATTTGCTAAGTTTATGCCATCTCTGAACTCAAGAAACTTAACAGTCTGCTGTGGTTACTAGGCTACTCATCAATATCCTGGACCTTGCTCTTCTAGATACATCAGAATTGCCTGTCTACCCAAGATTAAGGGTAACCAATGAAATGTGAGAAAATATGTCACTTCCAGGGCCACTTTCAAGAAAGTATCTGCTTTGTTTCAGTATGTATTCATGGGCCTGGTCACTGGCACTGTCTCAGATAGTGACTCCTCATTGAGTCCTAAAAGAAGAGCTGGGAGTTGGGCATGTAGGTCAATGGTAAAGTACTTGCCTCACACATACAAGGTCTTGTGTTCTATCTGCAGCACTGGGGCATAGACTGGAACATGCAGAAGTGAGCCATCTGGGTATGTGAGGAAGCCTACTCCAGGCGGAAGTACCAGCTGGCATTAGGATGTTGAAATTGTACCAGTTGTAGAGAGAGGACAGGAAGTGACCAGGTGAAAGAGCTGTGGGGTGGAGCGGTGCACTGTGATGTTCAAATTTCTCGGAGACAGGCAGTGCCAAAGGAGGACTTTAAATACAGCACTGGCAGGATCTGTCTCATGTTCAGTTCAGCATGGCTCCATTGGCTGTACTGAGAATAAACTAGGAAAAGCCAGAGGAGGGGACACAGGGACATCCATCAGGGTTTGAAAGTAGTCCAGGTAGGAGATGACAGTGGCTGGCATCAGGCTGGGAGAAACAGAAGCAATGAGGGGTAGCTGGGTTCTGGAAACACTTTTGAAAGTACAGGGTATGTGTGCTTCATCCACATGGATGGAAACCAAGACTTCAACTTAGTCTTCAGCTTAGGAAGATGGTATTACTATCAACCCAAACACACTTGCAACTAGTAAGGGCAACAACACAAAATGCAAAAGGAGATTTGAGCTGCTGATAATGGGCTTCTGTTCTAGGGGGAAACTAGATTGAGCTGGTTTCCTCACAGTGTTTCAGGGAGCTAATGGGTCAGACTGCTAATGAGCAGGGAGGCTGTGAAATGCCAGTGTCCCCAGTGAAAAGATTCTAATCTTTGCCAAAAGCCTCTCAAACCCACAGAAAAAATACAGGAAGTGGGGTGAGACTTAAGGGGTTGGGTTGGGGCTAGGAGCAAGTCTAGGGTAGCAGAGGAGGCGAGTGGCCAGGACTTGTTCTGTGGAGGTGTAAGAAAGCTGCTTTCAAAGTAGATGTGTTACTGGGAAACAGACTTGAATCCTAAATTTTGTTTCAAATACAAAAGTAAATTGCTTTATTAAATTTAAGCTAAAATTTTAAAAAAGCATTATAAATGGTTCTGGATGTGGTTTTACTTCTGAAATTACATTTGTTTTGTTTTAATTGAATTTTTCCAGTGTAGGCCACATAGTTTACAGGGTAAATAGCTTGTAGGCTGGCATGCTTACAAGAACCTCTGAAGAACATTCATTTAGAAAAATAACCACCCCAAACCCAGCTCACCATGTAGATCCAGTGTCCCTCCTCCTCCTTCCAGGCTTAGTCTCATTGATGACTCTCTTCATTGACCTTATTACAAAGTCCACACAATCAGTTACACAGGGCTTCAGTTTGTCACCGTGTGCAGAAAACAGAATTGTCTGCTTCTCTTTTGCTTATTTGAGGAAAACCTAAGACATCTGAAGTTGTGTTCAGTGGGTAAGGGCTTCAAAAACAGACCTTCTCACCCACTATTTATAAGATCCACTGAAAACAAAAATGGAATTCTCTCCTTTATTCAGCTCAGCCACTCTGCATTTAGGAACACATCCTATTGATAAGCCCACACATATGTCACGATCAGCACTGAGACAGCAATGGATGAGAAACAGCCTACACACTCACCAGTTAAATCAACATAGCATATCTAGATAGTGGAATAATATGCACTTGTGAAGAACAACAAGGGAGTACTTTTTATACTACCGTAAGCTAACCTTCAAGAGATAACCTGATATATTTTTAAAATACAAATACAGAATAAAACTCTGTGTGTCTCTGTGTGTGCATGTGTGTATACACTTAAAATCACTATAGAAAATACATGAGAAATAAGTCAGTGTTTGCTCCTGGGTTGAAGATGAAATAGTGAGACTCAGAGAAGCTTGCCCCATGAACCCTCTTAACTTTTGAACAATATGAATATTCTTTGCATTCAAAACAAAAAAGTTAAGTTTAACTAAATGCTAAAATAACATATTTCCCAGAAACTGTAAGTTGTTACATATAACAAGTAAGAAATAATAGACTAGAGGGGTCAAGGCCAAGGCCATTCCAGATATGTGACAGAGATGGGAAACTAGATGGGGCTCCTTTACACCCCAAATGACAACTATGATAGCCTCTGTAGTACTTTACATGGGCACTTTACATGCATCCATCAGGATGCAATCCCCAAACATAACCTGTGTTTGCCTCCAAGTTAAAGCCATAGCTCTAAGGGGACTTGGGAGTACCCAATGTGGAGGAAGAGGCAATGTGTGAAGCCTGGCTGCCTTCTGAGCTATATTTCCACATGACCTGTTCTGCAGTCTCTATTGAGTGTCACCAGGGCTCAGAGCTTACCACAGCTGTGGTATTTGCTGTTTTAGTTGATCTCCCCTTGTAGGTGCAGAGTAAGTTATCTATTTACTACCTGACCAACAAGCTCTTTCTGTATTTGACTTGTCTTAGGGTTAAAGGTCATCGTCTCACCCTTTAGTAACTGCCTGTACAGTGTAAGCACCCTCAATTCATTCTGCAGTCTATGTGGGGACCAGTTCTTTGAGCACATTCAAATTCGTGCACATCTTTCAGAATGTGGCGATTAGAAATGAAAGAAGCACTCAAGATGCAGCCCAACCAGAACAGGATTCAGTGAAAACTGTGTTCACCATTTTGCAACTGCTATGACTACTCCTGACATCTATGTCAAAGTCCTGTTTCATTTTTCCCCTCCCAGAGGAGAAATCTGGGGTGAAGTGATCCAGCAAGCTAAGGAAGCCCCACTGGACTGAGCAGACTGGGATTATCTTATCACAAGGCCACTAGGGCTTTCAGGCAGATATTTCTAACACTTCTGGACTTTCTGCCCTTTTCCCTCTTCGAATTCTACCATGTTCACAATGCCTGGCATATAATGATAGCTTCTAGTTATTAAATACATGGATAAATGGGATCTAGGAATGGGGTTAAGAATTCTAATAACTATAGTGCTATCTGTATTGGCTCATGCTATAGCTCCTATGAGTTAAAATCCTATTTCAGAGTGTAGTGCAAGCAGATGAGAATTATATGCTGTCTATACCTTGATCATCTTACTGACACTACTAACCAGGAAATTACTTAGGTACGAAAACTATTGACCTTCTTGAGTCTGGCTCATTTCACTCAACTATCTCAAGGTTCCTCTATGTTGTAGTACTATATTACAATACCCTTCCTTTTAAAGACTAAATAATATTCCACCCTCTATTTACATCACATTCTCTTTTATTCCTTTGTCTGTCAGTGGACATTAGGTTGTGTCCACCTCTTGGCTCTTGTGAATAATGCAAATGTAAGAGTTCATCAGGGAGCAAACCTAGGCTTCTCCTTAGTCCTCCCTCCCCAGTGCTGTGATGCTGGTGGGTCAGCAGCTGCAGGTGTTGTCAGTTAGCCTTATCTTTTAGTTCTTGTCATTAAACTAGCTCCCTCTTGAGCTTGCTTCCTAGTCCTTCCTAATGCCATCTGGGTTCTCTTCTTTTTAGGTGAACTCAACAAGTCAAATTTTAAATTTATTCTACAGTCCTCGGGGTGGCCTTGATCTGGAGGTGGTGGGAAAGGGGGGTGGGCTGGGGGGAAGGGGAGTGGGGCAGGAAGGGGGAGAACAAGGGAATCTGTGGCTGTTATGTAGAACTAAATAGTATTGTAAAATAAAAGAAAAAAAAATAAAAAAATGGAAGGAAGCTATTAGGCCTTTTCTTGTCTTCTCTATTGAAAAAGCACTGCCCCAGGCCTGAGCACAGAGAAGAGTTGTAGGAGCCCAGGGTTCAGCCCCCTGGAAATGAAGGCCCAAGACAAGCATTCACTTCTGGGGTAGAACTTTGAATACTGTTAGTATCTTATCAGGAAGTTACTGCTATCTCTTGATAGCCAATATTAAATGCCACTCAGTGGATTGATCAGCCTTATGACTTAAGAGCCAGGTAAGTGTACAAAATCCACTTCTGATTTTATGCTAAACTATTGGGACCAACTGTACTTCATCAGTAAGGTTACACATTTTCCCAGAACTCTTTAGGATCATGGTCATGTTCAGTGAACTGTCATGAGAGGTAGTAGAACAAGGCACAGAGAGTCAAACAAGGCATTTCAGGGCTGCTGTGTGCACTTGACTGTGTCTTTGAGGAACCTTAGAGCACTGGCGTGGCTTGAGGAGAGGAGAAGAAAGAAGCCTCAGCACCTAAGCCTTCTTTAGGCTACAAAGCAATAAAACCAGTCAAAACCCATGAAAGTAAGTTTGGCTATATAGATACTGTGCTGGACTAGTTTTCTATGGATTTGTCATAGGCTAGAGTCATCAGTGAGAAGGGAGCCTCAATTGAGAACTTGACTCTGTAAGAGTGGGTTATAGGTAAGCCTGTAGGGCACTTTCTTAATTCGTGATTGATGGGAGGGCCCAGCCCATTGTGGGTGCTATCCCTGGGCTGGTGGTCCTGGGTTCTATAAGAAAGCAGGCTGAGCAAGCCATGAGGAACAAAGCAGTAAGCAGCATCCCTCCATAGTCTTTACATCAGCTCCTGCTTCAGGTTCCTGCCCAGTCTGACTTTCTGTTCTGTTTGAGTTTCCTCCTTCAGTGATGGACTATGATGTGGAAGTGTGAGCCAAACAAACCCTTTCCTCCCCAAGTAGCATTTGGTCATGGTGTTTCATCACAGCAATAGTAACCCTAAGGTATCTTCTAATGATTTTTTAAAAAGAAAAGTAGAAGAAAGAAAAAGTAAAAGATGACAAGAAGAAGAAAAAGAAGAATGATCACTAACCCACCAAACCCACTGGAATAATTCAGTTTGTAAAATCTTTGAGCCACTTGGAAGGAAATGTGAAAATAAAGGGACTATGTTTGCTGTTTAGTAGAAATCCAGGGTAAATGTAGCTTAAACGGAAAATGGACTTAGAATGAGGATCTGCTGTGATGGGTATTTCCTGTTCCTCTTCTTGCTCGGTATCATCTCAGTGTTAAAAGAGGGTAAGAGCAGTAATAATCCCCTGGAGGCATCAAGGATGGAGCAGGAGACACAGAGTATCATGTCTTTTGAATGGTGGAATTGTCATTAACTTGGTTTTTTTTTATGGTGTGGAAAATTCCAAGAAAGATAATCAATTTATGTAGGGTTGTCTTGGGCAGTGGGAAGGTGGGTGGTGATATCTGGTTGTCTTGGCCAAAGTTAGTAATTTCCAAGAAAGGAAAGATAAACATTTAAAACAAAACTGTTTTTAGAAGTTGATATAAAGACTTTGCTTATCATGCCAATTTTTATATGTCAGTTTTTCTTTTTATTATGAAAATATGAAATATATGCTCATAACTATTTCTGTGTGTCATACTAGATAATTTGGAACTTTTGTTTTGACATAATGAAATTCC
Source organism: Peromyscus maniculatus bairdii (assembly GCF_049852395.1). Classification (NCBI taxonomy): domain Eukaryota; kingdom Metazoa; phylum Chordata; class Mammalia; order Rodentia; family Cricetidae; genus Peromyscus; species Peromyscus maniculatus. The sequence continues at coordinate 146,753,969 of NC_134855.1, forward strand.
AGTGTTACATACAAAGAGATTAGAAGTAATTCTTTAATGCCATATAATGTCCAATTTTGGTAGATGGGCTAAAAAAAAGTATTACCTTTGCTCCCTGTATGAGCATTTAGCTCCTCTCTCCAAACAGGAGGTGGAATCTGTCTCTGCTCCCCTTTAATTGGAACTGGCCTTATAACTTGTTTTTGACCAGTGGAGTGTGCCAAAGGTGACACTGGCAGTTCCAGCTCCAGTCTGTAAGATGACTGGCAGCTTCCTCTCTTGGATGTCATCCGTAACACAAGAAAGCTGACTACTCTAGACTACTATCCTATGAGAAAGCCCAAGCTGCCACTGAAGAAGAATGAGTCCTGTCCTAACCATCTCAGTCAGGGAATGGCTCACGTGAGAGAGGACGCCATGTCCTGGTCTCTAGCTTCCCTTTCATGCACAAAAAAATCTCCCAGCTAAGCCTACTCAGAATCATGAGAAAGACATTGTTTTTCTTTAAACCATTAGATTTTGAGGTTTTTTTAAATTGTTTTTAATGTGATAATAAGCTAAAATGCCAACACATGTTCATGTTCCTCTGATTGTTTAAAAAATAGCTTGGGGGGGGGATGCTGCTGGAGTGGTAGCTCAGCAGATAAGTAAGTGCATTGGCTGATCTTCCAGAGGACCCAGGTTCAATTCCCAGCACCTACATAGCAGCTTACAGCTGTCTGTAACTCCAGTTCCAGAGGATCTGACACCCTCATAAAGACACATATGCAGGCAAAACACAAATCAATGCACATAAATAAAAATAAATAAATCATTTTTTAAAAATAGCTTTTTGTTCTTAGTTTATTAGAATCAGGGTCCAGATAAGATGCAGCTCATTTGAAAATGAAATTTTTATTTTGAACTTACTCTAAAAGCCTGAATTCTGTGCCCTTGTTAGTGTTCTCTTGGTTTCCATTAAAAAACAAAAATAACATTTGGATTGGGACTGGAGAGATGACTCAGAAGTTTAGAGTACTGGCTGCTCTTGCAGAGGACCCAGATTTGAGTCCCAGCATCCACACAGTGGCTCACAACCATACTTAAATCTTGTCTTTGGGGATCAGATGCCCTTTTCTAACCTCCGTGGACACCAAGCATGCACATAGTGCACATACATACAAGCAGGCAAAACATTCCTATGAAAAGTAAATAAATCTAAAAAAAAACAACAAAAAAATTGAATTTTATTTTATTGCGAGTATGGGTGTGCATGTATGCACGCTTGCATGAGTGTGTGTGTGTGTGAGCATTCATGTATCATGGCTTACATGTGGAAGTCAGAGGACAATTTGCAGAAATCAGTATCTTTCCATCATCTGAGTCCTACGAATTGGACTCAGGTTGTCAAGCTTGGTCACAAATGCTTTTACTCGCTGAACCATCTCATTGGCTATATAAGAATATTTTAAAGCACTATGATTTTCTTTTTTAAAAAATATTTTTATTCTTTTTAACTTTTCTTATAATCTACTTTGGTCATATTATTTCCCTCCCTCAGTTCCTCCCAGAACTTTTCCAACTCCCTATGCTCCCAGCTTCATGTTCTTTCTCACTCTCTTAAAAAAAAAAAAACTAAAAAAAAATATTCAAAGGACAAAAAAATAGTAAAACATAACAAAAAGAGCATACAAAACCATGGATTCCATTTTATTTTGGCCAGCTACTCTTGCCTATAGTATGGCTGATATATCCAGTGTCACTCTGTTAGAGAGTGCTGAATTTTCCTTCTTCCAGCAGGTATCAATTGCAAATAGCTTCCTGGTTAAGGATGAGACTTTGTGTCCACTTCCCCTTCTCTGTGCTAGGATTTTGTCTGGCTTGAACTTGTACAGATCTTGTAAGTAGCACCCTCCCCTACCTCTGTTCTTGCAGACAGGGTCTCTATGTGTACTCCTGGCTATCTTGGAACTCTGTGTGTAGAGACCAAGCTGGCTTCAAACTCATAGAAATCCACCTGCCTCTGTCTCTTAAGTGCTGAGGTTAAAGGTGTGTACCACCACACCCAGCCAATACTATCCTTTTGATGGTCTAATTGTTTGGCTAAGAAGGAAGGATCATCTTCTCTAAGGTAAGGAGAAGTATATGGTCTATAGAAGTTTCTACAGACGAAAGTGCAGGAAGCAGGACTCAAGAGCAAGCCCTCTGGTAGCTTACAGCTCCCACAGACACCTGCAGCTGCTGTCTTCTCTATGTAAGGCAGGTAAAGGAGGCTCATGATAGCCGAGAAGACAGTGAAGGATCTTGACTTAAGGAATAGGATTGTTTCCTTACACAAACAATTGGATTTCTTTTTCTTTTACTTTCTCTTATGTTTCATAAGTCTCTTGAGGTGGAACTGTGAATTTTGTCCAGTATTTATGGCTGTAGTTTACAGTGGTAGCTATTACTACCAATGGCTACCAACTGGGATCCTTTGATTCTGCCCCACAGTCATGCTCTGAAGTACTTATTCACCCTGTAATAGGGCCTGAAGAGATGGCTTAGTGGTTAAGAGTGCTTGCTGCTCTTTAAGAGGACCCAACATTGGTTCTCAGTATTCATATCAGATGGTTTACAACCTCCTCTAAGTTCAGCTCCAGGTATCCAGTGCCCTCTTCTGTTCTCTTTGGGCACCCCTACACATAGTGCATACACATAGAGACATACAGATACATAAATAAGTTAAACAAAAGAATAAAAACCCACTGCATAAAATAAATCTTTTAGCCTTTCTGTTGCTGTGACAAACATCTGAAATAAACAGCTTAAAAGAAAGGAAGCATTGGCTCCTTTGACTCATGCGTTCAGAGGGGTTAGTCCACTTCAAGAAGATACGGTGGAACACAGAAACTCATGTCCTGTGGCCAAGCGTCCGAAGAGACTGTCTGGTTTCTCTGTTTGCCTGTGGGATGGCACATTTGCGGTGGTATTACCTGGCTAGTTAATCCTCTCTGGAAATGCCATCAGACACTCAGGAATTTGCTTGTTTATTAATCTCGTAGGTACTTCAGTCCCTTGAAAGTATCTAGCAAGATTGACCATTATAGTAACTTAATGATTCCCTAATCTGTCTTAACATGCTCATAACATACCTCTTTAATCATTCAGTTTTGTTTTTTGTGGTTTTTTTTTGTTTGTTTGTTTTTGGCTTTTTTTTTTGTTTGTTTGTTTTTTTGGTTTTGTTTTGTTTTGGAGACAGGATTTCTCTGTGTAGCTCTGACTGTCCTGAAAATCGCTCTGGAGACCAGGCTGGCCTCAAACTCACAGAGATCCGCCTGCCTCTGCCTCCTGAGTGCTGGGATTAAAGGCATGTGCCACCACCACCCAGCCTAATCATTCAGTTTTAAAGTTCAGTTTCTGGTTAAAAAAAGCCCCTTTTACTGTTTTTTCTAAAAAAATGTAAAGCTGTTTTTTACCTTTTCCCTTGAAAGGACAATTCGGATTCAGTTTGCCAAATTCCATGAAAAATTCTTAGGGCATTTCTTTCCAACAATCTTAAAAACAAAGTATCAAACAAAGAGGAAAAATTGAAAGACCTAGAGAGAGCATCCACATACTTCTCACCTAGATTATACCATCAACATCTCCCTTTGTCTGGTGGCATCTTGACTGTGATTATAGTCTCACTGAAATCCAACATCTCTCTGGAAAATCCTGCTATCACTAGAGTTCTGAGTCTTTACTTTCAGGTATAAGCTTTGGCTCCTCCTAGGTTTTCTTTTTTCTTTATTAAAGCTTTGTGCTTATTGTTAAAGACTTTAGAGCTTTTACTGCTGATGTAAATGGGCTTTCCCTCCTTCATTTCTCTAACCAGTCATTTCTGTCATATGGGAAAGCTTATAATTTATGTGTATTGCTAATATAGCCAATCATTTTACTCAAATTTCTTATTGGGTAAAACGTTTGTCATGCAAGGATGAAGACCAGAGTTCAAGTCCCCAGAGTCCACACGAAAGCTGTGTTGCTGTAGCAGCTGCCTGTAATCACATCATACAGGAGGTGGAGACAGTGTTCCTAGAGCAAACTGGCTAGCCAGACTAGCCAAAACAGCAATCTCCAGGTTCAGCAAGGGATCCTGCCTCAGTATATCAAGATAGAGGGTGACCAAAGAAGACACCTGATGTCAACCTTGGGCGTGTACACACACACACACACACACACACACACACACACACACACACACACACACCTTGTTATCCCCACAAGATAGAGTTTCTCACTGTCTTTCAGCTAGGCTGTCTAACCAGCAATCTCCAGTGATTTTCTTGTCTCTGTCCTCTCCAGTGCATGGTTTAAAGATGTCCTCATGCTTGGTCAGTAGGTGCTCATAATACTGAGCAATCTCCCCAGTACCACTTTACCTTTCTTGTTTTTCTAGTTAGTGTATGTTTAGTACTTTCATCCCAGAAGACTTCATACCATTCTCCCTGCCCGTCAGCCCCTGGCAACTAATCTACTTTCTGTGTCTGTGCATTTACTCTTCTAGATGTCATATATAGATGAGATAATGCATCGTGGGGCATTTTGTGGATGCTTTCTTTCACTTAGCATAATCTTTTCAATTTTATCATGTTTCAGTATTTATTAAACCTCTCCCCTGCCAGATGTTATGGCAAATACATAGGAGGATGAGGCAGAATCATGAGCTTGATGCCATCCCAAGGTACATGACAAAGTCATACTTCAAAGGAGTAAAACAAAACAAAAACCAGAAAAATGCTATCCAGCTTTATGGTAGAAGAATATTCTACTAGATAGATGTTTTACATACTTACCCATTCATCAGTTTCTATTGTGAATGATACCATGGTGAGCTGATAGTAAAGCTGTATATGCTTTTGTGTGAGCACATGTTCATTCTCTTTTGCATATGGCCAGGAGTGGAGTGGCTGGGTAAATTTGGCAACTATGTATGTAGCTTTTTGAAGAACCACCAAAATCTTTTGTTCAAAGTAGCTACACCATTTTACATCCTACCACTAACAGAAAGCTCCAATTTCTTCACATTCTCACCAGTATTTGTTCTCTGCCATGTGATTGTAGTTGTCCTGGTGGGGTGCAGAGGGATTTCATTGTAGTTTTGATTTATGTTTCTTTAGCTACCAATGATGATGAGCACTTTTATTTTATTATTATTATTATTATTATTTGTTTTTGTTTTTTGAGACAGGGTCTCACTATGTAGCTTTGGCTGTCCTGAAACTCACTATGTAGACCAGGCTGGCCTTGAATTCATAGAGATCTGCCTGCCTCTGCTTCCCAAGTGCTGCGATTAAAGATGTGTGCCATCATGTCTGGCAATGTTGAGCACTTTTAAATGTACTTATTACTCATTTGTATGTCCTTGGGCAAAAGTGTGACCAAATCTTTTGCTCATTTTTAATTAGATTGTCTTTTTCTTAAGTTGTAAAATATCTTCATATATATTCCAGGTATGCCTTATCAGATATATGATTTTCAAAGCCCCCTTTTATGCTGAGTCTTAAACTAAGCTCCTCATGAATGTCAAGAAAGCATTCTAAGATCTCCAGCGCCATCTTGTAATTTACTGACAGTGACCTTTGAAGTCCATTTTTACTTTTGGTGACTCTCAGTTGATCTGCTTTGATCTTCTTTCACTTGTGCTGGGATTCTGTCTGAGGCCTTTCATGACTCATCCAAAAATATGAAGTGCTCACTAGAGAAGGATAATTGTGTGTCATTCTTATGTTTGGAATTATGTAAAGCACTTATGATGTTTGAATCTTAGATGGTTTTTTTAATAAAAAAAAAATCCAGAGCCAGACATCAGGGTGAAAGCTGAAAGATCAGAGAAGTCGAACAGCCAGCCACTAGTTCTTACCTTTATGAAATCCTCAGCCTAAAGAGAGAAAGAGTTCCTGTCTTCTCACGCCTTAGATACCTTTCTCTACCCAGACATCACTTCCTGGAATTAAAGGCCTGTGTGCTTCCCAGTGCTGGGATTAAAGGTTTGTGCCACCACTGCCTGGCTTTGTTTCCGGTGTGGCCTTGAACTCACAGATTCAGAGGATCTCTGCCTCCCGAGTGATAGGACTAAGGGTGTATGCCACCACTGCCTGACCTCTATGTATAATCTAGTGGCTGGCTCTGTCCTCTGATCCTCAGGCAAGTTTATTAAGGTACACAATATATCACCACACACTTACTTCGAAGCATTTGCTAATTATATTTAAAGGAACTTAGAAATTAAATACTTTAGGCTAATAAACCTATTTATGGGTACTTACCCTCAGGAAATAACTTTGGAAGAAAAAATATCCTATATGGGCAGCTGTTCCTGTACTGTAACCCCTAAGAGTGAGCAATTGAAGTTCATATGACACTGAGCAGGATTCATTAGAGTTAAGTCCACTGCAGTACATTATTAGACTGTTAGTAGACATTTTAATTATGAAAGCCATACAATGAGAATATGTACAATAGTGTGAGGAAAAGAAAATATATATGTTTGTTATGATTGAAAATATGTATATTTAGACACAGAAGAGTATTGAATTATTACTAGGTAGTTTTATTTTCTTAAACTTCACATACTATAATTATCTTTGTAATTAAATTCAGTAAATTTGTTCCTGACATTGGTTGTGGAAATAGTAACAAGCGGTTAGCTCTGGATGTGTGTTTATCTTATCATAGCCTTTTTAATAGCTGTTACTTTTATCATCATGATCATCAGGCTAGATTTAGAAGCCAAAAAATATAGTTTATTCTTTTTGTTTACTAAGAATTTGAATCAAGATGTTTAAATTTTCTTTACCTTTTTATCAAATCTAAACACTGATACTAATTTTATTTTAATGTTAGAATCATTATATTCAGTCATTATAGCTTGAATATTTGCTAAAAAGAAAGTTAATGATGGTGATGGTGATATTTTTTTAAAGGCCAGAGTTTTAGAAAGAAAATGTAATACAGGTGTAAGCTAGGGGTCAGTAGGAAGAGAAGGCACTTGGGAACAAGAGAGCGCACACCAGAGACAGGAGTGTGGCTCCTCAAGAGGCGGCGGCCTTGATGGCAAATCTTAACAAACAGGGCAGGGTCGCAGGACAAAACACCTTCTCAGGGTGTCCCATGAAATAGCCACTACAGTTACTTTACATATAAGTAAATCCCTCAGCTTAATTTCAAGCAGATCAAAGATTCAATAGTAGTTTTGTTTGTTTGTTTGTTTTTTGTTTTAAGAACAAAAAAAAAAAAAAAAACCCCAGCCTGATCTACAAAGTGAGTTCCAGGACAGCCAAGGCTACACAGAGAAACCCTGTCTTGGAAAACCAAACCAAACAACCAAACAAAGAACACAAGAAATAAAAATGAAAAAATACAAAAGAAATAAAAATGAAAAATACAAAACAAGGAAATACATGCTTGTGAGTAGTTCCATGAATCCAAAACGAGGCCTCACTTTGAGTTGCTCCACCCAAACTGAGTATGTGGGGGTCCTAACCTTCTGGTCCTTGGCTTCACCTAAGTGACCGTGTCCTAAGAACATGGAGGGACCACAACTTTGGTTGGGAATACGGGTGGTAGGCTAAAAGGAAAGGCCAGGCCTGACTAAAATGGACTTTGTCTCTGGGCCTGGCTTGAAGGAGACAGAGGCATTTTCATGTTCTTATATGTGGGAGGACTGTGAAAAGAAAACACTTGTTGGCTCAAATGTTTAAACAGGAATTACACTAGGTCTTTTGTTCTCAGTCCAAAACGGTCAGATTTTTAGGTCCAAAGAGGGTGGCTTTCCTTTCCTCCCTCTTTCTTTTTTATAAGCGGAGTTACTGAATGCAAAGATAAGGGGGATAAAAGAAACAAAAAGAAACTGTATAATTTAAGCTTATCAAATGGTACAGAACATCCCAGCTCATTCTTAGCACAGCTACCAAGGAGCTCCTGCTTTAGAACTCATAGCTAAGAAGCACATGAGCTTCTTGTGAAAAGGCCTACAAGATAGAAAACCAGCAGTGGGTATTTGACTGGTGACCTAGAAACACAGATTTGGAGATTGCAAGATCGTCATCATAGTTTTTCTCTTTCTCCTCAGGCTTAACAAGGAAAAGTGGCTTTCTGCAAATGACTGATAAAGCCACCCTTAGAAGCACTTCTCAGGCCCTCATGGAGTAGCTGAAATTTGTCCTGCAAGGCCCTCTCGCCTGCTGATCACCCAGAGTGATTGTCACCATGGCCAGCAAGAGGAAGTCCACCACCCCATGCATGATCCCGGTTAAGACTGTGGTGCTGCAGGGGGCCAGCACAGAGGCTCAGCCTGTGGCAACTTTGCCTGAAGGTCCCCAGCAGGATCTGCCCTCAGAAGCACCTGATGCCAGCAGTGAGGCAACCCCAAACCCCAGCAGCACTGAGGGCTCTGCCCTGGCAAACGGGCACCGGAGCACTTTGGATGGCTATGTGTATTCCTGTAAAGACTGTGATTTCAGGTCCCAGGACATGACTCAGTTTGTAGGGCATATGAACTCAGAGCACACAGACTTTAATAAAGACCCAAATTTTGTATGTACAGGGTGCAGTTTCCTGGCAAAAACCCCCGAGGGGCTTTCCCTGCACAATGCCAAGTGTCACTCAGGGGAAGCCAGCTTTTTGTGGAATGTGACCAAGCCAGACAATCATGTAGTGGTAGAACAGAGTGTCCCTGAGAGTACTAGCACATCTGACCTAGCAGGTGAATCTGCCGCTGACGGGACTGATGGACAGGCTGAAATCATTATTACCAAGACACCAATCATGAAGATAATGAAAGGCAAAGGCGAAGCCAAGAAAATCCATATGCTTAAAGAAAATGCTCCCAATCAGCCTGTGGGTGAGGCTTTGCCAAAGCCATTGGCTGGGGAGGCAGAGATTAAAGAGGGGGACCACACTTTCGCCAATGGGGCAGCTCCAGTCAGTCAGGCATCTGCTAGCACCTCAAAGCCCCCTCATGCTGCCAATGGGCCCCTGATAGGAACAGTGCCAGTACTACCAGCTGGTATAGCACAGTTCCTCTCCCTCCAGCAGCAGCCCCCAGTGCATGCCCAGCACCATACCCACCAGCCCCTGCCCACATCCAAGGCCCTTCCAAAAGTCATGATCCCCCTGAGCAGCATCCCAACATACAATGCAGCTATGGACTCCAACAGCTTTCTGAAGAACTCCTTCCACAAATTCCCCTACCCAACCAAAGCTGAACTCTGCTATTTGACTGTGGTGACCAAGTATCCAGAAGAACAGCTTAAGATCTGGTTCACAGCCCAGAGGCTGAAGCAGGGAATCAGCTGGTCTCCTGAGGAGATTGAAGATGCCCGGAAGAAGATGTTCAATACAGTCATCCAATCTGTGCCTCAGCCCACCATCACAGTTCTAAACACGCCCCTTGTTGCCAGCACTGGCAATGTACAGCATCTCATCCAGGCCGCTCTCCCAGGCCATGTTGTGGGACAGCCAGAGGGCACAGCAGGGGGCCTCCTGGTCACTCAGCCATTGATGGCCAACGGGTTACAAGCGTCAAGCTCATCTCTCCCCCTGACAACTGCATCTGTTCCCAAGCCAACTGTGGCACCCATCAACACTGTGTGTTCAAATACAACATCAGCTGTGAAGGTAGTCAATGCAGCCCAGTCACTCCTCACAGCATGCCCCAGCATAACTTCCCAAGCCTTCCTTGATGCAAGCATCTACAAAAACAAGAAGTCTCATGAACAGCTGTCAGCCCTGAAAGGAAGCTTCTGTCGGAACCAGTTCCCTGGGCAGAGTGAAGTAGAGCACCTGACCAAAGTGACAGGCCTCAGTACCAGAGAGGTGCGGAAGTGGTTCAGTGACCGGCGGTACCACTGCCGGAACCTGAAGGGCTCCAGGGCCATGATGCCTGGAGAGCATGGCTCTGTTCTCATTGACTCTGTGCCAGAGGTGCCCTTTCCTCTGTCCTCCAAAGTTCCAGAGGTGACCTGTATCCCAACAGCAACCTCACTAGCAAGCCACCCTGCCACAAAACGACAATCTTGGCACCAGACCCCAGACTTCACACCAACCAAATACAAAGAGAGAGCCCCAGAGCAGCTTCGAGTTCTGGAGAGCAGCTTTGCACAAAACCCGCTTCCCCCTGAGGAGGAGCTGGATCGCCTGAGAAGTGAAACCAAAATGACCCGAAGGGAAATCGATGGCTGGTTCTCAGAGAGACGGAAAAAGGTGAATGCTGAGGAGCCCAAGAAGGCTGATGGGCAGGTACCTCAGGAGGAGGAGGGTGCTGAGGAGGAGGGTGGAGATGAAGAGTTGGCCAGTGAGCTGAGGGTTCCTGGAGAAAATGGCTCTCCTGAAATGTTTCTTAGCCATACCTTGGCAGAGCGGAAGGTCAGCCCCATAAAAATCAACCTCAAGAACCTGCGGGTCACTGAAGCCAGCGGCAAGAGTGAGCTTCCAGGGCCAGGTGTCTGCGAGCCTGAGGAGGAGGGTTTGCACAAGCTGGTAGAGCAGCCACCGGGCAAAGTGAGCTACAAGAAGACAGCACAGCAGCGTCACTTGCTACGGCAGCTCTTCGTCCAGACACAGTGGCCGAGCAACCAGGACTATGACTCCATCATGGCCCAAACAGGGCTGCCCCGGCCAGAGGTGGTACGCTGGTTCGGAGACAGCAGGTACGCCCTGAAGAATGGCCAGCTCAAGTGGTATGAAGACTATAAGAGGGGCAACTTCCCACCAGGTCTGCTCGTCATTGCCCCTGGCAACCGAGAGCTGCTGCAAGATTACTACATGACACACAAGATGCTGTGTGAGGAAGATTTGCAGACCCTCTGTGACAAGACCCAAATGAGTGCCCAGCAGGTCAAGCAGTGGTTTGCTGAGAAAATGGGTGAAGAGACCCGGGCGGTGGCAGACACAAGCAGTGAGGACAAGGGCCCTGGGACTGGAGAGTCTGTGGCAGTGCACAGAGTGCTGGGTGATGCCTATTCAGAGATGTCTGAGAACAGTGAATCATGGGAGCCAAGTGCTCCTGAGGCCAGCTCAGAGCTCTTTGACACTTCGAGTCCCCAGTCTGGACGTCAGCTCGGTAAGGGGCTCATGGGATCCATGCATGGCCTTCCTCTGAATCTGAGGGAGGGTGCTGTCACAGTGGGTATGGGTGGCAGGTTTTATTGTCTCTAAGGCTACCTGGCAACCAGACTAATTGCTGAGGAGTAAATTTCAGGGAACTAGCAATAGAAGTCACAGAAGTAAAAGGCTGAGAATTGGACTTTTGTTTTGGTTCCTGTGTTTATTTGTGGTGGTGGTTTTGGTTTAAATCCATGCAGGGAAGATAAATAGTAAACTTAGAGGGACTCATGCTTTCCTAGCCATTTCTTAGTATTGATTAAGATGTTGTCTGAGTCACAAAAATCTCAGGCACTATGTGGAAGACAGGGTTAGGAGTTCAGAGGAAATTTAACTCAAATTGACAAGCAGAAGAGATTCTTTAATGGTCTCATTTATATGTGTGTGCCTGGTGCCCACAAAGGTCAGAAGAGGGCGTCAGATCCCCTGGAACTGGGGTTACAGGCAGTTCTGACTTGCCATGTAGGTTCTGGGACTCAACCCTGGGTCTTTTGGAATAGCAGCAAGTGCTCTTAACCGATGATCCATCTCTCCAGCCTCACAGGGTGCTTTTATCTCCCTAATGAAAATCTTATCTTAGGTTTGTATTGTTTTTCCTGATGTGGAAGAAATGTTTTTCATAATGGAAAAATCACCTCTGTTTTAAGAAATATGAAATCTAAAGTTTGAATTTTGCCCTTGGGTTTCTCTGGGTGGTGGCATTTTAGTATTCAGAAGTAACATTAGATTTTTAAGACACAGTTGTGAAGCCATCGACACGTCACATCCTCAGGTTTGTTTTTCTGTGTTTTGGGTTCCTGAGTTCCAGACTCTTCCTTCACTGTCCCTTTGCATTTGTCTCCTGATGGAATGCCCCAGCCCCGAGCAGCTAGACCAAGGGAGCCTGGAGAGAAGAGTGTTGCAGAAGCTCAAGGACTGGTCCTCCAAAATGGTAGCCTGGCCAGCTGGGTCAGGAAGGGGCAGAGGAGACCAGAAAGTGTCTGTGGGATTGGACAGCTGTGCAGGTCCTCCCTGGAGACTGCTGCTTCTGTGGGAGGCCCTAACCCATCCCAGTGCTGCCCCTGAGATCCTGTGCATTTCCTGGACAGTGGTGCACTGTGTGCATGCAATGCCTGGACATTTTGTTTGCTTTGACCTAGTTCCCCTGCCCTATTTATTTCCTACTTAAGCCACAAAATTCTTACCCTTTTGCTGAATATTCTCCTTTATTTCGATATCTTTTTTAAAAGACTCTGCTGTTGCTTCACTTATTTAAGGAAAAGGAGATTTCTAAGTAATGGTTGTTGGGGGGAGGGTCGCCACCAGTGAGCACTTGCAGAAAGTGCTCTCACTGCCTCCTCTTCTTTCTTCTTCTCCCACTCTCCCTCCTGCTTCTTTGTGTGTGTTTGTGTATGTGTGTGTATACATCTAAGTGTGGAAGCCAGAGGTCCACATTGGATGTTTCTCCTTTATTGCTCTCTACCTTTTAATTTTTTGAGAAAAAGTTCTTCACTAAACCTGAAGCTCATTGACTAGGCTGGCTGGCCAGTGAGTTTCAGGGATCTACCTTTCTTTGCATACACCTACCCTCATCCTCCAGAGTGTGCCTCTATACTTTTTTTTAAAGCAACTTTTATTGAATTTGTTCTTTGATAATTTTATACATGTATAAAGTGTATTGGTTACTGTAACCCCAACCCTTTCTACTTCTCAGTCACTTTCACAAATTCATGCCCCTCTGTTTTGGTGATCCACTGACTTTAACCAGGATCGTCTGTGTGACCATGGGCTTGGAACTGTCCATTCGAGTCTAGTGGCTCTTCAGTGGGCACACAACTGAAGGCAATAGCTACCTCTCCTCTAGATTCCATCAGTAGCCAGTACTTCAATGTCCCTGTGAGCCCCTCCGAAATCCATGATTGTTGATAGAACCAGTCTCCACCCCCCACTTAAAAAATAATTTTAATTGTATGTGTCTGGGTGTTTTGCCTGCATGTATGTCTGTGTACCACATGCATGCCTGGTGCTCTTGGATGACAGAAGAGGACATTGGATCCTCTGGAACTAGAGTTACAGATAGTTGTGTAGGTACTGGGAACTGAACCCAGGTCCTCTGCAAAAGCATCATGTGTTTTTAACCACTGAGCCATCTCTCTAGCCTCCTAGGAATTGAGGGTAGCTGCTGTAAAGTTATTACTGCATTGACTATGCCAAGCCCAGAAGACAGCATTTCACAGCCCTTTTCCCTGTGGCCTGCTCTTCCATTCTCTCTATCCTCTCTTCTGCGATGATCCCTGAGCCTTAGAGTGGGTAGTATAAACATCCTGTTTAGGGCTGAGCACTCAGCCATCACTTATTCTTAGCACCTTGAGCAGCCGTTTTATCAGGCAGCTCAGCGCCATGATAGTTTAGCTAAACAATACTAGTAAGTTTTTCCTATGACCCGAGACTTCCTTAGCCATGAGTGTTTACCAGACACAAGTTAGTTCCCTTTTCTGGAGTGGGCCAGAAGTCCAATCAGAACGTGTTATTTATCCATCTAATAGTTGTCCACTGTTAGACACATCTTGCCTTACAGATTGGTATTGTAGTTTGTAGGGTTCCTAGCTACTAAAGACTGTTGGTGCCTTTTCCTCCTCAACAGCATACACACACACACACACACACACACACACACACACACACACACACACGTATGTATGTATGTATGTATGTATGTATGTATAATCTATGAAGTGATGGTGACTAGCACTATGGAAGCTAGCCAGTGTGGAGGAAGCTTCCAGCTCAGTTCCAATTTGACCTCTATCCTTGCAACCAAGGTATATGGGGTCTTCAGTAGTAGGGTCTTATAAATTAGTTCTGATGGGCAACCAAGAGAAATGGCAATGACTTGTATTATTTGGGGGCACCCTAGCTCCATGACCAACAACTCATAAGTTGGTATCTCACATTTGGCACTGGGGGTTTTGTTTAATAGACTTTCAGGAGTAGCATTATCCAAACATGCATATTTCCCTTATAACTGTCTCAGAGCGGAGGTTATAGGAGTATGACACAATGCCTGTCTTTCTATATGGTTTCTGGGGATCTGAGCTAAAGTCCTCATGCTGGTGTGGTAGGTCCTTTACCAACTGAGCCATTTCCTCAGTCCTCACAGTGCTTCTTGGGGTGACTTGTGACATCATGGAGTGACAATAGTGTCAGACAGCGTTTTAAATGTTTGAGTTGACCCTTTTCCAGTGCAGAACAGATTGTCTCTCCCCTTTACCTGGAAGGTTTTGAATATATTAGTCTAAGTGTCCATACACTGTTCCCACTTCTGTGCTTGTGTGATGACCAGTAGGCTGGGATGTCATATCCAAGAGATGATGTTGATCAGAGAGTGATGTTATAAAGATGGTAGAGCAGGACACGGAGCCCATCCCTTCACCAAAACAACAAACAAACAACAACCACAACATACCCTAGCAAAGGACCTTTAAAACTTGCTTTGGAACTCTTTAGTTTTGCTGAACATTCATAATATCCAGGGCTGAGTGTGGAGAGGCTTGTCTAGTTTGGTAAATTTCTGTTTCCTGTGCAGGAGTCTTCTTTCCACACCCCTACAGTAGGCAGTCATGGGAACTGTGGCCCAGGTTTCTGATACTTGTTTTTACCAGTAAACAGTAATGACTTTTGTCCTCCAAAACATAGAGCTTGTTTTGAGTTTTTGCCATTATAGAGGCCAGTCATTATTTAAAAAGAGTCTTTCCCCCTTGTAGTAAGCCAGATATTTGAAGTATCTTAGGTTCCCACAGAGACAACAGCAGAAACTCCAATGACCCTACAGCAGGAGGAGTACCCACTTGACTGGAAGTCTGGAAAAATCTCAGATGGCTCTAGCCCTCAGTGAGCAAAAATCACCAATTCTGGAGGCTGAGAGAATTAAATTTTGAGTTACCACACACTATACATAGAAGGTCCAGTTTGCAATAGAAAATTACAAAACATAAAAAGAAATAGGAAAGTATGTCCTTTAACAAGAAAAGAATTTGACATTTACTGCCCTTGAGGAAGTCTAGGCAGTGGAATTACTGGTTAAAGATGTGTGCTCAACTACTCTCTGTCCAGTGAAATACAGGAAACCATGGGGAAAAGCAGAGAGAAAATGGATGAACACAATGACATTGGTAGCTAAAGAGGAACAAAGGATAAAAACAAATCACACTCCAAAGCAAAACAGTATAATCACTGAAATGAAGTCTACTAAAGAGACTGAGCAACAAATTTGAACAAGAAGGAAGGGATCAGAGGATTTGAAGAGATGATGAAATTACCCAGAAGCACAGAAAACAAAAAGGACAGTAGAGACTAAAGAGGCCTGTGTGACATAGATAAACATGAACCTGTGTGTTATGGGACTTCTAGAGGAGAGAAAGAGGCAGAAAGAATATCTAAAGAAGTAATGGCAGAAAACTTTAAAAATAAGATGAAAGACAAGAGCATACGCATCCAAGGAATTTAGTGAACTCAAAACAGGGTAAATTTAGTAAAAAGTAACTCATCACATAAGGGATCCTCAATAAGGTTAAAGGTTGAGGAGGGATACATCTGAAGTCCTGAAAGAGGAAATCAGTTTAATCATTTCCAGATGAACAAAGGCTACAATTCATTACTGACAAGATTGTCCTTGAAGATGCTACCAAGAGTCCTTCAGGCTGAAATGAATGACATGGAATAGTAATTTGAAGCCACAAGAAAAAATAACCATAATAAAAAATAGTTTTATAGGTAAATGTAATGCCAGTACTATTATACTTGTAGTTGGTTTGCATTTTTCTATTTTCCCTGTATGATTTAAAATGCAAACTTCAGGTGAAGTATAAATCTGTGTTAATAACAGGAAGATGAAGCCCGAGTCACTAATAATAATGCAGTAAAGACCAAGGGAGGCGATACTCAGGGTTAGGGTCTAAATAACATGGAAACTGAGTGGTGTCAGGTTGCTTCAAGTCTAAAGTGTTAATTATGATCCCCAAGTTAAGCAAGAAAATAACAAAAATATAAAAAGGGGAGTCAAACTGAGCACCCTGAGAAAAGCAAGTCACTATCCAAAAAGCAGTAAGGGAGGGTTGAAAAAGAAAACTAAGAAAGATCCAAACAAGTAGCCGAATGTCAGGAGTAATCTTTCTTTATCAATATAATCATATACAATATCAATGGATTAAGTTGTTCTAAAGACACAGATTGGTAGATTGGATCAAACCAAGCAGGAGTCATCTATATACTATCAATAAGAGATTCACTTAAAATACAGGGACACAAAAGAAATGGAGGGTAAAGGATGGAGAAGAATTACCAGTGATTGGGGTCCTTGCCAAGGCGTTTCCAGTCTCTTGGTCTTTTAACCAAAGAACTGAAAATCAAGGATCACACAGATGTGCAGAAGCAGCAAGATAACTTCATTTGAAACAAAATGATAGTGCAGGGTATCCAGGGAGACACTGTCATGATTGACAGCCGGCCACCCGAGTGAAAGCAGTCAAGAGCCCCGATTACTGTCCCAGGCTTCCTTTATGGGGTTCAAGAGGAGAAGCTGGTTACTAACAGGTACACTTGGGTGGTTCTCTGTTTTGATTGGTATATTAGGCTATATAATCATTACTCTGCATGTCCCTTCCCATAATACATTTGTTTTAGTCATATGCCCACCCAATTATGCAGAGACATGAGATGGTAAGTAGGGGACTCTCCATAAGATATTACTAGAGGACAGTGTTTTATCTTAATTCACATGTACTCAAAACCAATTTAAGCCAGACTGGCCCTTCTACTCTCATACCCAGATAAGTTGAGAATAGGCTTGGATAGAAACTGTCAACATTTGATTGTTACTAGGGGCAGGGATACCATGGTTCAAATGGGAGTACATGTAGCCTGATATAGGTGGGATATTGAGATTTCTGAGGTCGTAAGGTGCTGTTTAGAGAAGGGTACATGTGTAGAACACATGCAGATGAAGGAACTAGGCTGCCAAGTGCATTGCTACAAGAGGGGTATGTATTTGTGTACATAATCAAAACCAAATGGGGTCCCAAACTAAACTGTCTCCTATACTTTCCTGCCTCAATATGTCATACAGCAAGTAAGTACATGGAAAGCCAATGTGGCTATATTATGGTGAGGCCAAATACTTTGAATGAAACATTTATGACAGACAAGGATATTATATTTTGGTAAAGGTCTAGTACAAGATCTAGCAGTTATTAATATACACACTTGTGTCCAAAAGTATATAAAGTAGAAATGGGCAGAATTAAAGGGGAAATGAGCAAAACTCTTTGGAGACTTTAATACTATGTTTTCAGTAGTGGACAGAAAGCCCACAAAGAAGCCAGATGAGATAGCATATGCCTAGAGGAGGCCTAAGGCAGGAGGATCCCTTGTTTAAGACCAGACCTGACAATATAGTGAGAAATTCTTCAACACTAAACAAAAGAAGCAGAAATCAAACAGAAGATCAACAGGGAAATGGAAGACTTTTAAAAAAAATCTAAACTTAACAAGGTGTGGTAGCTCATGCCTGTAATCCTAGCACTCGGGAGATGGAGGCAGGAAGACTACTACAGATTGGATGCTTGGCTTGGCTACGTAGTTAGTTCCAGGCCAGCTTAGGAAAAAGGAAAATATTACAAATAATTAGAATTATTAGATACAAATGGATCTGCCAAGCAAAAGTGATAAAACACTTAGAAAAAAAATACAGGTAAAAACCTTCTAGACTTTGGATTAGGCAGAGGTTTCTTTTTCTTCTCTCTCTCTCTCTCTCTCTCTCTCTCTCTCTCTCTCTCTCTCTCTCTCTCTCTCTCTCTCTCTCCTCTCTCTCTCCCTCCCTCTCTCCCTCCCTCCCTCTCTCCCTCCCTCTCCCTCTCTTCCCCTCTTCCCTCCTCCCCCTCTCCCCCTCTCCTCCCCCTCTCTCAACAGGGTTTCTCTGTGTAACAGCTCTGGCTGTCCTGGAACTTGCTTTGTAGACTAGACTGGCCTTGAACTCACAGAGATCTGCTTGCCTCTGGGCCTGTCTCAGCTTCCTGGGTGCTGGGGTTAAAGGTGTATGCCACCACTGCCCAGCAGCCAGAGGTTTCTTGATTATGATATGAAAATCATTGGCAACAAAAAATAAATAAATTGGGCTACATCAATATTTAAAGACCTTGAGCTAGGTGGTACACACCTCTAAATCAGCATTTAGGAAACAGAAATGGTTATGAGTTCCAGGCCAGCCTGGGATACATAGCAAGACCCTATCTCAAAACAGCAAAACAAAGTTTTAAGAAGATTTTCAAATCTTTTTAAAGGTATGGTGGCACATTCCTGTAATCTCACCATTACAGAAACTGAAGAGGAGAACTGAAAATTTGAAGCCAGTCTGGTCTACATAATGAGTCCCTGTCTCAAAAAGAAATAAAATAAAAAGCTTTTGTGCATTAAATGGTAGCCTCTAGAACAACATTTTTCAACCTGTGGGTCGTGAACCCTTTGGGAGTCACATACCAGATATCCTGCATATCATATACTTACATTACGATTTATAACAGTAACAAAATTATAAATATGAAGTAGCAACAAAAGAATTTTATGGTTGGGGATCACCACAACATGAGCTGTATTAAAGGGTCACAGCATTCGGAAGGTTGGAAACCACTGAGCTGGAGAGTGAAAAGGCAACTGACAGATGAGTGAAGACACCTAAAGATCATGCATCTAATAAAGAATTAATATTCAGAATACATAGAAGTACAATTCAACAAGCCATTAAAATGGGTAGATTTATTTAAATAGATATTTCTCTTAAGGAGAGAGCTACAAGCTCATGAAAAGATGGGCAACATCTTATGCTAGAGAGATGCCTCAGTGGTTAAGAGCACTGGCTACTCTTAAAGAGGACCTGGGTTCAGATTCCAGCACCCACATAGCAGCTTACAACCACTTTCAATTCCAGTCTCAGGAGATCCAATGCTCTCTTCTGGTCTCCATGGAGACCAAGCACCACATGTAGTACACAGACATTGATGCAGGCAAAACACCCATAGACATAAAAGTAATTTTTAAAAGACAAAAATGTTGAAAAAGGTGACTAAGATGTTTAGTTTTTAAGGAAATGCATATGAAACCTAGAGTGAGAGTCCAGCTCACGCTTAAATATGCTATTGCTAACATGAATACAAACAGAAAATCACAGGCATTGGTGAGGATATGGGGAAATTGGCTTATAGTATATTGCTATGAATGGAAAGTGATTAAACCTTGGAAAACTCTTCAGCAAGTCTCAAGAAGCTGAATAGAGGCTTCTCATCCAACCCAGAAAAGAGGGCCTGAGCTGACACTGTGCATGAATGTTCAAAGCAGCAATATTCATTCACAAGTTCCAAAAGAAGGAACCAACCTGTGCCCATTGCCACAGGAATGGATAAACAAATGTGCTATAAACATTCAATGGAATATTATTCAACTATAAAAAAGGAATAAAATGCCAATACATTGCACAACATGGATGGAACTTGAAAACATGCTAAGTGAAATAAACCAGTCACAAAAGAAAAATATTGTATAATTCTATTATATGCAGTCTTTAGAATAGCCAAATTTATGAAAATTGAAGGTAGAGTGTAGGCTACTTCTGAGAGAAGAATTGGTAGTTATATAATGGACACAGAACTTCTATTTATGGTGCTGAAAACTTTCTGGAAACAGGGTGATGGTTCATAACAGAAATGTACATATACTTAGTATGGCTGTAATGAGAAATTTAGTGTTAGGTGTATTGAACCAAGATTTTTTTTTAAGCTGGAGAGGGGATGAGTGGGTGGAAATAACAAGCATGGCAGAACAGAGCAGAGGTGGCAGGGGTAGCCATACTCTTGTGGTAGCATTGCCTCCACAAGCACCCTGGCTTCTTCTACTCCCCTGTCAGCCTCAGTGGATCTAGTGTACCTAGGAGATGAGACTCGTGATCAGCTGCCCTGACCTTTATAAATGAAGACATGAGGAGGGGGCACAGTAGCTGCCAAGATGCCAGAACTCAGGGCTCTTATGGGCCAGGAGGGAGGACTAGCTGTTAGAATACAGGGGTAGCAGGCATCAGGGGTAAGTGGTTGCAGTGATGATGGGCTAGGTGAGTGTCAGGAAGCCAAGAAGTCTGAAGGCCTTGTCAGATTCAGCCAGCATCCTGTCCTTAACCCACACTCTGCTCTTCTCTCAGACTGGAGGGGACAGTGGCATGGCATTACTTATGGAATTAAGGAATCCCCAACACCACTGATACCACCCAGGATAGTGAGGACTGGGCATCCCTGGGAGGTATACAAGTTGTATATGACAGGTATGTTTTCTCCTCAGAAACAGACTGAATTTGATCTGATTACTGTGAAGGACCGGCCAGTCTGGGATGCTGTCTACCACGTGGAAGGACCAAACCTGCCATGCATCATCTTGATGGCCAGCTTTGCCAGGCGCCCAAGAGAGCCTCTGGAGGCCTCACTGAGCCCAGAACCTGCCGCCACCCTAACAACCCTCTGCCTGATACTTCTAAGCAAGTAGCAAGGGGTTCGCATCAGCCCACCCTCCCACTATGCAGGACCTCTCCTTTGCCTCCCAGGGACAAGCAGTTCAGATTGCATAGACATAGACCCAGAATCAAGTTTTTAGCATATACAGCTTCCCATATACATTTAATAAAGCATCCAACTACAGACATTCTCAATACATAGGAGCTCGGGTTAGCAAAGCAGTACAGCTCTGACAATGCCATGTCTGTTCTCTGGGAAGCTGAGACCACAAGGGCCCTCATCCTCTGCAGCAGCAGGAGTCACAGGTGTGCTCAGAACTGCTTCAGGCCCAGCCCCACTTGCCTTCTCAAGGGAACAGAACTGTCGAAGAGCCCTCTGCATCACTGAGTGGAAGCAAGCCACATTTGTGCCAGGCTTGCCTTTGTTCTGACTGACAGAGCCCACTGTTATCCTAAGTTCTGAACACAACCCAGCTATGAGATTACCACTGGATGCTTCCCACTTTCTTTAGTTAACCGTAGTTCTGATTTTTCATGGAGCTTGAATCATGGACCAACTTCTCCATTATCAGATCAGCTAAAGAAACCATTGTTGTAAAGTCCAGTGTACTGACCTATATGCTCCCTTCAGCCCTTCAATTCAGACTCCTTTAGAGCAAAAGGAAGGAGGGCAAGGTAGAGCCAGTTGCTGTGGCTTTGGCCACCATGGTGCTCTCAATGCCTCCTGTGGGTCAGAAAAAGTACACCATGGCTGGTAGAAAGAGTGAGGCTGAAGAGCTTGGGAGTTTTTTTTAATGACCTGCACTGGTCTTGAACACAAAGACCTGCGCGTAGGAGTCCCTGGCAGAATGCCCTTGCCGCACACCAAGGACCTGACCAACTACTGGTTTCATGATCCAGAGGTGCTGGACATCACTGGATAGATTCCTGTGAGATGTTTTTAAAGTTTGAATTTTATATTCCCAACCTGGGAAACAAGAACTCTATTTGCTTTTGCCTAAGCCTTGTGTCCTTTGAATTAAAATCACAAGAAAAGGTGCCTTTGAAACAATGGACAACTTGCTTATGGAGCTGTACTAAATATTAAAGCCTCAGTGTCTCCAAGGCTGGCTTCTCTGAGAGCAGTGGATAAAGCAGGGCAAGGGAGGGACAAAGATGACAAACAGGATGTGTCATTCATGACCCCTTACCTCTTGGAAACTCCACCAGGAGACCCACAGGCAGGGCAAGCATTTTGACCAAGAAGTAGTGGTCAACTTGTAGGTGTCATCTTCGCTCCCTCACAGGGGTGGGGACAGTCGGAGGATGAGCATGGCGGCCTTCAGCCTTCTAGGAAAGAGGGCTTTCTTTGTAACCCAGAGCCCTGGAACCATTATAAGATGTTTCTCTTGCCTTTCCTGTCCCCATAGGGATGACCTCACATTTGTCTCAGATTGGGGGTTTTTGACTACTTGGAAAGTTTTACAGCCTATTTTTGTATCCTTTCTCTTTGGGGAGGGAAGTTATTTGGCCCCAAACTTCGAGGAATTGGAAAGAATGGTGAGTGACTGCTTTCCTTCAGAGAACAGACATCTGAAAGTTTTCCTTTAGTGTTTGTGTACGTGCAGATTTACATATCCACATATACAGTACACATACTTATTTGATACTTATAAAAACATACATCTAATGTACACGTGAGCTTCATGTGAATGCCCTAGGGGGAAGTAGCCTGTGTGTGAAGAGATGAAAGTACACTGGGCAGCTGGAGCAGCAGAGGAAGCCATCTACTGTCTAAGAAAGCGCCTGTGTCTCACCTGAGCCCAGATGCCTGCTGGCTTTACTTCTAGAGCCCTGCTGCACTAGCTGAATGGTAGACCCTATAAAAGGTCTGAACAATTTACACGGAATGGAAAAATCAAGTTACTTGGTGGACACTATGCTGGACGCAGATAGCAGCCTGGTCTTGGGCACCGGGCAGTCTTCTGGATGGGAAGTTGCAGTAACACTGGCCCCAGCACACCTTTCTCAGAGCTGGTAATGGCAAGACTGCCCAGGTAAGGAATCCAACAGACTAAATGGACCATGTTTTGGACCTTCCTTGGCTTTGGGATGGGGGAGGGAAATTGTGGCTTGGACCTTATGTTTGACAGGTAATGAGGGAGGTGGTCATGGAGCAGGCACTTCAGGGAAGAGCTCTGGGTGCCAAGCATGAGTGCACTGACAGAGGAGTAGGTGTGTAAGTCGGCAGCTACCATGTCTATGGCTACTACGTGACAGATCACAGCTGTCTCGTCCAGTTGGAGGGTCAGCTGCTCTGTGTGCCTTCAGCAGAAGGCTGGCTGAGGGCTGCAGAGGTGGGATGGAATGTGCCTCTCCTAACAGCTTGCTTTGTAAGATGAGTCTTGCCCTATCCTCTGCACTTACTTGGACTTACCGGAGGCAGTAAACTCTAAGTGTTCTTTGTTGCCTGTATTGTTTGATTTTTTTTCCCTACTTACATAGGGTTGTAAGTTCGTTCTAAACCAGACCCCATTCTAACAGAAATCTGAACTTATACATAGGCTTTGCATATTACTTGTAATTTTTTGATCGTATTTTTCTTTTGAGAGTTGGGTGTGTCAGTTTCAGGAGGCCTCCTCTGGATGGCTTGCCAGCACTTTGAGGTCTACTAGTGACTGCTCTTGTACTTTTCTCTTGGCTGAGTGACAGCAGCTGTCAGGTGGATAAAATACCTTCACCTGAGGCACCCTTCCCTCTGGAAGCAGAAGAACTGGGTCAGACCCAGTAGATTTCTGCCTGTATCCTCCAATCTCTCCCCAGCTGGCCTTGAGTGGCTCCTGCCAGGAAGCTTAGCAGCGCTCTCTAGGCCCAGATGGCGCTCAGAGAGTTTACGTCTTCTGTCAGTAGCTAAGCCATACCTGTGCCCCTTCCTCCCTGTTGGCTCTAGGACACCTGTCACACAGCTGCCTCGTGTGGAGAATGAGAGGCAGCTTTTCTGGTTAGAGTCTCTTGTGTTTCCCCCAGGTGACTGTTGAGCTGTCCCTGCCTTGAGCTTTTTGTCTTCCTAGTCTCTGTATGGACCAAAACCCTTAGATTGGAACAGCTCAGTAAGTTCCACTGACATCCCAAGTGCATAAAGGCACTTTCTGGGAAACCAAGCAAAAAGGAATCCTAAAACAAAACTTGGAACTTACAGTTTTTTCCTAAAGTCCCTGCCCTTTACCTGCTGTTCCCCAGGGAAGAATGTTGGCTCCATCCACTTTTGCAGATGAATTTGTATCACATTCATTTGCAAGGCTCAATTGTCTGCAGGAGTCTTCTAGATGAGCTCATCCTGGCCAAGGTTTGGCAGGCTGCCTGGTTTTCCTTACTCCAGACTGGAACCCCCACTTCAGCATCCCTGACTTAGCTTCCGGTTCTTTTTCTCAAAAGCACACTGCTCACCACCATCCTGCCCAGACCTTTAGGGGTGACTTCCATGTGTTCTAGCCCTGGAGCCCACAGGTCTTCTCTAAGCACAGGCCTTCCTGAGTCTTCAGCCTTAATTATCCACACTGCAGTTTGTTCTGCCTTGGTTCAGTGGAGCAGGTAAATGACTGGGCTGTATATGCCAGGGTAATGAGACTGTTGGGGGTCTTCGGTGGAACTGCTAGGCTTGATATTGACTGAGTCATATGACAACTGATTATACTTGCTGTTTCCATCGCTACCTGGTTTATTAGCCAGAAATCCAAATGGAACTGAGTCCTCAGAATTCATTTCTGCTGGAGTCTGTGTTCCTAGTGCCTGGCCACTAAGGATGGCTGCATGGAGTGGCAAGCCCAGGTGCACTGAGAGCCTGGAACCTGCACTTGGTTATGAAGTTCACAGAGTGTATGGTCTTAGGACTGAGAACCTGCTTTGGGGTCTGAATGCTTGTCAACACTAGCCAGCAACCCTAAGGACCTGGTCCTCCAGGCTTGAAAAACAATACAGGTTTTTCTAGCTCAGGGTCTAGCAGGAGCACCTCTTCCCAAGTCCTCTGAAGTCTGGAGCAAGGGTGGAAAACCAGGGGTTGGGAACGAGACTCAGGCAGACCCGGGTTGCCAAAGGACAGAAGTAGGTGCCTGTTTCCCTTTTCAGTCTCTTGTTATGGTTTGCAGGGCTGAATGGATTCAGGGCAGTTTCTACTCCGATGTCTCTGCCCTCCTTGAGCTAGACCCTCTCTTACTCGGGCAGGAACCAGGCAGAGCAGGGGGAGAACAGCTATTTGGCAGGGACTGTTAGATGCATGGTGTCTTCCTACTGTTTACAAGGGTGGGCGGATGGCAAGTTAGGACACCTGAGAGGGACCTGCACATTGACCTGCTATCATTGCTTCTTTTGTCAAGAGATTGGTGGACTGTGCACATTTACAGGGACCTGTGTGTTAACAGCTTTTCTTGGTCAATGCCTTTTGACATGTATTCCCTTCTATGGAAGGTGGATGATGCTGCCATACTCTGTACAACTGGAGTTGAAGGTAAAATGTCTATGGTAATGCCTGCTCAGACACTGAAGATAGAAAGTTACCAGTGCTTGGTCCTTCCCAAGCAAGTCCCAGAAGAGACCCTGTCCATCTGGGGAAAGTCTATTATAATGTGGTCTCTGTAAACCTGCAGTTTGCGCTTAGAGATTGTCCTTAGCTCCTGCCCTCAGTTTGGTCTTGTTCTTGTAGCTTCTTGGGCTCAGGTCAGGAGGTTGGCTGCAATGAGAGCCAGCACCCATTCCTCAGCAGGGTTCCAGCATGAGTTGGGTTGCTCCTTGTGAAATTGGGTGGGCCAAGGGCAGCAGTGGTCACTAGGGCAGTGATCTCTCT
This sequence comes from Peromyscus maniculatus bairdii, assembly GCF_049852395.1. Taxonomy (NCBI): domain Eukaryota; kingdom Metazoa; phylum Chordata; class Mammalia; order Rodentia; family Cricetidae; genus Peromyscus; species Peromyscus maniculatus. The sequence continues at coordinate 146,779,399 of NC_134855.1, forward strand.
CCCATGCTTCTGAGTGGCCTGCTTTGTTCAGCTTTGCCAGGGAGGTCAGACTGTGTCACAATGTTATTAAACAGAGAGAACAGGCCAACCTTTCTCTGGCCCCTGCTGACTATTGTTCTTTGAGTTGTCCTGACACAGCCCTTGGGGAAGTTGGGGAGGCTGCCAAGGGCCTGCAGAGTCCTTGCTGACAATGTCCTGGTTCCTGGTCCTCCGGCACTTGCTTCATGTTCTGATCTCAGTGTGGATGGCTTTATTCTCGGGGGCCAGACTGCTGAGAAGTGTGACTGGTGAATGACTTGAACAGTCTGCCTTTGGTGTGCTTCCTGTCTCCCAGGAACAGCTGAAGTGACTATCCTGGTGCTAAGTGGGGGGCAGCTGTCCTGTTTAATGGCAGGAGGGTCACCTGCTACTGTGACCAGCTATGAGAGCAAACTGAGAAATAGCTTATTCTGTCACATAGGCCTTTGTGGGGTGGGAATTTTCTGTGGCCCTGGCTGGCCTGAAACTCACTTTGTAGACCAGGCTGGCCTCAGACTTGGACACTCTTCCTGCCTCTGCCTCCCAAGCACTGAGTTACAGGCAGGCATGGGCCACACCTGCTGGAGTGTGGGAATCCTTTACCCTGGCAAACATTTGAATAGAAAGACAGCCTTTGCCTTTGGTGTGGGCTGTGTCTGGTAGGAGGTGCGGGGCTGACCTCCTTGGGCTGAGTCTCTGGGCCTCTTAAGGTCCCCCATGGGGATGCTGCTATTTCTAAGATGCAAATTGCACATTTCCTAGATTTTGTATCTGCAGAGTTGGATAAGGGATGGGATGAGGGACAAAACTGCTTATGTAGTTTGAGTGGGCCTCAGTGGTACTTCCAACCTTTTGACTGTTCCTAAATAAAAATGTACAGACATTTCTTATCTGCTGACTGTGTGTGTGTATGTGGTGGGGAAATTAATAAAAAGCTAAAAACCCCTCTATTGATTTATTTTTGCAAACCTGACCTTAAAATCAACAGATGTTAGGGCTCCCCTCAGTGCCCAGGGAAAACATTCCAATTCACTTGTCTTCTGCCTTACTGAGTTCACTCTGATGGCTTCCATGTGAAACAACTGTGGAATTTTAAAATTGTGCCGAGCCAACCAAGTCTGATCTTAGAGACATAGGACAAAGCAAGCTTTCTTGTTCTTTTTTCTGATGAGAAGAGTCGCCAGTAGACCATGTTGTTCGCTAAGGAGAGCTTATCACTATGCAGGAAGACTCGGGAGCCTTCTAGAGGACCAGGGTCAAACCCACACCTCCAAGACTCAAAGCAACTTAATTTTGTTGGGATGACCACACTGGCCTATCACACAAGGAAAGGGGGCTCCTGAAGAAAACCCACCTGGGAAAGAACAAGCATCAGGGGCTGCTCTTTCCCAAGGCCAGCTTGGGTCCTAAAGGAGTTGCTTTGTGTTGGATCTAAAGGGCCAGGTCACTGGACTGACTAAACTAGTGAATACCATGGAGCTATCTCTTGAGTCCTTGGTGGGCAGATCCAGAAGACACTGGGTGTGGAGATGGCAGCACCAGCCAGCAGGGAACTACCTGCACACGATTACTAGTAAGAACAGGCTGGCTGTGGCCATACATCCTCTGGGGAAGCCTCTAAGGGCCAGATCTACTTCATTAAAATAAAGGCAGGTCTGGGCTTGTTTTGGTCACTAAGTTTGGTAAAGTAACCTCACACTCATCACCCTTCAATAGATCTGACTTGGTCAGAGATAATGGATAAGTTGAATGATAAGTGGCTGTCAAGTCCCAGTCCTCAGCTGAAGTTCAAGGTGAGTCTGGCCCCAGTTCTTTTTACTAAAGGCACAGCTACCTGGTAAATGAATTTTCTTAGTAAAGGCCACAAACTGTTTCTGCCTTCTGACCCCAGGGCTTTCAGTCTGTGGCAAGAGGCAGAATATTCCTGAAGTGGTAAGCAATGCTCTCTTGGTAAGTGTTCACTAGTGATCCCTCTTTACTTGTTCCTGGCCCGCTAGCCAAACACAAGGACACTTCTTTTGGCTTGTGTTCCCGGTACCACTGACTTCCTTTCCAACCCCACTCTTTTGGTTTCTTCTGCCAAAGCCAGTGGTTTCCAACCTGACCACTCATTTTCGTGACCCAAGGAGCTTGAATACAAGGCTCCAGTATCCGTATTTCTCAGATGCACCTGTGTTTAGGCACTACATGGCTGAGGCTCTACAGGTCATAACCCACTAGATGGAAGGCAATGTTACACCCAAGCTGTCGAATGTAGGGACACAGTGCATGCATCGGGCAAGATAGCCAAGAGGTGCCAAGACATTAAGACCCACGTCATTTCTCCTTCCCCAACATTTGTCCCCTTTGCTGGGTATTCTGGGTCAGTTAACAGCAGTCAGGATCACCTAAACGATTTAAGAGATGAAACTGGTCCTTAAGTCTGCTCACTGAGAGAAGGATCAAGACTCAACTGGAAAGGAAATGGGATAAGGTGTAATGACAAGTGAACCACAGTGTGTGAAGCTGCATAAGGAAAGCAGAGCCTGAGCTGCTCCTGGAAGACTTGCTCAGGAAATGGAGCTATCAGTTGAAAATTTAAGTGCTCAGCACCAAGCAAAGATGTCACACATCAACACTGAGGACCAGCACACATGGCTCCTACCTTCTCCTAGGCCAGACTCGAATGTGAACTCAGAGCTCCTGATGAATCCCACTTACTGTTTCCTGTGTGGGGGAGGATCCTTCCCTTCTGTGATAGGATAAGAAAACTTCACAGTTCCTCATGTTGTGGGACCCCCAACCATAAAATTATTCCTTGCTATTTCATAACTAATTCTGATACTGTTATTGGAATGTATCTGATATGCAACCTCAAAGGGGTCACAACCCACAGGTTAAGAACTACTGGTTTAGATGACCACTATAAACCAGCCAGCACTCAAGTACTTGGTGCTATGTGACCTGAGTCAGCAGCTAGTTCAACACAGGTACACACTGCTTCACTGTGCCATAGTTTTTGTCCTGCTCCAGCAAAGTGCTGTAGGAGAGCCTCGGGGAGAGCCAGGCCTTCCTCAGCATGGTGTAGGCACAGAAGCTGGCGGTTAGAGAGGCAAGCGGTGTAGCAACGGGCAGCACATAGCCAAACACTACTTGTTTGAAATAGGTTTCTGTGCAGTGAAGACTGAACTTGCTCCTAGGTGGGGTGAGCTTCAGCTATACCATTAACAGATGAAGTGGCAGAGGCGGCCTCACATTTCAGAGCCACGGGGAAGAGCTGTGTGTCTTCAGAAGTCTTCAGGGATGCCATACCACACTTGCTTCTATTCCCAATCAATCACCATGCTTTCCTGAGCCCCCAAGAAACGAACGAGTTAAAAGAAAAGGACATGAGGATGATTTATTTGGCAGTCAGATCTTAAGAGGGCAGCAGAACTAGCAAATGGCCAACCCTGAGCCCAAACGTGGGCAGTGGGTTTGCGTGTGCTGAATGCTGGCTATGCTGAGGCACCTTTGCGCCCACGGGCCTGGACCCCAGCCTCTGTTCTCAGAGGTGAGGCTGCCTTCCCAACACTCCCATCTCCTTTGCATCTTTTTTACCAGCTACACAGAAGCTGCGTGGAGCAGCAGCTTCATTCGGTACCTACTGCCTGACTCCACCTACCTATTCTCCATTTCATTCCTAAGGGAAAGCATACTGAGTCTTCCTTGCCATAAAACAAAAAAGCTCACCAGGGTAGACATTGCTCTTCTCTCTTCCTGCACCCCCAATACAGCCACCCCATAGAGTGGCTGTTCCCAAAGGCTCTATGCTGAGGCTTTCCTTCCAGGGTGAGGGGCAAGACTGAATAACTTAGTTACATTCCCACTGAGAAGAAGAAAAAATAATACTGCTATTTTTATCATGATCCCCTGTATCTTTCAGGCTGAGTGGCATCCCCAGCCATGGGCAGTGTGCCCTTGTGCTGTGTCTTCCTCCTCGGGCAGGGCAGAGCCTTCTCCTTAGGCCCTGCGTTCTTCCGTCCTGGCTCCAGGGCCAAACTGCAGGGCATCTACTCTTTCACCCTGACCAGCTGTGGTTTTAAAGCTACAGGACAATGTAAACTTTGTTTCCCTAGCCCAGCAAGGCTCTTCCTCCTCTTCCACTCTCAGGAATGTCAGCAGCTCCTTGAAGCCTCCTATGCCACCAACTGAGGCAACTTCTCTCTCCAAGGGGCTTCCGCCCTGGTCCTGGCCCAAGATGGAAGGACCCACCTCCACATTCAGGGCCAGATATGTGTGCTTAATGCGAGACACAGTACAGTTTTTTGCCTTCACCCAGAGCTGGGCATAGAGGCCCAAAACAATACATCTCATTAATGGCTTGGTTTTGTCTAGCCTTCACCGCTGGAATCCAGGCTCCAGGCTGCGAGACCAGGAAGGCTTTACAGTGGGCCGCTCCCAGAGAACCTAGTTCATGGCATTCCACAAGGCGGGCAGCACCTGCTGCTCTCCATCAAGGTGGGGGCATGACTAGAGGCGGTTGTCTCCATTGACCCGAGTCCTTCGTGGGGCCCTGAACAGAAGTAAAGTGTCCTTACTGGCCTTGTTGCCAGACAGGACAACCCAAAGTCACACAGTTACTGCTTTCCTCAAAGGAGAAAACTGCCAAAGGACTGACCTAACACAGAGTGCTGTTCTTTCTGGCTCCAGCACCCCTCCTCCGAGTTCCCACACTGGCCAATTTCCCCTTCACCTCCCTCACCTTCGTTCCCGACTGTCAAAATGGTCTGCGAGATGCTCCTGGGAGATGCGGAAGTCTTCAAATGGCTGCTGGTATCGGGCTTCAAAGGAGCCTTCCCGGGCCCGGACATGGAACAGCTGGCTCGAGGCATCTGAGGCCCGTTCCCTTAGGGATGTACCACTGAAGGGACTGAGGTCACCGTTCTCCTGCTCAGTGAGGGGAAGTGCTCAGAAGTTGAGGTCTCTTCTGCACCTCGGGGGTGTGGGGTGGGGGTGGGGTGGGTTCTCTGCTCACTCTGCTGCAGTTACCTTAGCAGGGAAAACTTCAATCTTGATGAGCAGGGAGGCTAACTCCAGGTCTTCACTGTAGTTGTTCTTCAAAGGCACTGCTCTGTATCCTAGGAGAAAAGCCTGGCTCTCAGCTTACCTACCAGGTGTCAAGCAAGTGGCTCAGTTCCACCCAGACAGCAAGACCAAAAAACACCATGTCAGGGAAGATTCCTCACCTGTCTTGAGGCCTTTCACTGGGAAAGTAGCCTGAGCTAGGAAGTTCTGGTCACTAAACATATCTTCCTCGTACACCACAAAGCGCAGAAAGGCAAACTCGGGGTTACTGATCTGGAAGTGGAAGGGCTTAGCCGGCCACACGGGGTTCAGTCCATTGTCCACTGTGGAAACAAGGGCAGAAGCTCAGGCCACATCAAGAGGCTGGGGATGACTGGTAGAGAGAGATCTTTGTCACCCCAGGAGAATGACTTGGTAATGGGGGAAGGCTGACTGACCTACAAACTCGGTCTTTTGCTTGGTGCTGTCGTATTCTGCTCCAGCCACCTCAATCTCCACAAAAGGACACACAATACCTCGGCCATTCTTCGGCAAATGCCTGGCCCCCAAGACCTGTGAGGCAGGCAGGCAAAGATGGGGTTATGACTGTCTTCCTGCTCCCAACATCCTCACAGCAGAGGCGTGGGGAGCAAATGTGCCGTGGAGGCAGTATGCCCCCTGCTGGGCCCCGAAGGTGCTGCCCATTAGGCTCATCACTGTTCCAATCCAGAGTAAGCTGTTGGCTCTAAAAATCTGAGATTTAGCCAAGTGTTGTGTGCATTTTGCACTCCATTTCATGTTAAGTGCATGTCTGTTCCAACGTGGGAATCTTTTCAATTGTTTCCCTTCAGGGGAAACATTCTGGGAAGTAGCAGTCATGTCATCTATGGCTCTGTACACTCCCAGGTGTGTCCAGCGGGCCACAGGCTGTCCCTGTTCTTCCCAGACTCTGTTCAGGCCACCCCTGCTGATTCCCACGGCAGGGGTGGGGCTGAGCCTTGTCACAGCTTTTCACCGGACATGCTGGGGAGCTCTATTCTAGGGACCCGGAAAGGTGGCCAGGCAGCTGGTTATGCTCTAGAAAGCTCAGGTTTTGCTTGCTCCTGCAGACAGGAGCCTAGCTCAGCACATGCCCCCTCCAGCCTGCTTTTTGCCACTCTGACCAGACTCTTCCTACCAGGTAGTTAACTTTTCATAGGTTAGCCATAAGTAGACAGCCTGACTCTTTGTGCAAAAACTGGCCAGGGTCAGCCTGGCCTGAGGACCTGTAGCTAGCTTTCCACTTAAGATAGTTCTGCTACAAGCTCAAGAATAGTCCAAGATAAGTTCCCTTCCCCAACTCAAGGCAGAAAATGCTGCTTACCTCTGGCTCTAGGTCCTTCCCCACTTATGCTGACCCACCTGGTCCCCAACTTCTTATCAAGTTTAGTATCAATATTCCTCATACACCTTTCCCCACCCTGAAGCACCCAGATGAATACACCCACCTCAATGCAGATGACACAGGGCTCCAGACCTCGGAGGCTGCTCTTGTCAAAGGGGTCAAAGGCTTCGTCTCTCATGGTGCTTGGCTGCAGCACATAGCCACAGTGCCCACCGGCCATGAAGAGGGCCTGGTTCATCTGCATAGGCTTGTCTGGAAGAGTGGGATTACAGTGTGTCCAGTGAAACTGCCCTAAGTGTCTCTCCCCACCCACTGAGGACCCCCTCACCTGGGGTCTGAAAATTGAGTGCTACAAGCTGGCTGCCACAGATCCACATGGGCAGAGGATCATAATTGGAGGAATCCAGCCGCTGACCCTTGGGGTAGATTCGGGAGAGTTGCAGCCGATTGTACTGAAGGAACTTCTTGCCTTTGGCCTTGTTCACATATTTCTCAGCCTTGGTTTCCGGAAAGGAGGACATGTCCCGGTAACAAGCACGTTCTGTGCCAATCTCTGAGCAAACAGCGAGAACATGTACAGAGCAGGCTCCTTGGGCAGTGTGTGTATGAGAGGGTATAAACACCACTCTCATACCACCAGTCCCTTAGGCGCCTGCACACCACACCTGGCCCCGCCTTACTCTCTTCATCAAAGGGAACAGGCCGGCAGTAGACCACAAGCTCAGAAAGCTCCAAGGCAATCTTCTTCCTCCTCTCCATCATCTTCCCCTCAGTAAGCTGGTGAGACACACAAGGCCGAGGCTAGAGCCCTGCCCAGGAGAAGGAAGCTCCTGCCAGCTTGGGCCCTCCCTTCCCCTTGCACCTTTCAAATACCAGCAGACAGAACTACTGGTTCCCAGTTTCAACCCAAAATTGTTCTTTTTCTTTGTCTCCAAGGACACACTTGTTCCCCAACCCTCGGGATGGAAGCCTCACCATAACTTATGTCCTAAATGACCTCACAGGAAGCTCAAGGTGGGCAAGGCCTTCCCAGTAACGCTTTCTGACCATTCTTTACCCAGCCTCATCCTTCAGCAAGAACACTGCTTCCTGATTCCCTGAAGTGCTCAGGCCTTAAGCCCACTTGGCAACGACTCTGCCTAAGATGATCTTTACCACCTCAGTTCCCCATGACAACACAGTCTTCCTACTCCCATACCTCTCAGCGGCAGCCTACTCAGACCCTCGACTCTGCTCCTCTGTATTTTTATACTCTACCTTCTCTTTCTAGCCTAGACTCAGGATCTAGCCCTTCAGCCACTGGTTCTTTCGGTGCCTTGCCCTCCAGGACACATTGACAAAATCCTCCACATCTCAACCCCTCCCTGCTTGGCTCAAGGTATCTGTTCTCCAAATCAGGCACAGTTCTGCTCACCAAATGCACTAGAACAGCAAAGCATAAGTTCCTGTACATCTGTAAATGCTTCACCAGGCTCAATGGAAGAGGCCAGGCTCCCTCCAGAAAGTGGTTCCTTCCAAACAAATGCAAGCTACCCACTATCCACAAACTCCAACTCCCAGCTCTTCATGGTTAGCCACCCACTGCCATTCAACCTAGTCATGCCACTAACAGACCTCCATAGTGTCCCTAGGAGTATCGGTGGCTGCTAAAGCCAACGGATACCTACAGATGGTTACTGTACCTATGAAGCCATCAGCACAGCCGAGTCCCACTACCATGGGTAACTGCAACCTCTCTGCCTGCTGTTCCAGGCACACACCCTATACAAATGTTTACCTAAGCCCTCTTCCTACCTTCACCACCTCATCTCTTCTAAGCCTGATTCTATTGCTGCTGCCAGCCCAGGACCTCTCTTACCTCCTGCCTTATAAAGACTCACTCAGGTGGTCCAGAGTACCTCCTGTTCAACACTTCCTAAGTACATCACACTTCTGTCTTGAGTCTGTTCTTCTGGGTCCCTCATCTAAGGCCAGACCACATCAGCAACCAGCAGTATGCTGCCTTCTGCAGAGGAGCTAGTTGAGGAGCTGGAGGCCTTGGCTCCCTGGCAGGCCCACATGCTGCCCTCACAGGCCCCAGCAGCACCTTCCAAACTGTGGCAGTTCTCACCCTGGCATCTGCAGTCTGGGCCACTTCCCGGATCTTTTTCACCCAGTCTTGCAGCTCTTCCTGTGAGTCAGCTGCAACATCCAGGGACCAGTGAGCCAGCGATGCCATGCTGATGGAGAAGACGAAGAGCCGGTTGTTCTTGCCCTCAGGACGAATGGCTGTTGAGGGTGAAATAACACAGGGCTAGGAATGCTCGCTCTTGTCCTTCGCTCCACACCTTAAGCCAGTGCTTCTCAACCTTCCTAATGCTGCAACTCTTTAGTACAGTTCTTCATGCTGTGGTGACCCCAGCCATAAAATTACTGTTGTTACTTCAAAACTGTAATGTTGCTACTGTTATGAATTTTAGTGTAAATATCTGATATGTGATCCCCAAAGGGGTCATGACCCACAGGATGAGAACTGCTGCCTTAGACACTGGCTCAAAAGAATTCATTCCATTTCTTCCTGGCCAGACTTTATAAGCAAGCAAGACTAGTTTAGAGACCCAATTTACAGAGGATACTGTAGCTCAGACATACAGTAGTTGTGGTGGAGGCAAGGCTTCAACCCAGCTGTGACTCATACCTCTTCCTTGGGGCCATGCCTTTTAACCCCTGCCCTACCCTATCTTCAAGCCTCTGTCACAACTCTGTGGCCTAAACCATTAGGACTGGATGTCAGCTTGTACTCAGCATCTCTGCCAACTTCTCAGTCTACTGTATCTGGCATAGGGTAAGCATGCAGGGTACCAGAGTGTAAGAGTAGCCTCTGGGGATTCAGCCACTGGCTTCCTCCCCAGGAGCAGGAGGAACCACAAGGGCACACCGACACTAGAGGAATCAAGAGATAGGAACTGGAGCTCGCCCTGACACTAGAGGAATCGAGACACAGAAAGTGGAGCTCACCAATCTGACAGGCTGGCACATCTAAGACGCCCCGCAGCAAGTCCCCCAGTGGGCTGTTCTCATCCAGGTGCTGTAGGAAGCAAAGCCACAGGACAGTCAGCATGGCTGCTGCATGCACCAGTGAGGGGATTTTCGCATGTGTGCGACTATCCTTTGGATATACTCATGACCAGCCAAGTGTGACATAGGTACAATGGAGACTAGGAGTGTGGCCACACAGGATGTGCAACTGGCTCACATGTGACAGGAGGGTCTGGGTGTGATAGACACATGAAAGAGAACCTGGGGACGGAAACCTGTGACACTGTGTGGTTCCAGACATACCTCCCTCTCTGGCTCTAGGATTGCTGGGTTGACCATCTCTTCCACATAGTTTGAGGGAAACCACAGCTGCTTCTTCCCACCATAGTCCCCTCGCCACCTGTGGGAGCCATAGGGTACTGACTCCAGCAACCACCCCACACTCCCACAAGATCTTCTTGGGGGTTCCCACACGTAAGTCAGACATTGCTACTGAACTTGAGACAGATACTCTCAAAGCATACTGTTACAGTATTCTCAGTGCCAGCTCCACAGAAGCCCTGGACACCTGTCCCACCACACCACCAGACTCGCCAGCCTGGGGGGCCTGGCTCACCAGCCACCATCTTGCTTTTCCACATTCTGTATGATGGCACTCTTGGTAAAGGTGAGCTCATCCTCTCTCTGGGCCTTGTAGTCGAAGAGGGCTTTGACTGCACACTGCAGAGTAAGACAATGGGGCTGTGTGGAGTAAAGCAGAGGGGCACTGCCCACCACGTCCCCAGTGTAGCACATGCACACAGATGTGCCTGGGCTTATGCCAGTGGGAGGTGTCACTGTTAGCAAGCACTGTTAGACACAGTTCTCAATGCTGCCTTATGGGAAGCTTCAGGGCAAGCAAGATAAGAAGACAGAGGGCTTTCTCCAGGGAATCTTCCGGCCACCGAGGTGGAGGCTTTGGAGTCCTGCCCTGGGTCTGCTCCTAGGAGTCCAGGCTGGTGGGCCAATAAGAGTAAGTGCAGTCCTGTGTGCCTCCCTACGTAGTCAGACCCTCACTCATCTCTGATGGCACTGTGGCTGCTGAAGAGAAGGAGTAAGGGACAGGGCAATCTGCCACATTACAGAAAAGGGCAAAACCAAGAAGATCTGTCTAATAAATAAATCTTCATGATGAAGGGAAGGACTGGCCAGTGCGCCATGTAGCCTCTGTTCTACTATCCATGGAAGACATGGAGGTCACTCTGAGGGAACAGTGACAAAGGGCCAGCACTAACCCAAAACACAGGGACCAGAGAGTGGTTCAACCTTGTAAGAGCTATGGTCACTTGTCAACCACAGATCTGCGTCTCAGAAAACCACAACCATTACTTACTTCTCCACACCACACGGGACCCAGAATACAGAAATACAAGCCCCAAGCAGAAGGGGCCCCTCCTTCCTCCCGGCTTCCTGTGTCAAGGACAGATATTTACCTTGAAAGTTGGCATAGGGTTGGCTTCCACATAGAAGCCAGGGTTGCGGCCCTCGTACAGTGCTCCATAATCGGGTTCCTGGAGAGAGGACACATTGTGACCTGTTAACGCCCCAGAACTGAGCTCCTGGTTTCTGAAGCACAGCCGGCCTTCTTCTATAGCTGTCTACCCCAGTTCACTCCCGACTCCAAAGGAGTGACAGGGTGGCCATCGGGACCTGGCCCCCTCCTTTCTACGCCCTCGGCCCCTGGAAACTCAATGCCGACTACTCCTGAGCTGCCTGCCGCTGAGCTGCCAGCAGCCCCTCACACTCAGTAAGTCGTTCAGGGAGCCCAAGGTCAGGAAGAGTCCAGCAAACCCTCTTCCTTGGAAAACCTAGGTCTGCCCTCCAGGCCTTCCTGCAGGCCTGAGGCATCGATACAATTGTACCTAGCCTGCTCTCTGCCCAACACACTCAGACCGAGCCCATGTGCGCACACCTCTCCCCAGGTAAGCTCCCAGACCTTGCTACCCACCCTTTGGCTCAAGGGGATCTGCCTGAATGTCCAGGCATGGCTCAGGTTCCACTCCCTCTAGCTATACACCATGGCTCCCAGTTACTCCCAGAACCTCCCTGTGAACCCTCAACACCCCAGGACTCGCTTTCAGCACATGCAGAGACTGTTAATTATGAGTGTCCTCCAGCTACACTGCTGTGCCCCCCCCCAGGGCCCCGCCCTCTCACAGCTGTTCCAATCTTCTCCAGGGCTTCTTCGTTGATGGGGTAGCGAAGCTTCATTTTGCGGTACAGGGGGTGCTTTTCATAGTAGCTGATGAGGTCAACGAGGCTGTCAAACTCGGAGTTGCCCAGCATCACAGTCTGGCCTTCCTGCTGGACTCGGCAGTGCTTGATCTTCCCCTCAGCCCTTCACCATGACACGACAGTCAGCATGGAAGACAGTCCAGACCCCAGCAAGAGCCCACACCCATGCAGCAGGCCTCACCGGAAAGAGATGGCATATGAGTTGGGCTCATTTCGTTTCCGCACCAGGAAGGCCCCATCACGGGGTACGCGCATCAGCATATGTTCAGCCTGAGCTCTGGTCAGGCTTGCATGGTACCACCTGAAAACCAACGGAGTCAGGCCCTGACTAGAATTACCCACGTCCCCACTCACCTCCCTGTCCCTTTCCTCACTCTTTGCTCTCGTGGGCATTGGTCTGGGGGACAGGCTCTGAAAGGCGCATCTCAAACTCATTGCAGCGCAGTGGGACTTGCTGATAGTGTGTGATGAGGTCATAGAGAGAGTCGAAGACCAGGTTATCTGTCAAGAAGAACTTTGGAGTCCCAGCGTCCTGCCGGGAGTGGATACGGCAGTGCTGGACTTTCCCATTCCGCCTGAGGAAAGACAGATGAGAGAGGGATGAAAAGCAGGTCAGAGCCCCAAATAATATGTAACTAGGCAAGTATAGAGTTTCAAAAAGGGAGGCCATTCTCCAAAGAAGTTTGGATAGTGGGGAAGGCACTAGAGGAGGACATACAGATCAAACACGCATGTTTAAGTACACACACACCCGTGAAGGAAGGAATTACGTTCCTGGGAACGCTAGACTCAAGGCTGAAGTGTCAACCAGTTATTTCTGAGTATTACATGCATGGACTAAACACAGGTACGGGGCTAGATGTGGGTTACCAGAAAGACAGCGTGTAGTCACCCACGAAGGTCTCACTTTCTCGCACTAAGAAGGAGCCATCAGGAGCCCCGGTCTCGATGCAGTACTCAGTGAGCAGGCGCTCGGCAATGTGCCGCCCATCGCGCCCAGCCCCAAGCTTCCCATGGAACCACTTTTCACTGGAGTGCAGCTCTGTGCTGCTACTGGCCTAGACAGGAGGACAACAGCAAAGATACCCAGTGACCACCCAGTTCTCATCCGACTGAACCCACACCCTGAACAATTCTACCTCCTTAGGCTCCTCTTCGTCCTCATTGCCCTGGTCACTGCTCGTCTCCTCAGAGTAGTAGATCTTGCTGCTAGTCAGAACAAAGTAGTGGGGATACCATTCCTGGAACAGACCAAAGGAGACGTGTGAGCCAGAGTCTAACATATGGCCCCACCATGTCCAGGCTCAGCTAGACCTCACATGATTCACGGGGTCCTCCAAGTAGAGGATACCATTCTTGATGGAGTTACTGATGTCATTCTCAGAATACATCACAGAAGTGGGCACCTCCTCGTAAGCACTGCCTTCAGCCAGCTTCTTGTGCTGTGGAAGCAGACCAGGTCACAGCAAACCCATTCCACGCCTAGTGCCATCTCTCTCTCTCTCTCTCTCTCTCTCTCTCTCTCTCTCTCTCTCTCTCTCTCTCTCTCTCTCTCTCTCTTTTGGTTTTTTGAGTCAGGGTTTCTCTGTGTAGTTTTGGTGCCTGTCCTGGATCTCACTCTGTATCCCAGGCTGGCCTCCAACCCACAGAGATCCACCTGGCTCTGCCTCCCATGTGCTGGGATTAAAGGCGTGCGCCATGACCGCCCAGCTAGTCCCATCTCTTAATTCAGGGTTTTTCCTACCAATTTTGCCACACCTTAATAAGGATCTTCCTCTTGAGCTGGTTGGGCGAAGGAAGTCCATCAGCAGCAATGTCCACGGGCTTGGTAAGGAGTATGTCACCAAGCACCTTTTTGAAGTACTGAGCCATGTTTCTCTGCTGGGCAATGCTGCAGTGGTCCTCGATGGATAGGATGACTGGGTATCTGAAGGGCAAGGAGGAAATACAGTTATGCTGGGGCAAATCTCAGCCCAAATGGTTCCTTACAGAACAAAATGATGGGAGCCCAGGGCCTGGGGCGCCTTCTCCACAGGACCCCTCGGAAGATAGGCACCCATGTGAAGGGCATATCAGGAAGCAGCTAGGAGGCAGCGGGAACCAGGACATGGCTGCAGAAGGGAGCCCTAGCTGGTCTAATTATGAGGCTGCCCTGTCGAAAGACATTCCCCACTAAACATCAGGAAAGATGAGAAGCAGCCTCCAAATGTGGCTTAAGGATCCTTTCAGTACTTGGAGAGACTGGGGACTGCAGGGCTTGGTGGCTGCTAGAAACTGAGAATGGCTCATAGGGAATACACTCTTCCTGGGCAATGAAGGGAAAGGAGCTGACCTGAGACCAGTTACAGAAATGTTTTCTGAGGATGAGATGAACTTGAATGCTAGCCAGAGATGCAGGGAGCAGAGGCGAGAACTCAGGAAACTGGCTTAAGCAAGAACAGAGAGTGGGGGCAAGCCATGCGAGGGGTTCCAGAAGCGCGAGGACCCTCTAGAGGCTGCCCATGTCCTCCACACCTACTTACTCTGAGGCTACGAAGGCATGCTCCTTGATGGTGTGCAGGACATCTGAGAACTTGATCTTGGTAGTGAGAGTATGCCCATGGTAGATGACTGGCATCCCATCTGGGCCATCCCAGCAGTCCACTAGGGAACATCATCATGGTCACACAGGCAGGCCTCTCACCTTCCCCTCCAACCCCTAGCCCCAACGCACACTCAATGCAGCGACAGCCCATCCTCAGGCAGCGAGCATAGGCTTCTAGGGAGGACTCACTGGAGAACTGGTCCCCTGTCAGGTATCTGGATAAGAAAGAGGAGACACATGCGGTCTGGTGGGCCTCCCTCCCTCCCTAGAAGAGGCTGGGTGAACGCAGAGAGGCATACTCACGTATTATGTGAGGAAGAGATCCAATAGTGAGAGAGAGGGTTGTTCATGGTGTCTGGGCACACGGCATCCAGCTGGGAGTTCCACACACTGTTCTCTTTGGAGAACAGAAAGGTGACAAACTACAGGGGTGAATGTGGAGGAAAAAGACAGTGTGTCCTGGCTGCCACTTGGGACGGAAGTGGGTGCACAAGAGTGCATTCACCCTCAACTGTGCTGGCAACATGGGAGTAGTTTGTGGCAACAGCTTCAAGGGCACAGGAGGGTTCTGGTCACCCCACCTGTTTCTCTAACAGAATGGTGGGAAATGTGGGGCTCACCTCATCCAAGAAGAAGTATGGCTCCTCAATCTCTCGCAAGGGGTCTCGAAGGAAGCTGAGCATGAATTCCTGCACCTGGAGCCGGTCGACAGCCCACAGCTCCTGGTGGGTAGGTAGAGGAAGTCATGGAAGAAGCCTCCAATGTGAACCCACCCTTCAGCCTCACTCCCTGACCCAGCCATACCCCCTGGTACTCAAGCAGGAACTGCTGGAACTCAGAAAGGGACACCCGGCAGAGCTCCGGTCGCTCCCCGGTCCTGCAGGGAAAGAACAGAAGTGCCTGCAGCTGGCTGACTTGCAGCTGGCTGACTTATGAACAGACAGGGGGCCCCTTGCGACTCCCAGCTAATGGAGACACCCAATGGTTTACCATGCCTCACCCCGACCCCAACTGCTTCCCACCTGGATCTGGAACCACCCAGAGAAGAACCCCAACCAGTTGTTCCAAACCAAACCTCAAAGTGCTGGTTTCCAAGAAGGGGAGGTCCATCTGCAGGAAACAGAATCTGGTCAGGGAGAGGGCCCTGGCAGACCATGCAGGAAAGGGGCTCTTAGGAAAAAGGCTAGGGACCAGATGCCCGGGGTGGGGGTGGGGGCGCTGGAGCAATGGCACCCAGAAGCCCCCAAGCAGGGCGGCAGGGCAGCAGGGGTAGGAGAGGAGGTGGAGGAGTGGGGCAAGAGCAGGGGAGGGGAAGAGGCTCATGCACCGTCTTCTGGGCGCTGTACATGAGGCTGCGGTACAGCTGAGCAAACTGCCCGTAGGTGATGTCCCCGCTGCGCTGTTCCAGGTCCTACACAGTACAGAGCAGAACTGTCAGTCAGGCCCCTCAGGAGGAGCTGCTGGCTTCCCCTGCCCTGCCAGTAGATAGCCCCAAGGGTCCATTACCGTCAGCCGTTCTCGGAGGAAGCGCATGTTGGGGACCCGGTAGTTGACCTGTGACAGCATGTTCTTCAAGTCCTTGGCTGATATACTGAGAAAAAAGGGGTATCCTTCTCATCTGTAGGCTGAGACCACCTAAGACTGGACCAGTAAACAGCTATACTCTGGGGACCTGCAGTCCTAAGGGCACACTGGGTCAAAGTTCGTGGTGTAACAGATGGAGTCCCTTCCTTTCTGAGCCTCAATTTCTGCATGTGAATAAAGAAAAGCTCGATATTCTAGAAGTGACCAAACTCAGGAAAGCGGGTCGGTCAGGCAGGAGGGGAAGGATGCACGTCTCCAGCAGCTGCCCCAGCTCTGATCTTGCCTGCCTGTCCACAACGGGGCAGTGCCCACTCACATGTCTGCCACCTACTGGGATATCCTGAGACCCACAGCCTCTAGGCTCATCTACACCCCAGAATAAGCAGCAGGGAGCAAAGCATGGGCATGCTTAGCCACATGGAACTTCTGCTGCCTGGGCACACTCCTGAGGCAGGACAGTAACTGGCTCCAGGAAAAAATATCAGAGAGAGCTACCCTCTAGGCATGGGGGCTAGGACAAGGACCTGTCAACAGGATGAACAACAAGATGGAAAAGGATACTCTCCTGGGACTGGGTATTGGAATTAGGGGGCACGCCTCTCCTCTGGCCTAAGAGTCAGGCAGGGAGGACCAAAATTCCCTAAGGCTCAGATTTGCACCAATGGTTGAATGCTCTAGAGCAGTGGTTCTCAACTTTCCTAATGCTGCGACCCTTTAATACAGTTCCTCATGTTATGGTGACCCCCCAGCCAAAAAATTATTTTTGTTGCTATTTCGTAACTGTAATTTTGCTACTGTTGTAAGTTTTAATATAAATATCTGATATGTAGATGGTCTTAAGCAATCCCTGTGAAAGGATCCTTTGACCCCAAGGGGGTCATGACTCACAGGTTGAGAACCACTACTCTAGAGTGTCTGTCCTGCATGGGGCACTGGGGCACTTGAACCTCAGTCAGCCACGGAGGTGCTGTCCAGGAGCCCCATTTTCCACCGTGCAGACAGAGCCCTAGTTCCCACCTCTCCCACCTGCATACAGACAAGCTGTTCCTTTTGTCTTTCCCTGCCTGCTTCTCTAACAGTTGCCTCCTTCTCCTCCATGGCGAAACTCTTAGACTCATCTGCACTCACTCCCTTTATGCCCCTGAGCTGCTCACCACTGGGCTGAAGCTGTTATTCCTACAATGTTATCAAACATGAGGGTAAACATGCTCCCCCCTCCCTGGCTTCTCATGTGCTACTAGTCTGGAGTCAGCCACTGGACCTCTTCCCTTTTCTTGCTATCTGGGTCCCTGTGTGACCGTCTCTGCCCCCAAGACTTTCCATTTCATCTGTACACACACCTATGTTACTGCCTCCAGCCCCATTCTACCTGCCTGGTGACTCCACATCTCTACCTGGACATCTACTACGCATCATAAAACTCACACCCTCACACCAACACTGAACCCTAAGCTCCGACAATGTGTGCCTCCCACCATCTTCTTGTCTCAGCCAATGGCAACTTCAATTTCCAGTTGCTCAAGTTGAAATCTTGAACTCTGACTCTTTGACATCCGGAAATCAAAGGATTAGGAAATTCTTTTTAATATAATTTTAAACAATATAGCCTAAACCCAACTAATTCCTACCATTATCACCACAACTGAGCCCTCTCACCTTCCACCCAGAATGGTGGAACAGTGTCTTAACAGCCCTCTACTCAGCAGTGGGATCTTGAGTACGTTGGCTAGTTTTAAGTCAACGTGACACAAGCTAGAGTCCTAAAGAGAGAAGGGAGCCTTTAACTGAGAAAATGCCTCCCTAAGATCCAGCTGTAGGCAAGCCTGCAGGGCATTTCCTTAATTAGTGATTGATGGGGGAGGGCCCAGCCCATTGTGGGTGGGTAGGGGGGGCATCCCTAGGCTGGTGGTCCTGGGTTCTATAAGAAAGCAGGCTGAGCAAGCCATGGGGAGCAAGCCAATAAGCAGCACTCCTCCATGGCCTCTGCATCAGCTCCTGCCTCCAGGTTCCTGCCCTGTGTGAGTTCCTGTCTTGACTTCCTTCAGTAATGAACAGTGATGTGGAAGTGTAAGCTGAATAAACCCTTTCCTTCCCAAGTTTCTTTGGTCATGGTGTATCATTATAGCAACAGAAATCATACTGAGGACACTGAGCAAACTCTAAGCCAGAGCAGGTCACTCCTCTGCACCTCCCATGACGTCCTGCCTCTGGGGACTATCAGAGAGCCTTGCAACAGTACAAGCTGCATATAGAGTGTACCATTTGGTCTTTGCTTCCTCCATCCCTTGGTCCTCCTGACTGGACTGCCTGCCACCCTCCTAGGACCCAGAGCCAGCACTGTATCCCACTCTCAGCAGTGTGAATTACTTGTGTCAGAAGCCCTAGTCCCTCTCAAGGTAGCTCAGTTCTATGGGCCCTCTGGCTCACACACACCATTACTTTGGGTACCTCTATCCACTGGCTGGGCACAAACCCCAGCTAAGCACCTACCGATCCTCACGGTTCCGGTCCACTGAATAGAACTGCTTCCGGAGCCACCTGCAGAGAAAGAAGCCTGGGGTGAGGGTCCCTCTCCAACTAAGGGAAAGCCTGGGGAGAAGAGCAGTTACTGTCTGTGGAGAGGCCGTAAGTCTCTGCCTCCTTTCCCCTGGTTCCAAGACATCTGGTCTTAACCACATGAAGACGAGTCTTACCTCTCAATCTGCAGAGGTGTGGCTGCCTGCAATGTATCCTCCATCAACCATGTTAAGCCCTTGATCCACATGTTCACTTCATCCTCAGATGTGGCTGTGAGCAGAACAGAAGCTGTGCTAATGGCACATCCTCTTACAAGAGCAAGGGCAGCCTGGCCTTCCCTTTCCCTATACCTCGCCTCCTCTAAGCCATCTCCCACCTTGCAGGCTCAGGGTCTTCAGGCGGAATTCCATTCCATAGAGGATGACAAAGCAATGTGACTGGTCTGGCCGGAATGCAGGGTCTTCTTGGTAGCGGTCAAAGTCTCGTGATGTCTTCCCTGGTCGGATCTCCTTGATCTCACGGATATCAACTGGAAAGGTAGTAAAGGTCAAGGTCAGGCTGAGATCCTCACAGCCAGTATCAAAGAAAGCACAGCATGCTTTTCTCAGTCATTTCCACACGCTCCTCCCTCAGGGAATGGACCACAAAAAAGCAGGCCGGACCCACTCATAGTTGTTCCAGGTGAGAGAGAGCTGGGTTTATCTAAGAGTAGGCCTTTGTTTTTGTTTTTTTAAGGACTAAGGCTCTTTGGGGACAGGAAGGTAGGTGTATGTGTTAACCCTTCCCTATCTTTGTTCCATTGCTGGGAGTACAGGCTATACAGCTCTACCTGGAGCAGAGCTGGACTCCAGAAGGAAAAACAGAGATCCAAGGGCAGTTCCTTACGGATCACTTTCTGACACAATACACAATACACATACCCAACTGCCCAATTGTAAAGTCCCAGAGGCAAGGCTGGGCAAGTCCAGATTGGTCTCAGAATCCCAGACAGAACCTTGGAGGAAGCCCAGAAAACTGGCAAATCCTGAAATGACCCACACCCCAAAGACATGCCCAAACCAGTCTTAGCAAAGGCCTAGTTCTAGCTAAGGCCAAGGCTGTCCAAGAATGCCAAGCATCTTGCGCTTGTGTGGCTTGGTATCCTTATCTCAACTACCAAGGGGTTCTCAACTGCTCCCCCATTCTCACAAGCAAAGGTGAGGCAAGTACACGGGCCAGAGAGGTAAATGATCATTCTGGCTACTAACCTGAGTGACAGACAGCGCACCTGTAAGCTAGTGACACATTTAACTCCTCCCGGTTGCAGACTCGCCAACTAAAGAGCTAGGGGTCTGTCCGTTTCTCAGGAGAGTGGAGCGCTGGGCTGCATGGACTGAGGTTAACTGTGATCTTGGCAGAGAGACAACTGTCCCCATCCACTGTCCCACAGTGGATGGTAAGGGGGTAAGAGGGCCAGAGAGGAGCTGGCAAGACCAAACGTGACACTGAAGGTGCAGGAAGAGTGCCACACGGAGGGAGCTGTTCCTGGGCCAGCACTTGCTTGGATGTGCACTCTGAGACTCTAGATGTGAGAGGCCCTGCCACAACTGTCCCTTGACTGAACACCTATTCCATCCCTGAACGAGCTAGGAGCCTGGTCAGAGGTAAATACTCAGCCTGGGAAGAGAGATTCAGGCTTGATAGAGAGCTTTCCCTCAGCTTGGGTATGACTTAAGACGTTCTGACCAGTCCTCCTGAGTACATTCCCCTAGATTCTAGTCCTGAACACCAGCATGGCTAGAACATCCCAAAGGCCCCGACCAGCTGCTCAGAGGCTTCCTGTCTTGTCCCTGGAGCCGGCCACAGTAGCATCATCTGTCCCACCTGGAACAGAAGCATTACTTCTGGCCCCATCCCCTGCTCTGCTCCCACAAACAGCACGGGCTTTGCCTGGATCCACTTCTGTCCTCGCAGCAAAGCCCTCAGGTCCATCCTCCGGCGGGAAGCCCTGACTTTCCTGTTGGTGGCCACAATCTCACCAACTCCACATCCTCCTGACTCTTCTGAACCATAAACATTGTTTGGACATCTGGCCCTATCAGCCCATCCGTCCCTCCGGAGGATGCCCACCGCTAACCCTCCACAAACCCAGTCCTTTTCTAGCCGCTGAGGTTCTTCCGACGACAGGGCTCAGTGCTCTATCTGGAGCCTTTGTCTCACCTTCTTCTGTGATCCTGCCAAACCAAGCTAGACCTCCAGTAAGGACAGCAACTGTCCCGCCCCATGTCATCCTGGAGCCTGGCCTGCCTGTTCTTCAACTGGATTCTCTCCTACTGAAGACCCCACATGAGAAGTTCCAGCCTGCCATAATCATCCTCTCAACACCTCATGCTGCTATGGAATGTGCGTTCCTCACACTCCATGGCAGGCAGAGTCCCTTCCAGTACCGAGTGACTGAATGCAAAAAACGAGAAAAACGCAGGCACATGGATTGGAGAAGTAAAAAGGCATAGGGGATGGAGTCAATCGGAAGCACTCTACTTGGTTGTAGAACCAGAGTGGGGAGAGCTGGGTCACAAACCCACAACTTGAGAACAGTTTCTATAGGTGGGAGGAAGAGCTTCCATTGGGGGAAGTGCCTGCATCGAATACCACACAACCACCACAAACTCTGCCCTTTGAAACAGAAACTAGAATACTCTTCCAGTGCAAAGCTATCATTCCCCTCCCACACACTCGCGCCTGTGTGTGTGTGCATGCGCACACATGCCCACATGATCCACAGTTAGGGCCTTTCCTGCTGCTGCCCACCAGATCCTATACAGGCTACACACAATAAGGTGTGTACACAATAGGCAGACAGCTATAAAGTCTGTCCAAAGCTCGTGGTTAGGCCACATGTGGTTCCCCCATATATAGTGGCACACACATGCACATATGTGTTTATGTCCACAAAGCCAGTGGGCCCTGGGTGAGTTCTAACCTGCTCTGTGTCACAGGCACATTGCACCAAGTCCAATCTAAAGTCAGGGTGGGCTGTGGTTACGTAGGGACCAGGACCAGGCAGCACAGGCAGGCAGGCCCGGCACACCACCCTCCTAAGCCCACACTGGTCACACTGACCCCTTGCTCTTCCTCCTGTGAGGAGGTACCAGCATGGCCCTGAGGCCCTCTATGAAGTCTATGAAGTCAGAAGCAGACTGATAAAGACCTGACAGCAATGAAATAGTCTAGCAGATCCTTGAAAGCACACCCTGTGTTATCTCTACCTGCCTCCCGCATCCAGAACAAACACCGCCATTCTTCTTATCTGAGAGAGCACAGGCTGGCTCCCAGGGGCTGCCATCACAGTGAAGAGACTCTCTAATCGGACACAGCCTCGGTGTTAGCTGCCAGCACAGCCACGGTCTGGGTAAGATCTTCTGTATGTCAGGAATGACGTGCGTGTGTGTCACGCGCGCACTCGTATGTACAGATGCTTGAGTGTTCATTCCCTATGTCTGGAGCCCCATGAGCCAGCATTCCGTTCCCCTAAAAACTATGGGAGAAAGTGTTTAGAGGAACACTGGGGAGAAGAAAATCCAGGATCCTGAGAGGTCCCTATACCCAGGGGCTGGGGAAGTGAAAAGAAGATCTGCTCTGAAAACAAGAGCAGGTTTCCCACAACCGGGGACCTCGAAGACAACAGCCCAACTGAGAGCTCCGCTGACCTCAATGGGCACAGTCTACTATCAGGAGCTTCTATCACAGACGCACTCCTCCAAGGACCAGAGCTCCAGGCCAAGCAAGAAGGCTTACCCAGGCTCTAGGAATGGCCGGGGCTGCCTGGGAAGTAAGGGACACCCAGTCCTTCACACACTTAATCTTTGTAAACTCTCATAAAGAAATCAAGACTTGGTTTTGGTTTTGTTACTTCTGTTTCTTTCTTTTGTGATAGCCCTGGATCTTGCAATTCTCCAGATTCAGCTCTAGGGAGCTGAGATCACAGGTGTGAGCTGCCATGATAGGCTCTTCTCAAAGGATTTGGATTATGAGGAACCCCCCACACCTATGCCAAGGACTAGCATCACATGGTGACTCTGATGCCAGATTGTCTGGTATACCAGGCAGAATTCTGGGGGGGGGGGTCTGTGCTCCTCAGTGCCCCTAGTGGAGATCTGCCTACTCCTATGCCCTCAAAAGCCTGCCCTGACCAGATGGTTCTGAAGCTTTTGAAGCTGCCAGGCCTAGCAAGGAAAACCAAGAACCACAGGGCCCTTCAAGGCCAGCTGAGAGGTCCTGGCAGTCCCTCACTCTTTCAGGTTCAATTTCCCAACTGGAAAACAGTGAGTCCCTGCACTTTACAAGGTAAGGCCTACTTGGGAAGCACATGTCTTTGTACCTGGTGTTACTGTCATGGGGCTTAAGAAAGGTGTCCATCTAGGGAAGATGGACACAGCAGCTGCCAAGGCTCTGTTCAGAGGCCAACTCAACCCTCAAAGAGTTTGCTGAAGATAGAGGCCACCAGGAAAAGAATCCCAGCGGCTATTTCCTCGCTCACAAGCGGGCCTGACAAGATGAGTACTTTGTGGGGTAGGACTCTGTTCTGATTAGCATGCTCTAAGATGAACTACAAGCCTGTGTCCTGAGCCTGCAGCACCTGAACCTGCACGCTCTGCACAGCGCACATGTATACTACAATGGTGCAGTCCAGAAAACAAGGGGACCAGTAACAAGGGTATCGGTGAGGAGGCGCACATGCTACTACTCAAACACCCACCTGGGGGCATGAGCCCTGATCTGCTCCATCATTCCAATCTTTTATACTCTGGTTTTGGAAAGGGTTGAAATGTGTTTGCTGCCTGGTATCTGGAGCATCTCTAAGATCTGAGACAGATGACATAAGACTAAATTAGCAAAATCAAAATGTGTACTAAGAGGCCGAGATCTGGAAAGGCTACCTATTGCCCTCCCATCTCCTCCTCTCCTTTCTTTTCTGTCTCCCTCAACCCAATGTCAGACTCCTGACTATAGACTCTGAAAACTCGAGTATTCAACTCACTGAGCATGCTGCTACAGGGACAAGCTAAATGGCAGATGCGTCGGAAGCCTGGGAAATGGGGAAGAGGGCTCTTCTGGTGCCCGGCTCCTGAAGGCAGGCCCCACTTCCCAGCCATCAGGCTCAGCACATGCCTGCCATCAGCTTTCCTGCCCATCACAGGACAACCACCCCGTGCATCCACTGCACAGATGTGCAACAGGTAAGTAGTCTATAATCTAGGACAGCAGGAGCACCAGAGAAAGGGAATAAAAAGAATGGGTCACTAAACCCTTACTTAGGGTTCTTCAGTACACAGGCCCTGGGAACGAAGCCACAAAACCCCAAACCTTAATTTAGACCCAAGACTCTGGGCCAGAACTCATGTCCTAGCATGCCCCACCTCCGACAAAGCCAATTCCTAAGCAGCCCCACAGACAGATACCCCCCACATATAGGGTCATGGGGTCACACGGCAAAGGGAAGGTGGCACCAAGACATACTGCCCTTCCTGTGCCTGTGCGGCAAGCAGCTGCTGCCACACCAGCCACTGTGGATGAAAGGAACAGTGACTCCTCCTCGGAACCCTAGCCAAACCAGGTTACACCAGAAGAGACCGCCTCCAACACCCCGACTGAGAAGAGCAGCTGGGCCTAACTGAATTTAGCCTCTTTCCTACCTTGGTAAACAGGAAACAGCCATTCAGACACCATGGGATCCCCTACCCAGGACCTTGCACTGCGGTGATGTACAAATTGCTTCAGGTTACAGCTGCAAACACACAATCCTCAACAACACACACCACCTAGACACTAGATTCCAGATGACTCTTCTCTTTAGGTAAATGAGGAAGGGAGGGCCCAACGGGTTTCATTACATGGTGATTCGTGGCAGATGGGGCTCTGGAGTGTCCCCACAGTAGTGCCAACTCTGATACTGGGTTTACAGGGAAAAAGAAAGGAGGCCACAGAGGGCTTCACACTGCCCAGGCAGGCAGCCCTCTTTCCCAAAACATAGCTTATTTCAAGTGGTAACGGCAACTGTAGGTCCCAAGGAAGGAAGGAGGGGAAAGAAGGCCCCATACAGAGCACAGAGCCTGAAGAGACCTCATGGTCACTTGAGGTTCATTCACCCGCTGCATCTATCTGCTCCACACCAGGCCTGAGTTGGATCCTGGGGAAGCATGTCAATAGGCATGGAGTTCCTGCCCTTCAGAAAATCCCAGCCTAAGGGAGGAAACAGATGGGGAAGCAGATAACTATGAGGTCATGCAAAGAATGGAACAGCAGGGAGACATCTGTGGTGCTGTGTGTGCACAACCTCCCTTCTGGTTGGTGTTCTGCTATTGACTTTTTCCACACAACTTTGCCCAGACTTTCCTGCTTCTTTGGGAGCTCCAGGCCAACCCCCACTAAACATGGACAAGAGTCCTCTCCTCTTCTGGTGCTCTGCCGCCTCCTCAATGACAGTCATGCCCACAGCTCCGATTCCTTCTGATTATTCACCAACATCGCTAGCCTCTAAACGTCTGGCACTACACTCCAACTGCTCACTTCCTATTCCTGTCTTCCACCTAAGGAACACACACACACACACACACACACACACACACACACACACACACCTAAACCAAAGACAAACTACAAACCAAATATTGTTTTTCTCTCACCCAAAACCCTACGTTTCTTGTCATGTTCCTCCGGGTACACCAACAATATTACCATTTGAACAGATACATGAACTGAAAACTTCAGAAGACTAAGATTCCCATTTCTCACCCATTAAGATTCCCTTGTCTCAGGCTTAGCAATATGGCTCAGCAGGAAAAGGCACTTGTTGCCAAGCCTGATGACCTGAGTTCAATCCCCAGGACCCACATGGTGGAAGAAGAAACCCATAAGACATACACACGTTTTGAAGGTTTTTTGATTTTGTTGTTTCTCATCAACCTCAGTCCAATCCTTCAAGTTCAGCTGACTCTGTTATTCACAATGAGCAACTAACCGTAAGAAGGACATCATGGGAGGTGCTAGAGCTTGACTATGGGAGGAAGGATTAGGTTTGTACCACGCTAGAAAGATTATGTTAAACAGAGCCTATAGACATTTCTCAGAAACTGGAGAGCACAGAGGATGAGGTCGTTGTCTCTGCTGGGTGGGGAGGGCAGCAGCAGCAAGAGTGGCATCTGGCATCCTGTCACTAATCTGTTGCACATTTGTTGTGCATATTACATAAAGCTCTTAATTAAACTGTGCTGTTTCATCCTTACAACTAATACTATGAAGCAAGTATTGGGGTTCCCATTTCCCAGGCAAGGACACTGAGCAGAGTGGTTAATGATCCTACCCAAGGTGACAGTTGGCGAGTGGCAGAGCCAAAGATACTTCAACGCCAAGCTGCATGTGCCCTGGGCTTGTGCTCTGTGCTGCCTTGGGATCCCTGTGGGAAGCAGCCAAGCGCGAGCAACACAGGGGGATGGCAGGACTCCAAGCTGCACCATACATGCTGCTTTGTGGCACTGCTATAATACAAGCCTTATGTGTATTGTTTTACATTTGATTATTATGTGTGTGCACATGTGATGTGTGAGAGTGCATACATCCATGACACTTGGGGAAACCAGAGGACAACTACGGGTTCCAGGGATTGAAGGTCATCAGGCTTGCATGGCAGGTGTGTTTCCCCACTCAGCTGTCTCTCTCTCAGTTCTCATGTGTGTTTTAAGGCTATCTGGCTGTTTTCTGTAAATTCCTTGAGGACATGAACCATGTCTATCATTTTCACTGCTCCATGCCTAGCAGGAACTTAACTAGTGTGCAAGGAAAGAAAACTATCACCAGAGTCTTTCTTGGCTGACCAACCTGCTCCTGCCCAGCAGGTAAGTAAAACGCATAGCCTGAGATGTCTACAGGTGGCTTTGCTGCCCTCTCTCTGCAAGGCCCTCCCAAAGGGCAGAGGATAGGCAGTAGGTTAGGAAGTGACAGACAAAACACGCAGCTTCAGACTGAAGAGGAGACAAGAGGGAGAGGGGCTGGGGAGGTAAGGGAGCTTCCCTTGGCAAAACTCCTCAACCAAAGGCTTTCTCATCTTTTGCTTGTGCAGGTAGGGCCAGTCTTAAATCCAACAGAAGGTCACAGGGGTTAATTCTCAACCACAAAGGAAGTCATCAAGTTGGAGGCCTGGTGATGTCTTAGGAGGCAGATGTCTTATTTCTTTATACCCCAAGAAGTTTTTCCTGCCTTGGAGCTGAGTGGCCCAGCCCCTCCCCAGCCCCTCCCTGGGTCCTGCCAGCCCAAGCCACTCCCCTTTTGCTTCCTAAAGAAGGCAGGCCCCAGAGAAAGACCCAGTCTGTCTTCAACCCACAGGAGAACTCACTGTCTACCCAGGAAGCCTAGCTTAGATTCTTTGAAATTCTCTCCACCTGCCAGATGAGAGAGAGAGATACCTTATGACCCCACCCCCAGTTTTAGTAATCTCTCACTCCACCCCCACCAACACACATCCTAGTACAGAACTTCATGTTTCTAGTATAGGCCACTTCTCAGAGCAGAAATCAGGACAGCCTCTTGTGAGCAGGCTGGCACCAGGCACTTTGCTCTCATGTCCCTGCTGGACTCAAGAGAACCGCCACAAACCCCTGACGAAGTGCCATTGTCCCTCTGCAAACCTCCCTGGTAGATATGCTAAGTGGTCCCAAGCAAGGACACACTGCCAGCTGGGCCTGACAAGTGAGCACAGGCACGTTATACTCCATTACTGCTGTAGGTGAAGAAGTAACTGGGGTGCAAAGAAAAAAGCTGCTCCAACATGGGAAGCATCAGGTGGGTCTGCAGAGCCTCAGAGAAGGGCTGCCACTGCCTGCTGGTTGATACCCTGTCAAATGAGGGAACTGTACTCCTGTGCTGACCTACAACCTCCAGAGGCTGAGAAACCTGTGGGACCTGTGGCTAACTGAGGCTTTCTCCCCTCTTTCTTAGGGTAATCACCCTGTGAACTTAGGCCCACTATCTGGGCCTGAGGCTAGAATCTCCCCAGCACACGCCCACATCAACCTACACAGCCAGAAATTATATTGTCAAAGCCTTATTCTTACTACAGCTATGGCCAAGCCAAGGACACTCTATCCCTCAGGTATACGTGTCCTCAAGAATCACTTCATAAGACTTCAACTCAGCAGTATCTCCTGGAAACTAGTCCCGAAGTGAATGCCCCATTTGAGCTGAAGGAAAACTAGACCCACAAACAGATGGTGTCAAACTTGCTGTGGGCTCTCCGTGGTCTCTCACTGGTCTCACAAGTATGCTCTTCCTAGTGTCCATGTCCTACTTCCAAGCACCGTAAGAGCCTCTACCCAGTGCTGATGTTTCAGTCAATGGGGAAGGGACTCTACAGAGCAGGGTGAGCTGCCAGAGAGAGGCCAACTCCGTCTGGCCCTCTGGTTCAGCCCTCGGCACTTTAAGGCAGTACTGTCTCCTGTCGGCCCTGGTTTTAAAGCTGCTGCATGTTCTGGATGGCAAACTCCCTAAGATCAAGGACTGGGCCATCTCTTTTTCTTGCTTCCCAAGTTCTCTCTGCCTAGCCTGGGTTCAGTAAAGGAGATGCCAGTCTTCTGCTGGAGAAAGCCTCACCCCATTTACTCTTGCATTTTGCTGAAGCCAGGGCCTCTGGCCAACACGGGAAGGGCCAGAGCCGGAAGGAAGCAGCAGAGCCTATACACAAAGCCTCTATGCGGGCTATAAAAAGGAGCCCCTCCCTGCTTCCCCCAGGATGGGCCTGGTTCCTAGGAGGTGAGGGTAGAGCACTAATACTTGTGCCTGGGCACAAAGCCACTGCAGCCTCTCAAAGGCTAGCCCAGCACCACCTCGAAACTCTTCTTGAAAGGAGAGGGAGAGAGCACCAAGGCCTGAGCCAGGAATGCAAGTAGAGGCTCTTGAGATCAACTCCACTGTCCCCACCGCCTCTCCTCACAGCTCCCCAGTATTCAGCTCATGGCCCAGTACTCCTTTCTCTGCCCTCTGGGGGCTAACAAGCAGATTCTCTAGAAGCCTCCAGGAGCCTGGATTCCCAACTCTCTGGAGGCTCTACATACGAAGTGGAGGAGCTGTGGGCGCAACTACGCCAAACGGCTGCCAACTCTAATCCTCCAGTTAGGGAAGCACTAAGGCCACACCGGATGAAGCTCAGGGGCAACTCTAAATGCTAAGACTCACACTCTCTGTACCTAGCTTTACATAGAAAGCCATTCCTTCCCAGCCACAAAGCTCCAGATTCCTCTCTAGCCTAGTGTGTCCACAGTGTTCAGGTCTAGAGCACTGAGGCCACTCTCCAAAGTCAGTGACAGTGTAGACGGGCGGTACATGTAGCATAAAGGACAGATGAACCTTTCTGCCACCAGCCTGAGGTCAGGGCCTTTGTCCTTGCAGCCTGCAGTCAACCATCCTTTAGACAGAATGGCCCAAGCTTGTTTCCTTCATGGCACTCACCACACCCTGTAATTATTTGTCTGGCTGTATCTGCCCTAACTGTATGTTCACAAGCAGACTTAACAATGCTTGCCACAGTGAGAAGCCAGAGCACATGTGGTGCCCCGCTGGTTTATGATCCAGTGAGGCCCGAGGAAGCCAGACTTCTTTTTTATTAAGATTTTTATTTCATATATTTTACACACACACACACACACACACACACACACACACACACACACACACACACACACACACACATTTGCCTGAATGCATGTCTGTATACCACATGCATGCAATGCTCATGGAGGCCAGAAAAGGGCATCAGATTCCCTGCTAGGACAGGTTACAGATGGTTGTGAGACACTATATGGGTGCTGGGAATTATACCTGGGGCCTCTGGAAGAGCAGCCACTGCTCTAACCACTGAGCTATCTCTCCACTCTCTCCCCTCCCTTCCTTTTTAAAGAAAGTGGTTATGTTGACATGGAGAGCAACCTATTTAGTGATCTGCTGATACCATAAACTGGCAGAAGCAGGAGAAACCCACCCAGCTCAGTGTGCCCAGCACACAGCAGCTAGGCCCGCCCAACACCTTAGGAATTGGTGTAGCAGCAGAGGAATGGAGGCACAGTGGAGTCTGTTGTGAGGGAAGCCTGGAAAGGTGCTTCCTGGGAGCACCTGGAACACTGTGCCTCATGACCCTTTTCTCTGCAGAAGTGCTGATGGACTGTTACCATGAACCAGTGGGAGCAAGTCCAGGGATGAGGAGCTCTGACTTCCATGTCAGATAGAACCTTCGCTGTAGGAGAGGAAGGTCTGGGAAGGCTAGGTGTCTGGTTATCTAAGTACCCATGGCCAGGACAAGAGCTGGAGGTTCCATTAAGCAAGCAATGAGTATGTAGCTTGTCCACAGATGAAAACTGGGCTGGGTAAACACAGCTGACCAGAGTATAGAACAGAGGTCAAGTATCTATAGAATGGCCCACTTTATTGTTACTTTCCTAGAATGGGAGAATAAACAATACTATAGCAAGAATCATAAATCCCACACTTAACTATGAACTTGCTCCATGACCTCACTCTTGGGACCGTTGTTTCCTTCTCTCTGTGATAGGGACAATTCCTGCTTTTCCTGGCTGCATGGAGCTATGGGTGAGAAAACCACCATGCACTCCTAGAACATTATTCTAATACCAGATCCTTCTGACGCCCCATTCTCTATACCCAAAGTCAAGGAGACAATGGGCTCCCAGCAACACTCCAGTAGAAAACAGAACTCTGCTGTTAAATAAGATGAGAGCAAATGTTGTGCTGGTCATTTTCACAAAAAATCTCTTGTGCTTATGTACAATCTTACTTCATTAGCCTTAAGCTAATTCCATGAGGCAGAATATTTTTGTTTGTCTGCCTTTTGTATTTTTGAGACTGGTCTTACTCTGTGGCCTAGGCTGGTCTATAACTCACTGTACAGCCAAGATGGCCTTAAACTTGCCACACCTGGTTCCGAATTGTTTTATAGAATAATCTGATAAGCTAAAAAGTAACTTAACCAGGGTCACAAGAACACATCTGTTCTTTGAGTACTCACAGCTCAGTTACCAGGAGGGTAGGATTAGCTGCCTAAGGCCACCAAGGTATTCCTGTCACTATCAGAGCTTCCTCCAAGGCAGTGGAGTACTCTACACGGTGCACCAACACATTCAGATCCTCTTCCCCCACACCCCTCCGAAGACTCTCCTGAAGTACACACTGACTCTCTTCATAAGAGAGCCGAGAGGGGAAAGTTAGTCTCCCACCAGCAACACTCAATCTCAATAGCAGGCTTCTATAACCTCAGGCCTTACCACTTCCTCTGATGTATTCAGCCTAGGATACACTGTCCTTGAAACCCTGTTCCATAGGAAAGGAGACAGAGTGAAAAGAGATACTCTGAGTTAGTAGAAGCGGATGTAGCCTTACCACTCTGGGCTGTGGCAGAGCACTTCCTGGAAGACTGAGTGTCCCCTATCATTCAGATAGCGAGACCAATTCAATGTTGAACTGGCTTAGAAACAAACCAATATGTCTTCACCCAAAGCATCTGCTCCCAGCCAACGGTCTTCTCTCTACACAAATGCCCATAGTAGCAAAAAGCCCTGATCACAGAGGCACTGCTGAGAACTGCAGCTTCTTACCCTTCATCAAAGGACTTGGTGGCCAGGCACCAGCCTTTGACCACAACAGACACATCTACTCTCCTTCTGACCTGGCCCTCCTGGGGACTTAATCCTATTTCTCTCCTGTCAGATTCCACACTAAGCATGTACACCATGCCACACTTGATGCCAGGTACTTTACACAAATACTCCTCCACTCCTCACAGGAACCTTGAAATCAGTACTGTTTATCGATGAAAAGATCAGAAGGATAAGCACACAGTCGAGGTCACAGAGCAGGCGAGCCATGGATGAAACAACCCCTGCAGTCTGACTTTGCTGCCCCGTGCAGCCAACTACTCAACTTTGCACTTAGCCCTACTCACCCCGTTTTTCTCATCCCTGCATTCCGGTCCTGTCTCCTCCACAAGTCAAGTAAGGGGTATGCAAACAATGTTTATTGAACAAATAAATGTCCATCATTCCAAGGGACCACCTGAAGCAATGCTGAGAGTCAAGATCTCTAAACTCCAACTCAAGTGTATGCATCTATGTAGACCACCCCTTCCTGACACCAAGTCCTGGGAGAAACTGGAGGAGCTGGGCTTCCTAGAACTAGGTTTGCTCAGCTTTGCTAGTCATCTGTGAAGGAGGTTCAGAGAAAACAAAGCCCCACCTGGACAGGGGACCCGGAAACTCATACCAGGCAAGCTTGGGGTGCTGAGGAAACAGTAAGAGGTCTGACTTCCCCTGGAAAAATGAGTCAAAGAGGAAACACATGGCAGGGATGGTTAGCTCTGGAGACTCAGGCACATCTCTTGGTCTTCTTTCCCTAGGAGTACCTAGCCAGCACAAAGGGATCCTTGAGGACACTCGCCTAATGTTCTCAGGTTTCATGGGCCCACCCTCAGAGCAGAGGCCTATTCCTCACCAGTCGGATGCCCACAACCACGGGGTCACATCCCGGCAATCACAGCCTACCTTTAGTCTCCACCTGGGGCTACTGTGCCAACAATGTCCTCAGCAGGACAACCTCACTAAACATGGGTCTGAACTGGCTCACTACAGAGGCACTCTATGGAAAACTAGAGCTAGAGCCTAGCAGGGCTGTCTAGATGCTCAAGAGGTCTTTGCCTGTAAATACCATCTAAACATGGAGGTTTCTCCAAACAAAGAGCAACAAAGGCCACAGAAAACATGAGGCAAAGGCCCGCCGCCAACACAATCCGAGAGACAGTCCTTGTAAAGATTGCCCATGCAGCCAGAGTGAAAGGTCTCTTTAGCGCTGGGCAGGAAGTCTATGACTGCTTTTAACTCACTGAAATTCTGCAACCTAAATGCCAAACAAGAGCCTAACTCTGGTCACACCACCACACAGAGTACCAAAGCACTTTCCACCCCTTTCAAGCCAAGCTGCTGCCGTACATCAGAAGGTGCTTGCTTGTTTCACAAGTGCCTAAGTGAGAGAACACAAAAGTTAGGAAATGGCAGTCTGTCCTTCAGGTCCACAGGCACCGTGAGGGCGGCAGCAGTCTTTCTCTCTGGTCTGGCTTCAGGCAGTGCTAAGGTTATCAGCAAAAAGTCAAAACACCTGAGGCATTTGGGCAAGAGATAGTTGAGCAGGTGGTAGGGGACCCAGCAGGCATATCAATCTTTCTCACAATCTGCAGGAGGCCCCAAGGATATGACCAAGTAGTGAGGTGCAAAAGGACAGAAGTGGGGCAGGGCTTCAGCGGGAGGTTCCACTCACAAGGTGTGAACCCCACAGTCTGCCGGCCTTCAGTCTGGGCCCCCAAAAGCAAAGGGCCAGGCTCAGTCTGGGAAAATGAGGTCCTCTGCATTCCTGCCTCCAATCCTCAAAGACCTGAGTGAGACAAAATGGACCCTCTCCAAACCCCTTCTTTCTGTCCAGGCCCCAACTTACAAAGACATCCAACGTACAAAACCCCCAAATTTTTCTCTAGAGAAACATGTTCTATGTGTATGGTGAGTGAATGGGTAAATGATGTGCGGCAAACAACACAGTTTCTTCTTTTTCAGTGAACAGCGAGTTAAGTAAATGTGACCCTCTCTCAGCCCTCCTCCCTCCGAGTTCTTTCTTTCTCTTACGAGCCACATTAGACCTCCCTCAGGACCCCATCCCAGGGTCTAGGAGGACAGTATCATCCACCATGGCTATTGCCACCAACAACTGTTTTTTAAACATCTTCAATGTCTCAAGTCACATCTATTACAGATTTAATTGAATGCTTACTTTATCAACTATCTCACTTCCAAGAATGACCATTTATAGTAAATATACTAATGTACAGAGGAACCAGGGCTCAGAGAAGGAAAGCACCTGGCTGGGTGACATACAGCTAACGTGCTGGCTTCAAATGCACGCCCGTCTTCAACCACTGGGCCACACTTACTGCCTACTGGTCACACACGGTTTAGAATGCGGCTTGTACCAAAAGCTACCAGGGAACTAATGCTAGCACTTTAACAAGGAAATCCTGCAAATGTAAAAGAGGCGGCCATGCCTGCAACCTGAAGTCTGGGTGATGTTCAGGACCTCCTGACCTGTCTGCAGTGTCCATCCCCCCACACTGGAAACCATGGTTTCTTAAATCACTGAAATGTTCTTCCAGTGGAGGTCAGGGCTGATGAGGCCCTGATGATGGCTAGGTGCCACTTCTGTTTGGTATCTGTGTCAGACCTGAAGTTTGTAGTTGAGGGTGGCTGCCTTACCACAAAAACCTTTCTTCCTCCTCATCTCCTCACCCATTTACACACATGCACACCATACCCAGGAAGATCTGTGGGACCTTCTCTCCGTTGTTGTTTCCTGACAGCTCCCCCTCCCCCTCCCCCCCATTCGTCCCAACACAGACCTGGTTCTGAGACCAGGTCTCTCTAATCATAGTCTCTTTGGGGTCCTTGCAAGAACCAGCTCAAAGCCTGCAAATACATCATCTTCTCAGCTGGGAGGGCAGAGCTGAGTGCCCATCCAGCTTCTCACCAAGGAAAATGACTCTCAGAAGAGCTGAGGTTTCTAAAAAACCTCTTCTTCACTCCTGCCACCAGAGCCTTGTGTAAACCCGCCCAACTCAGGTCTGGGAAGGCTCAGGCAGGAAACCAGGGGAGCAACTCTGGGCTCCCCTAAAGTCACTAGAACATACAGCACAAAGGGTTGTCAGCTTCTGAGAGAAGGCCTTGGCCCCAAGGCCCTGGAAGCCCTTCTGAGTCCAAGCTCCTTGTTACACGCTCGCAAGGGTCGAGGAGGAGCCTGGTAGTTTGACCAAGAGTCCCGGCTATGGCTCTGGATGTCTGCTTATTAACACCGACCTCCAAACCTCAGATTTGGGACAAAAGAAGCATGGGGGTGGGGGTTGCCACTGTTTTCTTTCAGCTCTTCTACTCCCACCCTCCCAAAGGACCACATTCTTCCCTATCTCCAAGAGGGAGATGAGTAGGCCCCGCTCGGCTCCAAAACCAGCCCTACCCCAACATCTGCCTAAGTTCTACATGGGGATTCCAAAAGGTTCTTGTGCCCATCCTGGAGCTCTGAGACCTTCACAGACAGCACTCTCTGGAGAAACGGCAGTGGGCAGGAAGGTCTTGTCGGTCCCTCGGGTTCTCAGGCTGGGTGAGGGGCCCCTGCCATGGCTTTCCCTCACCGGGGCTGACAGCGGCCGGGTTCTAGGGGCCAGAATCCCGCTCCACTAGTCCAGACAGTGAGGACTTTTAGGCCTCAGGGCAAAGTGCCTGGGACACTCCCCCCTGGGGGAGGGGGTGTCCTATCAGGTGATCCAAGACCCGGATGCCCCCCGCCCAGAGTGATCACTAGGGACTAGGCGGAGACCAGGCGCGAGGCGCGAGGCCCGAAAGTTTGCCCAAGTGTTTGGGAAGCAGGCGGGCACGAGCCAGGCCGGACAGGGGCGCACTTACTGGACCCCTCGATCTTGTCGGCGCCGCGGCTCCATGTGATCTGGCGCGTCTCCAGCTTGACCTGGAAGGTCTTCCGTTCCGGCCGCTGCGACTTCTTGGAGTAGAACAAAGTCATGACGGTGCCCACCTCGAGGCTGCGGCAGAGGTGCAGCACCTCGGCTTCGGAGGGCGCGCCGGGCCCGCAGCCATTGGCGCAGGGGGTCGCGGCGCCCGCCATGCTGCAGCGACCTCGGCGACGCAGGCTGGCGGGCCCGGGGCGGCGGAGGCGGCAGCCCGGGAGGCAAGCGGGACCCGGTGGCGGCTCCTGCGGGCGGACACGGGGCGGGGACTGAGCGCGGGGGCGGGGCGGGGCGAGGCTCCGCCCCCGGCGCGCCGGGAACAAAGGCGCTCCTGGGGACGACCCCCGCCCGCCGCCGCCGCGCCTGCGCCCCGCGACCCCGGGCAGGCCTCAGCGGGAGGACCTACGGCTCGGTCCCGCACAGCTTTCCCTGCGCGGGCCCTGACACGGTGCGGGGCACGGCTGCCCGTCACGCACGCAACCCCGCCCACAGGCTGCGGCCCGTCAGTCAGTCAGTCAGGCGCGCACACGGGCCTGCATCCCGCACGGGCCCCGCCGCAGTGGGCACGCCTCCCGGGGAGTGAGGGTGCGGCGCGACCCCCGGCCCGCCCGCCGAACCCGGTTACCTGGGCGGGCTGCCTGGCGGAGGGAGCCGCGCCAGGCTGGCCGCCTCACACCCGCGGCGGCGGCGGCGGCGGCGGCGGGGGCGGGCCCTCCGCGCACCCTCTCTGGGGAGGGGCGCGCCCGCGGATTGGCCAGCGGGCCGTGAGTGACAGCATGTCCGCCCCGCCCCCTCGCCACTGGCGTCTCTTAGGAGGGTTGAGCGAACTGGTCCTGGGGTGGCCTTCGAGGAGGTCCTCGCGGGAAGAGGCCCTGCAGGCGTGGGTCGGGCCTTCGGACCCTCGGCCGCGGGCCCCGTGGTCTTCGAGGCCTGTCGTGCGTGGGCCGCTGCCCGCCTCACGCTCCGCCCGCACCCTACCTGCAGATAGATGCTTTTCGACGCGCTGGTTTTTCCTCAGCTTTGTTTTTCTGCCCCGGCGCTGATCCTTCCTCGCCCCAGAAGCTCGCTTTCCTTGGGACTCAGTGCTTTGCCGGTTGTCGGGTCGAGCCGACCCTTCCGGTGGCTTCGCCTCTGCGCGGACACAGGTGACGCCAATCCTGGATCTCCCCTGACCTCCCGACCCTGTCATCCCGTTATCAGCACCACATCCTTGCTATCCTCATCACGTGTCTCCGTTCACTGGCTCTACCTTCTCTGCGTGGCAGTCAACTCTTGAGTTGGAAAGGCCTCACACCTTGCCAGGAGCCCCTTTTCCTCTCTGCCTCACCACTAGGTAACCCACTGAGGTTCTTCCCTCCTGACGTTGGGGCTCTCTCCACTCTACCCATGATCCTGAGGCCCCATCTTCTCTCTCCGTGCACTGTCCTCTTGGGTTTTGCCTGTATCTGTCCTTCAGGATTTACCGCTACAATGGGATGAAATCATGATCCTTTTAAATACGCATGAAAATTCCCACTGCGCTTCAAATCAGCACTCCCTTCATGGCCCAGCAGTCCTGTCTTCCCCTGCCTCTCCTGCTTCTTCTCCCACCACTGACCCTTCATGCTGTTCTTCAGACATGACACCTCTCTGTGGCTGCTGAGTAATCTAAAAATCTGTCTTCCTAAGGCTATTCTCTGAACAGCACCCATAAACCTGAGGGTATCCCTTGATCATGTTGTCTGCCCAGCGTTGAGCAGACGGTTGGGCAGCTACCATGAAGCTCTGGACAGCTATCTGCATTTCGGAGGTGCGAAGTCCCACAGAGCATCTAGTGGATACAGAAAAACCTCCCTGGGATTTATGAGACTAGAATTTGTAAATGTATGAGTTAGTTGAGACAACCCACCCAACTGGGCCACCTCCAGCTTTGCCTTGCTGAAGTGGTAACATGTGTGCTGTTTCCCTTGAGTGTGGTCCTCAAGAAACTCAGAATTCAGTATAATACTGAGGAACTTTGCCCTAAGGGATGGGGTAGTTGAGATGGACCGACTGCCACCTACTGACAGGCCTTTAATGTAGGAAGGAGGGAACTGGAATCAACCCAATTGCTTGACCCTGGCTTGCACAACTAATGCTCATATTATCCTCAAATCAAGGTTTCAGAGCACCGCGACTCGAAGTGAGGCCACATAAGAGTGGGAACCTGAGTCCATGTGTTTCTGTTCCACAGGAGAACCACTGGCTGAGGTAAATCCTGGTGGTCAGCCACTAGCTGGTCAATCAGTGTAGGTAAGAGGAGGCATGTCTATGTCTGTAGGACTTCAAGAAAGGCCAGAGGATATAAGAAGATGACCAAGTGCATTTTAAGGGTGGGCTGGAGGAAACTACTTTGCAGACAAGAGTAATAGCATGTACAAAGACCCTAGACCAGAAAGAATCCTGGAGTTTACTCAGTGAAGGGGAATGATCAGCCAGGATGACGATACTAAGACAGTTGGGGCTGAATTAGGGCCTTCGTTGCCTGCCTGGTCTTGTCGGTTCTCCCAGGAGGCCCTTCTTAAACGTTGTATCATCGTTGAGCCTTCTGTGCAAACTCCAACATCCTGTAAGACTTCAGTTCACTTTTAAAATCTACCTTACCAGTGTCCAGCCCAAACCTTTTGCTCTTGTGTATGTAACAAGACCCCCAGGGGCTCCATGAATCCCTGCCAACAGCAATTTGTTTGCCAGGCTTTTAATCAGGGAACAGGGCTTCATTTCCTCTTGGGACTTATTAGCTTGCCAGGCCTTAGGTGTCTCCTTCCACCAAAGGAAGTTTGGGAAAAGTAGGGCACACACAGGGAGTGGCCAGTGTAGGCTTTCCCAGCTCAGCATATATAAGGATGTGTAGGTGTCACTGGTAATATATGCATTTGCGCTGTCTGGGAGGAGCAGCTCTGGCACCCACACAAGGCACTAGCCAGTGACATCACCCAGACTAGCCCTGCTTGGTCTTATTTCTGGAAACACTCATGCTTCAGCATGCCTTAGCTTATACCAAGCCTGTGCTTGGAGTCTGAGAAACTGCCCCACTGCCCCACTGCCCTTCTGGTCTGTGGGCTTGATCTCACAGATACTGTAATAACCACTTAGTGTAGTGGTAAGCATATTGTGAATTATACAACTCTATAAGATTCTCTACTAATCGCCACTTAACAAAACTGAGGCCTTTCTTGGCACAATGGCACACTCCCAAGTCCTAGAACTTTGGAGGCTGATGCAGGAGGATCTCCAGTTTGAGGTCGAGGGGTTGGCACCATCCCAGGGTCACACTAACCCCGGGATAAACACTAACCCCGGCAGCCCAGCTTCTGTCAGTGCTGTACTGCCTACATGCAATACCAATTTTTTCCTAATTCACTTCTTTCTGAACACTGCTACCAGCTGTTTTGTTTTGTTTTTTTTTCACTTATTAAGAGTGTGTGTGTGTGTGTGTGTGTGTGTGTGTGTGTGTGTGCGCGCGCGCGCGCGCGCGCATGTAGAACGGTCAGAGGACAGTTTCTGGGAGTTGGTTCTTTGCTTCTACCATGTGGGGCCTAGGGATTGCACTCAGGTCATCAGGTTTAGCTGCAAGCACCTCTACCCACTGAGCCGTCTCACTGTCTCTATTTTCTGTTTAGTTAGTTTGTGCATGTTTGCCAAAGAGACAAAGTCTCTGTAGCCCAGGCTAGTCTTGAATTTAGCAATTCTCCTGCCTCAGCCTCTCAGCCTTACTGGGATTACAAGTGTGAGCAACTATGCCTGCTGGCTAGGTTGGGATTTTTATTAGGATACTGATTCTAGCTAGAGGATAGAATGCTTATTAGGGAGCAGACCTAAGGTCAGCATTGAGGGAACAGGAAGGAAATAGGAGTGGGTACAGCCTCTATCACCCTCCAGGGACTTGTGGTGTCCAGTACCAGCCTCAAATGGATGTTCATTGTTCTGGGAAAAGTTCATCCTCAGCCTGATGGATCTTTGTGATCTTAAAGACTGGCAGCTGGTTTTCTGTGGACACTTCTTCCGGAAGTAATGACAAGTCTTTATTTGAATGGGAACCAGGCACAGTGTTCACTGCATTTTTCTTGAGGCAAAGTCTTGCTGTATAACCCAGGCTGGCCTAAAGCTTGAGGTCTCCCCAACCTCCCGTGAATTGAGATATTCAGTAGGCACCACCACACTAAGCTCTTAATGAAAAATAGAGTACTTAAACACAAAAGAATACAGGTACTGTGCTATTGAAATGGGAGATGTGGTTCTAAAAGAGGGATCATCATGTGGTTGATATGATGATAGAACTGCTATGATTGAGAACCAAATGTGGCTGAGCTTTCTAGTAGCTAAAGCAGTAACTCTCCATGTTTGGTAACTGGTTCCTTGGAAAGGGGGTAAAATTTTCCTGGAATTAAGTTTGCTTGTTTGTTTGTTTGTTTGTTTGTTTGTTTCCAAGACAGGGTTTCTCCTTGTAGTTTTGGTACCTGTCCTGGGTCTTACTCTGTAGACCAGGCTGGTCTCAGAGTAAGAGAGGTCTGCCTGGCTCTTCTCCCAAGTGCTGGGATTAAAGGCTGTGCCACCACTGTCCAGCTTGGAATTAAATTTTAAGAAAAGATTCTCACACAGATATGTATTTGATTTGAATAACAGAGGGTGTTCTCAGCAGGCTAGTACCAAGTGCTAACACACTTGTAATTTGTGTTATTATAATTGTGTAGTTTATAATGAATGATCTTGAGGGACTATAGAAGTCGTAATTTAAAAAGCATAGTTGAGTGATGCTCCTTTCATAAAGGGAGACAGACTTAAATAGACTTGAAATGTCTGGTTAATCCGTGCATAAAGTTGAATTTTTCTTTTTCTTATCCCCTTTATTTACTGTTAGGTGTGCACACAGCAAGCATTTCCTACGTGCACACCTCAGTGAACCTTGAGCTTCACCTCAACCTGCAGTATAATAGACTCGTGTCCTCTGACTCCCACATCCATCTATGGCTCCACCTCTTCTAATAGCATAACCTCCTGGTTCTGTCCTTAAGTAGGTTGCATTCTCAGTCGCTTAAAGAACTTCATGTTATTTAACTCAAGTTAAAAATTACACAGACTTCTCTGCACAACCCTAGCTGCCTCACTGCCGACTGTTCCCATTGGCTCTCCTCACCTGGGAATGGCAGGGTACAGTGACTATTTCACGGAAATGTGGCACTGAAGATAGAGGGGAAACTGAAACCATGGGGGACTTGCTTTTCACTCTCCTACCCTTTCTTCCAGCACAGCCCCTACTGTGGCTTCTAGAAGGTCTCAGTCAGCAGGGCAGGAACAGATCAAGCCTGTTGTAGAAGTGGCATGCCAAGCTCAGTATGATTAAGGGTGCTGGGAGCAAGAAGGGCCTTATTCTTTAGTGATTGTGAAGAGAGAAAAGTGAGAGTTGCTGAGTATTCATGAAGATACAGCCTTTCCAAATGATTCGAATACTCCTTTTCACTGTAAGGTCACCCCAAGGTATTTCGTGGAGTGTTTCTGCAAAGGAAGTGCCAAAATTTAGAGACCCATGCCACATTTGTTTAGTGACATGTATACTTTGAATATCATTATTGAAAACCATTTATTTATGAATATTGATTCCTCACATTCACAATCCTACCAGTAAACTTTGCATGAATCTTTTGAGTCTTTTTCACCATAAGAACATGTTAAGAATATGTAATCAAAGCACATTGCTCCCATTGCTTCTGAAAGCCTAGCTTATTGAAGAACAATTTACACATAAGTTGTACCCGCCTTCTTTTTTTTAAATTTATTTTTTTACTTTGTGAGTGCTTTGCTTGGTGCCCATGGAAGTGAGGAGAGGTTATTGGATTACTTGGAACTGGACTTGCTTAGAAGGTTGTGAACCAACAAGTGGGTGCTAGGCATAAAACCCAGGTCCTCTGCAAGAGTAACAGTATTCTTAAACACTGAGGCATCTCTCCAGCCCTAAGATGTACCCATCATAAGCATGAAGTTTGAGTTTGAAAAATATACTCCTTGCGACTCTACCCAGACAGTAAATAGGGCAAATATGTCACTGGGATTTTTGACCTAAGCATAAATAATCACTGTGTTGTTTTACACATTATAAGGATTCTCAAATATAAGTAAAGACAAGGTAGTAAGTACAGAGAGCCTCCACCCAGCTTTGGGAGTTATGCTGAAGGTTTTTTGTTGTTGGTTTTATGGTGTTGGAGACAGATCCCAGGGCCAAGTGCCACACCTCTGAGCTATACCACTAGCCCCAGCTTCTACAATTGTGAACTGATGATCACTTGTTTTCCATAAATATTTCAGTGTTTGTCTAAAAGATTTTTAAAAAGTATTTAAGAACAGCATAATTAAGTCTAAAAAAATAACTATTTGGTAATTTATAAAGGCTGCTTACTTGGGGTTGTGTGAAATAGTCTGTTAAATTTCTTCTGTTTACTACTTATAAGTATCCAAAACTAGCGTTACTGAGATCGTTTCAGGGTAGTATGTTCTCCTAAGTGCTCTTTTGTTCAAAACAAGTTGAGAATGTCTCATTAGAGAAGGGATTTGCAAGGTCTGAAATAAAAGTCAATTCTTTCTTAGAATTAATTTTTAAAAATCCCTTTAAGAAAATGCAGCTTAAGTAGTATTTAGGAAAGAATTTCAATGTTGACAACTTATAGAAGTGAGAATGGGAGAAAGCTTAAGGCTGAGGCTACCTGGTCCAGTGAACCTATAACCTGGGGTTGAAACACAGGAACCCAGGCCCAAAAGGCTTGGATAGCAAGTGCCGAGCTGTCCTCAGGAGGTCCCTGTGATGTCCCAGTAGACAGATAGTGACAGTGCATGCAGAGCTGCAGAGCATGACTGGAATGGGCTCGGCCAAATAAGACAAGAACCCTGGCAGCTACAGACCTAACATGACAGATATCTCAGCAACAAACAGCCTAACAGAAATATGGGTAAAACCAGTAAACACAGGAGCCGGAGAGGCATTTTTAGAAGGGGTGGTTACATGCTGTGAATCTTTTCAAATAAAATATCCAGAAAAGACATTGTTTAGAGAATGATCAGTGGAGGAGACACGTGGCAATGTAGATTAGCTGCCAATGGGTATGAGGGATCTTAATCAGATCAAAGTGGTCTTAAAAATGACCTGTGATGGACAAACCTGCCAGTAGTTACTAATCACTTTAAAATGTTGGATTTATGACATGTAAAATACACTTAATAGTAGTGCTTTTTAAAAAAAAGTAATAGCACCCACTCCTGTTCACCAAGAACTTACTTAAACAAGATGCTGAAAGTATACTTTCCTCTTGTTGCCTGGTCACTGGTGGCCAGGGCTAGAATTAAGGGAGGGGCCTGGGGCAAACATGGGCTGCAGTGGGTGGGGAGTGACTGAGTGGTGTGGATGACTCACACAGCAGGTACTTGTGAGATCAGAGGAAGAGATGGTAGCTGGGAATGTTGGGGATTGGGACAGTTCTCTTTTCCCTTTTTAATGTGGTAGCTGTTAGGTCTCACAGGTTGGGGCAGGGACAGTGAACTTGCCCCACTGATGTCAAGGGGAGGGGAGATGTGTAGCTTGGGTGCCACATAGAAGCCACTCCTCGTTGCCTACTACTGGACACCACAGGACACCACAGAAGGGAATTTCTCAGATGCTGCCCATCTGGCTTCTCCTTTTGGGTTTGTGCTGGAATGGAGATGTACTGGGTTGCCAGCAGGGACATAAGTTTACTCCTATCTCCAAGTTCAAACAGTTGTCAGAGCCCTTCTACTTTATCCCCATCATCAGCCCCCTCCCCCTCCCCCCAAACCCCAATCTTTGCAGCCACTTCTCAGTCCCAGTCAGAATCAGCTGAGATTCCCATTCTGTGGCTTTACTCCACCCAGGCCTGCCACCAATGCCTGGAATGTCCCTATTTGCTGTTATCTTGAGCAGCACCTACTTTTGCTTTTCATCTGTTATCAGAAGACCTGGCAGGTGGGGCTTGCCAAAGGTAGGTACTACTTCCTGCTCAGGATCTGCCTAGAGTTGACAACCTAGTTAATCAGGTCCTGCTCTGGTCCCCAAAATAAGGTTCATTTCTTACTAACCACCATCCAAAGACCTTATGTTTTCACATTCTATCTGGCTAACCCAACACTACAGAATTCAAAATTCCCTGGCTATAATCCTTTGATTCCAGTGATGGTTTAATGTTTTTATTTTCTGGGGTTAAGTGCTGCCTCTTTCACTGGCCACTGAAGTTCAAGCTTCAATGAAACAAGAATTCTCTGCTGTGGGCCCAGCACCAGTAACAACTAAGATCATTAAGGAAGGTGGTTCTGAATAGACTACTTCATACCAGCAAGCTTGCGTGCAGGCCCTTTCAACTGGTGACCCATTCTGATCTTCCCATCAGCCTGAAGACTTTATCTTTTCATCCTGAATTTCAGATTCAGGATGATGGAAGGAACACTTTGTGGGGATTATGGCTACTTTTAGGTACCCAGAGCTCTGGGAATGGACACAATTAACCACCTTCAACCAATCAATGCAGTCTTCATTCTACCCCAGAGGCTTCTGAGATCTGGTACTCAGTGCTGACTGATCTGGTCTCAGTACTGACTGGATGCTTCACCATATAAGCAGAACTCAAGCTACCTTCTGCTTCTGTCCAGTACACATGGAAAGCTCTCTACAATTGTAACCCAAATAAACTTGGCTCTGTCTTGCTCAATAG
This sequence comes from Peromyscus maniculatus bairdii, assembly GCF_049852395.1. Taxonomy (NCBI): domain Eukaryota; kingdom Metazoa; phylum Chordata; class Mammalia; order Rodentia; family Cricetidae; genus Peromyscus; species Peromyscus maniculatus. The sequence goes on from NC_134855.1 coordinate 146,823,120, forward strand.
GCACTGCTCACACTGGGATTCTGCAGTTCTTACAGGTTTACTGTACCTTCCCTTGCTTTCTGGGCCTGTCTTTATGTAGGGAGACTTTGATACTCTTCATTCCACATCAGGACAGATGTACTTCCATGTCAAGCTCCATAACTATCTTTCGCTGGGAGGGACCTACCTTTGCTGACCTGAATGAACAGACCATGCACTACACTAAATCCCAGCCCCGAGCCTTTACTCTGGCCTGGGGCCTCATTCACAAAGAGGCAGACGCTAAGTTTCCGTTAAGTTGTAGGAGTTTATTTTAAATAACCTACAGTTGATTAAAAGGGAATTCATGATAAAAATAGAAGATACTTGAGGAAAGATGAGGGAATGGACTCTGCACACACACTAAACTAACAATGCCTCTAAAACTAGTGATTATAGCAAAAAATGTCTTCACATTAAAATTTTGCTTTTTATGTTTTTTTTTCAATTTTTTACACAATTACAAAAGAAAAATAAAAGCCCTAAAATCTTGATTATTTTTCTTTTTTGTTTTTTGGGGTTTGGTTTTTTAAATTTTTTTTTTTTTTTTGGACCAAATGCTCATTTTCCTCTAAATTTATTGACCTGTGGAAGTTTTTATACAATAAAGTCTTTCAAATGAAAGACTGGGGTTTCCAAAGAAAAAGATGGATCTCTTAAAGGGTACAAAGAATGCTGAGAACAAAGGATGATGGGAAAATGGTTTCAGTCACTGATTATTTCATATCTTTAGACTCACTCGCCCTTCATCCCTCCCCAACCCCAAGCTACACGATCTTTAAGATCAAGAAGAAGGCTTAAATATTTTAAAATAATTAAAAAGAAATAAAAATTCACATTTAAAAAGGAACACTCAAGTCAGGAAATATTTTCCCATCATGCTTTTCTGTGAATAGGTGTCTGAACCAAAACACTGCCGATGTCACAACTGCTTCAAGTTTAATGAAAACTGATTCCCATGACGATAGAGTGACAACTCTAATAGGTGCGCTGGGTTTTTGTTTTGTTCTACTTAACTTTAAATTCCTGAAATGGGGAGAGGAGGGAATTTAGGAATCGTTTCTATTAAAATATAGAAGTTATTGCAAAACCCTAACTGTAAAAACGCACCAATATAATCAGACTTCGCATACAGTAGCTGAGAGAATCCAAACATTGCAGCAAAACTGAATTTGCCTGGCAGGATGCTGACAAATTCCCATCCACTTGCTCTCGAAAATAAAAACAAAATTCAAAACAAATCAAACAGCTAGAATTTTGATATCTGAAATATTTTTAAATAAGTTGTCCATAGGACAACTGGCTCAGCTCTCCCTTATAACATCTCCAGGTCTATCTTTTTGCAAAGATGTTGGTTTGTTAAGACTTGTGGCCTCTACCTCAGGGATGAGGGCAAGTGAGGCTCAGTTTATCCATCTTCCTCAAACCACACTGTCCCTTTTCACAGAACCCCTGGCAAGACTGGTCAAAACTCGTAGTCCTCATCGGTCATATCAATGGCCCAAGCAAACTTCTCCCTCTGGGTTTTGTTGTAAATCTTCTCAATTGGGACCCCCCACTTCTTGCACCTGCAAAAATAAAGGTAGAGATAAGAAAGGAGATTAGTGTACCTCGATAATAGCCCACAGCTATTATTAAGGGTTTTCTAGTACACCAGAAATATTCAAAGAACTTTATTTCATTGCCCCATTTAATCTCAACAGAGATCTCTAAAGTAGGTGTTACTGCAGAAACACAAACCAAAAAGGTAGACTGTAAATAGCCACGCAGAGAAGGTAAGCAACAGTGTCCTCATGCTACTAGAAAGTGCAGCTGGAATTTTAACACTAAGCAGTTTGGTCCAAAGCCCACACTTCTGACCACTCTCACACTGCCCCTCAAGAGTTAATCAAGGCTCAGTGGGGGTTCTGGTTGATTTTGCTGTTGTTCAACTTGACAGGCTAGATAGAGCTATCAGGGAAAAGGAACCTCAACTGATAAAATGCCTTTATCAGATTGCCTGTAGGAAAGTCTATAGGCCATTTTCTTTACTAAAATTTGATTTCGGAGGGTCCAACCCAGAAAGCAGGCTGAGTAAGCCATGGAGCAAACTAGTAAGCAGTAATCCTCTGTGGTGTTCTCAGCTTCATTTCCTGTCTCGCGTCCCTGCCCTGACTTCCCTCAGTGATGGAGTATGACCTGAGAGTTGTTAGGCTGAAACAAAACACCTTTTGAGCCACAGTGTTTTATCACAGCAATAGAAACCCTAACTAGGACAGCAGGATAAGTCACTTGCCATCAAACCTAAAGACCAAAGTATGATCCTCAGGACCCACATGATGGAAGAGAGAATCTACCCACTCCTGCCAAATTGTCCTCTGACCTCATGTACACTGTGGTATGTGCAGACATAAATTAATGAAAAAAGAAAATTAACTCAAGTAACACAAGTACGAAGCTGGGTCTCTGGTCTAGATTTCAACAACTCAAGCTAATTAAACATCTTCAGAAATAATCCACTTGTTTGGATGCTACTTATGACTATTTATGAAAGAATAAGAAATGGAAGAGTTACGTATCTATACAAAATAGGGAAAACCTATGTGCCTTTACTGAATGGTCTCTCTACATCTGTGTAGGTTACTTGGATCTACATTCTCAATTCTTTGCCTTGCTTTTCTTCCCATTTTTTTTGGAATTTGTTCTTATTTCTTTTTTGAGACAGTCTTTCTATATAATCTAGGCTGACTTCAAACTTGCACAGATCATTCTGCTTTTGCCTCCTGAGTGCTGGGTTAAAGGTATACACTACCAAGCCCAGCTTACTTTCTTCTTTCATGTGCAAAATTTCTCTGAGGGGACTGGACAGATGGCTCAGTGTTTAAACTGCACTTGCTGCTCTTGTAGAGGAACAGAATTTGGTTCACAAAACCAACATGGTAGTTCACAACTGGAGTCCATAACTCCAGTTCCAGGTGATATGACATATTCTTCTGGCATCCTTGGGTACTAGGCACATATATTGGGTAGGCTGGGTTTGGTAGTGTATGCCTTTAGTCCCAGCACTCAGCAGGAACAGGCAGGTCTCCAAGTTCAATGCCAGCTTGGTCTACACAGCTAGTTCAAGGCTAGCCAGGACAACTTAGTGAGAACTAATCTCATAAAAAGATATTTTGCGTTTTCTTTTTCCCCCCACTGAAAAGTTCTGTTAAAATACAGGTGAACTGACCCTTCTATTTTTTCCTTCATAGAGGTCTAGGAGAGTCCATTCCTGTCATACCCACCTTCTCAGGATAACAGAAGATTGGGAAATGTACAGTAAGCAGGAACACTTGTGTGAAAACAGAAGTATGTAAGTTTGGGTCCCCAGTGCCCATGGGGAAAACTGTGTGTGCTGTGAGCCACTATAATCGCAGCCCTGCAGGGTGGAGACACATGGATCCCAGGGGCTACTAGAGACCCTGTCTCATGGAACCAAGGCATAGTGATAGGAGGAAGATACCAAGTGTAGTCCTCTGGTCTCTGCAGGCATGGGCTCCTACACACACGCACGCACGCACGCACGCACGCACGCACGCACGCACGCACGCACGCACGCACGCACGCACGCACGCACGCACGCGCGCCCTTGGGATCATCTAGGCTATTCTGCTGTACCTTGAACGGGGCTCAGCAATCAGAGCATCAGGCTCTCCCAGAAGTGTGCAGCTTAGACATGGCATGAGGACACTGGCAATACTCTGAGACTTTCTGCCTTTCCTACCTTAAGCAATAGCAGGAGATTTGCATAGGCCTAATGCTTACCAAGCCACTGTGATCCTAGGGTCCAGATAATTGAGTTTGGAGGTTCCCAAGGCAATTTGTTTATTCTCCTCTCGATCTGTGGCTTGAACTTCCAGCTTCATCAGCTGCTCTTCTAGTCTCTGTACAGCCTTCTTTTTTGACTCTACTACCCTGGAAGAATGGCAGTCATTACACATTAAGACTGACCTCTGGACAAGAACAGACTACATCCTTAGATGCCACTTAGAGGAGAAAAAGCATGGAAAATTTCCCAAAGAAACTCTTGGGGGAAAAAAAAAACAACTCAGTATGGTGGTTTAGCCTGGGAAGCTAAAAGGATTGTGAGACCCAAGATAGTCATAATGAGACCCTGCCTTCAAAGAAAAGAGGTAGGTGGGCTGAGACACCCAGGCCTAAATGATGAGGCCAACTGTTCTCTGTTAACCAGCCCTTGGTACAGTATCAAATACATACTTCTTGGTCTTTGCATCCTTCATGACTTTGGCATCAGCCTTAGCACTTTTCAGGTCCCTTCGAGCATCTGCTAACTGGTCTTTCTTGGCATCAATCTAGGCAGAGAAAAACAGTAGTAAAGTTAGGAATAAAATGAGCCAGAGAGGGAAAAGAGTTCCATCTAAGAACGTAAAACCTGGGAGTTGTTAGTGTTTTCTAGGTACAAACACAGGGGTGGCTTTATGAAGATGGGGGATGGACAGTGACCACAGAAAATAATCCAACCTGTTTGCTTCTCATTCATGTTCTTCAGTGATCTTTTTCTAAAAGAGTATCTGGAAATCTGGTTGTAATCTTTCAGGGGAACACTTGGCTTTAGAGAACAGAGAAGGGCCCAGATGGCAGCTATTATCAAATGAATCCTGTGCCAGGCTTTAGTTTTCCTTTGTTGTTAGTCTGTTTGGTTTTTTTTGTTTTTTTGTTTTTTTTTAAAGACAAGGTCTCACTACATAGACCAAGCTGGCCTAAACTCACAGAGATCTGCCTGATTCTGACTCTCAAATGCTGGGATTATAGGTGTGGGTCACTAAGCCTGGCCTTCTGCATCTCTTTTAAGGCTGTAGGAGAAACTAAACACTAAATCTAGACACTCAAATATCTACTAAGGAAGTACAGATCATTTCCCACAGTCTGTCAACTTTTTTTTTTTTTGGCCAGGTTTGAGGAAAAGGGTACATTAATATCTAGAAAATGAAAACATGGCAAATAGCATTAATTAGGAATGGCCTAGCCTTAGCTTTCTGTTTTAGAAAGTAAGGAAGTCTAAACTAAGAAGAAAATTAGTCATCACTCAATAAGAGATGTGAAAAGAATCAATTGATTTTTCCACCACAAAGGTAATCCCTATCTATAAAGAAAAGACAGAACATTTTCATCCTTTCTTGCTTTTTGGAACCCTTGAAAAGCTAAGTTCTGCTTTGGGTGTTGCTTAGAAACAGCAGTAGGCAATATTAGGATGCTGGGGTTAAAGCTGCTGAGTTTGTACTGCTGGGTTCCCAAGAATCCCACCCCTGTGATCACCCTGATGACCTATGAGGTCAAGAGAATATCCTAGAGTAAATACATGTTGGCTTATTATTCACTGAGCCTAAAATTTGTTAGACAAACACCCCACCCCACCCCACCCCACCCCACCCCCGGGGCAAACAAAACAAAATAAAACAACAACAAAAAAACCCACACAAAATGCAGCCTAAGATTAGAAACAGTCCACCACTGTGAAAGAATCATTAAATACGCTTTACTGTTAGTGGATTCCTTCCAATATCTATGTCGTTCAAAAACGTTACTGGAACTGACTCTGCACACAAAAGCATCACAGCTACCACTAGCCAGATGCTTCTTGGGCCAGAAAAGCAGCAAACCACAGTCTAAACCATTTCTGTGAATGCTACACTGGCAAGCTATGTCAAATTCTCTCAGAGCATCAAAGACACCATTGATTCACTAGGCAGTGGGGCGTGTGTTTGCTTTGTGGGCACATAGGCGAAGGTTCCTAGGCTTGGAGGGCTCATGTGGCACACATCCTAAGCCACTCAAACAGGGGTTCCAGAGTAAAAGCAACAAATGTTCCAGGAAGGGTCTTCTAACCTAGGTAAACAGCACCCCAGTACTCATGCTTTAATCTGAGCTTGGAAATGACAACATGTGGAAAGTAAGCAGTATCAGAGGATCTCTGTTTAACAGAGGGGCAAAGCAAAGGCAAATGCTAAGATGGTAGTTTGTGAGTTTCTTGGCTTGCTGACCCTATACATGGACTAGAGAGCTCAGTGAGTGAATACAGAGATCCCTTCAGGCCAGATGCAGCAAAGCCTCTAGGTTGTATCTTTATATACATTATCCTGGGGTACTCATCTTGCAGATATCTCAATAGAAGAAAAATATTCTTTGTTTTGTTTTGTTTTGAGACAGGGTTTCTCTGTGTAGTTTTGCGCCTTTCCTGGAACTCACTCTGTAGCCCAGGTTGGCCTCGAACTCACAGAGGTTCGCCTGTCTCTGCCTCCAGAATGCTGGATTAAAGGCGTGCGCCACCACTACCCGGCTTGAAGAAAAATATTCTGAGCCTGAATGTGTGTTAAGTTTCACTATAAAGCAGTTTCTAAAACTCAGTTGTCTAAGTACAGAATTCCATAAACTATGGTGGAAAAAAATTGTATCTGCACTTTGGCTACTTTTTAATTATGAGTGTGGGCAAGAACCCAAAGAAATATAACTTGTCCTGTGACTATTACCAACAGATGTTGAATACTTCCCTATTATACATTACAGTGTTACAGAACTCTTGAAATATCACTTTTATTTATTACTATCTTTTTTGGGGGGAGGTCATTTGATATTTCCTCCGTGGAGAGTAGCTAGTCAGCTAAATACTTTTACTTCAGTTGGAATAGCGATAATTACAGTAGCTGATGTGAAGTAAGCTCATGTATCACTATACAGTAATTATTAGGACCACCTCAAGACCTTAAATGGGGATATTTATTCCTGTGCCACAGACTGAATTTTAATATAACTGGTTTCCATTGTGCAACTGTTTTAACATGAACTATCTGCAAATTTTCACTGTGGGTTAGGGAGTTAAGATGCATAGTTAATCAGCCAATGCTAATTATGCATGGTAGTGGAACAAAATCACCTTGTTTAGGTATCAGTCTCTCCCTACAGGGCACAACCCTAACACAGTCAGATCTGAATTCAACAGATGTAAAGAGTTGTGCTAGGATTAGGGAGAATTAAACACCATTGCTTGACCAGCTTTTAAAGCTGAAACAATCTGATAGGAAAGAGTTAATTTTCCCTTCCCCTGCTTCTACCCCAGGGATTAAAGCCAGGGTTTCATGTATGGTAGACAAGCATAGGTAGGCTCTACCACTGAGGTGTATCTTCAGGATCTTAGCTAGAGCACTAAGACTTTACTTTTGTGGTGCTAGAGGCCTGTTATACACCAGACAACCATTCTACCACAAAGCTGCACTCTTATTTCCATTTTCCTTAAGCATATAACAGGGATGACAATTAGCTATTCCAGGGGCATCAAAGTTAGCACTTCAAAATAGAAAGTAATTAATATAGAACTTGTGTCCCCAGCACAAATATTTTAGGAAAAAATACAATACTATCCAATTATCTCCACTTCTTATCTATAGAACAGATCTTTCTTCAGAACAGACCCAGACTAGCCTGCTGTTATCCCAGCCTACACAAGGTCAGATTCCAGACGCCTCTCATTTTCAGATGATATCATACATAACTCCCTTTGCTATCCCACCTTCGGACCCCACCATACCTTAGACTGCAAGTTCATCATTGACTTCTCAAAGGTCTTTGGTGGCGCCCTCTGGTGGTTACAAAGAATTGCAACAGCTCGATTGGCACGATTATAAGATAGAATCTTTGCTGGTACATTCTCATCAGCTGTAAAGAAATAAAATAGTAACAGAGTCAATTTGTATACCAAGAATGTATACATGAAGTATCTCTAGGGACTTCATCCTTTTGTGATGTTTGTACCAGTCTTCAACTTACCATAACCAACTTTCTCTGAAGGTACAAGGTCAAATTTTGAATCAAAGGCAGGAAATTTCTACATAAGCCTGAATGAGTTCTTTTTTTTTTTTTTTTTTTAAAGATTTATTTATTTAGTATAGTGTTCTGCCTGCATGTATGCCTGCAGGCCAGAAGAGGGCACAAAATCTCATTACAGATGGTTGTGAGCCACCATGTGGTTGCTGGGAATTGAACTCAGGACCTCTGGAAGAGCAGCCAGTGCTCTTAACCGCTGAGCCATCTCTCCAGCCCCCTGAATGAGTTCTTATCATAAGAGTTATTCTGGGCCTCTACTTTTCTTTTTTTTTTTTTTCTTTCTTTCTCCTCTCTCTCTCTCTCTCTCTCTCTCTCTCTCTCTCTCTCTCTCTCTCTCTCTCTCTCTCTTTCTTTCTTTTTCTCCCCTCTTTATTTTTCAAGACAAGGTTTCCCTGTATAGCATTGGTGCCTGTCCTGGATATTGTTCTGTAGACCAGGCTGGCCTCAAACTGACTGGCTCTGCCTCCTGAGTGCTGAGATTAAAGGTGTGCACCACCACCACCCGGCTTTTCTTTTTTTAACTTTAGTAAGTTACTGTCTGTAACTCCAGTTCCAGAGAATCTGACACCCTCACATAGATACATATGCAGGTGAAAATCTGATGCACATAAAATAAAAATTAATTAATTCCAGCTGTGTGGGGGAAAGGGGGTTAGGCAGAAGGTTTACTATTTGAGGCTAGCCTGGAGCACTAATGAATTATGGCTAGCCTTCAGGTACAGTGTGAGAACTTGATTTAAGGGGGTAGGAAAGTACTAGGAGTAATTATTACATACTATTATTAAGACAAAAAATAGCAGAGAAAAAGACTTATTCTCATATTTTTCTGGTAACTGTGACAACTTTTACCCTCCCCAATTTAATAGCATTGTCTGTTTCTTGTGAGCTTTAAGTAGCACAGACAAAACACAAAAATTCTTAGAAGAAGTTCTGTTACCATTCTATGAGATTAATCTAGAATTTGGGGCAGGACTAGGAAGAAAGGCACTGGTTTTGTTTAGACAGCTAAGCCTCTTCTAGAGGTTGGAGGGAAAGAGCGAAGGTCAAGGACACTGGCACCACCTGCAGGCAGCCCTATAGTCACTACTTACGGGCTGTGAGCTCTTTAAGCTGCTGCTGTAGCGTGATGGAGGCATTGTATGTACGGAACACCTTGGCGGTCAAGCCTTCCATGAGATCCTGAAGATGCTTATTTAGAATACCAGTCTGCAGAAGACAAAGCAACACAGAGGATACTGGAACTGGGTAAAAGTCAAACTACCCTCTCCCTGGCAGCAAGTACTAGGAGTCACAGTGCCAGTACTGTCAGCATCCTGACAAGTTACGACCCTGTCCATCAAGGAGGGAGTTAGCCAAGAGGGAAAATAATTCCAGAATACATGATTGCATGATACCTTTCTACAACAAAGTACTTCAATCTTGAGCAGTTCAAAACAACAAGTGTGTTCTTTCCTATAAAAATCTCTCCCAGTACAGAAATCAATGAATCTTAGCTCCGTAGCACAGGCAGCTAGGCATCTCATAAAAGGATGCAGGAAAGAGGGAAAGAGACAGTAGGCCTCAACTCCCTCTGCCTTAAGGCTTTGGTACTAATCTGAAGCAGAAGGTGTCTGTTCCTGGCCCCAATGGAGGAAGGGTATGTAGAATGTCACTGACAAGCTAGCCTAAATGGACAGCCCAAGCATCCTTTGGCAACTTTTGTCTTTAGAAGCTCGAGACTGCCTGGGACTCTAGACCAGTGTCCTGTGTCTACTCACATTAAGTCGATCAAAAAGATCATCCTCGGGCTGCTTGTTCTCCATAAATAGTTGTAAGTTCTTAAAAACCTAAAAGAATTAAGTCCAATTATTATTTTTAAAATCTTTAGAATAACTTCAAACTCACAAAAACTTGCAAAACAGAGAAAAGGCACAGGGACCATCCATATACACTATACTGAAATTCTTGCTATGGATGTGTAAATTTACATAAATACCTAAGTATCTGTTCTGAGCCATTTGTGGGTTACATATTGTATCTCTTTAGCTCTAAACATCTCAGTGTCTGTTTCCTAAAAACAGAAATACTCCTTTATAGTCAAACTATGCTTACCCCAGTTTTATATGACTTAGCTGATATGTACAGTTACCCAGTAGGCTAGAGTAGTCAAGTGCCTGTATGCCTATCTCATGGGCCTATGGAACTGCAGCACACTCTACAGTGATGGGTGCAGAGCACTAAAAACTGAAAGATTACCATTTCATTCAGTTGGGAATTGGTCTGAGGCTAAACAAAGGCACAAGGTGGCAAGTGTGCAACATGACCAGAGGATGCTGATGTGCTTAAATCACTAAAGTAGTTGGGTCCAATCTTATGCTGAGTTTGCTCTAAGGGCTAACTCTCTGCAGACTGTTACAAACTGCTTCCAGAGATGGCTACACATTCCTAGCAAGTAGCAGAGATTGCAGGATGGGGCTAAAATGAGGCGCACAGCACATACACAGCACCAAGCAGTATCTCTCTTTGAGATCATTTTTGCTAAAGCCCAGCAAAATGTGGAGAATATAAAAAGCACTCAAAGTATTTGTTGAATGAATAAGTAAAAAAGCAAGCCAGAAAGCACAGGCCACGTGAACTTACTCGTTTCTCAACTGGGACTTTGTTATAGTATCTGATTGAGTCCTTCCCAGGAAAGTCAAATTCCACCACATATTCCTGACCATCCAATTCTGGGTGTAGATTGATGTGTTCCACTCTAAGTGAACAGCAACCCACAGTGTCTGCCGTTTCTCCTTCCTCCTTCTCATTGCCTGCTCTCAGAGCAAGCTGCACAGGAAAGGGGGTTGGGGTTTTAAAGAAAGAGATAAGCATCAGTGAAGAGACATGGACCATATATAATCTCTAGGTAGGAAACCCCAAACCAGAAGCCCCCAATTCTTCTGTGGATGAAGCATCAGTCGGCACAGCCTGGAAACTCAGATTCTACAATATTATGACTCATATGAAAGCCACAGGGATACTTAGAGACCAAGTTTCTCTACTCTATCCTTAGAATGGAGATAGAGGGAAGAGAGGAAAAAAATTTTTAAAAAAAATGATTTATTTATTTATTTAAGGTCTGGGTGTTCTGTCTGCATGTATGCCTACATGCCAGAAGAGGGTATTGGATCCCATTTTAGATGGTGTTGAGCACCATGTGGTTGCTGGGAATGGAACTCAGGACCTCTGGAAGAAGAGCCAGTTCTCTTAACTGCTAAGCCATCTCTCCAGTCCTCGAGAGAAAAAATTTTAACAAGGCAACAAATACTTTTCCTTTGGGCAGTCAGATTAAAAACTATTATCGATTTTGTGAGGATTCAGAATTTTGGCTAAAATATAAGCACTGTAAAATGGAAAAAAAAAATCACATGAGTACTAAGAAACTGAACTCTATAGCATTATCTTTCAAACTGTAGTTTTAATAAATCATACTTTTTGTTTAACCAACTTTACAGGTTATAATCATCCTTTCCTAAAAGAATGAAGTGGAGAAGAAATATCAGAATTCAGGGCTAGCCGTTAAGTAGTGGTTTGTGCAATTTCTGAATTAATTGCATACAAATAAATGTGAGTTGGATTTTGACATAAAATAAGTACTTTTCATTATGGGTTATGATTTAAAAAAGAAAAGATTTAAAAGTGTCAGTTATCCTTAATCCCTCCCCCCAAAAAAGTTCAATTTATGCAGATCCTCCTGTTACAAAATGAGTAGCACTCAACAATAAACATTGGTGAATGCCTCTTTTTAATCCACATCTACTTTTCTTACTAGGATAGATTTGATTATAAGTCACACAGCAGATATACACTCCCAACCCCTATACTTACAGAGTCGACACACCCTATACCTATAAACAGAACTGTCCAATGCAAATAAAGGAACCTGCTCCCACCTTATCAATGAAGTACAGTGCTACAGCTCTCTGTCGAACTTTCATCTCTTTGGACTTCCAGTCTTCCCGATACTGATTTCGGATCTTGTCCACACACTTCTTCAGCCGCCGAGCAGTCTCGTATTTCTGCCAGTCTTTCTCACCCTATAGAGACCCCACCCCAAAGGTGTATTATTTACAAAGAGTAAAATAACACACTGAATATTCAGAGCTCTATATCCAAGAACAGCAACTTGAGCTTAAGTGAGGCTGAAAAGCATAGAACTGAAGAGAAAGTCTGGAGTATTTAACCTGACAAAAATACATTCTGTTCTATTTTCATTCAGCGCAACTGACTCGTGTATAATTGCTAAGAAAGCTTCCCAATCTCTAAAATGCTCATACTCTTTGGAGAAGCCCACAAACCATGCCCCCAAACTGGCTTTTTTTTTTTTTTAAGGTTTATTATTATGTATACAGTATTCTGTCTACATGTATGCCTGCAGACCAGAAGAGGGCACCAGATCTCATTACAGATGGTTGTGAGCCACCATGTGGTTGATGGGAATTGAACTTCAGGACCTCTGGGAGAACAAGAGTGCTCTTAACTGCTGAGCCATCTCTCCAGCCCCCCAAACTGACTTCTGTCAACATAAAGAATATAAGCATTCCCATTCCCTCACAAGTACCACAGCCTTGCTCCCAAATCTCAGATCCAATACCAGTTTTCTGCTAGCACTGAATTCTATTAAATTCAAGACAGCCATTGAATTTCATGGAGCTATCAAAGAAACAGAACCTAAGACTACAACATGTAATCACCAAGGAACACAATGACCTCCATGAACAGTTGCAATTATTCACTATTTTCTAACTTCTGCATTTAAAAGCAGTGTCTGGTTAGACTGAGAAAAACAATGATTCTGGGAATACCTCCCTTCCTCTTTTTTGTTTGTTTGTTTCGGGACAAGTTTTTTTGTATAACCTTGGTTGTTTTAGAACTAGTTCCGTAGACCATGCTGGCCTTGAACTCACAGAGATCCACCTGTCTCTGACTCCTGAGTGATGGGATTAAAAGCGTGCGCCACCACCGCCTGTTACCACACCTTTTTTTTTAATGGAATTTTTGGCATATAGTTTAAAGGTCTGACCCTAAAGCCCATAAACTGTTAGGAAAATGTTATACATGCCTGGTACTGTAAACCTAACCAAAAACCTGTGACTAGGGAGCTCATACGTCTGAGAGGCGAGTGTACTGTTATGATTTTGCAAAATACTGGTATGGTATCAAACTGCCTTCTAAATACGCATCTCTACATTCACAGACTAGTGCAGCTCTTGGTCCTCATCAGCAAAGCTTGTGCAATGAATGTGGTTAATACCAAGGCTGCAACTGTTCTAAGTACAGAGAACAAGTGTCTGTGAAATGCTGCTCAGCCATGAATGGGACCTCCACATTATACAATACACTGACCTCAAGGTTCAGGAAGCATTGAAAAAGGAGATGGAAAGACTTAAGAGTCACAGGTCACGGAGGACTGGGGCCAAAGTGTCTTCTGGACATGGTAATCCCATTACACAGGAACTAGAAAACAGCTGTGGCTGCCTACACAAGATCAAGCTAGTCAACATTCCTGCATGAAGTGAGGAGGGAGGGATAGCAAGCCCTAACTTGTAGCTGAGGAGTTACTGACATTTGGTGGCTGCTGGTGTGTACTTGATCAGTTTTCTTAAGAGGTGTGGTTCCTGGTAGCTTTCCCATGCCCCCAGTGGATGGCCGGACACACACACACACACACACACACACACACACACACACACACACACACACACACACACCACTAATTCAACTGAGTGGGTTACTAAAAAGAGTTGCCATGAAACTGAGAGGAAGGTGTGTGTGTGTGTGTGTGTTGTATGTGTGTTTGTGTGTGATGGGGAGAGGAGGAATATGGGAATAGTTGAAGGTGGGAAGTTGGGGGTGATCCAAATACACTGTATGCATGTGTAGTGGGTAGCCATTCCAGCTTTGATCTGGAAGTTCAAACCACCATTGAGGCTTTAGTAACTGTCAGGCCTACAAGGCGTGGCCAAGAGAGGGCCCTGAAGACCTGAGATCTGGATTCGCTGGCTCTCTTGGTTCCTGGACCCTGGACACTGGAGGCAGACCAAGCAGAATTCTCCAGAGAACACTGCCGGACTGCACCATGCCTTTCCTAGACCCTGCAACCTACCTATCCCTTCATTTGTAAGTTACGCCACTAAATAAACCTCCCTTTTAACTATGTGGAGTGGCCTTAATAATTTCACCAATATGCATGTATGACATTTTTTAAAGAATAAACAATAAATATTATAAAACCGGAAACAGACCCACAAGCAAGGACGAATAATGTCAAATGCGAAAGATCAGGAAAATTCCACATAGGCAAAGAGTTTGACACTAATACAGGAAAAACTGGTTCTTAAGAACAAGGATCTGGGGCTGGAGAGATGGCTTAGCACTTGAGACAAACCTAGGTTCAGTACCCATATCAGTAGTGTCCTGTGACTCTAGCTTCAGAGGGATCTGATGCCTCCCACTTCTGTGGGTATTCAAATGCACATGCCACCACACAGACACATGGGCAAAATAAACACACAGAATTAAAGACTAAGAAATTACTTAAGAATCTCTGCTCCTGATCCTTTGATCCTACAACAAATGAGAGGAGGTGGAAGTGATTTCTTTTTATAAATTATTGTTTTCCACCTGAGACATAAGGACCTGATCCATCGGACCTCATGAAATCCTTGAGACATAAGAACGATGGTCAAGGTCTTTACACACAGAGGCATGGGGGTACATGGGACAAACAGGCGAACTTCCAGATCTCAACAAGCTCAGAAAGCAATGCTTATTTACATGTGCTAAGGAGTCATCAACATTTCCTCACAACTGTGTGTGTACTATTTGTATGTGCTGTTTGGTTTAAAACAAGAGGTTCAATAACTAATAGTTGTCTCATTTCCTGGGGAACTGAAAATTTCTCTCTAAGTACAACTTGACATTTAAGAGAATGAATTAATTCAAAAAGTACAATACAAGCTGTCCTCCTGTATAAGGCAATGATGCATTTGTTACATAAACCACTACCAACAAGACACCTGAAAGGCTCACCAAAACACAATTATCAAGCCAGGAGTGGATTCTACCTCATCACTCCAACTCACAGGCATCATCAGTCTATCTCAATGACTGCTTTGAGAAAGTTACACAAGACACCTCTATAGCAGCTTTCCCTTCATACTGGGATAGAGGACAGGAAAAGAAGTTACCCTGCAAAGGGCTAACAGGAGAGGGTGGGCCTCCAAGTATGCTTGCCCTGGATGCTTTCAGTGCTGCTGAGCAACCTATAAAATGATAACAGACTTAAAACCTTCTTGGAATGCTTCTAGAAAATATCCACCTAGGCCTCCAGGGAGAGTCACAACAAAACCACCTATACTTTCTGCCTGGCTACTGGCCAATCAGAATTTTATTTTTCAACCAATCAGAGCAACACATATTCTGTTGTGTGGAAGGTGTGCTCCCTCAAACTTTGCTATCATATCAGCACATTACTAATGTGGAATAGAAAAGCAGTTTGGTAAAAGAAGACAGTTATTGTAGGAGTCTTTGACTCCTTCTCCCTAGTTGGCAACCTTTCCATAACAGAGAGAAAACTAGTTAGTGACAGTTATAAACCAGAGAGCACCATACTTTCTCTTATAAATGTAGATACTTATCCACTCAATAACACAGGCAGATGAGTTGAGGCTGTACAAGGAAGTCAGCTGAGTTTGTCCTTTAATCCTTCTCAAGAATCTATATTAAGGAAGATGCCATTTGCCACTACACTTTGAGCATATAAGACAAACTCAGCATGGTTGCTTAGACACTTGTTTCTGAGATACAGTCTCTCACTGGCCTGGAACTCACTCACCACTTAGGAGTATGGTGATATATTGTATACCCTAATAAAATTTGCCTGAAGAGCCAGCCACTAGATTAAACACAGAAGCCAGACAGTTGTGGCACACACCTTTAATCCTAGCACTCAATCTCTGTGATTTCAAAGCCACCCTGGGCTATATGAGATTAACTCAGTCTAGAAGAGAAACCGAGCCAGTCAGTGGTGGCACACATCTTTAATCCCAGTATTTAGGAAGCAGACATGCCGTTAATCCAAGCACTAGAAAGGAAGTGATGGCTGGGCAGAGAAAGGTATATAAGGCAAGAGGAGATAGGAACTGAAGCTTTTCAGGCTGAGGAGTCCTAGAGGTAAGATGTGGCAGTGACTTGCTCCTTTGTCTCTCTGATCTTTCAACATTTACCCCAATATCTGGTTCCGAGTTTTTATCAATAAGACCATTTAAGAATTCGTGCAACACAGGACAGATTGTTGGGTAAGACAGGCCCAGGGATCCCTCCTGTCTTTACCTCCCCAGCACTGGGTTACAAGCAAGTACTACCATGCTCAGCTTTTATTATAATTATTAATGTGAATTGCCACATCTTTTATTTTTATTTTTGAAAATGTCATACATGTGTACTATGTGATATCGTTCTATATGCTGTGAATATGTGTTGCTCTGATTGGTTGAAAAATAAAATTCTGATTGGCCAGTAGCCAGGCAGAAAGTATAGGTGGGATAAGCAGACAAGGACAATTCTGGGAAGAGGAGGGCTGAGTCAGGAGTCGACAGCCAGACACAGAGGAAGCAAGATTGACAAGGCAGAACTGAGAAAAGGTACCAAGCCACGTAGTTAAACATAAATAAGAATTATGGGTTAAGTGTAAGAGCTAGTCAAGTAATAAGCCTGAGCTAATTGCCAAGCAGTTATAATTATTATAAGCCTCTATGTGTTTACTTGGGGGATGTGCATGGGAGAGAGTAGTCCCGACCGCTAGCTGGCCAGGACACAGGAAAACTACACATGCATACAAATATGATCTTATCTATCTCTCATTTCCCCTCAAGCCCTCCATTCTGACTACCAACTTCAAGTTTTTGGTTTTATGTTAACTCACTAAGTACAGTTAGTGCCACCCATAGATCCATGTATACAGACAGTGGCAAGGTGGCATCAACTGGAGCATGTGAAATCTATCAGAATTTAAAAGAAAAAAAACAATACAAACCAAGAACTTGCTACATGGCCCTGGCTAGCCTGGAACTTGTTATGAAGACTAGGATAGCCTTAAACTCAGAGATCCCTCTGCCTCCCAAGTACTAGGATTAAAAGCTTGTGCCACCCTGTCCGGCATATCAAAATATTTTTTGTAATTAAGTGATTGAATATACTGGATTTGGTGCTAAAATATGACAATGCTAGATCTTAGGGACAAGAATTTACCATATATCTATTCTTACATATTTGAAATATTTTATTAAAAATAAAATTCAGTAATGGTCAGAGGTTAAGAGCATTTGTTGCTCTTATAGAGGAACTAGGTTTGGTTCCCAGCATCCACACAGCAATTCAACACCGTCCCTACCGCTAGTTCAGAGAATCTGTTGCCTTTTTTTGGACTCCATGGCCACTAGGCACTTAACACAGTGCACATGCATTCAAGCAGGCAAAACACTCATATGCATAAAATAAAAGTAAATCTAAAATAACAACCCCTCAAAACTCCACAAGTTTGAAAAGAAAAGGAAAAAAAAATATTTAAGAACAGAATGCTTCTCTGGGTAGCAATACAAAATTTTAAAAAACTATTCAAGGTGCTATTAAAATCCAACCTCTGAAGACATTACTGTTTTATTAAATGGACTGAGAGCAAGTTCAAGAAGCCACAGACACCACCTCCTCACCCCTGGGCCCCAACAGTACCAGCTCTTTCCAGACCTGTAATGACTCTTTTTGGGATCTCATCATAGTTAAGTCAGGCATT
This sequence comes from Peromyscus maniculatus bairdii, assembly GCF_049852395.1. NCBI lineage: Eukaryota > Metazoa > Chordata > Mammalia > Rodentia > Cricetidae > Peromyscus > Peromyscus maniculatus. Next base: position 146,840,806 of record NC_134855.1, read on the forward strand.
CTACCTTGGGTACATGCATCTAGACAGGCCACAATTTAACTGCAGGATGTCATGGGAAAGTATGAAATTGGAGATCTAAATTACTTTCTAAGAAGAGTGACAGAGTTACCAGTGATCAGATCTAGGACAGTTTTTTTTTTTTTTTTTTTTTTTTTTAAATTCCCACAGACTAGTTTATTCATCTACAAAGTGGAACCACAAATGAATATATACATATGGTTATTAAATGCCAACTTACATGAAAAAGCTTTTTAACACTAAAATAATACTCATCATAGTTTGACAATGTTCTGCTTGTGGTGATATACATAGAATTTACCATTAGTGTGACATTTAGTATATTCACAATGTTATGTATGGAAACAACAACACTACTTGGTAGTTGTAGTGTAGGTGGTACATGCACATTGTGGTGTATGGTATATGCACATATATATGTAGGTACAAATCCCTGTGCAAGTATAAGGAGACTCTCCACCTTATTTTTAAAAGATTTTTTTATGTGTATCGGTATTTTGCCTTTGTACCACATGCATGCAGTGCTCACAGAGGCAACAAGAGGGCATGAGATCCCCTGGAACAGAACTGGTTGTGAACTGCCATGTGGGTGCTGGGAATTGAACCCCAGTAATCTTAGTGAGTGCTCTTTGATCACTAAGCCATCTCTTCAGCCCCTCCACCTGATTAAGACAGGATATCTCTAACTAAACCTGAAGCTCCCAGCTAAGCTGGCTGACCAGTGGGCTCCTGGGATCAGCATGTATCTGTCCCAAACACTGGGGTTACAGACATGCACGGCTATGCCCAGCTTTATGTGGGTGCTGGAGACATAAACTCAGGTCAGATCTTCTTACCCATTGAGCTATTTCCCCCAGCCCTATTTGACAGTTTCAGTGTTACTGTTCACATTCTCGAATATCTTGACATATTCTTTACTTACCCTCTTTTGTTCATAAGCCCCCAACTCTGTTTAGAAGACCTCTTTAAAGATCTAATTTTAATCTTATTTCCTTTAAAAAGGGAATATTAAGGATGTTAAGAATAACTACTGTATTAATGAGAACAGTTACCTTTCTTCTAACACAACTGAATCCTTACATAATTTGCCCACCAACCTAAAAGTGTGTAAAGGAATAAAACTAGGGTTTATCCACCTCTGTAGCTCTATAACCTAATTACAGGAGAGAAGAATAGCATGATTTTTAACTGTCTTTCTCTGTTCTCCTTCCTGATTCTATACTTATTTAGAACTAGAAAAACTATTTTGCAGTTTATTTGAAAAACATATCCTGATGATATTTTTCAATAAGAAAGTAGTGAAACATGTCAGGCCACAGGGTATAAGCTAGAAGTATACACCTACATAGCTTTTTCACCTGTAACTCTCAGATATTAACAGAAGCTAAATCCTTATAAACCAGAGTTTCAAAAGCCTTTATCTTCAGACTTATGAAGCTACTACACAGGACTAATTCCTTGGCTGTATTTGCTCTCTTTTGGTTGTTCACATTTCCATAATGTCTGTTAAAGGAAGCTACAAGCTACTAGAACTCTCCAGAGCAGAGGATATAGCTAGCTGGCTAACAAAAATACCAAGACAGTCCCTCTCAATAAGTTTAACAACTCAAAACAACACATGAGTGTGTAAGATAGTATATGGTGGGCTTTCAATTACAACTGGTTCTAAAGGAACTTACTCACATGAGACCTCAGAAAGCCAGTATATAAAACTCTAGGTTGTATATAGCTTGTTTCTACATCCAGATAAAGTAATTCCTACACTTCCCACATCCTGACCACCACATAGTAAACGCTTAACTGTAAAGGCAAGAACTGCATCTGCACAACTGCTATTACTATAAATACACTGTGGTTGAAACATAGTGGGTTTTCAGAAAATTTCCATAGGTAAAATAACAATAGGACACAAACTGAAACATCTTTGGGAGGTTATCAAGTTAATGGTAAATGAAAGCACTTGTCTCCTTTCAGGGCAGAAGGTAGGTTTTTAACTTGTTAAATCAAGTCTACAAAGCACACTGCAACTCAGCCAAAAGAGAGGTAGAGATTATCAGGCCCACCAAGAGGTGTAGCATATAGTTATTATGCTTACCTTGATTCGTGAACTGGGATTCAGCATGATGTATTTAATAGAACCTTGGATGTTCTCTGTCCAGGAGACCAGCCAAGTAACCTTGTTATCATGTCGGACTTCTTTCCATTTATGTCCTGGAGGAGGAGAAGGAACCTTGGCATCTCTGTGAAAATAACCATGTAGATGGGAAGTGAAATTAAAAATGACAAACCATGTTGCTTTTCATAACCAGAAGTGAAACTATCTCCTAAGTATGTATTTCTAATCTCCCTTTCCCCAATTCTGAACAAAAACTTAGAGACTTACCCATAGAAGTAAATATTAAGCTGTCTTTACAGATATACTCTTAACACTATGAATAGTCCCAACCACCAGCCTTGAGGAAAGAAGCTTGCACCTCACTTCTGCCCCCAAAGGTGAACTTTTGTGCTCACTTGCTGCAATTGATAATGATGTCCTCAGGCATGATTCTTCTCTTCAGCATGCCCATCTTGGGGTGGTTACCTCGGCCACGGAAAAGCCCTGGAGGCTCTATCTTGAAGTTGGCAATCCTCTCTCTATGATTATCCATAACACAAAAGCCATATTCTTTCAATAATTTTTCATTTTCTTCTTTGATTTTCTGAAATAGAGCAAGGAAGTACTCAAAATGGATTCAAACTCCTGTCTGCTAGTACTTTTTTTTTTTTTAATCTCTTGCAGGAGAAAGGTCAAGGTTAAATCCAAAATTCACTCAGAAATGAACTCAAATAAAGGAAAATGTCTACTGGATCTTAAACTTACACATAATAAATCGCCAAAAGCAAAGGGAAGGACTTGGACTTGCCTCTATTGGATGTGCTTCCCCATGGAAGGCCTTGCCTTCTTGTGTGTGTCGGGGGGAGTGGATTGGGAGTGGGAGGCTGGGAGGATGGGAGGATGGAAGAGGGGGATCTTTGATTGGTGTGTAAAATGAATGAAAAATTTTTCTTAATAAAAATAAATAAATAAATAAATAAATAAATAAATAAATAAATAAATCACCAAAAGATCTGGTGAGAATAACTGACCTTATATCTAACAGATGCTCACTTTTGTCTTTTGTAGTAGTGCTGAACGAAAACCAATGTATACTAGGTAAGCACTCTACCACTGAGCTACAGCTTCAATCCTTGATCTTTTATTGTAAAGGGTATAGATTTATGAATGTCATTTACTTTTAGTTTAACTTAGTTTAATTTAAAGGATATGGTCTCATATATCCCAAGATGTCTTCAAACTCTCAATGTAACTGAAAATGACCATACATTTCTGATCTTCTTGTGCCCACTTCCCAAGGGTTGATATTACAGGCAGGTACCACCACCATGCATGGTTTTATGCAGTTCTGGAAGCAGAGTCAGGGCTTCACACAAGCCTTCAGGCAAGCCCTGTACCAAATGAGTTACTGCAGCCCAAGTTCTACCGAGATATTTTTAAATGTTAACCTTAAAAATTAATACTATGAAGAAGGAGAAGTAAATGTCAGCTAATGAGGGAGGACTGAAAACAGGTAAAGGAGACTTGAGTCACAGAAAGGATATAAAGCTAATTTTTCCCCTCTAGTTTCAACTCCTTTATGGATTTTTTTGTTTTGTTTTGTGGTGGAAGATAAATGCCTAAAAATGTATTTGGCAGACAGACCTTTGAGGCCAGGCTGTACTACAGAGTGAGTTCCAGGACAGCCAGGGATACAGGGATAAATTTTGTGCATGTGTGTATGAGTGTGTATATTATGATAGTGAAAGTATAAAATTTAACCCACACCTTCAGAATGACTATTCTGTTTCATTGAGATATATATAGACTTTGGGTCTGATTAACTTTGATGTGTGGTATTACCATTTCTTTTTAGTTCTTTATAATCAAATTTTAATAAAAAACAAAAATTCATACTATGGGCTGAAGATGTAGCTTGGTTATAGAATACTTGTCTAGTATGCACAAACTTTCATTTCTTTGTCTCCTAAAAGAACACTTACAGACCCTCTTAACTGAACAGCATTTCCCATGGGGTTTTAAACCTCAATGAACTTGTCTTTATTGGTATTTGGTATATAGTTTTTTGTTTTCTAGGGCTTTGTGTCTGTTAGGTAATCATTCTCCTACTGAGTTAAATCCCCAACCCCATTCTTTATACTATGTGATCCTTAGCCCATGAAAATATGGGTGTATGTGAGGAGTTTAGCCTCTTAATTTTCTAACCATTCTCCTCTACCTTATATATGGTGATTAGTGGTGGGTTTCCTCCCCTTCTTTCCTTGTTATTATTTTAGCTTTCAGACAGGACTTCGCTATCCTTAAACTCTTGATCCTCCTGCCTTAGCTCTACCCAGTTCTGGGATTATAAGAGTGCAACATCATGGCCCATAGGTGTATGAATTCTATGTAGTGATTCAATACAAGTCTTGTTCAACTTACTGGCCACAGGTGTCCTTGCCAGGGGCCTAGACAAGGCAATGTTTATAAAAAATGTCGTTATTTGGACTAGTATTCCAAGAGCAAAGGTCCAAAGTGACCTTTATGTTTAAAAACACTGGGGCTATAGAGACAGCTCCATGGTTAAGGCAGTTCCTAGCACCCATGCTGGGCAGCTCACAACCACATGTAATAGCTCTAAGTGACCTGACATCTTCCAGTCTCCAGCTGTACCCACACACATATGCTTGCATGCACATACAATTAAAAATTTTTAAATCCCCCTAAGTAAAAAACTGACCAAATTTCAATGACTTGGAAAACTACAAATAAAATGAACCTAAAATGAAAAAGTCTAATGCAATTTTTGTTTGTTTTATTGAGACAGCCTGGTTCTTGCTTTGCAGTTCAGAATGGAACTTAACTTGCAGTAATCCTCTTGCCTAAGCCTAAGGCATGTACCAACACAGATAACTTTCAGTTAGAGTAGCTCAATACTTGTAAAAGTATGGAACAAAATAAATATTCAGTGACTTAAATTACAAGTCCTTTTAAAATGCTAAAACTACAGCACCATAAAGTACAAAAAACATTCTTTGAAATCCTTAACTTCTAGACCCTGGTTAGGAAAACAAAAAAAAACCTACCTCAGATTCCTCTAAACATGGGCTTGGCAACTTTTTCTAAATAGAAATTATTTTAAGCTTGAAGGCTATAAGTTTGTTTTAACTACTCAGAGAATATGAAAATAAATAGATACATTCATTTATGAAAACAGGCAGTTTTACACGTTAGATACTAAAAGATCTTTTTCACAATGAGTGTGACCAACAGTGAGGAATGGAAATGGACGACAGTGGCTAGATACCAAAGTAAAACATCTCAAAAGAATGGGTAGGTACATGGCCAGTATTATTTCATGTGTCTTAAAGCTGAGTACCTGTAGCCACTGAGGACCAGGACTCCCGTGCTTAAACACTATAGTAATAAAATTACTACTGATTGCTACTGAAGTACTCACAAAGCTCAATCTAAATTAAAAAAAAAAAAAAAAAAAGACTTTGCTAAGTGAATCTTTAACACTGAAAAATATAAAATTAATGAAGTCAGTGTTGTGTCACAAGAACCAAGATAATTAGACAAGTAATTAGAATTTTTCCATCATACCTGTTTTTCTTCCTTGCTCATCTGCTTCCGAGCCTCTGACTGGGCTTTGAAATACTGGCTCATCTGTGTGAAGTCGCATTTGCTTAAGTTGGTAATCATATTTTTCTCATCATTAGTCATTTCCTAGTTGAATGAAAGGAATATAAAATAAAATATAATTAAAGCATTAAATAAAAGGTGTTGAGAAAGGTAGCCAATCTCTCTGTGAGGTATTTTTTCCTTAGGGGAGGGGGTTCGTTCTGTTATAAGCTGTATTCCTTTTTTTGTTTTGTTTTTGTTTTTTGTTTTTTCAGAACTGAGGACCGAACCCAGGGCCTTAGCGCTCTACCACTGAGCTAAATCCCCAACCCCTATAAGTTGTATTCTTTTTGTATAAAAATATTTAAGTGATTTATGGAGAAAAATTACTCATTTTTTTTTAGATCCTTGACAAAAATACAAACTCATGAACACCAAGTATATGAATACCAACCTGAGAAAATACATTAATCAATTTCTTTAGTAATGAAAGGAAAAACCTTTTCTTAGTCTCCTGTAGAACTACTTATTAAATCTGGCTTTAGAGATCCTTAGACGGTAAGTTTTAACTCAGCCTTTGTTTACATTATTCAAATGGAGAGCAATGCAGTTTTTACCTAGGCCAACAGTATATGAATCCAATATGAATCAAAATGGAATAGGAGGTCAGATTAACCCCTCTGCAAAGACAGCAGAGACAATCCCTGCAGAAACAAACTTTCCTTTGTTCAGCTGAAATTGAGGTTTTCTGTTTAACCTATCTGATCTATCTGACCAACTCCTTCCTGCAGTCACATGAAAGCTAAGAAAAAAAACTCTTGTTGGACAAAACCAATTAAAATAGTAAGAGACAAAAGACATACATTCTTTACTATAATAAAATTCAGAAAAGTTATTGATTAAACTATAATTTGCTTAAAAAAAAAACAAAACAACTATCAAACCACCTCCCAGTCAGCGCTTTCATAATCTATTAAATATATGAACACATACCTTTCTCCAATCTTTAAAGAAATTTTTCCTGAATATTTCCTTAGTAGTATATTCATGGTCAAGCATTTTTGCAAAGAATGTAGCTACTTCTTCTGCTTTGGGACTCAACTTCATAACCTTACCTAAAAGGAAGAAAATGGTTCAAATCAGTGAGGCACATCATTAATATTTTATGAGTACTGAATACTGGAGACATCTTTACTGATGGCTTACCTCTCCAAAGTGTACAAAGGTCTGCTGACACATCATTATAACAACAACAGAGCAACATACTGTTATATATCTACTTAATAAAATTTCTCCTTCTCTTTAGTAGATATTTACCTGGGTCTTTTTTTGGAGACTATGCCAGTTAATTGTTCCCAGGTGCCTGCTCAGGACAGGGATGACCTGGGGAAGGCCCAGCCACTCTTCCTTTTCCTTTCAGCAAGCAGGGTCCTTTACACTTCTTCAATGGTTTTTAAAAATCAAATCCTCAGAAGGACTCCTGCCACTGCTAAGCTAAGCAGCCTCTGTTCAAGAAGGGGAGGAAAGGATAGGGGCAGGGAGTGGAAGAAAGGAATTGTGGGGAAAAGAAATAGGCATCTTTCTTCTTTAAAGTTACGTGGGTGGAATATGAATAAAATATATATTCATTGCAGGCAAGCCCAGATTTCCCACATAAAAAGCCTAAACAAGACCTTCCTTTAGAACCTTGCTACCAAAGGCATCACACGCAAGTTTGTTATAAATACCAAGTTTTGGGCCTCAACCCTAGACCTAGAATCAGAAACCGCATTGTGTATATGTGTGCGTTCGTGCATGTGGGGTTGGTTGTACATGTACAACAGTGCCCATGCATGTAGGGGTCAGAGCATTAGGTATCAGTCATTGCCTTCCACCTTGTTTTGAGATAAGGTCTCTCTTGTTCACTGCTACATATCCAGGCTAGCTAGGCACAGAGGCTCATGTCAATTCTCCTGTCTCTACCTCCCATCTCTCCGTAGGGACATGCTGGAATTACAGACAAGTGTGCTACTTCATTCAACTTTGATGTGGGTTCTAAGGGAACAACCTTAGATCACTAGGCTTGCATAGCTTATCCACTGAGCCCATCCTCTGCCAGAAACAGCACTTTGCAACACTAGTGTACACAAAGAGTGACACACACTGCACCTGAAACACTGGGAACAGCACCAGGAACTCACCTCTTTCAGGAAATCCCAATCAATCCACAGCACAAGGTGTGCCTGGGTCTGGGCAGCATGTAAGTATATGTAAAAGCTGCTCTAAAAAAGCCCCTGTGTTTACAAGGAAAGCCAGTAAACTGATAAGGAAATTCTGGAGGAGGCATAGGTTTTGTGTACCTTAGTGAGATCATAACTGTCAGTAAAAGTAAAGTACTTAGGAATTTAACCTACCACATATTCAAAGGCAATTTGTATTCCTAGGGCTAATTTCTATCTTTTCTTTAAAAAACAAAAAACAAAACAACAACAAAAAACAACCAGCCAACAAACAAACAAAACCCAACTTTACAATACTATAAAGAAGCAACCTATGCCATAACATTTGGCTGCATTCTAAATGAGATTAAATATAAGCCTACTGACTTACAGTTATGTAAGTACAAATAAATCCAAAGGATTCACATTCATTACTGAAATCTAAAACTTAAGCAGAAGCCTACTCCTTGTACAATTCAGAAGACATCTTATCTTATAACGGGTGGAAGTGCTCTTCCTGGCTGTAGGAACACAGAGAATACAGGACAAACTGAAACTTGTGTGGTAGTGGAGGATCAGCTTGGAAGACATAATTTCAAGGACCAGTAGGTGGTGTAGTTCCCTCTCAGTCTTTTCAAGCTTCTGTTTTGGAAAAAGACTAGGAGGAAGAAGTTTCCTGCTCCTCCCCACCCTCCGCTCAGGTCTCAACTAGAGTTGCCATGCAAAACTACAACATGCTTAAAATATAAAGGAAAAAAAAATGAAGCCAAGGTGGCACTGGCCTTCAATTATAATTATGTAGCATTCAGAAGGCTGAGACAGGAGGATTGTGAGTTTGAAGCTAGCCTAGGCTATAGAACCACCATCTCAAAACAAAACAAAAATAAAAATAGAAAGAAAAAATGTAAATGAATGTGCTACCTGATATGTTTCACATAAACTAGATATTCAATGTTTTTATTTTGGGGGTGAGGGTGTCTCTGGATTATTTCACTGGCTTTGTCCCAGTAAAGAAGCTACTATGACTCACTGTTCTAAATAAATGGACTGTGGAAAAATTAAACAACAGCTCCTACAGCAGAGCAGTGGGTGGAGGGCGTGTAGGTTCCCAGCAATAGCACTTTGTGGAAGAAGCTGAGCTCCTGGAAACAGAAACTGTTGAGTCAGCTGACAGTGAAGGTGCACAGCAGAGGCTGCAATTCCATGCTTCAACAACCAGGTCCTGCCTACCAGAACTTACTTATCAGCTTGGACTAACAAATCAAACAGGAGTTTTACAACCTTAGAGAGGAAACCTCAGGAGGACCAACAGATAAAACACAAGCACTCCAATAGTGGAAAGCTAGGAAAATGGAGGCAGGGACTGTAGCCAACGATGAGCTGGTTCCAGGCCTTAGTTTCTTATCTATCATCTAGTTTCCATCCATCACCACCTTGACTTTCACAGTGAGGCTTTTCCAGCTGAGCTTTCTAAAGCTAGTAAGCCCACAACAGGCTACAAAATACCAGCATTAATTGTCTTTTTCAAGACCTTAGACTTTGCCTCCTCATCAGGAAGTTTAACATCAAGTATTTTCATGAGAGTCTCCAGGAATGACCCAGTGTCTTGTGCTTTTTGATCAAACCATGTCAGACCATGAAGTGTTTTATGATGTCAACTTTCTAAATAGTTTGAATCAGTAGTCTCCATCTATTACTAGGACCTGGGTGTCTGAAGACAAACATATTCAAAAAACACATTTTCCTGGCATACAGAATGAGCCCTCTGGTCAAAACTAGTTGAACATCTCTTATCTGAAACATCTGGTATTTAGGCTTTCATTTCTTTCTCCCCCCTCCCCAAGTTTTTTAGAATGAGTGTGTGAGTGAGTGAGTGAGTGAGTGAGTGAGTGAGTGAGTGAGTGAGAGAGTGAGTGAGAGAGAGAGAGAATGTGTGTGTGTGAGAGAGAGAAAAGAAATGAAGTATCAGGCTGGGCATAATGGTGCACATCTTTAATTCCAGCACTCAGGAGGCAGAGACAGGTGGACCTCTGAGCTTGAGACCAGCCAAGGCTATGTAGTGAGACCCTGTCTCAAAAATAAATAAAAAATAAATAAATAAATGAAAGAACAGAAAAAAAGAGAGAGAGAAAGAAAGAAATGAGTTATCTTGAGGATGAGACCCAGGTTTATAACAAATTTGTTTCATACACACTGTTTTAAATGCTAAAGTAATGTCACATAATATCTTTAATGATATGGTGCATACAAGCTTCACTTTTTTTTAAATTGCATGTATTTATTTAGTGTGTGTATTATGTGTGCAATGTGGCAGTCAAGAACAACATGACCATGGGGGCACTAGGGATTAAACTGAAGTCATCAGGCTTCGAAGCAAGTGCCCTTGCAGAGCCATCTTGTTGGCCCTTAACATTTCACTTTGTAGTGTCATGTTATAATTTAAATTTTAAAAAAAATTTCTGAAATCCAGATTTCAATTGTTGGATGCTAATAAGCCTATCCCATCCTAAACCCACAGGCATCTATGGTCCTGAAGCATTGCTGGTGGTCAGAGACGTACCAAATAACTCAACTCGGAGTGCTTGCCACAGGTACTTCTCAGCAGCTTTTCTGTCCAGTGTTTCTCCATAATGGTAAATAGACTATTTGGTTCAGAAGCACCCAGTCCTAGCACTCATCTATTTAAGGGGCCCAGATCTACTTGGTGAATCTTAAGCATATGTAGGGTTTGAGAAACAAGACTCTAGCATCCCTGGACAGAACTCTTGGAATGAAGGCATTCAGTTGAACATTACCACCTGATACACTGTCAATAAAAGGCTTGTGAAAGACTACTCTCAAATCTTTCAAACTCAAGGACAAAAACACAGATGATGTAACTCTCAGCCAATCTGGGAAGTTCCAAGAGATCCAAGTAGGTCAAATAGGGTGGCACATGCCTCAGGAGCAGAGGTAGGTTAATCAACTGAATTCAGGGCCAGCTGATCTACATTATCAAGTTCTGAGCTAGGCAGGGCTACGTAGTTAGGAAGTATCTCCAAAATAAATAAATAAATAAATAAATAAATAAATAAATAAATAAATAAATAAATAAATAAATAAATAAATAAATAAATAAATAAATGTAAATAAATAAATAAGAAACCTAGGCAGAGCCTATCTTTATAACTGATGCATCAAAGGCAAAGTATTGCACTATATGAAGTGAATGATACAGCTTATGATTTCTACCGACAGGCTGAATGGAAGCAGCTAATCCTTTGCCAAACATTATCTCTAGTGACAAGCAGTTTGTTGGTATATATTACCACCAAAATAAAATGCTACTATTTGAGTAAGGCTTTTCTAACGATTCCACAGAACACAACAGCTTTCTAGAAATTGAGTTCAGATAAAAACCTTCAGTGAGTAGGCCATAGCCTGGCTATGAGCCACAAAGATAAACCTTTTTAGGATTACAGATAAGATACCAACAGCCCCTTTTCTTATGATATTTTTTAAGCAGCAAATGGGCCCTTTTACCAAACCAGACAAGGACAATAAAACAAAGTGAAGTAACTAGATAAGACTGTCCAGTAGAGGCGGCGCCTTCATTTTCTATCCCAATAGAAGCAAACTCTTCTTAGCCAAAATTCAAACCTGAAATAACTCACCATCATAGTAAAACTTGACACCCTCTGGAAGAGGCTCATATGGTGGAGCAAAGACAGGCCCTTTGTGTTCTAGGAATTTCCACTTGATGCCTTCAGGATAGCGTTCTTCTTCCCACCTTTCAAAGACAAGGCACAACCTTATTAAGGGATCACTTCACATAATAAAAAAGATCCTCACCTATTAAATGCCAATAATAATTATCTAATCAATTGATGGTACTCATTCAAAGTCTGGATAAGAATAACCTGTATCTCATTGAGAAAGGCAGCAATTTCAAGAAGATGAAAGAATGTGGTAACTATTTCATTCAACAGTTTCAGTTAAAAGACAGTAAGTATTAAAGACCATCATTCAAAGAGCCCAGCACTAACTAGGGAATATGAAAATGGGGATAACTGTTCTACCATGGTACCCTAACAACATGCCACAGTAGTACTGATGACATGCAGGGAAAAGTACAAAACACAGCCAGGCAGGATGGTGCATGCCTTTAGTCCCAGCACTTGAGAGGCAGAGGCAAGCAGAACTCTTGAGTTCTAGGACAGCCTGATCTACATATCTAGTTCTATAACAGCTAAGGCTACATAGTAATACCTTGTCTCAAGACAAACACAAAACAAAACAATCAAACAAAAAAGAAGTTCAAAGCCGGGCGGTGGTGGCCCACGCCTTTAATCCCAGCACTCGGAAGGCAGAGCCAGGCGGATCTCTGTGAGTTCGAGGCCAGCCTGGACTACCAAGTGAGTCCCAGGAAAGGCGCAAAGCTACACAGAGAAACCCTGTCTCGAAAAACAAAAAAAGAAAAAAGAAAAAAGAAAAAAAAAAAGAAGAAGTTCAAATGTAAAAAAAAGGATTGAAATAATAGTTTAACTGAGGCACACCGAGTTTAAGGCACTTCTGAAATACATTGAGCTATCTAGTAGACAGCAAAATTCTAAATAAATCTCAGGTGCCATAACTTTCTGAAACGTTTTTATTTAAAAGAAAATCAAACATACAGAAAAAACTATGGCTAATACAATTAACTGTGGATATATACAAAGAACTATTGAAATGAATTACATTTCTATTTTGACTGATAAAGTTAGATGTGGATAAATATACAATAAATAATTTAGCAATTATCTTTATAAAAATGATCTTATACATAACTATAACACATACTATCAGATCTAAAAAAATCAATTTTCTAGTGTCATTCTAATATTTAGTTTGATTATAAATTCACCAATGAGATTCGATGTATTTTTTTTTTTTCTTTTTTTTTTTTGAGACAGGGTTTCTCCGTGTAGCTTTGCGCCTTTCCTGGAGCTCACTTGGTAGCCCAGGATGGCCTCGAACTCACAGAGATCCGCCTGCCTCTGCCTCCCAAGTGCTGGGATTAAAGGCGTGCGCCACCAACGCCCGGCTGATTCGATGTATTTTACAGGTCAAGATCTACTGGAAGATCATGCATTGCAATTGACAGATGTTTCTAATACCTCCTTTACACAGATCTTACCATCCTCACAGTTTGGAAAGAATCAGCTAGATAGAATACATCTGGCATACAGATTATTTTTAAACTTCTCAGATTCCATCTTTACTGCTACTTCTAAACAAAAAGAATTTTATGGACTCCTATGGGGATTTGTTTTTGTTTTTGTTTGAGACAGGGTTCCTCTGTGTGTCCCTGGCTATCCTGGAACTCCCTCTGTAGACCAGGTTGGTCTGGAACATCTGCCTGCCTCTGCCACCCAAGTGCTGGGATTAAAGGCATGTGACACCACTGCCTGGCTTATTCTGCTATTAACTAAATCCAAGTCCAATATTTTAAACAAAGTTCAGAAACAGAGTAAGAAACACATTAATCTTATCAAATTGTAATAATACTGTTATATAAAAAAAAAACAACTGCAGTCAAAATATATTGTCAAGTAATTTTCAACAAGAGTTATGATGACCCAATGGTTAGAGGACAGATTCTAAACACTGGAGTTTGCAAAGAGTGACACTCAGAAAGTTCTTTATACTATATACAAAAGTTAACTAAAAAAACAAACCAAGAGGGGTTGGGGATTTAACTCATAGGTAGAGCACTTGCTAACAAGTACAAGGCCCTGGGGTTGGTCCTTAGCTGGGGGGTGCGAGGATGGGGCACGACAAACCAAGAAATTAAAATTCTAAATATAAGAGTTAAAACACATTTGGACATTTAGGAGAAAATAAAGGGGAACAGCTTTACAACATTGAATTTGACAGTGATTTCTTGGATATAATACCAAAAGTAACAACAAAACCACACACACATAAGTTGGGCTACAAACTTAAAAATACCTGTGGATCAAATGGCATATTCAAGAAAGTGAAAGGCAATTCACAATGAAAGAAAATACCTGAAAGCTAGAAATCTAAAAAAGAGTTACTATTACGAATACACATAGAATTCCTTTTTGGTCATAATGGCATGGGCCTATAGTTCTAATAACTTGAAATGCTGAGAAGAAATCAATCCAAGGATTCCAAGGCCAGCCAGAGCAACCACAACTGGTCAAAAGTTTTTGTTTATTTACTTCGTGTCTATGAGTATTTTGCTCACATGCATGTATGTGCACCATGTATGCATGTTGGATCTCCTGGAAATGGGGTTACAGATGGCTGTGAATAATTATGTGGGTGCTAGAAATCGAACCGGATCCTTTGAAAGAGCAACAAGTGCTCTTAACCATTGAGCCATCTCTCCAGCCCAAACAAACAAACAAACAAACGAATGAACGAATGCTGGGTAGTAGGGATACCTTCCAGTTTTCTACAATGGAGATACACCACTCCCTCCAGAGTATATAAGGATTCCAATTTCTATTTCTGTTCCACCAATACTCTTTTTTTCCCCATCTTAATGGGTCTCATTATAGCTTTGTAAGAGTGTAAAGTGGTATCTCATTACAGCTTTGATAATTAAGATGACAAATTTTACGTGCATTTTAAATATACATTCACATTATAAGTATTTAAATAATGCAGTTTTTAAAGTGAAGATTTTATAAAATCTTAGATCTGGAAGGAAGAATAAAAACTTCCTACAACCAATAACCACTTTACAAATAGGAAGTTACTCTACTAGAGATGATAAAAGCCTGGAATGCAGGAAAATATCTAATCCCCAAATTTACTACTCTCCTTCAGAGAAAATGTCTGCAAGCATATGAAGGCTTCTGCAAGTGACTTAAATCTGTTTTAACAGTCACAGTGTTAATTGTGGAGGGGTTCAGAACACCATCATGTATCCTTTATATTCTTGTCACCAACTGCACTGTTTTGAAATTAAGATTCTAAATCATTTCTCAAATACCTTCAAATTCAACATGGTTTTTCTTCAGGATCTATAACGATTTCCTTACCATTTAAGCAAATTAAGAGATTCAATGAAAGCTGGGTGGTGGTGGTGGTGGTGGTGGTGGTGGTGGCAGCACATGCCTTTAATCCCAATAATCAGGAAGCAGAGGCAGGTGGATCTCTGAGTTCGAGGCCAGCCTGGTCTACACGGAGAGTTCTAGGACAGACAGAGCTATTACACAGAAAAATCTTCAAAGTCAAAAAAAAAAAAAAAAGAGAGAGAGAGAGAGAGAGAAAGAGATTTTTAATGAATCACTGAACACAAAACTTCAGTTTAGACAGAAAAATGCAAACATATCCTCCAATATATTAGTACACTGTGATGACTCAAATGGACCTAAGAGATATCTACAAAACATTTCACCCAAAAACGAGAAAAAAAAACCATACCATCTTCTCAGCACCGCATGGAACCTTCTCCAAAATTGATCATATACTCAGTTACAAAGCAACAAAAAATTGAAATAACCCCCTGTATCTTATCAGATCACCATGGAATAAAGCTGAATTTCAACAATAACAGAAAACCTACAAACTCACGGAAACTGAACAACTCTACTGAGTTACCATTGGGTGAAGGAAAAAATAAGTAATTTATGACTTCCTAGACTTCAATGAAAATGAATGTATAACATACCCAAACTTATGGGACAAGATGAAAGGCACTAAGTGCCTTCATGAAGAATTTGGAGAGATCTCATAACAGCAACTTAACAACACACACCTGAAAACTCTAGAACAAAACAGAAGCAGATACTTCCAAGAGGAGTAGATGACAGGAAATAACCAAATTGAGGGCTGAAATCAATAATACAAAGACAATGCAAAGAATTCTCTATAATACAAAGAATCAATGAAACAAAGAGTTGGTTCTTCAAGAAAAATCAACAAAATAAACCCATATCCAAACTAAATAAAAGGAAGAGAGAGAATATCCTAATCAACAAAATCAGAAAAGAAAAGGACATTACAAGAGACACTGAGGAAATCCAGAGAATCATTAGATCATACTTCAAAAACCTGTACTCTACAAAACTGGATAATCTAAAAAAAGAAATGGATAATTTTCTCGATTATATACCACTTACTAAAGTTAAATCAAGATCAGATAAACAATTTAAATAGACCTGTAACCACTAAGAAAATAGAAGCAGTCATTAAAAGTCTCCCAACAACAACAACAAAAAAAAAAAGCTCAGGGCCAGATGGTTTTAGTGCAGAATTCTAGTAGACTTTCTAAGAGCTACCTACACTCCTCAAACTATTCCATAAAATAGAAACAGAAGGAACATTGCCAAATTCACATGAACTGTGAACCAATGGCTGAGAAGCTCCCATGGAACTGGATCAGGCCCTCTGGATAAGTGAGACAGTTGAGGAGCTTGAACTGTTTAGAAGGCCTCCAGGCAGTGGGACTGGGACCTGTCCTTGGTACATGAGCTGGCTGTTTGGAACCTGGGGCCTATGCTGAGACACTTTGCTCAGCCTTGGTGAAGGGAGGACGGAACTGGATCTGCCTCAACTGAATCTACCAGCCTGGGCTGATTCCTCAGGGGAGACCTTGCCTTGGAGGAGGTGGGAATGGGGGGTGGATTGGGAGGGGAAGGCTGGGGGGTGGGAGGAGGGAAGACAAAGGAATCTGTGGCTGATATGTAAAATTAAATTAATTATAAAATAAAAATTTATTTAAAAAAAAAACGGTTTGTGGGGAGATATGTGATCACATGTGTGTACATTTGTGAGACTGCAGGTGCTTGTTTGTACAAGAAGTAACTGTCAAGTATCTTCCTCATCATTGTCTACCTTATTTTTAAAACAGGCTCTCTACCTAAACACAGAGCTCTTAAATCCAGCTAGGCCTGATGGCCTGCAAGTGCTAGGAATTTGCCCACCTTTGCCTCCTCAACACTGGGATTATAGAAGTGTCCTGCCATGCTCTGTTTCTTACAAGGGTGCTGAGGATCTGAACTCAGGTCCTCATGCTTGTGCCTCAAGGAATTTATCAACTGGACTATTATCCAAGCCTGAAATTTTTAATTTTTGATGTGTTAAATTAATAATACCCCCTCCTCCCCCGCCCCCCAGAGCTGAGGACCCAACCCAGGGCCTTGCGCTTGCGAGACAGGTGCTCTACCACTGAGCTAAATCCCCAACCCCTAATAATTTATTTATTCTTTTTTTTTTGGGGGGGGGGGGGGAGGGGTCTTGAGACAGGGTTTCTCTGTGTAGCTTTGCGCCTTTCCTGGCCTTTCCTGGAACTCGCTTTGGAGACCAGGCTGGCCTCGAACTCACAGAGATCCGCCTGCCTCTGCCTCCTGAGTGCTGGGATTAAAGGCATGCGCCACCACCGCCCGGCTCTTTTTTTTTTTTTTAAAAGATTTATTTATTTAATATGTATACAGCATGTATGGCTGCAGGCCAGAAGAGGGCACCAGATCTCATTACAGATGGTTGTGAGCCACCATGTGGTTGCTGGGAATTAAACTCAGGAACTCTGGAAGAGCAGTCAATGCTTTTAACCTCTGAGCCATCTCTCCAGCCCCAATTTATTTATTCTTATTTTATGTACATTGGTGTTTTGCCTGCATGTATGTCTGTGTGAGGGGGTCAGATCTTGGGGTTACAGACAGTTGTGAGCTGCTATGTGGGTGCTGGGAATTGAACCTGGGTCCTCTGGCAGAGCAGTCAGTGCTCTTAACTGCTCTCCAGCCCCCTAGTTTTCTAGTGTTAAATTAATAATTTCATTATAGCTCTGGTTATATTTTGCTTCAAAAGATCTTCACTTTTCTACAATTACACAGACATATGCCAAGATTTTCTTGAGGAAGTTTTCCAAACATGATTTATCATAGTAAATGCATTTCTAATAGTAATAATAATCTGAGTAAGAAAGACACAAAAAAGTATGCTGATAATTCTCAGCATAAAGACAGATAGGCAGGTTTAGCCTAATTTAACATTATACAGGGTAAACATGCACTGAGTATTACACCTCTAATAGCTCTAATTTGTAAGGAATGAATGCATTTGTGCCTTCCTCCTGTGCTGAATACCTTTCTATACATAGGCTACTTCTACAGCCATTCTATTAAATGAGAAAAAACTATTTTGAGATCCACTAGGTTTAAAGCTAGGAAATTACTTCATCAGGACCCAAAAGCTTATTTTAGCTATTGTTCTAGAGATTTGTTTTAAGTATTTCTCCCTCAGACATCACGAAATTAACCTTAGTAATTCAACTCTTGCTTAGTTAGGCTGCACAATCAAAGAGCGCTGACATCTTAACCTAATGCTAAAATGTTACCATTTCCACTTCTGTTCCTCTTCCTTTTTCGGCTTCTTTTTCTTATCTGACTCAGCAACTTTTTTATCTTTATCTTTATTCTTGGGTTTTTTCAATTTGCCATCCTACAAAGAAACAGAAAGCATTTAAGTCAGGACTAATTACACATCTGGAGGCTGTTTGGGGGAAGCCACCCAAAAGAAAAACTATAAAGAAAAGGTGCTGGAACTGGTTGGGTAGTGGAGCACACCTTTAATCCCAGCATTCAAGAGGCAGAGGCAGGCAGATCTCTGAGTTTCAGGCCAGCCTGGACTATAGTGCGAGTTCCAGGACAGCCAGGGCTACACAGAGAATCCTATGGGGGGGGGGGGGGGGGGGATGCTAGAACTGGAAGACCTTATATCTAACCCCACCCCCAGAGATAAAACTTCATTTCCCCTATTCCCTCTTGCAAATATTACTCCAGAATATCACAAGAGGAAAGCCTGGTAAACTATTCCAACAATAATCCCAGGTATTTTCCTTATTTACTTTAAAATCCTACTCATCTTTAATCTCTTCAAATCTAATGAAGTATACAAATGCTACGCAATAAAAATTTAGTATTCTGCTGACCAGTGGTGGTGCATGCCTTTAATCCCAGCACTTAGGAGGCAGAGGCAGGCAGATCTCTGTGAGTTTGAGGCCAGTCTGGTCTACAGAGGGAGTTCCAAGACAGATAAGACTACATAGAGAACCTCTATCTCAAAAAACACCAAAAAATAAATTCATAAAATTTAGTATTCTATTTAAGGGAATTCTGAGACTCAGTTACTACTGCTCATACACACAAAGACTAAGTACTCTCAACTGTGAACTGCTCACAGTGGCACAATAAAAGAACATCAGTCAGGCATGGTGGTGAACACCTGTTGATCCTAGCCCTAACCCTCACTTGGATCTACATTTTCAATATCATATAAGACTTTACTTGGTAAGTATTATATAGCAATGAAAGACGATTTATGGGATGGCCCAGCTAGAAACTACTTGGTTTGCTCTCCCCCAATCATAACCAAGGTAGTTCAGAAAATCAGTTTGCCATTTTATTAAGGTTATGTAGCTGTTGCTGAGCATAACGAGACCCTATTTTATTTTAAAACAAACAACAAAATCAAAACAAGCAAACAAACAAAAACCAGAGAGACTAATGGAGATGGCTAGAGAACATCCTATAACTCCATAAAAGGATGTCAATCAAAGTAGGAATAAATTTAGGTCTCTAAGCAGATATTTTGAAGACAAATAGCAAATGCTATAGTATTTCACTGTAAGTAGGTATGAGGAATACAAGTGTGTAGAAGTAAAGGAACAGCATCAAAATATCCTGTTAGGCCGGGCGGTGGTGGTGCACACCTTTAATCCCAGCACTCGGGAGGCAGAGGCAGGCGGATCTCTGTGAGTTCAAGGCCAGCCTGGGCTACAGAGTGAGTTCCAGGACAGGCTCCAAAGCTACACAGAGAAACCCTATCTCGAAAAACCAACAAACAAACAAACAAACAAAAAATCCTGTTAGTGGAGAGTGAGCTCATGTCAAAAAATCCCCTGTAGTCAAGAGGCTGAGGTAGAAAGACTGACAGGAGTTCAAGAACCTGGGTGGCAGAATGAGACTCCATCTTAAAAATACAAAATAGGCTGCGGGTGTAGCATATACTTTTAATCTTAGTATTTATTTGGGAGACAGAAGCAGAGGGATCTTTTTGAGTTTGAGGTCAACCTAGTCTACACAGAGAGCTCTAGATAAGCCAGAACTACAAAGTAAGACTCTGTCTCAATAACACAAACAAAAATGGGGGCTGGAAAGGTGGCTCAGCATTTAAGAGCAATAGCTCCTCTTACAAAGGATATTGGATTCAGTTCACAGCACACATAGTAGTTCACAATATTCTGACACTCCAATTCCAGGGATCTGATACCCTCTTCTAACCTCTGCAGGCACTGAACATATAGGTGGTACACAATCATACACGTAAGCAAACTCTCATACACATAAAATTTAAAAATCTACATAAAAACAAAAAAGGGGGGAGGGGTGAGGGTTGTTAAGAGTGATAGCCCAGATGTTAAAAGCACTTGCTGTTCTTGCCGAGGACTACATTTGGTTCCCAGAACCCTACAGTGGCTTACAACCAACTAATTTCAATTCCAAGGGATCTGATGCCCTCTACTGGTTTCTGTGGACACATGCATATGGTGAACATACATTTTCATGGGAAAAACACACAGAAAATAAAAATAAATCTGTAATAATAAATTAAAAAGTAAACAAAAATGTATCATATGTTTTGATGATTAATCTTCATAGTCAACTTGACAGGATTTGGAATCACAGAAACACAGCTCTGCGCCATCATGGTATAGTGGGTTTTGCTAGAAATGCTTAACTGAAGATGGAAGACCCACTCTGAATGTGGGTCCACTATTTTAGGGTCTCGGGTCCTAGACTTATGGGCAGACGGGGAGAAAAAGTGAGTAGAATAAGACCAATTCACCTCTCTGTTCCCTGAGTGCAGATACAATGTGACCATCTACCTTATATCCTGCTACTAACATGTATGCCCTAAAATGATGGATTATACTCTCAAACCATGAATCTTTTTCCTGTAAGTTGATTTTGTTAAAAAATTTATCACAATAGTAATACAAAAAATTTGTAGAGAAGTGAGGCTGTTGCTCTATCTAGCCAGGTGGTTTGTAGAACTTTTGAATTGGTTTATCTCAACACTTACAACACTTTAAAGTTCAGTCTCTTCTGAGATTCACCTCCTAATTCTGAATCACCATGAAATAAAAAATAAATTACACACATTCAATATACAGGGGTACAGAGTAAACATTACCATTTCTAAACAGGAAAATGAGACAGAGCAAGGAAAAAATCAAATCAAAGCAAGATTGAAATATGGAAAGCAAACACTAAATCCTCTATAGCTCCATGTCTATCATCTGGGGCCTTTGGTACACTTCTTTAATAATCTATCCTGATTACCTAAATGAGAGTAGAGTGGCTGGCTACTCTAACAGCTACTCAACATTACACTATCAATTCCATACACTGGTTCTCATTAACTTGAACTTCTTTCTACTAAGCAGACACTAATGATCTGAAAAGCTATAACCTAACTGCAAGACCTAATTATTTCTTTAGCTCACTATACCCATGATTTTTTTTTTTTTTTTTTTTTGAGACAGGTTTTCTACTGTGTAGTTTTGGTGCCTGTCCTGGATCTAGCTCTGTAGACCAGGCTGGCCCTAAATTCACAGAGCTCCACCTGCCTCTGCCTCCCAGTGCTGGGATTAAAGGCATGCGCACCACTGCCGCCTGACACCCATCAATATTTTAGACATAATTTCACTGAAGACCTTTCTTCTCCTTCTTGTGAAGTGCAAGGACCAGCACACTCTCACAAAGGAGGCAAGATAACAAGATAGCTAGTGTGTTGGCTCTAGACATACAATGTATGAGAACAAATTCTGGTTATACAATTCAGTAAACTTACAACCTCTAACAAATGATCAACCTCTCTAAACCTCAATTTTACACATCTGCCAATAAGGATGGAGATACTCATCTCTTGTGGGTGCCACAAGAATTAAAAGACACATATGTAGAAAGCTGTCTGGGATGAAATAAGTATCTATTACATTTAAATATGCATATCAAGTTCTTAGAATGTGATAAGTGGCATTTTTAATTGTTAAGTTTACAGCTCAGGCTAAACTTTCATCTCATAACCCCTATACCTCAATCCTCCAAGTGCTGAAATTGCAAGTTTGTAGTCACCATAACTGATCAAATTATTTTTGCCCACTTCAAGACAAGGTCTCACTATGTATCCCTGGGTAGCCTCAAACTCACAGATCCTCCTGTCTCTGCCGCCTGAGTGCTGGGATTAAAGGTATGGGCCACCACATCCAGCCTTAAATTACATCCTTAAAAACTCCTGCCCCACTATCAATATCATTATTGGTAGTACTTTAAGTTATCCACTTTTAGCCCATTTTGTCCATAGCACTGACTAACCTCAAAAGGAACATAAAAGTTAAAAATTCTACTCAAAAGACCAAGTTTAAGAGCCTTAGGAATTGCTGACATTTTTTTAAAAAAATTCCTGGCTAACATCTTTTTAGTACAAAAAAAAATCAAAAATAAAAAAAAATGTATTATTCTATTTAAAATACTATACCACAAACACCAAATTTAATATCCTTAGAAAAGCACTTAAAGTAAGATTTTTAAGGACGATTATAAGCTAGCAGAAGAAAGGGTGATGATAATGTGTATTCCAGACAGAAAGAACAGCAGGTACTATACACAAAGCTTGGAAGCACAGAATCTGGTATGAAAAACAAACAGGCAGCCAATATGGCCAGAGCAAGGTGAGCTCGGGAAGAACAAAATGAAGCAGGCACAAGATACAGAGGCCAGACTGAGGAGTGGTGCTCAAGACCATACTATGTCCAATAGGGCATTCATTAAGGGACTTTAAATTAGGACAGTTATTTAAAGTGAGGGAAGAGCATGCTTTATTGGATATAAAAGTTTTATTGGATATAAAAGTTTATACGAATCTTCAGAGTTATAACCCAAAATGTTTCTTATGAACATTTTTCTGCATACCTGCAGGTGGCATAATTTCAGTTAATAACACAAGCTATGATCAGACGAAGAGTAAACTCAATGGTGGCTGAGGATAACTTAAAGATACTCTGGGGTCACTTCAAGATCTTGGCATACTCAGTTCCACAGCCACAACTGGCCTGTAAAACTTTTCTCCACTATTACTATTAGAACAAACCAATACATTCCCAAAAGTCATTTGGCCTCAAGAGTTGTTTGAAGAAAAATGAGATGGCTCAGCAGTTAAAGGCCTGATAACCTGAGTTTGATTTCCAGGAGAACCAAATTCTCAAAGTTATCTCCTGATTTCCATTTGTGCACCATTATGTGCATGCACATACACAAAATTTTTTAAAATTTCATGTTAAGGCTGGTTCATAAAAGCTTAAAGCTCAAAAACCTTTACTAACCTCTTCTTCTTCTAGTTTTCTTTTCTTCTCCTTCTTGATATCTTCTGTCTTAATTTTCTTAGGTTTATAATCAGCACTAGAAAGGGGAACATGAATAGGCAGTTAATGCAAATATGACTTAAGAGTTCTCACCACAGGATTAGGCTTTCCCAACTCTTGGTAGTTTCCATGGCAGGTGTGATTGCTGTTACTCTTGATTGGGCCTTCTACAGTAACCAAATTGTAACAAGTAAAGACCAGACCAAGGACTGGAGAGATGTTCAGCTACTAAAAGCACAGAATGCTCTTTCAGAGGATCTAGGCTTAATTTCCAGCACTTACATGGGACAGCTCACAATTGTCTGTAACTCCAGTTCCGGGGGATCTAATGTCCTCTTTAGGCCTCTGTGGGCACCAGGCATGCATATGGTACACAAACAAATGTTCAAGCTCATAGACATAAAATAAAAAAATAAAGCTAACAGAAAGACAGACAGAAACAGACTAGAGACCAATAGATGTGACTCTATGAAGAATTGCCTGATGTGGATGCTGGGAACCAAACTTGGGTCCTCCAGAAGAGCAACCACTAAGCCATTGCTGTAGCCAATATATTTGATTTTTAATTGTTGGATGTATATATGACTGAGTGTTCATATTTACGTGGAGGCCAATGAACATCCTCTGCTATACTCCTGAAGAACATTCTCAATCTCCTTTGAAACATGGTTTTTCAAGAGTCTGGAGTTCACAAGGGAGTCTTAGGAATTCTCCTGGCTCTGACTTCCCAGTTATAGGATTATAGGCATGCTCTACCATACCTGGAATTTATATGTGGACTCCGGATCAAATTGAGATCCTCATGCTTGCAAGGTAAGCACTTCAACTGTGCTACAGCCTAAAAACTTTTTATCAAAAATCTTTTGATTATCCATAGAGTATATATAATAAGGTACATAACTCACACTAATAAATACAATGTATTATCACAGGGTAAATCTAGGAAAGTGCCTTGAATAACAAGAGCAATTTCATTATCTCTGTACTGAAGGGTCCCTCATATATCAAAAGGCATAGATTCTAGAAAAAGAAGAAAAGAAAAATTGAGGTAGAGTCAGGTAGAGTCTCATGTAGCCCAAGTTAGCCTCGAACTCACTATGTATTCATTATGACTGAGTTTCTGATCCTCTTGTCTCCACTTCCCAAATGCTAGCTAGTATTACAGGCATACACTACATCCAATTTTATACAGTCCTGGAACCAATCTATGACTTTCTTTGTGGTAGGCAAGCACTCTACCAATTGAGCTATATCCCTAACACAATTTTCTTAATTTATTTGTGGTATAAAACTGATGATGAATTCTAAGAGACTAACATAAATATCCTTCACTAACTTTGTATTATTGAAATTTCTATACTAAATATGCCTATCTTTTTAATAAGAAAAAGACCTTACACATAACTAACATAAATTAAAGCCGGGCGGTGGTGGCGCACGCCTTTAATCCCAGCACTCTCAAGGCAGAGGCAAGTGGATCTCTGTGAGTTCGAGGCCAGCCTGGTCTACAAAGTGAGTTCCAGGAAAGGTGCAAAACTACACAGAGAAACCCTGTCTCAGAAAAAAAAAAAAAAAAATTAAACAAATAACTAACATAAATTAATTTGTTCAGCAAACCCAATTTTCATAAATCAAGTCTATTAATGACAAAATGCCAATTAATCTTGGGGGATTTGTTGTTGTTGTTTAATTTTTATTTTTTGAGACAGGGTTTCTCTGTGTAGTTTTGGTGCCTGTCCTGGATCTCACTCTGTAGACCAGGCTGTCCTTGACCTCACAGAGATCTGCCTGGCTCTGCCTCCCAAGTGCTGTGATTAAAGGCATGCACCACCATTGCTCGACCAATTAATGTAATTTTTGTTCATTAGAGATACATATGTATTCTTTAAACAGTCTTCTTTTAAAAAATTGAGTATCCTCTCTTCTAACTTATTTTTTAAACTTTATAAATCACACACAAATAAATAAACAAATAAATAAATAAATAAATAGAAATATCTCACACCAAAACTGATCAGACACAAAACTCAATCGATGTCTATACTTGAATGAGCATTCAGAATGGAAGTTCTGGAGCTTCATAATCAATTTTATATTTTCAGTACTGAATATATTTTATGCATTTATCAATGCACCAAAAACAAACAAACAAACAAATCCATGACAAGTGAGAAGTAGAAAAACAATTAGCTTTATACTCTTTCATAACTAATTTCGATCACCAGCATTCCATCTTTTGTCACTCCTTTCTATTTACCCTTTCCTATTCCCTTTCTTTGTTGTATACAGTATTTACAATTGTTTACATATATATACAGAGATTTCATAAGAGACTGTGGGTTTTTTTGCTTTCTGAAATTATGTGGGGTGGCGGTGACACACGCCTTTAATCCCAGTAGTTGGGAGGCAGAGGCAGGTGAATCTCTTGAGTTCGAAGCCAGCCTGTTCTATAAAGTGAGTTCCAGGACAGGCTCCAAAAGCTACAGAGAAACCCTGTCTCAAAAAACTAAAAAGAAAAAAGAAATTATGTGACCATGCTTAGTATTATACATATTAAGTCCATCCATATTCCTACATAAATTTTAACTTCATTTTTCTTTAGAGCTGAGTTGTGTATTCTATTATCCACACACATACAAAATTTTTCATATCCATTCATCTGTTGATGAACATGGCTGATTCCAATTTTTTTGCTATAGTTAATAAGGCAGCAACAAGCATTCTTTTAAAACTGAAATTTCATTAGATGTTCTTCTTCAGTCAAACAGGAAGAAATAACATACTCATCCTCATCTCGAGGTCTCTTCAGTGGCTTTATGTCCTCTTTTGGAGGAACAAAATAGCCATCATCTTCAGGTTCATCTTTAATTCGTGGTGGACTAAAGAGAGAAAAAAAATAAAACAAAACAGCTAGTTATTGATTCTTGTTACTAGAATGTCTACATTATATTAAATAACACAAAATAGGTGTCCTGGCTAGTTTTATGTCAACTTGACACAAGCTAGAATCTCATTTTAAAGGAATGAAGGTGCCTCAATTGAGAAAATGCTTCCCTAAGATTCAGTTATAGGGCATTTTTGTAATTAGTGACTGATGTGGGATGGCTCAGCCCATTGTGGATGATGATACATTGGGTCCTAGGTTCTATAAGAAAACGGGCTGAGCAAGCCATAGGGAGCAAGCCAATAGCAGTACTCCTCCATGGTCTCTGCATCAGCCCCTGCCTCCAGGTTCCTGCCCAGTTTGAGTCCCTGTCCTGACTTCCTTCAGTGATGAACAGTGTGAGGTGGAAGCATAAGCTAAATAAACCTTTTCCTCCTCAAGTTGCATTTATTCATGGTGTTTCATTATAGCAATAGTAACCCTAACCAAGACAGTAGGCATATTTCACTTACCAAAGAAAGACTAATGTGCACATGTATTTTCTACAATCACTTTTATATTCCATTACAAGCTTATAAAAACCTTACTTAGGTAATACTGTCTTCATTTTACAGGTAAAAGGAGTCTTCATTTTACAGGTAAATGGATAACGTCAGGATTCAGGAAAAAGGACCTTACTTCAAATTAAGCATTCTTTTCCTCACTAAAGTTTAGCTGCCTTTGTCAGTAGGGCTCAAATCAAAAGAATAAATTTAAATTATTTTAACTTACATGATAGATCTACTATGTATGTGACCCATGTCCCACAAATGACCCTAACTGTTTTAACAATCCAAAATTAAATACAGGCTCTACAAGGAAAGAAAGAAAACCTGACTGTCTAAGCATGGTATGCTAAAATGGTGATGTGGCAGTGACATACGTATTTTCTGCAGTAGTACAGAAAAATGACCAGTCACACAAAATTACAACAAAAAGCTAGGTGTTAAACAAGTACCAGAACAAAATAAAGTTATTCACATTAAGTCAAACCTTCCCCTGTTCCAACTTGCTCGTTAGGTTTCTTATTTCACACAAAACATGTCTAAATCTTTTGCTAAGACTCTGCTCTCTGAAAATAAAGATGACACAGATTTTAGGACAGTAGATCAGAAACTGTCTGTCTGTGATATGATGAAGGATAAGAGCCACAATAATAAAGAATATTCTTTGGAGGCTGGGGCAAAAGGACTATGAATTGGGGGGGGGGAGGAGAAAAGGGAAAAATAAACCCTTACATTCTAAAAATAAACTGGAAAAAAGTAGATAAATACAAGGTCTGGAGGGAGCACTCAGTGGTTAAGAGCACATACTGCTCTTTCAGAAGATCAGAGTTTGATTCGTAACACTTTTATCAAGTGACCCACAACTGCTCCAACATAAGGCAAACAACACCCTTGTCTGGTCTCCACAGGCACAATTACACATGGCATATAGGCATGCACCCACACCTACATCTTTAAGCAGTATTAGAGAAATAGCTCATCAATTAAAAGTACTGGCTATTCTAGAGTACCCAGGCTCAATTCCAAACATGGCAGCACATATCTCCAGTTCCAGAGGATGTGATGTCCTCATATGGACTCTGTGAACAGCAGTCATGTACACAGTCAAAATACCCATACACTTAAAATGAAAGTAAATCCTAATAAAATAACAGATAAAAGCTGAGCATCGAGCTAGAGAGATTGTTAAGTGGTTAAGAACATTGGTAGTTCTTCTAGGGGTCCTGAGTTCAGTTCCCAGCAGCCACATATTAGCTCACAGCCATCTATAATGGGATCTGATGCCCTCTTCTGTAGGTGTGCATGCAGATAGAGCACCATTTACATATAATAAATAAATCTTAAATTTTTTTTTTTAAAAGACATGAAAATTGGGGTTGGGGATTTAGCTCAGTGGTAGAGTGCTTGCCTAGCAAGTGCAATTAGGTTTGGTCCTCAGCTCGGGGGTGGGGGGTGGGGGGTGGGCAGAGCATGGTAGCATATTCCTTTAATCCTAACACTCAGGAGGCAGAGGCAGGTGAATCTCTGAGTTCGAGGCCAGCCTGGTCTAAAGAGTGAGTTCCAGGGCAGCCAGGGCTATACAGAGAAATCCTGTCTCAAAAAAATGAAAACCAAATAAAACAAACTAAAACACAACTAAGGTCGTCAAGATGTATCAATAGATGAAGATGCTTTGCTACCAATCCTGATAATGAATTCATTACTACCTGGGACACACATGGTGGAGAGTGAATTGATTCTTAGAAGCTATGCTTTAACTCCACATTTTTGTGTATTGTATCGAATGCTTGTACACACACACAAAACCACACAAATAGACAAATGTAATAAAAATAAAAACAAAGTTCACCAGGTATGGGGGTACCCATCTTTAATCCCAGCTCTCAAGAGCAAGAGGCAGGAGACCTCTGTGAACTCTATGATAACTTGGCCTACATAGCAAGTTCCAGGCCAGCAAGGGCTACATAGTAAGACTATCTTACTTTATCTGTTATTTTATTGTCTGAATGAAAAGCAAACAAATACACTAGTAGAAATAAACCTAAACAACAGCCACAAAAGAAAGACTTATACAATGAACATTAAGATTCTCTGAATAGATTTAAGACAACATTAGAAAATGCAAAGACTATCCATGATTGCACATTGGTAAAATTAGTACTGTGAACCTAACTATATTATTAGGTTATCTACAGATTCATTGTGATCATCAAAATTCCAATGACATTCTTCACAGAACTAGAGGGGAAGAATACCCAAAAAATGTATATGTTCATACAAGAGATCCCATACAGACAAAGTAATCCTAAGCAGAAAGAACACTGGAGGTATAGCAGAGTACCTGATCTCAAACTCTATTATAGAGACCATGGTAACCATGGTAACAAAAATAGCATAAAACAAGCATGTAGACCAATGGAATAAAAGAGGATCCAGAACAAACCCACAAAGCTACAGCCACCTAATTTTCATCAAAGGCATCAAAAGCATTTGGACAAAAGACAGTCTCTTCAGCAAATGGTGCTACAAAACTAGATACTTACCTATTATACTGCACAAAAATTAATTCAAAACAGATTAAAGGCCTTAATGTAATATCTGAAATTCTAAAACTGATTGAGGGAAACACTTCCAAAATAGAGATAGGAATGAGCGACAAATTTCTGGAAAGAACCCCCAGAGTTTATGAAGTAATTGCCAAGAACAGACAACTAGAGTTGCACAAGATTAAAAAGTACCTGTATACAAAGGAAACAGTTATCAGAAGTGACAGTTTACAATAGCATTTGCCAACTATGTATCTGACAATAATGTACAAAAAACTCTAAAAAACATCCATCAATAAATGAGCACGTGAAGAAGTCTCAAAATAAAATGAGCAATAAATACTTGAAAAAAATAACATTCTGTTTTTGTTTGCTTGTTTGTTTTTCAAGACAGAGTTTCTCTGTGTAGTTTTGATGCCTGTCCTGGATCTCACTTTGTAGACAGGCTTGCCTCGAACTCACAGAGATCTGCCTGACTCTGTCTCCCAAGTGCTGGGATTAAAGGCCTGCGCCACCACTGCCCAGCCAAAAATAACATTCTTAGCCATTAAAGAAATGAAAAATTAAGCCGGGCGGTGGTGGCGCACGCCTTTAATCCCAGCACTTGGGAGGCAGAGCCAGGCGGATCTCTGTGAGTTCGAGGCCAGCCTGGACTACCAAGTGAGTTCCAGGAAAGGCGCAAAGCTACACAGAGAAACCCTGTCTCGAAAAACCAAAAAAAAAATAAAAAATAAAAAAAAAATAATAAAGAAATGAAAAATTAAAACTACCCCAGTCAGAACAGCTATCAAAAAGAAGAAGCCCCCCCCCCCCAAAAAAAAAAATGCTGGTGAAGATGTAAACTGGTAGTAGGGCCACTATGGAAATCCTTCTGAGGACTATGCCTAAGAACAAATGCCACTTCTACAGCTGCTGTGGAATAATCCTCTTGTACACTGTCATTCAAACTGGTTTAATAAAATGTTGATTGGCCAGTAGCCAGACAGGAAGTATAGGGAGGGCGACCAAACTAAGGATACTGGGTGACGAAGTCGCCAGCCAGTTGTAGAGGAAGCAAGATGAGAATGTCGTACTGAGAAAAGGAACCAAGCCATGTGGTTAAATGTAGACAAGAATTATGCGTTAATTTAAGTGTAAGAGCTAGTTAGTAATAAGCCTGAGCTACTGGCCAAGCATTTATAAGTAATATTAAGCCTCCAAGTCAATTTGGGAAGCAGCTGCTGGATATTTGGAAGCTGCTGGCGGGACAGAGACTTCTGTTTACATACAGCTGTTCCTCTTTCTCCTCCCAAATCAATTACAAAGCCTTGGAGATCCAGAAGAAACACTGCAACACCCAACTGGTTCAAAGCAAATGCTCCATCTTAAGACAGTCAAGTGTGACTTTTAAAGCACGTGGTGAGGGTTTACTATACTTCAAGAAGTACTAAAATAATTTACCAAAAAGAAAAAAGTTTTAGTGGTGAAGCATCTAGATTCTCTACAAGATTCACTGCTAGCAAGTGCCTGCAGCAAAGTGAATCAGAGGCTAGTGCCTAGGAGAAGCACATGTTCCCAACCCTTCTAACCTTCCAAAAACCTGTGAATGAACTCAGGACAACACAGCAAGTCCAAAGAATCTATTCAGATCTTAGTTTAACAAAAGTTTTGCACGGTCTCTGGGCAGAGATTAAGATATCATAACCCTCACTCAATTTATGTAAGACATAGAACCCCAAGGGTAGCTTGTAGAATACTTTGACTTTTTTTATATTCTTAAACCAGTTATGAAACATCCCTGCAGAAGGCTGCTTTTCTTTCTCTGAAGTACCTGAATACATGCATGGCACAGTCTGAAAATCTTTATCAAATAAAACAAAGTCCAAAGACTCAAGGAAGCAAACCTCCCGAGTCATTGTCTCAGTCAGTAAGATAAATGCTTTGAACAATCCCCTAACAAAACCATTCTATTGTTCTGTGGAAGGTATGAGAATATAATGTGATTTTAAAAGGTCTTCTGAATCTAGAGAGGACTTGGGAGCTTACTTGAGGGTACTGAAAATGAGGAAAAAGACAAGAAGGAGTGCAGACAGTAAAAACGGGCTATAGTTAGTATACATTTTTATACATCTATCTAAATATATACTTATTCCTAAAATTAAGTCCAATAAGGATCTATATATATAAGCTTTACAGTATTAAAAAGGAGTAATTCATAGTGACTAAGAAATTCCATACCAAGGAGTTTCTTTTGAAATATTGGGGAATAATAAGGTTACACTGTAGATACACTAAAAACTCAAACTATATACACTCTAAAATGGCAAATTTTGTGGTATGCATATACCTTAACTTTAAAAAAATCTTATCCTATTAGCCTTCTCCATTTCTAAACTATCTGGATAAGTGCTGTTCAATCTCACTAACTAGAACAGTAAAAACACAAGCTGGTCTAGGTCAAGTTCTCTTACTACTTACTTTGTTTTGAACCATTAAGCTGGCTAAGTCAGTACATCTTGGAAAAGTATAGACACCACCAGGTGGAGTCACCCAGAAAAAAAAAGCTACCATAGCAGAAGATCTTACCTAGAGAAGCCATTTTCCTTCTCCTTCTTTATTTTTGCATCCCCAGCTGCTCTAATCTGCAAGGTAAAAACCACAGCAACTCAGTAAGTGCTTTGCAAAGTATTAAATACTTAAAACAAATCTCTTATTCAAGACTATTACCATCAACTGGGGAAGTTAAAAATTGTTATTAGCATATATTAATTATACATAAAACAGGTTTCATTATGACATCTATACAAGTATATGAGGTATTCTGATCTATGCATAGCTTGTCCTCCCAGTCCCACTGATCCCCTTCCCAATAAGTCCTTTCAATTGCCATGTCTTGTTTTGTCTTCTTTCTTTTTGAGTGACTCACTGAGTTGAATGAAGGTTGCTTACAGGAGTATAAGCACCTTACCAGTGACAACACTAGAGAGAATGTCTCTCTTTCCTCTAATAACCTTTAATGGGTGGTAAGTCTTGAAGAAGGAGTAAGGCCTCGTGAGTCCCTACCCTTCTCTAAGACAAAATGTTGATGGGGACAATATTGTTGTACATGTCTTGTGCAGATAATCACAACAGTTGACTGTTCAAGAAGGCCAAGGGCATGCCAGGCCATTTTGGAGCATCTTGATCATAGTGTATCTATTTTTCCAATCTCCTTCAACGTTCTTTTTTGCACTTGTCATTAAAAAATAAATCGTTCAAAAATCTTGACACATATACACAAAGGGATGACCCTCAGCTTCCTTCACAAAACCATCAGTACACTGGCTATCTTGGAGAAAGATGGGGACAGCAAGTCAGGAATGACAAGGTGTCTTTTTCCACAATCTCTACTTTACCGTGTCTGAGTTTTTTCATTCAAGAATCTTCAATCTTTCTTTTTTGAGACAGGGTATATATCCCAGGTTGGAAATCACCTTGAACTCACTTTATAACTCAAGATGACTTTGAATTTCTACTCCTCCTGTCTCCACCTGTCAAATGCTGGGATTATAGGCATGTACCAATACACCTGGTTTAGGTAGTGCTGGGGATCAAACTAAAGTGTTCCTGCATTCTAGTCACTCTACTAACTAGGCACATACCCAACCCCAGAATCTTCAATCTTCACCAAAAAGAGACCCGATAAAGCTTTAGTTTAGGCCTTCTTCCAAAAACAGAACCTTCCTTAATACAGAAAGATGATGTTTCCAGAAATTTTATATCCTCGTTGTAGTATAAAATAAACAGGTTTACTGTATTGTGAGAGACCCAGTGGTAAATGATTTAGTTTTCATATTTTCAACAGGTTGACTCTAAAGTTTTTTTGGGAGGGAAGTGGGGAATTCAGTGAAACACTGCAAAGAAGCGGTGGGCTAGGCAGTAACTACAGTATTGCCTACTAACTCTGAAGTCTAGCTACAGACCGTTTTACTCCCAATACCAGGGGTATATACAACAAAGGTACTTTCATTACCTGCTTCCAAATTGATCAAAATAAAAGCACATCTTAAGTCCCTTTTTTCCCCCTAAAGGAATTATGTACCTTTTCCTCCTTTCGTTTTTCCTTGTCTCTGTCTTTATGTTTGTCTTTATGTTTTTCTGAGCTTCCATCTTTGTGTTTGGTTTTCTCCTTCTCTTTATGTTTCTTTTCAGAATCTTTATGTTCACTGTTAAAAATAAGACAAAGTGTTAGCCTAGAGTTAGAAACACAAGATTAACTTAAAAGACATAAATTATGAAAACTTGCAATGCTTACTTAGATAGTCCCAACAAAAGATTCAAAGACTGCTGGCTGTATCAGTGGTCCCTCCTGGGTTAGTTCACCAAGAGTAACCATAAACACCAAAATAAATCATCTGTGGATTTTGTTGTGATCTCCCCTCAGCTCCTAGGTACAAGCTGCCACTGAGACAAAAACCCATAATGAACCAGAGGTACAGAGAAGTATACTCAGTATACTCAGTGTGTGCTGTATTAGGAGCACAGGGAACAACTGGGAAGGAGAAAACATTCCATGGCACAACCTTGTTTCATGACTCTTTGTGAGAATGGCATGGGCCAAATGAGACCTGAGAGATGGTGCCCCTTTACATGTTGACTCAGCAGTCAATCAAGTTCCTTAGAAAGGTTGCCAAAGCCAGGCGGATCTCTTTGAGTTGGAGGCCAGCCTGGGCTACCAAGTGAGTTCCAGGAAAGGTGCAAAGCTACACAGAGAAACCCTGTCTCAAAAAAACAAAAACAAAAACAAAAACAAAAAAAATAATAATAAGGTTGCTAAAGTCCTGAACATAGTCACTCGTTTCCTGTCCTCACAGAAGCTTCTTTAGGACTCCTTCATAGTTGTCACATATAGCCTGGGAGTTCCCCGCTTTTGGGTTCTTGCTCTAATTAATAAAAGAACTTAGAAACAGACTCAGAAGGAAGATTAGGGCACACAACTAGAAAATCTTGGTTCCTGACAGAGGAAGGTAGAGAGAGAAGAAGACGACAGAAAGCCATGCTGTTGAATTAGGCCAATATGTTCAGCAATGGAGGTCCCCAAATAGTCACATGGCAATTAAGCAGCTCCATGGCAGAAGGGGTATGGGAAATGAGTATCTTATAGAACAAGTGAGAAAGCCCAGAATTGTCAGAAGAAGCATGTCCAGACTTTTGGCCAGTTTATCAATGAAAAACAGATTTAAAATTAAAAGAAAAGGCTTTTCTTTTTTTTTTTTTTTTTGGTTTTTCGAGACAGGGTTTCTCTGTGTAGCTTTGCGCCTTTCCTGGAACTCACTTGGTAGCCCAGGCTGGCCTCGAACTCACAAAGATCCGCCTGGCTCTGCCTCCCGAGTGCTGGGATTAAAGGCGTGCGCCACCACCGCCCGGCAAGAAAAGGCTTTTCTACACTAGGTCCCACAGAAGCAGGTAGATAAACTCTCAAGCACTACATAATGCAAGCTCTGCAAATGACTAAATCCAAAACATTCTTTAAAAGTGACAGAATATACAGCAAGTCTAGTGTTATTTATGTAACTTTCTAACAGCAAAAAAATGCAATGAAAGTGAAACAGTCACATCTAATATATGAGGACTCAATCCAACTTACTGAAAATGTATCTGGTGACTATGTCAGTCTCAAGACAAAATGTTGTAAAGTGAATGGACCAGCATACTGAAAGTTCCACCATTAGCTTTAACTAGGAAGAACTAGTTACTTCTAGATGAAGTTTATAAATTCTGCTTGCCTCTTCCTCACAAAAAGAAAAGACACATCTGAAATCAAGGACAAGTATGGTGATATTTTATTTGTATTAAAATGTTATTTGTATGTTAATAAATAAAGTTGCCCAGGGGTCAGAGCTATTAGCAAGCCATAGGAAAGCAGGGCAGTGGTGGCATACACTTGTAATCCCAGCACTTGGTAGGCAGAGCTAATAAGTCTCTGTGTGTTCAGGGATACAGCCAGTATTGGATACACATGCCTTTAATCTCAATACCAATAATACAAAACCTGGAGGTCTATACAGACAGGCCGTGATGAGGCGGTCCTGTGGTTGGGTTTACAACCAATGAGAAGGCAGAACAGAAACACTATAAAAAGACAGACACACAGGAAGTAGCTCTGGTTTGGAGAGGTAGGACCACCACAGAAGGAAGGGTAAGGTTTTAGCTCTTAGCTCTGACCTCTTGACTTTCTTCTTTGCATTGGTTCTGTGTTTCTTATTTAATAAGACGGTTGGTTACATCTACAAATGGCGCCCAACGTGTTGGCAAGAGTTTCCACCTAAAACCTGAGAAAAGATACTAAAACGGAGCTAAAAACGGCTTCTTAATTGTCTCTCTCAAATGAGCGGCAGCTGCCAGTTTGAGCTACTTGTGGGTTCCTGGCGTGCACGCTCAACCTGCAGTATGGCGGGAATGAGCCCTCTGCAAGTGGCACATTAAGCTGCGTGGTGGATTTAGCCTTTGCTAGTACAAAACAAAAAAAGAGGTTTCTGGGCGACACACAGCTTGGATAAAAGCATAGACCCACGATAGCTCGCAGAGCTGGTAGTAAACGTACCACCACCATGTTGGGAAGCTGAGGTGGGCGGAGCCAGCAGCCATAGCACCGTTTCAGTCTTACAAATGCTGCAGTTTAAAGCAATAGATTCACAATAAGACAGATTCAGATGTAATAGTTTACAATGTGTGTAAAATATACGAGGGCTTGAAAGAGACAAAAAAGGTGATATATACAGTTATAAAATAAAGTCTTTAAAGAGACAATAAAATTAATATAAAAAATAAGCCACATAAAGATGAATATTACACAGAGAGTCTGGATTGTGTTGTCTTTGGGATTTTTAACTGCAGAAAAACATTTGATCGTAAAAGATGTTGAGTTTAACCAATATGTATATTTTAAAGATACCTTGACTTCAAAATTTGGATGTAAGGATGTGTTGCTTTGGAATGGAGACTCTGCTTTTGTTCCCACAGAAAGCTAGAGGCTATGGATTTGTTCCAGATTAAGACACAGCAGGTTTGACCAGCCAAGACCCCCTGAAAGGTCTCCGATTACACCATGGCCCAGATAATCCAACATCCAGAAGGCAACTGGCTCAGACAATACAGCCTCATGGACAATTCCATAATCCTAAAATTTTCTTTGTGTCTCCATAAGATACTGCGCCCCCCTCCAGCAGGAAGTAGTAAGAGAAACTATGCCCAAATTCCCAAATTATATATAATTTTACTTTGTTAAGGTACAAAAATCAGAGCCTTAAAAACAAGGATTTGGTGAGATTGTAAAATGGTGTGCCACTTTGGCAAAACAGTTTGGTGGTTGGTCAAAATGCAAAACATTGTTACTATGTTACTCAACAATTCTACCCTTAGGAATATATCCTCAAACTACTGAAAATGTGCACCTATGAAACATGTACATGAAGGTTTACAGCAGTGTGTTGCTAATAGTAAAAAAGTTAAAACAACTCAAATAGCTATCAAATACTGGAGAGAAATAAAATGTGGCTTATTCATACAATAGAATATTATTAAGACATAAAAATGAATGAGAAACTGACAGATTAAATGACTTTGGTGAACCTTCATAATTTCATTTGTAGATCTTTCCATTTCTAATTTATAAATACATTTGGGGTTATAAATTATAAAAAAAAAAATAAAAATAAAAAATAAAAAAAAAAAATAAAAAAAAAAAAAAAAAAAGGTTAAAACCTTCCTTTTTTTTAAAAAAAAAAGGGGTGGGGGATGCTGTGGGATGTATATGGCAAACGTGTTGCTCTGATTGGTCAATAAATAAAACACTGATTGGCCAGTGGCTAGGCAGGAAGTATAGGCGGGTCTAACAGAGAGGAGAAAAGAAAGAACAGGAAGGCAGAAGGAGTCACTGCCAGCCACCGCCAGGACAAGCAGCATGTGAAGATGCCGGAAAGCCACGAGCCACGTGGCAAGGTATAGATTTATGGAAATGGATTAACTTAAGATATAAGAACAGTTAGTAAGAAGCCTGCCATGGCCACACAGTTTGTAAGCAATATGTCTCTGTGTTTACTTGGTTGGGTCTGAGCGGCTATGAGACTGGCGGGTGACAAAGATTTGTTCTGACTGTGAGCAAGGCAGGAAAATTCTAGCTACAGACAAGTTCTACAT
Source organism: Peromyscus maniculatus bairdii (assembly GCF_049852395.1). Classification (NCBI taxonomy): domain Eukaryota; kingdom Metazoa; phylum Chordata; class Mammalia; order Rodentia; family Cricetidae; genus Peromyscus; species Peromyscus maniculatus. The sequence continues at coordinate 146,878,273 of NC_134855.1, forward strand.
TCATTATTTCAAAGTCATGCTTTGAAAGAGTAGCATGTAAAAATAAAATTCCTATTTTGGAAAGCAAAATATTACAAGGCAAGAGCCATTAAAATGATCATACGTGTTCATATAGGATCTACCGTCTAGAAATTTCTTACGGAAATAATGTTACATACAAAGATGTTTATTTTGGTACTTACCATAAGAACCAAAAGGAAAAAGAAAATGAGAAAATGGGAATATGGATACAATCTAAAAGATTAAACCAAAGAAGAAATTGTGTTATATCAAATTATGTAACTATAAAGGAATATTTGTTGACTACTACTATAAGAATTCATACAGAATATTCCTGACAAATGCCAACAGGACTATGAAAAAATGCCTTTGACTATAAATGTAGACAGAAACAGAGACTACCAGTAAAAACCACATGTTACAGAACAATGTAGATAGTCATTTTCTTCTGTATATCTGGCATTTGCTTATTGTAGGAGCTGATGGATTCCACAGCTAAGCAAAACAGAACTCAAATTCAATTATATCAATTCGGGGTTCATCCCAGGTGCAGGAGTGCTAATTATAGTAAGCTCAACCAATAGGGATAGTCAGGACTATAAGGTTCATCAGTTCATTCGCCACTTGTTTTTTTTCCTCAGAGCAGAAAAAGGAGGCTTCACTGGCAATGACCCCAAGAAGCCCAAAAGGTCTCCTCTACAGCTGTTTCCTAAAAGGATATTTGTCTATAAAGACAAAAACAGGACAAAAAAGTAATGGCATTAAATTAAGACAAGCCATAGAATATGGGTCAGCTACACCTACCATTATACCCACCTCTATGCACAAAAGTAGCCATAGCTAGGACAAGCATCTGGGTTATAAGTACAGACTCTAAGAACTCTAAGAGAAACAGGACTACAGATTTAAGAGGAATGCAGGGACTATCACAGATGAGACGAAATGCCCACTTTGCCTTGTTTACATACTACATTCTCCTCCTGTTCCCATCAGCTGTTATATAAGTGACAAGTTTCTACATCAGCAAACCTTTTAGCTCATGAAGGCTGAATGGCACAGAGAATGCTTGCTGATGGCATACAGTGACCACATTTCTCCACTAACAGTATTATCAGTCTACTCACTGTGTTCTTGTGTGTTTCAACCAAAGTACAATGTTTTATCAAAAAAAAAAAAAATTATCCTATAACCAGTATAAAGAAATTAATCCTTAGGGCTAGAGAGATGCCTCAGAGGTTAAGAGGGTACTGGCTGCTCTTCCAGAGGTCCTGAGTTCAATTCCAAGCAACTACATGGTGGCTCACAACCATCTAATTAAAGATCTTGTGCCCTTTTCTAGCATGAAGGCATACATGCAGGCAGAACACTGTACACATAATAAATTTAAAAAAAGAATCTAATCCTTTATTTGTTGCTGAGCCTAAAATCTGACTCACTAGGTGGCATACACCTAATAATATGCATAGTTTTGATATTACTATATTTAGCTTCTATTATAAAAGTACAATAATAATAATAATAATAATAATAATAAACAACCCTGTAACAAAGTCTAAACATTTAAGTGTCCTACATAAATTTTATATAAAAGAAAACTCTGGAAACAAATGCAGTCATCTTAATGATGAATATATCTTCTCCCCACACTATCCTAAACCAAGCATTGTACTTAGTTTTAGTAATTGCAAGTGTGTTTGTGTGTGTTTTGGTACTATATAGTCCTGGCTAGCCTAAAACTCACTATGTATTCTAGGCTGGCCTTGAGCTTACAGAAATCTGCCAGCCTCTGCTGCAATTAAAGGCATGCAGCACACACGGCTGTACTTGTTTTCACAATCCTTATTGTACTTAATTTTGTAATATTCCTGAGAAGTACGTTTTATTATCTTTCCGACTAATTTATATACAGAGGAAGTGGAAGTTTAAAAACTAATGCAAATTCTGTTACAGAGAAGCCAGGATTAAACTCTGTATTTCCATTTAGAAGTTTGAAGCACCTGCTAGTACACTGTTATCACCTTTCCACTTAAATACTATTTAAAAATATTTGCTTTGTTTCCTTGTTTACTGTAGATGGATGTTTTTGTCTGCACAACATTCAGTCTTGGTATCTGAGAAAGACAGTAGAGAGAGTCAGATCTCCTGGGGCTAGAATTACAGAAGGTTGTGAGCTAGTATGTGAAGAAAGCTGGTCATTAAAATGGGGTCCTCTGAAAGAGTAGTTAAGTACTCTTAACTGCAGAAGAATCTCTCCAACCCCAGATATCACATTTCCACTTAGTTAATATTATCACTTGTTTTGTATAGAAAGTCTAAGATTTGACATATTGAGGTCATTAATATCTTGCCATCAAGTAGTTATTTCCTAAAACAGAAATCTTCAATACTTGAAAGAATCAGACCTTTGTGATTACCTCCTATGAAAATATAAATGGCTAATTAAGGAATGCTTCAGGCTCCATCTTCCTTTACATATTATACCACTCTTCCCAATTCTTTCTTTTTTCTCTTTTTCTTTTTTTAGCTTTTTATTTTATGTGGATTGGTGTGAAAGTGTCAGATCCCTTGGAACTGGAGTTACAGACAGCTGTGAGCTGCCATGTGGGTGCTGGGAATTGAACCCGGGTCCTCTGGAACCACTAAGCCATCTCTCCAACCCTCTTCTTTTTTTCTTTTGCTTTGATTATGTTTGTCAAGAAAGGGTTTCTCCAACTGGAGATATGGCTAAGGTTAAGAGCACTGGCTGTTCCTCCAGAGGTCCTGAGTTCAATTCCCAGCAACCACATGGTGACCCACAACCATCTAAAATTAGATCTTATACCCTCTTCTGGCATGTAGGCATACATGCAGGCAGAACACTGTATACATAATAAATAAATAAAGAATGAATGGAAGGAAGGAAGGGGGGAGGTAGAGAGAGAGAGAGAGAGAGAGAGAGAGAGAGAGAGAGAGAGAGAAAGAAAGAAAGAAAGAAAGAAAGAAAGAAAGAAAGAAAGAAAGAAAGAAAGAAAGAAAGAAAGAAAGAAAGAAAGGGTTTCTCTGTGTAATAGTACTGGCTGTCCTGTAACTCACTTTGTAGACCAGCCTGGCCTCAAACTCAAGAGATCTGCCTGCCTTGGTCTTACAAGTGCTGGGATTTAAGGGGTACACTACACCACCATCTCACAATTCTCTTTCTTAATGAAAGTAATTAGAAAATTAATCTGCCTCAGTGGAAAACTCCTTGATTCAGCAATCATGTCCCTCTGTGAATAAGATTATACTACACCAGCTGAATAAACAGTCATATTAAAGAAAGTAAACAGTATGTCTAGCCTTAAATGAAACATACATATACATATATATGGTACCCACTCCTCTAAAGGCTCAGGATCATTGCAGTAGAAAGGGCAGAAAGAGTGTAGTAAGAGGCAGGGGGAATAGAATACAAACAAATTCTCTGAAAACTAATATTAAAAAGAGAAAGATAAAGCCCAGGAGGTGATGGCGCATGCCTTTAATTCCAGCACTCGGGAGGCAGAACCAGGCAGATCTCTGAGTTTGTAGCAAGCCTGGGCTACAGAGTGAGTTCCAGGACAGGCTCCAAAGCTACACAGAGAAACCCTGTCTCTTGAAAAACCAAAAATAAGACTTAAAGCCTTCTTTTCATAACGTTCATGATTGTCTTATGCTTCAACCAGTTGAATTCCAATGACGATGATAATGATGAAGATGATGGAAAGTAGCCCATGCTATTTTTAAAGTGAGACAATAGTGAGACCTCTGGTCTGTGACTCTCACAGGAGCTAAGCAAACAAAAGATTGACCAGTATTTCTTTAAAGCATGTATTTAGACAGAAGGAAGGTGAGAGAAGGGACAAGCAAGGGGATGGCAGGAAGAAGCCAGGAAGATAAGGCATTCTCTTTTACATTAGAAAATTATTTAATTTTGTAGGGAAAAATTAAAAGGGGATGATGTACCCTTGTAAAACCTAGAGTCCTGATATTCTGGGAAGCTAGATGTTGGCTACAGGAAGACATCAAAATCTGTTCTTTATGGACAATAGTGTTTAGGAAATAGAAGAATAGTAGCACACAACATATACACATCTTGCTCTAACAAAACCCCGAGGTAAGTACTGGCATCTCCACTTCACCAATCTGAAAATTAAAGCACAGAAAACTTAAGTAACTTGACCAAAGAGAACTATTTAATGCGAAGGAATGAGGATTTAAACTCAGGCAGTCTGGCTCCAGAGTCCGTCATGAACTTGACCATTCTATTACTTCCCAAACAAAGCAGGCAAGCAAATAAATAATACTATTAAGAAATCTACTCATCTTCTGAGAATAGGACTTAGTCACTGATGCTTGCCAACTATTCAAAGCAGCAGACCCTGAAGGTCACAGACAATTGAATCTTAGGTACTCCAACAAGAGAGTGAGTTGGCTTCCAAGCTAGGAAAGAAATTAATGGCTTTTCAAGGAAAGCGGGCAGCTAAATAAAGCTTAAATGTTTTAAATAAAACAATTCAAGATAACTTAAAAGTTGTCTCTGGGGAAAATAGTGCAGCAACTAGTTTTCTTTCTTTCTTTCTTTCTTTCTTTCTTTCTTTCTTTCTTTCTTTCTTTCTTTTTTTTTTCTTTTCCTTTTTTTCGAGACAGGGTTTCTCTATGTAGCCTGTCCTGGAACTCGCTCTCTAGCCCAGGCTGGCCTCAAACTCAGAGATCCACCTGCCTCTGCCTCCCAAGTGCTGGGATTAAAGGCGTGCACCGCCGCCACCACCACCACCACCCGGCAGCAACTAGTTTTCAAAAGGCTCTAAGGCATGGTAGCTGCTTAATATCCACCATCATTAGGCTACTAAACAAAATCACAAGGATTCTGCTCTTTTGAATTACCAGAGTTGCCCACCTTGGATCTAGTAGATGTCTGAAACCACAGATAATACCAAACTCTATTTATGGGGGTGGAGTGGGGGTTGGTATTCCTTATACAAGCATATCTATGATAACATTTAATCTATAAATTAGGCATATTAGGGATTAATGTCAACAGTAACAATTTTCTATAACTCTCAGCACATAATTATTCTCCTTCTCCTTTGAGAACTTTCCCTTTCCACTTACAAGAAACACTTTACTGCTTGCTTTGGTATATCCTAAATTGCTGCATCACTAGTCTCACACTTTAAAAGCATTAGATAAAATAAAGATAAATTGAATACAAGTTTCAACTATGATGTGTTGACAGATGATCTTCAGATAACCAGACAACTACTGACAAACACCATGAGAATACATATATATCATGGATATACTGGATAGAGAGATGAATCAAGTCCCAGGGTTGTATTTCCTTAGAAAACCATACAATTTGAAACTTATGAGCTGAGTAAGTGGCTCATACCTATGTAATCCCAATAAGCAGCTCTTCAGTTTGAAGCCAGCCTTGGGGAACCATCTCAAAACAACTTATCAACAATTTATCACTAGGAATTTTCCATTAGTATAGTTTGGACTTCTTGTCTGAAGAAAATCTTAGAAAGTCAAACTGTGGCCAAGAGAGGTATACTATGTGTAATTATAGAAAATTAAAGTAAAATGGAATTTAGGAACTATTTATTCCTTTATTTGCAGGCCGGAATAAAAGAGGACGTGCTCAAAGATGCCCAAATTAATGCACATTCTAACATTCTATTCCTTATCCATCGAAGTTCCTTATCTTTAGCATTTTGGTTTTGAGTCATAGCATTTAATGGCTATGTGTCTTAATATAACGAGCCAGCCAATTATCCAAAACAGGAACCTTTTCTGTATTATAAAGTCCCTTTTAAACTGTTTCCAGTAGCTTCTTCCTCCCTTTAAAAATCAAGCACTAACTTTAAACAGTTTTCAGTAGGTAGTCTGCCTAAAGCCAGCATTAACTAAGGTATCCCACCTAATTGCATTCCTTCCAAATCAAAATACATGCTACAATAGTAATATATCTTGTTTATGCTTTGTTTATGGGAATAAAATTAGGGCTTGTATGTACTAGAAAAGTACTACCACAGAGCTATACCCCCTAACACTTTTCATACCATCTGGAATCCCCCTTTATTATATTTGATTGAGACAGTTATAGCCCTGTTTTGCCTGAAACTTGGTGACCCTCCAATGCGGTTACCTCCTAAGCCAAGTGTCACTGTGCCAAGCAGGAATACCTCTTTTTCTAGCCATTATCTTTCCTCCTTTTGAGATCATTAACTATTTTCAGTGTCTAGTTTCAATTGTTGTCTCTATGAGCTGGGCGTGGTGGCACACACCTTTAATCCCAGCACTCAGGAGGCAGAGGCAGGCAGGTCAACCTGGTCTATACAGAGCTACAAAGAAACCCTGTCTCCAAAAAAAAAAAAAATGTGGCATCCACCATGAAATCTTAAAAGCAATGATTAGTATTCACTACAATAAGGGTAGAAATAACTGAAAATGCCATAACTCCAAATTAGATGTATCAATAATTAACTACTAAATTAGATCCCACTACAAAAACTGACAGCTCCAATTTATCTACATGATCTTCTATTAGGCTTTCTGGTAATCAACACTGTCACCATCATTATCTTAATTACTTAGCATGTTACAGTTTATAATGAGCTATCATGTACGTAAACAAATCCAAAAGCTTGCCAAGGCAGGTACTGTTATTCACAGTCAACCAAAAGGAAAAAAGAGACAAAGAAGTAGAATGCTTGGATTATGACAAAGCTTGTGAATGACAGAACTTGGCCTTTTGTTTTATGGTGCTTTTTAATATCACACCTAGTATTGAAGAAAATATGACTATTAATGAATACTAAGAGGGCTGTCTGGTCAGACTACAAGCCCAATAATAACACCTTGGGAGCTGGAAAAAGTCCTTTTCTTTCATAGTGTTTTTTTTTTTTTTTTTAACTGAACTGTAAAAATGTTATTACTCTGTCCCTTGTTTGCTTTCTATTGCTGTGATAAAACACTGATCCAAAGGAACTTGGGGGGAAATGGTTTATTTAGCTTACATGTCCCAGGTCACAATCCACTGAAGGAGTCAAGCAAAAGCCATGGAGGAATGCTGTTTACTGGCTTATCACGAATGGCTTGCCAAGCCCGCCTTCTTATACAACCCTAGGGATGGCACAGTAGATTGGGCCTTCTAACATCAACCAATAATCAAAAACATGCCCCCAGGCTTGCCTACAAGCAGATTTTATGGAGGCATTTTCTCAACTTCCCAACTGAGGTTCCCTCTTTCCAAATGACTGTAACTCATGCAAGTTCACAAAAAGTAACCAGTACATAATCATAGGTCAAGAAATAAATGAGGAAATGAGAGATGTTGAAATTGGTAAGAGCACTTGCTGCTCTTACAGAGGACCTGGGTTCAGTTCCTAGCACTCACATGGTGGCTCATAACCACCCACAGACTCCAGTTCCAGGGGATTTGATGTCCTCTTCTTCTGACCTTTGTGGACACCAGGCACACATATGGTACACATACATACATGCAGGCAAAATATTCATACACATATAAATTAAATCTAATAAAATAAAATAAATTGAGTTTCTGGACATCTAGGCTGTTACACAGAGAAACCCTGTCTTGAAAAAACAAAGAAAGCAAAACAAAACAAAAAAAAAAATTAAGGGAACCTACAACATGCTTAGGAGGACAGTAAACTTGGGTAAATTGGCAACACAACTGACTTTGTTTAAGCAGGGAGTTAGATGTTTGTTTGTTTGTTTTGATTGTAAAGAATAATCTACTGGGGATATTGACTGGAGTCACAACTTTTTCTTATTGGATAATGTGACTTTTGTACACATGACCTCAGACTCCTGTGCACACAAAGAAACAAATGAAATCATCTCAATATTGGCTACCTTGTTTTGCACCTTGAGTGAAACCAAATAACCAAGGTAGGATTCTTTCAGGTTTGTGTCCACAGCACCAGAAGAAAGAAAGGTAGCTCTCCTGTTTATACTACTATTATTGCACAGGAATGTAATACCCGGACTTGAGTCCCAAGTACAATCTGATGACAAACAATCAATGCTACTATCTAGATGAAGGGACACAGAAATACATTCCAAACTCCTGCTCTGTAACAGTAACAGCTGAAATGAGGATAATAATCACAAAGTTAACTAGGCTTGGTCAGAAAGAAAAACCAAAAAAAGATTTGTAAGCATTCTGAAAAAGGTCATTCTAAGTTTTAATTATTCTGGGCTTCAGAATAATGAATCTGCAGCACTACTAAGAACATCAAGCAATCACTTATACAAGAACTGTAGGAGAGTATAACCTTTACACACTTGCTTTGCTATAAAAACTGTGTCTAGGGAATAGTCAAAACCAGAAGCAGTTGCAAGCTTCCTTACAAGGTATCTACTGTCCTCATAAACTTAACCACATATGAATTAGAGACTTACAGTCACAGAAACACAGGCCAAGTTCTTTCAATGCTTCCTGGCAAAAAGGCTACTGGTTTATAAAAGTGTATTAAAAGACAGAGTGTATACCAAGACCTGCCTAAATTTAGGCTGGGCATGGTGGCACATTGACTGTAATTATTAATTCTCTTCAAAATTCTAATAGTTTATGTGTGTGCGTTATGTGTGTAGTATTCTGATAATACTAAAGAAACATGAATAGTTGTTAATGTATCATCATTTCATGAGGTTCTTTATCTTTGCCCTCAAATCTACTTTCGTAGATATTATTATTAGCTGGACAAATGTAAACTGGAGAAGGTAAGATGCACAAAAACCAAAACTAATTTCAAGTGCTGAGATTAGTATTAAGAGTAAATAAAACAAACTAGCTGATCACGTTATAAGCAATGACTGTGTAGTAGAAAAACCAGGAGGGGTACATGATTTGGGAAGAAATATCCTCTCTAGAGAAAATTAAACTGGATATTTTAATGACTCATAAATAAATCACAAAATGGTAAGAAATTTTCTAACTTGTCTACTGATAATAAGAAAAACTAGTGAAGTAGTTTTAAAATATAAATATAGCTTTAAAATCTAGGGAACAATGGCATCAAATCATTTTTTTACAAAGGTAAGCTCTGCATGTTTGATTCAACAGCCTGTTACAACAGATCTATACTTTAGTATTATGAAATGTTATTAAAAGAAAACTCAGGCCGGGCGGTGGTGGCGCACGCCTTTAATCCCAGCACTCGGGAGGCAGAGGCAGGCGGATCTCTGTGAGTTAGAGGCCAGCCTGGACTACCAAGTGAGTTCCAGGAAAAGGCGCAAAGCTACACAGAGAAACCCTGTCTCGAAAAACCAAAAAACCAAAAAAAAAAAAAAAAAAGAAAGAAAAGAAAAAAGAAAAAAAGAAAACTCAATATGCTTGCTTTGTACATCATGATCTAAACAATAACATCCCAAGTGAGGCCTGAATTATAAAAGCATTCTCTTTAACAACTCCAGCAAATACAGTTTCTTACTTTGCTACCCATCCTATTGGCCTCATCTCAAACTGATTCCTATCCATGGGAGCTAAGGATGCCAGCTCCCTAATAAGTGATGCCCTGTTGATCAATCCTTACCTGTTGCTATGCTTAGACTTTTCCCGGTCCTTTTCCTTATCCTTCTTGTGCTCTTTATGCCGGTGTTCTCGATCTTTATGTTTATCTTTGTGTTTGTGAGAATCTGCAACCATAAGAGACAAGTTGGTTACAAGAAATCGTAAGTTATCTTTTGCCTACCTACCTGTAGAAACAGATGTCAAATGGCAAAGTGACCATACATAACAGCACATTCTACTGGTAGGAAGATTTCACAAAGACATCCCATCGCCCTGTCTCAAATCCAGGAACTTACAAATGATAAGGAAGCACTCTACCACTAAACTGCCGCCATGGTTTCATTTACTGCTGAGTGACATCCATTATATGGCTATACTGTAATTTATGACTCACATGCTGGTGGACATTTGCTTCTAAATGAAGTAAAATTGCTAGGTCATTTTTAAAAAGTACTTTTAACTTAAAGTGCTAAATTACATATTCCTAAGTGGTTGTACTATCATACATATCCATGAACAATCATTAGTTTTAAGCTGCTACAAATCATTAGCAACATCTAGAATTATCAGTCTTGGCTTTTTTTGTTTGTTTGTTTCTCTTTAAGTCTTGCTATGCAGCTCTGGCTGGCCTGACTTCTGTATGATCAGGCTGGCCTTAAACTCACCCACCCCTGCCTCCTGAGTGCATCACAATGCCTGGCTAATATAATCGTTACTGTCTTTTTTCCTACTCTAAAAAGGTATGTTGTGGTGGTTTGAATAAAAATGACCCCAATAGACTCATGTGTTTGAATGCTTAGTCATCAGGAATGGCACTATTTGAAAATGTTAGGCAGTGTGGCCTTGTTGGTGTAGGTGTGTCACCAGGGGTGGGATTTGTTCTCTTGACCTATGGATCAGGATGTATAGCTCTAAGCTACACCTCCAGTCTGCCTGCCTGCTGCCATGCTCCCCGACATGATGATGATAGACTAAACCTCTGAAACTGTAAGTAAACCCACAATTATAAGCTTTATTTTATTAGAATTGCCTTGGTCACAGTGTCTCTTCACAGCAATGTAACAGTGACTAAGATATATATACTACCTCATTGTGATTTTTAAAGATTTTATTTTACACATAAGTGTTTTGCCTGCATGTATGTAAATGCTTTATGTGTGTGTGTGTGTTGGGTCCCCATAGAGGCCACAAGAGCATTAGATCCTCTGGAACTGGAGTCCTGGGAGCCAAACCTAGGTCAAAAGCAAGTGCTCTTACCTTCTGAGCCAGCCCCCTCATTGTGGTTTTAGTCCTTGTTTTTCTAATGATTAAGAGATGTTTTAATGAAGATTATCTGTACTTACTGACTATTCACATACTTTGGTTAAATATCTATTGCAATATCATCCAATGTCCTGTTTGTATATATGTCTGTGTGAATCTGTATGCGTCTTACTATTGAGTTGTACAAGTTTTTTTTATTTCTGGGTTGCAAATATTTTGGCCACCATGTATTATAATACTATGATTATATTCTGTTAGTCATTGGCTTGCTATTTTGGATGGATACCCTCCTTCATACATCAGATACTCAACTGTTGGAGATTTAAAGGTGAACTTTCATAATGAGCCTTTTTTTCAAAAAAAAAGATTTATTCTGAATATGTGTATGGGTTTTTGGCTTGTATGTATGTCTATGTGCCATGTCCATGTAATGCATGTCTGTGGAGGCCAGAAAAGAGCATCAGATTCACTGGAACTGGAGTTACAGATGGTTGTGAGCTTCCATATGGGTGGTGGGAACCAAACCCAGGTCCTCTGGAAGACCACTGGCAGCTCTTCACAGCCAAATTATCTCTGCAGCCCCCATAACTAGTCTTAAGAAAAAAGATGTCCTAATTTATTTAATCAATTTTTCTCTTGGCATGAGCTTTGCTTATCAAAATATCAATTGTTCACACCTACCCCCCAGTTCCCTTACAGAGGTTTTCTTTGTTTTGATGTATGTTGATTGTATAAAATAGTGGGTTTCGGCTGGAGAGATGGCTCAGAGGTTAAGAGCAGTGGCTGCTCTTCCAGAGGTCCTGAGTTCAATTCCCAGCAACCACATGTTGGCTCACAACCACCAATAATGAGATCTGGTGCCCTCTTCTGGCCTGCAGGCTTACTGTATACATAATAAATAAATAAATCTTTAAAAAAAATTAAATTAAATTAAAAATTAAAAAGGCAAAGAATGAAAAATAATTTTGTTTGGGATTGGGGCTAAGGATCAATCCAATGCCTTCCTATTGAGTAACATCCCCAGACTTTGGGTTTTTGTTTTTGTTTTAAAGGAGGTCTTGCTATGTAGTTCAAACTGTCTACAGAACTCAAGATCCTCCTGCCTCCGCCTCCCGAGTACTAGGATAACAGACCTTTGCCACCACACAAGGTACCAAAGATAAAGTTAATGGAGAGTATTAACCCAGGGTCAATGTTCTACTCTAGGTTGACAGTTACTTTAATCTGAAAAAGAACAAAAATACATCATACTTAAAGGGGAACTAGCTGAAAGGCAGTGTGTATAAGAAAGGGAAAAGAAAAAAATATTAGCTAGTAGTAACAACCCAGAAGACAGTGACAGCAAAGAGACTAAAAACAACAGAAAAAAACATGCAAGTACACTGAGGAAAATAGAAGCTGAATTCAGTTCTAAGAGCTCTATGTGTAAAGAATGTAGAGGAAGAGCATAGGAAAACTCTCATCTTTAGATCCTAGTAGCTGGAAGAACAAGAGACCCTAGTAAAAAACTGAAAGCTGTGCCCCAAAACTAAGACTTTTATGTGTCTAAAAGAGGCCAAGTATTCAAGGCAATAGTGGGACACCTGACCAAGAAGATGCTGGTCAAAGGAGGAAGCAAGAAGTAGAAAGGCCAGTAAGAGCACACAGAACTCTATCCCGCATGCTGAAAATACATTTGTGGAGAATATACCAGTGGTTTTAAAGATTAAGTATCCTCCTGGAATTTGTCAAAGAATAGCTATTATTAAAATATTTATGAAAACAATTGTGACATTCCAAATATCTATCAAATGCAAAAAGAAGGGCAATAAACTTGACTGACAGCTAAGAAATTAAAGGTGCCAACCACTGTGTACTATATCACCATAAAATCTTACTCACTGTGAATTCAGTCACCCAATGGCTGTTATGCATGCATTCCACTTGAGCTCATGTAGAAGCATGCGCACACACAAACACCAACAACATGCTCCAATTCTTAGCTTTTGAAAACGCTAGATGAAACCAAAGACCCCTAAAGTCATTTAAAAAACAGAATAGTGTGTAACACTGCTTCACTGCAATTTAAATAAAATTACTCCAAAAAGACACATAAGTAAATGAATAAATAGAAGAGACCAGAAATCGCCGGGCGTTGGTGGCGCACGCCTTTAATCCCAGCACTCGGGAGGCAGAGGCAGGCGGATCTCTGTGAGTTCGAGGCCAGCCTGGGCTACCAAGTGAGCTCCAGGAAAGGCGCAAAGCTACACAGAGAAACCCTGTCTCGAAAAACCAAAAAAAAAAAAGAAGAGACCAGAAATCAACATCTTTTGTTATTATTACCTAAAGTATTCCTCCCTGAAATTGAAAAGGCTTTTAAGTAAAGAAACTTCCAGGTCGGTCCTGAGTTCAGTTCTCAGCACTCATTTGGGTGAGCTCACAACTGCCTGTAACTCCAGCTCCGTATTCCAAGGACACAGACATACACACACATAGAAATAAAGCAGAAAGAACCAAACTTCCAAATGATAACAATCTTCCATCTTCTTCCCACTTTAAGAGCAGTTTCTAGCTAGCATTACACAGGATTTGACAATTATTGTGCAAAAAATACTACCAGATTCAGGTTTTGTGAGGGCTAATTTAATTTACATGTATTCTCAAGTCCAAAGTACCCTACTAAAGACTGATCAGACAAGGACTCTGTAATTCAAAGACTTTACAATCTAATTATGCAATTAATATTTGAACCTGAAGAGCCATTACCCAAGGCACACAAGAGAAGGACATTAGAACAGGAGCCGGCAACAGGCAGTCTCTCAACATGTGACCATTTTTTTAAATTAAATTTTTTCATTTATTTTACATAGCCAGTTCCCTTCCCTCCTCGTCTCCTGCCCCCACCCCTCCTACCCACCTCCATCCACTCTTCCTCCATCTCCATTCAGAAAGGGCAGGCTTCCCATGGGAGTCAACAAAGCATAGCACATCAAGTTGAAGCAGGACCAAGCTCCTCCCCCTGCATCAAGGTTGGGCGAAGCAACCCAGCCATGTGGCCATTTTTAATGAAAAGGAAATATACATATCAAAGGTAATAGCTATTATTTACTAAATATGCATTTCCCTTAATTTGACATTTTTGAAAATAAAGTATACCTAATTGGTACATACAATCCTTGTGGCAGTAGAATTCCACAATGTCTATCTAATCAAGTAACTGATGTGTTCACATCCCTCCTCTGACCCACTAGTGGTACAACCTTCAAGGTGTCTCTAGAGTCTAGAGGAGGATGAATGGATGGCAGCAAAGTTAAGAGGGAAAAACTTCCAAAACACAAGTGACAGGTGAAGGGAAGCAATCAGAAGACAGACTTAACACTAAGGACACAACAAAGAGTTAAGAAAAAGAATGAGGAAATTAAGACTATTCTGAAGAATTATAACAGAATTTCTATATTATCAACTTTCATAATTGTATTGATGCTATTAACTGTTTAAATTCTTGCTGCTTTTATTTTTCTACATTTACTTCTTATTTTATGTTTGTAAGCCACTTCTCTCCTTCCACTAGGTGGGTCCCAGGGATTGAATTCAGGTGGAAGAAGCAGTTTGGACTAAATCTTACTAGAAGCTAAGAGGGAATTATAAGAAGCAAGCTCTCTAGGCAGATGGGCCTACCTGCAATAAAAAATAGGCAACAGCAACTAGCCACTATTATCATTGCTGAAACATTCATCCTCTCATGACTGATCAAAATTAAGTAAGATGCACTTCCTGCCAGTGAGGAAATGATGGAGTTGATTCTTGTCAGGAGCATATTTAAAAATAAAGTCTAGGGGGTTGGGGATTTAGCTCAGTGGTAGAGCATTTGCCTAGCAAGCACAAGGCCCTGGGTCAGTCCTCCACTCCAGAAAATAAATAAATAAATAAATAAATAAATAAATAAATAAATAAATAAATAAATGAAAACATGAATATATGAATAAAATATAATGCACTATATGATTCAGAGCCTAGGTTCAAAACCCAGCACTAAAAATTGATTAATTAAATCCCAGTTATTTATGTTTATCTCTCTAAACCCATTTGGTCCCCAAAAGTTTTCTTTTTTTTAAATAGAAATACTCATTTTTCTTGTAGGTCTAGAATCCTAATCCTCTTCTTAGACAAAAAGAAAACATATCTAGAAATTAAGAAACATCTGCATCAAATAAATCTGACACAATTTGGTCTGTTAAAAAAGAAACTCTCACCTGGTGGTGGTGGCGCACACCTTTAATCCCAGCACTCAGGAGGCAGAGGCAGGCGGATCTCTGTGAGCTTGAGGCCAGCCTGGGCTACAGAGTGAGTTCCAAGACAGGTTCCAAAGCTACACAGAGAAACTCTGTCTCAAAAAAACAAAAGAAAAAAAAAAAAAGAAACTCTCTCAAAGTTGACCTAATCTCAAGATGGTAACAGGAGCCAGAGATTTGTAAACCAAGTCCCCTCTAGCCTCATCTGGCCAAATAAATTTTTCTTTTCCATAAGAAAATCAAACACACAAATTATATGAAAAAAAAAAAAAGCCAAACCCACAAAACATTTTGCAAAACCTTAGAATGATAAGATGGGTGAAGGTGAGCACACCTCTAGTACCTTTAGCTACTCAGGAGTTGAAGAAGGCAGACTACTTGAAAACAAAGGTTCCCTGGGTAGTAGTGAGAACCTGCCCTCTCAAAAGAATGAAACAGAATATGAACAATCATAGGCAAACCTTACCACAGAGGTCTGAAGGAGATTAGAGGAAAACAGACTTGCTCCACAATTAAAATAATCAAATTCTTGTTCTGTCATTTAGTGTTTGACCTTGGATGCAAACCATTTAACTTTTACTCAAGAAAGAAGCACAGAAGCTGGCATGCCTTTAATCCCAGCACTGGGAAGGCAGAGGCCAGCCTGGTCTACAGAGTGAGTTCCAGGATAGCCAAAGCTACATAAAGAGAAACTCTTATCTCAACACACCACCACCACCCAAAAGAGAAAGCAGTATAAAATTCTCAGGAGCATCACATCTCTGCATATCTTAAACTTGGTATCTGTGTCCTTGGCCAAAAAAAAGAAAAAAAAAATGCTCCTCCTTGAAATAATAGTCCGGGCTCAGAAAATTTGATATCATTTAATCATCTTCATTATTAGTTTATATAGAACTGAACTGAGCTTAGTCACTGCATACAACTTAACAGTTCTGGTTCTATATGTGCACTTAAAGCAGGAACCAAACCTAGGCACCTTGCCTGTTAAGGCAACACTAAAGAGATATTTTATTATTTTTCCTATACTGAGATCCTAAAAATGACTTAAAAAGAAATAGAATTTTTGGCCTCCTCTAACAATCCTGTACTCAGAAGTCTGAATAATTTCCAGGCTGGTCCAGGGAGATGGTTCAGCAGGTACTAGTGCTAGCCACAAGCAGAGAATCCACAGAGGCAGGCACCTGTACTCGCAACACTCTTATGGTAGGACAGGTAGCAGATATAGGAGAATCACTTCTAGAAGCTGTGAGTCAGCAGCAAACACAACAGACCCCACCTCAAGGTAGAAGAGAACCAACTCCTGAAAGCTGTTCTCATTCCATAAACACTTGATATACACAAAACATACATGCTCTGTGTGTACACAAAATTAATTTTTTGTATTGTTTTTAAATAATTTCTAAGAAAACACCAGTTAAAATCCCACATGCAGTGCATGTTTGTATTATTTTAGCTGCAGTCAGTAGGTGGCCACCTAACAAAGTAGCCAAGCCTATTCCTCTTAGGGACTTTAATGCAGTCAAGCTTAATCCAAGCATAAACATTTACACTTTCTAAGAGAAAACACAGGCTGGGGGTGTGTGGCACAGGCTCCATGGTACTACATTTGTCTAGGAAATCAATTCCACCTTGTGGAGGAGAGATGTTAAAGAAGCAACACACATTAATAATTATAAAACTATTTCACAATCTTCAAGATTTTAAAGTAAGCAAATCAAGGCATGAGAAGAATCCTTTGCTTCCATAAAAACAAAGACTGGAAAGACAGCTTTCTTGTACAAAGAAGGGAACTCTGAGCCATGTTTGAAGCCAGTCTAGTATATATGTGTGTATCTGGTTTATCTGTTAGTTTTTTCTTCTCTCCCCTCTCTCCTTTCCCTGCATACCTCCCCCCCTCCAGGGTCTCTCTACATAGCCCTGGCTGTCTTGGAACTCACTATGTAGTCCAGGCTGGCCTCTGCCTCCCAAGTGCTTAGATTAAAGGCGTGTACCACCAAGCATGGCCTGGAGCCAGACTCTTTATACCAACTTTTCTTGACAGACTTTGAGATATTATTTTACCAACTTTTCTTAAGACTTTGAGATATTATTATATCAGTTATATAACAGCATGATCTCCTTCCTTCAAATACAGTAAGTACTTGAGTCTGGTGTGTAATCAGTGTATAATATCAAAGCTGTCTTCCCCAAGAAGGTACACACAGTACAACTTTTTCAAAGAAAAATCTCTATTCCTCGCTGATAAACAAATAATACAACCAGCTCACAAAAAGGATATTGGAGCCACATGTGATGGCCCTTAAGTGTAATCTCAGTACTCAGGAGGCAGAGATAGGTAGACTGAGAACTGGGAGGCCAGGCTGTGATAATTAACAAGATCTTGTCTCAAAAAAGACAATGGCTCCTGGGCTTGGTGGCATATGCCTTTAATCCCAAAGGCTTAGGACACAAAAACAGGTGGATCCTTGTGAGTTGGAGGCCAGCCTACATGATGTATTCCAGGCCAGCCAGAACTAAAAAGCAAGACCTTGTCTCCAAAACAAATGAATGAATAAATACATAAATAAATGGACTTTAACAGCAGTTCTCAATCTGTGGGCCATAACCCCTTTGGGGCTCAAATAACCCTTTGCATATCAGACATTTACATTACAATTCATAACAATAGCAAATTATAGTTATGAAGTAGCAACAAAATAATTTTATGATCAGAGGGTCACCACAACATGAGGAACTGTATTAAGAGTCTCAGCATTAGGAAGGTTGAGAGAACTACTAGCTTATAATGTAGCTCAGTAGAGCACTTGCCTAACATGAACAAAGCCTTGGGTTTGCCTCTCAGTACCACCAAACAACATAATAGACAATGAAATCATTTGACTGTACACTGATTTAATTAAAAAAGATATTTATCATCTCATTATTATAAAGCTTACTGAGATGACGCCTTGCATCTTCTTCCTCCATAGAATCACATCCCGAAAGCTGGAGTTTACACAAATCAACATTATACTTAATACTTATGCACTTGTATTTTCTAATGCTTTAAAAGACTGTTTTTGTTTAGGGTAGATAATGAACTGGTCTCTGGTCTTAAAGACTGCCATCTGGAAATATGGTCATATATCAGGAATATGTGAATCTCCCCAGGAACTAAGATGCCTGAAAGCCTATTGTCATTAAAAGGAAAGTTCAGCAAAAAAATTCCACCCTCTTTCAACAGTCTCAATTCACACTTTAAGAATGTTGGTTTACTTTTAGTCTAGATCCATTTTAATAACAGCTAATTCAAGTGAATCCATACAAGAGTCCTTATTTTACAATTCTCATTGACAATGTTTTCAAAATTCTAGGACATAATTAACAACTCTTTCAGTGAGAAGACACAGGTAGTTACTTGCTAAAGAAAGGCTCTAAGAGTTCTGGAACTAAAAAGGAGAGAAAAAAAATGGAAGGATTCACTTCTAAAGCAACCATAGGCTGGCTGGAGATGTGGTTCAGCAACACTTGTGTAGCATGTGTGGGTGAAGGCCTGGGTTCAATTCTCTATATAAAATAAATGAACAAATAGAGACATAGCACAAATATACATACATGCAGCATGCATACCTTTAAGAATCCAAGAATTAAGCCAAGGGTGGTGGTGTACACCTTTAATTACAGCAAAGGTGGATGAATACCTGTTACTTTGAGGCAAGGCTGGTATCCAGCTGTTATCCTGGTAGCAAGTTCCAGGATAGTGAGAGCTATGTAGTGAGACCAAAAAAGGTGGAGAGGAGGGGAGTAAGAGAGGTTGCAGGGGGGTGCTAGAGAGATGGCTCAGTGGTTAAGAGCACTGGTTGCTCTTCCAGGAGACTCCAGTTCAATATCTAGCACATACATGGCAGCTCACACCTGTCTAATTCCAGTTCCAGGGCTTCTGACACCCTCACAAAGACATATAAAAAAGAACAGCACAACCCAGTATCAAATTACTTAAGATCCATCACAAACAGAAACTTAGTCTAAAGGGATATTTTTACTACAGCCACTGATATCCTCGGGATGTCATCAGGTTCCCATGTACCTTGCTCTGTTTCACATTTAACTCAAGCTGTGGCATCTAACAGTAGATTAAACTCCTTGCACTACAATTTAGTTACAAATTAAACAACTGTGAGCTAATTAACACCTGAGCCTAAATTTCTAAAGTAGAAGTGAGTAGTGACAACCATGCCTCAGGATTGACAGGTGAAAATGCAGAGCCCTTCAAACATTGCTTGATTAATAATAATTGATTAAATATCAAGCCATTTGTTTCACCTCTAAGCCTTCCCTACCCTAGTCTCCAAAACCCTGATTATAACTGAAGCTAAACCTGTTAAGAACCTGGGTCTATTTCTAGTCTTTGCACAATTTACTCAAGTTGTTAAAGATCTTATCTGTCTACCGTCAGTGGTCTCAGTAGCCAAGGCTACAATACCATTTTGTTTCAGCAGATTAATATTTCTTAATTGTGAGTCCAATTATTTATAAGGTGTAGCCTACACCCAACATGAGCATGCAAGTGAGAAAACAACCCTGCCTGGGATATAGGAAGGAACACAGTTCTAATCTGCTTTTACTAAAAGTTAACATATCCAATACTCTATCATTTATAGTGTAGTGTTTATCAACTATAACTTCATGTGAGTAAACTTGGTATGGATAACACACTAGAAGCTTAGAATTTCAAAAGTTAAAAGCTCACAGTAACCATTTTAAAGTATGCTGATATGGAATAGTATAAATTTAAGCCAACCTATTTTGCCAAATATAAAATAGACATAAACTACTTCATAGTTTCAGGGACACTGAGATAAAAATAAGAACTCATTCTAGCTAGAGGACTTTAAATTTTCTCTTTTGTTTAGCACTAAGGAGGTCAAGTGAAATTCAGGACCTGCCTGAATTCCTAAGTGATACATTCTCTTAGCACATCACCATCTAGGATAAAACAATGTAAACATATAGATGAGAAATTCATTCAGACTTCTAACACAATAAATTCTCATTGGTCTTCAATTTCTTGCAAAGTCACAAGAGCCCCAACCACCCCCTATTCTAAGCAAAATATACACTTTATCTCTTGGGTTGTATCTACATTTTATTTATAGAGTTGTGCTAATTAATGACAGCAATCAGTCACACGTGACTAATTTAATTCAATAAGATGGGGGGGGGCAGTACTACCTTGCATGTTGGTGTCTTGCAACTGCAACATTGTAGCTATTCCTGGGTATCTGCTGTACCAGCTACCAGCTGCCATGAGCCGGTCTGGTAAGCTACACCAGCCAAATTCTGAGCATGAACTATGAGCGGCTGCATGCCAATGGAAGCCAGGTGTCCAGGCACAGATGGAGTTTTTACAGCAGGCCAGCCTCCCATGCTCTGACATGACACCCTATTCAGGATAAATATATGTACCACAATACAAAACAGCAGGTACAGCTGCTGCACTTCATCTCTGCCACCAAAGATGCCTTTGTGTACCAAGGGAACACAACTGTGGAGCCTGGCAGTGTCATGGCCCTGAGGACTCCGATTCTATTGGATGACCATGATGTTCTAAGGAGTCCTCAATAAAGCACAGTACCACCTACGAGGATGGACAGCGAAATGCAGAATGCAGACGCATTTTTTTAGGTGACACAGATATCCCACTTGACAACTGAGGTTAGATAACATGTGACAGAAGGTGACAGAGCTCAAGAAAATAGCTTACACTGGGGAAACAGAGAATCTGACTAATGACAAGGGACTGAAGAGACCTATGGTAGCAGACAGACTGATGTATGGTGAGAAGTAAGAAATCCCCTTAGGAAAACCACCCCTCACATCACTGTGACAAACTAGGACCCTAAGGAAGTGTCTCTCATCTCAGCTGATCAGCTAAAGACCCCTCAAGAATACCTACCATATGGTTCTAAGGGGCATAGCCTACTGTAACAGATTTTTCTTTGGGCTGCAAGCTCACAAAAAAAAAGACAGAGATTTATTATTATGAAAGCTTGGCCTATAGCTTAGGTTTGTCCCACTAGTTCTTATAACTTAAACTAACCCATTTGTATTAATCTACCTTTTGTCTCGTGGCTTTTTACCTCTTCCATCTTGCACATCCTGTTTCCTCTCTGTGTCCTCTGGCCATCTCTCTCACGCTGAGATTTATCTCCTCTTTCTCTCTCTCAGCCCAGAAGTTCCACCTAACCTCTTCCTGCCTAGCTATTGGCCATTCAGCTCTTTATTAAAACAATCAGAAGGTGCCCTGGCAAAGACACATCTTCACAGTGTACAAAAAGATTATTTCAGCCGGGCGGTGGTGGCGCACGCCTTTAATCCCAGCACTTGGGAGGCAGAGCCAGGCGGATCTCTGTGAGTTCGAGGCCAGCCTGGACCACCAAGTGAGTCCCAGGAAAGGCGCAAAGCTACACAGAGAAACCCTGTCTTGAAAAACCAAAAAAAAAAAAAAAAAAAGATTATTTCAGAACACCATACCCTCAGGGGGGTAAAAATTTGGGGGTGTACTTCTTTCCCTATTAAAAGTCTGATATGACAAACAACTACCACACTGGAGAGCAGAGAGGATTTTGCTAATCTAGAAACTTAGGATCAAAATATTCTGTGTGACCTCTTCCGTACAGTAGCAATTGAGAATTCCTTGTCCTGACTCCCTACCTAGCATTCTGACCTACCTGTTGAAGCTGAAGCATTTTCCTGCATGGCATGCTCTACACAATGGGTCATCACAAAGTAGACTACTTCTGCACAATGTCGCTGGAAAGTCAAAGCCTAAGTCTGCAGAGGATATTCAACTGAAATATTAGTCGACTTCAGGAACAAGGCAAGTGAGTTCCATTTTTACTAACTCATCTTTCTCTTTTAAGAATAATATTTAAAGTTAAAATGTTTTACTCTTGTCGGATGGTGGTGGCGCACACCTTTAATCCCAGTACTCAAGAGGCAGAGGCAGGTGGATCTCTGTGAGTTCGAGGCTCCAAAGCTACACAGAGAAACTCTATCTTGAAAAACAAAAAAACAAACAAACATAATAATAAAATAAAATGTTTTACTCTTGCCTCCATGTAAGTCTCTGTAGTATGACTCATTTTCACAAGGACATCCCTGCACTACAAATGCAAAAAAAAAAAAAAGGAGTTTCCTAGGAGATAGACTTGTCTAATGTGAACTTGCACCTTCTCAGGCCAGCCAATTTAGGGTAAGCCCATTCCTGCAGGCTTGTCCTCTTTTCACTTCCATTGACTGAGTTCTTAATACGTGGGGGTAATAGAGATAACTTCCAATCTGCCTATACTACACAGGGGTCTTCAGCTCAGTCTAAACTGCCTTTGATTCCAACAGTCAAGGGCTTCAAATGGCCCCAAATTCAGTTTGTCTGGCCAGAAAGGTATCAGAGTGTTAATGTGTTTCTTCATTTACCCCATTGCTGTATCCACCAAGAGACCTTTCTTTGAGGTATTATGAATGACTGTGGAAACATTCAGGCCATTCTCTGGACCACTAGTGAGTTGTAACTCAAGAAATCAGAGAGCCCCTTCCTCATTAGGAATTATTCAATATCACAATCTTAAGAAAGCACGAACACTGCACAAGTAATGAGCCCCAGTCATGGAACTAAGTTACTACAAAACTAGCTTTAGGCTTTGTACAAATGCCAGAACTATAGAACTTAACAAGAAGATTATATGATGATCAGTCAACTTATCTTATTCTTGTCAACAATTTGATATGGGGGGTATATTAGTACCAGGCCTAGTTGTTTACTTCTTGGGTTTTTGTTTTTTGTTTGTTTGTTTTTGTTTTTTTTGAGACAGGTTTTGCTATGTGGCCCAGGTTGGTTCAAAGTGGCAATCCTCCTGATTCTATACCCCAAACGCTGGAGCTATAAACATTAGTATTATTTTATACAACTTTGAACTTATAGATAAAAAAGTTGTGACATGCTGAAGGCTATCTAGCTAAGAAGTGTTGACCTAAGACTATCTGAAGTCCAGAGTCTCTCTTTGACTGATATGGACTATGAACATCTTTCATTCTTCCTAAAAGTATGAGGTTAAACAAAATTGAACTACAAATCTTGTTCTATTCCACTGGCTCTGCAACTTCAGTATGTATCATATCACCTAGAATTCTGCTTAAAAACTCAGACTGGAATGCTGTAGGTCTAGGCAAGGTCCATGATGAAATTCTATTTCCAACAAGTTCTTAGACAATGCTAATGCTGCTGATCAGGCAGAAAACCATACTCCAAGAACTATCACTGTTCTTCTAGTCATGTTCTTCACTTAAATCAACAACATTACTAGCTGAAGACCCCAACTAATTTAATGACCTCTAGAGACTGGATCTTCAGTATTGTACTCTTTACCTAAAGCCCTTCCCTAAACTATCATAGGGCTAGAGAGATGGCTCATCAGCAACAGCATTTGCTGCTATCCCAGAGGACCCAAGTTTGGTTCCCAGCATCCACCTTCAGTAACATCAGCTCTAAGGGATCCCACACCCTCCTGCTTCAGAGGGCACTGCACACACATGGCATAGACAGACAGACAGACAGAAACGGGAAGTAAAAATACTATTTTTTTTTAAATAAAACAAGCTCTAGTTCTCTGAGCTCTAGTCAATCACCCCATCCAAAAAGATGACCTCAAGATTAAATGGCTTATTAAATATAGAAACAGAAAGACCAAGATTCTGATAAGACACAGTAAAGGCAGTCAATTATCTCTAATATTTAGGTTAATCATCAATGTAAAATGATTTCCTTTTTTTTTTTTTTTTTTAAGCAGGGCCTCATAAAGCCCAGGTTTGCCTCAAACTATGTAGCCAAGTATGGCTTTTAACGCCTGATTTTTCTTCCTCCGTCTTCATGTATTGGCCATTATATGCACACACCACAACTGGTACAGCTGTTTACTTAAACTAGAATGAAGAGTTGGCATTAAGCTTTTATAAATGTACATTGAAAACCAATGTTCTGGTCTTTTAAAAAAAAAAAATCCCTTGGACTATAGGCAACTAATAACCACTGAAAGAGGGAGAAGTAGTTTCTCTCAGAAATGAGACTCATCCTCCCCCCCCCCCCCCCCCCCCCCCGGCCCGGCCCGGCCCCCGCCCCCGCCCCCGCCCCACTGGTTATCTTTCACAAAGCGATCCACTCTGAAATCATATACACATATGCACACACCCTTGTGTAAGCCTTGTAGCTTGACTAACAGAGTATCTGAAGCAAAATACACATCTAGCCAATTAAGATTGTGAGGGCCTAACAGAAACCTCCATTTCTCTTTATGGGCCACCAGCATGAATGAGGACCATGCAGGATTCTCGAAGATACACTAACACAGATTTTCAGTATGGTATAATACAGAATCAACTTCCAGGAGTAGGACTAGGACCATGTATCTCTACCAAGCACTCCTATCTTACAAGACTGAAGATAAAATATCAGACCTACAATTCGTAGGTGAAGACTAAAACTGGGACTGGAATAAAGCTCTACTAATTAGTTCAAAGATTTAGCTGTTGAGCAAATGCTCAAGAACTCAAATTTGAGTTCCCTTAAAAAATCTCTGCATCTATACTCAGCAGTGGGTAAAAGCCTATTTACCTTATGCATTAGAAAAAGACTGATGCAAGAAAAAGTGGCATAAGCTTTAAATAAAACTACTGTACATTTTCCTACACAGAGGTCAATACAACCATACAGCATTAAGATTCATCTTCCTAGTTTTTCCCATATACTTTAAGAAACATTTTTCCATGACAAAACCTTCTGAAGGCTTTAAAGATTTCTTAAAATTAGAACCATTCTATAATCTCCAGTTACTATAACCTACCTTCAATTGAATATTAATTTTGCAGTCTGAGCCTATTGTGATAGTCTTCCTGATCAATGATCTCTAAGATCTATTAGGTTTAATCTAATGGACAATAGTGAAGCACTCCTAAATGACTTTTATTTCCTTTGAGTAGTATTTTAAAAATAACAAATTCAAGACAATTCAATATTCAGCATTAACTAGACTTATGAGCCACTGTGGACATTTCTAGACTATGTAATTTTTTTCCCACTATCTCACAAATGCCTATCTTCTTATACATCTATTAACATGTACTTTGCTACCAAATTCTTTAATATAAGCTTTAATTTAGGGGTTGTTTTTTGTTTTTGCAGTTCTGGAGACAAAACCCAGAAGCTTGCACATACTAGCTAGTCAAGTGCTCTACACTGAGCTACATTAACAGCCATTTTATAGACAGAAGCAACTCTGGAATGAAGATGACAAAACTAGACAATAGTGTGCAGGGAGCAAAGTGGCAGGGTGGGTGAAATGGCTATGGCATATAGCACAGGAGCACCTTCTGAAGGACAGGGTCTCTGTTTCTCTCCGAAGTCTATGAACAGCTAAAGGGAGTGAATGAAGAGAGCCTCTACATTGGGCCTTGAGGCTTTCTGTATTTCCATAGACTGGAATCAGAGAAATGAAATCTGGCAGAGTGAGAAAGCAACAGCCGCCACCACCACCATGTGGTATTCTGAGCCATCAGGATTAAGCCCTTATATCTGAGGAATGTGGCCATGTCTCTGAGCACAGAGGCATTCTGACTAAAGACCACAGGAGACTGGCAAGAGGTAGAGTTTGCATGTAGAGCTGTCCTCATCCTTGTAGGTGAACGTGGCTTAGAAGACATTGCCGTGCTTGTCAGTGAAACTGGTCTGGAAGTAGTATATGTGTTTGGGCACCCCTACAGTGCAATTAGAGACCTTATCTCCAGGGTCAGGCTGAACTCATACTGGATCAGCAAACTTATACTCTTCTTTTAACAACAGACCAGACAAAGGTTTTGTAAGAACCAAGCATACCACCAAGACTGCCAGCAGGACAGCAATGCTGATAGCTTGATTCATGGTGCCAAGAGCTCTGTCCTGGATTCTGGGCTTTGGGCTGTGGTGGCTGTAGCCTTGTTTAAAAGCACCACTGCCTCCTTCCTTTCTTTCTTTCGTTTATTTTTTTTTTTAAGAGAGAGTTTCTCTGTGTAGCTTTAGAGCCTTTCCTGGAACTCACTCTGTAGCCCAGGCTGGTGTTTGGAAGCACCACTGCCTTTCTTATTTATTTATTTATTTATTTATTTATTTATTTGTTTGTTTGTTTGTTTGTTTGTTGTGGGTTTTTTTGGATATGAAGTATTTTAATGGTTAAAATGTCACCTCTCTTTTAATGACTATTTTAACATGATCCCAATCAAAATACCAACTTATTTTCCCTTTATATTTGACAAGATTATTAAATTTTTTTTAGAATGAGGGGGGAAATACTCAAATATTTTGGTTTGGGTTGTTTGTTTTTTGAGACAGGGTTTCTCTGTGCAGCACTGACTGTCCTAGAACTCACTCTGTAGACCAAGTTGGCCTCGAACTCACAGAGATTCGCCTGCCTCTGCCTCCCAAGTGCTGGGATTAAAGGTATGCGACATCACCGCCTGGCTTCATTTTTATTTTCAGGCAAGGTTTCACTAAATTGCTGAGGCTAGCATGGAACTCACTTGATGATCCTCTTGCCTCAAATTCTGAGAAGCTCAAATACAGGCCTGAGCTTGCTTAGTTAAGATATTCTTATTTTCCCAAATCAATATTTCACAGGAGGCTGAGTTGGCAACTTTAAGTAAGACATTGAATAAAGATTAAAATAATTCTCAGATGTTTTCAGTCTTTGAATTTAAAAATGTTTTGGGGAAGAAATGGCCTTTGAAAAAACATACTGATAAAGCATGTTAACTTTCACAGTTTAAAAGCAAAACAAAACAAAACCAAAACAATTAATCTGACCTTTCATTTATTAAATGTATCCAAAATCTAGGCATCTTTAATTGAAAACCCACAGTTCTAGTAAAAGGCTGGGAAATTAGTCACATCTATAGATGATCTTCATTTTTAAGCCTGTCTTCTCAATTGCTCTAAGAAATTAATTAGGCCTTAAACTTATTCTTAGACAAGTGTGTGTGTGGGGGGGGGGGGGGGGGGAGCTGGAGAGATGGATCAGTTGTTAAAAGCAGACTACTTTTACAGAGGAAAGGACCTAAATTTGAGTCCTGGCACCCGCCATCAGGTGGCTCACCAGCTCAGGGGAGAACCCAATGCTTCTGACTTCCATGACATCTGTGCACACACAGATATATATATATAAAATCAAAAAATAAAAATAAAATATGTTTTAAAAGGAAGAAAGAAAAGTAGGAACATAGTATATACTTAGGTACTATTTAGTTCAAACATAGATATGGAAACCCTTTTATTTTACAGTGAGTGACTCCTTTTACAATGGGAAGGTGAGTACAGAACAGGAAGTTCAATTAAGACAAGAAAAAGACATAACCAACTCTAGTTATAAGCCACAAATTTATTGTGTAACTGTCAGGAAGATTTAAAACATTAACAGAAAATACCAGTGAAGGATAATCCCAATACCAGCACTACTACAAATCTAACATAGATAAAGATCTACTGGGGCAATAAAGATCTACTGAGGCATGGTGGCACATACCTTTAACACCACACTGAGAAGGAAGAGGCAGCCTGGTCTATATAGTGAGACTATCTCAAAACCAAAAAAGAAAATAAAGATCCATTTTAAAATACATGCAATCTTACTGAAGTTTAAATATTACAAAGTGGAGAGAGAAGAACCTTCACATTCTTATATAATCCATAATAGTTTATGAAACAGAAAATGTTTAGCTGAGAAAAACCGGGGACAGGACAAGTTTCAGAGTGAGAACAAGGACTTACCTAGATTTTTTCTGAATTCTCCAATTTCTTTTTATGGTAGCTCCCTCTTCACCACCAACCCTCCAATACCAATCTGGTTCCAGCCTTAATACCAAAGAATCTCTTAGATATCTAATAGTCCAGGTGCATGGGTCCAGGCTATCTCTACCAGCAGATAGTAAAGGACGTAATAGGAAGCTTACTGACCACAACCTGAGTTTTGGAATCTGCACCAAGGCAATATGCTATCAAAATGGGGAGGTGAGAATGGAAAAAGTATAAAAAGTTTTCTTTCTGACCTCCAGTTCTCCACAAACCTACATAATCTCTACTACTCCCACTCAGTTCAGATTTAATAAAGTGTTTTGGTAAGAACTCTTAACTAGTCCCCCTCCTTCCACTTCTACTTCTGTTACTAATCAAGAGCTCAACTACCAACTACAAAGAAAAATAGGAGATACCATAAAGAGATGGGTAAACTTAGTTTTTGTTTGTTTGTTTGTTTGTTTGTTTGTTTTGAAACAGGCTTTCTCAGTGTAGCCCTGGCTGTCCTGGAACTTGATCTGTAGACCAGGCTGGCCTCGAACTTGGAGATCTGCCTGCCTCTGCCTCCCAAGTGCTGGGATTAAAAGTGTGTGCTACCACCACCTGGCTAAATTAAGGGGTCTTAATCAATTGATAAAACCTGCCAGACCAGTCTCCTGCCAATCAGTAACATGTCTATAAAAGGTTATCACTGAGCATTCAGAAATGGTAGCAAGGTTAAAACATGAACTTTTATTAAGTCTCAAAAAGATGGATTAGTCTACTGTAGTTCAAGTGTGGTGGAACACTGAGGAAACAAGAGGATCTTAGTTCAAGGCCAGCCTGGACTACACATTGAATAAGGCTATGTCTCAAAACAAAACACCTCAACACCTAGAAACAAGAAAACTGGGTAGCACAACAGAAACAATATAAAGAATATTGGGACCAAGGTTTGGCTAGTTCTTACTCTTAAATAGGAAACCTAGCTGGGATTGGTGGTGCACACCTTTAATATCAGTACTTGGGAGGCAGAGGCAGAGGCAGGTGAATCTCTCTGAGTTTGAGGCCAGCCTGATCTACATAGTGAGTTCCAGAGCAACCAGGGCTATGTAGAGAGACACTATCTCCAGACAGACTGACTGACTGACAGACAGACGACCTGGGGCCTGTGAGATGGCTCAGCAGGTAAAGACCTGTTCAGCCAAGCCTCACAACCTGAGCCCACATGATGGAAGAAAAGAACTAACTCTGGCCAAGTGTCCTCTGTCTAGATGTCACAGTGTGGCTGTGAGCTGTACACACACACACACACACACACACACACACACACACACACACACACACACACAAAGCAAATAAATATTACAAAGAAAAAACTAGGAAGCTGTTAGAATTCCAAAAGTGTGCCTTAAGTTTGTTCTATCTATATAGCAAAGTGGGTAACACTGCTTTAATACCATTCTTTATATTTGTCTAGATGAATCTCTGGTCACTTCAATCCACAGAAATAAGCAAAAAAATGTTGATTTAAAACAGGAGGGGTTCATAACAACAACAACAAAATTAAAATAAAATGGGGATTAGTATTTTGGTAGAGATGCATATAAAAAATACTATGTTTCAGAAAATCTCAAGGATGATACATAGAGGTGAAGATGGTAGGAAAGTGAATGTAACTAAAAACAAGATAACAAATTAAAGATAAGTTCCTACCAAAAAGAAATAAAAATTAAAGTTGCTTCTTTACCAAAATTTTGAGATGTTACGCGTAACATACAGTTAACACACATTTTGATATGGGTAGTCTAAGTCAATGGTATTATAAATCTGTATGTACCCCAGAAGTATTATTTGTATTTAAGATATTTCTTAAACATATGCAACAGATATATTAAATAATACCTACTTGTATTTCAGCAAACTATGAGACATTTCCTTTAAGACTACCAAAATAATACATATATATATATATGGGTTTCTGCCTTATTTTTTCCTTCCCCAGGAGACAGGGTTCCTCTGTGTAACAGCTCTGGCTATCCTGGAACTTACTCTGTAGCCCAGGCTGGCCTTGAATTCAGTGATCGCCTGTCTCTGCCTCCTGAATGCTGGGTCTAAAGATGTGTGCCACTACCACCCAGCACATGGGTTTCTGCTTTAAACATTTTCTTTCCTAATCAAGCCTTGGCCACTGTACTGCCCTCCACCCTTCTTCACTCCCTTCGAAAGTGCCCAGGCCCACACTATCAGCACTGCACACTGCCAGCACCTAGATAGCCAAGCGAAAGAGTGGAGTATGAAAAAAAAAGCTAATTCTTCCAAACTGATAGCTTCAGTTTTAGAGTCCCTGTTTCAGGTATTGGTCTGAAGCCACAGAAATAGAAAGGTGCTTCTCAAACTTCAGATTTACAAAGAATGAAAATAGAGATGGACCTCCCCTGCCCCCACTCCCCTTACTAAGAAATCTTCCCTTAAACACAATTCTCCATTGACTACGTCTCGAAGTTTTATCCTAAATTCAACATTTTAAGTGACTTCTCAATTGTTTGCACAAATGCCTTTATTTTGCAAAGTTAGTAGATTAAAAGTAATCAATGTATAATCAGATAATTTAAACCACAGAACACTGATTTTCACTCAAGGACTCCCACTTTTAAATGCCAAATATGTTTTTACCATTCCTTCAAGTTGTTTTGTTTTGTTTAGAAAACAACAACAAAAACAGAAACCACCTCTGGGTTTGACACTAAATACTTACTGCCAGCATTTGCAGTCAAGGTAAATTACACCTACATGCAAAGTAATTACACTTGGAATTAATTTCAAAGTGAACCTAGAACCTTTAAATTAAGAGTCCAACATAGTTTCATAGGAGAAAGATGCAATCCCTCACACAACACACTTCTGGGGAAATGATTGAGTTTGAAGAAAGTCAGTTTTACTTTGCATCTAATAAATGACAATAGTTATTGAAAACTGTAATATACATTATGCACTCATGCCCAACCTGTAACAATAAGATTTCAGAATAATGTGGTCTCCTAAAATGACACACATTCAGAAAGAACAACAAAATCATTTCCCATACCACAATCAACAGAAGACAACTGTTGCTGTAATTAATATACAGCTTTTCTAATATATTTAAAGATTGAAATAGCAGACTTTTAAAAAACTTTTTCATGCCACACACAACAAAAACAAAAAATCTTACAGCCTATTTTGGCATATAAACCTTAAAACAGGTAAATTATAAAAATCCCTGCCACTCACACAAATAGCTATTACTTCACTATACCCAGAATAAATCAGTATCTCTCAAACTTTCAAAATCCATGATTTTTATGCTGGCAGGAGACTTGACTTTCTCACCCCTGTAAAATTTGGAGAACATTGGGTTATTTTCCATTTTATACTATCTGCTTACCAAAGAAAAGTAGAAGTTAGAGGGTTAGAAATATTTCCCAGTTTGTGTCTTCTAAACCATACGGTTTTTCTGATTTCTTTAGTAACTACAGAATTTTCTTGTTTTACCAGAAATACCCAGGC
This sequence comes from Peromyscus maniculatus bairdii, assembly GCF_049852395.1. Classification (NCBI taxonomy): domain Eukaryota; kingdom Metazoa; phylum Chordata; class Mammalia; order Rodentia; family Cricetidae; genus Peromyscus; species Peromyscus maniculatus. The sequence continues at coordinate 146,909,726 of NC_134855.1, forward strand.
TGAAATGTGTGAGACCTGACATGCTCCAAGATAACAGCAGCTTACTAATTTCAAAAAAGGTCTATCAAGGAGTACGGCTTCAGTGTGTTAAAAAAAAAAAAAAGGAAATACTCCACTGGAATCTAATAATTAAATGTGTCCAGACTGAATCTGAAGGTTTCCAGATTTCATTCGGAATAGAAAACCAGTTTTCAGCTTTAAAACATGACTGTTTCAGAGCCACATCATGAGCTTTCTCATTACCTACCTCAACTCATACCCAACAGACAGCAAGCACAAAAGCACAACTATTAGGATCAAAAACAATTCTCCTCGTCCAAATTAAACCCATTAAGCCTACCCAGAATCAACACATGCTGTCAGATCATATGATGGAGTCCAGTATTCTACTTTGATGCAGGGAGAAGAGCAAGCTCCATAACTCCAGTAAGATAAGCAGTTAACTTCCAGCCATTGAAACAGAAAATGATTACCAGCACCTTAAGCTAATGTTATCATCGGTACAGCTAGGCATCCTGTGCAGTACTGTAATAATGACTCAGCCTCACTAATGGTTAGTGCCACTGACAAAGGGAATCCTTTTCATTCTGGTGAAAGGGAAGTTTGAAGTATGGGCTGTGTTCCTGATACTCCTAGCTCGTTAATAACTTAAATACAAATATACTACACAAATAACATTTTCACAGCAGTTGAATATGGCCCAGAATGTTCTAAATTTCACACAAAAGGCTGTAATTTTTAAGTACTGTAAAGAATGAGCTCCATAGCAGGGGAAAAATCTTTTACATCTTACAGGATTCAGGCAAGCAAAATAAGGGATATGTGGTTTTACTTTGTGAACTTGCAGCTAATGTTAAGATGGATCAGGATCACTTAAAATCATATTTAAGTAAATATCCTCACTATAAAGATCAATTAAGAAGCCAGGGTATAAAAGCTGGTTTTTATTTTTAAAATTGTCTTTCATATTTACTTGCTCAATCACTAGTCAACAGTGTATTACTTGATAGAGCAAACAGTTACTGAAACTACATGTAGACAATACCCACAAAGCTAATCACTACAGCATCAGAACTTTAAGGTGGTAGGTACACAAAAGTGCTTTTCAAGATTTTGGTAAGAAGTAAATGGTGTGCCATTGATTACCACCCTCCCCCCTTGATCTACTCTATCAAAACAGGAAACTTCATTTCTTCATACCAGTATCATCCCTACTGTATGGAGATAACAGTACCTAATTCCTAAGGGCCCTTCCGAAGAATAAATTAGACGAGCCAAAGAAAGAGTTGAGGTGCGGCTTCCCGCAGTTAAGTGCTCAAAAAGATATCGTTGGAAAATGTGAATATATCCTAAAAGTTAACAGAGGCAGTTTAAGTCATTCTCTATAAAAATGCAAACATAACATGTGCATGATTATGGACTGGGTATATTAAATAACTCCTTTATATTATTTAGAAGAGAATTATGGAAGTCAAACAAGAGAAAAAAGGCTCAAGTTTGTTTCATCACTAAATACATCACTTACCAGATCAAATTAAAAAGCAAATACTTTATTATTAAATTCTTACCTTCCTTCAGAGAGCTTAAAACCACTTCTTACATCCACACCTACCACATTCTTTGCCCCCTTCCAAAGAAGCATATCCATATACTAGATGGTTTTCTAAATTCAAGAGGTCTCATCTCCCTCTTTTAAAAGCCTGATAGGATGAACGATACACCCAAGAAACAACCCAACCCCTGACAATTCTTAGCTCCTAGTCTTGTACAACACCCTGCCCAGTCACTTCTGAGAAATTTCCCCACCCCCAGATAAAATTAAGTCCTTTATGCTCCCAAAGCATTTTGGGTACACATATGCTCTAACACCTACCTTGTAATTAACTAATTATGACTCCCCCAATAGGCTGAGTTGAGAGCAAGACAGAGATATGGTCACAGGTTCAATTCTAGCACTAAGCACGACATATATAAAGAACTCAAGAAAAGCTATGCTTGACTTAGATTCTCTCCTGACTTGGTGCCATCTCTTTTTAGAAATATTAATTTAAGGTATGGACTGCTGCACCAGAAAACCTACTCAACAGCTTCTCTCACTAAAGTTTCCCAGACCCCAAACTCAAACATGATTATGTAGCAACCCAATCAGTGGGAATTTCCAGTGTACTACAATGAGATTGCTGGAAAGCCCATAACTGTGAGCTTCTTACTGGGGTGGTGGGAGGGAGACACCCACCAACACATTCTTCCCTGGGTAGCTTTAGTGGAAATATTTTAAAAACAAATGACTGGAAAGGGCTCAAAACATGAGGATGTGGAGAAAGCTAGTTAGCTTTTAATTCCTGAAATACAGCAGGTCTGGAAAAGAATGAACAGAAAGACAGGAGTGAGGGATGGCCACTCTTTGTTTCAATAAATAAAATCTTTTTTAAACTCCCTATAGCCCCCAAAGAAAAGGCCAGCACACCAGGTCCAGACGAACAACTCAGCAACCGTCCTCACGACAAGTACACTAAACTGCGTCTCTTAAAAAATTTGCCTTGGGAACCCTAGCCACAAAGTTCTAGTCACTAATACTTTTAATTTTTTAAGGAAAATCAATATGCTCAAGTCCATCACTCACACTAGGTGACACAGAGACAACTTGAAAACTTTTTAAAGGGAGGAATATTTGCAAAGAACACAACTTGGGAAAACAATCCCAAAATACAAAGAACTCCACAAAAGGTGGCTTTAGTTTTTTGTAATTGCTACCATAAACATCTCACCATTAAAAAAAAAAAAAAGCCGAAAAAACACAAAACCCAACAGCTGCCTAAGGGAACCTTTCATTCTGGAAGCAGAAAAAAAGCAAGCAGACGTCAAGCAGAAAGCGAATAACTTCCAAAATAAAGTTCTATTTAGGAAAAAAGGGTAATTTAGTCTCCAAGCCTTCCCTCTCGGGTGAGGTCTGTGATTTATACGGCTCCGCTCTGCCGAAAGCTCTTTCTGGACGGCTCAAGGAGCCGAGGGAGGGAGAGAAAGACACAGGCACAGAAAGGAGAGGAGAGATGAAAAAGAAAATGGCGCAGAGACTAAGTCCCGACCGTCGACAAGGCGACTTTCCCGGGAAGAATCCCGGCGGAGGAAGGCCGCCCGAGACCCAGCGACGAGCGACGCGGGGTCTCCGTTGCCCCCTCTGGGGAAGGCCGAGATCTGGGGGTGCTGGGACCCCGGGAAAGGGGGTCTAGAGGCGGCCCGATGGGAACAATGGGGCCGGTGAGCGAGGAGCCGGGACTTAGTCTCTGGGACGCCATGTCTGTCCTCTGCCCGGCTCCGGCCCGGCGCGGGGGAGGCGGCCGGCGGCGTGAGGGGACACTCGGGGCGGGGCGGGGGGCACACTCACCATTCAATCGGAAATCCGCTTCGATCTGAGGAAAGAAAAGGAGGGAAGATATAACAACCGGCACATGAAGCCCCGGGGCGGCGGGCGAGAGCGCGCGGCCGGGGGCCGGGCCCACCCGGCGCCCCGGAGCCCGGAGCCCGGAACCCCGCGAACGGCCCTCCCCAGGGCTGCCATCCCCCCCAAACTCCAACTTGACGGCTCCGCCCGGGGCCCGGCCACCCAAGCGGCCACAGCCGGCCGCCCTTCACCGCGGACTCGGGCCTGTCAACGCGGCGCGGCCGGAGCCGGGGCTGAGCCGGGAGGCCGGCGGCGAGGCGGGGGCCCGCGGGTCGCACCTGGGAGTCGTTGTGGAGATGGTCCCCGCTCATGTCGGCCGGCGGGCGAACGCTGAAGGCTCAGAGGCAGCGCGGGGGAGAGACGCGGACGGTCGGGGCGGCCTGAGCAGGCGGACGGAGTTCCCGAGAGGCACGAGCAGACGGCGACAGCAGCCACGGTCCCGAGACTCCCGGGGCAGCGGAGGAGGCGGCGGCAGCGGCGGCGACGCTGACAGACTGCCGGGCGGGCGGACAGGCGGGCGGGAGGGCGACGAGAACAGACCCCCAGCAGTTGTGTAACAGCCTAAGTTCGCATTTCCCCTCACTGCGCCTGCGCGGCCGCTTTTAAATGGGACGTCGGCGACGTCAGAGCTCGTGGAAAGGGGCTGAAGGCTGCGGCGGGTCTCTTCGAGGTCCGGGGGCAGAGCCGGTTTTGCTTTGCGGGTTCCGCCCCCTTCATTTGCATATGTTCGACCACGCCCACCCTCTCTGCCTAGCTGCGGGCTCGCATTCTCCGAAGCGGTACACTGGCTCTGGGCAGTGCGCAGGCGCAGCGCGGGCACCGCCTTTGGACCCGGGACACCGGCGCGGCCACGTGGTAGGCCTTTAAAGGCCGCGGCGGGACCCAGCTGGACCAGGCAGGGACCGAGTCTCCAGCTTCCGCATCTCTGGAGCCCGAGAAGCTCGATCTGTGCATACCTTGGCTGCGGGGATTTTAGTTCACCACCGTCCCTAAGGCGTATTGCTGGAGTCTCCTCCCAGCCATTGTCCAGACCTCAGACTTCTGGATTACTTCACACCCATTTTTTTTTTAATTATTTTAACTTTTTCAGTCAAGTTTAGCTCCAGTTTACAGACTCATACATACATTCCTGTCACAAGGGCCAGCTGCATTCATTCATTCTACAAATACACATTGAGCATCTACTGTGAGCCAAGAATTATGCTGATGTCAGAGGGTTGATGTTCCATACCAAAGGGAATTGGACCTTTGGGTAAATGGGTCCCGGTTCTATCCAGGGTTGTACCCCGAGCATGTTATTGGGAGAGAGGTAAAGGGAGAACTATCATTTAGGGAGCACCATACTGTAAGGCTTGCCCTGAATCCTCACGGTCCTAGGTGTGGACGGCCTACTCCTACCTATAAAGCTGTCTTAGGGATAAGTGACTTTGAATCACAAGTAACATCAACACTTAGATGCCTCACAAGCGCATTCCAGGCTGAACTCATCACCCTGGCTCAATCTCCAGTACTGCAAAATATAAATTCGAAAAATATTCATAAACGCATTGAGTGATAAATACTTGGGGTTAATTCTTGTGAATGCTTCAAAACTCAACCCAGCCGGGCGGCAGTGGCGCACGCCTTTAATCCCAGCACTCAGGAGGCAGAGTCAGACAGATCTCTGTGAGTTCGAGGCCAGCCTGGTCTACAGAGTAAGATCCAGGACAGGCACCAAAACTACAACAGAGCAAACCCTGTCTCAGGGAAAAAAAACAAAAAACTCAACCCAGCTGTGCGGTGATGGCACACAACTTTTATCCCAGCACTTAGGAGGCAGAGGCAGAGGCAGGCAGATCTGTGAATTCGAGGCCAGCCTGGGCTACAGAGTGAGTTCCAGGAAAAGGCTACACAGAGAAACTCTTGTCTCAAAAAATAAAAAAATAAAAAAAACTCAATCCAAATATTACCTAGAAGTGACACACACACACATGTGCGCGTGTTTTCCACCTGCAGATCACTTATGCCTCTCATAAAGTATCTCTCCTTTATAACACGTCACGATCATTAAATTACTTATATGGGAGTTAGCAACTTTTTGTCTGTCTTCTCTATATGATGCAAGGCAGTGAGGGTGAGGACTTGCCAATCTTGTTTAGCACTTAGTCCCCAGGACTCAGCAACAGGTCCTCTGACAGAAGGGGTCCTAGTCAATAAGTGAATGCAAGCAGAGTAATGCAGTGCCTAACAGCCCACACTTGGAAGTTAACCCAGCTTAATTTTGAATTCTGCTTTCCTATTAGCTGTGTGACCTTGAACAAATTGTGTAACCTCTCTGAATTCCAGTTTCTTCATCTGGACAATAGTGATAATTGTGTTTAATAGACTATCCCAAACAAAAAGACCTTGTTTGAGGGCATGTAGATAATATGTACCATCCATTTTTATTGAAACTCAGGTCTGCCTGATGCCAATGCTCTTTCTCTGTAACCATTATGCCAGAGCCAATTTTGCCTGGCTTAGTGTCTGTCCTCATAGCCTACCCAAGTCAGAAGCGATCCCAGACCAGCAGGGGAGGCATCTGGCTACCACGAGTATACTGCAGTTATGCTGAGATCATTCAACCTTCAAGAAAAACGGTGCCATCTTCCTATGCTTTGGCTTCCAGCCCCTGGTGACTTGGGATAATCTTCATTTTCTTTTTAGGTCCCTCCCAGGAAGACCAGATAGGCTTGGAGACAGAATGCAAGCCCCAGAACAATGTATCAAGAGTAGTACACTAGGCACAGTCATGGCTAGCCATTATCCGGTCACAAACTAAATGTCTCTGCTTCTATGTTTGGCAAGCAATGTCCACATGGCCACTCTCTGTCTTCCTCAACCAATGATCCTACACATGGTCATAATGCTTGAGAGGACTTTTGGTGCTACACAGACCAACATTTACATTTTAACTGATGTGTATCTATTTTAATATGTATGAAGAAAAAAAACTACCACATGAAATGCATGGTAATAACTATTTGGGTTAAAGATTTTTAAAAAAATGTTGGGTGATTAATTTTAAATAAAAATATCCAGCTGGGTGTGGTGGCCCACACCTTTAATTAACTCACTACTCAGCAGGTAGAGACAAGGGGATCTTTGTGAGTTTGAGGCCAGCCTAGCATAGTGAGTTTCAGGCCAACGAGGACTACATAATGACACTGTCTTAAAAATCCAGAAATGGTACAGAGAGGGGATATAAGACATACTCCAGGAAGGTCAAAGGCAAATAAATATATATGAGGTTTGGGAAATACTGCTTTGACTCAAGACTGTTCACTGATGGACCATCTCAGCCTCTGTAAAAATAACTAGCAGATGAAAAATGATGATGTAGGTCTGTCTCCAAAGCGTGACTTGTGAACGGTGGATGATTTATAATAGATGGTACAGCAAAAGGAACACACCAACACTTAAATGCATACATCATTATGATTTAACATTAAACAGATCTTTTCTCAGAGTTCTGCTTGAATATGCCGGCAATATGTCCACGCCTATATGATTCTTTTAAAGATGGCAGAGGTGGCCGGCAGCAGTGGCGCACGCCTTTAATCCCAGCACTCGGGAGGCAGAGCCAGGCAGATCTCTGTGAGTTCAAGGCCAGCCTGGTCTACAAAGCGAGCTCCAGGACGGGCACCAAAACTACACAGAGAAACCCTGTCCCGAAAAACCAAACACAAACAAAGATGGCAGAGGCATGTAGAGTTTCCAAAATGACTTTCTTTTCAATTTATTTATTTTTCATGTGCATTAGTATTTTGCCTGTGTGTAAGTCTGTGTGAGGGGTGCCAGATCCCCTGGAACTGTAGTTATAGATCTTTGTGATCTGCCATATGAGTGGTGGGAATTGAACCTGTGTCCTCTGGAAGAGCAGCCAATGCCCTTAACTACTGAGCCATCTCTCCAGCCCCTGACTAGTGAGACAGGACATCTCTTTTTTTGTTTGTTTTGTTTTTGAGACAGTCTGTAGACCAGGCTGGCCTCAAACTCAGAGATTTGCCTGCCTCTGCCTTCTGAGTATTGGGATTAAAGGTGTGTGTCACCACTGCCCCTCTAAAATATCTTTAAACCTAGAACCACACCCCCTTCACCTGCTGCTTGAGATTAGGCCTCCTTTGGAATGAACTCAGGACACCAGATCTGGGAGGCTGCTCAAGATTCAGACCATGTCTGTTTGCTTCTTGGATTGGTTTTATTAAACCTGATCCAACTTTTGTCTTCCAGATTTAAACACTCGTGACGAAGCCTGAACAAGTTCTGCTTTCCAAGGACTTTCCCCCAGATGCACAAGGTTCTGTAGGGACCATATAGACAGCCACAAATGTGCTGTGGTTCCTCTTTGATGGTTGTCATGCATGGCCTAAACTGAGCCACTCAGCTTAAATTCCTTGAGGCTTTAGACTTGACAAAAAAAGTAGTGTGGTCTCTCTTCTTACTAGTAGGTCTATAGTGTGTAAGTTAAGGAACAGCACTTTTTGTTAAGGCCAGAGGAAGCTGGGAGAGGTTGAGGGGAGTGCTAAGAGGCAGAGAGAAGACCCTGATGAAGTTCAGGGATGTGGATTCTGCTTCATTATGACGTGTAATGCCTTTGTGGTATCCTTAAATACATTGCTCCTTTTGTTTCAGTAAGCTATGGTGGATCATATGACTAATATTTAACCCCAGTCTATGCTCAAATCAGGAAACTTTCAAGGCCTCAGCTGTGCTTTTGACCCCCACCTAGGATCTTCATGTTACAGGACCCAGATACCCTTCCTGACTTTTTTTTTGGTTTTAGAGACAGGGTTTCTCTGTGTAGCGTATAGCTTTGCACCTTTCCTGGAGCTTACACTGTAGCCCAGGGTGGCCTGGAATTCACAGAGATCCTCCTGGCTCTGCCTCCCAAGTGCTGGGATTAAAGGCGTGCGCCGCCACCGCCACCACCATCCAGCTCTCCTCCTGACATCTTAAAAATGTATTTGTTGTTTTTAACTTTGTTTGTTTGTTTTGTTTTTAACTTTTTGAGATAGGGTCTCATGTAGCCCAGGTTGGTCTTGAACTCACAGTTATAGCTGAGGCTAGCTTTGAACTCCTGATCCACTGCCCTGACTCTCCCAAGTGCTGGATTTAATACTGACATGCACCACCACACTCAGCCTTCCTGACATTCTTGGTATCAAGGTGCTTGGCTTCACTGGTTCTCTGAAACAGTGTTTTCTAACAGTTCCCCCTTGTCATAATGCCTTGCCTAGAGATCTACTGCCCTATTAAGATTTGGACACTGTGGGAGGCCAGCTTCTACCTTTTCAAGGGTTCCTATGAGGAGAAGAGAGGGATAAGAAAATATTAGATAGAAAGTTAGTGAAGAGGAGAAAGACAGAAACAGGATATCTTTGGGAGGACCTGGGTCAATACCCAAAGGCCATTTCTGCCTCTTCAAAGGGGCTTTTTAAAACAATGCCAAGGGGCGGGGCAAAAGACCACCCCCCTGCTAGATCAAAGCACACCGCACAACCAAGTACAGACCCTTCCAAACACCTGGTAACCACGCACGTGGTCAATCCATCCCCTTATGCAGCCCTGCTGGGTAAAGCAAGCTCAGATTCTTGAACCCTGAATAATTTGGGCCTCCACAGGACACACTCAAAATAGAATCTGGTTGGTGATGCATGGAAGACTTGCATGCTGCTGATCCCAGTAGCAACAAGAAATGTCCTGCTGTCTGCTGGTACTACAACAGCTGCTCAGCAAAGGTGGACAATTGTCTAATTAAAAGGAAAGGCCAATGAGGAGGATCCATGCCTGAAGTGCACAATGGGCAGACTTCAGGTAGCTAGGATTTAGGAGTCTGCCACGTAGCTCAGGGTGTAGGGTAGGACTTGTGTATTTCCATTATCTTTCTACACGTCCTCCTGCCTCAACCTCCCAGAGCACTGAGGTTACAGGCCCAAGCCCTCCGTTGTCTTCCTTCTACAAAACATCTCTGCTACGATAAGAGTATTGATTCGTTTAACCACTATTCCCGAAGGAATGGGAGTATTGTTGATACTACGAGGTAGACCGGTCCTATGCTAAGCCATGTAAATACAGATACAAACAACACCCAGTCTTCATTTTAGACAAAGTTCTAATGTAATAATGAGAAATTCACATTCCTCAACTGGTACCCTAAGGATTATAGGCATAAAGAGCTTTAGCTCACAATGGAGGAGAAAATCAATGTAAGGCTATGAGACAGAAGGAGCCTGGGAAGGTGGAAGGGCCCTCCCCAGAACAGTGGAGCTACAGCAAGGTGAGGTTAGTATAAACAAGGTGTGAAAACCATGAGCATGGGTGTGGACAGTTCAGTGGAGCTGACAATGGAGGCGGGGAGATTAACTAGGAGACCTCCTGGGGTCGTTATTCTAACCACAGCAGGTCATTTGGAATGGGCCTGGAGATGTGAATTATAAAGGAGCCCGGAGGATTTTTGACCCATCTACAGTCACACAGGAGCACACAGGGCAGGTGTGACAGCAGCTTTTGCCGACTCCCCTCAAAGGGTGTGCGGCCGGCCGGGTGGGTCATCCTGCTGCTGTGTGGGTCTAACTGCTTCCAGCTAGAGAAGCAGCAGGCAGTGGGAGGTAGAGAGGCAAGCACCGGGATTCCAGAAAACACCCAAAGATTCTGGGAGCTAGAGAAACCCAAAGCTGACTCAGCGTGACTCCTCAGGAGAAGAAAAAAAAAAAAAAAAAAAAGAAGTAGCAGCCCCACTTAACAACCGAATGGTGACAGCTAAGTCAGGGCCAGATTTTGAAAACATCATCCTTTCCTGTTCCCCTGTCACAGACCCTCCAAGTCCTCTATCAGCCCTCCTCTGACCCTGTCAGGAGCCTGGCTACTGTAAGGGATATTATCTTTTCCCACAGAAGTTCCTGTAGCATTAGCTTTACTTGCTCCCTTCTTTCTGATGCCCTCTTTGACCTTGTTATTGTTAAAAAACAAAACAAAACCAAACCAACCAAACAAACAAAAAACCCCAATATTTCGAAAACAAGGCACGATGGCACACACCTTTAGTCCCAGCATTCGGGAGGCAGAGGAAGACAGTTCTGTCAGTTGAAGGCCAGCCTGGTCTACATAGTGAGTGTCAGACATGGCTACAAAGTGAGACTCTGTCTTGACAACAGCAAATAAAACGAAACCAGAAAATACCTCCCACTGACTGGTTGCTTACTCCGAGATCAAAATACCTCCCATTGATTGGTTGCTTACTCCGAGATCTTTTCTATGCTAAGTGCATCTGAGAGTTTGTCTTATTAAATCCTTGCAGCAACTGGGAGCAGTTCCTAGCACTCCCTTCATTTTATCCGTACGTTAAGCCGCCCTTGAAGCCCAGCCCCTGAATACCTATGCTGCTTTCCCAAGCTGTCTTTAGGTCACTATTCCCCTCCCTTTTATGGAGATATTTGGACAGGCGATGGCTAGGTGGGAGACCCTCTTGTTCTAAGTGCGCCACCCAGTCCAGCTTTTATGTCAGGGTTCCGGGCACACAAATTCAGGTCCTCACACTTAGGAGGCAGCAGTTTTTCCAGCTGAGCTCTCTTCCCAGCTTGTTATCAGCAGCCTCCTCTTCTCCTTATGGATTCCCCCCTGGGAGCTTTATAGCCCCTACGTCCACTTCCACGGGTAGCCTCTCAAATGCATGTCTCTAGTCTCAACTCCTTTTGAAATATTTACTTATGTAATCAATCCCACAGCCCTCAGGTCCTGAGTTCTCCCTGAGCTTTCCTTGTCTCTCCGTTGGCCCTGCGCAGGTCCCGGGCTCAGAACCTTGTATCCTCTTGAGTAAACGCTTAGTCCTGCTCTCCACACACCGTATGTAGCTATTACCTCTGTGGAATCTACCAAGACATTCTTCAAAAGTTATCTGCCTCCTCCTCCCCAATTTTCAGTACCTCCTGCCCCTTCACTAAGCCTGCTCTCTTTTTCTCTCCCTCTCTCCCTCCCTTCCTTCCTCCTGTGGTGATATATTGTTTGTAATCTAAGAAATAAAGCTTGCCTGAAGATCAGAGGACAGAGCCAGCCACAAAGTTAGCCACAGAGGTCAGGCAGTGGGGGCACACACTTTAATCCTAGCACTCAGGAGGCAGAGGCAGAGATCCATGTGGATCTCTGTGAGTTCAAGGCCACACTGGGCTACACAAGATTAATCCAGTCTAAAAGAGAAACAGAGCCAGGCAGTGGTAGCACACACCTTTAATTCTAGCACTTGGGATCACACACCTTTAATCCCAGCACTAGGAAAATTGAGACAGGAAGTGATATGGCTGGGCAGAGAAAGGAATATAAGGCGGGAGGAGACAGGAGCTGTTGCTCTTTCAGGCTGAGGAGTTGGTGAGGTAGGAGGTGGTGGCTATGGCTTACTCTGCTTCTCTGATTTTTCAGCTTTCACTCTGATACCTGGCTCCATGTTTTTATTATAAGACCATTTAGGATTCATGCAACACCCTCCCTCCCTCTCTCCCTCTCCTCTCAGATAAACATCAACAAAAACCAATGAGCCAAGTACTACACCTAGAACAAAGAATTAAGTTGTGAACTAGCATTGCCTGGTACCTATTCTGAAGATGTGGTAGATAAGACAAACAAGGGAACAAGTACTTGCTATGCTGTAGGGGGAAATGATGTATGTTTTTAGAGAAGCCCCAATCCAAAAGTGACATTTGCACGCAGGCTTGGAGGTAAATACAGAAGTTAGCAGGTTAAAAGTTGGTGTGTGTGCCACACATCGGTGGCGCACGCCTTTAATCCCAGCACTTGGGAGGCAGAGCCAGACGGATCTCTGAGAGTTTGAGGCCAGCCTGGTTTACAGAGTGAGATCCAAGCCAGGCACCAAAACTACAGGGAGAAACCCTGTCTCGAAAAACAAAACAAAACGAAACAAAAAGTTGATGTGTGAGGAAATTGAGCACCGGAAGCCAAGGGGACTGGTGGGAAAGACTTGGAAACTCTAAAGAATTGTGAGCTTTCGGGCGTTCCTGGATATTCAGTGTGGCTGGGAGTGGAGTATCAGGATGGAGTGTGAGAGATGGGACCTAGAGTTTGGATAGGATTTGAGAGTCCCCAAGACTTGTTGTAGGATGGCAAGTGGGTTAAATTTCATCAATGATATTTATTTACTTATTTTGGTTTTTTAAGACAAGGTTTCTCCGTGTAGCCCTGGCTGTCCTGAAACTTTCTCCGAAGACCAGGCTGGCCTCTGCCTCCTGAGAGCTGGGATACTGGGATTTCAGGCGTGGGCCACTACTGCCCTGCCCAGCCAAGCCTCTCTTCTTTATAAGGTTACTCAGTCAGTAATGTTTCATTATTGACACAGAAAAGTAGACTGATAGAAGGCTGGATCAGTGAGAAAGGCCCAACTCATGTAGGATTTCTTGAATTGGATTAGGGGCTAGCAGTTTGTCCTCACATCAACGGAGAAACATAATCAATATGCATTATAGATAATCTTACCCATAGAAAGAAAAGTAGATTTGAAGAAGACCTTAGGAAGGTGGTTGTTTTCATGTAAGCACAAATAATGATGTTGGCTGAGGAGACGGCTCGGGTGATCAAGGGCTTGGGACAAGCACAAGAATCTGAGTTTGATCCCCAACAGCAGCCATGTAAAATAAGCACATGTCTATAATCCCAGCTCTAGGGCTCCAGGGAACAGACCCAGGATGATCCTGCAGTGGGATGCCCAGCCAATCTAGTAAAGCTCCCAGCCCCAGGATGATCCTGCAGCGGGATGCCCAGCCAATCTAGTAAAGCTCCAGGTTCAGTGAAAGACCCTGTCTCAGAACTAAAACCACCCTACAAACAAAACGACAAGAAACCTGAGAGTGGGCCGGGCGGTGGTGGCGCACGCCTTTAATCCCAGCACTCGGGAGGCAGAGCCAGGCGGATCTCTGTGAGTTTGAGGCCAGCCTGGTCTACAGAGTGAGTTCCAGGAAAGGCGCAAAGCTACACAGAGAAACCCTGTCTTGAAAAACAAAAACAAAAACAAACAAACAAAAAAAAAAAAAGAAGCCTGAGAGTGATTGAGCAAGATTCCTGACATGACTCTCACCTTTACACACACATGTGCACACAAACGATGTTGATAGCCCTGGTCAGCAAAACAGTCCTGAGGATGGGGAGAAACTGGCAGTGGAGGGTGGTATTCATAGCTTAGGGTTGATGTCAGTGATTGATTATATTTGTCTGGGAAAGAGATGGGGAGGAGTGAAGGATGGGGTTGGAGGTACAAGTCACAAGAACAAGGAATACTGGGAGTTGACCTTTATCTTAGTTAGGGCTGCTATTGCTGTAACGAAACACCATGACCAAAAGCAACTTGGGGAGGCAAGGGTTTATTTGGCTTATGCTTCCACATCACTGTTCATCACTGAAGGAAGTCAGGACAGGAGCTCAAACTGAGAAGGAACCTGAAGGCAGGAGCTGGCGCAGAAGCCATGGAGGGGTGCTGCTTACTGGCTTGCTCCCTATGGCTTGCTCAGTCTGCTTTCTTATAGAACCCAGGACCACCAGCCAAGGGGTGGCTTCATGCACAATGGACTATACCCTCCCACATCAATTACTAAGAAAATGCAGGCCAGGAGGAGCTGCTCATGCCTTTAATCCCAACACTCAGGAGGCAGAGATAGATGGATCTCTATGAGTTCAAGGTCAGCTTGGTCTACAAAGTGAGTTCCAGGACAACAAGGGCTACAAAGAGAAACCCTGTCTTGAAAAAATGGGGAAAAAAAATAAGAAAAGAAATGCTGTATAGGCTTGCCTACAGCCCCATTTTATAGGGGCATTTTCTCCATTGAAGTTCCTTACCCTTAAATGACTATAGCGTGTGTCAAGTTGACATAACACTAGCCAGAACAACTTGGTTTGAGAAAAAGAGGATGAATTCAGCTCTGCCTATGCAGAGCTTAAAATGATTGTGTTTTAGCTGAGTCATGACGTCTGGTAGGCAGCAGGACATATGGCTTTGGAGCTCAGGAGAGGGGCTGGAAATTGACGCATTGAAGTAATACCTGAAGTAATCCGAGTAGATGAGGTCATTGGGAGAGCCTGGAAGCACAGCCTTATTTCAGGGATGGGCCTGGGTTGGTAAGTGAGCAGAAGATCAGGAAGTGGAGGCAGCAAGTTTAGACAAGTAGTTAGTTCAGAAGGTTTCACTGTAAACAGGGAGGAATGTAATGCAGTAGTAACTGGAGTAGCCTGGGGCTAAGAAAGGGTGTGTGTGTGTGTGTGTGTGTGTGTGTGTGTGTGTGTGTGTGTGTCTGTGTGTGTGTGTGTCTGTGTGTCTGTGTGTGTCTGTGTGTGTGTGTGTGTGTCTGTGTGTGTGTGTGTGTGTGTGTGAGAGAGAGAGAGAGAGAGAGAGAGAGAGAGAGGCGCGCAAAAGCTACACAGAGAAACCCTGTCTCGAAAAACCAAAGAAAGAAAGAAAGAAAGAAAGAAAAAAAGAAAGAAAGAAAGAAAGAAAGAAAGAAAGAAAGAAAGAAAGAAAGAAAGAAAGAAAGAAAGAAAGAAAGAAAGAAAGAAAGAAAGAAAGAAAGAAAGAGGATCTGCTGATTTCTAGTTCAGAGCTATTGGATCATCCCAACCAACCTTGAAAAAAACGCTAGCCCAGTTAATACCAGGAATTTTGGGTCAGTTAGAGGAGACACATCCCTTTGAAGGAGACAGCCTTCTTTGTCTCTAAAAAGCCACACTCTGCTTCCAACCTTACTCTCATGACTCTGTGCCCCTAGCCCCAGTAAATCACTTGAGGATTGACTCAGAGGACTAGTTTTTCTGGATGGCTTATCTTCCAGAATCCTAAAGATATTTTTCTCCCAAAGGGCCTGCAGGAAACATCTCTATTTTTCAGGACACTGCCGTTGGGTACCAGCAGTGGGCTCTGGCAGTGAATCTGGAGAAAGACACTCAGAAGCCAGGAAGATAGATAGATGTTCCTTTGTCAGCTTCTGCAATGCAGTTAAGTTACTCTGACATATCTCCATGGCTGTTTGATGTCAGGCCCTGCTGGTACTACTGTGGATCAGAGTTCACCACAGCCACCTCCCCTCCACCTGGAGGGAGAGGAGATAGATGGAGTAACCTATCAATTACAACACGGACTTCTGGAACCTCGTAAGAGAGCCCACAGGACAGGGAATCTAGCCTTACATACTTGATGGAAAAAAGACAAGGCTATGGTCTCCAAATTTCCTCAATGACCCTGAATAACCTTGACCATGGCTCTTCCGCTTTTTTTTTTAATGTCAACACAATTATTTGTAATTTATTTATTTTTCTTATATATTTGTGTTCAGAACCAGGAAACAGAACACTAGGACTGTATTTGCACAAATCCTTCTCCTTCTCCTTCTCCTTCTCCTCCTCCTCCTCCTCCTCCTCCTCCTCCTCCTCCTCCTCCTCCTCCTTCTTCTTCTTTATTTTTTTATTTTCCAAGACAGGGTTTCTCTGTGTAGCCCTACCTGTCTTGGATCTCGCTCTGTAGACCAGGCTGGCCTTGAACTCACAGAGATCCGCCTGGCTCTGCCTCCTGAGTGCTGGGATTAAAGGTGTGCGCCACCACCACCTGGCTGTTTCATTTTTGAAATAGGGTCTCATGTAGCCAAGGCCGTCCTTGAGCTCCTTTTGCACCCTAGGATGATCTTCAACTTCTGATCCTCCTGCCTCCATCTCCCGAGTTCTCAGATTGCTCTTGTTCTCCATCACTTCAAGTTTATATAGTGCTAGGGAATCAAACTCCGGTCTTTGAGCACACCAAGCAAGCACTTCATAAATGGAAGAATATCCTTAGTATTACATATCATTTTTTGCTGGGGGTGGTTTAAGACAGGGTTTCTCTGTATTGTTTTGGTGCCTGTCCTGGATCTCACTCTATAGATCAGGCTGGCCTTGAACTCACAGAGATCCGCCTGGCCCTGGGATTAAAGGTGTGTGCCAACACCGCCTGGCTAGTCTTACAGATCTTAATGCTAAACTTCTACCTTCCATGGCAGTGCCTGCACATGTAGGGTGTTCAAATAACATTTACTGAAAGAATGAATAAATTATGATCAGCAGTAAACTTATTTTTTGTTTGTTTGTTTTCTGAGACAGGGTTTCTTTGTGTAACCCTACCTGTCCTGGAACTTGCTCCTGAAGACTAGGCTGGGTTACCAATTAAACTTCTAATGTGTCAAGCAGGACAGAACGTAGCCAGGGCCTTTATTATCCCCCCTCCCTCAGAAATGCAGTTCTTCCACCCGCCCATCCACTAACTCACTCAAACTTCAGTCAACAGCCCCTGTGAACCTTCTCAGGGCTTCATGATAGCTGAGCTAACTCCTATCTTATCCCACTACAAGTTGGCTTGGTTCTCTAAGCCTTCTGTTTCTTTTGCTGCTTTCTTTACTCCTACTGCTTGCCCTGGGTTCACAGACATCCATTCATGCATGTGTCTGGGCCTCTTGTCTCATCTGCTTCCTTTTTTTAGGCTAAGTAGTTTAAAAATGTGTATATGCACATGTGCCATCAGGTCCTCTGAGAAGCTAATATACTATGGGCCATCTTCCTCCCAGAATATGGTATGCCTATACATATATTCTACTATATATATAGTATGCCTAAACATAGCACTTTGCATAGACATGCATGTGTTCATGCATGTAGTCAGAGTCCCTCCTCTGGGGGTGTCTCTCTTGCTTCCCTCCCCTGTGGATTTCTGGTTGTTACTGGCTCTCCAGATGGTCTACCTCAGCTCCTTTCAGAAGTCAGAAGTTTCTTCTTCTCATTATCAACACGTATTATTTATTTACAGCAAACTACAAGATTTATACAATATTTTGTCTTTGAGATAGGTTTCTCGCTCTGCCACTCAAGCTGACTGTGTACTTCTGGACTCAAACAATCCTCCTGTCTCAGCCTCCAGAGTAACCACGCACCTGGCTGTGCTCCGCTGTACATATTGCATGCATCAGTTGACTTCATCCTCTCAATGACCCCAAGAGGAAGGAACTATTATAGTCTCAATCTTCCAGATGAGAGAACTGCTGAGCTACATGCTTTGCCAGTGCCTCAAAGTTCCAAGTCAAGAGTTTCTTTCTTCTGCGCAAAGGTTTATTAGCTGCTGTTTTCTTTGATCTCTTGAGTCTACCGCCTGAGAGCCACCTTCTCCCTACCCTAGACCTACGCCGCCCTCACCCTATGACATACTGCCTGTTATTCTTAACTGCTGTTATCTTTGGCTGCCCCCATCCCCACCTGAGCTCTCCCGTCCTTACTCCCCCCACTGCTCTAGCACCCCCTCTACCCCAGCCACACTTGAACTGACCGCAGGTGGCTTCTTTGCTTGAGCACATGTGAGCTGTGGCAGGGTTTCATTTCCCCTTCCATTCTCAGCCCAGCTTTGCTTGCCTCTGTGATCCTTGCTGGCCCTGAATGAGACACAGCAGTCCTTTTCATGGTGGGCCTGGGCATTTCTGGTTCCCAAGTCACCACCGAAATCTAAGAAGGAAGAAGACAGCTAGCTGAGTGTCTTACTCTGTGCTAGGGTCTGTGATAGGCATGGGGACACAGAACCCAATTCAGAAAGGCCCCAGCTTGCAGGTACATCTGCGTGTAATTCCTGTGGGCTCCTGGATGCTGTAGGGTAGCTGGTTCAGTTCCTTCTTCTCTCTGGATGTTGATGGTTGTGGACCTTTCTGCAGCAAACTAACCTTTAGCTATGCTTTAGCCAGCAACATACCGTGTTTGGGAAAACCACCCAGCTGGTGATTAACCCCCTCTTCCCCAACTCAAATCTTAGCCTAGTCTGTTAAGTTTTACTTGGGTTTATCAGTCACATGATTTTCCTCTTAGTTGGTTAGTGTATTTTATCATCACAAAAGCAGTTTATGGAAGTCTATCACTATGTAATATGAAAAACTACACATAAAAATGGGCTCAGGGTGGGGAAATGGCCTGGTGACCTTAACTCGATCCCTGCTGCCCACACACCAAAAAAGATGTGAGGGGGTTGGGGATTTAGCTCAGTGGTAGTGCGCTTGCCTAGCAAGTGCAAGGCCCTGGGTTTGGTCCTCAGCTCCGACAAAAGAAAAAAAAAAAGGTGTGAGAGCTGACATGATGGTACATACCTTTAATCCCAGTACTCGGCAGAGGCAAGAGGATCTCTGTGATTTTGAGGACAGCCTGGTCTACATAGTGAATTCCAGGACAGCCAGGACTACATAGTGAGACCCTAAGAAAGAGAAAATAGAAAAGACAGTTGTGATGGTACAGGTCGGTAACACCAGCATTCTGATGGCAAACAGGAGAATCAAACAACTCTCAGACCAGTGTGCAGCCCAGTATCAGAAATAACTGAGAGAGATCCTGCGTTAAAAGCAAGGTGGAAGGAGAGAACTGACATCCTGACAGCTGTCCTCTGACCTCTACGTGGGTGCTGGGCACACGTGTACACACACATACACACACACACACACACACACACACACACACACACACACACACACACTCACAAACACAGAGACAGAGAGAGAATAAACATGTACAGCTTGATACATTTCACAAACTGAACACCTTTACGACCTATACATAATAAAAAAGTTAAATGTTGCCAGCACTGTGAGCCCCTCCCCCTGCTTCCTCCCCACCACAAACCCCTAAGGGTGACCACTATTCCGACGACTTCCACAGCAGAGCTGGGCCTTGCCTGGTTTGGACCCCACCCACTGGTGCCAATTTCGAAAGAAACATCTTCCCGACCACCACCCAGACACACCGTGGTCTGTGAGAGATCATGACTCATCCGATTTGTCAGTGACCAGGTGACTGGGATAATGGATCGAGAGTCTCTTGGATTGAACCAAGAGTCTGAAGTCTCAGAGGAACTTGGGCTACCAATTGATCGTGCTCTGGAGCCTCCAGAATCCTAGTGTGTTCTTGTGTTTTTGAGATATAACCCTGGCTGTCCTGGAACTCACTCTGCAGACCAGGCTAGCCTCAAATGAACAAAAATCCACCTGCCTCTGCCTCCTGAGTGCTGGGATTAAAGGTGTGCGCCACCACTCCCGGCCCCTACTCTGTTCTTAGGAAAGGGCCCAGACCATTTCTGATCACTTCCTCTGACCTTCAAGCTCTTTTCCCACTACTGCTTTTTCCCCACCTAAGGTTTTGAAAAAGGGAAACTAGAGACTCTGGGAGGAGCTTCCTATCTACCTGACAAGACACTGGAGCTTTGGCTACTCTTAGTGATGCAAGAAACCTTCATCTCACAAGATCACCTATTGAATTGGCTAGACCACTCGAGTAACTTAGTTTTAGGTGGTTTTATTTTTATTGTATGGATGGATGTTTTGCCATATGTCTGTGCATCACATACATATGTGTGCCCTAACAGCCAGAAGAGGCCCTTGGATTCTCTGAAACTAGAGTTATAGATGGTGCTGACTGGGCATGTGGGTGCTGGAACTGAACCTGGGTCTTCTGGAAGAGCAGCAAGTGCTCTTACTTACTGAGCCCTCTCTCTATCCCTAGTTTGTATGTGTCAATCTTATTTTTTGAGACAGGGTCTCTTACTGAATCTGGAGCTCACCCATTCAGCTCAACTGTCTGTCTAATGTTAAAGACTACCATGTTCCTCTCCCCAGCAATTGGATTATAGACGCATGCTGCCATGTCCGGCTTTTTACATTGGTGCTGAGGATTCAAAGCCACGTCCTCATGCTTAGGCACCGCCCTTTATCCCTTTTACTTTTAAAAATCCTATCAGTAGAGTCATCTCCCCATCCTCTCATTTTAGTTTTAAACAATTTAAACACACACACACACACACACACACACACACACACACACACACACACACAGATCATGCACATACATCCCTTTTTTTTTTTTTTAAACTCAAATATGCTGGAACTTTTACCTACCAATTCCAGTCCCGTCCTCTCTAGCTTCCCAGAATACGTCAACCCAGTAGTCATGTTTCAAGGACAGGGATATCTGAGGTGGTTCTTTGAGTTCTTTCTTTGGGGATTGAGGAACCTACTGTGTCAAGGATATGTCTCAAACTACACTTGCAAGAGTGTGCTCCTCTGGACACCAGCCCTCAGAAATGTTTTCTGAAAACAGAACTCTGAGCTCAGATAAGTTGAGGGAAATGCTACATGCTTTCTGTTCTGTTTCTAGTATCACATTTTACATGAGCACAAAGAGAACTCTGGAAGATCCTTAAAGTAGAAAACTCGGTTTCACTTTGTTACTGTTGTTTTCAATTCTTATTTGACTTAAACTCCTGTTTCCCCCCTGCAGAATGCCTAGAATATTTCTCAAAATTACTGTCCCCCAGAACAGGAAACAGGTCGGCCAGCTTCAAACATTCTTTAAAGATGTGTTGTTAAATCTGGGACCCACTGGCTTGTGGTGTTACTGGACTATCCAAATCAAGATGGGCTACGAGTGTAAGATAAACACAAGGTTTAAAATGTCAATAATGCTTAAAAATATATTTATTTCTATTGCACGTGTATGGCTATTTTGCCTGCATATGTGTCTGTGCAGAGGCTAGAATAGAGCACTGGATCCCCTGGAACTGGGGAGTTATGGATGGTTGTGAGCTGTCATGGGGTTTCTGGGAACTGAACCCAGGATCTCTGCAAGAACTTTTAACTGCTGAGCCATCCTCCAACCCCGAAATGTGACTAATTTTTTGCATTGATTACATGTTGGAATAACAACAGTATTTTGGAAAATTGGATTTAAATGTTATTAAAATTGATTTCATTAACATGAATTCCTAACTATGCTGCAAATCTCAGAGCAGAGCAAAGCCTATGTCTGGGAGAGAGAGTCAGAGGTTGGACCCACGGTCCAGGCTTCTATTTGGAGATGGGTGGATGAAGGCTGATAATTGTGGCTCTGAATAGGGAAGCTGTGATTGGGAACCAGAAATCGGTGGGAGGGGAAGATGCTAAGTTCAGGACAGCTCAGAGTTCCAGAAATATGAAGGGTCCTCAAATGGGCATGCTCAAGATAAAGTGGATAGCCTGGTTTGGGACTTGGGTGGCAGTTATGATAGAGTTGAAAAGGAACTGTCTCCTCCAGGTGACTCGTCTACAAAATGAGGGTGTAATCTTCTCAAGGCTAGTGAGCCCATCAGGTGACACACCAGGTTAAAAGTGCCCTGTACCGTACCGTACAGACATGCAGTAGGTGCTTGGGACGTGCTAACTCTTTCAAAGGTCTCACCACCAGTTCCCACATGGCCAATGTGACTTTATTGTCAGTTGTTATCTTATGAGATCCAGAATTCATTTAGAGACAGGCCTCTGGGAGGGATTATCTTGATTTGGTTAACTGAGTTGGGAAGATCCACCCACTGTGGGTGGTACCATTATCTGGGACAGGATCCTGGACAGTATAAAAAGGAGAAACAGATAAGAATAAGCCTTCGTCTCTTTTATTTTTTTGACTGCTGATGTGTGTCCAGCTGCCTTACTCTTCTGCTACCAGGACTTCCCTGCTGTGATGGACTGTACGCTCTAACTGTGAGCCTTCTCCCCTAAAAAACCCTTTCTCTTTTAAATTGCTTTTGTCACGGTCTATTAGCATAATAGGAAAAGTAACAAAAAAAAATACAGCTAAAATCTTTGCACTAATGTCTTTACAGCCACTGTGTCCTCTTTCAGTGCCTATGGGAGCCACACTGGAAGAAGTTGGAGGGAATGAGGAGAGATGGCCGCTCTGTGGGTAAGCAGCCAGTCCATGCAGTCCATTGCTACCCCCAGCTCTGCCAGCGACACCATCGGTAAACCTTGCCTCATTCGAAACCGCAGCCTTTGCGCTGTTCGAGGGGGCCTTGGCTAGCTGGCCCTTGCCTGTTTCTGTCCTTGCCGCCTTCTCCCTTCCAGAAAGCTGCTCCGCTTTGCTTTCTCTTGACCCACAAAAGACATCACTTCCTGGAAGACTTGGCTGGCGTTAAGCCTCCTGGCGGCTCCTTCCTGGGGCAGAGGGCCAAAATCCTGACAAGATTAAGATGAGGTTTTGGAATTGGGCCAAGCTGGAAAAACAGGAAAGATGACGAACCAAGCTGCCTCCTTCTGGGGATTGTTTATTCCAGTGCTCCCTCAATTGAGTTCTGTGGGCACTCGCAACCCTTGACATTTTACCCAGTGCACGCCTCTGGCCTTTTCCTGCCCCTTCCCCCCCCCCCCCCCCCCCCCGCACATCGCTAGTTATTGAGACTGTTGGGTGGATTCACTCCTAGAACTACTTAGCTAAGTACACCCAATCCTAGAAATCAGGAAGCGCACAGATATATCCTGAGTGAGTGTCTACCATGTTTGATAGGAGGAGCCATCTTCTAAAATGAGCCCCCTGCAACTTCTCATGGTAAGGAATGTTCTTCTTTGTTAAAAAAAGGAGGCTCAGGGGGACCCCCCAAGGTCCCCAGCATATTAGTATGGCATCCAGAAATGAGGAGGGTTGGAAGGAAGAAAGGTGACCTATCAATTCAGAGCACAGTGTTTCCGGGTCGATGAGGGTTTCTGCTGTGATTTCTGACTCTACCACTTAACCGCCCCAGGAATGTGGGCGAGTTCTTAATAGGAAGCAGTGTAGGGGAGCATTTTAGAGCACAGGCCCCAGCGTCAAATGTCAGTTCTGCCATCTGCTAGTTATGTGACCTTGGGCAATTTCCTTTGCCTCTCTGCACTTTGGTTTCCACAGCTATAAAGCAGTGTAATAATAGCGCCTACCTCATCAACTTGTTGCAAGGATTAAACGTGATAATCCAGGAGGAGCACTTAGCACGCTGTCTGGCTCATGGTCCAGTGCCATCCATGTCAGCTATGGGGTGAATGTGGGCCTAGCCGACTCTGGACACCACCTGTTTCCCCGCCTGTCACCCTGGTGGCTCACTCAGCACTTGGCACATGGTATACTCACTGCCTTTCTTGGCCACTGAAGGAGTGGTTAGAAGTTGACTCTGTTTCTGAAAACAGGCTTCAGGCAAATGTGTAGGAGTAGATAATGGAGGAGGAGGATTTTCAAGAGTTTCCCAACCAACAAACAAGTAATTGCTTTTTGCACGCTAGTATAAACTTGAAAATATTTCCAGATGGGAAATACCCATTGGATCCATATGCCACACCCGTTTCTGATTGTAGCCTATTCAAGCAGAAACACACCTGAATTCATACCTATAGAAGCAAACTGTATTCACTGAGCTATTTACACAGTACACAAACCTCAAAGCAGTTTAAAGTCTTAAGTAACCCCAATTCAGAAGGGTTGCTGATTGCTTATCTGATTCATGCCCTGCTAAACATTTCCTAGGCCTCTGTCTCTCACTTTTTAGCTCACTGTGTGTTTGAGACTTCAGGTTCACTAACCGTCTGTACCTTAGGGTAGGCCCCTGTGGGACAGAACACAGAATTCACAGAACACGTAAGCAGCAGTTAAAATTTCACAGTATGGATGACTCATCCGTTCAACACACACTTAGCATTTGGGGCTTGGGAAACTGGAAATGACGAACCAAAGTACTACCTGGATTCTGAGTGAGATCTGAGACTGAATCAGCAAAAGACCTTTCTTGCAGAATGGTTCTATACCTGTTCACCAAGCCTCCGTGAGAGGACAGGGTGAGTAATATGGCCTTAATTACCAAGAAATTAGTGTTTTTGCTGCTTAATTCCTTATATGTAGGAGACAGAACAGGAGCCAGACAGGCTGGTTTCTATGGCTGTGGGGCCAGTCACTTCCCTTTCTTGATCCTCAGGTTCCTCATTTGAAGAGTGGAGAGAATCTTCTTGCTTTAAAAGGCACATTTTCTCCATTCATTCATAGAAGATAGTATTTCCATAGGGATGTGTTGCTCTGTGTTGTGGCTCTCCAGGAGAAAAAAAAAAAAAGAATTGGGGTCATTTGGTAGATTATATTATTGCTCAGCAAATATTTACTTCACCTAACCCTCCCCACTTCGAGAGGAGTATACTTCCTCACCCTGTTGATACTGGACCTAGTCATGTGACTTGCTTGGGCCAAAAGAATATGTGTGGAAGTGGCAGCAGCTAGCTCCTCCAAGTCACTGAGTGTTTCCTTTTCCACCTCTTGAGCAATTGTCCTTGGCCCTGAGAACACCAGGCATCAGGGAGTCCTTCAGCTGGACATACCATGAACAGACATGTGAGGCAACTGCGCATGACCCAAAGCTTGGAGCCCAGCCTGACCCAGCTGACCCACAGACCCCTGGGTGAGAAATCAATGTTCATTGTTATGTGTACTGAGTTTCTGGAAGCTTACTGTATTTTTGTATTTGTTATTGATGCTTGAAATTTCATGTATTTTATGATCTAGTCAGGATAGTTAGCATATCCCTTACCTCACATGTATTTTTTTTTTGGTGAGAATATTAAAAATTTTTCTCCTTTTCCTCCTTTGTGTGTGTGTGTGTGTGTGTGTGTGTGTGTGTGTGTGTATGTGTATGTGTGTGTATAGGCTAGATATCAACTTTGTGTGTCAGTACTCAGGAACCTTCCATTTTGTTTTCATTTTTAAATTAAATTATGTATCTATTATTATTTTGTGTATGTGCATGATGTGTGTGGGGCATGTGTGCCACAGCACACGTGTGGAGGTCTGAGTACAGCCTTGGGGAGTCAATTCTCTCCTTTCACCTTTACATGGGTTCTGAGGATGGAATTGAGGTCTTCAAGCTTGTACACAAACTCTACCAACTGAGCCCTCTCCTAACAATTTTGAAATTTATGAGTTATTGTTTATTATAGTAACCTATAGCAACCCTATAGTAGCAAGGATTTATTCTTCCTTTCTAACCCCAGTTTTGTATCTGTTAGCCAACTTTTCTTCTCTCCCTCCTTCCTTTGGGAGTTGATTTTATGCAATACCATCATGACAAAATCAGACCAATGTGAATCTTTAGCTGTCCTGACACTGACTGTAGCTTGGATCCTGGGGAAGGATTTTCTGTTTAGGTGACATCTGACCTGATATCTGAATGTTTAAAAGGGGCCGTGGCCAACTTAGTTGCAGGGAGGAGCTGTATATACATTGTTTTCTGAGTTGGGGAAAACTCTGCCTGGATTTTGGTGGATGAGGGGAAATGAGGTCTGAGCCCTAGCCCCATAACCTCAATAGCGACATCACATCCCTTTGCAGACATTCCTCAGGCACTCACTCATAACATCAGCTCCAAAACTGAACTCCCAGACCTGTTTTTCCTCTTCTTTTCCCTTCTCAGTCAGTGAATGACACCACCATCTGCCTACCTAATTGCCCAAACTAGAAAGCTGCACACCCCATTCCTCTTCCCCCTCTCTCCTCCCCTTCCCTCAGCCCCGCATCATCTGTCTCCAACTCTTGCCAACCCAACCAGTCCTTTTCTATTTGACTACCCCAGTTGAAATTGTGCTTTCTTGCCTAGACATAGCAGGAGCCAGACCCCTGACCCCTGGCCCCCTGACTCTCTGGCCTTTGCTCCTTTGTTTGTCTTTGTTCCGTGGTTGTTGTTGTTGTTTCAAGACAGGGTTTCTTTGTGTGTCTTTGGCTGTCCTAGAACTAGCTGTGTAGACCAGGCTGGCCTCAAACTCACAGAGATCCGCCTGCCTCTGCCTCTTGAGTGCTGGGATTAAAGGTGTGTGCCACCATGCCCAGCAGTGGTGCATGTCTTTAATCCCAGCGCTCAGACGACGGATCTCTGTGAGTTTGAGGCCAGCCTGGCCTACGTAGGTAGTTTCAGGCCATCCAGGGGTACGCAGAGGCCCTGTCTCAAAAAATAAATAAATAAAATGAATTTTTATCCCCTTTCAATGGGTAGAGTATCAGAAATTGTAAGCAATCCAGAATTCATAACTGATATTTTAACTTTCAATTTAGGATTATGGTGTTTTAACTTTTTGATTATTTATTTTGCAGAGGGCCTTGTGCATTTAGGCGATCATTGTAGATGTAACCAATCGTATTATTAAAATAAGAAACACAGAGCCAAGGTAAAAGAGAAAAGCCGAGAGGTCAGAGCTCAGAGATAAAATCTTACCTCCTGCAGTGCTCCTAGCTTCCCCGAGAGAGGGAGGTACTTCCTGTGTCCCTGTTTAAATATTCTTTCTGTTCTGCCTTCTCATTGGTTGTAAACCCAACCACATGACTGCCTCATCACTGCCTGTAAGTACCGCCCTCCAGGTCTTAAAGGCGTATGTCTCCAATACTGGCTGTATCCCTGAACACACAGAAATCTACCTAGCTCTTCTAACCACCACGCTCTTACTATGGCTCTAATAGCTCTGACCCCAGGGCAACTTTATTTATTAACATAAAATTAAAATAACATTTCAGTACAAATAAAATATCACCACAGATCATCCTACCACAGATCTCCATCTCTGTCACTGGTTCTTTTTGAGTCAGTCTCACTAAGTTGCACTGTCTGGCCTGGAACCTTCAATCTTCTGCTTGCATCCTGCTGAGTAACGGAGATTAAGATCTGTACCATCAGCCTGGCTTGGTTTTGTTTTTGTGTTTCTTTTTTCTTGTGCCAAGAACCTGATTTTTGATTTTTGAAAAGTATATATATATATATATATATATATATATATATATATATATATATATATATATATTCGAGACAGGGTTTCTCTGTGTAGCTTTGTACCTTTCATGGATCTTGCTCTGTAGCCCAAACTGGCCTCGAACTCACAAAGATCCACCTGGCTCTGCCTCCCAAGTGCTGGGATTAAAGGCATGTGCCCGGCGAAAAGTATATTTTTTAGACTGGGCATGGTGGTAATGCATGCTTTCAATCTCTGCACTCAGCATTCAGTGGGCAGAGGCAGACAGATCTCTGAATTCAAGGCCAATCTGGTTTATGTGTGGAGTTTCAGGCCAGGTAGGGTTACATAGTGAGATCCCTTCTCCATATCCCCTTCCAAACATTATAGCTTTTTTGTTTTAAGGCCCTACTGAGTCCAGCTAGAGGCACCCATATATACCTGGGTGTGGAGCCATTCATTGGAGGATGGTCAGTTTACCAGGGGCCACAGCTATAAAAACAAAGCAAACCAAACCAAACTAATGAAAGAACAGAACTGGCTTTCCCTTCCCCAGCAGCCATCAGCTGCCAATAGCTCCTCTGCTGGGGGTGGGGCTTGTGTGCCTCTCTACTCTCCTGGCTGGAATGTTGATTGGCTTGATCTTGCTCAGGTCCTGTGCAGGCGACCACAGCTGCTGTGAGTCCATGAGTGCTGTGGGCCTGTCATGTCCACAACATATTGTTTAGCCCCAGTCCTCTCCAACCTCTGCCTCTTACAATCTTTCTACCTCCTCTTCCAGTAAAGAAAAACCTGGCTTAAAAAAAACCAAAACATCTTTACTTATTTACATTGTATGTGTGTGTGCATGCCCAGGTGTGCCATAGCATGTGGAAGACAGGAGACAGCTCATAGGATTCAGCTTTTTCCTTTCTCTAAATGGATCCTAGGGGTTGAATTCAGGTGATAAGCTTGGTGGCAAACAGCTTTATCCAGTGTGCCACATTGCTGGCCCCAAGCCTGTTTTTTTTTTTTTTTTTTTTTTTTTCTTTTGGAGCTGAGGACTGAATCCACAGCCTTGCACTTGCTAGGCAAGTGCTCAGCCACTGAGTTAAATCTCCACCCCTAAACCTTGTTTTTAATGGTACCATTAGATTCATTTTCTCCACCTTATGATATCTATAAAGATGATTTTATTAATGATATGCTTGTGGGAGACATTTTAAGATTAAAAACATTTTTTGTTTTTGCCTTTTGGGTATATTCTGATGGGAATATAGAATCAAATTCTGCTTAAAATTTGAAATAATTCTTCTCTAAACACTTTCACTATCAATTTTGTTAATAGTTTGGTACATTTGCTTCATTTTGCTTTCAAGTTCTAGGGATTACTTATAATTCAATTTTATTTAAATAATTGCATGAAACATTTGTATTATTCCATAGCCTAGTCTTAAAGTACACTCAGGTTAGTTCAGCTTCTATACCTGCTTTCTCCATGCTAATCTCTCTGTCCCCTGTGGGCAATTTTATTTATTTTCAAAGATGTGTTTTTACTTGTATGTATGTGTGCGGGTGCCCAAGGAATCTAGAAGAGAGTGTTGGATCCCCTGGAACTGGAGTTATTAATAGTTGTGAGCTGCCGTGTGGGTGCTGGGAACCAAACCAGAGTCATCTGCAAGAGCAGCAATCTTTCCCACTGAGCCATCTCTCTGGCCCCAAATGAGTAAATCTTAGAGGGGATGGGGAGGGGAGAACAGACTTTCTGTTTGAGCTTTTCCAACCACTATACTTTTCTATGTCTCAGTTTCTCAAATGGGAAGGAGTAACAAAGCTTGTATCCTTGTGGGTTTTTGGGCAGACCAACTGGGCTAGCGCTGTTAAAATGCTACACCTGGAACATAAGGGATGTTTGATAAATGCCAGCTGTCTTTATCACATCTGTCATGAGCGGGAGGCATGCAGATGTGTGGGCAGGCATGGGACTCTGAGCAGGGTTTCTGCCTTGCTACCCTGTTCCTGTCAGGGTGGCAGGAATCCTATAACCAGAGACTAAATAGACCATGATTATATGTTTGGAGATGAGGGCACAGGTCAGAGTTAGATGCCAGCACAGACAGTGGCCTCTAAGTTTCCATATATCCCTGTAGGTGGATTTCTCTGTCCCACCATCCAGCTCCCAAATAAACACACAGAGACTTCTTATTAATTATGAAAGCTCACCCGATAGCTTAGGTTGGTTTTAAGCTAGCTCTTATAACTTAAACCCATTTCTAGTCATCTTTGTGCTGCCCCAAGGCTCGTTTACCCCATCTACATACTGTCTATCCTGCCTTCCTGCTTCTCCTGGCATCTCCTCTAGACTCTGCCGTTCTTCTTCCCAGTGTCCTCTCTGCCCTGAAAAATCCTGCCTAGCTATTGGCCATTCAGCTTTTTATTAAACCAATCAGAATGACACATATTCACAGTTTACAAGAAGATTATTCCACAACATATCCCTCTTCCCAGCAGTTGACTGTTGGCCACATACCTGAAACTCTCCTGAGACTCAGATGAACCCTGGAAGAAGAAAGGGGAAGCTCTCACACAACTGCATTTAACCTGCATTTATTTAGAGTAAATATTTACCACAGGACAATAGAAACTGAATCCAATCACAGGAAAAAAGAAATCATTTGCTGTGGGATGGTCTGTATGTCAAATGCTCTTATTGGTCAATAAATAAAACACTGATTGGCTAGTGGCCAGGCAGGAAGTATAGGCGGAACTAACAGAGAGGAGAAAGGAGGGAACAGGAAGACAGAGGGAGACACTGCCAGCCGTCGACATGACAAGAAGCATGTGAAGACGCCGGTAAGCCACGGGCCATGTGGCAAGGTATAGATTTATGGAAATGGATTAATTTAAGATATAAGAACAGTTAGCAAGAAGCCTGACATGGTCATACAGTTTGTAAGCAATATAAGTCTCTGTGTTTGCTTGGTTGGGTCTGAGCAGCTGTGGGACTGGCGGGTGATAGAGGAAAACTCTAGCTACAATCATTTTATTTTATTTTGAGACAGTGTGTTATGTAGCTCAGATGGCTTTAAACTGACTAGTTAGTCAAGGATAACCTTGAACTTCTGATCTTCCTGCCTCCACTTTTCTGAATGCTGGGATTATAGACATGCACCACTATGTCTTTTTATATTGTGCTGGGGATTAAACCATGGGATTTGTGCATGCTAATTAAGTACTGTACCAATTGAGCTAAATACCTAGCCCCCAAAGGCATCTTACATATTTGTTTTACATGAAATTCAAGCCCACCAACATTGTCTAATGGCACCTGGAGGCACAATAAGGGAGGAGGTCTCTTAAGCCTGCTTCCCCAACAGTGTGAGAGAGTGGAAGGACAGGAAAGGATACAGAAATACCTACCAAGGGGTAGCTTTGCTCACTGCATGGGTGGTGGTAGTGGTGGTGGTATCTTGGACTGTCCTATCCAATATGAAAGCTAGGAGCTCTCTATGGCTCCTGGCTGCCATATTGGAAAATGTAAAACAAATTTCTTTCTATCCCATCAGCCTGCTCCCAACTAATGACACAGAGACTTCTCATTAATTATGAAAGCTTGGCCTATAGCTTAGGCTTGTTCCTAACTAGCTTTTACAACTTAAATTAACCCATTTATATTAATCTATGTTCTATCATGTGGCATTACCTCTCTTACATTTTTCACCTCCTGTTTCCCCCTCTGTGTCTCTTGGTGTCTCCTGAGTGCCTAGATCCCTTCTCTTCTTCCTTTTTCTCTCCAGAAATCCCACCTATACCTCCTGCCTAGCTATTGACTTTTCAGCTTTTTATTACAACAGTCACAGCAATACACAGTGTGCAAATACCCTACAATAGAAAATCCTACTCAGGCCGGGATGGTGGTGGCTCATGTCTTTAATCCCAGCACTCGGGAGGCAGAGCCAAGCGGATCTCTGTGAGTTCGAGGCCAGCCTGGGCTACAGAGCGAGATCCAGGACAGGCACCTCTCTCAAAAAACAGACAAACAAACAAACAAACAGAAAATCCAGCTTTAGAAATTTCCATCACTGCTTAAAGTTCTATTGGATAATGCTGATCAACTCTAGGCCCTGGTGAGACAGCACACATAGAAATGTTGATTGATGTGCACGGGGTGGTCTTGTGTAGAACTGTTTTTGGGGGTCTGCCTTAGTGCCCCCACCTCTGTGCCCAAATGGATCCTCTGAGGGTCTTGGGCAGCTGCCTTCATCTGTGTGGTTGTCCAAGTCTGTTTCTCTGTTCTTTGTCCCTCCTTCTATCTCCAAGAAGTATTTGCAGTTTTGACTCTTCCATCCTTATTCACCAAGCATGTTCTATGTCTTTCCAAGAGTCTTTCTCAGGATCTTAGAAAGCCTCAGGTCAGTTGGTCAGTTTTCTCTTCATCATCTTCCTAGGCTCGAAGGAGGGTGGTTGGGAAGTGGAGACCAGCAGGAGCAGCCCACGTTGGTTTCTACTGACTTGCCGCTGATTTATATTTTCTGTTTTCCTTGGGCCTATCAAAGGGTGGTATGGAAACCTGCCCCTTCCTTTCACCATGCTGTTTACTTTTGAAAAAAAAAAGGGAAATGGAACTGCCCAGTGTCCGGTCCGTTAGCTAGGCTACCAACACCTTCCTCCCTCCACTGAGACCGTTAGCTCTCAGTTCCACGCAGGTGCCTGTGCCTACCCCGTAAAGGTTTCCTCCAACATCACAAGGAACAATTGTAATTGTTCTTGGAAGCTGATGCCCCAGACTCAGAGGAAGTCTCCACCCATCTCCATTGTGTGGGGGTGATGTGAGTACTACATTGTTGTCCAAGTTTCATTCAACAGATGCTGGTGATGTGCTCTGAGCCAGGCCCTGGGGTGCTAGGCTCTACAAGACAAATGAAGCCCCTGCTTCCTGCTTGTTCCATCCTAGAGAGAGAGACAAACAACAAAAAAAAGGAAAGAGGATCCTGGCTAGCAGATTGGTTCTGGGTTGGAGGGAACCGTGTGGGTTGGGTAAGTGTTCAAATTAGACTTACCTTAGTCTACCCCCATGGGGGCCCCCTGTTCCTTGGGGTCTGAATCTCAGCTCCCTACCAGCCAGCTCTGCTGCCACTTAAATTCAGTTGCTGGCATTTCTTATTGTTTCTCTGAGCTGAGAACTCTGACTTATTCCACCCCAGGGGGAGGGGTGTGTTCTGAATGTAGTAGTGAGTCCTGGTTCCTGTTGAGCAGCATGTCCAGTGGAGACACCAAGTGGTCAGACTCTGGAACAGCAATGGTTAAACTGAGCTATGGCATAAGGTGGCTGCTACTGTCTGGGTCCTGACCCAGACACGGTTGACTTGTCTTGGCTGAGTCCTGGTCCAGGCGCTGATAGAGCTCCAATACTAGCCTAGGCAGAGCGCCTGTCTTCCTAAACAGCATGTCTTTCGTTTTGTTTTTTTGAAACGGGTTTTCTCTGTGTAGCCTTGGCTTTCCTGGAACTCCCTTTGTAGAGCAGGCTAGCCTTGAACTCAGAGAGCCACCTGCCTTTGCCTCCCAAGTGATGGGAGTTCTCAACCTTCCTAATGCTGTGACCCTTTAATACAATTCCTCATGTTGTGGTGACCTCCCAACCATAAAATTATTCTCTCTCTCTCTCTTTTTTTTTTTTTTGAGCTGAGGATTGAACCCAGGGCCTTGAGCTTGCTAGGCAAGTGCTCTACCACTGAGCTAAATCCCCAATCCATAAAATTATTCTTATTGCTACTTCCTAACTGTGATTTTGTTACTGTTATGAACGTAAATATCTGATATGCAGGATATCTGATATGCAACCCCTGTAAAAGTATTGTTTGACCCCAAGGGGGTCATGACCCACAGGTTGAGAACCACCAGTAAAGGCATGTGTCACCATGCCCAGCTTCATGTCTTATTTTATATATTTGTTTGTTTATTTAAGACAGGGTCTAGGCTGGCCTTGAACTTAGGACATGCTAACCTTAGCTTCCCAAGTAGTGGGAGTATACCATGTCTCGCCAAGAGCCTTTGTTTAAAAGTCTGTGCTATTATGTCTGATAGTCACTTTTAAAATTATTTTCATTTACGCCTTTCATACAATATGTTTTTGTCATATTCTTTCTTCTTCCTTGTGGTGGTTTGAAAGAAAATGGTTCCCAAAGGGAGTGACACTATCAGAAGTTGTAGCCATCTTGGAGTTGGTGTGGTCTTGTTGGAGGAAGTCTGTCACTGTGGAGGCAGGCTTTGACAGTTTATCTATGTTCAAGTCACCCCCAGTGAAACAAACAGACCACTTCCTGTTGCCTTCTGATCAAGATGTAGCCAGCACCATGTCTGGCTGCACACCCACCATGAGGATAAGAGACTGAACCTCTGAAACTGTAAGCCACCACAATTAAATGTTTTTCCTTTATAAGAGTTGCTGTAGTCATGGTGTCTCTTCACAGCAATAGAAACCCTAACTAAGACATTCCCTAACTCCTCCAATATCCTATTCACCTCCTTACCCAGCCAACTTCATGTTCTTTCTCTCAAAGAGGACCCCCACAGGAAATGAAAATTAAAAAACAAAACATATATATATATATAGTCTTACTGTTTTGTATATATAAACCAAACCAAAATAGAAAGCACATAAAAAACATGAAGTCTCTTTTGTGTCGGCCAACAACTTCTAGGCTTCTAGGCATGGGACCTGCCCTAGAATGTGGTTGATATACCTAGCATCACTCCATTGAAAAACACAACAAAACAAAACTGGTTTTTCCTTCCCAGCAGGTGGAGACTTTGTCAACATTTTTTTTTTTTTTTTTTTTTGGTCACAGTCCTATGTGCATCGGTCCTGTT
Source organism: Peromyscus maniculatus bairdii (assembly GCF_049852395.1). NCBI lineage: Eukaryota > Metazoa > Chordata > Mammalia > Rodentia > Cricetidae > Peromyscus > Peromyscus maniculatus. The sequence goes on from NC_134855.1 coordinate 146,943,599, forward strand.
GTGCCTAGAAGATACTCTTTCCTTGGAATCATTCACCACTGTTGGATCTCTAAGTTTTCCCACTTCTTTTTCCACATAGATCCCTGAGCCTTGAGGGAGGAATTTGATAAAGAAGACACCCCATTTAGGGTTGAGTGCCCTCAAGTTTCTCACTCTCTGAACATTGTCCATTTGTGGGTCTCAGTGTTAATCACAATCATTGCAAGAAGATGCCTCTCTGATGAGGGTCGAGCCATGCTCTGATCTCTGGGCTTTTTGTTTGACTTCTAGAGTTTTTCATTTGAAGTTTTATTTCACTTTGGCTTTTCTTGAGTGGGTCTATTTCTTTGTTAAATTCTAGTTTCATATCTTGAATTGTTTTCATTATCTCATTCATCTGCTAGGGTTTTCACGGTCTTCATTAAGGCATTTATTCATGTCCTCTTTAAGGTCTTTGAACAGATGAATAATTGCTACTTTGAAGTTCCTGTCATGTGCTTCAACGTATTTGGTTTTCTCAGGACATATTACAACATGGTTTCTGGCTTCTAGAGGAGTCATAGTGTCTCGGTTCTTCCTGTTTGTGTTTTGTGCTGGGATCTAGGCATCTGGAGTCAGTACATTTGTGGTATTTCTTGGTGCAGATATCTGGTCTTGCCTTTGTTGGGTAGGTGTTCTGGTCTTTAGTTGTCATTGCCCAATCTGGATCCCAGTCAAGTGCGGCAGCTGTGGAGTCCCTGGTAGAGAGCAGTTCTGTAGGTTGGTGGGAGTCACAAGGGAATGTAGATGGGGTAGACAGAATGGCTGGGTCCCAGCCAAGTATGGCAGCTGTGGGTCCCTGGTAGAGAGCTGTTCTGTGGGTTTGTGGGAGTCACAAAAGAAAGTAGATGGGTTAGAAGGAATGGCTGAAAGGGGCAGTAGAGAAGAATTAGGGGGACCCTGGATCCACACCATGAGTCAAAGTCCCAAGGATATGGAGGTGGACTTGGAGGAGAGACCCCTGGTATCCCCTTCATAAAGGTTCCTGTATTAGAAGACTTTTTATAAAGCATCCACGTAACTGACATACATTGCTGCTATTCCAGAACACCTCTCAGGCTCCCTTATTTTAGTTACCTATCCTTTTGCTGTGGCAGAATACCAGACCAAAGAGATATAAGGGAGGAAGGATTTTCTTGGCTCATGGTGTGAGGGGATACTGTCCATTAGGGGAGGAAAAGCTGGACAGTGGTGGTTTGCAGCCAGGACTCCTTACTTGGGCACATGGTGGCTGAGCAGGAAGTGGAGAGGGAATGCCGGGTGGGACTCATCTAGTTGTTTCCTTTCTCCTCTCTTATTCTGTCAGGGTGTCCAGTGTACAGCATGGCGCCACTCCTGCCTAGGGTGCTTCTTCCCCTATAGCCACGGAAAACGAACTCACAGCTATCCTGCAAGTGTGACTCCTAAGTCCCGGCTGCTTAAACTGTGGGTCACGACTCCATGTAGAGTTGATAATGGAATGTGGGGCTGTGAAACTTTTGGCAACAGTTAAGGCGTTTGGAACTTTCAATAACCAATATGTAATCCAAAATCAAATGCACACTGACTCAGACGTTTCCTGGCAGTGCTTGCCCATGTTGCATTGCGTGGCTTCACTGTAGTCTTGGTTCTGAACACAACATGGGAACTCTGCACTTTGTGTGTTGTCCATCATGAAATAAAACCAACCAGTGTTGTCTGAAACACCTCAGCTCAGAGACAAGACTGTTTATTCTATGTTATAAATTGGCAGTCTTTTTACAGCACGTGCAAATTTTCTGCTCTTATGAAAACATAGTGATTTAATTGTGAAAAACAAGGACTTTTAGTATTTCCCCATTGTCATTCCTCAGAACGTTAACTATCAAATTAACACATCTTTGTTTATCACTATTTTTTAAGCTTTATTTATTTTATGTGCATGAGCATTTCGTTAACATGTATGTCTTTGCCTGCTGTGTGCACCTGCTGCTGAGGGAGGCCAGCAGAGGGCGTCAGATGCCCTGGGACTGGAGTTACAGAGGGTAATGAACAGCCATGTGAGTGCTTGGAATCAACTCTGGTTCTCCAGAAGAGCAACCAGTGCTCTTAACCTTCCAGCCCCCAAGTCAGCATAACTTTGTATTATATTGTGTCAGAATGTTTGAAATTGTTGTTTAAGTGGCTGACTCCAGTTTCATTAAAAAATTGTTAAATGAATTTTGGTTTGGAATCAGGAGAGAATTTTTAACAATATCTGAAATAGTCCAAAGATACACGTCTACAATTTTATACTGTATAGTTTTATAAAGTAGTATTTTCAGCATGGGTTATTGTAAAATGAAATTATTGATGACTCTGATAAATGTTAGATATGCTCTGTGTCCTTCTGTATCCAATATTTGGCCAGTGGAAAGACAGATCAGTGGATAAAACCACATGTTATACAAGCCTGATGACCTGAGTTCAGTCCCTGGATCCCACAGTAGAAGGAGAGGACTTCTGAAACAAGTAGTTGGTTTTTCGAGACAGGATTTCTCTGTGTAACTTTGTGCCTCTCCTGGAACTCACTTGGTAGCCCAGGCTGGCCTCGAACTCACAGAGATCCACCTGTCTCTGCCTCCTGAGTGCTGGGATTAAAGGCGTGTGCCACCACCGCCCAGCTCAAGTTGTCCTTTGACCTCCACATGCGTGTCATGGCACTCAAACACACATGCACATACAATAATAATGAATATTAAGATAAATATAAATAAATAATACAATTTTAAAATATTAAAACCAAATATTCAGCCCAAATTTAATTCTTTATGCAGAAATAAACATATCCATCACACTTACTGGCTGCTCTCGCCGAGGACCCAGGTTCAGTTGCCAGCACCCACGTGGCCACTCACAACTGTTTATAACTCCAGCTCCAAGGGATCAGACATCTTCTGACCTCCTGGGGCACCAAGCACATACGTGGTGCACTTAAATACACGCAGACAAAACACTTGTACAACTAAAAAAAGAAAAAAATCTAAAAAAAGTTTTAGAAAACTCAGTTCACCATGTAACTGCTTCTTAGAAACCGCCATCTGTATCTGCAATGATTAACGTTGGAGAGTTTCCCAGGGGTCACTGTTTTGCTAAGCTGGACCTTAGCATTGCATTGCAGGTTTTTATTGAGGAGAATTAAGGGAAACAGCCCAGGAGGTTGAGTGCTGGGTCTTGGTGAGGACAACGCTTGTTCATTCTGAGCCCATGTGGGCTCTGGGACCTCAGAAGCCTGGTCTTCCTAAAAGGGATAGGCATTTTTCTAGAGAATGGTTTTCTTTTAGCTGGCTTTAGGGATCACACAATATATTTTATTTTCCTTTCACAATGACTGTTAGGAAGCTCATTTACATTATTGGCCTGTGGTTTCCAAGTACATGGGGTTCTGTGAGTGTCTCTGTACTGACTGCATTCCTGATTTCTCTTAGCTTTCCATTACTTATTTCCCCTTGTTTCTATTTCTTCACTTTCTTATTGTTTTTCACATTTTTTTTACTATAAAATGATCAGCTCTTCTTTCTTTCTTTCTTTCTTTCTTTCTCTCTCTCTCTCTCTCTCTCTCTCTCTCTCTCTCTCTCTCTCTCCTCTCTCTCTCCTTCCCTCCCTCCCTCCCTCCCTCCCTCCCTTTCTTTCTTTCTTTCTTTCTTTCTTTCTTTCTTTCTTTCTTTCTTTCTTTCTTTCTTTCTTTCTTTTTTTTTTATTTTACAATACAATTCAGTTCTACATATCAGCCATGGATTCCCTTGTTCTCCCCCCTCCCGCCCCCCTCCCCTTCCTTTCTTTTTTAATGATCAGTTCTTAGGAACATGAGATGAGAGTATCAAAACTGCCTTAGGGAATTAATATGAGTCATCTCAGTGTGTGTGGAGCAGAGAAGAGCTGAGTCTTCCAGTTTCCAGACACCAGCATTCTGTGATCACCTAGAATGGACGTGATCTGTAGCCATCTCTGTCCCTGGCATGACCTTGTTTTCATACCAGTGATGAATGGACTAGGCTCTGACCCTGGTATTTGACCCACATCCCCCGTTAGCCTGTGAAAGCTGACCACTTGCTATGTGCAGATCTCTTCAAAGCAGAGGCAACAATCAACCTGCCATTTAGAAGGGGAGATTTATGATTTTTAGCTAAAGGAAATGTTTTTACAGAGGGATAATTGGTTGCTGGGGTGACATCCACACTTGCCAGTGGCAGCTGCTAAGATGCTCAAGCTGGTGAGAAGCCTGCTCCTTCCTTGCTTCATGGTCTCTGAGGTGGGGGAGTCCAGACCCATAGCCAGAAGTCAGGGCAAATGGGACTTGGTGCCCTGAGGGACACATGGTTATGGTCCCTGGGCATACCAGTTCTATCTTTGAATCCATTTTGTGCATTCTGCTGAGCTGGAAGGATCTCAGCTGTCCTTTGGACCATGTCAGAAAGTGAAGAAATAGTCTCAGTCTCTCACCCCATCCCTCTCTCTCTCTCTTTCAGAGAAGGTTTCATATAGCCCAGGCCAGCTTTGAAATCAGTATGCAGTTGGGAATGACCCTGAACTCCTGATCCTCCTGCCCCTGCCTCCCAAGTGCTAGAATACCAGGAGTGTGTCATCATGCTGGGTTTCTTCAGTGCATGGTCTAGAACCCAGGGCTCCAAGAATGCCAGATATATATTAGTTACTTTTCTTCTTGTGGCAAAATACCTGACGAGAAGCAACTTTAGGGAGAAAGGCTTATTACAGGTCTATCCATCAAAGTGAGGATGACATGGCCTTAGGCCTGAAGGCATGGGAGGCCAGCTGGTCACACTGCTTAAGCAGCCAGGAAGGAGGGAGGGGGAGAAAAGGGGTGGGAGACAGAGAGAGAGAGAGAGAAAGAGAGAGAGAGAGAGAGAGAGAGAGAGAGAGAGAGAGAGAGAGAGAGAAGAGGAGAGGAGAGGGGAGGAGAGAGGAGGGGAGGGGAGAGGAGAGGAGAGGAGAGGAGAGGAGAGGAGAGGAGAGGAGAGGAGAGGAGAGGAGAGGAGAGAGAACAGGGAGTGAGGATAACCTACCCCCACGGGCCCACTTTTTTGAGCAAGGCTCCACCTCCTGAAGGTTCCACAGACTTTCCAAACAGCGCCACCAACTGGGGACCAAGTGTTGAAACACACGAGCCTATGAGGGACATTTCTTTTAAATTAAGATTATATTTTTTTATGTATTGGAGTGAATATATGGAGGTTAGAGGATATAGCCTGTAGCAATCAGTTCCCTCCTTCCTACCATGTGGGTCCTGGGAATGGAACTCAGGTTTTCAGGCTTCTAGGCAAGTGCCGTTACCTGCTGAGCCTTCTTGCCAGACTAAGACATTTCTTTTCTTTTCATTGTAGATGTAACCAACCGTCTTATTAAATAAGAAACACAGAACCAATATAAAAGAGAAAGCCAAGAGGTCAGAGCTCAGAGCTAAAACCTTACTCTTCCTCCTGCAGTGGTCCTACCTCTCCGAAAGAGACCTACTTCCTGTGTGTTTGTCTTGATATAGTCTTTCTGTTCTGTCTACTCATTGGTTGTAAACCCAAACACGTGACTGCCTCGTCACTGCCTGTAAGTACAGCCCTCCAGGTCTTAAAGGCGTGTGTCTCCAATGGTGGCTGTATCCCTGAACACACAGAGACTTACCTAGCTCTGCTTACCAAGTGTTGGGATTAAAGGTGTGCGCCGCCGCCGCCGCGTTCTTTCTATGGCTCTAATAGCTCTGACCCCCGGGCAACTTTATTTATTAACATACAATTAAAATCACATTTCAGAACAAATAAAATACCACCATATTTCATTATTATTATTATTTACATTCTGACTTAAGTTTCCTCTCTCTCCACTCCTTCCAATTCTTCCCATCTTCTGATATCTTCTCCATTTTCTTTCTTCAAAGATTTGACATTCTTTTCATACAGGTCTAAGACATTTCTTATTCAAACCACAACACTATGTAACTAAGCCATATCTCCAGCCCATGAAATGGTCTTCCTAATTACATGCAATGAAGTCTATCATACCCCAGATTTCCCCATGGGTGGAACTTGGTATTGCCTCTTCCCTTGGATGGTACTGCAGGTGAACAATGAGATCAGAGAGGTGATCACAATACTCTATTTAGACACTGTGAAGACCCATAGAGTTGCGCCACAGTGGGGACATTGGATTAGTTATTTTGGTGCTACTATGACAGAATGTCTGATACAACAACCTGAGGGGAGAAAGTTGTTGTTTTTTCCCTCACAGTCGGGGATTCAGAGCATCATAACAGGGAAGGCACAGCAGAGTGGCTCTGTCCTGGTGGCATGCAGTAGAGTGGAGCTGTTCCCCCATGGTGGACCAGGAAGCAGAGAATGGGCAGAACCAAGGCCTGGGCTATGACTTCCACCAACTCATCTCTTAAAAACTTCACAGCCTCCCAACAGCCAGGGGACAAGCATTCAAAACATGATCCAGAGGGGAGACATTTCAGACTCAAACCATAGCAAACTCATTGCCAAAAGTTTCTTTAGAAGGAGAAACAAGGTCATTTTCCTGGTTCCATAGTCTGCCTCTGGCACAGTGGAGGACCTGGGACTCAGTATCCTGGGAGCTGATAACATTGGGACCCTGGGCTGATATTTCAGCCCTTGTTAGCCAGCGTTTATTGCCCCGGTAAGTGAAGGTTCCACTTCAGTGCTGCTGGTCTCTTGTTAACTCCAGCAGATTCTTCCCCACTAGCTGACCAGAAACTGCAGGGTTTATCTTTTTGCCTTTTTAGATACAGGGTCTCACTGTGTGTCCCTGGCTATTCTGGAAGTTGCTCTATAGACCAGGCTGGCCTCAAACTCACAGAGATCCACCTACCTCTGCCTCCCAAGTGCTGGGATTAAGGGTGTGCTGTGCTGAAACTACAAAGTCTTGCTGAGACCACAGATTCTTAATATAAATTATCACACAAATGGTTCTGCTAGAGTCTTTGAGGGACTCCCAGACTTTGAAAGTTCACAATCTAGGCCTCCATTGTCTGCACTGCTGTCACCATTGTCTTCCAAGTTCCCACAGCAGTTCATTAAGCTCTGAACATGGAATGGTTTTTCCAATCCAAAGTCCAAGTACTTCCACAGTCCTCCCCAAAGCAGCATGAGCACCCAAACAGAGAGCACGGAGGAACACTGCTTACTGACTCACTCTCTATAGATTGTTCTGATTCCCCTCTTTGGCAATCCAGGACCATTTGCCTAAGGATGACACCACCCACAGTGGGCTGGACCCTTCCACAACAATCATTAATCAACAAAATGTACCACAGGCCAATCTGATGGAGGCCTTTTCTCAGTTGAGGATCCTTCCCAGATGACTCTAGCTTATGTCAAACTGACAAAAACAAATCAGTACTATGTCTAATTTCTGTCTCAGTCAGAGCGGGCTACTGTACCAGAATACCATTGATTGGGTGGCTTGAACAATTGAAATTTTCATGTGTCAGGGTTAGAGAGGCTGAGAAGTTCAAGGTCAGGGGACTGGCAGATTCAGTGTGTGCTGGGGGCCTTCCTCTTGGGTTCAGACTATCTTATTACATCTCACACTGTGGAGAGGAGGGAGTAAGGGAGAGAGGGAGAGAGGTGTTGTGGGATTGCAGTATGTGCCATACCTGGCTCTTACCTCTTTCTTTTTCTTTTCTTTTAATATAGGTGTGTTTATGTTATATGGTTTTCTTTTTTCTTTTTTGTATTAATTTATGTACACTACATTCGTGCAGGAGCCCAGGGAAGCTATCACACTGGAGTTGCAGGCAGCTGCGAGAGCCATGTGGGTGCTAGGAACGGAACTCAGGTCCTTTGCTTGAGTGGCGAGCACTCTTAACCACTCTTAAGCCATCTCTTCAGCCCTCTTTTTTTTTTTTTTTATATCCCTAAGTATTAAACTATCAATTTATTATTAATTAAATTTGAAGCACATGACAAGTTTAAAAATGTTAAGTACAGAAATGCCTGATTCTTTGAAATTCCACAAATATCCAGCATCCCAAAGTAACATGTAAATAGACCTCTGCTGCTCATCAAATCAATTCCAGCTGCTCCTCGACACTATTGGATCTATTACATGACTTCTGTGTTTACTGATATAACAATGATGGGAGATTTTTTTTTATCTATTCATTTAGAACTCGGTAAATTGAAGTACTTGTCTTCAGAAAAGCCAGCAGCATTTTAAAAATACACTTAAAGACTTGGCCTAAGCCCTAAATACCTTCCTGAACAGCCATGCAACTAAACACAATCAGATGTCACCTAGGGAGAAGAACATGGAACATTTGCACTTTTCCTCTGGATTAAAAGAAACAAGGCAAAGCAAATTCAGAGCTTTGTGAGTGAATGGCTGCCATGTTTAGTACACCTGGTGCTCTATAAAACTAGAGCCACTGTCATATTTCAGCCCTCTTTTTCTTTTTCTTTTTTTTTTTTTTTGGGAGGGGTGCACATCTGTGTGCACACCTGTGGAGGCCAGAGGTCAATGTCACGTGTTTTCCTCAATCACTCTTCACATTATTATTACTATTTTAAAATTTTAAATCATCACCATCATTATTATTTTTTTGTATTTGCCTCTGTCTCCCAAGTGCTGGGATTATAGTACGTGATGTTATGCTTAGGTTTTTATGTGTGCCAGGCATTTTATAGCCTGAGCTGTCTCCCTCTTAAGGGCATAGGGCATAAATTCTATTGTGAGGACAACCATCTGTTTTTTTGGGGGGGAGTTGGGGGTTAGAGATAGGGTTTCTCTGTGTAGCTTTTGGTGCCTGTCCTGGATCTTGCTCTGTAGACCAGGCTGGCTTCGAACTCACAGAGATCTGCCTGCCTCTGCCTCCAGAGTGCTGGGATTAAAGGCGTGCACCACTGCATCCCGGCCTCTAGGACAACCATGTTTAGGATGAAGTCACCTCCCAAAGGCCCCATGTCTCCACGTCTATTTCCTTATCCTGGGCTTGGTTTTTAGTGAATGAGTTCTGGAGGGTTGCAGTCACAAGCACTCCTCCATCACAAAGTTCTGGCTTTGCCATTCTTACCTTTCTGCAGTTAGTGTTGCTAAGAGCTACCTGGAATCCTTCTGGAGTAATGTGGACATAACTAAGCAAACTGATAGTAAAACAAACAAACAAAAAAAAACCAAAACCAAAACAAAACAAAACAGGATAAGCCAGGCAGTGGTGGTGCACGCTTTTAATCCCAGCACTCAGGAGGCAGAGGCAGATCTCTGAGTTCGAGGTCAGCCTGGTCTACAGAGTAAGTCCCAGGACAGCCAGAGCGACACAGAGAAACCCTGTCTCAAAAAACAAACAAACAAAACCAAAATAAATAAAGAAATAAACAAACAAATGGGATGTTCATATGGAGACATAAACCTATAATTCTTGCATTTGAGAGGCTGAGGCAGGAAGATTATGAATTTGAGGCCAGCCTGGACTATGCAGCAAGACACTGTCCAAAACTAAACAAAACACCAGAAACCCCACTCACTACCTGGCTATTATCACGCCCACTACAAGCTCCCATCTAGTCCTGATGTAATACTTATTTATTATTTCCCTCTGAGCTCCCATTTCAGAGGAAAAGAGGATGTATTCTAAAAGCATGAATTGAGGTTTAGACTCTGAATGAGATCAAAACAGTTTATTACATTCGTTCATTCATTGGGTTGTTCAACAAGTGCAGATCATGCTTCTGCTTTCTCCAAGGCTGAGTGTCAAGTGTTGGGGTCTCAGCAGATACAACATTCAGTCGGGGCTGCAGCCTGAAGAGCAGATGGCATGCCCTGCTGGCCCCAGCTCATCCAGGCCTCTCCCGAAGAGGATATTGAGGTGGGTCAAGCTGACTTCTCGGTTTCAGGCCGAGACCCTTTCTCAGGCTCCTCCACTGCTCTAAGGGACAGAATGATGGGGGAGGTGCCGAGAACCAGAAGTGAAACTTCAGGACAGCCTGGTGAACTCACATGCACTGTCATCTCTGAAGCCTGAGAGAATGCAAGCTCAACTGCTCCAGGAACACTACAGGGCTCTCGGCACAGCACAGCCAGCTCCTGCACTTGCTGTGCGCAGCTGGGCACCAAGACCACCCACTGATCTTTTCTGCTTCCGCCCATCCCCCACGTGGAGCAGGTGGCCAGGAAGTCAGGCTAGTTTCGCTCAGGGAGTGTCAGCAACTGTGCGTTGAGCCCGCAGATGAACCTCATTCACTTGGTTGTGGCTCCACCAGGCAGCTTGGCTGTCACATGTCCGGAGGCAAACTGCTGTCCTCTCTGGGTTTTCCCTTAGTCACCTATCAGGAGAGGGCAGGGATGCCATTGTAGGGTTGTTCTCGTGAGTCATCTCCTTCCCTCGACCTCCATCAGGGCTTTTACCTCTCGCAGCCTCCTTTTTTTTTTTTTTTTTTTTTTTTTTAAATAGATGGTTGTGAGCCACCATGTGGATGCTGGGAATTGAATTCAAGATCTCTGGAAGAAAAGCCAGTGCTCTTAACGGCTGAGTCTTCTCTCCAGCCTGGTAATGTTTGTTTGTTTGTTTTGTTTTAATTATTTTTATTTTATGTGTATCAGTGTTTTGTCTGAAGGTATGTCTATATGAGGGTGTCAGATCTTGGAGCTACAGACAGTTGTGAGCTGCCAAGTGGGTGCTAGGAATTGAACCCAAGTCCTCTGGAAGAGCAGTCAGTGCCTTCAACCACTGAGCCATCTCTCCAGCCTGTAACCTCCTTTTTAAAGGAGAAATTTTTATGAGCCCCTGGGTATATAGACACATAAAATAGGTATATACGCAAGTCAAACATCTACTAGAACTAAATCATGAAGAAATTAAAATAATTCTGTGGAATACCTATGATTTTACCATTTATTAAAGTTAAAAACAAATTCACACACACTGAGAATAGATGGATGTACCTGGGCTCTCTTCTTCTTCTTCTTCTTCTTCTTCTTCTTCTTCTTCTTCTTCTTCTTCTTCTTCTTCTTCTTCTTCTTCTTCTCCTCCTCCTCCTCCTCCTCCTCCTCCTCCTCCTCCTCCTCCTCCTCCCCCCCTCCTCCTCCTCCTCCTCTTCCTCCTCCTCCTCCTCCTCCTTCTAAGAAAGAGTTAAATCTTGCATTAAGATGGGTCACTTGGTAAAGCGCTTGCTCTGCAGGAACGAGGATCTGAATTTGATGCTCCAGAACCTATGTAAAAAAGCTGGACATGCCAGGCATGGTGGCACACACCTTTAATTTCAGCACTTGGGAGGCAGACACGGGTGGATCTCTGTGAGTCTGAGCCCAGCCTAATCTACATGGAGAGTTCTAGGACAGCCAGGGCTACATAGAGAGACCCTTTCCTAAAAAACTAAACAAAACAAAAACAGAACAACTTTCCCACCCACAAATCCCACAAAAAAGCTGGGCATGAGGGTGCATTCTTGTAATTTCAGTGCTGGGGGGTGAAAACAGATGGTCCCTGGGGCTCCCTGACCAGCCAGTCTCACCTGCCTGGCAAGCCCCCGGTCTCAGGGAGACTCTGTCTCACAAACCAACCAACCAACAAAAGGCAGACAGTGCCTCAGATGATACCAAGGTTGTCCTCTGGCCTTCTGGTATATATATATATATATATATATATATATATATATATATATATATATATGTGTATGTGTATATGTATATGTATATGTATATATTCAGAGTTATTCAGAGTCGATATTTTGATTTTTGTAATTGTCAATGCTGAGAATAATGCTTCATATAAATACATGGTGCAAAATGGTAAAAATAAGGTTTGGGTCATTTCAGAAATTATTTTGAATTCTGTCCTAATTCCAATCCCACACACACGCACACATCTCAGTGTGAGAGTCCATGAGCCTGTGCTTATGTGGAGGCTGGAGCAGGGCATTGAGTGACTTCCTCTATTGCGTTGAGATAGGGTCTCTGACTCATCACTGTTTCGGCTGTCTGGCCAGGGAGCTCTAGAGCTCCACCTGTCTCTACTCCACAATATTGCGGTTATAGGCGTATACAGCTGTGCCTTGCATTTTTTAATTTTTAATTTTAATTTTATTTATTTATTTATTTTTGAGCTGAGGATCGAACCCAGGGCCTTGGGCTTACTAGGCAAGCACTCTACCACTGAGCTAAATCCCCAACCCAAGTTTGTTTGTTTGTTTTTTTTTTTTTTTTTCAAGACAGGGTTTCTCTGTGTAGCTTTGTGCCTTACCTGGATCTCACTCTGTATACCAGGCTGGCCTCGAACTCACATAGATCCGCCTGCCTCTGCCTCCCAAATGCTGGAATTAAAGGTGTGTGCCACCACTGCCCAGTGTACTTTTTTCATTTGAAGTCAGGTTCTCACTGGAGTTTTGGCTGGCCTGGAACTTGCTATGTAGACCAGGCTGGCCTTGAATTTTCAGAGATCCACTGGCCTCTGTCTCTTGATTGCTGAGATTCAGGGTTTGCATTACTAAGTCTGGCTGATTTTATGTGAGTGCTGTGGATTCAAATTCTTTGTGTGTGCAAAGCAAGTGTACTTATTAAACTATCTCTCCTGCTCCATAAATGAGTTTTAAAAAATGAAAGTCAAGTCAATGACTGAAACAACAACTTTAAAGAAAGATTTACTTATTTTTATTTTACAAATGAGTATTTGACTGCATGTATATCTGTGTGCCATATGCATGCCTGGCCAACTTGGAAGCCGAAGAAGGGGTTAGATCCCTTGGTACTAGAGTTACAGATGATTGGAGTTGTCAATGTGAGTGCTGGGAATTGAACCTGGGTCCTCTGGGAGAGCAGCCAACATTCTTAACCACTGAGCCAACTCTCTAGTTCAAACAAACAGCAGTTTTAAAAATCAAACTTCCTGCCAGATGTGGTGATACACAACTTTAATTTGTACTGACTCTCTGCTCTATTAAATCTTTCTTTAATCTCCCTGCACATGAGTTTAGCCAAAAGGCTAGGAAGTAACCCGCCTTAATCTCTCTCTATGAAATACACTCTGTTGGGGCAGGAGAGATGGCTTCTCGGTTAAGAGTAGATAGATATGTCTCCTCCAGAGGACCCCAGTTTGGTTCCTGGCACCCACATTAGGCAGCTCCCAATCTGCCTGTAACTTCAGCTCCATCGGGATCTGTCACCTTTGCCCTCCAGGGGCATGGCATGTGTGTGTGCACACAAAATAAAATATTTTAAAAAGGAATATATCCCCTTTTACCATGTGGAAAATTAAATCCTCATGGATACAGGGGACACTAAAATTAGAGGATCCAACTTTATTTATTTGATTTGTCATATGTCACACACTCAAAAATAAAAATGGCAACAGTCACACCCCCAGCAACTTCCTTTCTAGACATATTCACCAACATTTGAAAAGTATATACTCTTTTCATTTAACTTGTGTTTTACATTTATTTATTTAGTATGTGTGTGCCCATGCATGTACTGTGGTGTGCAAGTAGAGGTTAGAGAACAGCTCACGGGAGTCAGTTCTCTCTCTTCACTATGTGGATTCCGGGAATTGAACTCAGGTAGTCAGGTGGGCAGCAAGCACCCTTACGCGCTAAGCCATTTTGCTAGCCCTGAAATATATATAAATCTAATCTAATAGGATATATATATGAATATATATGTATATATTTCATATTTATTTTATTTTATGTGTAAAAAAGTTTTACCTGCATGTATGTATGTATACCATTTGTGTGCACTATCCACAGAAGCCAGAAGAAGGTGTTGGATTCCTTGGGAGTTAGAGATGGTTATGAGCTGCCATGTGGATGATGGGAAATGAGCCCATGTCATCTGTAAGAACAGCAGGAACTCTAAACTAAACTGTTGATTCATCTCTCCAGCTTCTGAAGTTTATATTAGTACTCTTTATGTGTGTATGCGTGCCTGCAAGTGCATTGGTGTTTTGCCTGCATGTATGTCTGTGTAAGGCTGTTAGATCTCATGGAACTGGAGTTATAGACAGTTGTGAGCTGCCATGTCACTGCTGGGAATTGAACCAGAGTCTTCTGGAAGAATGGCCAATGATTTTAACCTCTGAGCCATCTCTTCAACCACTTATGGGAAGCGTCATCTTCTCATACTTTCTATATTTATTTATTTATTTTGGTGTACATACATGTACAAATGCAGATCACAGTGCTCATGTGGAGGAGGTCAGAGGACAACTTTCAGGAGTGGGTTCTCTCCTTTCACCAGAGAGTTCTGGGGATACATTCAGGTCATCTGGCGTGGCCATAAGTACCTTTGCTCACTGAGCCACCTTACTGGCTCAGTTCTTCCTATTTTAGAATTCCTCACATTTTAGAAATGGTCTTACAGGTGCATTGTCAGAGCCTATGGCTATTGCCCGGCATACTCTCTCCTTCACAAGTCTCATTTAGTCTCAGTCACATAAGTAACTATGTATCCTACAAATGATTTCCTTACACTTTCTTTTCTGTAGTTTTGGTCATTTGGGTTGTATTTTTCTCTAATAGATTTTTAGGAAGTCTCATGAGAATCCTCCTCCTTTGGTTCTCTCCTGTCAGCTGTTCGCAGCTGTGGTGAACATGGAAGCCGTTGACTTAGGAAGAGAATTGGTTGGCCCCATTGCTTTGGGTTTGTGTCAGGCAGAATCCTTTTCAGGGACATACTTCCTGTGACCTAAAGGCTTCCGCTAGCTCCTACCTCCTGAAGATTCCACCCTCTCTCAGTAGCTCTGCCTGGGGATCAAGCCTTTAACACGATGTCTTCAAGGAATGCTTAACTTTCAATTCATATAAGAACTTGGCTGCACCTATTATATTTTCAAGTTAGTTTTGCTGGGAAAAAATTATTAGCATATTCTCTGTTACAGACTATTTTTAGAATGTTACTTTGTTTTCTTTTGGCATAAAACATTGCTCAATAATATTTGAATTTATTTTCTTTCTTTCTTTTTTTTTTCGAGACAGGGTTTCTCTGTGTAGCTTTGCGCCTTTCCTGGAACTCACTTTGTAGACCAGGTTGGCCTTGAACTCACAGAGATCCGCCTGCCTCTGCCTCCCAAGTGCTGGGATTAAAGAAAGGCGTGTTTTTTTCTGGGGAAGGTAGGAGTGTCTCATTGTGTAGCCCTGGCTATCCTGGAACTCACAGTGATCCACCTGCCTCCTCCCAAGTGCTGGGACAAAAGGCAGATGCTAGCACGCCCAGTTTTGTATGCTTTTTTCAGTCGACATAAAATCTTTTACCTCTTTGAAGGCATTGTCCTGAGGCAGGGCTGATTGTGTCCTCTGAGTCTTCAATTTTAAAACAATCCTTTAAATGTATTTCTCATCTTTTCCCGAATGCCTTGCTGTACTCACAGGGCTTTCTAATGCTGATGTGTGTTGCTCTTTCACAGTCTTGCATGATTTCTGAATGCCTTGAATGTCATTTCGAAATAGGTTAGGGTTCCGTTCTGTTCTGAGACTCTCTCTCTGGCATGCTTTTCCTGTTGGTGGAAATGCTATTTGTTCCTCATTTTTCTTGCTTGAATCAACTCCATTTGGGATTTAGCCTCAAGACTTTTCAATGGTTTATGTGAAAGCCATTTTCTTCAACTGAAGGAGCTGTACCGGCTAACATTCCTAATGGAAGAACACTTTTTTGTGTGGTTTTAATGTGGCATACAAAAAGATTGCAACCTTTTGTGGGGGATTCCTGGCTCAGTTTCTGGCCTCCCCTCCGTTTTGATTGCTCTGATCCCACTCATTTTTATGTGGGCTTTAGAGAGATTAATAAGCTTTGCTGGCACTGTGTGATCTTCTCAGCAAGGGAGCAGGCCGAGACAGGGTTTCTCTGTGTATTTGGGATTCACCTTGAACTGCTCATCCTCCGGTCTCAGTCTCCAGCTTGGCAGGCATACACCACCACACCCAGCCTTGGATCAGTTTGTCTGGTGGCAAGTTGCATACTGAGCCACAGGCAGGATGAGATGATAAATGTCTGAGAGCTAATGGTTCCTGAGTCTGTTGCCAGGCTTCCAATTTGGCTCATTGCGCTCAGTTCCTGCAGGCTTGACCTCTGCTCCTTGTACTTGGCTCATGAGAAGGACATGTGGTGGGTCCCCACCCCTGGTCTTTGCTGTGTCCTTTGGGGCGTTTCTTCTAGAGAACAGAAGAAAAGAACTGACTCCATCACCTAAGAAAAAGAGGTTGGCCTGGGTTGTGAAGGGCTTGCTGTGAGCCTGTACCGCCATCTGCTGGTCACATATTTAATTACATAGAAGAGAGGGCACAGTTCCACCTCAGCCAATGAATGGAGTGAGTGGATTAATCTATTTTTCTTCTACCTAGTAGAAGTTATATTTATGTTATATTTATGTTAATATAATGATAATAATAGGAAATAAAGAGTTTCTCTATTTTCTAGACATGCACACCTTTGTTTTTGTTTTTTATGGGACAGGGTCTCTCTCCATAGCTCTGGCTTTTCTGGAACTTGCTTATGCAGACCAGGCTGGCCTCAAACTCTCAGAGATCCATCTGCTTCTGTCTCCTGAGTGCTTGGATTAAAGGTGAGTGTCACCATGCCTAACTACACCTTTTCTCTTTAGAAAACATAAATAATGTGTATTTCCCCTCTCATTCCGTAGTTCAAGACTTCACTTTGAATTCTACTTTGCTGGACACCAGAGAGTAAGGTGATATTAATTCACCTTCCTGTTTCCAGGTCTGGCTGTGCTGGGCAAGAGAAAGGTGCTCAGGCTTAGTTCACAGGACTGTGGTTCTGCCCCCTTTTCATAGGAGCAGGGACTCTGCAGACATGGACCTGGAGGTGGGGAGGTTACCCTGGCTACCTGGGGTGGCCCGTTCTAATCACCTGATCCTTTCTCAGGAGAACGGTGCTTCTCTGTAAGCAGAGGCCTTGTCTTGGTTTCAGATGGAGATGCAACAGTGAAGGATTGGAAGCTGGAAAGAAGGAAACCCAAGCCAAGGAATCTAAGTGGTTTCTGGAAACGGAATTTTCTAGAAGAAAGCCTCATTCCTGTTGCAGACTGACTGACTGGTTGGAACTTCATGATGGTGGAAAGTTGGATACTGTGGGTGTGAGGGCGAAATTCTCCCCCCCTCCCCAGAGCTGAGGACTGAACCCAGGGCCTTGCACTTGCTAGGCAAGCACTCTACCACTGAGCTAAATCCCCAACCCAGAACATTTTTTTTGTTTTGTTTTGTTTTATGAGACAGGGTCTCTCTGTGTACCTTTGTGCCTTTCCTGGAGCTCACTCTGTAGCCCAGGCTGGCCTTGAACTCACAAAGATCCGCCTGCCTCTGCCTCCTGAGTGCTGGGACTAAAGGCATGTGCCACCACTGCCCCTCAGGTTCTTTTTAATACCCCGATGGCTGCTAGTTGCCTGCCTCTGTGTGTGACCTCACATCCTATTCTGAATGTGCATATGTGCGTACATGCATGTGTTCATATGGAGGCCAGAGGATAACCTCAGATGTTCGGCTCATTTCATCAGCTTGGTTTTTTTTTTTTTTTTTTTTTTTTTTTTTTTTTTTTTTGGTTTTTCGAGACAGGGTTTCTCTGTGTAGCTTTGCGCCTTTCCTGGAGCTCACTTGGTAGCCCAGGCTGGCCTCGAACTCACAGAGATCCGCCTGGCTCTGCCTCCCGAGTGCTGGGATTAAAGGCGTGCGCCACCACGCCCGGCTCAGCTTGGTTTTAATAATGATTTATTTACTTACTTACTTACTTACTGGAGAGGCGGGGGAACATGAGGAGGTCAGAAGACAACTGTGGGAGATTGTTCTTCTCTTTGATCACGTGGGTTTTGGGGACTGAACTCAGGCCACCAGGGTTGGTAGCAATCACCTATGCTCACCGAACCATCTCCATGTCTCCATCTTGGTTTGGGTACAGATTCTTCTCTCACTGGTCTGGAGTTTGCCAGATGGGCTGTCCTGGCTGGCCTGCAAGCCCTAAGGATCTGTATGTCTCTGCCTTCCAAGTGCTGTGGTCACATGTGCATGCCAGGGCACACAGCTTTTACACATGGCTTCTGGGGACTGGACTCAGGGCTCTATGCCTGTATGGAAAGTACTTGAATGGCAGAGTGGTCTTCCCAGACCCTGACATCCTTTTGATGCATCAGCCTAGCTGATCACTAGCTCCCATCAACCCCCAAACCAAACATGTCATCAGATAACATCTGAGACCTATAATAGACTTCTTGATTTTGCTATGACTTACCTACACAGTGAGTGGCTCCACCTACATATATGAAAAATGCCCTGACTTATGGCTCTTTTCTCTTCTGTAATTCTGAAAGAATACCATGAAATCATATCCACATTGGAGCACGTGGGGGGTGGTAACCTGAACCTGGGTTCTTGGGCCATGTCCATCCATATTTGGCTCAATAATAAACTTATCTCTTATTTCCTCTGATGTGTGAGCCGTATTTTATGTCAACACTTCTAACCACTGGGGGAAAAAAAAAGGATATTTCTGGGAGCCCTGCAGAGGAATGCAGACCTGCTGACATCTTGGTTTCCATCCCAGGGGCCTGTAAGTGCTGAAGTTTCTGATCTCTAGATGATCATCTGATGATGTTGTGTGTGGTCATGAGTTACAAGATAGGAATGACAGGTTGTGTGTACATAGGAAGTGGTGCAAGGTCCCTCCAGCAAAGTAACCTTTGTTCTTTTACATATTTTACAGTCATTTTCTGAGTACCTACTCTGTGCCCAGGATTACAGGAGTGAACACAGCTCTTCTGTTACCGAATTTAGAGTCTGTACTCCAAGAGGTCAAGTTTGATCTTGCGACACCAATTAAAACAGCCAAATTAATAGCAAAAAAAGAGTAAAAGGAGATTTAATGTGATGACATTGGGAAGAGAGGCAAAGATCCAGTGACTCTCTCAAGTCTACCTTTGGGGTCTTGAAGTGAGATTAAAGTTTATAGGCCCAGGACACTCACATCTAAGCAGTCCTGGCCCAGGTGTGACCATGCCCACCAATGACCATCTTTGTCTGGACCTCAGACTCATCCTGGAAAGCGAACGTTTGACAAGTTGGAAATCTCTTTGTAGGAGACACATTTTCCCTCTGGCTGGCACATTTTCCTTCTCTTACCTTGAGATTCCTGGGGAAATTCCTTTATCTTTGGGGTCCATTGTTTCAATAGTCTAATAGTTATATTGAAAGATACAAGTGTTCCTGTTTAGTGTCTTCATTTCTACCAGGCCAGCTATTTTGCTTTCATGATGGTGGTGGTGGTGGGGAGTGGGTCGGCAGCAGGGTAGCAGAACATTAGCAGGTCACAAGCACACACCCAGGCATAGCATTGTAATAGCACTGGGTACAGGGAGTGGGGAGAGTGTGGAGTTGTGGCCCCTCCAGACCTCAGGCTCCAGGCGTAAGGGGTGGTCACCACTTCTCCTTGCTCAAATGTCACACAGATTTAATGTTTCCTGACTGGCGGTTGGGATTCAAAGGACAGGACCGCATGATGCACCCATTGGCTAAATGCGGTGAGCAGTGGTTCAGGACTGATGTGGGTCCTTGTACTGATGCATTGGGGTATAGGGGCCTGGGCCCCATGCTTGAGGTTAGTGAGGGTCAGGGAAGGTGTCTTAGTTAAGGTTTCTATTGCTGTGAAGAGACACCATGGCAACTCTTATAAAGGAAAACATTTAATTGGGTGGCTTACATTTTCAGAGGTTTGGTCCATTGTCATCATGGTGGTGTACAGGCAGACGTGGTGCTGGAGCTGAGAGTCCTACATCTTGATCAAAGGCAACAGGAAGTGGTCTGTCTCACTGGGCGTGGCTTGAACATTTACGAGACCCCAAAGCCTGCCTCCACAGTGGCATACTTTCTCCAACAAGACCACACCCACTCCAATAAGGCCACACCTCATAAGAGTGCCACCCTCTTTGGGGGCCATTTTCTTTCAAACCGCCACAGAGGGCTACCTGGATGGTGGGCCAAGAAGACAGGGCCTGATGTATGGCTGTACCCCCAACCCCTTTCCAGAGCAGTTCTAGAAAAAGCCTAGCCTGGGCCCAGGGCCATGACTTCAGAGGGCAGTGCTAAGTCTAGGTTTAGGATCTTGTGGCTACAGGTGAGGGGGTAGAAGCAGGAATACCTTCCTGGGCTCTGGGGGTCCCCTCTCTGATGGACCTTGTCCTGAGCACTCCTATTGTATCCTGAGGTTTGCAAAGCTTCCTAGCAGCTGTCCGTGCACCTCTAGTGTGAAGAAACGAAAGGGATTCCTTTGGAAACACCTGCCCAGAGGCTTGGAAACTCCCTGTGTCAGAGACTGGGGCATCCTCTCCAGCTCGTGGTGGGTGGGATCACACCGTCTCCTCCCCAGTCCTTCCTTCCCCTCCCCTTTCCCACTCCTCTTTCTTTATTTTCCAACCGTTTCTTGTTATGTATCTATCCCAGGCTTGTGGTGATATTTGTAGTCTAAGAAATGAAACTTGCCTAAAGATCAGAGGACAGAGCCAGCCACAGAGGTCAGGCAGTGTGGCACACACCTTTAATCCTAGCACCTGGGATCATATACCTTTAATCTCAGTACTTGAGAGTCACATGCCTTTAATCCCAGCACTAGGAAGGTTGAGATAGGAAGTGATATGGCTGGGCAGAGAAAGGAGTATAAGGCCTTTTCTGCTGAGGACTCTGAGATTCAGTCTGGGGATTCATGGAAACAAGATCTTTTTGGCTGAGGAGTTAGTGAGGTGAGAAATGGCTGTGGCTTGTTTCCTCTGATATTTCAGCATTTACCCCAATATCTGGCTTCGGGTTTTTATTATAAGACCATTTAGGATTTGTGCAACACGTGATGGCCTTGAATAAACAGCCTTGGAGGAGTTTCTGATGGGAATTAGGGGACACTGAGTGACTCATACTGTAAAGATGGAAGAACCACAATGTAGGTTTGGATGCAGATCAGAAAGACCCAGCGGACTGACCCACCCCAAGTCAGTGAAAGTACAGGGCTGGAGAAGTTGCGCTGTTCCCGGTGGTATATTTTAGGAGCTGCTGTTGGATCAGGTGCTTGGAGTCCAACTTCCTGTTCAGTTCTGTCCTGTTCGGCCCAGGCTGAGCCTGACAGAGTGGATGGTAGAGAGTCTGGGGAGTGAGTTTGGTAGAGAAGGCAGTGTATTCTGGCATAGTCTCCTTTGCTCTTCCCATCCCGACACTGGCCAGCTTTGCTCTTTACGTGCATTTCTCAAGCAGCTGCCTGATGTGGGAGCTCTAAAAGGAAGTGGGAGAGGGTGGCAGATGGCTCAGTGGGTGAACGGCATTCTGCGCAAGCGTGATGACCCGAGTTTGTCTAGAATACACACCACAGCTTGAGGGGTACTGCTCCTGGACTCTCAGCATCCCTCTTGGGAGCTGGGAGGAGACAGGAGGATGGCCCATAAGCTTGGCGGGGGCAGGGGTGGGGGATAGCCTAGAGTATATGGCCGAAGAGAGGAGGAAACTGCCTCAACAAGCTGGAAGGCAGGAACTCTCTATAGAAAGTTGTCTTCCTAACCTCCACATGTATATTGTAGCACATGTGTGCTCTTCCCCCATTGCACAAACACACATACACTGCATACATGGCTATACACACACACTGCAAACTACACACTGAACACACACACACACACACACACACTGCAAACATGTACACACACATACATACTCTATGCACACACTATTCACACTGCACACCACACACACACGTACTACAGACACATATACTGTACACATACACACACACATGTTGCACACACAAATGTGATGTCAGTGAGTATTGAAGTGAGCACGGGCAGAAAACACAGGGGCATTCTCACAGATTTGGATGTTGTGAAAAGCGAACGTGGAGGGCATCAGTTGTGGCACTGTCCAAAGGAAGGAAAATTTGGAAACAGCCCAAGTGTCAACATCAGGGGCTAGGAAAAATAAATTATGGTACAGATGGGAGCTGTCAGTAGGCTGACAGCTTCCGTAGTTAAAATGAACGGCCTCAATGCATTGACATGCGAAGAGCTGAAAAATCATGGGGAATTGGAAAGCAAGCATTTTAGGAATTTATACATGTGTGAGAGGAATGAAAACAGGGCAGAGGAGAGGCACACTGCTTTCATTCATCAATGAGCAAATTAATGCTTCATTGTCTGAGTAAGTCTTTATAATCTTTCAGATCTAAATTTAGTGCCTGACTTCTATGGGGGACCGTTCCCTGACCCCTGGACTGGGTTGTGGTGGTATTATGTTCCCCAATATATTGTGCACCCTAATAAACTTATCTGGGGTCAGAGAACAGAATAGCCACTAGATATAGAGGCCAGAAAATGGTGGCACACACGCCTTCAATCCTAGCATTCCAGAGGCAGAGATCTACCTGGATCTCTGTGTGTTCAAGGATATAGCCAAGCATGGTGACTCATGCCTTTAATCCCAGGGAGTGATGGTAGAAAGCAGAAAGGCATATAAGGGGTGAAGACCAGAAACTAGAAGCTTTTAGCTGGTTAAGCTTTCAGGCTTTTGAGCAGCAGTTCAGCTGAGATCCAGCTAGATGAGGACTCAGAGGCTTCTAGACTGAGGAAACAGGATCACCTGAGGAATAGGCGAGGTGAGGAAGCTGTGGCTTGTTTTGTTTCTCTGATCTTCCAGTGTTCACCCCAATACCTGTCTCCAGGTTTGATTTTATTAATGACTCTTTAAGATTCATGCTACACTGGGTAGGTGCATTTATATATATATTTTCTTCATGTCTCTTGTTACTGTTGTGTGATTATTTGTTAATGTCCATCTTCTCTGCAACCTTATTTATTCAGACTTAGGCCACTTTCTTCAACAAAGCATCCGGTACCTGGCCCAATGTCTGTCACTTGCTGGATGCCCAGTGAACGGCTTTCTGGGTAACTGCATCTTTGAGCTCAGGGTCCTTGTTTGTAAAAAGGATAATGATTCTTTCTTTATGTTTTTAAAAGTGAAAAAGTATGTGTGTGTGTGTGTGTGTGTGTGTGTGTGTGTGTGTGTGTGTGTATGTGTGTGTAGGCCAGCAGTCAATCTTGGCTGTTGCTTCTCAGGAACTGTCCAGCTTGTTATGAGACAGGGTCTTTCACTGGTTTAGAGCTCATCAAATAGGCTGGCTGCCTGGCCAGCAAGCCCCAGGGACTCACCCATCCCTGCCTCCCCAGAGCTGCTATTAAGCTTAGGACACCATGCTTGATGTTTTATTTATTATTATTACTATTGTTATTATTATTATTGGGACAGAGTCTCACTATTTAGCCATGGCTGGCCTGGAACTCACTTTGTAGACCAGATTGGCCTTGAACTCATAGAGATCTGCTCATCTTTCTTTACCTAGGGTTGGGATTAAAGACATGGGCCACCATGCCTGGTGGCTGACTTTAAGTGTGAGTTCTGGGGATTAAATTCAGGTCCATGTGCCTTCAAAGCAAGGACTTTACTAACAGCCATCTCTCCACCCCCAGGATTCTTTCTTTAGACAGTTGTTAGGATTTAAAATACAATGGATGAACACAACTGTCAAAGAGGTCAATATCGGGACCTCAGTTTATTTCTTTATTTAGAATTACTTTATTATTATCTTTTAATGTGTATGAATGTTTTTGCTGTACGTATGTCTGTGTATCACGTGTATGCCTGGTGCCCTTGGAGGTAAGAAGAGGATGTTGGATTCCCTGGGACTGGAGTTACAGACAGTTGTGAGCTGCCATGTGGGTGCTGGGAGTTGAACCTGGGCCCTCCGCAGGAGCAGCCAGTGCTCTTAACTGCTGAACCATCTCTCCAGCCCCAGGCCCTCAATCCGTTTGTTTAGTGTGTTAATGTTCTTGGCCAAGAAACACCATGTGATCAGCAGGTGGCGCTGTGATCATTTGGTTGGAGTTTTTTTTTTTTTTTTTTTTTTTTGGTTTTTCGAGACAGGGTTTCTCTGTGTAGCTTTGCGCCTTTCCTGGAACTCACTTGGTAGCCCAGGCTGGCCTCGAACTCACAGAGATCCACCTGGCTCTGCCTCCCGAGTGCTGGGATTAAAGGCGTGCGCCACCACCGCCCGGCTGGTTGGAGTTTCTTAACCCATCAGCTCACACAAAGCTTCCTAGAGGCTTCCAGAGCTTCCTTCTTAGGTCCGCAGGTTCCCATGGGACCATTCTGCCTCTGCTCTGTCCTCTCAGGGATGGTAGGCTGGAAACTCTGTTCTCTGAGTGGGGGCAGCTACACACAGGACTGAGGTGCCCAGTGGGTAGGCCAGCCCTGGGAGAAATAGGCTCAGCGTAAGGAACTGGAATGTGGGGTCTGACCACCTCCAGGCCAGGCTAAGAGTCAGCACGAGCACCCATCCTATGCCACATTGTGGGTGTTGTTTCTCAGTGTTTTCTGGGAAGAGCTATTGCAGCCTTTGCTTTCCATACCAGAAGCTCACAGAGCGTGTATGTGGCAGTCTACTGACATCTTGGAGGATTGGCAAACAGACCATTCGGGCCAGGCTGAGGTCGGGCTATAAAACCTTAAAGGCTGTTCCTGAATAATCCCCTTCCTGCAGCAGGCAGCAGGACATCGAGAAGTCACTGCCCACGGACCTAGCTCAGTGAGTTGGCATTACTGCTCCGCGCACTCAACAACTTCCCCCAAGGATCAGGGTGCTGTGAGCTTCCTGTCAGGGTCACCTCACACTTCTTTCTGGATGCTATCATCACACAAGGGTCACAGACATGGCAACTCATCTAGATCTTCCTTTTAGATCAGATCTCCAAACGGGATGCACCATGACTGAGCCAAGGTCCTGGGGCATAAGGTGTGGGAGTCTTCCTGAATGCTCGTTTATTTTCCCTTCCTTCCTTCCTTCCTTCCTTCTTTCTTTCTTTCCTTTCCTTTCCTTTCCTTTCCTTTCCTTTCCTTTCCTTTCCTTTCCTTTCCTTTCCTTTCCTTTCCTTTCCTTTCCTTTCCTTTCCTTTCCTTTCCTTTCCTTTCCTTTCCTTTCCTTTCTTTTTGGTTTTGTCTTGTTTTTGAGGCAGGGTTTCTTTGTGTAATCCTGGTTGTCCTGGAACTCACTCTATAGATCAGCCTGGCCTTGAACTCACAGAGATCCACCTTCCTTGGCCTTCTGAGTGCTGAGATTAAAGGCATGTGCCAAAACTGTCTTGCTGCAGTGTCTGGCTGTTTCTACTGATACCCTTCCCTCCTTCCTGCTCCAGCACTTAATTAAACATTTGAAATATTTGTTTATCTATTGTGTGTGTGTCACGATGTGCATGTGGAGGTCGGAGGACAACTTGCTGGAGTCGGTGCTCTCCTTTTACAATGTGGGTTTTGGGAATTGAACTCAGGTCATCAGGCTTGGCAACCACTAAGCCATCTTGCCGGCCCCAGCACTTAAATTTAATGGCCTTTTGGCTGCTCCTCTTCTGTGGGACAGACTAATAGGTGTGAATGAATTGGGTTGCCACAGTGTAAGCGAGCCGGTAGTCAGTGGGTAGATAGCCGAATCTGCGATGAGCAGGCTCCGGGGACTCCCAGTCTTGGCTGTTTATTTCTCTTCTTAGGCTAGGTACTCACTGGGAGGTGTGCCCTTATCTAGAGTGGGTGGTACTCTGGTGACTGGAGGGTCCCAGTCCCTACTGTCTGGGTTTGCCCCTCCCCTGGACCAGTGGTGGGGAGTGGGGAGTGGGAGAGAGAGAGCAAATGGACAGCAGCTGTTAGGCAACTTTCTACATCCCCAGGAGATGGAGGAAAGCTCCTATGGCTCTTTGCAGATTTGTATTCCAAAGTGAAAAACAGAAATAATCCCAGTGGTGTCACAAACCAAAAGAGGGAGAAGAAATGCACCCTCTCTGGCTCCAGCCTGCTCCCTGCCCTGTTGGCATTTGCTGTCATAGGACCGGACGCCTCTGCCACAGGTCCCTGCCGGACTTGGCTTCCCACCCCAGTGGGACCTCAGCAGGCACCAAACCTCTCCAAGCCTCAGCTTCAGGAGGTGCCGACCTGGGGTTCTGCTGTCCTCACGGAAGGAGCTTGGGGGCATGCATGCATTTTGCAAGCAAGGTCTTCGGATGATAATTTTATCACAGGCAGAAGACAGACACACTCACACGCCCCCAAATCACTAATGGGTCCTCCCTCTGAAGGTGCTCCTGCTTCTCGAGTGGTGATTACTCAGTACCCTGTGTAATTATTTAATCAACCCAACTAAGTCCTCAGTGTGAGTGGAGCCGGGGGCAGCTGACCAGACCCCCTCCCCCACTCCTCAGGCGCATAATCAGCTGCAGAGAGGGAGTGAGTACTCCCAGCTCTTCTTTCCTTTGTGCAAAGACTGGGCTGGGTAGGAGGGGAGGGTGGCCAGGAGGGAGGGGGACAGGTCACCTTGGGATTCCCTCACTGAGACGCTGAGGACACTGAGGGCCAGAGACTGAAAGTCGGCAGTCAAGGGACTCACAGCAGCTCAGCTGCTGGAGGTCAGTCTCGGCGTGGGCTTCCTTCCTCTCTCCTCTTTCTCCCTCCTCTCCTCCCTTTCCAGCCCCAGTTTCATAGGTACTAGGCACACACATGCATTCTTATTGTCAAGTGTGCAGATGACACTCAAGGGGTGAAAGCCTTCCTCTTTCTCCTCTTCCCCACACACACCCCATCCTCTTCCCAGGGGCAACCACAGCTGTCAGCCTGGAGACTTAGACCATTTCTTCTGCACTCACACCCTGAGGAGCTTTGTGCCCTGGGTGCTCTGCTTACCTAAACATCCCTCATGCCGTCTAGAGCAGCGGTTCACGTTCAGGCACTGATTTTATCCCTGGGGACATGAAACAATGTGTGGGGGACATTTTGATCCTTGTGCTGAGGAAGGACTGCTCCTGGCACCCAGTGATGGAGGCCAGGATCCTGCTAAATACATTATGTGACACAGGTCAGCTCTCATGGCACTGTGATCCTGCCTGAGTATCAGTAGTACTGGCCGGGGCTGAGAAAGCCAGGTCTAGAAAGTTCTCTACTTGTTCCCCTCCCCAATAATCATCATCATCATTATCACCACCACCACCACCACCTTGAGAGTCCTGGCAGGTTAACTCCTTTTCATTCTCATTACTTCTGCCTCTTCTTTTGACAACATCCTGGTCTGCATATCTCTTTCAATGGCTTTCGAATTGCCTCCAGGTGAGGGAATGAATGGAAGCCGCTGTGTGCTTCTCTGGTTGGATATTGGGGTCACTCCATAGTTACTGGGGTAACTTATTGGTTGAGTTGACTTCCCAAGTCCTCATAAAATGCTTCTATTTTAAACACCACACACTTAAATCCAATTTTAATAGCTTCTGCATTGTGTTCTTATACAAGTGGCCTTCTGGCCTTCCCTACCCCAAATCTAAGGTCCTAAGGAAGATGCTAACTTGTTTTAATGCAATCCTAGTATGCCTTCAGGAGGCTAGAGGGAACCTGGCCATCATAGGGTGTGTTTGGTCCAGTCACACCAACCACCGCCATAGGTCCTGAAAGGAGCATTTGGTTAGTAACTGGGGGAGACTTCTTCTGTCTCCAGCCCTTGCTGTATGTGTGTGTGTGTGGCAGGGGTGGTGGTGGAGAGGGGCTGGCTGGGAGCTTCACTTTACAGACACCTCTCACTTTACCTGGCCTCTCATGGAAGGTCATGTGGAACGCCCACCATCTTTGAGAAGTCATGTCCTCTCGGAGTCTTCACTTGGAAGTCCCTTGGTTTAGCAAGGGGACAAAGTGTAGCAGAAGGAGGCATGGCCATGGGGACAGATCCTGGGATCAGCAGAACACACTACCAGAGCAATTTCTTCAGAGATGAAAAAAGGCTGCACCAGACAGTCATCCATCTTCCTCTTCTTTCCCTCTCCACTCTCTCCAGAGCCTTGGCACTCAGATCTGAGAGCTCATTCTTGCTTGTGTGTGAGCGGGGAGGCTTGAGTGGAAGGCAGCAGACATGGCCAGGGCAGTCCGGAGGGCCACACTTGACCCCAGCTCCCCTCTTTGTCCAAACTTGGAACCAGTGGCCACACAAGTGTAATTAGTTAATCAATCATCCTGAGTGATAAACAGGATGATAGATGCAGGTCTCACTTGATCACTTTTTTATTAAGGAGAAATAAATCAACCCCACATTGTTGCTATAAACCTTTCAAACTGGTCAGATCCTGGCTGGCGGAAGCTGATTAACATGGCCACATAGAGGGACCATTTGTAGCTGATCGTTGAGATCAATCCATCCCTGTCACTTTCCCTCGGTGAAGGAGGTGGCAGAAGACAGGTGCTGCCCCACCGTGCACCGTTTCCCTGTCCTTTTGATGCATGAGAAGAGCGGTCTGCGTGTACATGAGCTTTGGTGTCAGGGAGCTGTGCCAAGAACCGGCCAACTGTGTGACCTCAGTTCCTCTCTGAGTTGTAGCTTTCTCTTTGTTAACCAAGGGGATGGAGAGCTGGATCAGTGGCTAAAAACACTGGCTGCTCTTCCAGAGGACCTGGGTTCAAGTCCTAGCACCCACATGGCAGCTCACAACTGTCTTTAACTCCAGTTCCAGAGGAACCAATGCCCTCTTCTGGCCTATGCAGGCATTGCATGCATCTTGAACAACCATACATGTGAACTATAAATAAATCTTAAAAAAGAAAAAGGTATGTGTAGCAGGAATCTTAAAGAGTCTTATTAATAAAATCAAACCTGGAGCCAGATATTGGGGTGAATGCTGGAAGATCAGAGAAGCAGAACAAGCCACAGCTACCTCATCTCGCCAGTTCCTCAGCTGGTCTTGTTTTCCTCAGACTGGAAGCCATCCAGAATGAATCTCAGCTGAACTGTTGCTAGAAGCCTGAAAGCTTAACCAGCCAAACGCTTCTAGTTCCTGGTCTTCATGCCTTATATACTTTCTGCTTTCTGCCATCACTCCCTGGGATTAAAGGCTTACTTCTTGGGATTAAAGGTGAGTGTCACCATGCCTGGCTGTTTCCAATGTGGCCTTGAACTCACAGAGATCTAGAGGGATTTTTGCCTCTGGAATGCTAGGATTAAAGGCATGTGCTGTGGATATCACTCTATATAAATAAAACACTGATGGCCAGTGACCAGGCAGGAAGTATAGGTGGGACAAAGAGAGAGGAGAATTGGGGAAACAGGAAGAAGGAGGAGAGACACTGCAGCCACCGCCAGGACAAGCAGCATGTAAAGACGCCGGTAAGCCACAAGCGACGTGGCAAGGTATAGATTTATAGAAATGGGTTAATTTAAGATATAAAAACAGTTAGCAAGAAGCCTGCCACGGCCATACAGTTTATAAATAATATAAGCGTCTGAGTGATTATTTTATACGTAGATTGTGGAACTGCGGGGTTTGGTGGACCCTGGAGAGAAGCCCTCCAGCAACAGGCGTGTGCTACCACTGCCTACCCTTTATGTTTAATATTGTGGCTGTTCTGTCTCTGTCCCCAGATAAGTTTTTTAGCATGCACAATATTTCGGGGAACACAATACCACCACAGGTATGTCCTCCTCTGACAGTTGTTCTGAGTACCTTGGTGCCAAACTTTGTGGTTTCAGGACCCCTTTATGTATCTAAAAATTGCTGAACTCTCTCCAAAACTTTTGTTCATGTGATTTGTACCTACCAATATTTGCTACATTAGAAATTAAAGCAGAAAATTTAAAATTTACTCTTTTATTTAAAATAATAGTCACAAATCTATTTCAAGTTAATATAAACAATGTTTTCAATAAAAACAGAGATGGGGGATGGGGTGGGTGGCTCAGCTGATATAGGACTTACTGTGCAGACATGAGGATCTGGGTTCAGACTCCCAGCACCTGCATAAAATAAACAAACAAAATGGGTGTGGCAGTACCTGCCTGTAATTCCCAGCACTGAGGAGGCAG
This sequence comes from Peromyscus maniculatus bairdii, assembly GCF_049852395.1. Taxonomy (NCBI): domain Eukaryota; kingdom Metazoa; phylum Chordata; class Mammalia; order Rodentia; family Cricetidae; genus Peromyscus; species Peromyscus maniculatus. The sequence continues at coordinate 146,973,470 of NC_134855.1, forward strand.
AGACAGGAAGATCCCTGAGACCAGTCTAGCTGAATTAGCGAGCTCCAGATTCAACGAGAGGCCTTGTCTCCAAAAGAGATGGTGGGGAGTAATTAAGGAAGACACTAGACATCAATGTTTGCACACACATGTATACCTGTGCGCGCGCGCGCGCGCGCGCGCACACACACACACACACACACACACACACAGAGAGAGAGAGAGAGAGAGAGAGAGAGAGAGAGAGAGAGAGAGAGAGAGAGATTTTACATTTCTGGCCCAATATACTGTTAAGATTCTTATATTTGTTTCTGAGTTTATTGTGGTGAGTTGTTGTTATAGGTCAAAAGTATCGAGAAAACCCAGGTAGAAAAAGGGGTGTGTGCTGTTTTCTTTTTTTGAGATTGGGGGCTCTCACTATGTCATTCAGATCGTCCTCGAATTCCTGGACTCAGGTGATCTTCCCATCTGGCCTCTGGAGCCGCTGTTCGACATACTGGGCAGGCACTCTGACAGTCAGCCTCTGGAAAACCTCCCCACAGACTCATGAGAGAATGAGAAGAAAAAGAGAAGTAACCGGCTGGGCTCCATTCTGAGCGCTAAAGTTAGCAGCTTTGCCCTCGTGGGCTTCCATAAAGGATGTCTGCTGCTGAGAATGAGTTGAAGCCACAGGTGGAAGGAGGTGACATGGGGGGGGGGGATCTCTTGCACGAGCTGGTCCCAGGCAGGCCTCTGCCAATAGCTGACCTCCTCTGGAGCCTGTGCTCTGTCTATGGAGGGAGTGCCCACTTGTCTGTATGGCGGCCGCCCCGTCTCCTGTCAATCCCTCTTATCCTGGCGCTGACTGATGATACTGTATCATAAGCTCCCTTATCTCCCAATGTCTGGATGGCCCAACCAATGAAATATTCCAGCTGGAGACCGAGGGTGATAGGGATCTGGGGACAGGAGCCATAGCTGCTGTGTCTCTTTTCCTCTGGGTCTCAGTGAAGCTCCCCATCTGGTCCCTCCAGCCTCTGGTGTGGGCGGGGCTTCTCACTGCTGCTCTTGCTGGGGTGTAACACCTTCCTGCTTGGTTTTCTTGTATCCTAAGAATTAAACTCTCCTTGATTGGCACCTGCTTCTTGCGGGAAGGGAGGAAATACAGGACACTTTGGCAATAAGCTCCACAACTGAAGCTACCTGAGAGATGAGTGTTTCCAAGACTCTGATGCTCAGGGTTAACGGTTACAGTCTGAACTGTTGGCTATAGCCTGCAAGAATCGATCCTACCAGCTTCCTCATCCTTAGATGATTGGGATTCTAGCCGCATTTTCCTTTCCTCCCTCTGGGTCTTGTTCTTCAAATGAGCCCTTCTGCCACAGGGACTTTGCACATGTTGATTTCGAAGCCAAGGCCACGTTTCTTCAGCACTTCCCTTAATTAACATATTCCCTTCCTTTGCATGTCAGTTTGCGACTGTGTGGTGTCTCTGCCCTCTTTGAGTTCCCTGTCTAGGTAAAGTCCCACTATTCCAGGCTGCCAGAGCACTACACACGCTCCAGTTTGACATTTGTATGCATTTAACAAACACGTCTTCAGAGTTTGCCATGTACCAGGCACAGTGCCAAGTGTTTGTAAATATCCAATCATCTAATTCTGCATACAACCGCGAGATAAATACTGGTAGAATCCCCATTGTACAATGAGGAAACTGAGACGCCACAAGGTTGAGGGACTTAGTCAAGGTCACCCAGCTGTGAAGGACCAGGAAGCCTGGCTCTCTTGTCTCCTCCTCCCTTTCACTGCATCAAGTTATTCCATCAAACCTGTTTCCCCAGCCAGAGTGCAAACCTGTGATGCTTACTATGTTAGTTTGTATCCTCAGGGGCTTACTATGTTGTTATTTTGTATCCTCAGGGTCGGGGCTCAGTGTCTGACACACACTGGGTGCTTCACAAATATTTGCGGAATGAACAAGCGGTCCACAACAGCCACGGATGGTCATGTTACCTTGCACCTGCAGGGTCCCAGGGCTCGCTACAGCCTGGTCTCTTCCTGGAGCGGGTGGGATGCCACCCACTTCCTGGGGGACCTTCCTATAGGTAATGCAGCCTCCACTCTTCCAAACCCTGGAGCCCTGGGCATCTATCTCCCTTGCCTTGGATGCCTCCAGCAGCTGCTCCTCCCACCGTGGCTGAAGGAGTGAGTGTTCCCAACGCCAATGCACAGGGCTCGAAAGCAAGCCGTCCCTGCATGAGTGACCCGCCAAGAGTGCAGTTTTCTCTCCCTCTCTCCCGGACTTTGATTTGATCAGGCCAAATCTGAAATGATGTGTGAAAGTAATGATATTTGGTAATTAAATCTCTGGTGACGGCCACTGCAATTTGTGCTACATGCATTGTTCATAAGGAAAAAAAAAAGCATCAATTCATTTTCTGACCGGCTACTCCAGGGACTGGCAATTAGGGGCCGCTCATCTCTCGTCGCCTCGCATATTAAAGAGCTACTGAAACGCAGAGAGAATTTGGGAGGGTTTCTCCCCCCCCCAACCTTCTAATAATGTTAGCTTAATTAGGGAGGCTCAATGATAAAGGGACAGTTTGGGATGATTTGAGCAGACTGTGGCGGAAGGGAGAGAATGAGCTGAAGGAAGGTGTGGGGTGAGATTGGGGTGGCCCACCCTGGGACACTTGGTGGTGGCCAAGGACAAAGGGGCACTGGGAACCCCTGTTAAGCCCTGCTTCCTCTCCATCTTGTTGGGTCTTTTTTCTTTCCCATCTTTCCTTCTCTCTTTCACTTCCTCCCTCCATTTTCCTCTTCCCCTTTCCTGTCTTCTCCACCCCCCCCCCTTTTTTGTGCCTGAGCTTTGGAATGCTCCTTCCTCATTTGTCCCTCACATGATGACCCAGTTTCTCCATCCGTCTCCCCTCACCCTGAGTGGAATTCCCCACCTCCAGCGTTCCTCAGCAAGTGTAGCCTGTGAGCTAACATTCTCTTAGACCCGGAAGTTGGTGCTTTTCCTTCCATGGGTTTCCACACACTATGGCTTGGATTGGCTTTGTAGTATCAGAGGGAGCAATTTCACTGCCCTCCAAATGCTCTGTGTTCTACCTGTGCCCTCCCCGCTCCTATGGCCTCTGGCAAACACTGATCTTCAGCTGGAATGTGGTACAGTCGGAATCAGGCTGCAAGGAGCTCACTCTTCCTTCCTTCCTTCCTTCCTTCCTTCCTTCCTTCCTTCCTTCCTTCCTTCCTTCCTTCCTTCCTCCCCCTTCTCTCTTCCTTCCTTCTTTCTTGCCTTCTTCCTTCCTTCCTCCCCTCCCCCTCTTTTTTGAGATAAAAACCACTCTGGTTGTCCTGGATCTCACTCTGTAGACCAGGCTGGCCTGGAACTCACAGAGATCTGCCTGCCTCTGCCTTCCAAGTGCTGAGATCAAAGGCATGCACCACCATCACCGGCCTGAAGAAGCCTTTTCAGAGAGGCTTTGTGCTCAGTCACTTGTGTCCCAGCTTCTGCTTCTGTCTGTACATGTCCAGCAAGCCCCTAACCTTCATCCACCACCCACCTAGTGATTGTTTTGGACACACACACACACACACACACACACACACACACACACACACACACACGGGTGGGAGAGGCTGATTCACAAAGTGGCAGGGTAGGGTTGCAGCTGGTCCTGATTAGAAAAATAGGACAGTTAGCAACTGTTGGATCTAAGAGGACCCCAGGGCAAAACTAAACCTGGATGTGACTGAGCCAGCATCGCTGGGCTTCAGACTTTTTCAGATAAGGAGCTCCTCTAGTGCTTCCATTCACCTCTCTAGGGAGTCCAGTGCAGCCTGTTCTACAGGAGAAACACACTCAAGGTCAGGCACCCTGCCGGAACCTCACAGAAGCAAAGACAACACTGGTCTGGTGTCCAGGTCTGCCTGATGCGAGGCCAGCGGGGAATAGTCTCTAGCCACTTGACTAGAGCAAAGCCATGAGCTGACACATGCAGCCACACTTGAGGTGTGCCTAGAGGGCTTGAGACCCTGACAATTTAGTGTACTTGGTTTTAATTATTGCAATTTCATTCTATTTTTTGAAGGTATCTATCTGGAAGCACATCCCTGACTGACTTGTTCGGGATGCTCACACTGCTTGTCATTCTCAGGGTCGTTACACAAATGAGAGTCACACCTAAAACATTCACTGCACTCAGTTTTCTCACTTCTTTTTCATGTATTAGATTTATTCATTTTATTTTGTGTGTGAGTGTTTTACCTGCATGTATGTATGTACACTACATACGTTCTTGGTGACAGTAGCTGTCAGAAGAGGGCATCTGGTTCCCTAGAACTGGAGTTACAGATGGCTGTGAACCACCATATGGGTGCTGGGAATTGAACCTGGGTCCTCTGCAAGAACAATAAGTGCTCCTAACCGTTGGGCCATTTCCCCAGACCTGAATATTCTCGTTTCTATAAACATACTTGAGAGTAAAATTAATATATCACATTTCACTCAAAGTTTCAGCAATTATTTTTTATAAAACTATAACGTCTATATATCCATTAGATACTTTTGTATTGTAGTTTATCTTTTAAAAAATGATGTCTCACTAAAATGATGTTACCCAGCCTGGCTTTGGACTCCTGGACTCAAGCCGAGCCTCTGGAGTAGCAGGGACTACACACCGTGGACCTTGCCGAGCTTTGAAGTGTACATTGAAATAGGACCTGTAGCTGGTGGCTACTGTATGACAGTATGCCAGAACCTTGGAGAGTTTATGGCAGCCACCCCCCAATCCTGCTGTCAGCCTGTAGCCCTCTGGTCCTGCTTGCATCTCATTGCCCTGGCAGGGCTGGCAAAGGGGTTCTGCGCTCACCCTTTGCCACACTCATGGCCTGTTGTCTTTTACTAGTACTTGTTGAATAAACACATCGTGATCTTAACCTGCAGGATGCCAACACTCTCCCCAGGATCCCTGCTCAGCGGCTCCCATTTCACAGTAGAAGAAAGAGGCTTACCAAGGCTGGTGCTATTCCGTAAGTCACACAGCTGGAAAACACGTGGCCAGGGAAGTTTGGCTTCAGATCCTTGCATAATGCACAGGGCCAGGCTGAGGGGCAGCTCCAGGCTCTCTGGCCCTGTCCATCTCTACATGGATTCAAACGCAAGTCTCTATTGTGAGGCAAAGGCAGTGCGGGTAAGGGAGAAAAGAAATGAGGGGAGAGAGAACTAGTTGAGGGGTGTTATTAGTTTCTACTGGTCTCAATGTCCCAGGACAGTAGATCCAAAGTGCTGGAGAGCTGGGGTGTTCACTGATCACTCATTGGAGCAGGGGCACGTGGTGGACAAAATACATTCTGTGCACAAAGGAAGCTCCCAGGCAAGGAAATGGCAGCTGGCAGCAGCCCTCCCTCAAGAGTGTTGGAGAAATCCCTTACACTTGCCTGAGCTGCTGGAGTCCCTGGGAGCCAGGTTCTTCAGGAGGTAGTTTTCTTCTGCTGGTTCTGAATGTCTCCGGGACCAGGGCTGCCTTTTAAGGGTTAGCCGCAGCAAAGCAGATGGTGCTTGGGTGATGATCTTTGGAAACCGTATGGATTTGCAATTCAGGAAGGAGGGAGGCTAGGAGTCTTTGCATATGTATAAAGAAAGCTTTTCCTACAGCGGTGCGGGTGTGAATTAGGTTTGGGGCATGCTTAAATTCACTTAAGGGCACAGACTTTTGGGGGAACATTCCAGAGGTCTTTAGCGATATCCTTCAGCATATAAACAATTTACAGATTATAAATTATTCAACTTCCTTAAAGCAAGTCCCTTAATCACGGACCATAGGCAACTCTTAGCCTACTTTGAGTTACGAGGTACTTGAAAAAGAAAAGTGGTTTTTTGTGTGTGTATGTCTATTCAGCAATTCTGGTTTGCTTTTGAAGACAGTGACTTCCCCTTTCTCAATTCAGGTTGGAGCAAAACTTCTTTGGGAGGATGACTTTCACCTTTAAATTATTGAGACTTAATTTTCTTCCTCGGCCATACCCTTTCTTAAGCTTTAGAGAAGCCAGAAGCTACAGCCCAGGCTGACTAGACAGTTGTCCTGGCTTCTGAAGTCTGCTGCCCTACTTGAGTAGGCGTTGGTTCTGCCTTAGTGTCCCTCTTTGTTCATTTGGCCCTAACTGAGGCCTTGTAAGGTGGGATTTGCCCTCTGATTTCATTACAAGGAGCTGGGCAGGGAAACTTCAGTGCAGCTCATGAGGTATAGAGTGTAGGATACTTAGGGATGCTTCCGGGCTCTGGTGCGTAGAGGAGTCAGTCACCTGCACTGCCCAGGCTTCCTCTAACTCAGTCAGTGGTCCTCCACCTTCCTAATGCTGCAACCCTTTAATACAGCTCCCCAGATTGTGGTGACCCCCAATCCTAAAATTATTTTTGTTGCTACTTCATAACTGTAAATTTTTGCTACTGTTATGAATCATAATGTAAATATTTTTGGAGACAGAGGGTTGGCACAAGGGGTTGTGACCCATAGATTGAGAACCAAGGCTCTGGACTAATGATGCCCAGACTAGCAGAAAAGTGGATTTTCAAAGCCACACAGATGGGAATGATGGGGAGGCTCTTGGTAGACAGGACCAGAAGCTATGACGACATTTGAAAGCATGCAGCCCTATTTCTGACATCTAACGTCAGGGTCATCGCACTGACATGGAGAGCAGAGCCAGGCAGGCTTAAATTGAGTATTGAATCTGCTGAGATTTGCTGTGATTTGGAGCTAGGTGTCTTGTCCGGTGGAATCTGCCTTTGAATTTTGACAACATAATTATAATTAATGAGACTTACAGGGCTGTTTGGGATATTCGGTGAGATACTCAAGTCCCCAGAGGTGGCGGTCCTTTATTAAGAGCCATAGCACCCACCTCTGCCAGCCTGATCCTTGGGAGCTGGCCTCTTTCTCATCCTGCCTGGAAGCTAGCTGCTGACCCTGAGTCCCCTGGCTGGCCACTTCTGGGGAAGCCACCCCCTTTGCTGATGCCCACAGCATGCTTAGTGGTGCCCATCTTCTCCCGAGGAGGATGGTATCGACATTTCAAAAACAGTTTAATTATTCTGCGGCTGCCTGGCTATTAGCTGCGACAAGAGAGCTCAGGGCTATTTTTCAGCATTAATTTTCCATTTGAAATGAATTCCTTTTGGTTACACTTTTTAAATGTTTCTTTTAATTAGACGCAATTACTTCAGAAGAATTGCTTTTATTCCTCAGCCTGAGATCCCAGCGATAAAGTCGCTATCTGGCCCCACCGAACGGCCGGGACGGCTCATTTAGTCTCTGCACTAAAGTATATTGAACTAGGAAATTATACAGCGAATCAACTATTAATTCCTTTTATGATCGCTCACTCTAACATCTTGAATGAGATCTTCAGGGGGAAATTTAGTCACAATAGGGATCATTGTTCCCCCCTTCCAGCCCTCGGCCCAGCATGAGGGAGGCTGCCCTGGTGATAGGCAAGGCACAGGGGCAGCATGCCACTGGGCTCTTGGCTTTCCTGGGGGCTTTGGGGTAGGGGATGGTGCGGGTGAAGCTGCTTGGCCGGTCTGGAGGGAGTCCTCTTCAGCCCCCAAGAAGGAGGTGGCTGTGGCTTTGCCAAGACAGAAAGTATCCCTGCCTTTGAAGGTTGGTTCTTGGTGCCGTTCGGCAGGCGGCCTGGGGGCCAGTAGGTGGCGCTCTCTCACTGCGTTGGCAATTCCATCTGAGCTGGTAGAGGAAGCTTGGTAGTCACTTGGGAGAATCCTTTCAGAGACCTTTGCTGGAACAAAGCTTAACAGACGGGGAAACTGAGGTACAGAGAGGGGTGTGTAGTACAGACGAAGGCTGAACCAGGTCCCGTCCCCCCCTTTGGACCGTGTCTCTGAATTTGACCACTTACGGGGGATGTTGCTGCTGAAGGAACCCTCCTGGGGTCCTCTGCCACTTCTACACTCCCAGCTTGTTAGAAGAGGAAGGGCTGGGCAGGATCAGAGGGCTTCCAGGGGTGCTTGTAATGGAAAGGTTCTAGGGATGGGGTGAACCAGAGGAGGTCCTCATGCTGGCTGTGGGATTACTTACTGCTCTACCTGGTTGTTGGAGGAGGACCTGGAGGGAACATTCACTTGAGATCCCAGTGTGATGGGTATGTAGATGTGTGCCTCATTTTTTTCTGTCTGGTTCTCTTAGGGGAGGCAGGGTTTGAAGCATGGGTAGGAGTTTCAGGGGAGGAGAAGGCACACCTAGTAGAGGAGAATGCCTGTGACAGAGGCCCCCCCCCCCCCCCCCCCCGCCTCCCCCCCAAGTCTGTGTTCCTGTGCTGGGAGTTTGTATTGAGGACAGGAGGAGCTGTGTTCAGATCTGTGATGACAGATTGCCTTGGCTGCTCTGTGTAGGACTTGAGAAAACCGGCCATAGAGTCGGGGGAGGGGGGGGAATGGGGTGGGGGGGATGGGTAGGCAAGGAGGGCTCTTGCTATCGGCCAGGTAGCGGTGAAAGTGGCCTGTGTCTGATAGGAACGGTAGGAGTGGCTCTTCCAGGGTCAGGACTGCCTTAGGACATTCATGGCATGGGACACTAACTACTGTCTTTATGAGACTCCTCTGAGAACAGACTTTCAGGGGCTCTAAACATTTCATTTCTTTCTGATGAGGAAAACAAAAGTACTTTTTTTTTTTTTTTGCCTACTTTCGAGGTTCATTGTCTCTGGATTTTGAAGGAAATCAAAACATTTTCCCGGGTCTCTGAAATATCTTGGGCCCCAAGCACTGCTCCTGCTCCCAAAGAGCAAACGGTCTGTATCACTTTGGAGAAAACAAACAAACAAACAAACAAACAACAACAACAAAGCAGGTTTTGGAGTTTAGATCTCCTGCTTTGAGACTGATGGAGGGAGGAGGGAAGGCTTTTGCTACCTCTTTGTCTCCAGCCGCTCTTGCTCTCTGGGTGCCAGGACAATGTCAGCACTTACGTGTGTGCGTGCGCGCGCGTGTCACTATGAATAAATGGAGGCTGGGAACTAACTTTTGGGAATAGGCTTTCTCTACCCTGAAGATCGTGGAGATCCAACTCAGGTCTTCAGGCTTGGTGGCAAATGCCTTTACCTGCTGGGCCATCTTTCTAGTCCTGCCTGATTCCTGAGGATCACAGAGTGATTCTCTGAGGTCAGGGCTATTATTCGTGCTACTTCATAAGTGAGAAAAACCAATGCTCAGAGAGAGTTGCTTGGCTAAGGCCACAGAGCAATGGAGGAGGCAGGGTGTGCCATGGAGATGGCAGAAAGGAAGGCACTTGAGCCAATCCTGAATGTGGGCCTGGGTCACAGCAGACAGTAGCTGTCTGCAAATAGCTAGCACCATTGAGTGCTTACACGTGGTCCAGGTAGTATGGAGTGCCTGTCATCAGGAATGTTCTTGTCAGCCCCTTGCCCTGTTCCCAAGCCTCTGCTCTCAAGGAGACCAAGGTGCTCAGGTGCCTCAGTGGACCTGCCAGTTCGTAGGCCCAGGGTATAGAGCTGGCTGGGCTCTCCCTGAGTACTCCCCACCCTCGCCAGCACAGGAGAGCCAAGGTCAAATCAGGAAGGGAGTTCCAGTATTCAGCTCCCTTTGCATCTGCCTGGGTTCTGAGAGTGGCATTCCTGCCCTGGAATCATCTGGGGGAAGGGAGGGTGGGCTATGGAGGAGACATGGTCCTTGTGCAGGCTAGTTTCTCTGCTGTCCTCAGGCAGCCTGCTCTGGATGGAATGTTTATGTTCTTGCAAATTCACACATTGAAGACTGCATTCACAATGAGATATTGTAGGGAATAAAGCTTTGGGGTGGTGATTGGGTCTTATGAACGGGATTCATCGCCCTTTAACAGTGAAGAGGTGCAGAGTTCTCTACCATGTGACAAGATAGTCTTTGCCAGGCTTGAGTATGCTGGCCTCTGACCTCCAGCCTCCAGAACGGGGAGGAAGACTCATGTTCTGCCTGTGCCACTGGTTGTGAGTTGATATGTTGTTACAGCAGGCTGAGCCAAGGGACATTTCTTCTATTTGACCTTGGTTCTGGCCAGGGTGTTCTGATCTATGAGAACCCTGGACTCAGGCCATGGCTGGCTGAAGAGAATAGGACTCATTCATATATGTAAGCCATGAATAGTACAGTTGTGTTGACTGTTTCCTGGGATTCGGGACTTCCAGCTCCTTAATGGGGAACAGTCCTGGACAAACCATGTTTTGGTCACTCTAAGCTCTCTGTGTGTGATTTGAACATTGTTTCTGCTAAAGATGCTGGCTGCTTATCATCTCTTCTTTGAAAAAACATTGGACCTGTCCCACATTTCCAGGGGACTTAGCATGGACAGTTCAGTTGCCTAGAGGGGATGGTTTGATTGATTAAAACACTTCAGAAATAAAGAAGAATCAAAAAACCTTAGAAATGTGTATTTGCAACAATTCAACTGTGAGAAAGTATGTGTTCTTTAACTTATATAACTTGTTTAATAAACTTCCTGAATAAAATCCTAGTTTATTTTTGAGGCACAAAAGATAAACAAAGCTACACACAACAACAGCGGCATTTGGGAAAGAGTAATGGTCTTCCAGAGGTACTGAGGCCTCAAGTCACATTTGCTCGTTGGATTTGAACTCTCTTGAGCAGAAACGACCCAAAGCTGTCCCGGAAAAGTTCTATTTCCACCTAAATTTCATTCTGAGAGGAAACTTTTGTGTCCATCTTTTTATTCTGAGAAGTAAACAGAACTATACGATGCTCGTACAATTAAAACCTGTGATGTCTGTGAGGGTGGTTGATGCTTTCAAGCACATAAGAAACTGATCGAAAAAGAAAGCTTATTAAGAACAAGGCATCAAGGTAGGAGAGGGCTGAGTGTGAGGGAGAGCTTGTGATTGAGGGGAAGCATATATTGGACTTTTCTACTCACTTTCCTCACTGCTGTGACAGAATGCCTGGCAGTTCAAAGGAAGAAGGATTCGCTTTGTCTCACAGTTCGGAGGGAACAGTCCATTATGGCAGGGAAGGCTTGGCAGCTGGGTCAGCTTGGTTTGTGTCTGTGGGACCCTGTGGCAGCTGCTTCTTGAGTGGTTCTGACAAGAAAGCAGAAAGTTTGGGCAGGAAGAGAGGCCAGGATCTGCCCCTCAAGGCCCACCCCTGCATGACTCATCTTCTCTGGCAAGGCTTTTCCTCATGACATTCCCACAATATCCCCCAAATTGAGTTGTCCACTGGAGACAAAGTGTTCAAACCAGTTAACCTGAGAGGAGTGTTTGTTTGTGCCTGGAACCAAAGCATAGAATAACACATCCATACAAGGAATAACACATCTGTACAAGGAATAATAACACATCCATACAAGGAATAACATGTCCACACAGGTGTGACAATGCCTACTGTACTGTTTGGAGAATGTAGGGTCAGGATGAAGCTGCAAGCCTCATCTCCCTGGATTTCCCACTTTACAGGCAGACGAAATTCTGCAGCCTCTCCAACTCTAGTTTAGTTCTCTGTGAAACAGACAGCTGAGTATTGGGTGGGTGTAAGCATTCAACAAAATACAGCATGCTTAGCACAGTCCCCGCCACATGGGATGGCTTGACAAATGGAAGTTAATTGTCTTTTTATGAAAAGATAACAGAAGTGATTAGAGTAGAAACCCAAAGGATTCAGAGGCTCAGTTAACACAATGCCTCAAGCCAATACCCTCAGTTTGAGAAATCACCGGAATCTCTTGGGTGGCTTCTTAGATGCCAGGAGGCTGGGCACCATCCGAGAGCTGAGTCAGTAGACCTGGGACCTCAGAAGTCTTTCCCAGGTGATGCTGGGGGCTTGCTTGGCTATGAGATTGGCAGTCAAAGAGGGAAGGGAAGCTGCCTGTTTGAAGCACTTAGTCCATAAAGTGATGTGCAGGCACATAAGAGCATGGTAAAAGCTAGCTTGGAGCCAGGCAGAGCCTGGGGGCTCACTGACCAGACTGTGTAGCCAACACAGAGGGCTTCAGGTTCAGTGAAGCCTTGTCTCAAAAAACAAGATGCAGAGCAATGCCTGGTGTCCACCTGTGGCCGGCACACTCACACACACAGGTGAGTGCACCCACATTCGCACACCAGCAGGAGGTATTTATGATCCTGGCTTCCACCCCTAAAATGGTGTGTTGGGGGCCATGGGTGGAGGCTGTTGTCTGCATCAACACTGTCGATAGCAGCACAGTTTGAGAGCAAGGATATTTCATTGATGCACACCTGAGTGCCAAGTTGTATACTTTAAATGTGAACAACTTAGCTTTTCTGACCGAGTCTCACTATGTAACCCTGTCTGGCCTGAAACTCCCCATGTAGACCAGGCTGGCCTCAAACTTCACAGATATCCATCCACCTGTCTCTGCCTCCTAGGTGCTGGGATTAAAGACGTGGCTAGCCAAAGGTGAACAATTTTTGCCAATTATTCCTCGACAGGAATTGAGATTATTGTAGGGAAGGCCTTCAGAAGGCTCCTTGTCAGGATGTGACTGGGACCTACTGGCCTGACTTAGACATTAGATTGATGGGAGCTGGTCTTTCTGGGTGAGGAAATGGCACAGATATGTCATAGATTCTCCTTTTTTTGTTGAGGAGGAACCCAGGTCTTATGCATGTTAGACAATCACTCTACTCCAAACTATGTCCTTAGCTCTGTCATGGGGCTATAGCATGCATGGGTAGTGCAAAGAAAGTCCACCTGCCCAGGCTAATACCAGTGGGTCCAGTAACCGTGAACAGTGTGGGAAAAGGGTCTTGAATATGCAGCATTTGAACCCCTACCAGTTAACCTTCATTTTCTCACCTTTTCCCTCTTGGACCTCAACTTCAGGGTGCAGAAAATTAGGGGACAATTTATTTTAAAGATGTCCACCCTGTCCCCTGCTCTTCCCAGCCAAGGGCAGAGAGGAGAGCCAAGCTCCAGCTGGAGTTCCAAGAACATATGGGCCTTGGAAATCATAATAAGAAGGAGCCATCTTCTTCATTAATTGATTAATGTAATTAAAGAAAGATAAGTATGTCGATGCCGAGCACATTAGAGTTAATTTGTACAGGCAATTAGCTGTACTCCCTCCTTCATGCTAACTGCCTCAGAAAGTCTGCACACAGACACCCTGGGGTCAAGTCTGGTCCCCAAGGACCTTGTTCTAGGACCCCAAGAAGAGCACGAGTCTCTCCAGGCAGGGACTAGAACAAAACTCTTATCACCTTGCAAGAAGTCCCTTAACTTATGTGCTTCTTAGTTTCTTCTAAGCCCAATGGGGTTAATGACTGATCTCTATTGGAGCAGAGATCACACAGTGAGGAGGTGTGTGTGCCAGGAACAGCATGTCCTCTTCTTTGTGTCTTTCTGGGTACATCATCCTTTTCAGGCCTGGCCACACCTTGCTTTGGCCTTGAGATGTTCTAGCAGGTTCCAAAGACTTCAAGGGTCTCGTTCTTGCTGCATTTTCCTCTACCCAAACCTGACATCCACCCTCACTTGCTCTCCTAGGGCTGTCTCCAAGCTTGTCTGTCTGTCTCCGTGTCTGCCTGTCTTCTATACATACATTGCTTCCAGACAGAGGTACTCCTGGGGTAGCCGAGGTCCTCTCTGTAGCCAGCTGCCTACTGGCTCTTGTAGTCCAGGGATCCAGGTGTTTGCAGTGAGGTCTCCGTCAAGGTTTAGTCACTATAAAGCTGACTCCTTTGTTTCTCCTGTCTCAACACCAACCTTTTCCAAGGTTTCTGACTTTTGCCCCAATGTCTTAACAGATCTAGTAGGTTCCAAGGAGGCCTCCCGGGCACTTTCTCTCTCATTCCCCTCCCCACCATGTGCCCTGAAGAAATCCTCCCTAGAGTGACTCCCACCATTATCTACCTATCCCTGAATCTACCTTAGAGGCCGTCTTCCTCTGGTCACCTGCCCACAGCTCCTGAAGATTACCACCCCAGGCCACGCCCATTTCCTATCCCACCCTCTATCCTGCTCACTCTCCTTGCTTGGGTAGCCTCATCCCCTTCTCAAAGCACAGGCTCTCATTTTAGTTGACAAACACACACAACTATTTCTCCACTTGTCTACAGAGATAACCAATTTACCACATCAACACTCTGTTCCCAACTGCTCCCCACCTTCCCTCAGCCTCCTATCTCATAGTCTTTTTTTAAAAAATAATTTATTTAAATTTATTTTATGTGCATTGGTGTGAAGGTGTCAGATTCCCTGGACCTGAAGTTACAGATAGTTGTGAGCTGCCACGTGGGTGCTGGGAATTGAACCCGGATCCTCCGGAAGAGCAGCCAGTGCTCTTAACTGCTGAGCCATCTCTCCAGCCCCCTCTCTCATAGTCTCATGCCAGGATACAGCACCTATATCCATCAGTGTCTCCAGCCAACAGCCGGGGGTCACTCCTGGCAACACTCTCCTCCTCATCTGCCACATCTGAGCACTGGTAAGTTTTTACAGCTTTATTGAGGTACAACTGACAAAAATTTAAAGGTTTTAACATCAGATATGTTGCTGGGAGACTCTCACTACACTGAAGATAATGAACATTTTTATCAGATCTTGAAGTTTCCTTATGACCCAATGTAAGGCTTCCTGATTCGTATTGCATTTTCATCTGATCCTCTGACAGCCCCAGATTCATTTTCTGTCACTGAACAATAGTTTGAGGGCACATGAAATGACTCAGTGGCTTCAAAGACTTGCTGCCTAGCTTGATGACCAGAGTTTGGTCCCCAGGACCCACATAGAGAAAGGAGATAACCAACTCCTGAAAGTTGTTTTCCAACCTCCATGTGACTCCTCCCCTTGTTAGATAAATATAAAACAAAATAAAAAAGAGTAGTTTTCTTTTTTATAGAATTTTATATAAACAGAAATTACACACAATGTGTCCCCCCCCCCCCGCCCCCATGGCCTTTCTCAGTCATAATTATTTTTAACATCATATTTTTATTGCTTATCATATTGTTATTGCTTATTTGAAAATTTCACATAATGCACCCCGATCACCTTGACTTTCCTCCCTGTCCTCCCAGATCCACATCCTTACCCTTGTGACCTTCCCCAAAACAAAAGAAGAAGAAAAACAGAAAAAAAATCAAGCTCAATTTTTGTTGCCCATATACTCACTGGAGCATGATCAAACTCCCAGTGGCCAGCCTCTTAAAGTCCTTTCTCATCCCTACCCCTGCTAGAAGCCATCACCTGTGAGGAGATACACTTCAGCATCCCGATCACAGTTTTTAAGAGTTCTCTTCAATGGCTTCCTGTCTAGATTGTTTCTTTCTTTGGGAGTGGGAGCAAGGAGAGGTTGTCACAGAAGTCTTCTATGTCTCTCATTCTCAACTGTGAGTCAGCAGTCATTAATAACACTGCAAAAGATGCTTCCTTGCCCTTTACAGTCAATGGGAACATGGATCATAGACTTCCACATGGTTTCTGGCTACAGCATGGACCAAGTGTATCAACATGGCCTCCAGCGGCAATGGGGACTACGGGACTCTAATATGGCCTACACAACAGCATGGGCAGCAGAAATCAACATGGATTCAGATAGCAGCACAGACCACAGATATCTCCATGGCCTTCAGTGGTAGCACAGCCACAGACCTCAGCACAGTAGATGTTACCTTTACTGTAACATGGGCCATGGACATCAACATGGCTCTTGACATGGTCTCCAGCAGCAACACGACCCTTAGACATCAACATGGCTTCAGGTGGCAGCACAGACCCTGGGCATCCCCATGGCCTTCAGTGGCAACATAGGCTACAGATGGACATCAACATGGCTCCTAGTTACAGCACAGACCATGGACATCCACATGGACCTTGGGCATCAAAATGGCCTAGGGTGGCAGCAGGGACCATGGATGTAAGCACATTCCCTAGCTATAACATGGATTATGGATATCGACATGACCTCCGGGGGCATCAGGGACCGTGGAGGGCTTCAGGGAAGTCCAGTCTATTCTCCATCTCAGATAGCCTGTCACTGTTTTGAGCCAGGGTGATTGTGCATTTGGGCAGTGTGTTTGGGGGCAGAGCCTGTGCTAGCTCCAGGCCGCTTCACACCATCCTGCCAGCCCTGCTTGGAGAGGACACGCTCCTCTGTTCATGGCATCCTTCGCCCACAACTGTCCCTGCGGCGGTGTTTCTAGCTCTGCCTCTTTCCTTCACATATTTGTTTGTTGAAGTGGCATTGCAAACAGTGCCATGCAGTATGGAGTCCCACATATAGATAAAGCTACACAACTGTCACACATATGCAGAGGGCCTGGGTTGGTCCCATGCAGGCTCCCTGGTTGTTGGTTCAGACTCTGTGGGTGCACATGAGCCAGGCTGGAGGTTTCTGTGGGTTTTCCTGTGATGTTCCTGATCCCCCTGTTTCCTATAGTCCTTCCTTCCTCCTCAGCAGGACTCCCTGAACTTGGCCCAATGTTTGGTTTTGGGTCTCTGAATCTGCCTCCATCAGTCACTGGATGAAGGCTCTCTGATGACATCAATCTGATTACAGGGGATGGCCAGTTCAGGCTATGCATCCACTGCTGCCAGGAGACTTAGCTGGGGCTGTCCTTGTAGACTTGTGGAAGTTTCCCTTGCATTAGGCTTCTACCCGAATCGATAAAGCTCCCCTTTCCAGTCACCTCTCTCAGTACTGTCCTCCTCCGTCCATCCCTCAATCCCACCCCTCAAGTCATGCTCATCCATCCCCAGTCCAACCAGGAGATCCCCTCTATTTGCCCTTCCCAGGGAGATCTAGGTGTTCTGCCTTGGGCCCTCCTTGTTACCCAGCCCCTGTGGGTCTGCAGAATCTAGCATGGTTATCTTTTACAGTTAATATCCACTTATGAGTGAGTACATACCATACTTATCTTTCTGGATCTGGGTTTCCTCACTCAGGATGATTTTTTCTAGTTCCATCCATTTGCTTTCAAGTTTCCTGATGTCATTATTTTTAATAGCTGATAATACTCCATTGTGTAAATGTACCACATTTTCCTTATCCATTCTTTCATTGAGGGGCATCTAGGTTGTTTCCAGGTTCTGGCTATTACAAATAAAGCTGCTATGAACATAGTTGAGCAAGTGTCCTTGTGGCATGATCGAATATCCTTTGGGTATATGTCCAAGCACACACACATATTTTGCCTGAACGGCTTTACATGCAAATACTTGTTACAATGAGTTACTGGTCTGGTTCAAGGTTTCTGGTTTCTGAAACACCACAAACACTGGACCATCCCTGAAATTCGTCTGGGATATCTTGGCTGTTGCATTCTCCTCCATGCTGCCCCTCAGGCCGAGGACATGGTCTATTTATTAATGTCATGGTCTTTGTCCACTGTGGCCATGCTCCCATATTGTTCCCATGCCCTTTCTCCCCTGCACATGCCATTCTGTTGTGCCATCTTTCCTTCCAGTTTTATGAGTCTACTTTTTACAAAGCATCTTTCCGTAGGGCCTGCCCTTCTCTAGCTGTCCTGGGGGTACTGCGGGCTCTGCAGACTCCTCAGCTGCCTCCTCGTCTCTCCTCAAAGCCTTTATGGGTCTCTCAAGCTCATTGGGGGATGCTCTGTGGTGCCGTCTTTGATCACAGCCGTGCTTCAGGTTTTCATCTTTGTGGCGATGACATGCTCCCGGATCTGGTTCTGCAGGACCGGCTCCTCCACAAGCTCCGACAGCTCATAAATGGAGTAGATGTTGGGGTAGACTAACTTGAAGGTTGGATCTGGGCCCAGATGGCAGCCGAATTGATCAGCCCAGGCTTCCAGATGGCATCCACCCTGTGGGACTTCTTATTCATAATTATTTTGATCACCATTTTATTGACTGTCTCAATATTGCCAGATGCCTTTATATTGCTGGGTAGTATTCCACTGTGTGGATATACCACTATATGTTTACCTATTCAGCTGCTGATGGACATTTGGGTTGCTCTGGTTTTGGATTCTTGCAACTAATGATGCTATGGAAATTACCGAACAAGTTTTTGTGTGAACATATAATCTGATTTTCCCAGGAGTGGAATGTCTGGATAATATGTTGGTGGATATTTAACATTTAAAATATGCCATGCCAGGTGGCAGTGGTGCATGCCTTTAATCCCAGCACTTGGGAGACAGAGCCAGGTGGATCTTTGTGAGTTCAAGGCCAGCCTGGTCTACAAAGTGAGATCCAGGACAGGCACCAAAACAACGCTGAAAAACCCTGTCTCAAAAAAAAAAAAAAAAAAAAAAAAAAAAAAAAAAAAAAAAAAAAAGAGCAAGCAGGGATATTTATAACAATTTGAGGATGAAAGCAATACCAGGAAATCTAATGTTGAAGCCAAATCCTGCACTCAAGGAGATAAAAACATGCCATGCTGGGCATAGTGGTGCCTGACTTTAATCCCAGCCCTAAGGAGGCAGAGGCAGGCAGATCTGTGATTTAGAGGCCAGCCTGGTCTACCAGAGAGTTCCAGGCCAGAGTTGCAAAGTTTTGAAAACAAAAGCAAAACCAAAATCAAACCTGCTATTTTTTTCTGCTTAGTTGTGCCATATTATACTCTTACCATCATCATGGGCAACTTTAAGACACTCCCTATCCTTGGCAATATTTTATGTGGAGCCCACTAAGTTTTGATCATGCAGATAGGACCATGATAATTTCTGATTATGTTTTTGATGTGCTCTTAGGTAACAACAGGGAAAGTTTTCAAGTTCTTATTTGGCAAGTGTTTTTTTACAATTTACCTATTTAAAACTTTTGAACTATTTGTTTAGGACAGAGTCTGGACTGATTTTACATATTTGGAATACAAAGTCTGTATCAAGTATGTCATTTGAAATCATTTCCCTTGGCCTATGACTTGTCTTTTCCTTCTCCTTAAAGTGTCTTTAAGAAAATAAAAGTTGTAAATTTGAATGAGATTCAACTCATCAAGTGTTTTTTTATACAAACTATTCTTTTAAAAAATAAAAATTATTTGTTATTTGTCCATCTCTGTGTGAGAGTGTGTGTGTGCAGTTGGCATGTCACGTGTGTGGAGATCAGAGGACACTCTATGAGAGCCGATTTCCTTCTCCCACCATGTGGGTTCCAGAGGTCAGATTCAGGTTTCAGGCTTGGTTTCTGTTCTTGCCTTCTTGCTGGTCCCGTGAGTAGTTCCCACTTGACGGTGTCTAATGCAAAATCGTGAAGATTTTCTCCAACAACTGTAGGAGAAATATATAACTACAGCTCTGATGTTTTATGGTGTTGGTTTTTTTCATTTCTGCCTCTTTTTTGATAACAGAGTGAACTAAAATCCACATAATCTACAGTTTATCCATTTAAAGTGAATAGCTTGGGGCTGAGGATATGGTATATCACGTAGCACATGTCTTGGGTTTGACCCCAGCTTTGCCTAGAAAGTATAAAATTCCATTAAAAATTTAGTCACAGTTTCACACCCACACAGTCTTCATCAGTACCCACTTCTATTTATTTTCCACTTTTTTACTAGAATTCTTTGAAGTAGGATTTTTTTTTTTTAATTTGATGAACCACACTCTTTGATCAGGTTTGAGTTAATGTTTGATCCTGGTACAAGATATAGATTAAGATTTTTAAAAAAATATTAAAATTCATTTTCTCCACAGAACGTGGTTCTTTTTCTGAAAATCAATGGACACACACATATATACTTTTTTAAAAAAAGTCCTATTAATTGTGTGTGTATGGTGTGTATGTGGTGTGTGTGTGTGTGTGTGTGTGTGTGTGTGTGTGTGTGTGTATGTACATGAACATACTGGAGTACATGCATGTCTATAGTGTGTGCAATGCATGTGCACAGAGACTAGAAGAAGACATCAGGTATCTTATTGCCCTGAGACAGAACTGAACTGGGAGTTCATTGTTTTGGCAGGCTTGCAGCCAGGGAGCTCCTAGAAACCTAACTGAAGCTGGGGTAGTAGATACATATGATACATACACACAACCATGCTTGACTTTCATGTAGGTGCTGGGAATTTGAACTCAGATCCTCATGCTCACACAGCAAGCAATCTTACCCACTGATCTATCCATTTTTTTTTTTTTAAACGTAAGTCTTTCTATATAGCCCAGGTTGTTCTCAGCTCTCAATCCTCCTGTCTCAGCCTCCTGAGGGCTGGGATTGTAGGTGTGTGCCATCATGTCTGCCAAGTCTTACTAATTTTACCTTCAAAATGCTCCTTCAGTTTGTCCCCTTTTCTCTATCTCTACAGTCGCCTCCTTAGTCTGGGCCACCACCAGCCTTTGGACAAATGTAACGTCTTGTCCATGGCTCCCTCTTCTCTCTTGCTCCCCCAATTTGTTCTTTATTCAATAACCAGAAAGGATTTCCCCAGGTGACTTCCATGTTCAAACTTCTCTAGGCTCCCACTCCCCTTGAAATGTGAACTCTCTCTCTCTCTCTCTCTCTCTCTCTCTCTCTCTCTGTGTGTGTGTTTTGGGACAGGGTTTCTCTGTGTAGCCCTGGCTATTATGGAACTGTCTCCGTAGCCCAGGCTGGACTCACACTCAGAGATCCGCCTGCCTCTGCCTCCCGAGTGCTGTGATTAAAGGTGTGTGCGCCACCACCGCCTGGCGAAGGGGGGACTTTTACTACTACCACTGAAGATCTTTTCTTTGACTTCCGTGCTTGCCACTACCCTTTCCTTCCTCTTTGGCCTTTTCGGAGTCCTGGGAATGCATTCTCCTCTCTGCTTCTCTTTACCTTGGAGCCTTTGTACGTGCTGGGGCCTTTCTCAGGGAAACTCTCCTTCTCACTTGGCTATCCTCATGTGTCTAAGAGACACTTGTTCCAATGTTGCTTTTTCAAGGAAGATGACTCTTCTCCCTTCTTCATCTAACTCTAGTCTTTATTGCCTGCTTTCTTAACTCATTAACTCTCGGCCTTCATATTGTTCAATAATGCACTATGACTATGTAACAATAACAGCACAGAGTCTCAGGGACATTCAGCAATAAATGTTTATTTTATTTATGAGCTGGTGGCTCAGCTATCATATACTTATCATCTGTATCCTTCCAGCCTCCTGGGGTTAGCAGGATCTCAAGGCTCATGGCTGTGGCTCAAGCGTAAGAGGACAGGCTTACCATGCAAGCACAATTCAGGATGACTGCTCATGTGTCACTGACTAAAGCAGCACTCCCTCGGCCAGTCTATGTGTGTGCGTGCTGGACTGCAGTATTATGTGGCAAAGGCTTGCTGCAGAGAGGGGTGGGGAACTGTCGTCAGTCATTCACTCTTTGCGCTCTTCTCCTGGCTACACTGAACAATTATTAGAACACATTTTCATTTGCCTCTTTGCTACTGACTTGTCTCCCCAGTTGCTTCCTTATCCTCAGTGTCTAGTACCGTGCTTGGCACATTTTAGGTGATGATATTGCAGTGGTCGACTGAACGAATGAATGAGGTTTTTTTTTTCTTTCCATTTCTTTGAACTTCTATTCCTTCTCTATGAAATGGGGATCATAGAGTTCAGATTACGAGATTATTGGCGGGATGCGACCAAGTTTGATGCTGGTGTTTGGAAGGCCCACAGAATTTGGTAGTTCAAGGTTTAGTTCAGACAGAGACTCCCACCTGCCCCAGAAGACCTTTCGGCACATCTTCAGTACCACTCCTCAAGTCAGTGAATTGCATCCAGGCTCCAGAAGCCAATGTAGTGTAGCCAATTTGAATGTTGTGGATCCCTTAAAAAGCAGCCATATACCTGAGTTGCTGGGAAGCCCATGCTTCCAGAAAAAAGAGTTATAATGTGGAAGAAAAGAAAGCTATGTGATAAAAATCCACACAAGAAGTGACTATTAGCATCTGCCTGCCTGTGCAGCTGCTTCTCAGGAGGCTACATAGAACATGCCCCAGTCCTCTCCATCATTTTGGGAAGGGTAGACCCAACACTGTTGTGTAGGAAGCCCAAGACTTCCTGTGTAGAGAAGAGTCACCATCTTGAGCTAACTCTACCTCTCAGCTATCTCTGAATGCCTTTTTTTTTTTTTTAAGACTGTTTTCTATATAACCCAGGCTGGCTTCAAACTCATGGCAACCTTACCTTAGCCTCCTGGGTTCTGGAATTACAGGTGTAGGTCACCATGTCTGGGTTCAAATTTTTTTTAAAAATAATCCACATCCTTTCATTTTAACTGACACATAATAATAGTGCCACTGCTTATGAGGAATAATATCTTATTTCTATTTTTTGTGTGGTGTATATAGATTTGCATGTGCATACGTGTGTGTGTGTGTGTGTGTGTGTGTGTGTGTGTGTCTGTACAGAAGTCAGAGGTCAACAGTGGATGTCTTCCATGATCTGGCTGTTAGACTGGCTGGTCAACAAACTCCTGGGGTCCTCCTGTCTCTGATTTCCTAGTGTTGGGAGAACAGGAGCATGCAGTCATATCTGGCTTCTTATGTGGGTTCTGGGGATCTGAACTCAGGCTCTCATGCTTGTGTAGAAGCACTTTACTGATGGAGCTGTCTTCTTATCACTTTGGGTTTTAGTTCCCTTAAGTGACCTTTGTGTTTCTTTTTCACGGCCTGGAAGTGGGGGCATTACCACTACCTGTCTGTCATAGGTATATGAGTTGACTATGGCAGCAAGGATGAGTACAGAGTGAAATGGATCAGGATCTGACCACATAGAAGTCTTCTGAGTTCATAGGGATGATGGAAGATTGGATGACATGATACTTGGGAAGTTCTCAGCACACTGCTTGTGTCACAGGAAGTGCGTATGTTGTACTGTGGTTGTTACTATCATCATCATCATCATCAGCATTGGTTATCATTACAATTTCCACCATTTTTGTCGTCGTCGTTGTCATCGTCATCATTATCATCATCATCATCATCATCATCATCATCATCATCATCATCATCATCTTCATCTTCCCTAGACATGGCCAGGTGAGGCAGAGGTTGCTAGCTGACCTCTAAAAGTTCATACTTTCCCTTTCACAAAATAAGAACAGCTTCCCAGACAGAAACTACATTTCCCATACTTCCTTGCATGTATGTGAGACCACGTGACTAGTTCTCATTAGTGGACTGTGAACAGAAACATATAGGCAGAGAAAATTTTGAGTTGAGTCTAAATTCTCTTCTCCACCCACTATGTAGAATCAGAGGACTCTGAGGTCCCAATAGGGAGTCTAGGATTCTGACTTCTACCACCACAGTTCAATTTTGCCTCTTCTTGAATAGCATGTAAAAGGAACCTTATAACACTTACATTTTGTACATTCATATTTTATATTTTATTCTTTGATTTACTACTATGTAGTATTTGACTATATCACAATATGTCCTTCCATTTTCTTATTGTTGGGGAGTCTGTGCTGTCTCCACTATTTGGCTATTATAAATAAAGCCGCAATGAGTATCTGTGTACAAGTTGCCTTTGTTTCTGAAGTGTATGCTCATTTCTTTTTGATAAGCTCCCTGTGGATTTTCTAGACACTGGCTAGTATGATCTAGATTTATTAAAGGCTAATAAATTATTTCCCGAGTTGGTTGTACTACATTGTGCTCCCATCAGCCATGTGAGAGTTCCAGTAGCTCTTATCCTTCTTGGGACTTGGCCTTGTTAGTTCTTTTTAAAAATTGTATTTATTCTCTCTCTCTCTCTCTCTCTCTCTCTCTCTCTCTCTCTCTCTCTCTCTCTCTCTCTCTCTTTCTCTCTGACATGTGTGTAGGGGGAGGTGAGAGCTTTGTGGATTCACTTTTCTCCTTCCACCTTTAAATGAGTTCCAGGAATTGAACTCAGGTCATCAGGCTTAGTAGCATGTGCCTTGACCCACTGAGCCATCCTGATAGCTGGAGAAGTAAAATGATGCTGTTGGTATGCCATCCAATCTATGGTACTTGGTTATGTCAGCTCAAATTGACAACTGCTCAGAGTCTTCACTGTGCCTACTGCGTAGAGGTATCCACATAGACATCTGGAGCTCTGGGGAAAGTGGCACATTGTACATACTAGGTGAGCCCTTGCTGGCAGGTGCTGGTATCCAGTGAGGCCAGACCAAAGAGGGAAGAGTCTCTCAAAACTGGACCAGACCCGGGTGCCTCTTGTCCAGGAACCACCCCAGTTATTCTGGGTCAGAGACCTTTCTAAGGTGCTCTGGAAACAGAGCAGGGAGGGAAGCCAGGAAAGGTCACTTTCTGGGGGTCATTTTGGTTCTGATCTTTGAAGGACAAGCAAGAGTATATAAAACAAGTGAGAGTAGAGAGGATATCTTAGACCTGGAAGACAGTGGGTACAAGGGTTGTGAAGTGGGAAAACATGCCTTGGGGAGAAGAGAGTAATTCAGTGTGCCTGGAGAGGAGCATACTTGCTGTGGAGCTTAGGAAGTGAGGATTAAGCTCAGGTCAAATATGCAAGGCCTTGAGGGCAGGACCAAGTTTAATTCCTGATCAAGATGAGTCAACAGAGGGTTAAAAACATCACAGAGATGGTTCAGCAGGAAAAGCCTGATGATTCAAGCTTGATCCCTAGCACTCGCATGGTAGGAAGAGTTGCGTTCTGAAGCCTCCCTCCACATGTGCCATGGCATGTGTGTGCCCACACACATCACATACACATATAACGTAATAAAAAATTAAACAGCACCACTACAACTATTGCTAATCCATTAGAGTTGGTCATATATACACTTAGGCCCCATCAACCAAAAGGCAAAGAGATAATAATAACTAACTAACCTCTCTCCTTTGACCCTGGCCACCAAGACCTTGTCCCCACTACAGAAGCACATATCTGCTGCTCTGTGTCTATAAGCAGAGACGCGTATGTGTATATATAAGCCTCCCCCACCCCCACACAAACAGTGGCATTCTAATCACACTGTTCAGCACTTTGCTTTTCTTCACTTAACAATATATCTTGGAGATTGTTTCATATCCGTACATAAAGAGCTGCCTCATTCTTTTTTAACAGCCATAAAAATTTCCATCCTAAGGATGTATTGCAATTTGTCTGAGCGGTCCCCTCTTGATGGACATTCAGGCTGTCTCCAATCTTCTGTTATTATAAACCGTGCTGCAGTGAATAGCCTTGTACATCCAACTTTGCATACATATATTCGAGTGTGTCTGTGGAATCCATTCCAGAGCAGTGGGATTTATGGGTCAATGGGCACGCGAGTCAAAACTTTTGATGGAGCGTGCTGAATTGCCATCCATGCAAACTGCTGTTTTACACTCCCTGTAACCTTTAGAGGGCTGGCTTTCTCACACCCTGGCTAGCACAGTACGTTGGATCAAACACTTTGATTTTGGTCACTCCCACAGGTTAAAAAAAAAAAAAAAAAGGAAAGGTGTCTCACTGCGGTTTGAACTGAGAATTCCTTTTCACTATGGTGACAGTTGCACATTCTTTTG
This sequence comes from Peromyscus maniculatus bairdii, assembly GCF_049852395.1. Classification (NCBI taxonomy): domain Eukaryota; kingdom Metazoa; phylum Chordata; class Mammalia; order Rodentia; family Cricetidae; genus Peromyscus; species Peromyscus maniculatus. The sequence continues at coordinate 146,998,840 of NC_134855.1, forward strand.
TCTGCTCGTGTTTAAGTTTCCAGATCTGGGATCTGCTTGTTCATATCCTTTTATCATTTTTAAAAGTCGAGTGGATGACCTTTCTTGTTTCTGAATTGCTAGTGTACTAATACTGGTGGCTCTACTTCCCGCTGCTGGCCATTTTTCTCCTCTCCAAGGCCCATTCTGCAGGTATCCATCCTGGCGTGCACAGCCTATGCATACAGACACCCTGCTCTGAGGGTTAGCAGCGGCCTCACTGACTAGGAAATGGCAGAGGTTAGGCAATGGGGGATATGATTAGCCCTTCCACAGAGGAGTGGTAAATGGGAGGAATCCGTTTGTCATTTGGCAATGGAGTCAACCCTTCCAGAAGCCTCTAAGTGAGGCAGGCCTCCTGACTGCCTCCCTAGCAGCTCTCCTCTCTTCTCTCTGGTTCAATACCACCCTCTCTTCCCACACCCCAGGGGTCCTCTCTGCTCACTTTCCCCTTTCCTAATATTAGCACAGGCCCGGCCCCGCCCCCCTGTCACAGGCAGTGATTATATAGCAAATTAACCACAAGCTGTTCGGTCCTCATCCAGTGGCAGTTGGGGAGAAACTACTGAGTAATGACTTGTGTAGTCGATGCTCTCATCTGTAATTTGTGTATGCAATAAATGCAGAAATAAAAACCAATCCATATGAAAAAGGGACCAAGTAGAAGGGAGCCAGGGTGGGAGGAAGAAATCATGAATTTTGTGGACTGCATCTTACAGTCTGGCTTCAATTTCCTCTTGAGTAATGCAGTCATTGCCTACATTTGATTGATGCTTGTGTTTGGCTAAAGGATGGGAGCAGGCAGGACAGATGGAGGGTAGGGAGTGAGTCCTGACTCCTCAAAATGTGTCTTTGAGAATGGGACAGTGATTCCCTGAACTCAGTTTCTTCAGCTATAAAACGGGGGTAAAATATTTATCTCTGAGGCTGGAAAGATTCTCAGCAGGTAAAGGCACTTGCCACCGAACCTAATGACCTGAGTTCAGTCACTGGGCTGTGTATGGTGGAAGGGGAAAACCCACTCTAGCGAGTGGTCCTCTGATCTCCATGTGTGCACTGGGGTGAGTGTGTAAACACACACGCGCACACACACACACACACACACACACACTAAATAAACATAACAAAAAAAGATGGTAGAGAGCTTGGATTCTGGAACATGGTGTATCCACGGTAAATGCTCCTCTCTTTATCCCTATGGACTTCTTCCCTCCCACATCCCCTCTCTCCTTTCTCCCTCCTTCCTTGATTGGACCATGCATAAATTTAATAAAAACTTAACTTTGAAAGAATACCTGAATCATACGCAGTTGTAATAAAAATAGATGTTGTGTGTCCTTTTCTGAACTTCCAAGTGGTGCTGTCTTATAACTCACATCATCACAAGCAGGACATTGTCATCTATACAATCTGTGAATCTCATCTATATTTCCCCAGTGTTGACTGCTCTTGGATGTGTGGATTTAGTTATGTGCAATTTAATTATCATTTGTGTAGTTGTGTGTCTACCACTGGTCAGCATACACACAACAGTCTCCTGCATGCTGCCCCCTGACAGATGTGCCTATCTTCTTCCTGCATTTCATCCCCCCGCCCCCTAGACTCCAATCCCCGGCAACCACTCATCTCTATTTTAAAACTTTTAGTTTCTCTAATGGAGCCATATAATTGCAACCTTTTAAGACTAGCTTTGGGGGCTGGAGAGATGGCTCAAAGGTTAAGAGCACTGATTGCTCTTCCAAAGGTCCTGAGTTCAATTCCCAGCAACCACATGATGGCTCACAACCATCTGTAATGAGATCTGGTGCCCTCTTCTGGCCTGCAGCCATACATGCAGGCAGAACACTGTATACATAATAAATAAATAAATCTTTAAAAAAAAAAAAAAAAAAAAAAAAAAAAAAAAAAAAAAAAAAAAAAAAAAAAAAAAAGACTAGCTTTTTTTCTTTTTCCTCAAATGTTCACGCTTGTATGTGTGTATGTACGTGTGTGTGTGTGTGTGTGTGTGTGTGTGTGTTGTCTGCATGTTTGTCTGTGCATCACTTGTATGCCCAGTACCACAGAGACTAGAAGAGGGCATCAGAGCCCCTGGACTGGAGTCATAGAAGTTGTGAACTGCCATGTGAGTGCTGGGATCTGAACCCAGGGTCCTCTAGAAGAGCAGAAAGAGCTTTTAAACTCTGAGCCATCCCTCTAATCCCAGGATTGACTTTTACTCAACATAATTCCCTGAAGGCTCATGGAAGGTGAATACATTAATAATTCTCTCCTTTTTATTGCTAAATACTATTCCATGCATGAATATATCAGAACTGGTTTAACTATTCATCCATCAGAGGACATCTAGGTTGCTTCCAGTTTGTAGCTTTTACTAATGAAACATCACACCATTTTCATGAAGTTTCCTTCATGTGAGAACACATATTTTCTTTTCTGTGGGATAAATATTCAAGAGTGCAGTTGCTGGGTCATAAGATACTGTATGTTTACTTATAAAGCAATGACATTCTATCGAACTGTTTTCTGAAGCAGATGTGCCACTTTATATATCTACTGAGATGTACCAGTGATCTAAGTTCTCTCTACTCTTGCCAGCTTTTGGTATCGGCATCTAAAATTTTTAGTCATCCTTTTAAAGTTTATTTTTCATGTGTGTGGGTGTCCATGATGTGTATATGTGCATGTGTGTACCACAGTGTGTGCATGGAGACCAGAGAACAACTGTGTGTGGTTGCTTCCGTCCTTCCACCTTCTTGTGGATTCCACAAGTCAAGCTCAGTTGTTTTTACACACTGAGGCATCTTGCAGGCACCTAATTTAGTCATTCTTGAATTCTTATTTATTTTAAGACAGGGTCTCACTATGTAGCTCAGCTGGTCTCAAACTCACTGTCCTCCTGCCTCAGGCTCCTAGTGCCATCTTTTTCTCCTGGTTAATGATATTTACCATCTTCTCATGTCTGTTTGATGGACCATTTCTTCACGCCTTTTGCTGATTTTCTAATTGGGTTGTTTGCCTTTTTACTGTTGAGGTTTTTATTTTCTGTGTTTTCTTTCTCCCTCTTTTTTTTGCCCCCCAAATAACAGTTTTATTGGGACATAATTCACATACTATAAAGCTCGTACTTCACACATGTACAACTGGCTGGTTTTTAGTGTGTTCACAGAGCTGTGTGTGTCCATCACCATGGTCTACCTTCAGAGTGTTTCATGTCTTCATCATGAAAACTCACACCCTGTGACAGTAACCTCCCATTCTGTCATTCCCCAGGCCCTGGCAGCTACTCATGGCTTTTTTTGTCTTTGTCTGTTATGGACATTTCAATTTTTTTTTTTTTTGGTTTTTTGAGACAGGGTTTCTCTGTGCAGCTTTGTGCCTTTCCTGGATCTTGCTCTGTAGACCAGGCCAGCCTAGAACTCACAGAGATCTGCCTGGCTCTTCCTGAGTGCTGGGATTAAAGGTGTGCGCCATCACTGTCTAGCATTTTTTTTTTTTTTTTTTTTTTTTTTTTTAGTATTGGAGTTGAACTCAGGACCTCATGAACTCTAAGGATGCACAGTACTGCTACTGAGCAATGCCTCTGGCCCCCAAACATTTATACAAGTGATATCATGTCAAACATGATGGTGTAAGCTTGGGCCTTTCCACTTTGTGTGTTTTCAAGCTTTATTCAATTGCAGTATTGTTCAGAAGTTCATCCTTTTCTTTAGATGACTAGTATTCTATTATGTGGCTATGCCATATTTTGTTAGCCACTCATTAACGGATGGACGTTTGTGTTGGTTTACTTCCAGGCTGTTAGTAATAGTGCTGTTACAGGGCTGGTGAGATAGCTCAGAAGTTAAGAGCACTTGCTGCTTTTCCACAGGACTTGAGTCTTAGACTGAATAAAATAGAAAGTGAGCTGAGCACCAGCATTCACAGCTTTCCTTCTAGACTATGGGTGCAATGTGACCGGTTTCAAGCTCCTGCTGTGAAGGCTTTCCTACCATGATGGACTGTGCCCTTCCTTGGACTATGAGATAAAATAAACCTTTTTAAAAGTTGCTTCTGTTGGGTATTTTGTCACAGCAACAAGAAAAGAAACTAATGAGCCTTCCTTTTCAAGAATATTTTATTGATTTATTTTTATTTATTTATTTATTTTTGAGGCAAAGTGTCATGTATCCTAGGCTGGCTTCGAACTTACTATGTAAAGGATGAACATGCACTTCTGATCCTCCTGCCCCTACTTCCTGAGTGCTGGCATTACAAGCGTGCACCACCAAGCCTAGTTTCAAGTGGTGCTGGTAAATTGAACTTAGGGCTTCCTGCATGCTAGGCAAAAACTTGGCTGAGCTACATCCCCAGATGATCCTATTGTGCTTTACTGTGTATTCGTGAGTTTATATATGCACTTTTCAATCAGCTTGTCTACTTATGGAAACGAGCAATGGAAACTTTGGTAAGGATTACACTGGTTTTATGAATTGATACAAAGAGTAAAGTCATCTCAACAATATTATTTTACGAATATCTTTTCTCTTGCTTAGATCATATTTAATGCCTTATGATGTTTTGCTATTTTCAGTGTCTTCCACATCTTTTGTTATATTCCTAAGTATTTTATTCTTTTATTCTTTTTTCATGCTATTACAAAATGAACTGCTTTCCTAATTTCATGTTTTGGATGTTCATTGTAATGTATAAGCCTGATCTTAGGAGAAAAGCACTGAGTTCTTTTCCTTTAGGTAAGATGATGGTCATTTAAAAAAATAGGTAACCTTTATCAGGTTGACTTCTAACTTGTTAATTTAAGAAAGTTATGAGATGGAATTATATCCTATTGAATATTTTACCTCCATCACATGAGATAATTGTGTAATTTTTTTTGTCCTTCATTCTATTAATACGGTGCATTACATTGGTTGACTTCTATGTTAGGCCATCCTTGTGTTTATAGAATTGGTAACTCTTGGTCACCAACTGCTTAGTTTGATTTGCTATACTTTTCTGAGAATTTTTGAGTCTTATTCTTGAATTTGAGAGCTTTTTTTTTTTGTGTGTGTGTATCATAGTTGCTAGTCTGTTCAGAAGAATGTTTTGGTTGCAAGCTAAATTGAGCAAACTGTTTTGTTTAAACTGTGGATTGCACCCAGGGTATTGAGAATGCTAGATGAGTGTTCTGCAGTGAGCTTCAGCTGCAGGCCTTGAGAAAACTCTCCCTTGTAGAAAGATAAGGCCTACAAGGCAGAGAAATGAGCCAACCTGGAATCTGCCTGAGGGCCTAGCAACAGGCACTGTCAGAAGTCCTGATTGTGCCTAGCCAATGAGGGACAGCCACACAATGTCACTGGATCTGGACACAGCCTGGGTGCTGGGTGGAGGGTATATAAGGCTCTCCCTGTTGCTGAATAAATGAGTCTGCTGTTTGCCTTTTACCTGACTCCTGGTATGTCTGTGCTTTGACTCTGCACCTTCTTATCCCCTCCCCTGAGGGAGCCGTCAGGACACAGCAACACTCCCTAAAAGATGCCAAGTCAGTGTTATATGGGTGCTTATGTGGTCAACAAGATCGCTCAGGGGCTGGAGAGATGGCTCAGAGGTTAAGAGCACTGGCTGCTCTTCCAGAGGTCCTGAGTTCAATTTCCAGCAACCACATGGTGGCTCACAACCATCTATAATGAGATCTGGCACCTTCTTCTGTGTACATAATAAATAATCTTTTTTTTTTTTTTTTTTTTTTTGGTTTTTTCGAGACAGGGTTTCTCTGTGTAGCTTTACGCCTTTCCTGGAACTCACTTGGTAGCCCAGGCTGGCCTCGAACTCACAGAGATCCGCCTGCGTCTGCCTCCCGAGTGCTGGGATTAAAGGCGTGCGCCACCACCGCCCGGCAATAAATAATCTTAAACAAAACAAAACAAAAAGATCGCTCAGATAGACTCCAATTAGTTTATTTCTTTTTTCTTTTTCGTTTTTCGAGAAAGGGTTTCTCTGTGTAATTTTGGTGCCTGTCCTGGATCTTGCTCTGTAATCAGCCTGGCTTGCCTTGAACTCACAGGGATCCACCTGGCTCTGCCTCCTGAGTGCTGGGATTAAAGGCATGCACCACCGCTGCTCAATTAGTCTATTTTTTTTTTTTTTTTGAGACAGGGTTTCTCTGTAGCTTTGCACCTTTCCTGGAACTCACTTGGTAGCCCAGGCTGGCCTCGAACTCACAGAGATCCGCCTGGCTCTGCCTCTTGAGTAGAGATGGCTCAGCCGTTAAAGGCTGGGCTCACAACCAAAAATTAGTCTATTTTTAATAACCAGTGGGATCAAGGGGACTCTGTCCTTCCTACTTTAAATGTCCTTTAAATGATCCTGATTGGCTCAAGTGGGGTCATGTGATCAGGAGAGGCGGGGTCACCTTGAATGATGGGCCTAGAAACACTGCATTTAAAGATGGCTGAGGAAACTAGACATTCTTCTTAGCATGGGGCCAGTAAAAATTTGTTTCTTTTTTATATAATACTTAATACTTCAAAATTATGAAACAGTATTTTGTCAAGTGAAATACGGATTACATGCATATTCATAGATATAAGTATGAAGTAGAAAATTCAAATATTTTGCAAACACATGTGATTAGCTGCTTTTCTATTGCTGTGATAAAACACCGTCACAAAGGTAACTTATAGAAAAAAGGAGTTTATTTGGCTTTTTGGTTCCAGAAGGTTGGAGTCCATGGTGGCAGAGTGAAAGCAGCCATCATCAGGAGCAGGAAGCTGAGGGCTCACATCTTCAACCACAGGAAGCAGAGGGAGAGACCTAGGAACCATGGGAGTCTTTAAACTCCCCAAGCCCACCTCCAGGGGACAGTTTTCTTCCAACAAGGCCATACCTCTCTAAAAGCACCACCAATGGGGAACCACATAATCAAACATCTGAGCCTGTAGGGGGGCATTCTCATTCAAACCACTGAGTCATAACATGACTCAGGGAAGTGGCTGCTAACATCAGAGAATCACTCCGATCTCAGAAACAAGGGTTCCAATTTCTTCACTACCACTTCATTTGCCAACATTTGTTACCCTTTTAATTTTGAGAGTAGCTGTTCTAACAGATGTTAATTGATGCCTCTTTGTGGTTTTTGTTTGAATTTTCCTGATGATTAGTGATGGTGAACACCTTTTCATGTGCCTGTTAACCATGTGTGTCTTAAGTTTTTAAAAAGATTTACTTCCTTTTATGTGTTTGAGTGTTTTTCTTGCATGTATGTGGATCACATCTGTGTTAGATGCTTGAGGCTGTCAGAAAAGGGAATCAGATCCCCTGGAACTGGAGTTACAGATGGTTAGTTGTGAGCCATTATGTGAGTGCCGGGAATTGAACCTAGGTCCTTTGGAAGGGTGGCTGGTGCTCTTCATTGCTGAGCCACATCTTCAACCTTTGCTGTATGTTATTGATGTTCCCATAAAAGATGTTGGTTTCATTCTGAAAAACTAATACACATGTTTTAAAGACATTAAACCACTCAAAGAATATTTGTTAAAAAGTTAATCTTGGAGCTGGGAAAAGGGCCCCATAGGTAAAGCAGTAGCGGCACAAACATAAAAACCCGAGTTTAGATCCCTAGCACTCATGTGAGAGCCGGACACAGTGGTGTGTGTGACCCCAGCACTGGAGTGGCAGTGATGGTGGAGACAGGAGGAGCCCAGGGTCTTGCTGGCTAGCCAGCCAAGCTGAAATGAACTCCAGGCTCAGTGAGAGCTCCCATCTTGAAATAAAGTGGGGAGAGATAGATACCCAACGTTGGCCCATATGTTGTGAAGTTAGGCCCTTGAGAGAACCATCGATAGGTTCTGTAAGAGACAGCTCCCTTCAACATTACCTAAAGGGTGTTTTGAGGACGTTGTTTAACTCAGTAGTTCTCAATTAGAGCTTTGAATTTTTATTTTTGGAAAGTGTATCATTTACTTTCAAGGTATATCACAGTGAAATTTACAGCTAAGAAATGATACAACACAGAAGGACATGTGCAGGGCCCTGGGTTTGCTCCCCAACATCAGGAAACACCAGTAACAATAAGAAACCTAAGTAAAGGGCTGGAGAGAGAGAGTTCTGTGGGCAAAGGCGATTGCCAGCAAACACGATGACCCGAGTTCAATCCCTGGGAATTCAATTCCTGGGAATTCACATGGTGGGAGGAAGACGTCGGCATCTGTCAAAGTTGTTCTCTAACCTCCACATGTGCACCTTGGCATGCACATGATTCCCTTCCAATAAACAAACTAATGAGCAAATAAGCAATGTGAATCCCCTTCCCCCATCTAATATAAAAATTTCCTTTAATATTTGGGGAAAAATGCGCTAAAATTTTTCCAAGGAACTTAAAGAATTTCTTTTTCTTATTAATGACAGCAAGAGAAGACCTAAATAGTTGATTTATTTCCTTTTTCACTTTGACTGTCAGGAAACTCAGACCAAATTAGAGGTCTAAACATAAAGACTGTGTAGCAGCTTACATGCTGCATATATATTAATTTCCCCTTTTTTGGTCTTGACATTCTTGCCTAATTTGCATTTCTGTTCCTAATTCTTTTCCTCTACTCATTCTTCACCATGCCCCAAGCAACACTAAAATCCCTTGTGGGATAAGATGGACATACACACACACTCATATAAATATTTAAACATGTATTTTATCACGCTTATTACATTTGACATGGCCTTGCTGTGTCCTTGGGAATTGGGTAGAAAAATGAGGCCCCTACCGTTTGTTCCTTAACCACCTCAGATCTAAGGGAATTCCTTTGGAGATTTCTTCTATCTTCAGGCCTAGGCCATAGAGCCCTCTAGACCTTTGGTCCTTCAAAACCAGAGCTGCCATGCTGGACATCAGGCACGAGGCGAGTGGATGTTAGTTTCCTCTAACTTGTTCTTGGGAGGCCACTGGGGGGGGGGGTCCCTTCTGCTGTCTAGCAAGCGAAGGTCACTGTGAAGAGGCCAAGCAGGCCGGATTCGGCGAGGCACTGTGGCGGCCCACGCAGACACACACTGGGAAGGAACGAGATTGCATCTTCCCCTGGACCAGCGAGATTCTATAAACATAATCAAAATGTAATAGAAACTTTTTGGAAATGCTGTTATGAGGAGAAAGCATCAATCTTGATGGAACCCCGCTCAACAGGCTTTGCGGAGCTAATCAATCATGCTCAGGACTCGGCCTCCCCATCTGTCTGCGCTGGGGACCGAGCAGAGCTTGCTCGCTCCCGGGCTGGGGCTGCGTCCCCTCACCAGGCAATCCATCATGCTGCAGGGGGATGGCGGGAGGGAATAATAGCACGCTAATAAACTAGGGGCTTTTTTCATTCCCAACTAATTTTTAGTAAATGAGCCCAATCCAGACAGAGCAGGAAAAGAGCCCGAGGAGATGGGGCGTCTGAGATGCGCCTCGCTGGCTGGGGACAATGGCTCCTGGACTGGGATGATTCTCAGGGAGCAGTTGAGGAGGAAAGGGCCTGTAGAGGGAAGAATGAGCCCCGAACTACTTCCGGGTTTGCAATACGGACTTCCGGTTCTGGCTCTTAGTGTTGATGAGGAGGAATGGCTCAGTTAATACCTGTATTGGATTTGAAATTTGGGAGTGCAGAGGACCGTGGCTTTTGAGGGAAAGTAGTAGTCGCGGAGTTTAGGTCTATCTAACCCTTGGGCTGAAAGTGGAGAACAGGAAATAAACCAGGGGTCAGAAGCCAGGGAGAAGAATGAGGAATAGGAAGCAGGATGGCTTTGGGACAGAGTCTGGGAATAGTCAGAGGTCACAAAGCCACGTCATCTGGCAGGGTCCGCCTTGAGGCAAACCTCCCAGGACAGGACCAGGAAGAGAGGTATTCTTAGACTCCTGTAATTTGGGGAACCCTGCCTGTTTTTAACTTCTCTTTCTGTCTCAGCATTTTGCTTAACACACAGCAAAGGGGAGGAACTTAAAGATGTTTGTTAAAGGCATACAAGAAGCAGGTTTGTTTTAGAGCAGGTGTTGATGGTCTGGTCTCAGAAAGCACTTGACAAAAAGCATATGGATTTGTATTCTCCTGCTGCAGGAAAAACTACTCCCAAACTACATGGTAACTTAGGACAACACAAAATTACTATTATCTCACAGTTACATCTGTCAGGGCTGAGGGGTTGCTTTGTCTGTTCCCAGGCTGGGTGAATCTTTCCGGTGTTGAACTCTTCTGTCTTGCTCCAAAAATCTAGAGATGGTTCTAAATTGTTTAGCATCTCTCTCATTAAAAAGTGGAGGTCTGTCTCTCTCCAAAAACAGCCTGTGACCATTTCACCAATAGAATGTGGGGAAAATGAAGCCCAGCCACTTCTAGGCACAGTTTTTTAAAGGCCCGGAAGCTCATGCTCTGGTCTCCTTGGAGCTTGAGTTACTGAGTGAGAAGTTTAACGGTGCTATTGGACACTCCACTCAGGCATTATGTCCACACACAGAGAAGAAACCACGGGATAAGCCCAACCTTCTAGTTCCTGCTCAGGTCCATACCTAAGAAGGCCTCCACCTTGGATGCTTCAGCCCAGTCCACTCCAGCCCAGACGCTGGCAGAATTCTAAGCAAACATAGTTTCACTGTGGTGGTTTGAAAGGCAGTGACCCCCAAAGCGAGAGGCACTATTAGGAGGTGTGGCCTTGATGGAGTTGTCACTGTGGGTGCAGGCTTTGAGCTCTTTTTCCCTCAAGCTTTCCTCAGTGTGACAGTCAGTCAACTTCCTGTTACCTGCCTGCAAGATGTAGCACTCTCAGCTCCAGCACCATGTCTGCCTGCACCACACCATGCTCCCCACCATGATGATAATGAACTGAACCTCTGAAACTGTAAGTGACTCACCCTCAACTAAATGTTTTCTTTATAGGAGTTGCCCTGGTCATGGTGTCTCTTCACAGCAATAGAAACCCTAACTAAGACATTCACCTAAAGTAGAAAAATGACCTGGGTGTGCTGGCTAGTTTTATATCAACTTGACCCAGGCTAGAGTCCTGGGGGTGGGGGGCTCAGTTGAGAAAATGTCTCTATAAGATCAGGTTGAAGGCAAGCCTGTAGGGCATTTTCTTAATTAGTGATTGATGAGGGAGGGCCCAGCTCATCATGGGTAGGGCCACACCAGGGATGGTGGTCCTGGGTTCTATAAGAAAGCGGGCTGAGCAAGCCATGGGAAGCAAGCCAGTAAGCAGCACTCCTCCATGACCTCTGCATCAGCTCCTGCCTCCAGGTTCCTGCCCTGCTTGAGTTCAGGCCCCGACTTCCTCAGTGATGGACAGTTATCTGGAAGTGAAAGTGGAGTGAATCCTTTCCTTCCCAAGCTGCTTTTGGTCACTTTGCTGTTTCATCACAGCAATGATAACAAGTACATTGGGTAAACCCTGCTCCAGAAAAATGAGACACAATAAAATATTTTTCTTATAAAAAATGTGTTGGATAAGGGCCTGGGGAGATGGCTCAGAAACTAAGAATGTTCACTGCTCTTAAAGAGGACTGGAGTTTGAGTCCCAGCACCCAGATCTGATGACCCACCAAAGCCAACAACTCCAGCTTCAGGGGGATCTGATGCCTCTGGCCTCCTCTGGCATCTGTGCTCACATGCTCATACGCACACAACATTAAAAATAAATATTAAGAAATGTGTGCGCACACAGGTACACATGTATGTACATTTGTGTGATAGTCAGAGGAGAGCCTCAGAAACACTATCTACCTCCTTTGAGACAGTTTTTCTCATCGGCCTGGATTTCACCAATTAGGATAAACTTGCTGGCCAGCGAACCCCAGGGACTCCTTCTACTTCTACCTCCTCTGTGTTAGGATTACAAGCTCACACCGCCATGCCCGGTTTTACTTTAGGTTCTGGAGATTGAACTCAGGTCCTCATGTCCCTGATGTAAATATTTTACTAATTGAACTACCACAAAGAATTTATCTTTTGTAAGAAATTAATTGGAACAGCCCCAAATCCCAAGGAAAGACTGTTGATTATACCCGGCTCAACTGCATGTTTTGTGCTTGGATTCCTTCTGTGATTATTTCTTCCCCCAAATCTTGAGACTTTTACGTAGCATTCATGCATAGAGAACGGGGCAATCGTCAGCTTTGGAGGTCTTCCCTTCTCTAGTGGGATGGTGATGGATCTCTTCCCTTCTTCCTTTTCTCCTTCTCCCCTCCTTTCTCCCTGCTCCTCTCTGTCCTTCCTGTATGTATTTGTTGGTGAGAGAATCAGGAAATGTTTCTCAGAGGAGATGATGCTGAACTGGGTCTTGACAGGAGGGAATGTAAGAGCTGAGCAGACACACATGAAAGGACCCTCTCTAGCCAGGACATGTGGTAGAGTGGGCGCTGGTTGTGATGGTTTGAATGAAAAACGTCCACTGTAGGCTCCTTTATTTGAACACATGGTCTCCAGTTGGTGGAGTTATTTGGGGGAGGTTATGGAACCTTTAGCCCACAGAGTCTTGCTATAGGAAGTACGTCACTGCTGGTGGGCTGCGAAGGTTTACAGCCTTGCAACACTTCCTGTTCTCTCTCGTTACTTCCTGTGTGTAGACAAAATGTGGTCGTGTCTTGTTGTCGTTGCTTCTTGACTTTCAGGTGAGGTCATGCTCCTGTCGTCCCACTGCCTGGACTGCCAATACATAGAATATTAGTAACTTGCTATTATAGACAGATTATAGGTAGATTAATAGCCTTTATAGTCAAACAAAAGTGTTATAAACACTAACAGGTGGAAAGGCCAAGTCATGATTGTATCTGGTCCCATAGCCAGGTCATCCTTAAGTGGTGTCACTACCTCTGGACTCCTAGAACCATATATATTCCATCCAAGAATTTCAGAAAAAGCCATGGATAAGGGTCAGGCCTGTGGCCAAACCAGAGCAGTGGCCAGGAACTGTGACAGCCTCTGCGATTGGCATCTATGTTAGTCTATTTTCTGTTGGTAATAGCACAGCACTACAGACTGGGTAAGTCATAAGGAAAAGAGGTTTCTTTAGTTCATAGTTCTGTAGGCTCAAGGGACTGTATCTGGGAACATCCTAAGGTGGAGCAGGGACCACATGACAAGAGACCAGAAAGTGCATATGTGTCTCCTACAGGCTTTCCTACTAAAGGAACTCAAAGCCACCATGCTTATGTGCATGGTGAAAACAGCTCACATTTTGATAGACTCTCTTTAACCTATACACTGTGGTATAACCCACTGTTACTGTAGACTGTAGAGAGATTTGACCAGAATGCTTACCAACTCACCTTTATTTTTATTATTATTATTATTATTATTTTGTATCGGTGATGAGAATGTTCTTGGGCTGGCAGAATGTTTCACTGGGTAAAGGTGTTTCCTGCCAAGCTGATGACCCGTGTTTGATCCCTGGATGGTGGAAGGAGACAGCCGAAGGGACTTTCACAAGTTGTCCTCTGACCTCCACATGTGTGTTGTGGCGTGTGCACAGAGCACCCATGTTGGACTGTTTGCCATCATTTGTAACCAGTTCCAGGAGATCTGATGCCCTCTTCTGGCCTCTGTAGGCACTTGCATGCACTTGCACACATAGCATACATGCACACACCAACACACACATATTAAAATAATAATAATAATAATAATAATAATACAGTAAATAACAATTTAGTGTTTCCATTGTATTGGCATTATAAATAATTTAGAGGTAGTTCAAACTGTGTAGGAAAAATGTATGTAGGTTCTATGTAAGTACTATATCATTTTATATAATGGATGTCATGGTTTAAATATGACATGTCCTCCACAAGCTCATCTGATGAATACTTGGTCCCCACTGGTGGCACTGTTTGAGGAGGTGGTGGGTCTGCTGAAGGTGTGGGAGGAAATAGTTTACAGGGGACTGTATTTGCCTTCATCCCTTCCGGTCACTGCTCTACTCGATTTCCTGTCCTATCTGCCATGATTCAAGCTGATCCACCACACCCTCCCTACCATGATAGATAGAAACCTCTGTAATCAAGAACAAGTGAAAATTTAGTCCCTTAAAACACACACACACACACACACACACACACACACACACACACACACACACACGAGCCGGGCGGTGGTGGCGCACGCCTTTAATCCCAGCACTCGGGAGGCAGAAGCAGGCAGATCTCTGTGAGTTCGAGGCCAGCCTGGGCTACCAAGTGAGCTCCAGGAAAGGCGCAAAGCTACGCAGAGAAACCCTGTCTCAAAAAACCAAAACACACACACACACACACACACACACACACACACACACACCCTGCACAGGGACACTGTGAAGTCCTTAAGAGCCAGCCAGCCATTTTTCTTTAGTGGAATATTGGGATGGGAACAGGGGTCTGTCTGTCTGTTTTAACAGAAAGAAGGTTGCTAAACATGCTTTTTGGTGACCTTTTTTTTTTTTTTCAACAAAATTGCTCTGTCGGCACGCTTTAGAGTCAGTATATTGAGCTTCTGCCATTTTTAACAGCTGGATAATAGTCCATGTGCTATATGTTCTAATTGTATCAGCTCGTAATGCATGTAACAGAACACCTCAAAACCCAAGTGGCTTAAGACAACAACCATTTGTTACTATTCCTGGGGAACTATTGTGACAATGTTTCATCAGGGGGCTGCTCTCAGGAGAAGTGAAGCTGAGGAAGGTTGATAGAAGAGTTGAAGGAAGTTAACTTAAGCTTCAGCTTGGCCCCAAGGAGGAACTTTGGAGGGGAAAATGCACTCCAGCCTTGGTCCCGCCCGAGTCTTTAGATACACACATCTTCTGTTAACCCTTCCCTGGCCACAAGTGCACAGCTCGGTTAGCCAATGGCAAGCCTGTGGAGAACGTGAAGCTATTAGTAGTCAGTGTTCAAGTAGTCAGATACAACAGAGGACAGTGAATATTGTACCATTGAGGGTTACACACAGATACAGATACAGATACACACACACACACACACACACACACACACACACACACATACATACACACACACACACACACATACATACACACACACACACACACACACACACACACACACACACACACACACACCATACCCATCAGTGGGGGTGGAGGTACACTCCACCTACACTCAGAAGCCCTGTGAAGGTTACTAGGCTTGCATGTCAAGTCTCAGGATGGTGACATCAGAATGGGGACCAACATTCCAATCTTGTGCTTGCTCAGATTTGCACAGTGTGAACGTTTCTCTGGTAATTGCAACGGATTTCCAGCTGGTTCTCAGGGGAGATGTGACTTTGTGGCCGAGAAGGAGCCTGAGCCAGGCAGGTGTAGTGTAGGCATAGGAGGCAGAGTAAGAGAGAGATGGTAGCCGTGTTGGTTGAGGGCTTGACCACTACATCCAGGGCTTGAGTTTTCTCCGGTAAGCTTTTGGCAAACTTGGCATGTAGCTCTACCACAGAATCCACATTGCAATTCTTTATTTTTGTAAAAATAAAGATTTTATTTATTTTATTTGTGTGTATGTATGTGTATATTTTATTTGTGTGTGTGTGTGTGTGTGTGTGTGTGTGTGTGTATGTGTAGATGCACACACATGTGGATGCCTGTGGAGGCCAGAAGAGGGTATTGGATCCCCTGGAGCTGGAGTTCCAGGCACTTATGAGCTGCCCATTCTGGGTCATGGAACCAAACTTGGATCCTCTGGAAAAGCAAGCAAGTTCTCGACTGCTGAGCCTTTTCTCTAGCCACACGTACCCATTTTATAGACCAGAAAACTGAAGTTTAAAGAGGCAAGTGTCTTGCTGGTCTTCAACCCCCCTCTTCCCTAAGAGGTCTCTAGGGACCTCCCATCTTGGGAGAGAGATTGATTGAAGTCTAATCTGCTCTTCAAGTTTGGGGACAGGTAGAGTAGCTTGAGTGCCATGATTTCGAGAATCCCTTGGGAGAACGATTTGGAAAAGACAGGTGATAGAAGACTGATTTTGATGTTCCAATCCAGTGGTGATTTCCTGGGGCCTGCTCTCCCGGTGTGTTCACTTGAAACTTCTCCCAATTCTGCCAGTCGTGAGGGCGGGAGGACTGGAATCCTCTAGGGGCCGAGGCTGCCGCTCAGCTCGCCATGCAGCCTGACAAATCAAGTGACTAAAATCCATTAATTAGCAGTTTTGGAAACAGTTGCAAAGTTAATTATTCCGTTTTCTGATGAAAGAAAGCTAATTTTTGGCATTTACCCTGACAGTGACATGAACTAACATTTTTCGAGTTGACATCCCTCAAGATAAATGATGCCAGGAGGCGTTTGTGCAAACATCCTGACCCACAGCTTGCTGCGAGGCCTGCCTGCTCCCGGTGCCTTCACCACACTGCCTGGCCTGGTGAATTTGTGGGCATGTGGGAGAACCCAGGAAAGGCTTCTTCTGGAGGAGGAGAAGGGCGATGAAGATGGGAGCTGGGGACACACGGAAGAGAGTCAGCGCTGGGGGGACTGTTTGCATCCTCAGGTTTTGCTCTGACTGAGAGAGCAGGGATGGCATTAATATGACTGTCCATCCGTCAGGAGGTGCGTACCCAGGGGAGGGTTCTTCTTTTTCCAAGTGCTTGCTTCCATATTGAGATCTCTGCCATTGACTTGGCTTTTGCATACAAGCCCTGCACACCCAGTTGCCTGTTTGACATCTCCAAGGCATCTCAGATTTGGCACGTCCCAAAGGAAGCCAGAGTCCTCTGCCAATATTGACTTTCCCCAAGTTTTCCCTGTTCATGGACATGGCACCGACATCTATTTAAGGGCTCAAGCCAGAACCCAGTCCCAAACCGAAACTCAGACCCTCTGTGATTTTCCTTCTCTTTACGCATTCCCCACAGCCAGTCCATCAGCAAGGTCTGCTGTGGCCGCCTCCAAAACAGCTCCAAAACATGCCTCAGGTGTGGCATCTGCTACCGTTGCATATGCCACTGCTGACCTTGTCAAAGCATCATCGTTCCCTCCAACCGGGCTGTCCTGTGGGAATACAACATGTCCCACCAGTGAAAATGTCAACATTTTCTTGGCACTGCACCGCAAAAGAAAAAGAAAACAAAATAAGTGACTGTAATTTTTGTGTATGTGGAGTGTGTGTTTGTGTGTGTGCGGTATGTAGGTGGCATGTATGTAGTGATATGTGTGTGTGTGTCTGTGGTATGTGTATGTAGTTTCTGTACATGTTAATGTGTATGTGTAATTTCTGTATATGTATATATGTGTATGTGTAGGTGGTGTGTATGTGGTGGTATGTATATATGTATATGTGTGCATGTAGTGTGTGTACATGGTGTGTATGTGGTGGTGTTTGTGTATGTAGTATGTGGTGGTATTTGTATAGGTTTGTATGTGGTATGTGTGTATATTTGTGTAGATGGTGTGTGTATGTATATGTGAGATGTATGTATATGATGTGCACATGTAGGTATGTGTGTAAGTGTGTGTATGGTATGTGTATATATGTGTGTATTGGTGTGTGTATGAATGTGTGAGATGTATGCATATGATGTGCATACATATGTATGTGGAATGGTGCATGTGTGTGTGTGTGTGTGTGTGTGTGTGTGTGTGTGTGTGTGTTTACATGTGCAGAGAGGGACTAGGGGGCAATCTCTGGTGTCCACTCATCCAAGGTGTCGTCAGGTGTTGTCCACTCTTTTTTAATAGCCTCTCGTTGGCCTGGAACTATCCACCTGCCTCTGCTTCGCACCATTAGGATTTGAAGAGTGTGTCATGATGCCTGGTTTTCATTTCAACCACAGGTCCTCATGTTTGTGAGGCCACACTTCACTGACTAAGGCATCCCCCAGCCCCATAATTTTAATACTCTATTTAATTAACTTGTTACATTCAAACTACTGTCATATTAACGTAGTCAGTATTAAACAGTATTGAGACACTTTACATTCTTCTTTTAAAGATGTGTGTGTAGGTAGTGTGTGTATGTTGTATGTGTATGTATGTTTGAGGTGGTGTGTGTGTGTGTATGTGTGTGTGGTGAATATGTAGTGTCTTCAAAATGCAGCACACATTTTACACTTACTTTATATTTCAATGGGGTTGCAAAATCTTCATTCTAAACACTTGATTTGTATTTAGGTTTTATAAACTTGACAGTTGTAATCACATTCCTAAGTTATTCTAAACTTACTGAAAGTTCAAATAGCTGAATCAAGTAGTGTTTGAGTGTAAGTGCAATCAATTGAAAAAAGCAGAAGATGTTTGCAGTCCTGGTTTCTCTAACTACATTTCTAAGTGTGGCTGGGGAAGCTGCTCTTGAAAGCACAGTTCAAAATGATCCCCTTTCCCATTCTTGCCCTGTCTACTTCTTCTCTATAAGCATCTAGAGAGAGAGACAGAGACAGAGACAGAGAGACAGACAGAGACAGAGACAGAGACAGACAGAGAGAAACAGAGGGAGAAGATGTAAATGGATTATGATCTATCCCACAGTCCTAGGGTAGAAATAGGGACTTGGGGCTGAGGACGTAGCTGGTTGGTAGAATGTCTAGCATGCGGTAAGCTTCTGACCCCAGCAACTGGGAACTGAGTGTGGTGATACATGCCTGTAATCCCAGCACTTAGGAGGTGGAGGCAGGAGGATCAGGAGTTCAAGGTCATCCTCGGCTACATAAAAGTAGCTATCCGGGGCTACATGAGACCTTGTCTCAAAACATGTCCTGCACCTCCATCCCTTTACCTGCCCCCCACCCCAAAAGAGAGCCAAACAAAACCAACCAACCAACCAACCAACCAGCCAACCAACTAAACAAACGAAAAAATGAGGACACATGAACTCCTAATGGAGGCTCCAGGTTCTTGTCCAGCCTGGCTCCTGCCTGCCTGCCTCTCCCATCCACCTCACGCTTCTCTCCCTAAACACAGTTCGTCTAGTGACTTTGGACATGGGCTTCTCTTCATTTCTTGTAACATATCCCTGATGCTGCTGAAGTGTGACTGCAAAGAATGGTGTGGAACTAGTGTTGGGGTGATGAGGAATGGGTGTTGGGGTGCCTCTCAGGCCAGGTGCTCCTGGAGGTCAAAAGAGCCCCAGGGAGTAGGGGAGTGGAGCTATGGAGGCGGGAGTCAGGATCGGCTTACCCCTCTGTGGCTTCCTCTCTGGAGAACTGAGCTGGGATCAAGTGCTCTGGGTAGCATCCCTCTTAACACAGGCGGATTAATTGGAAACAGATGTCAGGCAGTGGGAGTTAAATACAGACATCTCAGCAAATGTCAGCCCTTCCCCTGGGCCACAGCGGAGTCCTCCGTTCTCATCCTCACCGGAGAATTGGGAACAAACCTCCTACACATGCTGATGGCATGGCTTGACCCTGAGGGTCTTTTGGCCCTTTGCAAAATCTCAAGCCAAATGACAGCTCCAAAAATCAGAGCCCACTGGGGTGTTCATTTGTTTCAAACAAGCGGCTCTCTCAAATGAACTGACTCTAAGGGTCTCATTTAGCCCAGGTTGGCTTCGAACTTACTACGTAGTTGAGGATGGACTTGAACTTTAATTTTCCTGCCTCTAAATCCTTAGTGCTAGGATTACACTGCACCACCACACCTACCTTATAAAGTGCTGGAGATGAAACCCAGGGTCCCCTGCATGCTAGGCAAGCACTCTATTGACTAGATTACACCCCAGCTCCAAATGGACCAACTCTTAGGAGCCTTGGGTTGTAAGAACGGGGAAGTTGTATATTATTTTTTAATTTCAAAGGGTGAAACAGGCCTATGGGAGGTATTTTCTAAGACTACCCATCAGGTTAATGTCCTAGCTAAGTCAGTGACTATTTTCTTAATCAGATGTCTTCTCCCTCTACACCTCTCTCTGCCTTGGAGTGAACTGAAACTCCTACATAGGCTGGAAGGTCTTTGACCCCTTGCTTTCCGCCCTCTTACCTCAGCCTCATCTCTTCAGCTCTCCTGGAGTAAGAGACTCTCTTATATTCCCGAGTTGTATCACTCTGACACTTTTGTCCATGACGTTTCTTTTGTCTCCACACGGGTCTAATAAACTCCTGCTCTTTGTAGTCAAGGATACCACCCTCCCCATAGAAGTCCCTTGACTCCAAGATCAACAACCTCCCTTGACCCTTTCTTCTGGGCTCCTCTAGACACAGTGGTGTTTGTGTATTTCTCTGCGCTTTCCTTGATGCTCCGTGCTCTTGTATGTTCACCTATTTTTGCTGCCCTGGTGTTTGATGCAGTATGACCCATAGATTTTACATGGGTTTTTGTGACTTTGATGTCATCAAAGCCAAGGGACACCTAGCTTTGCCCTTTTAGCTCCTCTGGATCATTGGATGTCCCTGAGCTCTGTGATGTGCTGTTCCTCTTCTTAGCACCTGTGGCTCCTTCCTGAACTGATTCCCCTCCTCTCTACTTTAGCTGCTTTTTGCTGCTATCAATGAGGGCAGGGCAACTTTATTATATAATATTATATTATATAAAAATATATAATATATTACATTATATATTTATAATATAACAATATTATATTAAAAATATGAGTGGACTGACAGATGTAGATTGCCAGGAGCCCCTCAACAGCTCCTTTTGGAGCGGGTGATGGATGAAACTCTGAGGTGACGTTAGCCGCTTTTTGCTGCTATCACCGAGGGCAGGGTAACTTTGTGAAGTAAAGAGGTTTACATAGTTCTCGGGTCTAGAGATTGACAGGATGGTGCCAGCATCCTCTTGGCTCTGGCGAGGACCTCGTGGCACTGAGTCAGGAACATGTGTGTGAGGAGAAATAGATCACATCTCAAAGCAGCAAGACAGAGTGATGCCGGGATTGGGCTTTTTCTTTAACGTTTTTGTTTAATTTTCACTTGTGTGTATGAAGCATATGGCCATATGTGTGTACAGAGCACATGTATGGATGTCAGGGGATGATCTCACATGTCATTGGTCCACAGGCACCTTCCACCTTTGCCTGAGACAAGGTCTCTCTTTGGCCTGGAAGTTCTCAAGATAGGCCAGGCTAGCTAGCCCAGAACTCCTAGGGACCCACCTGTCTCCACCTCTCATCTGAGCTGCTGCCCTTTCTCTGGGACAGTTTCCCTTTATTTATGGCCCAACCAGTTTCTCTTTAACCTTTGGGCTTCAGGTTGAAGGATGACCTCTTCGAGTCTTCATGTGGGTGGGGGCACTGGTACTTCAGAGGATCGGGTCTGTGAGCTGAGGGGTAGGACTGGTAGAGTTGCATGTGGGAAGCCTGCAGAGAAGTTGACTTGGGGTTCCTCTTCTCAGTCCTGAGGTAGGCAGGCCCCAGCACTGCTGGGTTATTAACTCCCTTCAGTACACTTCCAGCCACTGTGATAAAACACTCAGCTGAAGGCAGCAAGAGCTCATAAAAGCAGGATTTAGTGCCATTTTATAGACGTCAGGGCTGGCTTCTACACCAAAGCTGGTATATGCTTAAAATCCACATCAGGGGGTTGGCAGGTGTGTGCATGTGTGTGTGTGTGGGGGGGGGCGGGGGACAGCAAGATAGCTTAGTGGGGAAAAGCACTTGCCACACAAGCCTAGAGACCTGAGTTCAAAACCACATAAAGGTGGAAGGAGAGATCCAACTTCAAAGTTATCCTTTGGCCTCTACATGCATGGCATGTGTAACTGCTACACCTGACTAGTAAATAAAACATCAAAAATATTCACACCCGACTTAATGCCTTTGGGGAGGAGGACCGAAGGCTTGGAGGAGGCTTACTTCCTAGGTCACATCCCAGGGGTAAAGCAGGGTGTGTGCACTCCTAGCAGGGATCAGACTGAGCTAACCTGGTCTTCCTAACTTCGTAGGAAGCAGTCTGAGCAGGGCTGCAAGGGTGGGCTTTGGAAACCTGTATTCTAGTTCTGGCTGAGTGATTGCATGGTGCCTGTTTGCTGAGAATGTGAACACAGTGACAGAATGAAGGAAGCCCTGGCCCAGGAGGCCTGTCAGTCATCCTGAACCCTGGCCTTACTATTTCTTGCTTTGGTCCTATTCAAGTCATTTTCAAAAGTTGCCAGAAATAACAAAACAAGTACAAGATGCTATAACAAACCATCTCCAAATCTCTAGCAATCTCTTGCTTTCATCCAAGTATAACATGGGCCAGGCAGTGCTTTGCCGTCTTGACTCAAGGGTTCTGTCTTCCACAAGGCCTCCTTGGACCCTTCTGCTAGATCTTCTGAAATAACCAGGACTGCAATTTTAGTGGGATATTTTGGTGACAGAGGTTTGCAAATTGCACTCATATGCCAGTCGGCCTCCCGTTGGTTTCGGTAAGTAAAGTTCTGTTGGTACATAGTCACATCCATTTGTTTCCTTATTATTCAGGACTGCTTGTACACTAACATGGCAACATTGAGTTCTTTTGATGAAGCCCACATGGCCTTCAAAGTCTCAAGTATTCACGAGTTCTTCCTTTGCAGAAAAATGTTTGCTGAGTGCGGATGATACATTCCAGGTCAGGCCACAACTTTTAATCCACCTCTAGTCCACTGACCACAACCCAGTTATGAAATGAATATAAAACCATTTCAGGGGAACTTGGGAAGTGTAGGAGAGCAGGTGGGTTTGACTGCATTGACAGTCTCTTCCATATTTACCTCAGGAACATTATGAGGATGCAGTAAAATAATGTGTGGAAAGTGAGTCTTTGACTCTCTGCACTTGGCAATGGTTCACAGCGACACCCATGCCTCTAAGGTCTCAGGGATACACTAAGTGGTTAGGACAAGGGATTATGTGGGAGAGCTTCTTTCCAATCCTTAGTTCTGGAGGAAAGAAAAGTAGATTGCTCAGATCTCTTGGTACCCAGGATTTGAGCCTAGTGCCTTGTCTCATTTGATCTGAATTTGGGGCTCTGCCTGCTGTCATACATCCAGCTGGATCTGAAAACACAAAGAACTCAGGGTGCTTTCTTAGGTTCTACACCTGATGCGGTAGGGGAGCTGCTGTGTGCCCACCTGGCTCACGGCACTCTGGCTGGACATTGATGACCAGATGCCTGTTCCTTTCCAACCCCAGCCTTGTCTTTAACCACCACTTAAAAACAGCAAACATGGGAAATTATAAAATACTTTCTATTAATTATAACATATGAAAGATATATAACACTGAGCATATGTTATTAATGATATTTTTACTTTGGAAAGT